>NC_137165.1:25602767-26972731 GCF_951394435.1 Stenella coeruleoalba | reverse complement strand
GGATAAACATGAGAAAAAGCAGAGAAGAAATTAAGGATATATTGTAGTAGACTCTCAGCTAAACTATTAAGGATTTCTTTTAGTCCAAATTTAATTCTTTCTATAAACCTGTGCTCTTGGTATATGTCATCACTAGAAGACTGGGCGTTCTAATGAGGTAGGAACTACACTTTTCCCATCAGACATTATCCCTCCTTATCAGACTCTGGGTAAGCAATCTATAAACATGGACGAATTTTAAGTTATATCACTGAATGGATTTTTAATGATGAATGAATGATATAGCTGTTTGTATCATTTATAGGGTTGCCTTTCCATCCCTTTTGAGAAACTTATTTCTTCATGAAAATATTTTCCAGTAAAAAGGTAAAATATACCAGAATCTTGTGTTGGGGTCATTCTCTAAAGAACACTTCTGGAAAGCAAAACTGTAGAGGGCTGAAATCAAAACATCACATCCCTATTGAGTGTCTTATAGGTTAATCCAATGACATGACTATTAGTGACAACCCAAGTCATAAAAATCCAGGCTTCTGAATCACAATAACAAATACTTATTTACTCTATAGGATATTCCAAGCAGTATACCACTGATGAAAGAATTCATACAGTAACAAGTAACAAGCCCTTTCTCATTAAAAAGCCCGACTTTCCAAATGTTCCACTGAGTCTGGAGAGCATTTAAGAACTTCTTCAAACATTTCTAGTGTGTGACTGGCACAGGGAGTGGTGCCTCAGGTCAAGGAGCTCAGAACTGTGAGCACTTCACTTTTTCCATTCTCCTCCCATTCCCCACCCACAACACTCAGCAGTTCACAGAGTCAGATGAACAATTCAATACCTCTTCACAGACACAGAATTTTCTCAGTGCTTGAACATGATATGAGGTGTAATAAGATAAAAACAGCTAATTAGGGAAAACTATGACAAAACTGCCACATCACAATTGACACCTGACACTTTAATGGTTGTCAGGTGTCAGCTAAGGAAAGGGAGTTTTATATACCAGTTTTAAAAATAGCAGTAGTAGAGGTAATTCTTATTAGTTCAGAAGACACTTTTCATAAAATGACCTCATTTCTTCTTCCCATTATCCTCCCATTAAATAAAACTACTATTGCAATTTATCAAGAATGATCAAGTAACCATAATTGAGAAACCTAAGGGACACTTCCATGCCCTTTAGTTTCAATCTAGGATATTTAAATCAAGTTGACTAGACACGGATTTAAATTGAGATAACTGAAAGCAATATATTTTAGAGTATGGTATTTTTGTAAGTATTAATGAGGGTGTTCAGTAGGAGATTCGAGGTTTCTAATAATAGAATATCTAACTGACGTTGGCTTTAAAACTATGAATACTTATATCATGTAACAATCATTCTGGTAGTAGATGGCTGCAGGGTTCATGGATTTTGTAGTGTAATGGTATGGAGGATATTGGTCAGCTTCTGTGACAGTGCCTTGGTTTTCCCTTGAGAAAACCAAGGAGATCCCTTGATCTCACCATGACAGTTATAGCACCAACTATTGTTGATTCTATATGACAAGAGCAAGAACGGTTGTGCCATCTTACCCAATTATATTTACCAGGGAAGAAAAATGCTTATTCTATAGAAATCTCAAGTTTTTCCCCTCCCTTAATTCGCCAGGTCTCTTATAGCGCATACCTATGGATAACACATTCAGAGAAGAAAGACCATGACTGGCTTACTTACCCATCATCACTACCTTGCAGGGACCCTGGAGAGACTACCTTCCTTGATCATATTGACAAAAATGTGGTTGTATTATGAAGAAAGAAAGGATAAAGGATATTAACTATTAAATAGGTAAGAAAAACAGATGCGTCTGGGAGTATCAAATAAGATGATATATGAAGATATGTATTAAAATGTAAGTCTACTTACAAATCCATAGTCATATTATTAACCTGAAACAGCTAACAGATAACCAGAATCAGTAGTGTTTTACTAGGCATGTGAATACAAATAATGAAATTATATAAAACTATTATGTCCAGATCTCACAGGATATGAAAAACTTCCTCATGTGATTTTGATGTGTATCCTTTCTTAAGAAATATTGATTTAGATGATAGTGATAGTGAAAGAGATAGACAAGGCATGGGTTCTGACTAAATATAACAGATTATACAGCAGATTAAACATGCATCTTTCTCTGTTCCTCTTTTGAAGCCCCAGATAAAATGAAGATATATAAATAGACAAATAAAAAAGTATTTAGTAGATGAGAGATATCTACAACATTTTGTACAATGGAAAGCAGATGGGGGAAAAAAAAGAGCAGGAAGTGTGGTAAAACAATTGCCTACAGCTCATCTATGAAATGTCACAAAGATACAAGGACATTTACAAAACAGAAGCATGAAAAGGCTAAAAAATTAGAAATACCATGTAGTGCTGAAGTTAGTGGTGATGAAAAATGGGTCCAAAAGTTAGATGCAGGTTTTTATAAAGAAAAACTAAGTGCTCAAATCTTGTCCCACTGAAGCTAGGCACTGTCTCTCTCAACCTGACAGAAGAATGGATGATCATTCTCTGGTTAACCATAGAGGCTCTGGGAACACCAGACAAAATGTAACTAATGAAGCAATACAATATTAGAAACAAACAGATTAATTGAAACTCTAAATAAGGAATAGTGATATGCCAAGTTTCCCTTATCCTGTCAGCCACCAAAATGCTGCTCTCTGTGTTACTGCCTTCCACAACTACCCCACCTCAAACAGGAGACTGGAGGATTGTTCTCTGGGAAAACAGGCCAGCCTAAGAAAATGTAAAGAGATATCGACAACACGGGTTCAGCACTCACTCACTCGTTGGTGCAGTCTTCCCATTGACCAAGTTCACTCCAAAACACATAGAGCTCCATAGCAGCTTCTCTGTGTCTCACTCCTAAGTCCCATTCTTAGTCATGAGCAGGAGCCAATGATCACAAGCCATTTAAATTAAGATTTTTATAAGAAAAAGATCAAAGCAAACAAACATACAACTAAACAAAAGTTGAAATCAGAGGAAACAAGGTCAATGCATGGGGCAGAGACAAATTAAAAAAAAACAAAGGTTATGGAGAAATAAGAAAGAAACACTGTGGCCATGAAACAAGGATAAAGTGTCATATTTTAAATTAGCTATTAGAAAACAAACAAAAATGTTCTTAGAAATTATGTACTAATATATGTATTAACCCAAGTAAAGAAATATAATTGTAGAAAGGTTAAAGGTAAAGTTGAGACGCTATCATAGAAAGTAAAAAAAATAAATAAATAGGAAAAAATAATTAGAGGTTCCCCAAAGAGGTCCATATGTAACTGAAAGAAATTTCAAAAAGATGGAAGAGCAAAAGAAGAATGCCCAAAATATATTATAAGAAAATTGCACTGTCCTGAAAGAGAATCATTCCTAAATTGAAAGTTTCCACAAAATGTTTAGCACATGGAATTAAAAGAGATCCACATAAATTTACGTGATAGTAAATGCAAAACACCAAAACACTGAAAGCTTCTTGAGAGAACACAATTACCACCACCACAACAAAAAGAACAAAAAACCATGTAAAAGGTCTCAAAACAGATTGTATTAGGTTTCTCAATTACACATTGGAAACTAGAATGGAACACTGTATTTAGAAACTGATGGAAGATAATATCCAACATATACTTTTATAAGTCATCAACCACATGTGATGAAAAGATGAAGATGTAGACTGCTAAATCTCAAAGGTACCTCTGATGTGTCCTTTATCTGAAGGCTTTTGGAAGAATTTCCTCTATAAAAATGAGGGAATGGATTAACAGAGAAGACATAGGTTCCAGAAAACAGGGAAACCAAAAAAGTAGAATGATTCCACAATGATTCTGAAAATAATATCCAGAATTACAGCTACATAGTAGGCGTAGAGAGAAACCACATCAGACTGGAACAGAATGACACAGATCTAAGAGAGTACTTTCAAGGAAAAGATGTATTTTGTAAATTACCTGATATATTTGATTATATTTGAAGGTAGTATTTTACAATTCTATTGGAGATCTTGGATAAAGAATTAGTGATAGGTACAAAGTAAAGTTAATGAAATGGGGGAAAAATATGATAATATATTTAAAAATCAATACCGATACTTTTTTATGGAACATGGAAGAAATTATTTAAAATGAAGGCAGCTCTTTTGCCCCTTTTCTGTTTACCTATTTCTGTCCCCACCTAATCTCAAACACCCAATTACAGGAATGAGATCACTAAGCAATTGAAACTAACTACTGACTTATGCTTTCCTGAATGAACACCATGCCTTGCCTAACTTGTCAATTCTTTTCCTAAATAAAAAGAAGAAAGAATAATTAGCTCTCTACCCCCAACAGCCACCTAAGGAATCCTGCAGGCAGATCATGCGGGCAAGATAACATCTGAAGGGAGATTCAGCCAGTTTGCTCACAATGGAGAATAATGCAGAACCCAACCTCCTACCTGCATGATTCACTGAAATCCTTTCCCCTAATTTTTCCCTCTAAGAATTGTCATGCCTGAGCAGAATCTTTGGAGTTGCTCTCTGGACATGAGTCCACCTTCTCCCCAGATTGCCAGCTTTTCTGATTAAAGCACCTCTCCTTTCTATTGGCACTTGCCTCTTGAATTATTGGCTTTTTAGTGGCCAGCAGCCAAACTTGAGTTTGGTAATGATATGGGAAAGGAAAAATAAAAGCAGTGATTTAATTTTATCTTCCCTTTATGTATAACTGATTAATGGCAGAAGTGATTTATGAACCATCACTCTCTCCTACCCTAGTCATACTTTATGACTTTGCTCAATTTTCTAAAACATTTTTTAGTAATTTTTGTTTTCGCATAAACTTAGATACTTACATTTCAGAAGGATAATGACAGGTTTTAAAGTAAAATAATTTGATACCAATCCTTTGTATATTTGTGTGTGTATATATGTCACTTATTCTGTGGAAAAGAGAAGAGTCAAATTTAACTGCTCTGATAAGTTTGACCTATTAATGCCTTTTCTAACCATTTCAGTGTGTGTCTGCTTTGTTTATAGGCCATAAATTCAGCTTTCTTATCAAGACAAAAATGGGATATTCAAAGTCCAGCACTAAAACTGATTTGCTTCTTAAAAAGAGGATCACATTTCTGATTTTGTACTTTTCTTTCTGAAAGGACTTATATTGTTTCCACACAGAATATTAATTCAATAAGTATCTAATATTGAAAGTAATGAATTAGTATTAAGCAAAAATATATAGGCAAATATATACATAGAATAATTAAAGTGGTTAGCTCTGGACTGCTGTTTTTTCTACATAAGAGTTGTGAATGATATGTTTTCTTTAAGTGTTGTATACATAAATTAAATTTAATAAATTTACAGATACAAAAATAAAATTAAAAATGGAAAAAATATATAGGCAATTTCAAGGTGAAAAGCAAAAAATTATAATACTACCATACAGAGACAACATCTTGAAGCACTTTTAACATTTTACATTTGTATATTTTTCTTACAAAAATAAGATCATACTACATATTTGATTCTAGTGTTTCAGTTCTTATATTTTGAACATTTTCCTTGGTATTATTTATAAAATATATGATAACTCATGGAAATTAGCTCCTTCCTGCCTTACATAAGAGGGTTCATTTCTTCTGTGTATTCATTCATTTAACAAATTGTTTGAGCGCTTACAAAATGCAAAGCACTGTGCCTTACTCTTTTTTTGGGGATAGAGCCAAAAACAAGAAAGCTGTGGTCTGAGCTCTCAGAATTCTTACAGTCTACTGAAGAAAATAAATTATATAAATCATTATCCAAGTATTATTGGTGTTTGTATTTATTCAAAGCAAGTATATAATATTAATTATATTATAGATTATTTATTAATAAATAAATTAATTAAAATCTAACCTGGTTTGAGAGATCAGAGATCTCCTAAGGGAGTTCATTATAAGGGAGATGAAGTCAAGATGGCAGAATAGGAGGACATGGAGTTTGCATTTACTCGCAAATACACAAAGAATGCATTGAAGAAATTCTTGTAGGACACATACTGGGTGCTATTGGGGGACCTTGGATACCTAAGTGGGTGGGAGGAATCCCCAAGTGACCAGGCCAGGGGTCAGGCCTGAGATCCTGTGGTGGGAATGCCAAGTCCAAGCTGCTGGACTAGCTGAGAATTTTGGGCCCCAGGGAATATTAATCAGTGTGAGCTCTCCTGGTCATCCTCATCTCAGCAACAGGACACAGCTCCACCCAACTTCCTGCAAACTCCAGTGCTGGACACCTCAGACCAAACAACCAGCAAGACAGGAATATAGCCCCACTCATCAAAAAAATGAGATGACAAAAAATTTGTTATAGATTGAAGAGAAAGGTAAAAACCTACAAGACCAAATAAATGAAGAGGAAATAGGCAAACTACTTGAAAAATAATTCAAAGTAATTATAGTAAAGAAGATCCAAAATCTCAGAAATAAAATGGAGGCTTGGATCAAGATTATACAAGAACTGTTTAACAAGGACCTGAAAGAAGTAAAGAACAAACAAACAGAGATGAACAACAAAATAACTGAAATGAAATATACTATAGAAGGAATCAAGAGCAGAATAACTGAGGCAGAAGAATTAATAAGTGAGCTGAAAGATAGAATGGTGAAAATAACTGTGGAGGAGCAGAATAAAGAAAAAAAAAAGAATGTAAAGAAATGAAGACAGTATCAGAGACCTCTGGAACAACATTAAACACACCAACACTAGAATTATAGGGGTCCCAGAAGAAGAAAAGAAAGAGACATGGTCTGAGAAAATATTTGAAAAAATGGTAGTTGAAAACTTCCCTACAATTAGAAAGGAAATAGCCACCCAAGTCGAGGAAGCACAGAGTCCCACTCAGGATAAACCTAAGGAGAAACATACTGAGACACATACTAATCAAAGTAATAAAAATTAAATTCAAAGAAAAAAATATTAAGAGAAGCTTGGGAAAAGAAACAAATAACATACAAGGGAATTCCCATAAGGTTATCAGCTGATTTTTCAGCAGAAACTCTGCAGGCCAGAAGGGGGTGGCAGGATATATTTAAAGTGATGAAAGGGAAGAACCTACAACAAAAATTACTCTACCCAGCTAGGATCTCCTTCAGATTTGAAAGAGAAATCAAAAGCTTTACAGGCAAGCAAAAGCTAAGAGAATTCAGCACCACCTAACCATCCCTACAGCAAATTCTAAAGGAACTTCTCTAGGCAGCAAACACAAGAGAAGAAAAGAACCTACAAAAACAAACTCAAAACAATTAAGAAAATGGTAATAGGAACATATGTGTCAATAATTACATTAAATGTATTATAAATGGGTTAAATGTTCCAACCAAAACACACAGACTGGCTGAATGGATACAAAAACAAGACCCATATATATGCTGTCTACAAGAGACCCACTTCAGACCTAAGGATACATACAGGCTGAAAGTGTGCAGATGGAAAAAGATATTCCCTGCAAATGGAAATCAGAAGAAAGATGGAGTAACAATGCTCACATCAGATAAAATAGACTTGAAAATAAGGACTGTTACAAGACAAGAGGAAAGAAATTAAATAATGATCAAGGGACCAATCCAAGAAGAAGAAATAACAATTTAAAATATGTATGCCCCCAAATAGGAGCACCTCAATACATAAGGCAAACGCTAACAGCCATAAAAGTGGAAATCAACAGTAATACCATAATAGTGGGGGACTTTAACATCCCACTTACATCAATGAATGATTATCTAGACAGAAAATAAAAAAAGGAAACAAGCTTTAAATGACACAATAGACCAGATAGACTTAATTGATATTTATAGTACATTTCATCTAAAAACCACAGGATACACTTTCTTCTTAAGTGCACATGGAATGTTCTCCAGGATACATAACATCTTGGGTCACAAATCAAGTCTTGGCAAATTTAAGAAAAATGAAATCATATAAAACATCTTTTCCAACAACACTATGAGATTAGAAATCAATTACAGGAAAAAAATTGTAAACAACAAAAACACATAGAGGCTAAATAATATGCTACTAAATAAATAACCAAGAGATCACTGCTGAAATCAAAGAGGAAGTCAAAAGATACATAGAAACAAATGACAATGCAATTACAATGACCCAAAATCTATAGGATGCAGCAAAAACAGTTCTAAGAAGGAAGGTTATAGCAATAAAATCCTACCACAAGAAACAAGAAAAATATCAAATAAACAACCATTACCTTACACCTAAAGTAACTAGAGAAAGAAGAACAACAACAAAAAACAAAAGTTAGTAGAAGGAAAGAAAAAATAAAAATCAGAGAAGAAATAAGTGAAATGGAAACAAAGAAAGCAATAGCAAAGATCAAAAAAATGAAATCTGGTTCTTTGAGAAGATAAACAAAATTGATAAACCTTAGGCAGATTAATCAAGAAAAAGAGGAAGAGGACTCAAAACAATAAAATTAGAAATGAAAAAGGAGAAGTTACAACAGACACTGCAGAAATACAAAGGAGCATAAGAGATTACTACAAGCAACTCTATGCTAATAAAATGGACAACATGCAAGAAACGGACAAATTCGTAGAAAAGTATACACTTCCAAGACTGAACCAGGAAGAAATAGAAAATATAAACAGGTCAATCATAAGTAATGAAATTGAAACTGCAATTAAAAATCTTCCCAAAATAAGTCCACTACCACATGGCTTCACAGACAAATTCTATCAAACTTTTAGAGAAGAGCTAACATCCATCCTTCTCAAACTCTTCCAAAAAATTGCAGAGGAAGGAAGACTCCCAAGCTCACTCTACAAGAACACCATCACGCTGATACCAAAACCACACAAAGATACCACAAAAAAGAAAATTATAGACCAATATTACTGATGAACATAGAAGCAAATATCGTCAACAAAATACTAGCAAACAGAAACCAGCAACACATTAAAACGATCATACAACATGATCAATTGGGATTTTTTCCAGGGACACAAAGATTCTTCAACGTATGCAAATCATTCAATGAGATACACCATATTACCAAACTGAAGAAGAAAATAAACATATGATCATCTCAATAGATGCAGAAAAAGCTTTCAACAAAATTCAACCCCCATTTATGATAAAAACTCTCCAGAAACTGGGCATAGAGGGAACCTACCTCAACATAATAAAGGCCATATATGACAAACTCACAGTAAACATCATTCTCAGTGGTGAAAAACTGAAAGCATTTCCTCTAAGGTCAGGAAAAAGACAAGGATGTCCACTCTCACTACTATAATTCAACATAATTTTGGAAGTCCTAGCCACGGAAATCAGACAAGAAAAATAAATAAAAGGAATCCAAATTAGAAAAGAAGAAGTAAAACTGTCACTGTTTGCAGATGACATGATACTATACATAGAGAATCCTAAAGATGCTACCAGAAAACTACTAGAGCTAATGAATGAATTTGGTAAAGTAACAGGGTACAAAATTAATGCACAGAAATCTCTGGCATTCCTATACACTAATGATGAAAAATCAGAAAGAGAAATTTAAGAAACAAACCCATTCACCATTGCCACAAAACAAATAAAATAACTAGGAATAAACCTACCTAAGGAGGTAAAAGACCTGTACTCAGAAAACTCTAAGACACTGATGAGAGAAACCAAAGATGACACAGACTGAGATACATACTATGTTCTTGCTTTGGAAGAATCAATATTGTGGAAATGACTGTACTACCCAAAGCAATCTACAGATTAAATGCAATTCCTATCAAAGTACCAATGGTGTTTTTCACAGAACTAGAAGAAAAGCCTTAAAATTTGTATGGAAACATGAAAGATCTCAAATAGCCAAAGTAATCTCTTTTTTTTTTCTCTCTTTTTTTTTCTCTTTTTTCACATCATTATTGGAGTATAATTGCTTTACAATGATGTGCTAGTTTCTGCCCGACAACAAAGTGAATCAGCTATACATATACATATGTTCCCATATCTCCTCCCTCTTGCATCTCTCTCCCTCCCACCCTCCCTATCCCCCCACTCCAGGTGGTCACAAAGCACCGAGCTGACCTCCCTGTGCTATGCGGCTGCTTCCTACTAGCTATCTATTTTACATTTGGTAGTGTATATATGTCCATGCCTCTCTCTCACTTTGTCACCACTTATCCTTCCCCATCCCCATATCCTCAAGTCCATTCTCTGGTAGCTCTGTGTCTTTATTGCTCTCTTACACCTAGGTTCTTCATGACATTTTTTTTTCTTAATTCCGTATATATATGTGTTGGCATACGGTATTTGTCTTTCTCTTTCTGACTTACTTCACTCTGTATGACAGACTCTAGGTCTATCCACTCATTACAAATAGCTCAATTTCATTTCTTTTTATGGCTGAGTAATATTCCATGTATATATGTGCCATATCTTCTTTATCCATTCGTCCGATGATGGACACTTAGGTTGTTTCCATCTCCTGGCTATTGTAAATAGAGCTGCGATGAACATTTTGGTACATGACTCTTTTTGAATTTCGGTTTTCTCAGGGTATATGCCCAGTAGTGGGATTGCTGGGTCATATGGCAGTTCTATTTGTAGTTTTTTAAGGAATCTCCATACTGTTCTCCATAGTGGCTGTACCAATTCACATTCCCACCAGCAGTGCAAGAATGTTCCCTTTTCTCCACACCCTCTCCAGCATTTATTGTTTCTAGATTTTTTGATGATGGCCATTCTGACTGGTATGAGATGATATCTCACTGTAGTTTTGATTTGCATTTCTCTAATAATTAATGATGTTGAGCATTCTTTCATGTGTTTGTTGGCAGTCTGTTTATCTTCTTCGGAGAAATGTCTGTTTAGGATTTCAGCCCATTTTTGGATTGGGTTGTTTGTGTTTTTGTTATTGAGCTGCATGTGCTGCTTGTAAATTTCAGAGATTAATCCTTTGTCAGTTGCTTCATTTGCAAATATTTTCTGCCATTCTGAGCGTTGTCTTTTGGTCTTGTTTATGGTTTCCTTTGCTGTGCAAAAGCTTTGAAGTTTAATTAGGTCCCATTTGTTTATTTTTGTTTTTATTTCCATTTCTCTAGGAGGTGGGTCAAAAAGAATCTTGCTGTGATTTATGTCATAGAGTGTTCTGCCTATGTTTTCCTCTAAGAGTTTGATAGTTTCTGGCCTTACATTTAGGTCTTTAATCCATTTTGAGTTTATTTTTGTGTATGGTGTTAGGGAGTGATCTAATCCCATACTTTTACATGTACTTGTCCAGTTTTCCCAGCACCACTTATTGAAGAGGTTGTCCTTTCTCCACTGTACATTCCTGCCTCCTTTATCAAAGATAAGGTGACCATATGTTCGTGGGTTTATCTCTGGGCTTTCTATCCTATTCCATGGATCTATATTTCTGTTTTTGTGCCAGTACCATACTGTCTTTATTAATGTAGCTTTGTAGTATAGTGTGAAGTCAGGGAGCCTGATTCCTCCAGCTCCATTTCTCATTCTAAAGATTGCTTTGGCTATTCGGGGTCTTTTGTGTTTCCATACAAATTGTGAAATTTTTTGCTCCAGTTCTGTGAAAAATGCCAGTGGTAGTTTGATAGGGATTGCATTGAATCTATAGATTGTTTGGGTAGTAGAGTCATTTTCACAATGTTGATTCTTCCAATCAAAGAACATGGTATATCTCTCCATTTGTATCATCTTTAATTTCTTTCATCAGTGTCTTATAATTTTCCACATACAGGTCTTTTGTCTCCTTAGGTAGGTTTATTCCTAGATATTTTATTTATTTATTTATTTTTGCAGTGGTAAATGGGAGGGTTTCCTTGATTTCATTTTAAGATTTTTCATCATTAGTGTATAGTAATGCCAGAAAATTCTGTGCATCTATTTTGTATCCTGCTACTTTACCAAATTCATTGATTAGCTCTAGTAGTTTTCTGGTAGCATCTTTAGGATTCTCTATGTATAGTATCATGTCATCTGCAAACAGTAATGGCTTTACTTCTTCTTTTCTGATTTGGATTCCTTTTATTTCCTATTCTTCTCTGATTGCTGTGGCTAAAACTTCCAAAACTATGTTGAATAATAGTGGTGAAAGTGAGCAATATTGTCTTGTTCCTGATCTTAGTGGAAATGTTTTCAATTTTTCACCATTGAGGATGATGTTGTCTGTGGGTTTGTCACATATGGCTTTATTATGTTGAGGAAAGTTCCCTCTATGCCTACTTTCTGGAGGGTTTTTATCATAAATGGGTGTTGAATTTTGTCAAAAGCTTTCTCTGCATCTATCTAGATGACCATATGGTTTTTCTCCTTCAAATTGTTAATATGGTGTATCACATTGATTGATTTGCATACATTGAAGAATCCTTGCATTCCTGGAATAAACCCCGCTTGATCATGGTGTATGATCCTTTCAATGTGCTGTTGGATTCTGTTTGCCAGTATTTTGTTGAGGATTTTTGCCTCTATGTTCATCAGTGATATTGGCCTGTAAATTTCTTTCTTTGTGACATCCTTGTCTGGTTTTCGTATGAGGGTGATGGTGGCCTCATAACATGAGTTTTTGAGTGTTCTTCCCTCTGCTATATTTTGGAAGAGTTTGAGAAGGATAGGTGTTAGCTCTTCTCTAAATGTTTGATAGAATTCGCCTGTGAAGCCATCTGGTCCTGGGCATTTGTTTGTTGGAAGATTTTTAATCACAGTTTCAATTTCAGTGCTTGTGATTGGTCTGTTCATATTTTCTATTTCTTCCTGATTCAATCTTGGCAGGTAGTGTATTTCTAAGAATTTGTCCATTTCTTCCAGGTTGCCCATTTTATTGGCATAGAGATGTCTGTAGTATCTCTCATGATCCTTTGTACTTCGCAGTGTCAGTTGTTACTTCTCCTTTTTCATTTCTAATTCTATTGATTTGAGTCATCTCCCTTTTTTTCTTGATGAGTCTGCCTAATGGTTTACCAATTTTGTTTATCTTCTCAAAGAAACAGCTTTTAGTTCTATTAATCTTTGCTATCATTTCCTTCATTTCTTTTTCATTTATTTCTGATCTGATCTTTATGATTTCTTTCCTTTTGCTAACTTTGGGGTTTTTTGTTCTTCTTTCTCTAATTGCTTGAGGTGCAAGTTTAGGTTGTTTATTTGAGATGTTTCCTGTTTCTTAAGGTAGGATTGTATTGCTATAAACTTCCCTCTTAGCACTGCTTTTGCTGCATCCCATAGGTTTTGGGTCATCGTGTCTCCATTGTCAATTGTTTCTAGGCATGTTTTTATTTCCTCTTTGATTTCTTCAGTGATTACTTCGTTATTAAGTAGTGTTTTGTTTAGCCTCCATGTGTTTGTATTTTTTACATATCTTTTCCTGTAATTGATATCTAGTCTCATAGCACTGTGGTCAGAAAGATACTTGATATAATTTCAATTTTCTTAAATTTACCAAGGCTTGATTTGTGACCCAAGATACGATCTATCCTGGAGAATGTACCATGAGCACTTGAGAAAAATGTGTATTCTGTTGTTTTTGGATGGAATGTAGTATAAATATCAATTAAGTCCATCTTGTTTAATGTATCATTTAAAGCTTGTGTTTCCTTATTTATTTTCATTTTGGATGATCTGTCCATTGGTGAACCTGGGGTGTTAAAGTTCCCTACTATGAATGTGTTACTGTTGATTTCCCCTTTTATGGCTCTTAGTATTTGCCTTATGTATTGAGGTGCTCCTATGTTGGATTCATAAATATTTACAATTGTTATATCTTCTTCTTGGATTGATCCCTTGATCACTATGTAGTGTCCTTCTTTGTCCCTTGTAATAGTCTTTATTTTAAAGTCTATTTTGTCTGATATGAGAATTGCTATTCCAGCTATCTTTTGATTTCCATTTGCATGGAATATATTTTTCCATCCCCTCACTTTCAGTTTGTATGTGTCCCTAGGTCTGAAGTAGGTCTCTTGTAGAAGGCATATATATGGATGTTGTTTTTGTATCCATTCAGCCAGTCTGTGTCTTTTGGTGGGAGCATTTAATCCTTTTACATTTAAGGCAATTATCGATATTTATGTTCCTATTACCATTTTCTTAATTGTTTTGCATTTGTTATTGTAGGTCTTTTCCTTCTCTTGTGTTTCTTGCCTAGAGAAGTTCCTTTAGCATTTGTTCTAAAGCTGATTTGTTGGTGCTGTACTCTCTCAGCTTTCGTTTGTCTCTAAAGGTTTTAATTTCTCTATCAAATCTGAATGAGATCCTTGCTGGGTAGACTAATCTTGGTTGTAGGTTTTTCTCCTTCATCACTTTAAGTATGTCCTCCCGGTCCCTTCTGGCTTGCAGAGTTTCTGCTGAAAGATCAGCTGTTAACTTTATGGGGATTCCCTTGTGTGTTATTCGTTGTTTTTCCTTTTCTACTTCTAATATGTTTTCTTTGCATTTAATTTTTGATAGTTTAATTAATATGTGTCTTGGCGTGTTTCTCCTATTTATCCTGTATGGAACTCTCTGTGCTTCCTGGACTTGATTAACTATTTCCTTTCCCATACTAGGGTAGTTTTCAACTATAATCTCTTCAAATATTTTCTCAGTCCCTTTCTTGTTCTCTTCCTCTTCTAGAACCCCTATTATTCAAATGTTGGTGCATTTAATGTTGTCCCAGAGGTCTCTGGGACTGTCCTCAGTTCTTTTCATTCTTTTTTCTTTATTCTGCTCTGCAGTAGTTATTTCCACTATTTTATCTTCCAGGTCACTTATCCATTTTTCTGCTTCAGTTATTCTGCTACTGATCCCTTCTAGAGGATTTTTAATTTCATTTATTTTTGTTGTTCATCGTTGCTTGTTTCATCTTTAGTTCTTCTAGGTCCTTGTTAAATGTTTCTTGCATTTTGTCTATTCTATTTCCAAGATTTTGGATCATCTTTACTATCATTATTCTGAATTCTTTTTCAGGTAGACTGTGTATTTCCTTTTCATTTGTTAGGTCTGGTGGGTTTTTATCTTGCTCCTTCATCTGCTGTGTGTTTTTCTGTCTTCCCATTTTGCTTATCTTACTGTGTTTGGGGTGTCCATTTTGCAGGCTACATTTTCGTAGTTCCCATTGTTTTTGGTGTCAGTCCCCAGTGGCTAAAGTTGGTTCAGTGGGTTGTGTATGATTCATGGTTGAGTGCCTGTGTTCTGGTGGATGAGGGTGGATCTTTTCTTTCTGGTGGGCAGGTCCACGTCTGGTGGTGTGTTTTGGGATGTATGTGGGCTTATTATGATTTCAGGCTGCCTCTCTGCTAATGGCTGAGGTTGTGTTCCATTCTTGCTAGTTGTTTGGCATAGGGTGTCCAGCACTGTAGCTTGCTGGTCGTTGAGTGAAGCTGGGTGTTCATGTTGAGATGTAGATCTCTGGGAGATTTTCATCGTTTGATATTACGTGGAGCTGGGAAGTCTCTTGTGTACCAGTGTCCTGAAGTTGGCTCTCCCACCTCAGAGGCACAGCACTGTCTGCTGGCTGCAGCACCAAGAGACTTTTATCCACATGGCTCAGAATAAAATGGAGAAAAAGTAGAAAGAAAGAAAGAGGATAAAAGAAAAGAAAATAAAGTAAGGTAAAATAAAATAAAGTTATTAAAATAAAGAAAATTATTAAGAAAAAAAATTTTAAGTAAAAAACAAACAAAAAATGGATGGATAGAACCCTAGGACAAATGGGGAAAGCAAAGCTATACAGACAAAATCTCACACAGAAGCATACACATACACAATCACAAAAAGAGGAAAAGGGGAAAAAATAATAAATCTTGCTCTCAAAGTCCACCTCCTCAATTTGGGCTGATCCGTTGTCTATTCAGGTATTCCACAGATGCAGGGTACATCAAGTTGATTGTGGAGATTTAATCCGCTGCTCCTGAGGCTGCTGGGAGTGATTTCCCTTTCTCTTCTTTGTTCGCAGAGCTTCTGGGTTTCAGCCTTGGATTTGGCCCCACCTCTGCGTGTAGGTCGCTGGAGGGCCTCTGTTCTTCGCTCAGACAGGACAGGGTTAAAGGATCTGCTGATTCAGGGACTCTGGCTCACTCAGGTCAGGGGGAGGGAGGGATACGGAGTGCAGGGCGAGCCTGTGGTGGCAGAGGCTCGCCGTGATGTTGCACCAGCCTGAGGTGCACAATGCATTCTCCTTGGGAAGTTGTCCCTGGATTCTGCGACCCTGGCAGTGGCGGGCTGCACAGGCTCCTCAGAAGGGAGGTGTGGAGAGTGACCTGTGCTCGCACACAGGTTTTTTGTTGGCGGCAGAAGCAGCCTTAGCATCTCATGCCCGTCTCAGGTCTGCGCTGTTAGCCGCGGCTCATGCCCATCTCTAGAGCTCCTTTCAGCAGCACTCTTAATCCCCTTTCCTCACACACCAGGAAACAAAGAGAGAAGAAAAAGTCTCTTGCCTCTTCAGCAGGTCCAGACATTTTTCTGGTCTCCCTCCCGGCCAGCTGTGGTGCACTAACCCATTCAGGCTGTGTTCATGCCGCCAGTCCTCTCACAGCGCTCTGACCAAAGCCCGAGCCGCTGCTCCCAGCCCCGCCAGCTCCAGCGGGTGAGCAGACAATCCTCTCAGCCTGGTGAGTGCTGGTCAGCATGGATTCTCTGTGCGGGAATCTCTCCACTTTGCCCTCTGCACCCCTGTGGCTGCGCTCTCCTCCATGACTCTGAAGCTCCACCCCCTCTGCCACCCACAGTCTCTGCCCGCGAAGGGGCTTCTAGAGTGTGGAAACCTTTCCTCCTTCATGGCTCCCTCCCACTGGTGCAGGTCCCGGTCCCTATTCTTTTGTCTCTGTTTATTCTTTTTTCTTTTGCGCTACCCAGGTATGTGGGGAGTTTCTTGCCTTTTGGGAGGTCTGAGGTCTTCTGCCAGCATTCAGTAGGTGTTCTTTAGGAGTTGTTCCACATGTAGATGTATTTCTGGTGTATCTGTGGGGAGGAAGGTGATCTCTGCGTCTTACTCTTCCGCCATCTTCCCCTCTCTCTCCAAAGTAATCTTGAGAAAGAAGAGCAGAGGCAGAGAAATCCGGCACCCTGACTCAGACTATATTACAAAGCTACAGTAATCAAGAAAGTATCGTGCTGACATAAAAACAGAAATATAGATCAATGGAACAGGATAGAAAGCCCAGAGATAAACTCATGTGCCTATGGTCAGCTAATCTATGGAAAAGGAGGCAAGAATATATAATGGAGGAAAGACAGTCTCTTCCATAAGTGGTGCTGGGAAAACTGGACAGCTACTTGTAAAAGAATGAAATTAGAACACTCTTGAACACCATACACAAAAATAAACTGAAAATGGATTAAAGATCTAAATGTAAGACTGGACACTATAAAAGTCTTAGAGGAAGACATAGGAAGAACACTCTTTGACATAAATCACAGAAAGATCTTTTTTGACCCACATCCTAGAATAAGAAAATAAAAACAAAATCAAACAAATGTGACCTAATTAAACTTAAAAGCTTTTGTATAGCAATGGAAATTATAAACAAGATGAAAAGACAACCCTCAGAATGGGAGAAAATATTTGCAAATGAAGCAATGGACAAGAGATTAATCTCCACAATATACGAACAGCTCATGCAGCTCAGTATCCAAAAATCAAACAACCCAATCTAAAAATGGGCAGAAGACCTAAATAGACATTTCTCCAAATAAGACATACAGATTGCCAAGAGGCATATTAAAAGATGCTCAACATCACTAATTATTGGAGAAATGCAAGTCAAAACTACAATGAGGTATCACCTCACTCCAGTCAGAATGGCCATCATCAAAAATCTTCCAACAACACATGCTGGAGAAGGTGTGGAGAAAAGGGAACCCTCTTGCACTGTTGGTGGGAATATAAATTGGTATAGCCACTATGGAGAACAGTATGGAGGGTCCTTAAAAAACTAAAAGTAAAACTACCATGTGACCCAGCAATCTCACTACTGGGCATATACCCTGAGAAAACCATATTTCAAAAAGACACATGTACCCCAATGTTCATTGCAGCACTATTTACAATAGCCACGACATTGAAGCAACCTAAAGGTCCATCAACAGATGAATGGATAAAGAAGATGTTGTACATATATACAATAAAATATTACTCAGCCATTACAAGGAATGAAATTGGTTCATTTGGAAAGATGTGGATGGACCTAGAGACTATCATACAGAGTGAAGTAAGTCAGAAAGAGAAAAACAAATATCATGTATTTAATGCATATATGTGGAATCTAGAAAAATGGTACAGATGAACCTATTTGCAAAGCAGAAATAGAGACTCAGATGTAGAGAACAAACGTATGGACACCAAGGGCAGAAAGGGGCGTGGGTTGAATTGGGAGATTGGTATTGACATGTATGCACTGCTATGTATGGAATAGATAACTAGTTAGAGCCTGCTGTATAGTGTGGGGAAATCTACTCATTGCTCTGTGGTGACCTAGATAAGAGGGAAAATCAGGAGGTAGGGGATATGTGTATACATATGTCTGATTCACTTTGCTGTACAGCAGAAACCAGCACAACGTTGTGAAGTAGCTATACCCCAATTTAAAAAATAAAAAAAGAAATTCATTTTATTTGAGACTTGAAAGAGGAGTCTGGACACAGGAAACAGCATGATTTATTGTTTATGATCTAAATATTTAAAGCAAAACAATTATTTGAAGTGATTCTAAAAATGTCACAAATTATGTATGCATGATCTGAATTATGCATAAGAGTTGCCCTTGCAATTTAACTGATACCTCATCTTCTCCTATAGCCTTGTCTCAAGATGCTGGCTGGTTAATTAATAATCTGGGTTATTATAGAACTAAGTAAATTTATAAATAATTAATTATAGATCCAATTAAACTTATAAATACATTTTAATTTACATTGCTAGACATATGTTAGGTAATGTGAGGGCTTAAGAGTTAAATATCATGTTTCCTGACTTTAAGGAGCTTGAAATCATGTTTTCTAACCAAAAGAGATGTAATCCTAGAGAGTCACCACAGAGTTTAAATCAGACGTAACGATTTGTGAACTTTTATTTTACCCTTGTTGTTATTCTATTGATATCTGAAAAGAGACAGTATATCTTACCATAATGAGAACATTTTGTCACAATCCTGTTTCTCTCACTACATTTCTCACACTTTCAGATGAATTTATACTCAGTTTTAAAGAATAATTAATAACTGAGATTTACAAATGATATTCAGGTACATACTTGTCATGATCAACTGAATTAGTCCACTTCAACAGAAGACAAAATAAAGAAACTAATCTTGCTTATTGCAGTTTCAGTGCTAAATATTATAAAAGAAATATAAAATATTAATTCAATTGATTTGCTATTTGGATCTTTAAAAATGGTTTCTCATATATAAGCAACTTTAATTAGCCTTCTGCTTCTACCAGTAAACTTAGATTTTAAACATGTTTAATTTCACTTAGTTCAGGCTAATAGCTGGCCCAATTACTTTACAAAGTTTCATTGTGTAGGCTGTAAAGAGCAAATCATTATTTGCCGTCTTGAAGAGGAATGCATGCAAGCTTCTTGAACGTAGGGCCAAGTCTTCTGCCTCCTTTTTATTCCTCTGAGTAACTTGGATAGTGAAATTGTTAAATATAAAACCTCAGACAATGAAATCCTGGTGGAATATTTAACAGTGGGCCCATAATGTAAATATATTTCCTGGTTTATTCTCTTCTTCTTTCTCCTTTTCTTTTTTTTCCTCCTCTTCACTCTCCTCCTTCTCTTTATTGCTTCCTCTTCTTCTTCCAATACTTATTGTAGTAGTAGTAAGTTTAGAAAATATGTTGATGTAGTATTTAGCCTGAAAATATGTCCTTTTCCTCCTAAAAGCCATGCCAGCCTCAGTCATCACAGGAACAGGAGGCAGAGGTGAGAGGAGCAGAGAAGGGAAGCCATTCTTGATCATTACGAGGTAATCAGAGCAGGCAATTTTGTACTATACACTTTAAATAAAATGAGCCAAAACTGCTTTTAGCAATATAGTATGTGTAGATAAAAATATAGAACAAAGTAGATGTAGCAGATATAGATCTGAAGGTTATACAAACTCAGGTTTTCAGTAAAATAATTTTTATTATTTTTTTCTAAGATATACTTTGTACGTGGTGATACTTTTACTGCCAGTTCAAAAAAACTGACTAAAAATGACTTAAATGATGATGAACTTACTATTTCCCACTTCAAGACACCTAGAGACATGTGGTCCCAGAGTTGATGAATTCAGAAGCTGAATGATGTTCTCACACTCTTTCCTTGTTCCATCATGTTTAGAGTTGGCATTCGTCCTTAGGCTTTCTAAGAGGAAAACCCTCTAACATATCAAGTAGAGAAAGAGTAGTTTCTTTTTACATGTCGTTTCTCAGCAGAGAGGTGAACTGTCCCCAGACTTTAGAGACAGTTGTGTACATTACCTATCATTTATGTATAAGTATAATCTTCTTGAGGAAGGAAGCTCAAATGGTGCTTACTTTGTGCCTTTAAACTTCTCTTGCCTCTTGTTTAATTTATGACCCTTTTGAGGAAGAGGAACTTCATACCCACTCTACGTGGGAGGATCAGTGTTCTGTGTCTTCCCTCAACCAATTAAATCCTGCATGGTTAAATACTGACTCATCACATACTCAGCAGTAAATCAGAGTAATGTCCATATACTGCATTTCTGTTAATTACAATAATTACAATGGGTCAAATTTCCAGAACAGCACAAATATAATGATTATTATAGAGATAAGTAAGGTCCTTCCTATATATTATCTTGTTCTGATATATGACATCAAGTTGGGAATAAAGAAAACATGAGTTAATCAAATAAGGGTACATAATGATTTGTTTGATATTTGGAAAGATAAGCTTAATAACTTCCTCTAACAAATTTATGTTGAAAACCAAAAAAGAACTTGATAGAACCAACTTCCTGAAAGAATTTAAAAGTGACTTCAGTTATTTTTTTTCCATTATTACTGGTTTTGTTTTCCAACCATAAACAGATTAAAATATTGTCTATAGTTTTGATGACTTTATAAATTGTAAAGTACTATAGAAGTATATCATTATTACTATATTAAACTATATATAAAATTGCTCTTTTTGTAAATCTTCCCCTTCCTTTAGCATAAAATGATGTTTTACTTCCCTTCATCTCAATAAGATTTCAACATTTTATTATACATTACATTGCTCCTTTCATATTTTTAAAGCCCTAATGACTGAGTTTCTGTCCACTGTATAACTGGAGAGCAATTGAGGCATAAAGGAGATTATCTGACAGTGTCCATTTCTTAACATGCTTTTAACTCTACTAGGCTACAAATACAAATACAAATTGCATTTCTGATGCGAATTTAGAAACCCATTGCTTCTCAAGTCTAAGGAAAGTGGTGGGTGCTCAGTAAATGTTTGTTGAAAGAATGAGAATCAAAAATCTCATAAGCAAATAGAGTATATTGTATAACTGTGGAAGCTAGGTATGAAGAGTGGCAGTATACATGGGGAATAAAGGGCATGAGAGGTGGAATATATGGCTGTGTACCAATGCTGGTTATTCTCTTTACTATTTGTATGACACTAGGAAAATTAATTACCTATTTGAACTTCCAGTTTTTTAGCTTACAACAACAACCATTTTATTATAATTTCTCATATATTTCTGGGTCAGGAATTTAGACATAACAGCAAGGGGAGACTTGTCTCTGCTCTAGGATGTCTGGAGACACAACTGGGGGCTGAAACAGCTGGATGGTATCTCTCTCTCTCCCCTCTCTCATGTCTCTAGCATGGCAGTCTCAGGGGAATTGCACTTCTCACTTGGTGGCTCAAGACTAAAATAAATGTTCCAAGAGGCCCCAGGCTGCAAGGCTTTCTATGTCCTAACCTCAGAAATCCTGGAACATCCTTTCCATCACATCCTATTGGTCAAGCAAGTCTTTGAAACCAGCCCAGATCCACTGGTTGCATAATTAGATTCCACTTTTCAGTGGAAGTAATATCAAATAATTTTTGGCTATATTGAATTCACCACAAAAATGTAATACCATGTTCGTATATATTAATAGTCTATTTGACAACTGGAAACTTCTGAAGAAGTTAGTAAATTTAGTAAAAAAAAAAAAAGTTAAGCAACTCAATTTCTGCTTTGTTTTTATATTGAAAATGTCTTGGTATTTTGAATTTATAGTCTACATCAAGGGACTAGAGGAAACATATAGATGTTGTCAGATGAGTTAAAATAAACTCCATCTACAGTTTGATCTTTGTTAATGAAGTGAGGCTAATGTGGTCTTTGTTCTAATGATGTTTTCAGAGAAGAATTTTTTTAGAACTGTCCAGCCATTTACTATTTCACAAACTTTCCCCACATTTAAGAAATACCAAGTATGCAATTGTGATAGATCTACATGTGTAAAAGTTAAATCTGAGTAATCTCTGGAGTGAATGAGATTGTGAAATTGTCCGCTCACCTTAATTTATGTGATACTTAGAGAAGAGCTCACACATGCTAATATTCTTTGTATTCCTGTGTGTATTTTTTTGCAGGCTTAGAGTTTTAAATTCCATCTTCTTTTTTTTTTTTTTTTTTTTTTTTTTTTTTTTGTGGTACGCGGGCCTCTCACTGCTGTGGCCTCTCCCGCTGTGGAGCACAGGCTCCAGACGCACAGGCTCAGCGGCCATGGCTCACGGGCCCAGCCGCTCCGCGGTACGCGGGATCCTCCCGGACCGGGGCACGAACCCGTGTCCCCCGCATCGGCAGGCAGACTCTCAACCACTGCGCCACCAGGGAAGCCCTAAATTCCATCTTCTTAATCCAAACAAAGAAAAATTTTACTTTTTATTTGGTCCTAACTCTTTCATCTAACTAGTCTTTGTAAAATGCCAATTTTGGCATGTCATCTGTATTGGTATTATTTTTTTTAAGACTATATTTTTCAGAGAAGTTTTAGGTTCACAGCAAAAGTGAGAGGAAGGTACAGATATTTCTCATATACCCTTTGTCCCCACACATGCACAGCCTTTCCCATTATAAACATCACTCACCAGAGTGGTACATTTGCTACAACTGATGAACCTACATTGACACCTCATATCACTCAAAGTCCATAGTTTACCTTAGGGTTCACTCCTGGTGTTGCACATTCTATGCATTTGGACAAATGCATAATGACAGACATCCATCATTGTGGTATCATACAGAGTATTTTCAGAGATACTAAAAATCCTCTGTGCTCTACCTAATCACCCCTTGCCTCTCTCCAGCTTCCATTTTTAACAAAATCTATAAAATGAGTATAATTACAACTGCCTTGCAGGGTTTCCCATGAGGATTAGCTATAATTTGTAAGGCACACTATAGGCATTTAACAATGGAGTTATTATTATTGTTATTCAATAAGCAAGCTTGATCAGTTTTCTATTATTCCAACTTGGAGCATTTAATTTCATTCACCAAATGGAAATCAGAGAAAGACAGAGTTGAGGATTAGAAGTAAAGATTGGTAATGACAGCAAGCATCTGAGAGATCACCTCATCTGTCCAATCTGAGCCCATTTAATCAGATAAAGAAACTGAAACCAAAACTTTTAAAAAGTGTCTTGCTCTAGATATACATAGAAAACTATTACTTACAAATTTCATTTCATACAAGGAACACATTGTAATAAGATAACATTATAATATTAATAACATTTTAATTTATTAAAATAATAATTATATGTTTATCATCATAAAGATGATCAGTAAGAAACAGGAACAGAACTTAGTCCTTGAATCTTTCATTTCAAATTTCTTTGCACATGAATAAAACTTCTTAAATAGGCATAATGACTTAACATTCCTAAAATATGAACTCCAAATTAGTGAAGATAGTATTTAGCTACCCTCTCATATAGAGCTCTTTGTGAATTTAAATACATGAAAAATAAATTTGGTTCAAATTGTTTAAATTTCATACCTATCTAAAGAATATATTATATATTCTCCTAGGAATGTGTTCTACAGAGAGAGAAGCTAGTGTCAACCCCATGATTTTAGCAAATTTAGGAAGAAAATACTTGCTCCAATTTTTTATGACATACACTTGTATCATAAATGCACTTGGTAGGTTTGCATTTTTGATTCCCTAAAATAAAACTCTGCTAGAGTAAAGTAGAAATGATTAAACCAAGCAACTTGTTTCCATGGTCTTTCATTTGAATTTAGTGTTCCTGTAAATCTGCATTCCAATTCAAGAATCATTGTGTGGAGCTTAGAATAAGTCATATGCATATCTGAGGAGTACAGTTTTTCACAATCATTTCCTCAGGTAACTGATAGACTTAGTTCCATCCTAGGTGTATCTTAGGTGCAGTCAACAGTCTTGAGCCTGAAAGGGGGGAAATTTACACCCTTTTATTCTTGTCAACTGATAGAAAATTTTCTGTAGAAAGTCATCTGCTAATATGCTTAGCACTATTTAAATATTCAGAACAGCAGAGAAGACCCCTGCCAAATGTAGCTTGCTTGCCTTTGATGTATCCCAGCTTTTTTTTTTTTCAAATAAACCTGCTAATAGAAAAATAGAATAAATAACAATGAGGGCCATGTAGTTATGTCAACTACAAATTGGCACTTGCCATCTACCTCTACAAGGATTAAATTATGAGCCACTGCAGCTGCTGACCTTCAATATCTCCTGAAAGGAGTTCAGGGTGGAGATCAGGTGAGGCACTCTGTGCTTTGGGAAAAACTGGCAGAACAGGTCTTCAGATAGTTGGATATTTTCAGGAGAAGATTTTATGAGCTCAATTCATGCATCTCCTTGTAGCTAGAAAAGTACTAAAATCCTTCATGGTGATATCTGCTCCTCATGACTAGCAGTAACCTTCAGGAGACTAGCAGCAAACTTCTGCAAAAACTATGTGCTTGATTGCATGTACATCCCCTTCACCAAAATCACATATATACTGACCTTCCCCTCTACCTCTTTGAAGCAGTTTCTCAGAGCTATCTAAAATCCTGTCTCCTGGGCTATAGTCCTCATTTTGCCCCCAATAAAACTTAACTCACAACTCTCACATTGTGCATTTTTTTCCAGTCAACAGTTGACTTGTACATAAATTCTCATAATCTACGAAAATTGGAGTTCCATAAAGGTGAATCGCTCTACTATACAAATGCATATGTAAGAATGACTCTAATTAGAAAATAACCAAAAAGTAAGTCAGAAAAGATATATTTTTCTTTTATTTTATATGTGTGTTTATGGGAGAGATCAATACTAAAAATTATGGATAATAATATTTTAAGAAATATATGAAGCATTAACATAATATTATACTTTTCCATGGACACATACAAATGTAATAAGTAGGATCCATAGTAAATTTATGATATTGGTTTCCTCAAGAGAAAAAAGGGCCTGGAAAAATGAGAAAAGAGAATTTCAACTTAATTGTATTTTATATTTTATTTTATGTGAAAATATATGAAGCAAATATATTTTGTTAGACAGTTTCTAGAAAAACTGATAAAGATTATCTAATTATTTTTGTGGTCTTTTTCATTTTGAGGGAAGATTTAAAGTTTCATGCCTTTCTTCTTTCTTTAGCAAGAAAATTTTCCATAGCTTTCTTTTTTGAATTTTATTTCTTGAAACTAACCAACTAACTAGAGAAAAGAAATTTCTTTGCTGTCTATCTATCTATCTATATCATCATTTATTTTTATCTATCTATTCACTTATTCATTTAATGCATTTTTACATGTATGCTTTTATTCTTTTAAATCTCAGCTGTCTTTCTTTTATTGGGGCATAGAGCAGCTCTTCATTCACTTATAAAGCAGAACTAATTGAGTTTTTTTGAGGGAGAAAAAAGGATATTGGAATATGTATCACTTTCACTTCACCCATGTCCAGTGGAAGAGCTGAAGGATAAGACCTAGTTCAATAGTTCCTATTGTCACTAGAGGCACTGCTGAAAATTAGTTCCTATTGAGTTATTTATATCAAGAATAAGTAAATGGGAATACCCGCTCCACACACACACACACACACACACACACACACACACACACACACACACAAAATTGCTTATGCAGATAAAATTGAGAAGTTAAAGAGATGAGTTAGATCCCAAGAAGGCCTCCTACTCCTAATAATCTACTTGGCTGAAATATTTATAACTGAAGTATCCCTTCATTTACTTAACAAGCTGCTTTTAACAAGTGAACATGATTAACTGACTTAATACAATTCAAGTCATCCATGTACATGGTAGTGTGAATTGTATAATTTAGATCACATTTTCTTAATCCAATAGATGAGATTAGCCACCCAGTGGAGGTGGGCATTGCGGGGGGGTGGGGCAGGGGGAGACAGGAAGAATGAGAAGGAGAGTAACTCTGTTCAAATGTTTACATCCTGTCCATATTTTATAAATCTCTCACCTAATCCCAACACTTTAAAATCTGATAAGAAACAATGATTTTGAAGGGTAACTTGGAGAGAATATTTGAAATCTGGTCTGCTGTCCCAAACCCAGGATAGTCAATGAAAGTATAGGACAATAGTTCTCAAAGTGTGGTCTCTGGACCAGTAACATTGGCATCACTGGAAACCTGTTAGAAATGCAGTCTCTTGATCCAGAGTCTCTGGGATAGGCCTAGCAATTTGTGTTTTAACAAGGTGATGCAGATGTTAAGGCCAAATTTGAAAACCACTGGTATGGTGTGCTCTGCTGTGGGGGAAGATCTGAGTGCATAGTGGACCATAAATAATAAAAGGAGCACAGTATTGAGATTAGAAGAGAGAGGACATATTGAAATTTGAGGCAAGGCATAAGGGAGGTGGGAGCACATGTATTTTGTTTTTAACTTCAAGGCCTAGTAACTGGATCAAAATAACCAATCCTTGTGTATATCCTAGATCTGCTGCTTCTGTTGCATTATCAAGCCATTTATGCCATTTTTTTTCATTTTCATAATATAATAATTATATATTTTGGTTAGAGAATAAAGATTAAATCATAATTTTTAAGTTCTTGGATTACTTTAAGGATTTGTGATTTGAGATGAATGTGAAATGCCAGCGCTGCCTTTTGAGGGCTTTTTCTTCTTTTTTCTAGCCCAAGACATACATATTAATGAATTTTTACTAATACATCCAAAATTTTGAGAGTGACTAGGGATGTGTATCTGTGAATACTGAGCTAGAAGTGCAATTTGACACTATGAAGCAAAGTAAAGAAAATAGTCACAGGTTGAACACAGTAATCTGAACTTATTAGCACTATGCTCTATTTGATAAGGAAAACTAGAAAGACTGATGGAAACATAGGTTATAAGTAGATTGCTATATTTTGGGAAAGTGTTTATAGTGGCAATAGGAATTCTGCCAGACTTATTTCTTTTGCTACCCTATTATCCGATGCAATCACATGGATTTTTATCAACTGGACACCCACACTTTCTTGTAGGTACTAAAAACAAAACACAAAAACAAACATGCAGAAAATAAGTAAGAGGAGAATTTAAAAATGAATTGTCCTGTGATATATTTTGGGGGACAAAGTATTTTGTGTTTTTTAAAAGATGTGAAGATTCATCTTCAAATTTTCTGAACAAGTCCACAGCAAACAGAAAAAGCCTGTCAAATGTTGAACACAACACATGTCCCTATGCATATAGGCTGCTAATGCTAATGGGGAAATTATATTTAATGTATATGAAAAGTTTTTGAGATTTTCCTAGGATCAGAAGTCCTACTGTGAATTCTTGTGACCAGGAGAGCTGTGATAATTAGCAGGCTATATGATTGGAAATGCAAAAAGGTTAATTTATGAAGGTAAAATGTTTCCCATGTTAATTGTAATGTTATTTTAGACTTGAGGCTGATTTGCTTTTTGTAAATAAGTGTTTTATTTTCATTTACTTTTGACTTCTAATGAACCTTAAAAGGTAAATTGTTAACATGTCTGCTATAGGACCATTTACATTTTCTTTCAAATTAAAAGGAGTCATTCCATTACACTAAGAAATGAAACAAGGAGTGTGTTATGACCAAGAGGAAGTGCATATGGCAATACTATCTATTAGGTAAACATAATGCATAAGGCAAATAGGCCTATTTGATGTGCTGAAATACAATTGCTGTAGTTAGTTTATATTATAATAACCCAAACTGTGATTTTTAGCATTTAAGAATATTAGTGTTCATGCAAGAATCTGTAGCTTTCTTTCCCAAGGGTAAACATAAGGAAGAAACAGGATGAGTCTAGTGAATCATAAGAATGGTCAATGAAAAATCATGAAGAAAATCATGTATTTGATGAATGACAGAACAAAGAAGGTTGAATCCAAGATTCAGTAATGACTTTCAATATTTTTTGGCTACTAATATTCCCTGTATCATCCTCAATTTGGTTTTGAAATTGGTAATATTATGGAAGTATATTTGTTCTCTGATAGATATTTTTTAATCTACTTGCAACGTCAACCCAACTATTTCACAGGTCTCCAGGAGTTTTCAGATTCATTGGTCCAGGTACAGTATGAAAAAGTAATATATTTCCTCTTAAGATCCATTTTCCCATTCTCATCAAAGTCAGATCGCAAAAATAGACAAACGAACAAACAATTAATTAATTAAAAGGTGGAGGAGAAGAAACTTGAATATTTAAAGTTTCTATAAAACTGGTTCAAAACTGAGTAGAACTTGCAGACAATTCCAACTTCTTGTTATGTAGTTAATATATCCCCAGGACA
Organism: Stenella coeruleoalba; assembly: GCF_951394435.1. Taxonomy (NCBI): domain Eukaryota; kingdom Metazoa; phylum Chordata; class Mammalia; order Artiodactyla; family Delphinidae; genus Stenella; species Stenella coeruleoalba. Next base: position 26,943,927 of record NC_137165.1, on the reverse strand, counting down.
ATTTTTTTTTGAGACAAAGAATTATTTTTCCTGCCTTGGCTCTTACAGTATGTTTTAGCCAAGTATATTTCTTGTTACCAATGTTCAACTATTAACTGGCAGACAAAGTGTCAAATACTTGATGAAAATATCATCATTTATTAATATTTGCTGGGTTGATCATATGCAAATTTCACTCTGGTGTCATTGAAAACCATTTATCTATCTGCTAGAATCCTGTTTTTAAATGAAAGGAAACTGAGTTCTCAGTGGAACTTGACTATAGTTTTAATCTGCTTCCTTGGGCCTTGGCACGTTTGAGATAGAGGTATTTGGAATAGCTTTAGGCCTCCAAACACAGCTCTCCAGACAAAATACTGTATTCTAGACTTGCCACTATTAAAATATTTAGCTAAATTGTCAAAAATTCTTTAACAAAAGTCAGCATAATAAAAATACAGTTGAAAATCACCCTAAATGAGAAGTGAAAGGGTACCCTTAATACACTACAGTAACATTTCCTTATCAATTATGCTCTGGGTGATTTATTTGAACAACAAAGCCAAAAAGTCCTTTCTTGGCTTAGAGACAGTAAAATATCAGGCTCAGAGAAGAAATAGTTAATTTAGAAAAGCTTCCTCCAAAGAGCAATTTGTATCTGTCTGGAAACAATGGATTTGCAATAGTGAAATATTTGGCCGCAGTGTGGAAGAAGTGGAGAATGAAACAGAAGTTTTAGAATTACCCACAGAACCTTTGAGTCTGACTGCTCTGTCAATGGTGTAATATTTGTTATAAAACTCTGTGAAGTGGTGATGGCTAGTTTGTGTTTTAGAGGTCATGGGCAGCAATACATATGAGTACAGAAAAAGTTTTCCAAATAAATGCGTGCTTCCTTCGGTATTAGTTTTCTCAAGGGAAACCAAGGCTGCTCACCAGATACATCTATTGCTTCCCAGTCCTAGCTACCACATCAGTCTCTTATCAGCTGCAGTTGGCTTTAACCCAGAACTTGCCTGCCTATTTCAGTTATACATTATTGTCCTCTTTGGAACAGGCATTTCCTGTTTTATTGTCCTGGCAAATAGTTCTACTTTTGTCATATGAATTGAGTTTTGGATTCCTGTCTGCAATCTCTTAGCGTCCAAACGCTTGCTTGTACATTTTTCTTCTTTGTCTTTCTTCTCTCATCTCCATCCTGACTGTTCCTCTCAAGCCTGATTTCCCTGGTAGGTGAGATAAAGCATGAAGTAGGTGCCTTTAATGTCAATGATACAAACAAATTGAGGAGACTGATGGATGAGGAAAGCTTCATGGAAGTGGATATCATCACCTAATAGAGTTTCTCCAGACCATCAGGTTGTTAAGGTGACTGCAGCTCTGTGTGGAAATAAAAATGAGATGCTGGAGAGGTGAGGGTTTCAGGCTTTCTATTAGTTTTCTCTGGTGACAACATTTCTGTTGGGGGCAGGGTCATTCTAAGGAAGCATTTAGGACAACAAGGTAGTTTGCATAATGTTGTACTAAATAGAAAATAAAGGTCAGTGTACATTTTTTTTTTTTTGTGGTATGTGGGCCTCTCACTCTTGTGGCCTCTCCCGTTGCAGAGCACAGGCTCCGGACGTGCAGGCTCAGCGGCCATGGCTCACGGGCCCAGCCGCTCTGCAGCATGTGGTATCTTCCCGGACCGGGGCACGAACCCGTGTCCCCCGCATCGGCAGGCGGACTCTCAACCACTGCGCCACCAGGGAAGCCCAGTGTACTTTATTTTTGAAGCTCAAATTTAACTACAGTGCTTCATTTGTTATAAAACAAAAATTAAGTATATTGTATAAATATTATGAAGGCTAATTATATTTTTCAAGGTATCCAGAGGCTCTAAATACTGATTTTTTAGCAAGAATAACTTCAAATTCCTGCTATTCTGCTTGTTTAGTTCACTTTGAATTAAATCTGTCCAATTAGATGACTGGGCCTAATAGCACACCAACATAATGAGCAGGGGAAAAATAAAGGGTTAGACCATTTCAGCTATAAATGAAAAAGTTCAAACCAAACCAAATAAAAATGAACACGTAAATACAGAGAACAGAGTAGAGGTTTCCAGAGGGGAAGAGGCAGGGGGAGGGTGAAATGGGTAAAAGGAATCAACTGTATGGTGACAAACAGAAAGTAAATTTTGGTGGTGAGCCTGCTGTAGGGTATACATAGGTAGAAATGTAATGTTGTACACGTGAAACTTATATAATGTTATAAACCAATGTTATTTCAATCAAAAAATAAATAAATCTAAAATAAAAAAAGAAAGAAAGAAAATGGCCTTGAGATTTCTTTCCCCTCTGTGGAAGCTGGTGTCCATTGCTTACATCTGCCCAAACCTTGCTATCTTTTAAAGAAACTGTAAGCATTTGTAACATGGGTGACTGCATGGGTAGGAGGACTGTGACTTTGGCTTCCTCTTTACATCACTCTACAATTAAGTTTTCAAGAAGGAAACTCTTCCATGTGACTTTAGAGAAACTGCCCAGGATATTTAAAAACACAAAATCAATAAATGCCTTGGTAATGTCTATGAGTGTGTAGTGAGTGTGTTTGATAAGAAAGAGAAATACAACATCACATATAATTTAAGGATGACTGGTAATCAATCAGTCCCAACAAACAGAACAATACAAAAAGGCAAGGGCATGTCTAATGCAATGTATATCCTAGGAAGGGAAGAAGTGTACTTTTATATTGTGGAGTAAAAAACCAAGAGATTTTCTAATGTCATCCTCACAATAGCCACAATTTTTTCAAAAGTCTAGATGTCTTGCTAACCTTGATGTAGTTCAGTTCAGTTCAACACATACTTACTAAAAATCAACTAATGGATTAGGTACTAGGAGAGGTACTAGTTATACAAACATGAAAAACATGATTTCTGAAGAAGTTTAAAGTGGGGATATGATACATAACACCCAGCAAATAAATTAATTAGTATTGGATTTCAGGGAGATATAGAAGCAAGGAAGAGGCATTCAACATGAATGGTTATTCTAGGCAGTTTTATTTACTTCATCACACAATACAGTGTTCAGTGTCCATTCAGGCTTCCAAGGGGCCAGTGGTCGAAGAAAGCTGTTGTGGCTGGTGTCCAGCATTGCAGACCAGAAAACATGATGTCCTCTTCACTGTGTGGGGTGTGAGGTCACTGCCGCAAGGTGAATATGCAATGTGCTCAAATGGAAGCAACTATCATTGACACAATTTCTTTCTCTAGTAAATTATCCAAGTGTAGTTCGTGGGTTGAATGGTGGCCTCTAAAAAAGAGATATTCATGTCCTAATTCCCAGAACCTGTGAAGCTTATATGGCAAAAGTGTAAATGTTATCTTAAAATGGCAAAATATGTCCTTGAGATAAGGATTTTGAGAGAAGCAGCTTAATTATCTTAAATGCAGTACTATGTATCTTTATAAGACAGGAAGAAGTCATATTGAGAGAGAAGAGGAGGCAAGATGCACACTGAGGCAGAAGTTGGAGTGATGTAGTCATAAGCTCAGAGACACCTGAGCCACCAGAACCTGGGAAGAGGCAATGAGCAGATTTTCTCTAGGAGGGAGCATGGTCCTGCCGATGTGACTTTGGGATTTGATTTCCAGAACTGTGGGAGAATAAACTTCTGTTGTTTAGCCCACCAGTTTGCAATTTGTTACAGCAACCCTAGGAAACCAATACACCAACCAAGGGTGGACCAACCATTAACAGAAGGAAAAGCTACCAAAGAGAAAGGAAGGGTGAGCTCCTTCTCTTGGCTTAGTCAGCTGTCATTCCTTAATTGTAGGGGAAGTGTGAGACACTCTCTATTTTAGTGTACCTCAAGGTTTGTGGCAGGAGGAGAAGAATGAAGATTTTTTTATTAGACTTTGGGGGTCAGTTTTTACTAGTGACTCCATGACAGTGGCTAAATGTGTTTGAGCCCTATCTTTAAAGTCTGCTGGTTCTACACATTGAACTTGTGTCCTAACTCATATTTTCTGCCTGTTTCTAACCACATTCTCTAGTCATATCACCATCTCTCACAGTCTGAACTGGAAGAGACTGATGTAATTCATGGTGAGATTTTTCTCCCTCTTACCAGAATCCTTATAAATTACATATTTCTTTTCCAACCAAGTCTTGGACTGCAATGTAGCAAAACCTTATAGTTTTCATTAAAACTAGATTAATTAAAGTGAAAATATTAACTGTGCTATGTGAATGTCAAACATTAATGAATTTATTTTACATTTGAATTTAATTCATGCTAACAAATAATTCCAGAACACATTTTTCATTTGAAGAAACAGACTCCTTGATTGTCTTGGAAGAGAACAGAATTTCCTTCCTCCCTGACCCATGCCAAGCTTAATCTCTGGCAGTGGGACCTCAAGTAGGAAGGGATCAGGCACGAGAATTGGGTTTTATTTATATTCATTTGTGTACTTTTTGTTAAAACCCTCAAAGGAAAGTTATGATACAACCACCACTGTGCATTAACAACTTTGTGACAGATCAGAGCCTTCTTCTGTAGAATTCAAGTTTCCATTCTCATATATTTAATTCTAATCAAACTTTTCCTTCACCCATTCATTCAGCCATTGATATTTATCAAGCACCTACTCAAAGATGCAAATTATATTAATTAGGCTTAGAGAGCTCACAGTTTAAGAGTGGGTTAAAGTTATAAACAATTATAATACTTGGCAAAAAAAAACTATAGGAATATGCTCAGTAAACAGTAATATATAGAAAAAAGGAGTTCCTGTGTTTGACTGGGAAATTAAGGAGATGCTTTATGGGCTGGGGATGCCAGTTACAGTTTATTATGAAAATAAAGGAAGAATAAAAGACGCCCAGTTAAAACAAGTGGGATTGAGCATTCAAGATGGAGGGATGAGTTTTCCAAAGCACAGTCATAGAAGAAAGAATAATTCATTTTATAAATGCCAGTAATTCAGTATGGCTGGAACTAGGTGTATGTAGGAGATGGTGACAGGAAGTGAGCTACCCTTATTGTCAGTGGTGGAACCAGAGGCTGAATGCAAGGAGCTGTTATCATGAACATATTTGATTTTTGAAAGTTTGCTCTGCAGCAGTATTGGGTAATCCTATATTTATATGTGATAATTAATATTTTAATGTCTGCTTTGCTCAGTAGATTATAAATCCTTACCCATTTTTTTTTCTTTTGTCTCTACAACATAGCATGGTGTCTGGTATGTAGCAGGGATACAAGAATTTGCTGACTTCTTAACAAAAATAACAGGAAGAATTTGAAAGAGAAGGGGAAAAGAAGATGAGAGAAGGAATTGATTAAAACAGTTTTTACCTGATGATATCAAAGGATGACATTGATGTGTTAGGCTAAAGAGAGGGTGATTCTCCAGATTTCTGGCATATAAAACTTTATTCATAGATGACTACCTGTAAGGCTCATTTTTCCCTTAAATTTTTAATGTTGTTCATGTTTATGGTTTACCTCATTGCCCACCCAGTCTGTAAGCTCCTCATGGAGCTTATTATTATGTTGGATCTCTAATGCAGCAAACACAAGAGACACACCCACTTCATTTTACATTCACAAACTAATGAATCGGTGAATGAGTTAACCCCAACAACTGGCATATGACTGAATGTGGAGAGAAGGGTACCTACAACATGGCTGAATTTCAAAATTTCAACTTCAAATTTAAGTGCTAATACACAATACTGAATAGTAAAAGGAATTTGGACTTTTATTTTCCTTCTACTAAAGAGGATTGATTTATTTATATACTTTTCCCATCATATACCCTAAGTGGGAAGTTTGAGAATTAAAGTTAAAAAGGGATGCTTAGGAGTGGAAGACATATGGTGAGTTTTCCAGTATCACAGATTTTATTTTTTACAGCCTGAAGTGTGAGGCTTCTCCAAACTCAGTTTCCATTAAAAAACAGAAGGAGCAGATGTTTACCTAAAGTTGGTCATATCACCAAATGTGATTCACTTGCACAAATTTACATTTGTCACACTCACAATAGACATCTGAGGTCTGCCGCTATGTTCCCACGTGAAACAGCCTAATTCTGAAGAGTATTTCAATGAATTCTCTTACTGAAAGACTCCAAGGTCAGAGCTCCATTCTCCATGCTGTCTAGGTTCAAACCTTATAAAATTAGTAGGGAATTGTTAGGGATGGAATTGCCGTGTTGAGACTATGTAGTTCATGTTGCCAGGACTCTCTTTGTTTTCATTGAGACTCTTCTCTTTTAAAGAGTCAACTCTTTCAACAACTCTCTTTGTTTTCATTCAAAGCTGCAGCTTTATTTGAAGCCTGGGTCTCAGGTACACTGGAAGCAGTTACAATAGCAGAAAGAAAAGAAAGAAACTAGATTTTGAGAAGAAATCTTTTTAAACAAAACCAAAACTATTACTTCAGTGGAACTTCTATTTTTTTTTTTTAATTTCTTCACAGAGGAAACTTAGATTCCTTTTTCCTCCAAATATATTTATAAAATAAAGACTAGAAATTTTTGTGAAATTTATACACACATTTTTTCCCCCATTACTGAACAATATTGTAAATTTATGACGAAAATTTCAGGGAAGATTTTGAACCCTTTCTGAAACTTCAAGATATTGCTTATAAATCTAAAAAATGTTGGGGTTTTGAAATTTAAAGGAAGATGAAGTTTATATAAAGGTCAATTGACGGCCTATAGGGGATGGGACAATGTAAGTGGAGAGGTGTTTTAGTCTAGAAGACAGCTAGTTGAAAATTGGATCAGGACTGCTTAGGGATGAAGGAGATCTAAGCTGTAGCCCCATCTGTCAACTACTTCCTGTGAAACCCTGTAAATGAGATTCAGTTTTTGTGAGTGTGGTTTTCTCTTTTTAAACATTATCTTGGACAAGACCATGTTCTTTGGGCCATTAAGAGGAACACACACACACACGTGCACAAACACACGGTTAAATTTGAGAAATGGCAACTGAAGCGTTCTATGACATTTACAATGTGTCAGATACTGTGTGTTTCGATATATATTAAGTCATTTAAATTCTCACAAGAATAGTATTTGAAGTAGGTATTATTACAATTTTTATTAAGGAAGCAGACACTGAGAGGTTAAGAAACGATCTCAAGTTCGCAAAACTACTAAGAAGCAAAGCTGGGCTTCTCCCATGCAATTTAGTTCTAGAGTCCATGGTCTTTTAAACTATCATGTGTATTTCCTTTCAAAGTTAAATAGATTTCCTCATTACAAGATTTCCCATTTCTCTGATATGTCTACTATTTTATAAATCTTCAATACAGAGACAAATATTATGCAAAGTTTCTCAAATGTATTAATGACTGGATAGTTTTTCCACAGAGTATTATAAGGGACAGTGGAAGATGCTCTGAGAAATGCTGGGCTGGACAATCCATGTTGCTTGCATTTCTAACATAAGATGATTCTGAGAATAAGCAGAGAATTTCACACTTTACAGTGCTCTAAATTGTTTGCCTCTAAAATTAGCATTTTATTAAGAATTTTCAAAATATTAAATTAAGAATTTGAAATTTTATGAATGATTTGTAGTCACCTTACTCCCCTTTTTATTAATTTTATTTACTTTCTAGAATTTTTTCAGGCCATGTTATTTAGAACATTTTTATTAATCCAAAACTTCCAAGTGAATTCAACTATGAATCAATAAAAACAAGAAAGAAGATCAATTTGTTTTTTCTATAAAAACATATTCTTTAGACAAATATAAGTATATTTATTTATATATTATATATTTATAAGTATATTATCTATTCTTTCCTATTTACTGCAGAACTTTTGCACCAGGTAACTAAGAATGAGCATTGTTAACTTAGATTGAATGAATCTGGGGAGAATGTATGAGATAAATTAATAAGATTATTTTTAAAGAAATCCTTTAGTAGAAAATGTTCCGAGTCTTGAGATGCTGGTCTTGATCTCTAGGACTGCTGCTGACCATAAATGCCTTGCTGTGTATGTGAGTGAACTACATATATGTACTCAAGCTATTGCCTCAGTCAAGTTTCTGTTACTCATAAAAGAGCCTGCCTGAGATTTCAGGTCATAAAAGGTTAAATAATGCTATAGGCTGACATATCTTAGGTATCTAAGGTATTATAATAAACATTTTTATACACTTAGATTGGAGACTGGATATATGTGTCCCTAGCCTAGTAATCCCAGTAACTATTGATCTTAACTTTAAGCCAAATACAATAGTGTTTTATAGTTGACTTTCTTATTCAATGTCTCTTTCTGTCTTCTGAGTCTTATTTAGACTGTAAGCACTTCTATTTCTCCATTGTCACCACCATATGAAACTTATACCTTCTCTGTATTAGACATTACTCAGAAATATCCGTGGATCTAGTTCATCTTCATTACAGTAGTCCTCTTACCTAAAAGAGGACACTTGTAAAATTGCTGACTTAAAGAAGACATACATGCTTAGACTATGAAGTATAATTTGTCTGTGGATAATGCCAACATGCACAGGACTGTACTAGAATCTTGCTAAAATTAGAGCTATTTCTCAGACCTAGGCTAAGCTTTCACCTGATTGAGACAAAAGTCTCTAGAGTTTCAGAATATCAAGAGACTGGGACCAGCCAAAATTTTTACTTTGTTTTGTTTATTTTTTTTAACATTTCAACTTATTTCACATATAATAAAAGTTATCTTTAGATATTACTTCCACTGTTCTAATTCTCCATGGATTTCTTTGAAATATCTGAATGGTCCTGAACCTCAAATTTTTAAGTACCATTTTGTGATGCTGTATGAACACAGAGATTCTGTTTCCCAGAGCAGGGTCCAGCTCTATATGGGTAAATAAGCTACTGGTACAGGATTTGGAGTGAGAATTAAATGGTGTGACCCACTTATTACTTGCTCAGAACAGAAGCTGTGTCACAAATGTGGCATGAAATCATAACCCTCTTAATTAAATTGTAATGAGTTCAGTGCAGCTGCAATGTAATGACATTCAGCTACAAGTTATCAATTTAATTTAGAACTTTAGAACTTTACCGAGTAATTTTCCTTCTATTCTCAAAATATAAACTTGGAAAGCAAGGTAATATAAACTCCGAACAAAGAGGTTTTTTCTTTTTTTTTTTTTTTGTGGTAAGCAGGCCTCTCACGGTTGTGGCCTCTCCCGTTGCGGAGCACAGGCTCCAGACGTGCAGGCTCAGTGGCCATGGCTCACGGGCCCAGCCGCTGCACGGCATGTGGGATCTTCCCGGACCGGGGCACGAACCCGCGTCCCTTGCATCGGCAGGCGGACTCTCAACAACTGCAACTCCAGGGAAGCCCCTAAACAAAGAGGTTTTGAGCTAGAAAATTTTCATTTTATCTTCCTTTAAAGTGATTTTTTTTAAGGATGTACAGATCTTGTTATATTTTATTAACTCTTGAGAAGGAAATATAATTTCATTATGCTATGGTAGTGTCTCATAACACTAGTTGGTTTGAATATTAAAATTTTGGACAGGGGTTTGCCTGGTGACGCAGTGGTTGAGAATCTGCCTGTTAATGCAGGGGACACGGGTTCAAGCCCTGGTCTGGAAGGATCCCACATGCTGTGGTGCAACTAGGCCCGTGAGCCACAACTACTGAGCCTGCGCATCTGGAACCTGTGCTCCGCAACAAGAGAGGCCACGATAATGAGAGGTCCGTGCATTGCGATGAAGAGTGACCTCCGCTTGCCACAACTAGAGAAAGCCCTCACACAGAAATGAAGACCCAACACAACAAAAATAAATAAATTAATTAATAAACTCCTACCCCCAACATCTTCTTTAAAAAAAAAAAATTGGGCAAAAATAAATGCTACAAACCATGAGAGAGACCTGACCTAATCAAGATAGAACACCCATATTTGAAATTCTTAATTATTTATCTGGATAGTAAAAGTAATCAATCTCGGGCTTAATTTCTGGTATATGTAAGAAAAGAGAAAATTAAACTCTAAAGGATTTGGCCTTTCATTCATGAAAAACAACCTTTCTGCTGTACGATATCACCAATATTTGCCAAATATTTCTTAAAAATTCAACAACAGCAAGGAAGCAGTTGCGCACCAAATATTTCCTGTGTGTTCACTACTTATCATAAAATGTGGAAGATGAGAAGGAGGCTGGATTTAGAGCAGCTGAATAGCAATTGCTATAAATACACATGGCAAATGCACAAGATTTGATTGTCATTGTGAAAATTCTTTGCAGGTAACATTTCTTGGTCTGAAATTATTATCTCTGCCCTATAGTATGGCTTTACAAAAGTTAAATTTGCCATAACTGATTTGTGGACATTTTCACTTAGTAACTCATTAAGCTCATCATCACTGTAATGCAGTCAACTTTTAAGTGAAACATAATATCAGGTTTCTAGTTCAGTTTCAATTGATTTTATAGCAAAGATACTTGGACCTTGATGTGATCAATTAAGATCTTTCAATCATTTATTTTTCTTTCATTAATTCATATTAGGGTCATACCCAAGGCATGCCTGTCTGATAGGACTAGACATTGAATCTGAATGCTGTGCTTTACTGAAAAAAATAAAATAAAATAAAAATTACATAAAATAAAACTTCTCCTGGAAACTGGCTTAAACCATAAGCATGACTCCAGGTCAGTTTCTAACTATACAGTTATCAAAACCTTACAGCTCTGCCATAAGTGGATTTTTGTTAATAAAACTAGAATAAATTGCCATGTGTGCAATGTAACATCACTTATTGAATTTTTTAAAATTCATAACATTGCTCAAAAATTCAAAAACAATAGTTTGAATTAAAGAATTGGTTCTTGTGAAATATAATATTCACAGTTTTTTAAAATTATTTTCTTTAGAGGTGAACAATAAAAACATCAGAAAAGCCATATGAGCATATTGCCTTTGGTTTATGCCTAAATTAAAAGCAGCCAAATAAGTGAGTTCAAAATTGGTAAGAAAATTGCTTTAACATGAGAGTGGAATAATTCTAAAGGAAAGAGAAAATAATGGTCACTTTTGCCTAATGGATGATAGTGTGAAGTGTCTCTTCTGCTGACCTCTGAAATTAAGGAAGTAGCATTCCATCACAGTGGTTGTTGAGCAACATCAGCTCTTCCCATTTTAAGCAACTGTCTTGCAGGAGAAATGGACTGTGATTCAGCAACAGTGATGAATCAAAAGATGCTTTGTGATAATTCCTTTAAGTTTCTAAGCCTGACATATGACTCCAGTTAAATTAATTTGTTATGTTTAAGTGATATGTATTAGTTAATTTTGCCTTTTATATTATGAGTCTGAATCTGTAGATTTAACTCTTTAATAAGGTCATATTTTTTTCTTTTTTATATTTCAAATATTAATTTGGTTTTGGTGCTATTTTCTTCATAAAAGACACTGATTATACATGTGTTGTCTCTCCATTTTATTTCTTTTAAAACTCTTGTCTCATGATCTTCATCTCTTTGTTTATTTCCCTCCCTTCCTACACTCTTGAAGTGTTTCCCAAGTGTTAATCATCTTCATCTTTTATTTGATTTTCTTCAGATTCAGCTTAAAACTTCATGCTTTAAAGTGTCATTTTGAATTCTAATATGGCGTGTTTTGTTTGTTTTCTCACTTTTTTAAAAAAAAATTATTCTGTCAACCTTCTTTATCTCTCTATTGTATGGGCATCCCATGTTTCCTGCTTATATTAGAGAATCCATGTTATTTTTCCTTTGTTTAATTGCATGCTTTCTCAAAAGGGTAGAGTCTTTTGTGGTATGCAGAATTTAGAAATATACTTCTTAAACTTCTTAAAATTTCTTGTGTGTTTATTTCCTTCTTTAATTCTACTGACTTTTTTGGTAGGACCAATTATTTGCTTAATATTTGCTTAAACTTTTATTCTTTATTGACAAGAGGCCTTTCCTGGCCCAAGTTTTCTTTAATTTGGAGAGAGGGCTTGTAGATATGTGAAGTGTTTATGAAACATGGCTGCTGTGCTAAGTCAGAGGTATACAACATGCACATGACCAGCAAGAGGAAAGAGGCAGGCATTGGATATGGCCATCCTGGGTTGGCTTCAGTGAAGACTGCAGGCTGGACCAGGAAGAACCAGCATGAGACAGAGACTTACTGAGACACTGTGAGAAGAGTCACATTTATTCACTTTTATAGAGAACTTGATTGAAGAATGAAGACAAGCCTCATAGGACACAAATTTCTTTTTTTGTTTGTCCAGCTCTCCTTTTGTTACTGTTCTTGCTGCTAGGACTTTTTACAATAACATTTTTTCCAAATGTGAAAAAAATGTATACACAGAAAAGTTTTACTCCCTACTCATCACTTGTACCCTGATCCCATGCCCCATTTCTTCTTTCCTATCTATTGCTAATGCTAAATATTCTCAGTTTCTGATTAGTCCATCCTGTATTTATTTTTTCAAAACTAAGCAGCTATGAGAGTTTCTTTTTATGTCCTCCCTTTTCTTGCATGAAAATAACATGCTATAATCATTTTTTGTGCTTTGCTTTTTTATTTAACAGCATGCCCTATACATTACTTCAATCATAGAGATCTTTCTCATTATTTTTTACAATTGTATAGTTCTCACTGTGTGGATGTATTATACTTTATTCAAATATATATATATGCACATACATATAGATTATTTCCAGTATTTTACATCTATAAGCATTTTTGCAATAAATAACTTAGAGCATATGTATTTTTATAATATTGTAGGTGTAGTTTCATGATAGATTCCTAGAAATGAGACTGCTGAATCAAAACATTGGGGTATATGTAGTCTTGTTAGGCACTAACAAGTTTCATACCAAAAGCATTGTACAATTCCCACTTGAGAGTGTATGTTTTCCAACATTCTCACCCACAGAATGCATTGCCATATATTTTTTAAAAGTTTTGCTAGTCTTATAGGTAAGAAATGGTATGTGTTATTTTAATTTGAATTTTTTTTAATATATGAGTGAGTTTGAACATATTTTCATATGTCTAAGGGCCATTCTTATGTTTCTCATGTAAATTGTCTATCAGTGACTTTTCCTTATTTTTCTCCAGGTTCTTAAACCTGTGTCTCAATTCTTAAGAATTTTTGATTAAAAATAAAATGGATATATTCTCTCTGGCTCTGACAATATTATTCTCTCACTTTAGATGGAGGATTAGATGGTCTAATCAGTGAGTAATCAAGAAGACAGAGGTTTGGAGCAAGGAGGAGGAGCCTTGGTCCAAGAGGATACCTACCCTTCAGAATGGTACTTTATAGTATGCTGATTCTTTGTGTTTGATAAGACTTCCATGCCAGAGGCCAATTTTTATTATCTAACCATCAATTTAACTAGCCACCACTCAAGATGATGTGGCTGTGTTTACTTGCCTGATAAGTACCTTTGTCTTCTTTGCCAAGAAGAGCATTGGGGAGAGAAGCTATCATGTTAGGGAAATCTCAGAACACCACAAAGTTCATGATTTTTCCCCATTTCTCCTTTCAAAATGAAAGTATCTTTGACATATATTTTAATTCCAAAAGAAATACTAATGATTAAATGATTTCAGATTAAACATCTATATTTACATTCCTTCCCTACAAAATTATATTACAAAAAAGAAATTTAAAAGGATAAATAGTAATAGCAATAGAAAATAAGAAAAAGACATGATCAATGGTTCATATATTTTGAAAATTCCTGAAAGATAAAAAGCAAATGAGAATTGATTGATAGATAAATAAGGGTAGAGGAAATCCAAACTCAAACATACATAGGAAAGAGGAATTACCTCTTACAAAGGATTAAAAAATACCCAAAGTAGAAGGTGGTTTTGGGGCAATTGTCATAGCAACTAATTAAAGGAAAGCATTCTGAATATCTGGGTCACATGGGCTGATCTCCCATCAATATCATCACTATGCAATAAAGAGTTGCGGTTTGTAAACACATTGATTGCACTTAGTATGAATATGGGCTGGAAAGAGAGGCCAAATAAAGTCTTAAGAAACATCATAACAACTATGGAGAAAGAAGGAAGGAAAAGAAACCAACTTCAGGCTTTATTAAAGGTAAAGACTTATTGTCATTTTGTTCATTGTTTTCTGGATGTTTTGTAGATCCTTTGTTCCTTTCTCCTCTCTTCTATCTTCTTTTGTGATTTGATGATCTTCAGTAGTGGTATGCTTTGATTACTTTATCTTCTGTGTATATACTATAAGTTTTTTCATTGTGTTTACCATGAGGCTTACATGAAATATCTTATAACAGTCTATTTTAAGCTGGTAACAACTTAACTTTGTTTGCACACAAAAGCTCTACACTTTTACTCACCCTAACATTTATGTTTTTAATATCACAATTTACATTCTTTTACATTGTGTATCCATGAACAAATTACTGTTGCTATAAGTATTTTATTTTTTTGTCTTTTAACCTTTATACTACAATTATAAGTTACTTACACACCACTATTACAGTATTAGTGTCTTCTGAATGTGACTAAATATTTAACTTAGCAATGTGCTTTTACTTTCATATGATTTCATATTACTAAATGTCTTTACATCTTTCTTCAATTTTGAAGGATAACGTTATTATTTAAAGTATTCTTGGTTGACAGCTTTTTATTTTCTTTCAGCACTTTGAATATATCATCTCACTCTCTCCTGGTCTGCAAGGTTTCTGCTAAGAAATCTACTGATAGCCTTGGGGTGGAGTTTCCTTACATGTGATGAGATTCTTTTCCCTTCCTGTTTCCAAGATTCTCTCTTTGTCTTTGATTTTTGACAGTTATAGCAAATATGTCTCAGCAAAGTCTTCTTTGGGTTGAAACTTATTGGGGTATTTTGAGCTTCATGTACCTGGATGTTCACATCTTTCCCCAGATTAGGAAAGTTTTCAGCTAGTATTATTTTAAATAAACTTTCTGCCCCTTTCTCTCTTCTCCTTCTGGGATTCACATAATGCAAATATTGTTTAATTTGATGGAGTCATTTAAACCCAATGAAGGCTTTCTTCATTTCTTTTCACTCTTTTTTTTCCTTTTGACGGGATAATTTCAAGTGACTTATCATTGAGTTCACTTATTCTTTCTTCTGCTTGATTGAGTCTGCTGTTGAAGTACTCCACTGCATTTTTTTAGTTCAGTCACTGTATTCTTCAGCTCCAAAATTGTTTGGTTCTTTTTTATGTTTTCTGTTTCTTGTTGAACTTCTTATTTTGTTCTTGTATTGTTTTAGATTGTTTATCTGTGTTCTCTTGTAGCTCTCTGAGCTTATTTTGACCAATTATTTTGAATTATTTGTCAGGCAGTTCAAGGATCTCCATTTCTTTGGGGTAAGTTACTGGAAGTTTACTGCATTCCTTTGGTGTTTTCATGTTTCTCTGATTCTTTGTAAGCCCCGTTGCCTTGTGTAGTTTTCTCACATTTGAAGAAGCAGTTATCTCTTCTAGATTTTATGGTCTTTGATAAGGAAAGATATTTACTTGTGAGTGGGAGAATGCTGGAATGTACTGTTGTTCTGGGGTTAGTCATGTGGTATGCCATATATAGGGGCAAATGTTGACTCTGGTTCTGAGGGGCCATGGTGTTTTGTTTGTTCAGGCCACTGGGGTCCATGACATCAGTAACTGCATGATCCTGTGGTGAGAGTTGCAGCAGGTCCATGGTGGCTGCAAGGGCTATTGAAGCCCAGGTGGCAGTGGAGGATAAACCTGGTGGTGTGCATAAACTTCACTGTGGGGGCTGGCTGTAGCTGCCCATGTGGTGGCAAGGGATGACTGCATGCACATATGCAGTAGTGAGTGCCAGGGACAACTGTGGTGGAGGTCAGGGCTAACTGTACTTGCATGAGCAGCTATGATGACTCAAGCCATTGGTGTGCACTTGTGCAGCAGTAGAGGCTAGCTGCATGCATGCATGGTGGTGTAAGCCTATGAAAGTTCTTGGAACTAACTCCTGGCACATGATTAGCTATGGGTTCTTTGGCTGTCAGCATGCACTCATATGGGCACAACAGCTAGTCAGGAGTGTGTGTGTGGCAGTGGAGGCTGGTGATAGGAGTTGGGGCTGGAAATATGTAGGTGTACTACTGCAAGGATAGCTGTAGGCATGCCTGGCAGTGAGGGCCAATGAGAGGAGTTGGGGCTGGCTCTGGGTTCTTTCACAGCTTTGGGGGCCTGGGCTGTTAGTATGCACTTGTGTGGCTGCAGGACTGGATGCAGGTACGTGTATGGCAGGGGGGGTTGACCGCAGAGGCTTGGACTAGCATTGTACACTTGTGTAGCCACAGAGGCCAGGGCTGTCTGCTGACATGGATCCCAGGGCCCAGGGCATCCATAGCACTGCTGGCTAGAATAGCTCTGGCAGGTGGGGTGGGGAGAGGCTCAAATATCTGGAATCTGTGAACACAAAAACTTGTGGGGCCCTCAGTGATGAAATCTTTAGGAAGTCTGCAGCAGCTGTGCTGTCCATTGGTTTCCTCAGTGGCAAAAGCTGCTGGGATCCTCTGCAGAGCAGTATACTGGGTTCTACAACAGGATCGTCAGTGATGTAAGCTGTGGGAGTCCACAGCATTGACAAAGGTTGTTGAGATACTCAACAGCAAAGGCGGTTGTGGGTCTCTGCAGAGTAGGCCATTGGGAATCATGGTCACTCCACCACATGCCTGATGCTGGTAACCCCTGCCTTTCTTTCTTGTCCCCATCAATCTCTAGATGTCTCAGCTGGTCTCTGGGTGTGGTGAACTGAGTCAGGTTCTTTGTGCAGTGACCCAGAAAGCTGAAGAAACTGGTCACTCACCCCATTCTCCTTTTCCCAGTGAGGGGAATTTCCATCTTGCCCTGAGCAGTGCCTGCCTGAGGATGGCATGATGCTAAAGAACTTTTTCTTCCCACTCTTTTTGTGTGGTAAGTCACAAGTTCTTTTGTGTTTTTGTTTTTCCCTTTTGGCTCCACTGTGATGCTGAACCTTCTTAAGTGGACTCCTGAGTTAGCCCAGAGCTATTTTTGTGCATGGATAGATGTTTAATTGTTTTTCTTTCTTGGGGGATAGAGGCTGGGATCACTTACTCCACAATTTTGGTGATGTCACTCTTTTAAGTTGCATTCTAAGTAAAATGAAAGCTAGAAGATGGTGGGGATATAACTTTTAAGGTTATGAGAAAAATAATTTGTACTTAGAATTATATAAGCCCCTAAACTAGATCTCAAGTGGAACAGAAAAAGAAAAACAAAACCCAAACAAACACAAATAAACAACAACAAAAACCCTGGACATAAGAATAACCCAGAAAGTTGACCTCTATAGAACATTTTTGAAAAAAAATGACTGAATGAGGTTTTCTAAAAATAAACAAATAACTAAATAAATAAAATGTTTGATTTACAAAATTAATGCCAGAACTACTAATTTTTTCTTTGTAGATATTTTTTCACTTTTTCTCTAAAAACTATCAGAATTTTTCTTTATTCTTCAAATTCAGGAATTTTACCCAGAAAACCTGCCCAGAATTTGGTATATCCTTTATAAAACTGTAGATTCTTATGCTTCCTCAACTTAGAGAAATTTCTGTCCTACATTTGTTTAATAATACTCTTTTGCCCATCTATTCCTTTTTCTTCTTCTGTGATACATTTTTTTTTTGTCAGTTAGGTTTCCTTCAAATGCATCCAAGTATCTGACTCTTTTTCCTTATTATTTCTATTACTTTATATTTATGCTATCTTTGAGATATTTCTTCCATTTTGTCTTCTAGGCTGCTAACTCAGGTTTTAGTAGTGAATATCCTCTCCTTTATATCATCAATTGTATTTTAAATTATAAATATATAACAATGTATTTCCAGAAATCAACTCTATGCTCTGATTAACTTTCTCTTGTTTTTTCTTTTATGTTTGTTCCAGTTGCTCTCTGCTCTCTCTAGGAGCTCTATCTTTCTATATATTGATTCTATTTGAATTTCCTTCCTCTAATGGCTGAGCCCATTCATAAGTCTTGGCTCACTGGGGTTTACTTATCAGAAAACTCTGATAGTAGTCCTGCAATTAATGGAGGATGTAGAATTCACTATTACCGTATGGTAATGGTCAGTTACCAGGGTAGAGCTCCTTGACTCTTTGGTCTCCCTACATTCTCTGTGGTTGATTAAATTCTTGTTGACAATTCTTTCTCCTTTCCTGTATTAGAATACATCACTCTCCTTTGCTTTGCCTTTACATTGCCCCTAAATATTTATTAGTGGAGAAAACTTTTTAAAAAAGAAATTTAAATAAGATTTCTCAATTACAAAAGAGGGAAAGAGGAAGTAGCTTGTGGTGGTCACTACTCCAGAACATATATTCCACTGGACTTGGATAGTGTTGTGAACAATGGGGCTAGAAGTTTTTGGATGACAGACCACTGCTAATAACCTTTCCTGTCTCTGTAGTGTGTTGTCTGGTGAGCCAAAGTGGCTGTCCCAGATCCTGCCTCCTGGGCTGGAAACTTTGTGTGTTAACTTTGTGTGCTATCATTGTTTTCACCCATCAGGAGGCTTGGTCATTATTCCCAGAGCAGTACTATCCAATAGAGACAGATGTTAGAAATATTCTTTGGCACTAACTGATGTGTTAGCCACCAACGACATGTATACTTGAAATGTAGCTAGTGTGAATGAGGAACAGAACCTTTAACATTTTAATAAATTTAAATGTAATAGCCACAAGTGATTAGTAGATATCATGTTAGTATTTACCCCCAAAGCATGCTCTATGGATCCATTAGCCCTATTCCTTTGATGAGCATAGAGAAGTCTGGGTATTGCCTTGGGCTGGGGGAGAACAGTCATATGCATACCTTGACATATTTGAGATTTTCTAGCAATCCAACCCTCTCAAACCCAACTTAAATGTGAGATGATTTCATTGTGTGAGTTTCAGCTGGCAGATTACAAATTACAAAATATTGCTTAGCCATAATCTTTTAACTTCACTCTATCTCATTCACTCTTTGAAATAGTAACAGGCCCCGGGAAATTGCCTGAGTCCTTATGTCCTTGGCTTAAGATGTTTTTCTCTTTGCCTCAGCCTCTGCTTCTGCCTTGAGTAGGATACTGACACAGAACTAGACTGCTCTCTGCCCCTAGTCTGCATCCAGTTCTATCAGGGCAGTTTACAGTGAGACATTATTACCTCTGCCTGGCAGGAGATGCTTGGTAGATGTCTGCTGAGATCAAGCTTTACCAAATTCTCTGGCTCTTTTGGTATCTGCATTTCTGAATACCACATCCATTTAGAATGTAGAAGATTTGGCACATGTAATTTAATAGGCACACAATTCTTTGATGTTAGTTGGTCTGGCAACTATAGTCTGAAAAGTGAGCAAAATTGTTCTCCTGATCTTTTCTGTCTGCCTTCAGCAGTGCTAGCTTGTCTTTCCCATACTAAAGAACACAAGAAGGAGCCAACAGACTCCAACATCTGACATTTTTATACCAAATATTTTGAGGCTTCTGCTACAATGAACCCAATGTCTGAATCCCTGTAATAATTGATATAGTCTCAATAATGATTTTACTGTTGCATATCATAGATTCCCCAGTATGGATGTATCACTTGCAATACTTCTTTTTGAAGGTATCCATTTTATATTAGTTAGGGTTTTTTATGGTTGAGATGAATAAGAGATTATCATTGACTTAGCAAAAAATTGAGGTCTATTTTTTCATATAAACAAAGCTCATGATAGTTGGGGGCCCTTGAACTATGGACTGAATGCTGTCAGGACTCCATCTTCATTCTTCATCCTGCTTCTCCTGCCTTGTCAGCCTCATTCTTTCAAGTCAGTTTTATTAATGAGCCTGTCAGTTCACACTTTCTAATTCTGTTGCTATGGGAAAGATATTTAAAAATTTATTCTAATTTAAAAATTCCTGAGAAAATACTCCACTTGAATCATATCCTCTCACTATCATTCCCTTACTCTCTCCTAATACCACCAAACATCCTGTGACCTCAGAAAGTGTCGCAACTCTTACTAAAACTGCTTATTTTTAGTTGGAGAAGAGATGCAATTTCCCCAAATGAAGGATTCAATTTCTAGAAAGGAGAGAGGTTTTCATACAAAATTTATTGAGAAATAAGAAGACTGAATCTAGACTATTTGCTATACTAGAGCTCAATAAGATGTCCCAGGACTCTGCCAAAAAAAAGGGGAGGCTTCTATTTAAATCAGACATCTAGAACTTTTTGTGACCTTATCCTTTCCCTTAGTTGAAAACCTAAAGAATGAAATGGATTTAGGATATAAATATAAATCCATTTAGGATATAAATCTAGTGTAATCTGTCTCACTTAGCCACCTAAAAACATGTCTTCTCAGACATTTTTGGAAGCAATGGGGGAATTTTTGCCCTTTGCTCAAAGTCATCATGAAGTTTCTAGAAAATCCTTTCATTTAAAACGAATGTGTAGAGAATTATTGAACTTGCTCTCTTACACGTCCTCCATTTTTTTTTCCACTTCTGTTTTGTTCCTGCTCTTACATTTGCAAACTGAATCCTATCCACCTTAGACACTTGGAGACTTCGTCTTTGCAATTACCCCTGCTCTCTCCAGCATCGTTATTTTTTCCTCTTGCATCAGCTCATTTCCATGAGCATTAAAGACATTACAGTGTCTACCATCTTACCATGTTCTTCTCTGTTCTCCTTGAGAGGACATGCCTCAAAAACTACACCCTCTGAGTCTATTCCTAATGATCATTTTAATCCACTTCAATCAAGTTTTGTTCCCATCATTCCACTAATTGTCAAGGTTATTGTGCCCTACAGCTTGTCAAATCCACTGTTCAATTCTCAGTTCTCATAATACTTGAAGGTTCATGAGCATTTTATATGGTCAATCACTTTATCCTTTTGGAAGCATTTTTGTTCACTTGACTTCTGGAACACCAGGCTTAAATGGTGTTTCTCTTTCTCTACTGCCTTCTCCTTTTAAGTCTCTTTGCTAGCTCTAAGTCTACCTTGTCTTCAAAATTTCGAAGCATGGAGAGGACTCAATGCTTTACTTGTCTCTTCCTGGTCTATATTCTCTTTGCTATGTGATATCATCTACTTCCATGGTTTAAACAAATGAGTAAACATATAACAATATATTGACGACTTCCAAATTTATATTCTCTATAGATTTATCCAGCTTCGTATTTCACCTCACTTCACAGATATCCATTAGGCATATCGAATTAACATATCCAAAAACAAACCTCCCAGTATGCTTTTCCTTATTCTTCCTCATTTCACTAAATGATATCACCATTCTCAGTTGTTCAGACCAAAAATCTAGGAAGCATTTTATGCCATTTCTGTCCTCATACCCATGTCCAATCCAACAGCGTTAGGATATTTTTAGATTATTTTCTTAATTTAACCAATTTTCACCCATTTCCCAGCTAACACACTAAGCTAAGCCTCTCTTGTTATTCACCTGGACTAATATACTAGGCATCTAACCAGTCTCTTTGCTTCTACACCTGATCTCTTAAATAGTCTTGATCCAAAAGTCATACTGATCTTTTAATTTATAAATAAGATCACTCTACTCCCCTGCTCAAAACACTCTAAAGGCTTGATATTACACATAAATAAACTCCTACTATCTTACTATCACCTCTGATGTCTGAATGATCTGGCTCCTGAATGCCTCTCTGGCCTCTCCTTTTAACCTCTATCAAGTTCCCACTGCTCACACCTCTCTAGCCCCATAGTCCTTGTTCTGCCCCTAACTTGCAGAACTCCTTTCCCCAGGAACAAGGTCCTCTTTCTTTGTTTGAAACACTATTCCTCAGATTATTTTTTTTTCAGGACTTGCTTCCTTCATTAAGGTCTCTATTCAAATGTTATGTCTCCAGAGGTTTCACCTGACCACCAACTCCCAATCCATTCATTTACCAAATAATTTTCCAGTCTATGGGACACAACTTGTAACAGTTGCCAAGTATAGATCCCCTTACTTCTTGCAAAAGGCAGGCAATGCCTGGGGAGACTATGTCTTCTGTCCCCAAGCCACCAATATTTCCTTCTGACTAGGAGCAGCCTTAACTCACTTAACTCAATGTGCTGTTAAATATTGTTATTATTTATTATTTGCCATCACATGAATGAGTTTGGAAAGCACACTGATTTAGCCTACCTTATTTCTTTCTTATTGCACTCATTACTATAAATGACTCAGCCAAATGAAATTATATCAATCAGCCAAATGAAATTGTATTATGTGTTTACGTATTTACTTGACTATTGTCTGCTTTCTCCAGTGTCATTTGTACTCTAAAATAACAGGGACCTTGTCTGCTTTGTATATCTCTGCAGTTCAAATGAGAATTTCTTTTTTGTTTTTGCTTGGTTTTATTGTACAGTAAAATTCAATATCTTTGGTGTACAATTCTATGAGTTTTGATAAATACAAAAAGTCACATAACAAACGTTACAGTCAACCTTAGACAAGGTTGTGGTCAGATCCTCTCTCCACCTCAAGCCTCTGGTAACAACTAATCCTTTTTCTGTTCCAATAATTCTGCCTTCTCCAGAAGGTCATATAAATGGAATCTTAGTGATTTGCAAATGTCTTCCTTTCACTCTGTGGCTTGTCTTCATTCTCTTAATAATATCTTTTGAAGAGTTCAAAAAGTTTTGATGAAGTCCAATTTATAATTTATTTATTTTATGAGTTGTGCTTTTGGTGTTGTATCCAATGTATCTAACCCAAGGTCACAACATTTTCTCCTAAATTTTCATCTGGAAGTTTTACATGGTTTACATTATTCAGGTTATCTTTTTCTTTTTGAGTGAGATTTGGCAGTTTGTATCTTTCAAGGAATTTTTTCATTTTATTTATATTGGTAGATTTTTAACATGCAGATACTTATAATATTCCCTTTTCTTATAATGTCTGTAGTATCTACAATGATGTTCTTTTTTTTTAGCTGATGTTGGTTATGTTTGTTTGCTTTGTTTATTCCAGATCAGAATGGTTAGACTTTTTTAAAAAAATTATTGATCTTTCAAAAGTACAGCTTTTGATTTTATTTTTTTCTATTTTCTGAAACTGTAATTTTTGTTCCTTTGTATGTGTATGTTTCTTTGTTTTTTGCTTTTTACTGGCTGCCTTTCACAGGCTGTTATTGGGAGAGGGGGCTTTTGGTTCAGTCTAGTCAGAAGAGCTAGGTTTGGGTTTTATTGTTACTATTAACAATTGGGAGAAGGGGCTTTTGGTTCAGTCTAGTCAGAAGAGTTAGGTTTGGGTTTTACTGTTACTATTGGTTATCTCCAGTGTGGTACCCATTTCAAATTTCTCTATCCTTACCTTGTGTTTAAAGCGTGAGATGGTTTGTCAGAAGAATTTTCTCAATGGCTTTGTTCCACCCTCAGCTTTAAGGCTTCCCTGTGTGCCTGTGCTTCTGAGAGGGCCTCTCTCCTTTGTCTCACCCTTCACAGCATTACAGTTCTGTTACTTGTTACTCCGTATTTGATAGCCTGGTGTGGGGTGGGCAACAGATGTGTGTTACAGCCGTTCTGGTTGAGCTTTGTCTTAGCCCCTGTATTCCTGGTTCTCAATGATTTTTCTCCTTCCCTTAGTGGTAAGAGACTTCTAACTGTCTATGCCCAGAACTAGTTTCCTCCAAAAGGGAGGGGAAAGATGATTTCCTCCTCCTCCCTCTCTTTCCTTTACTTTTCCCTACTGCAATGGGTCTATTCCTTGGGAATGACAGAACTGGCTGTCTCACCTATTTGCTCAAGTTTTTTTTTTTTTTCCTCCTTAGGGGATAAAAGTTTATGTGGGATTATATGTTTCTTTCAGGCCTGAACCAGGGAAGGAGGATTTCTCTGGTCTTCTCCCTTGTCTCCACTCTTTCTCCTGAACAATTCATGAAGATCTATGGAGAAGGATCTCCTAGTGGTTGTGTATTCCCCTTGTCTTTGAATCTTCCAGGCTCTATATCTTCATACCAGTCCACACTTGGCCTTTAGCAATTCATTAAAAATTGTAGCTGAATTGTTCTCACCAGTTATATGCTGGCCTCAACTTTCCCCCATGCTCTTCTAGAGGTAAGCAAGTAGTTTCGCCCATCTTTTCATAGAGGTACATATAGATCTTTACATTTCAGGCAAGTTGTTTGTCCTGCAATCCTAACTCCTGGACAGGTTCAAGAAAAGTTACCAGTTTTAGATTATTTTGCTTTTTAAATTTAGTTAGGCAAGAGCAACTTTTCAACTTTCTACATCCTGGGTGGAATCTTTCAATGAAGGTATTCCTTGAATGAATGAATGAAGTTTAATCTAGCTACTGTTATATATTTTTCTGGCCAAACACCCTTTCTCCTATTTGGGATACTGTTGTAGTTATTTATCCATACTAGGTCCTCAAGATTTAGGGGAAAGTGAGCATTTGAAAATCTATAAAAAGAGATTTCTATATTTAGTAATGATGCAGAAATGATTCTAGACTAGCCCTTATATGTGGGTTTCCTATTCTTTCTGTAATAAATTACCACAAACTTAGGTGACAATGTAAATTTATTATCTTTTCATTCTGGGGTCAGAAGTCCAAAATGGGTCAGTAAGTCTGTATTCTTTCTTAACGCTCTATAGGAGAATCTGTTCCCTTGCCTTTTCCAGTTTCTAGTAGCAGCCCATACTCCTTGGCTCAGGGTCCTGCACCACTCCAGCCTCTGCATTGTTGTCACATTTCTGTCTCTTGTACTCTCACACTCTGACCTTCCTTTTTTACCTCTCATAAAGACCCTGACATTATATTGTGCCCGCCAAGATAATGCAGGATATTCTCCCTATCATCTCCATATAATTAATTTATTCACATCTACAAATTCTCTTTTGTCATGTGAGGTAATATATTCAAAGTTCCCAGGATTAGTTCACAGACATATTTGGGGAAACATTATTCAGCTTGTCACACCATAAATGACTATGAAACTTTGTAAAGTATATGATCCAATTGTCAACTACAAATTGGCACTTGCCCTCTGCCTCTACAAGAATTAAATCAGGTGCCACTGCAGCTACTGACCTACATCCCCTGAAAGGAATTCAGGGTAGAGATCAGGAACTGAGGCACTCTGTGCTCTGAGGACAACTGGCAGAACAGGTCTTCATATAGTTCAATATTTTCAGGAGCTGATTGTATGAGCCCAATTCTTGCATCTCTTCATATCTAGAAAAGAACTAAATTCCTTCATGGTGACATCTGCTCCTTGTGACTTGCAGTAACCCTCATGAGACATTCTGCAAAAATATGTTCTTGATTGCATGCACTCTCCCTTCGCCAAAATCACATATATATTGACCTTCCCCGTCTACCTCTATGGAGCAGTATCTCAGAGCTATTTGAAATGCTGTCTCCTGGGCTACAGTCCTCATTTGTCTCCAAATAAAATTTAACTTGCAACTCTCACATTGTGCATTTTTTAAGTTGACACAAACAAATGCAGATACTATTTAAGAGGCAAGGCAGGACTAGACCTCTGAGTGAGGTCTCATAGATGTACATTCTGCACAGAGGCAGAGGGAAGGAGAACCCAAGCAGATCGGAACTGAAAGAAGAGAGAACTGGATTTAGGGAGGCTGAGGACTTCTTCTTCCTTGTTTCTTGTCCATCTTCTTTCTTCCATCTGTTAATGTCCCTTTGCCTAATTGTATGTGTTTCTATCTCAATCTGTATCCAGTTACCTAACATTCTTTCTCATTACAGGCCTTATATTGCACCAAAATATATATTTTAGGGCTTGTCTCATTTATAACTGAAAGATGTATTGCATGTTCTAAATATTCAATGTAAGCACAGTGAAGATGTTACTTCTATAGGTTTAAAAGCTAATCTAAATAAATCTACTTTTTAACTTTGTTGTAGCCCTCAATTGATATTCTGCTCCTTAGGTCTATGGTCCTTGATAGGAGAAAAAAAGAAATCCACCTGGTTAAAAAAGATTTTAAATATACACGTGAGACCAATCTGGTTTTAACATGTGGTTAATTTTTGTCAGATTTAATAAAATCAATTTCATCAGCTCAGGCTGTGTTTAATGTACTGTATGGAAAATCACATATAAATACAGACTAGCATTAATATCGAATGTAAATTTAAGAATATAAAACCCATTAACTAAATTTATTCTGTCAGGAATTAAAATATAAAAACAATTCTTTCAGGATTTGCTCAATTGCATAAATTATACTACTTCTTTTTAATATGCCTGTAATGATTTGGATTTTTGTAGCACTATTTCTGGGTTCCCATAAAAAGGACTAACTTTGAATTATCATTCTCTTAGCAAATTTTCTAAGCCAGTTAGAAATCATTCCAGACCCTATAGCTGTCATTTACTTTTCACCAATGGAGATTTCCTTAACATACTCAATCTCCTGTGAATCTTTTTTTTTCCCCATGAAAATACTTAACATTCCTTTAATACCTGCAGTAATGGTTAAATGTGCAGGCTCTGGAGCCAGAGTGTCTGAGTTTTAAACCTCATTCCAAACCTTTCTAGCTTTGTAATCTTGAGCATGTTATTTAAACTCATTCTGCCTCAGTTTCTTCATCTATTTCTTAACTATATCTGTTTATGAAGTGACTGTAAGGATTAAACGACTAACTCTTGTAAACAACTTAGAACCATATCTCATACATAATAAAAAGTCAACAAATATTAGATATCGTTATTGCTACTCCTGTGACCACTACTGATATCACTGTGACCACCAACAATTCTCCTTTGCATCAAGATTTCTAATCACTACACTTCTATCCAGTATTGTTTATTTCCACTTGAAAAAGAGGCAACTAAGTATCAAAGATGTTAAATAACTTTATTGAACTGCAAGAACACTGCCAGGTTGAGATTTGAATACAGCTCTATTCACATTTTTCTACCAAGACTTGCTATCCCTTCGATATTAATGAAAAGATAGATGTACTTGAAAGTTTAAATATCTCCTTCATTCCCAGGAAGTGTAAAGAAAGATTTGAAAAGGGGCCTCTACTGCTCAAAAGGCAAAGGTAGGTCTTCGAACATAGGAGAACAATCTGACAGCAGATTCTTCCCTAAACTTGGACACTCTTGGCAGAGGTAATGAAAGGTGGGGACAGTGCAGAGCAGCTGTTTTGACAGCCTGGTGAGAGAATCTGGTGCCATATGCCAAGACTTGGGGTACAAGCACAGCCTCTTTTGTTGCCTGTATTCATATCCATCTGTTGTGGGTGGCATTTTGCCGAATCCTAATGAAGGAACCAACCAAAGAGGATTTTCTGAAAAAGAAGCTTTTTTTATTTTTCCCCTCAGAATGTGACCATCTGCCTGGGGTCTTGGAGGCACCCTGGTTATATAGAGCCTGCTTACAAAGTCACATGGAACTTTTATTTCACAGAAATGTCTGATTGATGAGTATTTCTGGAAGATACATAGCTTCAATTAATTTTCAGATGTTTCAAAATATTTGCTTTAAAATAGAAAGGCAAGGAATTAATGTATTTAAAGTCTGTTAAATACCAAGCTATTTGCATATATTATTTAATCTTCCCAATAATTTTAAGGGTCAGGAACTAATATCTTCTTTTATAGATAAGGAATCTCAGACTCAGAGAAGTCCATTTACTTGGCCAGTGTCATCACATAGCTATGAGTGGTAGAGTTGGGACTAGAATGCAGGCTTTTATGATCTTTAGGAGTACACTGATTCCCTTAGCTATGATGGCTCTCCACAGCTGCATCCACAAGGAACTATAACCTATATTTTTCCAGAGCCTTGTATCTTACTTTTTCTGCTATAGCTTTCCTCACAAACTCAATTTCCCATAAGACTTGCTAGTATTTATAGCTATTTTAGAAGATAAATTTACTGAATAAAAGTTGATTCTGACTCTAATAGCTTTTTTCAAAATAAACAAGAGTGAAAACCCTCACTGCCTAGATACCGTAAGATATCTTTCAAAGTTTATGGATTGTTTTCAACTTTAAGACTGTGTGTTTTTATATAAACATGTTGGTAAGTAAGATGGATGGGTGTGTGTTATGTGTGTATAAGGTAAATATTTTTCAATGAGAATCAATGAAATAAATCTGTATAATCTGGTATCCTAATTGGGTTTATAAGCCATAACAATGGTGAAAAACTGGCCTGAGACATACTTTGTCTGGCTTGAATAATTCAAAAGTCTCTGTAAGAAGATAAGGCAGACAATGCTGAAACTATAGAACTGTCACTGTCCGATATATCCAATACAAGTGGAATATTGAAATTTAAATTAACTGAAATTAAATACTGTTTTAAAACTCATTTCCTCAGCTGCACTATCCATATTTCAAACACTTAATAGTCATATATTGGACAGTGTAGGTATAGACTATTTTCCACATTGCAGAAAGTTATATTGGACAGTACTGCTGTAGATTGTCAGATTGTTTAGACTTTATGTAGTAAATATATTAGCTTCTTGGTGGCTATTGAGGAGTAATATTGGAGCAGTGAATCATTCTCAGACAGTACAAAAATGAAGATGCTACTTAAAGATTATTCTGCCTTAGCAGTTTTCAAGGGCAATTCTCTTCCATCCTTACTGCTCCAAGTTAAAAAAAAAAAAAAGAAGAAGACTACAAGGATATTAAAGACTGCTTTCCTCTTTCCCTATTATCTAAATAAAATAAAAATGATTAAAATATGTTATATGACAACATAGACTGATTTATCTGTTTCCTAAAGACAAATGTTTATTTATCATGTCCTTTAGATGAGACCAACAAAGCAATGGAATCCAATGGTATGTTAGTTCTATCTTCTATAACAGATCACAATAGACTGGGTGACCTAAACAACATTAATTTGTTTCTCACAGTTCTGGAGGCTGGGAAG
This sequence comes from Stenella coeruleoalba, assembly GCF_951394435.1. Taxonomy (NCBI): domain Eukaryota; kingdom Metazoa; phylum Chordata; class Mammalia; order Artiodactyla; family Delphinidae; genus Stenella; species Stenella coeruleoalba. The sequence continues at coordinate 26,915,020 of NC_137165.1, read as the reverse complement.
TCTAAGATCAAAGTGCCAGCAGATCCAGTGTCTGTTTAAGGGCCCACGTCCTGGTTACAGAAGTCCACTTTCTCCTTGTATCCTTACATGGTGGAGAGCAGAGAGAGAAGCCAAGCTTTGTTGTGTCTCTTCATATAAGGCACTAACACCATAATAAGAGCCCTCATGATTGTCAGGCATACTTCTGAAATCATTTCACATGACTTTCCATTTCCTCACTTTGCCTCCCTGCCCTTAAACTTTTCTAATATCTGGATCCCACATGTCAGTTCCTATAATCTGTCCAGGTCCTTTGCATTGTCAAGGGAATTTGTGTTTTACCAGTTGAACTTGACAATTTTAATGCAACTTGATCCTAAATTGAACTTCATAATCAAGAAGAAGAGGTATGCTACCATAAACCCACTTAAACCTAATAGGTGATATGTCCCAGCCTTGTCCACCCTTTCTTAAGCCCCCCACTTGACATGGAAGATGAATGGGACACATAATTCAATATCTTCAACTATGGAAATAGAAGACAAAGGACTTGATTTGGGGAGAAAATTGAATGTCAGCAAAGGAAACAAACTTAGAGATTATAGATTTAACCTGTGATAATTGACTACAATGAACTTGAGTGAAAGGACATGCTGTCAGCAGTCATAACATGGAGCTAAATAAATATTTCTCTGAAGTTCTTTGCCTGTGGTTTATCCAAGGCAGCTCTTTTTCCTTAACTTGTCTAGTTATGCCACTTTTAAATTAGACAATTAACCACTGAGTCTCATTAGACAATAAGCAATGGAAGGAGATACCCAAGACATTTCCCCTGACTAGGAAAGATACATTAACATCGTGACTATGCAAAACCAAGAAGGAAAGGGTGTCTGATGCACAGTCAGTTTTCAGGTTGATATTCCCAACAATGATTTCTCTCAACTTTATTTCAGATATTGGTTGAGCAATATAAATTTTCCTGGGAGCACTGAATCTAATAAAGAAGCTGGAATTCAAAATAGCCTTGGTCCCATAGTGAGAGCAATGAGGGTGTCAAGTGAAATGACTTCTTTATCTATTACCATTAGGTGAAGTTTCCCACATCTAAATGAGCATCACTGAAAAGCTCATGGAAGACATGTGGTCCTATTAGACTGTTGAAGACTATCGTTCAATAGACCTTTTGAGTCTCTCCCACGTGCTGCACACTTTTCTAGGGTACCTGTGCTTAAAGGGCTTTTGGTGTGTGCACCATTACAGCCCTCAAAGATTTTTAATGGTTAAAAGACAAACAAACAGCAAAGTATTGATTGTGATGTTGTAAAGTTGAAAATTAATTTTTTCTACAAATATTATCTTCTGGGAATAGGTAATAAAAAAACAAGGAGAGATTAATCTTCCTAGTGAATCTCCTTATGATATTTACTTGTGTGACTTTCATTTATTTTGACATAGGAAAATATCATTGCTAAACACAGCCAATATGGTAAAAGAAAGACTTGCAAAAACCTAAATAATTTAATAGATTGAGTAATAGAAAGGACTGCTCAGATGAGTTAGATAGGTGGTAGCTTTAAATACAAACTTCCTAAATATATATTCAGTGTGCATTCATTGTTCATCACCATATGAAAAGTCTGGGACATGGAGTAGCTTAACATTTTGTACATCTTGCAAATTTTTTGCTCCTTAGAATAAAAGCTTGTTTTTCTCCTGGTTTTGGGCCTATTCTAACTTCAGCAGGAATGATTAGCAATGAAACAATGCCTGTTTATGAAAGCGATGTTGGAGAGCTATGTGAATAACTCACAGGCTAGGCAACTCCAGAGTCACAGTCAGTTGCAAGGGTGATTTACTATTCCTGTAAAATGCTCTAACTGCATTAATCTTTGCTTAAAACTGAATCACTGCAGAAAGTGACACAAGATATAAGTAGCTTCAGTCAGACACCAGAATAGAGTACTGTCAGACAACTTCGAGAGGCTATGATGAATCATCTTGCTACTTATTTTGAGCAGCCCCACAAATACAACAAGAAGGTAAGAGGAAATTCGGTACCTTGGTGGCAGGTCTGGGACTCATTTAGACTTTTTGTGTTTGTTTTGTTTTGTTTGTCTTGTTTTTTGCTTGTACCTATAACATTATCATCCTTAAAATAAGACAGGTCAAGAGAGAGAAGGAAATAGGAGTGACTGATGTCATCTAAGGGCTCTGCTAAGGCCACTGCACTGCACAGCTCAAGGGGCAACACTCCTCCTGGGTTGGGCAACATGGAGTTTTACAATAGATTGTCCCTACTGATGTGGCGTTCTGACACTCTACCACACCATGTCCTTGAACTTACCTTTTTATTTTGTCCTGCAGACCCATCTGTTTCTCTCAAATCTGTCCTAACTTTTCATATTTCTCTACTTTTCATTGATAAGTGTGTAGGTGTATTTGTTCACATGCACTTGCATGTAAGAGGTGGGGAAGGTATCCTTAATACTCTCTGCTTACATTTCTACTCTAATGGATGGAAAATTACAGAAGAAACACTTCTGACATATCTTCATCTCTTACTCCTCTCTGTCTTGCTGAGAGTGAGGGAGTGTCATGCAAGTGGTTGGAATGGATTACATAATTTAACACAGCATAAATTATGGAATAGACTATATTGGAAAAAGATCTCTCATAAGCCAGGGACAGAGTTGTAGGAAATTCTCACTCTCCCCATTATCCCAATAAGGGGTATGCCAACCCAGGTATCAACTAAACCCAGAATGAGTTCTGCTCCAGTGAAACAATACCCCCAACCCCATGAATGCCTCTTTAGGATAAGCAAGAGAAAGGGGCCTTGTCAGTGGAGAAACACACAGATTACTTGTCACTATGAATTCTGGATTTATCCTGCTTGCTGTTTATAATATTGTCTGGAAAAGCCAGCTACCTTGCACCTGGAACTTGAGGTCTGTAATGATGTAGTCTCTTAGATCATGAAAAGGCTGGTTCTGATTCCATGGGAATTTAAATGTGAAGGCTTCTCCTTTAGCTGGGAGAAGGGTGAGCTCTCAAATTCTAGCAAGCTTGTTGTCCAAACAACATAGGGTCATATTTGGACAATTCTACTTCTTAAATAATTCTTTCTGGGGGAAAAGGTAATGTTTATCTGCGGCGAGCCGCCTCCGACCAGCAGAATGACGAGTCGCCACACGCAAGATTCTTCTCGTATCACACTTTATTGGAGCACAGCTTGGTTAAAGAAAAGATGGAAGGAAGACACCGCAATCCTATAGCAGTCTGCTTATATAGGGATTAAGCGCTCTGTGATTGGCTTTCGCCGATGGTGCGACTTGTGAGCCAGCATCGGATAGGTCGCTACTTTAAAACCTCATTAGTATACTTAGCGCAAGCGCAGTGGCCACAGGAAGGATGATTCAGCTTACTTCAGCTTCCTGCTGCGTGGCAGTTAGCTGACCGCGCCCTACATCTCCCCCTTTTTTATTTACTAGAATCACCAAGCAGAATGTAGCCCGTACAAGTGTTCACCTCATGATGTGCTCACTGTTCGAGGGCAGCCTTCCGTTGGCATGTCTGAGACACCTTCCTGCGTGCAATGCCAACAAGGGCTGCAGGGTGCAAAGGCTGACTCAGAATAAGTTTTGATTCCCTATAGAGGTGCAATGGCAACAGGGCCTCTCCGTGCAAGGGCAATCCATTCGAATTGTTTAGGACGGAGATCCAGGCTGCGGGAGAATCACCTTCACTAACAGCCAAAAGTGCTTGAGTGAGTAGGACCTTATCTCGATGTGCCCTGACGCGCATGCGACAGACCAACCAGAGACATATTATAATCCCAAATATACAGCAGAGCCCAAAGATCCCCACCCCTACCCACTCTTTAAAGAAGGAAAAGGCAGAAGAGAGCCAAGAGGTAAAATCTCCAAAGGTAACGGGTTCCAGCTTGGTAGCATTCAGTTGCATAATCTGAATCTTTTGCTTAAATATCATCCGTTCAGCTTCTTGAGACCAGTTTCCCTTTAGGAATTCTCCAATCTCTGCACTCCTATTCAGGGCATCTGTAAAGTGGCCAAAGCAGAAATATCCATGCCTACTCCTGCCTCATTAACTAATAACCAAGAATAAAATGGCCATCCTTCAAAATACCACTTTGTACTATCATTTCCTTTTGTCTCATTAGTATCATTTCCTTTTTCCTTTCTTCCCATATAGGACTTTAAATCAGGGGAAAATTGAAAGCCTGAACTAAGTTCATACTTAGCATAAGTTCCCCCCTGACAAGGGGTAAAGACTGGGGGTGTTGATGTGACTGGCTCACAATAGGGGGCGACAACAGTCCTGTTGGCACTTGTTTTATCAGAAGCATTATTTCTTAAAGGAACTATCCCTGTATGTTCCAAAACTAAAGTGGTAATATTCATCTCATTTTCACTGGGATTCCCTATACCTGAACCTGAAGTGTGGCCTTGAGTTATCTTGCTCAAAGCTTCATTCAACGAAAATCACTGGCATTATACGGTGCCCAGTCATAATTCAATGGCTGGGTACAGCCCGTATTCATTTCACAACTAGTGGAATAAAATATTGGAAGAACTCTGCTCTGAGAGTGAACCGGCATGGGAACTGGCCAGGTCCGGCTAATTCCCCAGAACGTCATATTCTCTGCCCTAAGCAAGGGAAGAATCATCAGGAACATCCAGCTCAGCATCTTCTCTGAAGTTTTCTTCAACAATTCTCGTCAGTCTTGATGGCACCCAGATCGGATCTTGATCCTGTGGGGAGACACAAAGAGATCCCCTGGATCGAGTAATAACACGATCCGGGCCCTTCCATTGATTGGACAACACATCTTTCCACATCACTTTGCCATAATTTTTATGGTTTGTTGCCACATGGCGTTCAGCAGAGGTTTCTTTATCATCATTTAAATGTAAAAAATTTATGGTAAATAAGGCAAGTGAAAGTCTCTGTCTAGGGGTACAGTTCTCTGCGATTCCCCCTTTTTGTTTTATTAAGAGTTCTTTAAGCGTGCGATTTGTGCGTTCTATAATTCCTTGTCCTTGTGGATTATAGGGCAAGCCTGTAATATGAATCACCTGCATTTTTTGACAAAAAAGAACAAAGCTTTTGGAAGTATAGGCTGGGCCATTATCAGTCTTAATCTTAGCGGGTTTGCCCCACGCTGCCCAAGCTTCAAGGCAGTGGGTAATAACATTTTGAACCTTTTCTCCAAAAAGAGGCGTGGCATGTACCACTCCAGAACAGGTATCCACTGAAACATGTACATATTGGAGCGTTCCAAAGGAGGAAACATGGGTAACATCCATTTGCCATAATTCATTTGGAAGAATGCCTCTGGGGTTAACCCCAGTCTTTTGGGTAGGCAAAAATTGGGCGCAAGCAGAACAACTCTTCACAATATTCCTAGCCAAAGCTCTGGTAATGTTAAATTTTTTTCTTAAGACTGTAGATGACACATGATATAGCTTATGAAACTCTTGAGCCTGTGTCGTAGAGTCTAGCGCTGTTAGAGCGCGTGTGGCCAGATCAACTTGTTCATTAGCTTTAGCCATGGGGCCGGGTAACAAAGAATGAGCCCGAATATGGGTAATATAAAAGGGATGTTGACGATGTAATATTTGACATCTTATTCCTGTCAACAAGGAAGCTACAGTGCTAGATGTTTTAACAAAAGAAATAACTTCTAAGTGCTTAACAGCATTCACCACATATAAGGAATCAGAAATTAAATTAAAAGGCTCTTGAAAGCGTCTAAAAACTTCTAAAACTACTTGACATTCAACCACTTGAGGAGCATCAGGTCGACATTCAATGATCACTGGTTGTTTTCCTTGGACCATATAAGCTCCTTTTCCCGTTTTAGACCCGTCTGTATAAATGGTCAAAGCATTAAACAGTGGCTGATCTACAGTAATTCTTGGGAATACAACAGGTTGTTGAGTCACAAACTTCAAAAGTTCACTCTTTGGCAAATGATTATCAATAATACCAGAAAATATACATATAAGTATGGACCACTCGGAAGTAGTTGCTGCTAGCACTTCTACTTGATCTTTCGTATATGGGACTACAAGCCTTTCGGGCGTTCTTGCAAAAGAGGAAACACATTGCTTAATACCCAATAAGGCGACCTCGGCAACCATAGATGGGTAATGTGACAAAGTTCTCATTCCCATAGATTTGGTGTGAATCCACAATAAAGGTCCACTTTGCCAAAGAACACCAGTTGGAAACCCCAAGGTAGGAAGAATACACATCCAAACAGGTTGAGAATCATCACAGCGTTCTAATTGTGCATTTGTAATAGCTTGTTCTACCTTTTGAAGTGCCTGATGGGCTTCTGGGGTCAATTGGCATGGGGAATTAAGATCAGGATTTCCCTCTAATACACTAAACAAAGGTTTTAGATCCAAGCGGGTTAAACTTAAATATGGCCGAATCCAATTCACATCTCCAAGTAACCTTTGAAAATCATTTAATGTTTTTAAGCAATTAGTCCTAATCTCAATTTTTTGAGGTACTATCTTATTCCTATGTACAGTAGCTCCTAAAAAATTTACAACATCTCCCTTCTGTATTTTTTCGGGAGCAAGAAATAATCCCCTATTCCCTAAATATTTGATCAAAACGCCTAAGGCCTGTTCAAGCAACTCCATACAAGGGGCTGACAATAAAACATCATCCATATAGTGAATAATCCTAACTTTAGGAAATTCATTTCTTACTGGTTGCAAGGCCATGTCAACATAAAGTTGGCACATAGTAGGACTATTGGCCATACCTTGAGGGAGCACAACCCAATGATATCTCTTATCGGGCTGTTCATGATTAACAGAGGGCAGAGTAAAGGCAAATCTTTCTTTATCTCGACTATTCAAAGGAATAGAAAAGAAACAATCTTTAATATCTACTGCTATAACAGGCCAGTTTCGCGGAAAAGCTGTCAATACTGGCAAACCGCGCTGTATAGGCCCCATAATTTGCATTTGCTGATTTATAGCTCGCAGATCATGAAGCAAACGCCATTTCCCTGATTTTTTCTTAATAACAAAAATCGGAGTATTCCAGGGTGACTGGGAGGGTTCTAAATGCCCTAATTGTAGCTGCTCATCCACTAGTTTGGATGCCGCCTCCAGCTTTTCCTTTGACAAAGGCCACTGAGGTACCCACACAGGTGTTGTGGTCCTCCATGTAATAGGAATCATAAACTCAGTGACCCTTGAGAAAAACCCAAGCCTCGGCGGTTTAAATTTCCGCAGGCTTCTATAGGGGCGGTCATGCCTTGTAACTTACATCCTATCCCTCTATTAGGTATAAATCCCGATTTAAGCATAATATTTTGTGCGACTTCAGAATAATCATTAGTAAGTCTAAGTTTCATTTGACTTTGTACATCCCTTCCCCATAAATTAAATGGCAATCCCTCAACCACAAAGGGTTGAAATCTTCCCTTCTGATCTTTAGAGATCCAAGTTAATTCCTTGGAGCTAACTTTGGGTGTCTGTGCATATCCTAGACCTTGCAAGGTTTGAGAAGACTCTTGTAGGGGCCAAGAGCCTGGCCAATCTCTAGTAGTTATAATGCTCCGATCTGCTCCGGTATCTACCAAACCTGAAAATGTTTTCCCTTCTACGGTTAGACTCATCATAGGACGATCATCAAGGGATAATGACAAAAAGGCTAAATCAATTCCAGTGGATCCAAAACCCTTGGATCCTCGTTCTGCAGAACATGCGGGATAATTTTCATGAAAAGAGGGCAAAATTAACAATTGAGCTATCCGATCACCAGGGGCTATAGTAATGATCCCTCTGGGGGATTGACACATTACCTTAATAACTCCGATATAATCAGGATCAATCACTCCGGGGAGGACAATAAGTCCTTTCAAAATAGAGGAGGATCGTCCTAACACCAACCCAACCGTCCCTCTAGGTAGTGGTCCTTTCATGTCTGTATCTATGGGCTGTATGCCCATGGTTATTGTTAATACCATTCTGGAGGTGGCACGGAGGTCCAACCCTGCGGAGCCTGACGTGGCTCGCCTTGGGGTCGGAGTGGCTGAAGGTTCACACTCTCGTGGGCCCCAAAAATCTTCGGGCCCTGGGACCGGGGGCCCGTTATCCCGTTTTTTGAATTGGCTGTATGGATATTTCTTGGATTAGCTACCTGTGCAGCGGGCTGAATGGGCTGCCCATTTATATCTTTAACAGATCTACATTCATTAGCCCAATGTTTTCCTTTTTTGCATCTAGGACAAGTTCCTGGAACTCTTTGAGCTTGTAGCATTTTAGGTCTCGCACCTGCATTTTTGCACTGTTTCTTAATGTGCCCAGGCTTTCCACATTGGAAACAAACCCCTGACTTGGCAGGGTTCTGTACACTGTGGGCGGCAGCCAGCACAGCCGCAGCAAGCCCTGTATTAGACAAAGGCCCTCCGATCTCTCTACATGCTTTCATCCAGGTTTCAATGCCCTTCCCTTTATAAGGTGTTATCGCTCTGCGACACTCTTTTGTGCATTGTTCATAAACTAATTGTTTTACTAATGGCATAGCCTCATCTACATTACCAAAAATCCGTCCGGCAGCCTCCATCATTCTAGCTACAAAATCGGAAAATGGTTCTGTGCCGCCCTGTATAATCTTGGTTAAATTCCCTGAAACTTCTCCTTTGTTGGGGAGGGCTCGCCAGGCCCGCATGTTAATTTCGTTTATTTGGCTGTAAACTTGCACAGGGAACATGGTCTGATTATTTATCCATTGTCCCTGTCCCAACAGCATGTCAACATTCCAGGCCGGCTGCCCATTGGCAGCATTCTCCCGCGCCTGACTATGTGCTAGGTCAGACACGATTGATTTCCAATCTAGGTATTGCCCCATCGTTAAGCAAGCGCGGGCAATATCCTGCCAGTCTGTAGGTGTTAACGCATTTCGCGTGAGGCGCTGCAACAACATGATAGTGTAATTGGCGGACACGCCATCTCTTTTAGCCGCTTCTGCAAGATCCCTAATGAGCTTATGATCTATCATCTCACAATATCGTTGGCGTGTAGCTGGATCTTCAAACACGGGGAAAGCAGTGGCCAACTGGGACCATGCTTCCCGAGGAATAAAAGTACACTTTGGCATAGGAGGGGGAGCATTAGCTGCCGCAACTGAGGTGGAGGCCTGAGCAGGGGCGGAAGCTCTAGCCTCCGCAGGATTAAAATATGGTGGGCTAGCGAGCGGCGGCATGTACCAATGCCCATACCGCTCTTGTTCATATGCCGCGGCCGCTCCTTCTAAATCTTCCTCCTCTCTAGGATTTAATTCATCTTGAAACAAATATAATTCCTTAAACTCATCTAGGATTGGATATAATCCTGGCACCGTTTCTTGCTTTTCCTTTTGTTTTCTTTTTTCTCTTTTCATAATTTCAGGCCTATCTACCGTAGTCCCTGTTTGTTCATTCTCTGATGCGCTATCTTGACACATGCTAAGAGCCTTGCGTCCTCGTTGAATAATTTCTTCACATTTTCCTTCCTTTAGGCAATAAAGTATCATGCTCCACAAGGGGAGAGCGCCTCGAGAAAGTTCTCCCCTTGTGTTACACTCCTCTAGGTCTTTTCCGAGTTTTTCCCATGACGGAACAGTCAAGCTGCCTGATACCCCAAACCACGGTGCGGCACTTTCGATATCTTGTAGCAGCCTACTTATGGTTTTATGAGAGAGCTTTAGCCCTCGGTCCCTTAAAAGGGCTTGAATAGGCTCATGAAAATCAGTTGTAGGCTCCGTGGACGAACTATTCCCCATTTTGCGCCCTTATCTACGAGCGACTTATTAAATTGGAAAAATGCTTGACTTATCTATCGGCCAGGGAAGACACACTCGATCGGGCTGGTGGCACCGTAGCCACAAGCAAACGAAAAATATGAGAAACACTAAAAGGACAAAAGCGAAAGTAAAAACTTCAGGCTCCAAACCCCCGAAAAACATACCTGACTGGACTACTCACCGACGGTTCACTCCGTGTGTTGAGTTCTGAATCGGTCCTCCATGCAGGGCGCGAAGTTCCCGGGTTTCGGCACCAAATGCGGCGAGCCGCCTCCGACCAGCAGAATGACGAGTCGCCACACGCAAGATTCTTCTCGTATCACACTTTATTGGAGCACAGCTTGGTTAAAGAAAAGATGGAAGGAAGACACCGCAATCCTATAGCAGTCTGCTTATATAGGGATTAAGCGCTCTGTGATTGGCTTTCGCCGATGGTGCGACTTGTGAGCCAGCATCGGATAGGTCGCTACTTTAAAACCTCATTAGTATACTTAGCGCAAGCGCAGTGGCCACAGGAAGGATGATTCAGCTTACTTCAGCTTCCTGCTGCGTGGCAGTTAGCTGACCGCGCCCTACATTTATCTAATTGGTGAATTTGGGAAATAGGAACAGGGACTTGTGGCTCAGTATGTTCTCTTTTTTGTTTTACTACAGACTCAGTCTCTCCTTGGATATAGGGATTCTCTCCTCATACATGAACTTTTTCAGGTGAGACTGTGCTTTCTAGAAGTTTTTAGTTATCTATCCCTGTCTAATAACTTACTCCCAAACTTAGTGACTTATCATTTACTATCTCACAATTTCATGGATCAGCAATCCAGATTTGGCTTATCCTCTGCTTCACTACCTCTCAAGGGTTGAAATCAAGGTACTGTCCAGGGCTGCAGTCATCTCAAGGCTAATTGGGGAAGGATCCACTTCCCAGCTTACTCATGTCATTATTGGCTGTTGGCCAGAAGCTACTCTCATGTCCTTTCTACGTGTGTCTCTCCACAGGGCAGCTCTCAACAAGGCAGCTTGTTTCATCAGAGCAAGCAAGCAGAGTAGAGTCAGGAAGAGAAAGATTAGAGGAAGAGCAGATGCAAGTCAGAGCTTCATTATAACCCAGTCTAAAAAGTGATATCTTATTCTTGCTGTACTCTACCTATTAGAGGCAAGCCACTTGCCCAGGCCATGTTCAAGGAGAGGGGATTACACAAGGGCATGAAAATCAGAAATATACTGGAGTATACCAGCACCACTGGGAGACATGTCAGATGTTGTCTACCACATAAGAGTATCAGAAAGTGTTTTGTCATTACACATCTACATCATTTCCTTCAGAACAGCCTTCATAGGAATAAAGCTGATATTTCTATTTCCATCTGCTCATCTCCAAGTCTTTCTCTCAGTCTAATTTGTATTCAGAGTGGAAGACAGCACCTTTGTCTATACCTTTTCCTTTTCCTATGTCTTTTCTTCCTCACCCACATTGATAAAACATTAGTTTTTTTTCAAGATTCAGCCTTATCATCATTGTCTTTAAGAAACTTTTTTAAGGCCCTAAGGAGACAATATGAACACACACATCAGTTTCTGGCAGTATTACCTAAGGATGAAAGAAAAGATAGCTAGGGTTATTTTCCTTGAACCTCAATAAAGAAGCACTTAGAGACTAAAGGTATGTCTTTTCAGTAAACTCCACCCCTAACTTAGTTCCTGAAGGTGAAACCCAAGGTACTCTCCTGTTTACATCTACTCTTCATTTAGCTTATCTTTTTTTGAGCTTTACTGAGATATAATTAATATAACATTCTGTAAGTTTAAGCTGTACAACATGATGATTTGATACATGTAATATTTTGAAATTATTACCACAATAAAGTCAGTTAACACGTCCATCACCTTACGTAGTTTCTTTTTTGTATGTGAGTGTATAGTAAGCTCTTAAGATCTACTATTTTAGCAACCATCAAGTAGACAATCTGATATTATTAATTATAGTCAATATGCTGTAGCTTAGATCCTCACAATATATTTACCTTGTAGATGGAAGTCTGTATTCTTTGACCAATATTTCCCCCCACACACACCCCCAGACCCTGGCAATTACCATTCTACTTTCTATTTCTATGAGTTCAGATTTTTTAGGTTCTACATATAATCAAGATCACACAGTTTTTGTCATTCTCTGTCAGACTTATCTTATTACCAAAGTCCATGTCTCTCTTTCAGGGTAACTTCATTCCTTTATGATAAAGTGGTTGTATGTGCCATCCCCTCCTCCTTCCATCCACACGGTGAAGTCTTGTAGTCTAAAGGAGTGTTCCAGTTTTTGTGGGATGAGCAGTGATGCTTGTCACCTGCAATTGCACCAATTTTGGAGGTGGTTGGAGATAAGGATGGGCTCTAATTAATGTGCAAGATCTTTTTTATGTAGCATACATACCAAGAAAATAGTGTTCATTAAGTGAAACCTACTAAGATCCTAAGAGTTCAGTTCATCACTACTGTATTGTGGTGTCTTTGATTTCTTTTCTGCTCAAGTTGGAACCAATTAAAATAATAAAAAAACTTCATTAGCTTTTTAATATTTGTATTTGTTAGTTCCATGAATGTGTGTCTTGATTTAGCCTTTGGATTTAGCAGTCCCATTCTGATGAATGAAGTGTGTGCATCTAAAAACCACTGCAAATTTCTCCTACCATATTAGCAGACAAAAAATTTAAAATAAATAAGCTAAGTATTCAATAAAGTAGGTAAGGAGAGAATATCAAAGAGACTAGAAGGAACATACTCTTCATAAAGGGGAAAAACATGATATTGTAGGCAAAAAGATGATAATCAAGTTAAAAACAAAATGAAATGCTGGCCTAGCAATAAGACTATAACACTTATATGAATTTAAATCCAAAAATCTAGACACCTAGATTAAACGATAAATAATTGAATGAAATAACTCAAGACATATGATTAAATAAATAACCAGAAAACAAAATTGAAAAGTTATAGTTCTGAACATCACCCTGCAAACAGTATTATTAGTACTTTTCCATCAAGTCTACAAGGAATTGTTGATTTTTATGATGACAGAATTCCAGAGCATAGGAAAAGAAGTAACGTTTCCAAAATTATTTACTGTAGTTTACATTACATGCATTCCAAAATCAAACATACATAAAATACATACAGAAGAAGACCAGAGAAAAAAAGTTTCCAGATTGACATAAGCACAAGTTATGAATAGTAGCTTTTTACTATGATGCTATTCCTAACTGCCAGTGGCTAGAAAAGAATGAGAAGACTCTTTGGACTCTGGCTAAGGAGAAGAAGTTTTATTCAAATTTTGACTGTGATATTGAAAAAGAATGTGCTATGTAGTTACATAGATAAATACATTCTTTTGGCAGCTAGTTTATTTTATAAAAGAAAATATGTCTATTTAATTCAGTCCTGTCCACTCGCCCACATGAAAAAGAAAAGTTGTTATTCATCCACGGTGCATCTTACAATAGAAGTCATCTTAGAATATAAGAAAAATGGCAGGGAGTCAGGGGAAGATGGCAGAAGAGTAAGACGTGGAGACTACCTTCCTCCCCACAGGTACAACAGAAATACATCTACACATGGAACAACTCCTACAGAACACCTACTGAGCACTGGCAGAAGACCTCAGACTTCCCAAAAGTCACGAAACTCCCCACGTACCTGGGTAGGTCAAAAGAAAAAAGAATAACAGAGACAAAAGAATAGGGATGGGACCTGCACCAGTGGGAGGGATCTGTGAAGGAGGAAAGGTTTCCACACACTAGGAAGCCCCTTCATGGGCGGAGACTGCAGGTGGTGGAGGGGGGACGCTTCGGAGCCGTGGAGGAGAGCACAGCAACAGGGGTGAGGAGGGAAAAGTGGAGAGATTCCTGCACAGAGGATTGGTGCCGACCAGCCTGGGAGGCTTGTCTGCTCATCCGCTGGGGTGGGCGGGTCTGAGAGCTGAGGCTCAGGCTGCGGTAGGAGCGCAGGGAGAGGACTGGGGTTGGCGGCATGAACACAACCTGCAGGGGGTTAGTGCAACACGGCTAGCCGGGAGGGAGTCTGGGGGAAAAGTCTGGACCTGCCAAAGAGGCAAGAGACTTTTCCTTCCCTCTTTGTTTCCTGGTGCGCGAGAAGAGGGGATTAAGAGTGCTGCTTAAAGGAGCTACAGAGACGGGCATGAGTCGCGGCTATCAGCGCTGACCCCAGAGATGGGCATGAGACGCTAAGATGCTAAGACTGCTGCTGCCACCACCAAGAAACCTATATGCGAGCACAGGTCACTATCCACACCTCCCTTCCGGGGAGCCTGTGCAGCCCGCCACTGCCAGGGATCTGGGATCCAGGGACAACTTCCCTGGGAGAACGCACGGCGTGCCTCAGACTGGTGCAACATCCTGCCAGCCTCTGCCACCGCAGGCTCGCCCTGCATCCACACCCCTCCCTTCCCTTGGCCTGAGTGAGCCAGAGCCCCTGAAGCAGCTGCTCTTTAACCCTGTCCTGTCTGAGCGAAGAAGAAATGCCCTCCAGTGAGCTACATGCAGAGGTGGGGTCAAATCCAAAGCTGAGTCCCTGGGAGCTGTGAGAACAAAGAAGAGAAAGGGAAATCTCTCCCAGCAGCCTCAGAAGCAGCAGATTAAATAAAGAGCCACAATCAACTTGATGTACCCTACATCTGTGGAATACATGAATAGACAACGAATCATCCCAATTTGAGGAGGTGGACTTTGAGAGCAAGATTTATTTATTTTTTCCCCCTTTCCTCTTTTTGTGAGTGTGTATGTGCATGATTCTGTGTGAGATTCTGTCTGTATAGCTTTGCTTTCACCATTTGTCCTAGGGTTCTATCCATCCCTGTTTTTTTTCTCTTAATAATTATATTTTATTTTAATAACTATATTTTATTTTATCTTACTTTATTTTATTTTATTTTATCCTCTTTCTTTCTTTCTTTCTACTTTTTCTACCTTTTATTCTGAGCCGTGTGGATGAAAGGCCCTTGGTGCTGCAGCCAGGAGTCAGTGCTATGCCTCTGAGGTGGGAGAGTCAGCTTCAGGACACTGGTCCACAAGAGATATCCCAGCTCCACATAATATCAAAAGGCAAAAATCTTCCAGAGATCTACATCTCAAAACCAGCACCCAGCTTCATTCAACAACCAGCAAGCTACAGTGCTGGACACCCTATGCCAATCAACTAGTAAGACAGGAACACAACCACACCCATTAGTAGAGAGGCTGCCTAAAATCATAATAAGTCCACAGACACCCCAAAACACACCACCAGACATGGACCTGCCCACCAGAAAGACAAGATCCAGCCTCATCCACCAGAACACAGGCACTAGTCCCCTCTACAAGAAAGCCTACACAACCCACTGACCCAACTTTAGTCACTGAGGACAGACACCAAAAGCAACAGGAACTAGGAACCTGCAGCCTGCAAAAAAGAGACCCCAAACACAGTAAGATAAGCAAAATGGGAAGACAGAAAAACACAGCAGATGAAGGAGCAAGACAAAAACCCACCAGACCTAACAAATGAAAAGGAAATAGGCAGTCTACCTGAAAAAGAATTCAGAATAACTATAGTAAAGATGATCCAAAATCTTGGAAATAGAATAGACAAAATGTGAGAAACATTTAACAAGGAAGTAGAAGAACTAAAGATGAAACAAGCAACGATGAACAACAAAATAAATGAAATTAAAAATACTCTAGATGAGATCAATAGCACAATAACTGAGGCAGAAGAATAGATAAGTGACCTGGAAAACAAAATAGTGGAAATAACTACTACAGAGCAGAATAAAGAAAACAAGAATGAAAATAACTGAGAACAGTCTCAGAGACTTCTGAGACAACATTAAGTACACCAACATTCGAATTATAGGGGTTCCAGAAGAAGAAGAGAAAAAGAAAGGGACTGAGAAAATATTTGAAGAGATTATAGTTGAAAACTTCCCTAATATGGGAAAGGAAATAGTTAATCAAGTCCAGGAAGTACAGAGAGTCCCATACAGGATAAATCCAAGGAGAAACATGCCAAGACACATATTAATCAAACTATCAAAAATTAAATACAAAGAAAACACATTAAAAGCAGCAAGGGAAAAACAACAAATAACACACAAGGGAATCCCCATAAGGTTAACAGCTGATCTTTCAGCAGAAACTCTGCAAGTCAGAAGGGACTGGGAGGACATATTTAAAGTGATGAAGGAGAAAAACCTACAACCAAGATTAGTCTACCCAGCAAGGATCTCATTCAGATTTGATGGAGAAATTAAAACCTTTACAGACAAGCAAAAGCTGAGAGAGTTCAGCACCACCAAACCAGCTCTACAGCAAACGCTAAAGGAACTTCTCTAGGCAAGAAACACAAGAGAAGGAAAAGACCTACAATAACAATCCCAAAACAATTAAGAAAATGGTAACAGAAACATACATATTGATAATTACCTTAAATGTAAAAGGATTAAATGCTCCCACCAAAAGACACAGACTGGCTGAATGGATACCAAAAAAAGACCGATATATATGCTGTCTACAAGAGACCCACTTCAGACCTAGAGGTACATACAGACTGACAGTACGGAGATAGAAAAAGATATTCCATGCAAATGGAAACCAAAAGAAAGCTGGAGTAGCAATTCTCATATCAGACAAAATAGATTTAAAAATAAACCTTATTAGAAGAGACAAAGAAGGACACTACCTAATGATTAAGTGATCAATCCAAGAAGAAGGTATAAGAATTGTAAATATTTATGCACCCAACATAGGAGCACCTCAATACGTAAGGCAAATACTAACAGCCATAAAAGGGGAAATCGACAGTAACACATTCATAGTAGGGGACTTTAACACCCCACTTTCACCCATGTACAGATCATTCAAAATGAAAATAAATAAGGAAACACAAGCTTTAAATGATACATTAAACAGGATGGACTTAATTGATATTTATAGGACATTCCATCCAAAACCAACAGAATATACATTTTTCTCAAGTGCTCATGGAACATTCTCCAGGATAGACCATATCTTGGGTCACAAATCAAACCTTGGTAAATTTAAGAAAATTGAAATTATATCAAGTATCTTTTTGGACCACAATGCTATGAGACTAGATATCAATTACAGGATAAGATCTGTAAAAAATACAAACACATGGAGTCTAAACAATACACTACTTAATAACGAAGTGATCACTGAAGAAAACAAAGAAGAAATAAAAAAATACCTAGAAACAATTGACAATGGAGACATAATGACCCAAAACCTATAGGATGCAGCAAAAGCAGTTCTAAGGGGGAAGTTTATAGCAATACAATCCTACCTTAAGACACAGGAAACATCTCAAATAAACAACCTAACCTTGTACCTAAAACAAGTAGAGGAAGATGAACAAAAAAATCCCAAAGTTAGCAGAAGGAAAGAAATCATGAAGATTAGATCAGAAATAAATGAAAAAGAAATGAAGGAAACAATAGCAAAGATCAATAAAACTAAAAGCTGGTTCTTTGAGAAGATAAACAAAATAGATAAACCACTAGCCAGACTCATCAAGAAAAAAAGGGAGAAGACTCAAATCAATAGAATTAGAAATGAAAAAGAAGAAGTAACAACTGACACTGCAGAAATAAAAAACATCATGAGAGATTACTACAAGCAGCTATATGCCAATAAAATGGACAACCTGGAAGAAATGGAAAAATTCATAGAAATGCACAAACTACCAAGACTGAATCAGGAAGAAATAGAAAATATGAACAGACCAATCACAAGCACTGAAATTGAAACTGTGATTAAAAATCTTCCAACAAACAAAAGCCCAGGACCAGATGACTTTACAGGTGAATTCTATCAAATATTTAGAGAAGAGCTAACACCTATCCTTCTCAAACTCTTCCAAAATATAGCAGAGGGAGGAACACTCCCAAACTCATTCAACTAGGCCACCATCACCCTGATACCAAAACCAGACAAGGATGTCACAAAGAAAAAAAACTACAGGCCAATATCACTGATGAACATAGATGAAAAAGTCCTCAACAAAGTACTAGCAAGCAGAATTCAACAGCACATTAAAAGGATAGTACACCATTATCAAATGACTTTTATTCCAGGAATGCAAGGATTCTTCAATATACACAAATCAATCAATGTGATAAAACATATTAACAAATTAAAGGAGAAAAACCATATGATCACCTCAATAGATGCAGAGAAAGCTATCGACAAAATTCAACACCCATTTATGATAAAAAGCCTGCAGAAAGTAGGCATAGAGGGAACTTTCCTCAACATAATATAGGCCATATATGACAAACCCACCGCCAACATCATCCTCAGTGTTGAAAAATTGAAACCATTTCCACTAAGATCAGGAACAGACAAGGTTACCCATTCTCAGCACTCTTATTCAACATAGTTTTGGAAGTTTTAGCAACAGCGATCAGAGAAGAAAAGGAAAGAAATGGAATCCAAATCAGAAAAGAACAAGTAAAGCTGTCACTGTTTGCAGATGACATGATATTATATATAGAGGATCCTAAAGATGCTACCAGAAAACTACTAGAACTAATCAATGAATTTGGTAAAATAGCAGGATCCAATATTGATGCACAGAAATCTCTGGCATTCTGATACACTAATGATGAAAAATCGGAAAGTGAAATCAAGAAAACACTCCCGTTTACCATTGCAACATAAAGAATAAAATATCTAGGAATAAACCTACCTAAGGACACAAAAGACCTGTATGCAGAAAATTATAAGACACTGATGAAAGAAATTAAAGATGATACAAATAGATGGAGAGATATACCATGTTCTTGGATTGGAAGAATCAACATTGTGAAAATGACTCTACTACCCAAAGCAATCTACAGATTCAATGTAATCCCTATGAAACTACCACTGGCATTTTTCACAGAACTAGAACAAAAAATTTCACAATTTTTATAGAAACACAAAAGACCTGGAATAGCCAAAACAACCTTGAGAACAAAAAACGGAGCTGCAGGAATCAGGCTCCCTGATTTCAGACTATACTACAAAGCTACAGTAATCAAGACAGTATGGTACTGGCACAAAAACATAAATAAAGATCAATGAAACAGGATAGAAAGCTCAGAGATAAACCCACACACATATGGTCAACTTATCTTTATTTATTTATTTATTTATTTATTTATTTATTTATTTTTTTTAGGTACGCGGGCCTCTCACTGTTGCAGCCTCTCCCGTTGCGGAGCACAGGTTCCGCGGCCATGACTCACAGGTCCAGCCGCTCCGCGGCTTGTGGGATCTTCCCAGACCAGGGTATGAACCCATATTCTCTGCCTCGGCAGGCGGTCTCTCAACCACTGCGCCACCAGGGAAGCCCGGTCAACTTATCTTTGATAAAGGAGGCATGAATGTACAGTGGAGAAAGGACAGCCTCTTCAATAAGTGGTGCTGGGAAAACTGGACAGGTACATGTAAAAGTATGAGATTAGATCACTCCCTAACACCATACACAAAAATAAGCTCAAAATGGATTAAAGACATAAATGTAAGGCCAGAAACTATCAAACTCTTAGAGGAAAACATAAGCAGAACACTCTATGACATAAATCACAGCAAGGTCCTTTTTGACCCACCCCCTAGAGAAATGGAAATAAAAACAAAAATAAACAAATGGGACCTAATGAAACTTCAAAACTTTTGTACAGCAAAGGAAACCATAAACAAGACCAAAAGGCAACTCTCAAAATGGGAGAAAATATTTGCAAATGAATCAACTGACAAAGTATTAATCTCCAAAATTTACAAGCAGCTCATGCAGCTCAATATCAAAAAAACAATCAACCCAATCCACAAATGGGCAGAAGACCTAAATAGACATTTCTCCAAAGGAGATATACAGACTGCCAACAAGCACATGAAAGAATGCTCAACATCATTAATCATTAGAGAAATGCAAATCAAAACTACAATGAGATATCATCTCACAGCAGTCAGAATGGCCATCATCAAAAAATCTGGAAACAATAAATGCTGGAGAGGGTGTGGAGAAAGAGAACACTCTTGCACTGCTGGTGGGAATGTGAATTGGTTCAGCCACTATGGAGAACAGTACGGAGGTTCCTTAAAAAACTACAAATAGAACTACCATGTGACCCAGCAATCCCACTACTGGGCATATATCCTGAGAAAACCATAATTCAAAAAGAGTCATGTACCAAAATGTTCATTGTAGCTCTATTTACAATAGCCAGGAGATGGAAGCAACCTAAGCGTCCATCATCGGATGAATGGATAAAGAAGATATGGCACATATATACAATGGAATATTACTCAGCCATAAAAAGAAATGAAATTGAGTTGTTTTTAGTTAGGTGGATGGACCTAGAGCCTGTCATACAAAGTGAAGTAAGTCAGAAAGAGAAAGACAAATATCGTATGCTAACACATATATATGGAATTTAAGAAAAAAAATGTCATGAAGAACTTATGGGTAAGACAGGAATAAAGATACAGACCTACTAGAGAATGGACTTGAGGATATGGTGAGGGGGATGGGTAAGCTGTGACAAAGTGAGAGAGTGGCATGGGCATATATACACTACCGAATTTAAAATAGATAGCTAGTGGGAAGCAGCTGCATAGCACAGGGAGATCAGCTTGGTGCTTTGTGACCACCTAGAGGGGTATGATAGGAAGGGTGGGAGGGAGGGAGACATAAGAGGGAAGAGATATGGGAACATATGTATATGTATAACTGATTCACTTTGTTATAAAGCAGAAACTAACACACCATTGTAAAGCTATTATACCCCAATAAAGATGTAAAAAAAAAAAAAAGTGGCAGGAGAATTGGTAGAGTCAAAGAGAAAGTTCAAAGGAAGCAGCCTTGGAGAACTAATTAAAATCATACAAACATAAGTGAAGTAAAACTTCAAGTAGTAATGTTTGCTTGAAGGAAAGCTTTAAGGATTCATTAAAACCTCACATACTGGTTTAAACATCACTTCAATTAGGCATGAATGACATAGAGCACAAGGCTGCAGAAGGCTAAGGTTTTACCTAAGGTTTACTGACATAAAAGAACCAGAAGGAACATTCACATGAGAAACAGAACAATTTGAGGAAGGGTAATTATTTCATGTAAAAAATTGGGTTTTATTCGTTCCTATTAGTTAAATGAAGAAAGATGTATCAGGATGGATTTATTCATTACTTGTAATGTACAGGGAAAAATACAAGATTGGGAATGAGGAGATCTATGACTATCATTAAGGTTACAGTGACTATTAGATATGAGGCTCTATCTTCTGAAAGAAATATGTTTCAGCCATGGCACACCTCTCCTGAACACAAGAAACTAAGAAAACAAATTTTGGCAAGTGTGATGGTTAATTTATGTTTAAACTTGGCTGGGCCATGAGGTACCCAGATATTGGTCAAACATTATTGTGGGTGTTTTCAGATGGGATTAACATTTAAATCTGTGTAAGTTGAGTAAAGCAGATGCTCTCCAGGATGTGAGTGGGTCTCATCCAATCAGTTGAAGGCCTGAATAGAACAAAAGGATTGACATCCCCTGAGGAAGAGACTCCAGCAGACTTCCTTCAGACTTCATTTACAACATCTGCTCTTCCTGATAGTACAGCAGACAACCTTCAGAAACAAACTGGAACTGTGGCTTTTCTGTGTCTTCAGGCTGCTTGTTCACTCTGTGGATTTTGGACTTAACCAGCCTCCATAATCACGTGAACCAATTCCTTATAATAAATCTCTTTGTACACATACATACACACCATACAGTTTCTGTTTTTCTGGAGAACCCTGACTAATACATGAGATAGATAAGCAAAAAATTCCTTATGATGTTAGAAGCTTGGATATAGCCAGTGAGATTATAGGAATGAAGGTTTATTTATTGGTTTATTTGTTTGTTTACTTTTCTTGTTCATACATGTTAAAATGCAAGTCTAAAAATGGAAAGTAGTGGTAAAAATTATCACATTTTGGGCTTCCCTAGTGGCGCAGTTGTTGAGAGTCCTCCTGCTGATGCAGGGAACACGGGTTCGTGCCCCGGTCTGGGAAGATCCCACATGCCGTGGAGCGGCTGGGCCCGTAAGCCATGGCTGCTGAGCCTGCTCATCCGGATCCTGTGCTCTGCAGCGGGAGAGGCCACAACAGTGAGAGGGCCGTGTACAGCAAAAAAAAAAAAAAAAAAAAAATTATCACATTTTTTCTACTCAATATAATTTTGAGATTTTTTAAAACACATAACACAGCAATAGAAATTGTTTATAGATCTTATCTATATTTTAAATGTCAAAAAGCAAGCATGAGAATTATATACACCAACATCAGGACATTTGCCCTGGAAAGGTAGGGAAGGAGGAAAGGAGGAATGAAGGCTTTAATCATATTTATAATGTTTCATTTATTTTAAACTAAGGAGATGTGAAAAGCAAAGAGTACAAACTATTAAAATCTCTTTAATCTCAGAAGGAGATGCATGAATGATTGTACTTTGTGGTTGATTATAATTACAATGAAAATTAAGTAAAATGAACAAGAATGAAACCAGAGTGGAAAATAGATTTGAATTTTTGTTTTTCTTCTGAGGAACACCTACAAAGAGAGGTATCCATTGATCAGCTATGCCCTTACTCTAAGTTGTGCTAAGTGTTAG
This sequence comes from Stenella coeruleoalba, assembly GCF_951394435.1. Taxonomy (NCBI): domain Eukaryota; kingdom Metazoa; phylum Chordata; class Mammalia; order Artiodactyla; family Delphinidae; genus Stenella; species Stenella coeruleoalba. The sequence goes on along the minus strand of NC_137165.1, from coordinate 26,892,502 downwards.
AGATACAACCAACTGGCAAGACCAGTCTCCTATACTCAGAGGCCCAGTCTAGACAGTGAGACACAGATACATAGTAAAAGAGATATTCATAAACCAGAGGCATCAGACAATTGAGGAAATAATTTTGCCTGAGAGTAAGGGCAGGGAAGGCCTCATAGAAGTAATATCTGAGCATGAGTTTTAAAAATGGATGAGAATTTCCTATAATCAAGGCTTAGAAGAGGGTTCCTGAACTTGAGTGAGTTAAGGGAAAGAAATTACAATTTCACCATAGAATAAAATACAGATTGCATTATAATAGTAACCAAAGTTAATTTCTGAAGAGTTCAAAATTTGGCAGAAGTAGAACCAGTGCAAACTGGAATTAAAACCAGAAAAAAAAAGAAAATGCCAAATGGATGTCTAATAGGAGAGAAGGTTGTCTAATAGGAGAAGCCACCGCAGGATCAGGCTGTCAATTTATGATGTGAAGAGAAATTTAAGTATATAGAGTAAAGCCAAAGACTGAAACAAAATAATAACTATAAATAACAAAGTCATTAATGGAGGAACAAACCTTACAAAAGAAATTAAAACAACAGTAGAGAAAATAAAAAAAAATCAATAAAGGAAAAAACAACTTTCAAGGGAAAACCATATTAATGAGGGGAAAACTGAAAGGTCAAGCAGAAATGAATTCACTACCAAATAAACTGTTGAATATTATGAGGATTATTATGCAAATTGTGCTAGATCCACTTCCTGTACTGTTATGAAGCCATTATAAAAGGGGCTAGGAAATCCTTGCACTATAACATAAATATTTATTGTATATCAGGAGACACAATTGTTTGCACACCATGATTACAATTTGCGACTAATATGGAAGGGACAGCCCTGGCATGTGCAGACCCTGGATAAATTTTTTTTATGGGTCCTCGTTTATATAAATAATTTTATTTTAAACAGTTTTACAAAATTCAACTGTTCATGTGATATGTAGTGATTAATTGATGAAGATTTAGGATATTGGGTAAAGAAGAGGTTGCTACATATTTGTAATTGTGTGATCAGTGCAAGTCCAGCTACCCCATCTCTTCCCATTCAGGTTCCAGGAACTATATCTTTGTGCTTTTCATTATCAAATTCACTCTTCTGGCTGCTTTTCCATCTCATCTTGTGAGGAAAATGTAGCAATGCTGTTATCGCTCACAATGCTTGCTGTGGTGGTGGACCCTCAGTGTCCCAGAGCTCTGGTCTCATTGAGTGATAGCATAAGAAAGTATAAAACTCATTGGTAAAGGTAAATATTTAGACAAATACAGAATACTGTGTTACTGTAACGGTAGTGGGTACATAACTTTTAATTCTAGTATAAAAGGTTAAAAGACAAAAGTATTAAAAATAACCATAACTAAATTATGTTAATGAATACACAAAATGATTAGATGTAAATTGTGACATCAATAACATATAATGTGAGCAGAGAAGGAAAAATGTACAGTTTTTGTATGCAAGTGAAATTGAATTGTTATCAGCTTAAAATAGGCGACTGTAACAATAAGATATTTTCTGTAAACCCCATGGTGATCTTTGTCCTTTATAATTTTCTTTAGTTTTTTTTTCTTGCAAGGCTTTGACATTTTGTATCATACAGTACCCACACATATGACCTTTGGAAGATTTCTCAAAATCTCCAAATCAAGGTAATTTCTTGGATTTCCCTCATGTAACATTAACAGAATGATAGATACTAAAATTACATGGATCCTACATGTTCTATAGGGGGAAAGATTCATTCATTCAGTCTACATTCACTATTCTAGATATGATGAATACACCAAGGAAAACATTTTAAAAAACAAAAAATTTTGTGTGTGCCTGAAACTTATGTTTTATGGAGAGAGAGAGAGATGGGTCTTAAACATAAAATATTTTGACATGCAGACTCTGCACTGAGGAGACTTGCAGGGACACTGTGGCTATTTTTGACTTGAGGTTTCTGAATGTGGGAAGCCTGATGGAATGACACAAAAGAAGGGAAGAGGTTGTGGGCAAAATCCCTTCTAACTCAAGGTCTCTGGGCCTTTGGAGGCCATTGAAAAGAACCTGAGCAGTTCGTGTAGCTCCATGTAAGAGAACACTGGTCTGCCTAGGAAGTCATCAGTACAGGAAAGTGAATCTCCTACCCAAAGGACTGCTGTTGGGTGAGAAACATGATGGTGGTCCACCAGTGATAGGCCAATGATCAAGGGATCTTTCTTCAAATCATATGAATTGATATTTCCAAACATCTCTTAAAATTTGGAATACTACTATAAAGCACAGAGACAAAGATTCTTATCCCAGTTTTAAATAAATCAATGGTAAAAGTATAAAGAAATTTTATTTCTCAAGCTCACCATTTTTATAGCAGGATAAAACTGGTGTCAATTATTTTCAAGTTCTGAAGCCAAACACAAAGGGAAACTTAAAAACAAACAAATAAACAGCAAAAACAATGGTAGCAACAAAAACTTCCACTTGCTCCCATCTTTCAAAAACTTCTCAGAAAGAAAACAAAGGCATTACCTAAATTTGTCCTATTTATTGCTAGCTGTTCACAATATTATTAAAATATGAATCAAATATATTACACTGTCTGCTGTATAAAGCATGATTGAAGTAAGAGCTGATTTTTAACAATAAGCATTGGAACTTATGCGATCAATTGAGTGTTTACCCAGCCAAATAGTGTTTTGCAAGTGTTGTTTCTGAAATTCAGAATAATTTTGAAAATGCATTTCGGAAGTCCTTCTTGAGCCTGAAGAAAACTTTTAAGGAAATAAATTTACGACAATTTTTTTAACCTAGGAGAATAAACTTGACTTTGGTAAGCAGCTGAAAGTGACTTTTAGTCATATGGTTAAAGAGGTCAGTGATAAAGATGAATATACTATCTGAATAATTCTTCTTTGGGAAGCACTAATAATGGCAATGATGATGGTGATGATGTGCTTCCCAGAAGCAAGCTCTGAGCCAAACTCTATATACATTATTTCATTTACTACCTTTGATAAAACCTAGATTAGGTATTTTATCATTATCCTTAGTTTGTTGCAGATGAAATTGAACTCTAAGGAAGCCATTGTGGCTAGACTCAGTGAATAAGGGACAAACTAATAGGAGATAAATCATAGAAGTAAAGCAAGGGATAAGAGGGGCAGATTTTATGGGGCATCATACCCCTTAGTAAGAACTTTGGCTTTTTGTCCTTTTCTCTGAATAGAAACACAATTATGACTTATGTTTTTAAGGAGATAAATGTGGCTACTATCAACTGAAAAAAAAATGCACAACCTAGAAGTAGAGCATTATGTTTTATTTGGGGCATCACTGAGGACTTGCACCAGGAAGACAGCCTCTCAGATAGCTCTGAGGGACTGTTTCAAAGAGGTAAGGGAGGACCCAGAATATAGAGGAGGAGTTTTTGCCAAAAAACACAGAGAGTAGAACATCAAAAGATTACTGCTAATTACAGAAAAAACAGACACTTTTCTATGTATTGGAAAATGCAAGAGCCTCAGCTTAATGAAATTATTCCTTCGATATGCACCTTAACTATCTAGGGCCAGTTTCCTGTTCTACTCCAGTTTGAATTCCCTCAGGGTGCACTGTTGGGGGTGGCTACAGTTGTTGGTGGCTTGATGGCTACAACATCCTTTGTTTACTGATATGCAGGCAACAATCTTTGTTCACACTACTGTTTTGAGTACAGGCTTCAGGGAGTACAATGACAGAAGCAGGGAGATCAGTAAGATCCTATTGAAATAATCATGGTGAGAAGTGATAGTGGCTTAGGTCAGAGTGATGGCAGTAGGGATGGTGGGAAATGGTCAAATAATAAATATTTTGAAAATTAGATATAACAAAATTTGCTGATGAACCAGTTGAAGAGTTTGAAAAAAAGTGAAGGATTGAAGATGATATCAAATATTTGGTGTAAGAAATTAGAAGAATGGAATAGGCATTAATAAATGTGGAACAGGGCTTCCCTGGTGGCGCAGTGGTTGAGAGTTCGCCTGCAGATGCAGGGGACGCGGGTTCGTGCCCCGGTCCGGGAAGATCCCACATGCCGCGGAGCGGCTGGGCCCGTGAGCCATGGCCTCTGGGCCTGCATGTCCGGAGCCTGTGCTCCGCAACGGGAGAGGCCACAACAGTGCGAGGCCCGCGTACCGAAAAAATAAATGTGGAACAGTCCATGAAAAGCTATTTTTATGGGGGAGGAACTCCTCTGGAGCTCAATTTTGGACATGCTGAGTTTGCCAAGTCTACTAGGTGTCCAAATGGAGATGTAAAGCAAGCAACTGGATGCACAGAACTGTAGTTCAGAGAAGTAGTTTGAGCTAAAGGTGTAAAACTATGAGTCATCAGAGTGTAGATTATATGTGCTTTCAGTTTAGGTGTTAAATAATTTGTTCAACGCCCAAGTGGTGGAGTTGCCTGACTCTGAAGCTCATGATCTTTCCATTAAACCATGATACTACTATAGTAATATTAATATTTTTATTTGCAAATTCACCCTCTCTGTTAAATCATTCATTCAACAAGTATTTACCAGACCCTCCTGTGTGCTGGACACTCTGCAAGTTGCTGAGGATGAAGTGATGAAAACAAGCTGTGAGATTCCTTGTCTTAAAACTTGTACAGTCTAGTTGAGAGACAGTCTCAGGCAATTTAAGAAGATCACAGTTTAAAAGAGTCAATAAGCTTCTATTGCCTCAATGACAAAGAAGGCAGAAAAGAAGTGACTTTAGGCCAGCTGTTGTATTTTTGAGTCAGGATGTAAAATTAAAATTCAACACTTGTTTTGATTGAATCAAATAGATAAATTCCTAGCTGTGAATTGCTTTTGGGAAATAACCAAGCTATCATTAAATTTTACGTTAACTATTAAAACACAATGGTCATTCTTGAGTGAGATCCTTAACAAATACTAATATCAATATTTATTAGGTTAAAATAAACAGTTTTATCCATGAGAGGAGAATTTTCTTTGTTTGGGGATTAGTGCTGGGCCTTGGCATCTGGCCGAAACCTGTCTTCTCTCATGCCCACTTTCTAGCTCTGTTCCCACTTCCCTCCTACTCACTCTCAGGGACTCTTAAACTCACAATGGCTCTAGCTGCCCTCTTTCTATCAAAATCTGTTCCAAAGAGATGATGAACATTTATAATAAATACCTTAAAGTGCATTTAAGTCTTCCTCAGGATCCTCCTCCAGCTTCTCTGACTCCTGAGCGTGTGCCTGTCCCTCCATGGTGAAGACCTAACCACACATGGTCTGGACACACATGCCAACAAGGTCAAGGGCAACGAGAACTGACGCAAGTCTCAGTCCATCTTTGTGGGCCACAGCTCATGCTGTAGGTTCTATATCATTCTTTCTTTTTTTAAATAAACTTAATTTTAGAATGCTTTCAGATTTTCAAAATTATTGTGAAGTTAGGATTTCTATATACCACACACCCAATTTTCCCAATTATTATCTTACATTAGTATCGTATATTTGTCACAGTTAGTAAACCAATATTGATATATTATATTAACTGAAATGCATACTTTATTCAGATTTCTTCACTTTTTTTCAGTAGTGTTATCTTTTTGCTTCCTGTTTGCAACCAGAATACCACAATTACACTTAGTAGTGATAAGTCCTTAGGCTCCTCTTGGTTATAACAGTTCTTCAAATTATCCTTGTTTTTGGTAACTTTAACAGTTTTGAGGATTATTGGTCAGGAATTTTGTAGAAAGTCCTGTTATTTGAATTTTCTGATTTTTCTTTCTCATAATTTTTCTAGAGTAACGAGATCTGGGGAAGAAGAACACAGAAGTAAAGTAGCATTCTCATCACATGATTTCAAGCATACAGACTTATCAACTGTTGTTAGCTTTTATATCCTGGCTTGTGGTAGTATTTGTCGAGCTTGTCCACTGTAAAGTTACTCTTTTTCCTTCTCCCTTCTACACTGTATTCTTTGAAAGAAGGCCACTAGTCTCAACTCAGACTTAGGAGTGCTAGTTAGGCTCTACCTCTTTCAATGCAGAAGAGCAACATCTATTATTTGGGATCCTTCTACATGAGAGATTTGTCTATTCTCCCTCATTTGTTTTTTGTTCAATAATTTACTTGTATTAGTATGGACTCATAAATATTTATTTTATTTTGGGGGTTATAATTCAATACCACTTTATTTTGTTGCCCAAAGTGTTCCAATGTTGTCTATCAGGAGCTCTTTCAGTGGCTCCTATATCTCTTTAACATATCTCCAACAGAGTGATTTTGGGGGAGAACTTTCTTATTTTTTGGAGTTAAAAGATACTTCAGGCTTGTATTGTATATTTTCTGCCCCAGTGCTAGAATAAGCCATTTTTTCAAGGAGCTCTGGTTACTTTTTTTTCTTTTTTTTTTTGCGGTACGTGGGCCTCTCACTGTTGTGGCCTCTTCAGTTGAGGAGCACAGGCTCCGGACGCGCAGGCTCAGCGGCCATGGCTCACAGGCCCAGCCGCTCCGTAGCATGTGGGATCTTCCTGGACCGGGGAACGAACCCATGTCCCCTGAATTGGCAGGCGGACTCTCAACAACTGCGCCACCAGGGAAGCCCTCTGGTTACTTTTATTAGAGAATGGTACTAGAAACCAAGATCTGGTTCCTAGGTGCCCTCCTTGCTACTGAGGTGTTTTTGCTTCTTGGCCCTCACAACTGATTGGGCCAGAAGATATTTGTGTATATACTAACCAGTATGTAGAGGCATATCTATAAATATTTCTATATGTAACCATCGTTATCTATATTAAGCTAAACATGAGTTCATATTGCTGTCACCAATGATCAGCTTGCTCTTGCTCTCACCCACCTTTCTTTCCCAACTGCCTGCCCTATGCACTTCAAGATCCAGCATCAGATGGGAAGATAACAGCATTACAGAGACTATTAAACCAGCTTTCATAATTGTGTAAGGTCAAATACCTGTTACAAAAATAAATTCATCTATCTATCTATATCCATATCTATCTTTCTGTATATATGCAGTTGACCCTTAAACAATGTGGGGGTTAGGAGCACCAACCATCTGTGCAGTAGACAATCTGCAGATTCAACCAAACTTTTAGTACATATTTATTGAAAAAAACTCCACATATAAATGGACCTGTACTGTTCAAGGGTCAATTGTATATCTATGTAGAGAGAGAATGTATAGTCAATGCTCTTCAGCCAAAGACCACAGGAATACCTAATTTGAAGAAGTGTTTATTACTCATTGAAGTGAGAGAGACTATATACCATGGAAAAATGTGAGGTATCTCAGTAAGAAAATATCAGAAATATCTATTGCAGGATTAGGGTTTTGGTTGAGTAAATTTGGGGAAGGTCTAAAGAAGCAGAGGTTCAAAATAAATCTCATGTTATTGGAAGGCAGAAGCAATTTTAGGGTGTATACAAATGGAGGGATTAAGCTCTCCTTAGTAAAGAAGTAGTAGTCACTTATTCAATGAGAGGGGAATGTATGATATTTTGTGTTACACAGTGACCTTGTTTGAAACAGGTGTTCTGTGAGATTATGTCCAACATAACAATATGATTTAATTATAACCATCAGATCAGTTTGTAATAACATTGAGGTTTAGTTATGAATGTCAGATCAGTTCCAAAAAATCAGGTTGCTTTAAAAGATTCTATTTGTCCTCTATCTATATCTAGCTAGCTAGCTAGCTAGCTATCATGTTTCTGCTTCTTGAATTGAAACTTGACTGCTATAATGTGAAAAGGAAAATCCCTGGACTCCTAGGTATTATATTCTTCAGCTTTCCTGAGATCCCTACATTTCCCTGATGAAAGACAAAACTAAACACAGACTACATGCAGAAAAATCTTGTAAGGGCAACAACTTAGAGCAGGAGGTTTTGTAACCCAGCTCTAGAGCATATCAACCAGTGGCCAGGATTGGAATGGAGGTCCAGAAATCTCTCTTTGGCAAGTACATTGTGACACTACATTAGCATGGCATGTTCTGCCACAGAACCATATAAGAAAACATTCGTTCTCTTGTTTATTGGGATAGCGGGACAACTAAAAGCATTCATTCTTGCAGCTCTGAAAGCTTTGGTCTTGAGACACCTGCTGGGTATCATCCGACAGGTTTTGCCCATGCAAAGAGGAAGTTTGAGTATTTTTAATTAGTGTGGAACTTTGTGGCAAATCAGGTTTTCTGGGGGACATAATGTCATTTAGCAGAGAGAGGGCTGGGCTGGGAATTGTGAGGGGTAAAGATTAACTTTCACTCTCCTCAGCACCGTGTGAGAGATTATTTGAGCTCTCTGCACTTCTGTTGCCCTCAGCCCTAATGTGAAGGGACTTGGCTCATTTCTCACTTAGGTCTCTCTAACTCTGATTTTCTTGGTGTTTTTCAGATTGCCACAACTTATCAACTATAAAAATAAAATAAATATTCTACATTTCATTTTATCTGTGGAGGAAGAAGCAGAATTTTAAGGTTAAAAACAAAAATATCAATATCAGGGTCATTCTGAGATATTTGGTAGGAAACTTAAAATTCTCATATTCCTAAAAAAGAATATTTGGGATTCCTAGCTATATCCCTGTCATATAAAACATTTTCAAGATGATTTTTATCCTTATAGGAAATATGAAAAGAAGGTAGGAAGTAGGAGAAGAGGATTGTTTATCCTTATGTTTTGTTTACAACTAATATATGTATTCTGTTGAAAAATTAGAATATACTCATAAATTGAAAATACACTTTTTATCAGTCTGTAACATTACCACCTGTTTAGTATATATTCATACATACACACACACTCAAATACACATAGACATTTACACATTCAAATATATACTTTTTACTAAATATATACTACATAAACATTATGATTGTCTTCTTTTCCCCCAAGAATTATTGTAGCTCTCTCTCCACATCAACAAATATAGAATTGTGTCATATTTTTAATGTCTGCTTAGCATTCAATCACATAGATGTGTGTGGTAACTTGGGTTCATAGCTAATCTTCACTTGTTACTATCTGTGACATCTTGGACAAATTTATTAACCTCCCTAAGTTTCAGTTATTTCATCTGCTAAAATAGGAATACTTCTTTCATTAAGAACTGTTGTAAAGATTAAATGAGTTCTTGTCAAATATGTGTAGTACTTCCCAAACTACTGTTTAGGAAAATGCTAGGGGAAAACTCTTAAGGATCTTAATGGGTGTAGTAAGGCAAAATGAAAAAAAAGTCTATCCATGTGCAAATATATTTAACCATACTTTAACTGTATATATTTCACTGTAGGATTCCTCAGAACTTTTATTATGTCAACGTGTTTTAGTAATGAGTGCTTCCAAGCTTACTTATCAGGGAATTCTTTTTATAAAACACCATTTTTGATATATAATTCACATACCAAACAATTAACTGACTTACATTCACTGGTTTTTAGCATATTCACAGATGTGCACCCATCACCACAACTGATGTTAGAACATTTTCATTATCCCAAAAAGAAACCCGACAACAATGAGCTACCAGCCCCCACTCCTCCTGCCAATGTCGCCATCTCCCCTGGCAATCACTGATCTACTTTCTGTCTTTCTAGATTTGCTTCTTCTGGACCTCTCATATAAATAGAATCATACAATATGTGGACCAGAGAATCTTTTGGACACTGAGAACAAATTAAAGCCTTTCAAAATAGTGATGGACAGGACACATTTTCAGAAACCTTACCTTAGGATCTCTAACATCTGATGTGTAGTCAGCATTTAATAAATACTACTTTCTAGCATGTGTTCGACTTAAATTGTTAGGTAATGGTCAACAGTATATACATAAAATTATTTTTGCTTCTGAAAAATATGAAAGAAAGCTCTTTGTAGGAGGGGAGAGATGAGAGGAAAGAGAGATCTAATTAACCTTTGTTAAGAACTTACTAGGCAAGAGATAAGAAGATGGGAAAGGAGCATCTGAACTGGTACCTTAGGAGCCACACAGCACCTTAACCTTTCATTAGGAAGAGCTCTTTTGAGTGAAACATTAATGCTTCTTATGATCTGGCCATCCTGTCATATTTAAAGGTTTGATAGGCATAGGAATGTGCAATATAGGAAATGGATAAGAGGAATCTTTGTGGATAGGGCACAGTTTGAACCAGCAAGCACATTACTCAGAAATGGACAAACAATATCCATTCCATTGACTGTGAAGGGCTATCTTCCCAAAAGACAGTAAAACTGTGAGAATTAATGGCAGTTTATGATTATTTAGTTCTCTCTGCTTGCCCAGTGTTTAGATATATCACTAGACTGAGAAATGCCAAAAAGGAAAGTGTGAACAATTTGCTAATAAAAGCAAATAGATGTGTAATCAATTAAGTAGAAGAATAAAGAGATTAAATTGTTGTTATGACATAATTTGGTGGTCATTGAGCTAAATTATTGTGTGCATTACCTAATTTTGGAATTAAACAATTTCTTTTACTCTACAAATTATTATCCAATACCCACTACACTATGGCAGGCAATGTTCTAGGCATTCGGAATGTATAAGTGAAGAAAAGAGACACAGATCTCTACTTTCAAAGAGATTACATTCCAGCAAAGTCATCTTGGATTTCCTCTTTCCTCAGTCCACATTCACACTTTTAGATATAGCTTGTATTCATTATAAAGAGGTTCAAGACAAATCAGAGCTTCTTCACCCCATTTATGCTTGACAGTCACCTCTGGGGCTTTAATAAGTATATACGCCAGGCCCTCTCTCTGGTGATTCTGACTGAGTAGGTGTGGCTGGTGTGGGTTTAAACATTTTCATGTTTTTAAAGTTCCCCCAGAACTTCTGAAGTGCAGCTGGGGTGAGGTCACTGTCATAAACATCTGCCACTGGCTCACCAGTGAAATCGTAAAGGAACAGGGCTGTTATATTTTTCTTCTATTCCTCCCTAATACCATGAGCATGGTCTTTTTTTTTTTTTTTTTTTTTTTTGCGGTACCCGGGCCTCTCACTGTTGTGGCCTCTCCCGTTGCGGAGCACAGGCTCCGGACGCACAGGCTCAGGGGCCATGGCTCACGGACCCAGCCACTCCATGGCATGTGGGATCCTCCCAGACCGGGACACGAACCCGTGTCCCCGGCATTGGCAGGCGGACTCTCAACCACTGAACCACCAGGGAAGCCTGAGCACGGTCTTTCAAACACAGCTTGGTTATTCTCCATATCAACATGTATTCAACAAGCATTTATTAAGTATATACAATGTGTTGCATACTCTGTTAGTAATTACATGCTGCTTTAAGTGTGGTGTGCAAACGTATTTTAAACTAGCTGACTCAGGTTTTGATTTAATGATTACTAGAAATTATTGAAAAAATTCTGTCTGCTTTACCAATGTAATAAGTAATGCAGGCTTTTTTAATGAAAGATATATATCATCTTTATTCTTCACCAAGTTTCCTAAATTTCTAATAAGAATGGAGTCATTACATCAAACTAACACACCATAACTTCCCCACCTATAGACAGACATCATCTTTTGGTCCCTTCAAATCCACCATTTTCACCCTGTTCTGTGCCCTGGGAGGCTGATCTCTGTGGACCATATGGGCTACCCTGGCCTCTGGCATTTGATTGAATATCCATTTGAGAAGTAAGGAAATAAAGGAAGGGAGTGCAAGATAGCCCTGGCCACTCTCCCTGGACTCATTCAAGTTGACAGTGTCCCTTAAATGAAGGGGCTCTTATCAAGCAACTCTGTAGACATAGCCATTTCGGAATCTGGGTTTCTATAAACACTCATTCCCTTTCCTGTCTGGGCCTAGGGTTAGTGACACTTCCTCCTGATTTTAATAACTCCTGGAACGTCATTAATCCTTTGTAAATAGTCACTTTATCAACCTTTCCTCAAATTACCCAGTTTAAGTGTGCCATCTATCTTATGGCAGTGCTGTGACTGATATGGCAATTCACATGGTTCTAGAATCCATCAACTTTCATGGAGCATAAAAAAGCAGACCAGAGATAAAAACTCTGGAATAGACAGAACTGTCTTTGATTCTCGGTCTGGCTCTCTCTAGATGTGATCTCTGCCAAATTATTTAGTCCTTGGAAGCATAAATTGCTTTGTAAAACTGAGATAATGATGGACTCTAACATCATAAAGGTTTGTTGTGGCTATTAAAAGTGATAACAGGGTAGAGGGGATTATAGATAAACAGATCAGATATATGCTGATATTGTTTATGCTGGGTGACAGATATATAAGGATTCATTACAACCATTCTCTCTACTTTTATTTTTTGAATTGTTCATATATTTGAAAAGGAGGCAGTATATTCTTTTTAAAAAAATATTACTGGGACACTCTAAGAGCTGAGGTTGACCAAGTATAGAAAAGTCGTCATTACAAAACTTTGGTTCAGTCTTTGTGTAACCAGAAGATGTCCATCAAAGGAGAGATGGCTTGGGGCTTCCCTGGTGGCACAGTGGTTGAGAGTCCACCTGCCGATGCAGGGTACACGGGATCGTGCCCTGGTCTGGGAGGATCCCACATGCCACGGAGCGGCTAGACCTGTGAGCCATGGCTGCTGAGCCTGCGCATCCGGAGCCTGTGCTCCGCAATGGCAGAAGCCAGAATGGTGACAGGCCCGCATACCACAAAAAAAAAAAAAAAAAAAAAAAAAGGAGAGATGGCTTATCTGCTTGAGCATGCGTATTAGAGAGTGTAACATCATATTAGGCTTCTGGATGCTATTTGGCAGCAAAAAGGTGAATAAGCCCATGGTAAGTTTTGATCACCATATAGTGTAACTCACTATTAAATAGCATGAGCAGTGCTATTCATACTGTTCACAGAGACTCTGTGGGGGTTATAGTGTACTTAGGGACTGTTTCTCTTCCATCATATAAAATTGTCATGAATTGTCTTCAATGTTCCACGTCTTGCAAGTTTTGCTAGTGTAAATCATTTTACAGTACTTGATCAACTTCAGAATTTTCGAAAGACTGAATCTAAGCCTTATCAACAGTGAGCATGACCTTGGGAAAGGTGGATTCATTTGCCCATGTGGCCAGCCAATCTTCCCTTATTGATTTCCTTGGTCTTTCACTGTGCTATTCTTTTTCCATTAGGAACTTCCCGTTTTATAAACCATTCAAGTAAGTCTCAAAGAATTTAAGTGACACATCAAAAGCCCTAAAGCTGGCAAGTGGGGAAGCAAAAAAAGCTTGTCTACCTTAGATTTTAGTGGAGACTATTCTTAGAAATAAAACCAGTCATCTGACTTGATTGAGTGAGTAGAAGTTCAGATGCTTCACTTTTCGAGTCACTAAATCTGCCACCTGCAGGTGATCAGTTTAATAATAATAAGTGGGTCCAAGATTAGAATACTTTAATAGTCTCACTGTATTATCAAAATGTTGAGAGAATGGGAAATTCAAATGGCCTGGAATGGATAGTTTCAGTGATGGATAATAGAGAAAGTTCAGCTTTCCTCTTGTCAAGTAAAATATAGGTCTCAATGTTGTCATTTTTACTGCACACTATAATACAAAAAAGTAAGCAGAGAATTGCTCATGAGTTACAAATGATGGCTTCTTATTTACACTCAACTTGTTCGACCATGTAGTGATAATTTTAGAATGAAGTCCCTCATATTGTCATTAATGTCACTATAATTATGTCATTACTGATACTATTATCATAACATAATTTTATTAGTTTTTCCTTCAGATCCAATGATGTTCCAGCATCACAGAGCATAGTAGCTTAGTATAACGACTTTGAAACATAATTTTTGTTAATATGCTTTATTAAAAGGTCAAGAACATGCTGAATACAATGACCTCATTTATTTCATGAGAATTTAAAATCCACACTTGTATATAGGTTTGTGTTCCTTTGAAATGAATTGATAATACTTAAAAACTGAAAGTCTAAATTCCAGTATACTCGAGGATAGAAAATAGAAATCTCTCTATCTGCTCCAACCCCTATCATTCTCAGTTCATGACATGACACTGAGAAAGGGGTAACATGCAACGATAATTGAAAGAGTGCTGAGTGACAAGGACGAGGACCAAGACACATCATGTTATGCCATTTCTTGGTTGTATGACTGCAGGCTCATCCAGGGCAACCATCTGTCAAGAGTCTCAGTCTTGGATCACTTTCTGAAGGCTGAATTCAGAAAGCATATCTGTATTACTCATTTTTAAAATTTGATTCTGAGTACCTGTCTGTGATATGGGCTCTCTTCAGTTAATTACATTTTCTACCACTGCTTTTTCTCTGACCCTTGAAAGCATTTAGGATTTGTGAGCCCTGAGTCTTTTGCAGTCATGGAAAGTTAGGAATTTTGGTTCCTGCTAGGACAACACACACACACACACACACACACACACACATATGTATATATATATGTATATATATATTTTATTTTATATATATATATTTTTTGCAGTATGTGGGCCTCTCACTGTTGTGGCCTCTCCCGTTGCGGAGCACAGGCTCCGGACACACAGGCTCAGAGGCCATGGGTCACAGGCCTAGCCGCTCTGCGGCATGTGGGATCCTCCTGGACCGGGGCACGAACCCGTGTCCCCTGCATTGGCAGGTGGACTCTCAACCACTGTGCCACCAAAAAGCCCGGACAACATATATTTTTCAGCCTTTCTATATGTAAGCTTTAAATGTCTGAACACTCTGTTTTCCTCTGTTAGCCTTATTGTAGATTTTTTTCTCAGAAGCCCTGCACTCTCTTTATCGTAATATTTACCTCTTTTATTTTCATGGTGCTACGTAACTACCTCGCTTTTATGTAATAAATATTGACATATCGTATGCTTTTAGATTGTTACTACAGTTTAGGGCTTATGATCTTCAAATGGACTCACTTCCATATCTTCCACAGCTGTCTTTGTTAAGTAGCTATTACTTCATCACAGGCACATCTTTAGAACTTCCTACAACAGGCAGATACTATTGCAAAAACGTTTCATTTTGTTGATTTTGGTCTCTTTCTTCAGCCCACTCACAATCATCTCCAGGAACTATTGTTCACAGCAGCTCATGTGTCACACATGTGTTACCTCTCCACTGAGCTCCCAAACACACAAATATTAATTATTTAGAGGCTTCATTTCCACAAAAATTCTGAGTACTCATTCCATATTTTATGATAACTATAGCCTAAATTATAGTGGTGGTACTTATACAGTACTTTTGCCTATGTTACCTTTTCTACCCTTCTCTCTAATGCCAAAGCCTTGTTTTCTGATGCTTAGATAAATAATAATCCCATTATAAACTTTTTCTTAGCTCAGTCTTTTAAAAAACTGTGTGTATTTAAAAGTTCTCTTTCATATAGAATATCTGAAACATGCAGACAATTTAAAAGATAACTGTAAAGCATAAAGACTAATTAGAAATCATTCAAGTATCTAATACCTATCTTAAGAGCTAGGATATGCCCATTGCCTATAAACTCTCTGTGCTCCTCATTCTGCCTTCTTAATAGAGATCATCAATGGCCTGGTCTTTGTGAGAACAAGGTTTATCTTGTATGTATATAACCTTAAAAATAGCTTGATTTTGCCTCTTTTAAAATTTTATGTAACTGAATCACTCTGGGTTATTTTGTGATCTGCTTTTTTCATTTAATGTTTTTTTGTGAAATGCACTGATGATAAGGCATTAGTCATGGTGTATTTATTTTAATTCTATATAGTATCCCATTGCATGGATGTATCACACTTTTTGTATTTATCAAGTCTATTATTGATGTATACTTATGTTGTCCAATTTTGGCTTATTACAAACAATACTTCTATCAACATACTTGTATGCCTCACCCAATAAAGTTTTTCAAGAGTATCTCTCAGGGATATCCTAGAAGAGGAATTGTTGCATCCTAAGGCATGTATCCCCTCAATTTTTCTAGATTATGGAAAATTGATTCTACATCTATATAGAATCAATTCTGCATAGAACTGCATTTCTCTGAGTATTAATGAGGCAGCATATTTAAAAGACATTCTAGTCATTCAGCTGGGAAATCTCCTGTTCCTTGGAACTTTGGCAACACATGTTCTACAATGTGCTGTTTTACTGTTTTCTTTTTCTGTCTTGTAATATACTTATTTGCTGAATGGTGTGATTCATGAGAGCAAAATGCAGACTTTGCTCTCTTTGTATCCTCTGCAGTTTCTAACGCTCCCCGGTGGTGGGCTGTTATCTGCTGAATGAATCAATGAATGTCTGAAGGTATGGATTGCAGAGCAGACATGGGATGGGGCTAACAATACAGGTTTTAACATCAGAGAGATTGGGGATAGTAGCTCTTCCACTTACTAGCTGTCTGATCTGGGAAATGTTATTCCATCTGAATAAATACAGTTTACCCTTCTGCAAATTCTAGATAACCGTAATGACATCCTTATAAGGCTGTTGAAAAAATTAAACAAGATAGTTTATGTAAATCATAATAGTACTTGCTCAATCTCTGGTAGCTGCTATTATTATTATTATTCAGATCTTGTTATAAAGATGTAGCTTAGAAACGTGAAATGTTTGATGTGTCCATTCTTTCAGTGTTGGAGGTCAGTCAAGATATCTTCCTTCTCTGATAGCCTTACATGAAGTGGGATCAAATAGCAGAACATGTGTGGAAACGGAATGGAGGAAATAATTTAGATCAGTCTTCTTTTCCATTATTCAAAATTATATGGGGAAGGGGTTGGCAGGGATATAAAAGTACAGGAAAATGGACTGGGGAGGAAGAACTATGATAGACTTCTTTCATCCTTTTCCTGCTAACACACCTGAGAGGATGTGAGATGCCATCACTTCAACCTACAAAGGCAGAGCATCAAAATCTCCCAAACTACTTCATAAAAGGTAGACAACTGGCACCTTTTAGAGCCTAGTTGGGAGAGAAATATCAAAAGTGTTTGAGGGGACCTCAGAACACTTTGAAGTCAGAGAATATGTTGAAGAAAATGAATCAAACACTCAAATGAATATGCAAAAAATAATTGGGTAGAGCAATAACAGTGACAGGAATAGATCTGCATAATTCTAACAGCGTTTTAGGGAGAAATGTAAACTAAAGCCTCTAGTGCCTTGTTAAGCCAGAGTCAGTAAAACATAAGCCTTAGTAAATGAGCTATGTGTTTGCCAGTGATGGAATCATTGCAAACACTCAGAAAGAGGTTAACATTTAGGGATCTGGATTTTGATGTAAACGTATATGCTTTAAAATATTCCACAACAGTATTTGTAAAATGTTTTCAAAGTAGTTACATTGATAGCACTGGTATCATATAATTTACATGTACTTTTCCATAAAAATCTCTTGATGTGCAAATGTAAATAGCAAATTAGAAGCAGAAGTCTACCCCAACAACCGTTTCAAGACATATGTAAAAATAAGCAGAATTTGTGGAGGTAGATTACTTCTCAGTTTAAAACGCTTCAAGGGTTCTCTTGTAACTTGCAGAATAAAGTCCAAATGCTTCAATATTAGCATAAACTCCTTCCAAGACACACTCTGATTCTTCAACTAAGTTCCCAGTCATTCTGCATGGACTTCACATATTATGCTTTAGTGACAACAATCTGATTGCAGTTTTGCCTACTTTATGCAATTCTCTCAATTGAAAAAAATCCATTCCAACTTTATTTGGCTAATTCTTACTTAATTTCCATAAATATACATTTTTAATGTGTATTTCTGTGAAACTTACTGAAAGCATCCAAATTTAGCTAACCATGCCCTGTACTCCATAATACCCAACATGGACTCTTATTTTTCTACTTAACTGTGTTGTATTTATAGTAACTGTTTATGTGTATGGCTCTTCCTCGAGTTTCTCTGCTCACCAAGACCAATCAGTCTATCTATTCACCTGTATAACCTGTGAGCCTGATGCATAGTAGGCACATTATAAATTATATACTTGTACTGAATCTTCACAAGTCATTCCTAACTCAAATGTGTGAAATTATTTCTTCACTGTTATCAGTACAGAATGGCTGCACTCAAAATTGGGCCTTTTCATATTGAGAAACTTCAGGGGTGAAGCATTAATGGATTTGAGAATAGAGCTTGTGAGAAGGGTGAGCTGAGCAGGACCCTGAAGAGACCCCACTGCCAAAGCAAAACTGCTTGCTCAGCTATATTGTTCAAGGAAAGACTCACTGCCACAGACTCGAGTTTGTGCAGAGATTAGGATGATTAATATGGGGACCCAGCAATCTTCCCTGAGCACCCGTATTCCCAGTGGAGGCATGGGGTTATTTTCTAAGATCTGCCAGATGGAAAAGGGGAGGAAACAGAGTTACTATGAATATGCGTTCTACCTCTGCTGAAATTGCCTGAGGTCAGCGTTTGGTTGGGAGCAGAGTCTGTGAAAGGGTGTGATCAGGAAACTGTTGGTTCTTTTATGAGCAGTATAAGGGTGCAAGGGCAAGAGAAATCAGGCCAAGAACAATGAAGGTTAATCTACTCTGCAAGTTGAGAAAATTCAAGCCTGTACTCTAATACTTTCAAGGCCACTAAGCTTGATAGCTTTTCATTTTCCAAAACACACTAACAACAATTACTTAATTTGAGCCCAACAATGCTGTGAATTAGATTTAGAGAATTTTGAGCTAGATACGACCTCAGAGTTCAGTGCTTTAAAATATATTTGGCTATAAAAGAATCTCACAAAAAGATCCAATATGAAAACATAAGATGCTGTGGTTGAAGCGAGGAAGACTGCTCAGGACCTTGTTGCATGTTAACTACACTTCCCCCCATCCCCCATCCCCTGAGCCTACTTTGCAGTTGAGGGTTCTGATTCAGAGTAGAGATTGAGAACCACTGATCCAGTAACATAATCCCAATTTTTAAGATGAAGATATTGAGGACCCAGAGGTGAAGTGATCCATCCGGGGTCCCACAGAGAATATACAGCCAAGCAAGCCATCTTTTTGAACTGAATTGAGTATGGAAATAGAGGCAACATATTATTAACGCCATTTGTCAGTGAAAACCCTAAACCTTGGGGCAACTATATGACTGCCTAAGGTCACAGGCTAATAAGTTCTTGGATGAGAATCAAGACATCTGAAGTTACATGTAATAGACCTATATGACGATCAATATTTATGAATTTATAATGGCCATTATATTATGCTGTAGTTCATAACCAATTAATCAGAATCAGCTGGAAGTTTTGTTTTCCACATGTGCATGTTAAGGTCGAATCATACTTGTACAAAGGCAAACTTTCCAGTGTTGGAACTTGAGTATGTGTGAGTTGAAAACCTCCCTGAGCTATTCAGATACAACCTCATGGTAAGAAGACTCAGTACACAGAGGTTTAGTGTCTGTTTCATAAAGAAAGCTTGGCTTTCAGAGAAGATGTTAGAGGGTTGTATGGACCAACACTTATAGAGGATTTTGCAGGTATGTGCCGTCTCAGTGCTGACTACCTCAGGCATAGAAGTGGAGAGCTGAGGACCACACACCATATTTTTATCCTCCCTCCCTCTCACTTTCAGCTGATTAGCAATGTTATAAAGTCTGCAATCAATATCTGGTCATCTGCGTCAGTAGCCAACAAAATACTCGTATTCTGACTGGAATCAATCATAATCAATTTGAATATATTCCCATTCTCAAAGAAAAGGGATCTCCTTTGCAATAAGGTCTCCAATATTGAAGTCCTTATTTTACAGAATATTTCACAGAACTTGTCATTCTATTAAATGCTGATTTATACTAAATTCTTATTAACTATTGATATAAAATTTAATATTATACATTTAAAATTATAAATTAATTATATAAAGTTAAAATATTATAGAACAAGTGGATGTTACTTTGACCACCAACCTCAATCCCACTCTCTTTCCCAGAGATAACCACTGTTATCAGTGAGGTACATTATCCTTACAGATTTTTCTATGCATTATGAAAATTCAATGCTGATGATAAACTGTGAAACATAGATGGCTCCTTGTTAGGAACTGTTGTCAATCGAGAATACTCATTTTTCACAAGCTCCTCATTAATTGATTTATGCTAAAATTCCCTCTCAGATTTTGGGAAACACTCAAAAACATGCAAGAGCAAGGTGGCAAGGCTGGGGCTCAGTTACAGACTTTGTAGCCTTTGCCTGAGAGTTGGAGGGATCAGGAGCCGCCCTGACAGGCCCCAAGACAATTTGGCTCTCTTCAGAAGCAGATGACTCGTTGGCCTGAGGCTGACAGTGGAGAGGAAAGGCAGAGAGAGGTAACAAGCTGGCTGTTCCCATTTAAGAATTAGAGGAAAAACTTGGTCTTTATCTTGCAGGGTTTCCAGCCCACAGGTAAAAAATTTGAAGGATGGAAAAAATAGAAATTCAAAAGGATTTCTCTTTCAAATGTTGAGAATCCTACTAGAGCCTCACTTTTCTGAATTTTCCTAAAATGAAGGATATCAATATGTATTGCTAGTTAATACTTATGATGAGGTACCGAAGAATAAAACCTTCCTTTGTGAAGCAGAGAAACATTTTTGATAACATTTGTCCCTGCTCTCTGAACCATCAGTATAGGAAAGTAGAATTTCAAAAAATCAGTACATTCTATACCCTTTTGGATTATTTTTTTGGTCATGCATAATTCACACAGTTCAGCTCATATTTAATCCTCCATCCTACTCAAACCTATTTTTCAGGGATTGCCTGGATGTCGATGGTGATTTTGCACATTTTACAGTCACTTGCATAAAGTGGTAAATGGAAAAGAATTCTATTTTCTGGCAGGTTTTATTTTTTCGCTTCATTTGCAAAAATGTCCAAATCCAAAACTCACACTTTAGAGGTGCAATTTATGGTTCTAGCTGTATTTTTAAGAATTTACAGATGGAGTTAGTTGCTCATTCTATCCTTTCATTTTCTCTAAAGCAATATAATTTCTGGAGTGTGAATGAGAAAGATTGGAGCGACCTGGTGAAAGAAACAAATTCAGTTAAAATTTGTCCTCTTGAGTGTAAATTATATATTGTTATTCTGGTATTCTACTAACATTAACGCAACCAGTGCAGAATTCTAAATATATATGTTCCTCTGCCCTTTCATCTTAAATCCTTCTGAGGGAAGGAACTGCTATCTGATGGTCTACAGACTTGCAGGTCTCTAAAAATCAAATTGCTCATCAAATTGACCAATGGAGCTTTTTAAAATATATTCATGCCAGGCCCTATCTACGAGTTCCTGACTTGGCTATCTCATGTTTAAAATTGTGTCCAGTGATTATAATACATAAAAGATCATTAGTTTGTATAACAAGGGCAAGTAAATGTATTAACTACACTGAGCCCTTTGTAGAAGAAGCATTATTTGATGGAACACTTCAATAATAAACCACATAATCCATTAAACTGAGATTCTTTGCACTTATTTTTAAGGTTGTAGGCTAGAATATGTACAACTCTAGGTCTCCTCCAAATATAACATTTTTAATTTTTCCCTGTCAAATGTCAGCATTTGTGCCAATCAGTTGCAATATTGATTGAGAAATCCAGGAAACTAGACTTGTGAATTAAGTATTCTCTTTAACTGAAATGCTTTCAAGTTGTTTGGGATATATGAGAAACACTGAATGAATCACTAAGAATATTCAAAATGGAAAATAAATCTTTCTTCCCTCCAACTAGAATAATGCCTCTGGATATATATTAATGCATTAAGTTGCATAAACTTGATGACAAAGTTATTATCATTATTTTCTTACTTATCTCCTGACTCTTCCTTTATGAATATATTACACTACAGGAATTCTATTTAATAGTAACCTAGCAACAGCATGCCTGAAGGAGGTTGTTATTTCACTGAAAACAGGAAGCTTTGCAATGGATAGACGGTGTAAGACTCACATTCTCTATGCACTAGAAGATCTCGTGGAAAAATCTTATCATCCCCCCTCCTCAAAAAGTAGTTAGGCTAGCTATGGAAAAAAAGATCTCAGTTCCCTCCATTTTACTATTTTGTTAATAATTTTGAAACATATGTGATAAAAATTCCAATTTTAAAAATTTAAGAAAACAACAATGAGCAACTGTTGTAGATTTTATTTTTATTTGTGAAAAACCAGACGCAAAAATCTAGTATGTGAATTTTGGTTACTTTCTGGGGTCAGTCTCTCCCTGACACAAGCTCTGATTGACATGACTCCTGAAAAGTTCACAATTCTTGAGATTTTGACTTTCTATGGTAAATAACTGAACTGCATGGCTGTGTGGGTGAAAATATAGTTATTGTCTTCCATTCCTGAGACAATTTGCTAAGACAAGAGGTTGAATAATTCCTGCATTTATTATTAGTTGGAACATTTTATTGATCTTTATGATAAAACGTGCAATAAGAATGTAAAGTGTTATTAAAATAATACATCATTTTTTTCTTCTGTGACTTTATTTTTAAGCTTGATACACCAGGGCTGTTTTATTTTTTCACAAGATGAACATAACTTGATATCACCTTTAATATATAGTGCCCCAAGCAGAAAATCATCTCCAGAGAAACTTTGTTATTAACATACATAAGGGATATGCAAATGCAAAAAAACTTTTTACACAAAACTTTCTTTAAGGATTTAAAGAACCTATTTTCTACTAAGTCTTTAACACAGTCCTGAGATGTGGGGGAGAGTCAGTATGATTACATGCTTTATTTGTTCATTCAAAAGATCCTTATTGGAAGACCTTCAAGATGGTGGAGGAGTAAGATGTGGAGATCACCTTCCTCCCCACAAATACATCAGAAATACATCTACATGTGGAACATCTCCTACAGAACACCTACTGAATGCTGGCAGAAGACCTCAGACTTCTCAAAAGGCAAGAAACTCCCCACAGACCTGGGTAGGGCAAAAGAAAAAAGGAAAAAAATGAGAAAAAAGAATAAGGATGGGGGGCTTCCCTGGTGGCGCAGTGGTTAAGAGTCTGTCTGCCGATGCAGGGTACACGGGTTCGTGCCCCAGTCCGGGAGGATCCCACATGCTGTGGAGCGGCTGGGCCCGTGAGCCATGGCCGCTGAGCCTTTGCGTCTGGAGCCTGTGCTCCGCAACGGGAGAGGCCACGACAGTGAGAGGCCTGCGTACCGCAAAAAAAAAAAAAAAAAGAAAAAAGAAAGAATAGGGATGGGAGCTGCACCTCTTGGAGGGAGCTGTGAAGAAGGAAAACTTTCCACACACTAGGAAGCCCCTTCACTGGTGAAGATGGGGGGTGGTGATGGGGAGCCTTCTGAGCCATGGCGGAGAATGCAGCAATAGGGGTGCAGAGGGCAAAGCAGAGAGATCCCCTCACAGAGGATAGGTGCCGACCAGCACTCTCCAGCCTGAGAGGCTTGTCTGCTCACCCACTGGTGTGGGTGGGAGTTGGAAGCTGAAGCTCGGTCTTCAGAGGTCAGACCCCAGGGAGAGGACTGGGGTTGGCTGCATGAACACAACCTGAAGGGGGCTAGTGTGTCATAGCTAGACAGGAGAGAGTCCAGGAAAAAGTCTGGAACTGCCTAAGAGGCAAGAGACCATTGTTTCAGGGTGCACAAGGAGAGGGGATTCAGAGCACTGCCTAAATGAGCTCCAGAGAAGGGTGCGAGTCACAGCTATCAGTGCAGACACCAGAGGCAGACATGAAATGCTAAGGCTGCTGCTGCAGTCACCAAGAAGCCTCTGTGCAAGCACAGGTCACTAACTACACCTCTCCTCCTGGGAAACTGTGCAAACTGCCGCTGCCAGGGTCCTATGATCCAGGGACAGCTTCCCTGGGAGAACACACTGCATGCCTCAGGCTGTTGCAACATCATGCCAGCCTCTGCTGCCGTAGGGTTCCCCAGCATTCTGTACCCCTCACTCCCCCCAGCCTGAGTAAGCCAAAGTCCCCTACTCAGCTGCTCCTTTAACCCTGTGCTATCGGGGTGGGGAACAGACACCCTCAGGCAACCTACATGCAGAGGCAGGCCAAATCCAAAGCTGAACCCCAGGAGCTGAGCAAACAAAGAGAGAAAAGGAATTTCTCCCAGCAGCCTCAGTAGCAGCAGATTAAATCTCCACAATCAACTTGATGTACCCTGCATCTCTGGAATACCTGAATAGACAACAAATCATCCCAAAATTGGCGCAATGGACTTTATGAATAACTGTAGATTTGGGGTTTGTTTTCTGCATCTAATTTGTTTCTGGTTTCATGTTTAACTTAGTTTAGTATTTAGAGTTTATTATCATTGGTAGATTTGTCTATTGATTGGGTTGCTCTCTTCCTTTTATATATATATATATATATATATATATATATATATATATATATGTATGTATATACACATATATTTCCTTTTTCTCTGTTTGAAACTGTGTATGTGTATGCTTCTTTGTGTGATTTTGTCTGTATAGCTTTGCTTTTACCATTTGTCCTAGGGATCTGTCTGTCCTTTTTTTTTTTTTTTGTAGATAGATTTTAGTGCTTGTTATCATTGGTAGATTTGTTTTTTGGTTTGGTGCCTCTCTTCCTTCTTTCTTTTTTTTTATTACCTTTTAATTTTTAATAATTATTTTTTTATTTTAAAAACTTTATTTTCTTTCTTTCTTTCTTCCTTCCTTTCTTTCTTTCTTTCTTTCTTTCTTTCTTTCTTTCTTTCTTTTCTCACTTTTCTTCTGAGCCTTGTGGCTGACAGGGCCTTGGTGCTCTGGCCAGGTGTCAGGCCTGTGCTTCTGAGGTGGGAAAGCCAAGTTCAGGACATTGGTCCACCAGAGACCTCTAAGCTCTACGTAATACCAAATGGTGAAAGCTCTTTCAGAGATTTCCATCTCAATGCTAAGAACCAACTCCACTCAATGACCAGCAAGCTACAGTGCTAGACACCCTATGTCAAACAACAAGTAAGACAGGAAGACAACCCCACCCATTAGCAGAGAGGCTGCCTAAAATCATAATAAGGTCACAGGCACCCCAAAACACACCACCAGACGTGGTCCTGCCCACCAGAAACAAAAGATCCAGCTTCATCCGCCAGAACACAGGCACTAGTCCACTCCACCAGGAAGCCTACACAACCCACTGAACCAACCATACCCATTGGGGGCAGACACCAAAAATAACGGGAACAATGAACCTGCAGCCTGTGTAAAGGAGACCCCAAACACAGTAAGTTAAGCAAAATGAGAAGAAACACACAGGAGATGAAGGAGCAAGGTAAAAACCCACCAGACCTAACAAACTAAGAGGAAATAGGCAGTCAACCTGAAAAAGAATTCAGAGCAATGATAGTAAAGATGATGCAACATTGTGGAAATAGAATGAAGAAAATATAAGATGTGTTTAACAAGGACCAGAAGAACTAAAGAGCAAACAAACAATGATGAACAACACAACAAATGAAATTAAAAATTCTCTGGAAGGAATCAATAGCAGAATAACTGAGGCAGAAGAATGGATAAGTGACCTGGAAGATAAAATAGTGAAAATAACTGCCAAAGAGCATAATAAAGAAAAATGAATGGAAAGAATTGACGACAGTCTCAGAGACTTCTGGGACAACATTAAATGCACCAATATTCGAATGATAAGTGTCCCAGAAGAAGAAGAGGAAAAGAAAGGGACTGAGAAAATATATGAAGAGATTATAGTTGGAAACTTGACTAATATGGGAAAGAAAAATAGTCAATAAACTCCAGGAAGCACACAGACTCCCATACAGGATAAATGCAAGGAGCAACACACCAAGACACATATTAATCGAACTATCAAAAATTAAATAAAAAGAAAAAATTAAAAAGCAGCAAGGGAAAAACAACAAATAACATACAAGGGAATCCCCATAACATTAAAAGCTGATCTTTCAGCAGAAGCTCTGCAAGCCAGAAAGGAGTGGCAGGACATATTTAAAGTGATGAAAGGCAAAAAACTACAACCAAGATTACTCTACCCAGCAAGGATCTCATTCAGATTTCATGGAGAAATTAAAACCTTTACAGGCAAGTAAAAGCTAAGAGAATTCAGCACCCATAAACCAGCTTTACAACAAATGCTAAAAGAACTTCTATAGGCAGGAAACACAAGAGAAGGAAAAGACCTACAATAACAAAACCAAAACAATTAAGAAAATGGTAATAGAACATACATATTGCTAATTACCTTAAATGTAAATGGATTAAATGCTCCAACCAAAAGACATAGACTGGCTGAATGGATACAAAAACAATACCTATACATATGCTGTCTACAAGAGACTCACTTCAGACCTAGGGACACATACAGACTGAAAGTGAGGGGGTGGAAAAATATATATTTCATGCAAATGGAAATCAAAACAAAGCTGGAGTAGTAATTCTCATATCAGACAAAATACACTTTAAAATAAAGACTATTACAAGAGACAAAGAAGGACACTACATAATGATTAAGGGATCAATCCAAGAAGAAGATATAACTATTGTAAATCTTTATGCACCAAACATAAGAGCACCTCAATACATAACTAAAAGTTAACAGCCACAAAAGGGGAAATCAACAGTAGCACAATCATAGTAGGGGACTTTAAAATCCATGTTCAACAATAGACAGATCATCCAAAATGAAAATAAATAAGAAAACACAAGCTTTAAATGATACATTAAACAAGATGGACTGAACTGATATTTATAGGATATTCCATACAAAAACAACAGAATACACTTTCTTCTCAATTGTTCATGGAACAATCACCAGGACAGATCATATCTTGGGTCAAAAATCAACACTGTAAATTTAAGAAAATTGAAATTGTATCAAGTATCTTTTCTGACCACAGCACTATGAGACTAGATCTCAATTACAGGAGAAAATTGTAAAAAATACAAACACATGGAGGTCACACAGTACACTACTAAATTACCAAGAGATCAGTGAAGAAATTAAAGAGGAAATCATAAAATACTTAGAAAAAAAATAACAATGAAAACAAAAGACCCAAAACCTTTGGGGTGTAGAAAAACAATTCAAAGAAGGAAGTTTACAGCAATACAGTCGTACCTCAAGAAACAAGAAACACCACAAAAAAAAAACAACAACCTAACCTTACACCTAAAGCAATTAGAGGCAGAAGAACAAAAAAAAAACCCAAAGTCAGCAGAAGGAAAGGAATCATAAAGATCAGATGAGAAATAAATGAAAAAGAAATGAAAGAAACAATAGCAAAGATAAATAAACCTAAAAGCTGATTCTTTGAGAAGATAAACAAAATTGATAAACCATTAGCCAGACTCATCAAGAAAAAAAGGGAGAAGATCCAAATCAACAGATTTAGACATGGAAAAGGAGAAGTAACAACTGATGCTGCAGAAATACAAAGGATAATGATAGATTACTATAAGCAACTCTATGCCAATAAAATGGACAACCTGGATAAAATGGAAAAATTCTTACAAATGCACAACCTTCCGAGACTGAACAAGGAAGAAATAGAAAATATGAGCAGACCAATCACAAGCACTGAAATTGAAACTGTGATTAAAAATCTTCCAACAAACAGAAGCCCAGGACCAGATGGCTTCACAGGTGAATTCTAACAAACATTTAGAGAAGAGCTAACACCTATCCTTCTCAAACTCTTCCAAAATATAGCAGAGGGAGGAACATTCCCAAACTCATTCTATGAGGCCACCATGACCCTGATATCAAAACCAGACAAAGATAATACAAAAATGAAAATTCCAGACCAATATCACTGATGAATATAGATGCAAAAATCCTCAACAAAATTCTACCAAACAGCTTCCAACAAGCACATGAAAAGGATCACACACCATGATCAATTGGGGTTTATCCCAGGAATGCAAGGATTCTTCAATATACACAAATCAAGCAATTTGATAAACCATATTAACAAACTGAAGGAGAAAAACCATATGATCTTCTCAATACATGCAGAAAAAGCTTTCAACAAAATTCAACATCCTTTTATGATAAAAACCCTCCAGAAAGTAGGCATAGAGGGAACTTACCTCAACATAATAAAGGCCATATATGACAAACGCACAGTCAACATTGTTCTCAATGGTGAAAAATTGAAACCATTTCCTCTAAGATGAGGAACAAGACAAAGTTGTCCACTCTCACCACTACTATTAAACATAGCTTTGGATGTTTTAGCCATAGCAATCACAGAAGAAAAAGTAATTAAAGGAATCCAAATGGGAAAAGAAGAAGTAAATCTGTCACTGTTTACAGACGACATGATACTATACATAGAGAATCCTAAAGATGCTATCAGAAAACTACTAGAGCTAATCAATGCAATTGGTAAACTAGCAGGATACAAAATTAAGGCACAGAAATCTCTTGCATTGTTATACACTAATGATGAAATATCTGAAAGAGAAATTAAGGAAATACTCTAATTTACCATTGCAACAAAAAGAATAAAATACCTAGGAATAAACCTACCTAGGGAGACAAAAGCCCTGTATGCAGAAAACTGTAAGACACTGATGAAAGAAATTAAAGGTGATACCAACAGATAGAGAGATATACCATGTTCTTGGATTAGAGGAATCAACATTGTGAAAATGACTGTACTACCCAAACCAATCTACAGATTCAATGCAATCCTTTTCAAACTATTAATGGCATTTTCACAGAACTAGAACAAAAAACTTCATGATTTGTATGGAAACACAAAAGATCCCGAATAGCCAAAGCAACCTTGAGAAAGTAAAACGGAGCTGAAGGAATCAGGCTTCTGGACTTCAGACTATACTACAAAGCTGCAGCAATCAAGACAGTATGGTACTGGCACAAAAACAGAAATATAGATCAATGGAACAGGATAGAAAGCCCAGAGATAAACCCACACACGTATGGTCACCTTATTTTTCATAAAGGAGGCAAGAATATTCAATGGAGAAAAGAAAACCTCTTCAATAAATGGTGCTGGGAAAACTGGACAGCTACATGTAAAAGATTGAAATTAGAACACTTCCTAACACCATACACAAAAATAAACTCAAAATGGGTTAAAGACCTAAATGTAAGGCCAGACACTATAAAACTCTTAGAGGAAAACATAAGCAGAACACTCTATGATATAAATCACAGCAAGATCCTTTTTGACCCACCTCCTAGGGAAATGGAGATAAAATCAAAAATAAACAAAAATAAACAAAAAGCTTAAAAGTTTTATCACAGCCAAGGAAACCATAAACAAGATGAAAAGATAACCCTCATAATGGGAGAAAATACTTGCACACAAAGCAATTGATAAAAAATTAATCTCCAAAATGTACAAGCAGCTCATGCAGCTCCATATCAAGAAACAAACAACCCAATCCAAAAATTGGCAGAAAACCTAAATGGACATTTGTCCAAAGAAGAAATACAGATTGCCAACAGACACAAAAAATATGCTCAATGTCACTAATCATTAGAGAAATGCAAATCAAAACTACAATGAGGTATCACCTCACACCAGTCAGAATGGTCATCATCAAAAAATCTACAAACAATAAATCCTGGGAGGGTGTGGAGAAAGGCGAACTCTCTAGCACTGTTGATAAGAGTGTAAATTGATACAACCACTATGGAGAACATTATGGAGGTTCCTTGAGAAACTAAAAATAGAACTATCATATGACCCAGCAATCCATCTACTGGTCATGTACCCTGAGGAAACCATAATTCAAAAAGTGTCATGTACCACAATGTTCAATGCAGGTCTATGTACAATAGCCAGGACATGGAAGCAGCCTAATTGTTCACCAACAGATGAATGGATAAAGATGTGGCACATATATACCTTGGAATATTACTCAGTCATAAAAAGAAATGAAGCTGAGTTATTTGTAGTGAGATGAGTGGACCAAGAGTCTGTCATACAGAGTGAAGTAAGTAAGAAAGAGAAAAACACTGTATGCTAACACATATATATGGAATCTAAAGAAAAAAAAAAGTGGTTTTGAAGAACCAGGAGCAGGACAGGAAGAGACACAGACATAGAGAATGGACATGAGGACAAGGGGAATTGGAAGGGTAAGCTGGGACAAAGTGAGAGAGTGTCATGGACATCTATACACTACCAAATGTAAAAAGATAGGCTAGTGGGAAGCAGCCACATAGCACAGGATGATCAGCTCAGTGCTTTGTGACCACCTAGAGGGGTAGGATTGGGAGGGTCAGAGGGAGACGCAAGAGGGAGGAGATATGGGGATATATGTATATGTATAGCTTATTCACTTTGTTATAAAGCAGAAATTAACACACCATTATAAAGCAATTGTACTCCAATAAAGATTTTTAAATCACCCAAAAACAAAAACAATAGGTCCTTATTATTTTTGATTATCAATTGAGAGACCTATTAGTATTAAACACTATTAACTTTTCCTAGGTTTTCAGAGGAGTTTATATAATTATGCACATTTATATATGACATATATATGTATCATACATTTAATATGAATACAAGTATATAATATAGCATGTATATTTAAACATGCATCTCATTATCCTATGTATATGTGTTAATATTTGTTGAAGAATTATTTTTTGTGGCTTACTTAGACATTACATTATATTATCTCTAGACCATAAGATGATTCAAATGATTTGAGTAATATTTCATGCAGAGCATTTGAAAAGATATGAAACTGCTAATTTTAAGTTAGTTTAGTTTAGGAAAGAGAATATGTTCCTCAATCATAAGTTTAAATAAATACTGACCTCAGAGTAGAAGGCTCTTTTGAATGTGGACTTTTCATCAAGTTAGATGTGGCTTGCCAGAGTCAATAGCCACTTTTGGGTTTTGATCACTTGAAAGGATTCTTTCCTTTCCTTCCCCAGAAAGTGCTGGAAAGATAGGGTCGGGTCTCAAGGTGTCATCTGAAAGGGATAGAAATTACATCAACTATAACAGCCTAGTTTGTAGATGAAGTTAAAGACCCCTTACCTAGGAAAAAAGAAACAGTTGGTTACTGGCTTCTCTTACACAGCCTAGTACATCAAAAGTGGCATGGTTATCCAAAGTGTCTGAATGTTTTCCCTTTAAGGTTGAGAAGAAGGGAAGGATATTTGTGTTTACCACTCCTCTCCAACGTAGTACTGTTGTTCTTAGCCAGTGCAATGAGGCAAAGAAAAGAAATAAAAGACATGTAGTTTAGAAATGAAGAAATAAAATTATCTCTACTTATAGTCACCATGATTATATATGTAGGAAATCCCAGGGACTATATTTTTTAAAATCCCTCCTAGAACTAACAAGTCAATTTAGCAAGGTCAAAGGATATAAAATCAACACACAAAAGTCGATTGTATTTCTATACACTAATGTACAAATAGAAAGCAAATTTTAAAAGAAAAAATAAAAGCAATTACAACTCCAGAAAATTAAATATGTACATATCTCACAAAACATGTGCAGAATTTGAATGCTACAAACTAAAAAAATCCTGATGTTAGAAATCAAAAAGACCTCAATAGAGACACTTACAATATTTATGGATTTGAATGTTCAACATAGTAAACATGTCAGTTCTCTTCAAATTGATCCATACATTTAACACAATACTAACCAAAACTTCAGGAGATGATTTTGTAGATATTCACCAGGTGATTTTAAAAGTTATATGGAAAGGCAAAAGAACTGCAACAGCTACAATAATTTAGGAATAGAAGAAGTACGTGGGAGGAATCATATTACCAATGTTAAGACTTAATATAAAGGGCTACAATAATCAAAATATTGTGGTATTGCCAAAGGAATAAAGACGTAGATGAATGGAAGAGAATATTCTAGAAATAGACCCAAACAAATATGAGCAATTCATTTTTGACAAATGCAAAAACAAATCAATAAAGAAAGGTTAGTTGTTTTTGTTTTTTTTTTTAACAAGAGGTGTTGGACCAACTGATCATACATATGTAAAAAAATAAACCTCAAATTAAACCTCACACCCATACAAAAATTAACTCAAAATTGATTATAAATATAAAACATAAGAATATAAAACACCTAGAAAGAGATTTAGGAGAAAAATCTTTGTGACTTAGGCTGAGGCAAAAAATTCTTAGATAACCAAAAGTATAGTCCATAAAAAATGATAAATTGGATTTCATCAAAATCAAATATTTTTCCTTGCAGAAAACATGTCTAAAGAATGAAGACAAGTGACCAAATCAGAGAAAATATTTACAATATTTACACATATCCAGCAAAAGACTTGTATGAAAAATATATAAAGACAAATAAGGCTCAACAATAAGAAAATAACCAACCATATGGAAAACCAGGTGAAGGATTTTAGCAAAACTTCACCACAGAGAATATAAAAATAGTAAATACACACATGAAAAGATGTTCAGCATTATTCATCTTTACGAAAATACAAATTACAGCCAGGATGAGAAACCATTGTATTTCCTACTGGAATGGCTAAAATTGAAAAAATACTGACAATAATTTCCAGTGATATGTGGAATAACTGGATATCTCACATATGGCTAGTGAGAGTTCAACATTTCACAGCCACTCTGGAAGATAATTAGATGGTTTCTTATAAGTTTAAACATACACCGTTTATATAATGTAGCAATCCTACTCTTAGGCATTTACCTTAGAGAAATGAAAATTTACACTCACAATAAAAAACTGCATATTAATGTTTACAGCAGCTTTATTCATATTGCCAAAACTGGAAACAACTCAATGTCCTTCAATGAGAGAATGAGTAAATATATTGTGATAAATTGATAAAATGGAATACTATTTTATTAAAGAGAATGAGCAATAAAAAGAAATGAACTATTTTTATCATTTTTCTTCTCCCATTTATTTATTTAAATTTTATTGGATTATAGTTAATTTACAATGTTTTCTTAGTGTCAGGTGTATAGCAAAGTAATTCAGTTATACATATACATATATTCGAGGAATGAACTATTGATACATGCAAGTGGACAAAACTTAAATGTATTAGGATGAATGAAAGAAGTCAGTCTTAAAAAGGTAAATTGGATGTGCTTCCATTTATGTAACATTCTCAAACATACAAATCTCTAGTGAGGGAGAACATCATTGTTCTAGGGGTTGGGTTTGAGGGAAGAGTATGACCATAAAGAGATAGCCCAAGAGAGTTTTTGGAGTGATGGAACAGCTTTCTGTCCTATTATGGGCATAGTTACATGTATCTATACATGTGTTAAAATTCATAAAACTGTACATCAAAAGAGAAAGTGAATTGTATGTGATATTTAAAAAATAAAATTTAAAAACATCAAAGTCATCAAATTTCATAGTAGTATTTCTAAATGTCTCTTTACTGGTGTTTCACAAATATATGCCAACACCTTACAAATATAAAAACAAAACAAAATAAAATAGAACACAATAACAATGAAAAGCAAAAGAGCAACAAAGCAGTTATAAATGAACTGCACTGAAACAACGTATTGTTGGAATTCTGGAATTATGACACACAATGCCATTCTTTATCAAAATATCCTTCTCTTAGGTTTATTGTTAAGAAACTTGGCTCTGTGTAACCACTTGACCTTCTTTTCTTTAATGTTGATATTTTGATTAATAAGTTTTTACTCTAGGGAGGTATTCACCAGTTACTCCTGAAACCTTTCTTTGAGTTTTATAGACTATCCATATGCATAGTAACACTTGAATTTTAATGTACTCTTTAAAGATTATCCAAAAGCACTTAATGAATACTCTGGTTCATGTAATAAGATGTTGCTATTCACGCCTTGGGGTTCCAGAGCACATACATATTGAATAGGAATTAATATTTATGGTTATTCCTATAATTATTCTAAAACATGAGGAATCTATGAAGATAGTATCTTATTATTGACCTAACAAAATCCAACCTCAAATGTATTTACTTCACAAATTTAAGAGCAATGACTTCATTAACGAGGAAGGTACAATTTACAAACACTTCACATGTTTGATACAACTAAGACTAAACACTCTACTTACAAACATTTGAATCTTTGAAATCATCCATAGATTTTAGCCTCAAGATTTATCTCTTTTGCTTCTCTAGCTGAAAAGTTTACTGGATTGTCCTTTCTTTCTCTCCTGTTGCGGAGAACAGGCTCCGGACGCGCAGGCTCAGCAGCCATGGCTCACGGGCCTAACCACTCCACGGCATGTGGGATCTTTCCGGATCAGGGTATGAACCTGTGTCCCCTGCATCGGCAGGCGGACTCTCAACCACTGCGCCACCAGGGAAGCCCTGTCCTTTCTTGAGGTGTTCATTTAAAAGACCTACCTGAACCTTTCAGAGAAAACTTGGCTGTTTAATATTTAAAAGCCAAAATCACTATATTTTTACTGGAAGTACAGTTTTTGAGAAGCTGTTTTGCAGGATTTCATCAAAAGTGGTTTGTTCCTCATTTCTTTTAACTGAACAAAGAAATATTGCACTAAATAATTCATGTCTTTTATAAATATCTTATTTTAAAATAAAAACACCTATTATGTACCAGGTTCTGAGAAATGAGCTGGTAATATAATGGTGTTATGGACCGAATTATACCCCCCCCCGCAAAGAAGTCCTAAAGTCCAGGGCTGCAGAAAGTGACTGCATTTTGGAGATACGATCTTTAAAGAGGTAATTAAGTTAAAGTGAAAATTTTAGGATGGGTCCTAATCCAATATGACGGATGTCCTTATAGAAAGAGGAGATTAAGACACAAACACACAGAGAGAAGACCATGCACAGCTACAGGGAGAACACAGCTATCTACAAGCCAAGCGGAGAGCTCTTGGAAGAAACCAGTCCTACGGGCACCTTGATCTCAATTCCCAGCCTCCGTAATTGTTGTTGCAGCCACTCAATCTCTGGTACTTTGTTATGGCTTCCCTAGGAAACTAATACAAAATGGCAAAGAAAATAGATACAATATGTGCCCTACAAATAAATCAAGTAAGGGGGCAGAAACAAAGACACTACATAGGCAAAAATTAATACAGATTCTATCTAAGAAAATTATGGATGCTACAAATGAGTAAAACAGGGATGATCTATTTTTCAGGAACATGGAGGTGATATTTAAAAGTGAGTCATTCAGCTAAATAAAAGGAAAATTATTTTAGCCAGTGAAAACTATATGAGCAATACCAGTGTAATGGAATTCTCTGAATGAGTGGGAGAGCAGTGGGTGTTGGATAGAGAGGCAGGCAGGGTGGAGCAAGCAGAACATCTTAAGATTCCCTTTAGAATCTTCAGCTTTTTTTTTTTTTTTTTTTTTAACATTTAATCTCACCCTTAGCCTTTGACAGCTTCTGGGACACAACCTCTGGTCTTTCTCCTCTGGATTTACTTTTTAGGACTGCTGCTTAGTGGTGCCTTGATTTTGTGTTCTAAATGTCTGGATCTACATTATATTAAGCTCTAGAAAAGAGTAAAATATTAAAGCGAGTATTTCAAATCCCTTTTGACCTTAATATTTTGTGGCTCTATGAATTTTGTCTGTTAATTATTATATATTGCTTTGAACTTTGGATACACACTCAGCAGCAAGACAGGTTAAAAAATATATTTGCTATAAGACAAGCTATGGCTCTTTACAAAAGAGGCTTTGAAGTATGCTTTTATTAGTATGGACTGTATGTATGTATGAATTTACTTATTTATTTATTTATATCTGATCATTCACTTACCAATTGTTTATTTTTTTTACTATTTTTAAAAACATCTTTATTAGAGTATAATTGCTTTACAATGGTGTGTCAGTTTCCACTTTATAACAAAGTGAATCAGTTATAAATACACATATGTCCCCATATCTCTTCCCTCTTGTGTCTCCCTCCCACCCTCCCAATCCCACCCCTCTAAGTGGTCAGAAAGCACCAAGCTGATCTCTCTGTGCTATGTGGCTGCTTCCCACTAGCTATCTATTTTACGTTTGGTAGTGTATATATATACATGCCACTCTCACTTTGTCCCAGCTTACCCTTCCCCCTCCCCATATCCTCAAGTCCATTCTCTAGTAGGTCTGCATCTTTATTCCCGTCTAGTGCCTAGGTTCTTCTGAACATTTTCTTTTTTTGTTGTTTTATGTTTGTTTGTTTCTTTTTAGATTCTATATATATATGTGTGTGTTAGCATACGGTATTTGTTTTTCTCTTTCTGACTTACTTCACTCTGTATGACAGTCTGTAGGTCTATCCACCTCACTACAAATAACTCAGTTCCATTCCTTTTTATGGCTGAGTAATATTCCATTGTATATATGTGCCACATCTTCTTTATCCATTCATCAGTTGATGGACAATTAGGTAGCTTCCATGTCCTGGCTTATGTAAATAGAGCTGCAATTAACATTTTGGTACATGAGTCTTTTTGATTTTTCATCATTAGTGTATAGGAATGCCAGAGATTTCTGTGCATTAATTTTGTATCCTGCTACTTTACCAAATTCATTGATTAGCTCTAGTAGTTTTCTGGTAACATCTTTAGGACTCTCCATGTATGTTATCATGTCATGTTCAAACAGTGACAGTTTTACTTCTTCTTTTCCAATTTGGATTCTTTTATTTCTTTTTCTCTCTGATTGCTGTGGCTAAAACTTCCAAAATTATGTTGAATAATAGTGGTGAGAGTGGGCAACCTTGTCTTGTTTCTGATCTTAGTGGAAATGGTTTCAGTTTTTCACCATTAAGGACAATGTTGGTTGTGGGTCTGTCATATATGGCCTTTATTATGTTGATGTAACTTTCCTCTGTGCCTACTTTAGGGAGGCTTTTTATGATAAATGGGTGTTGAATTTTGTCGAAAGCTTTCTCTGCATCTATTGAGATGATCATACGGTTTTTCTCCTTCAATTTGTTAATATGGTGTATCACGATTGATTTGCATATACTGAAGAATGCTTGCATTCCTGAGATAAACCCCACTTGATCATAGTGTATGATCCTTTTAATGTGCTGTTGGATTCTGTTTGCTAGTATTTTGTTGAGGATTTTTACATCGATGTTCATCAGTGATATTGGTCTGTAGTTTTCTTTCTTTCCGACATCTTTGTCTGGTTTTGGTATCAGAGTGATGGTGGCCTCGTAGAATGAGTTTGTGAGTGTTCTCCTCTCTGCTATACTTTGGAAGATTTTGAGAAGGATAGGTGTTAGCTCTTCTCTAAATGTTTGATAGAATTTGCCTGTGAAGCCATCAGGTCCTGGGCTTTTGTTTGTTGGAACACTTTAAATCACAGTTTCAATTTCAGTGCTTGTGATTGGTCTGTTCATATTTTCTGTTTCTTCCTTGTTCAGTCTCGGAAGGTTGTGCATTTGTAAGAATTTGTTCATTTCATCCAGGTTGTCCATTTTATTGGTATATAGTTTCTTGTAGTAATCTCTCATGAGCCTTTGTATTTCTGCAGCATGAGTTGTTACTTCTCCTTTTTCATTTCTAATTCTATAGATTTGAGTCTTCTCCCTTTTTTTTCTGATAAGTCTGGCTAATGGTTTATCAATTTTGTTTATCTTCTCAAAGAAACAGCTTTTAGTTTTATTGATCTTTGCTATCATTTTCTTCATTTCTTTTTCATTTATTTCTGATCTGATCTTTATGATTTATTTCCTTCTGCTAACTGTGGGGTTTTTTGGTTCTTCTTTCTCTAATTGCTTTAGGTGTAAAGTTAGGTTGTTTATTTGAGATGTTTCTTGTTTCTTAAGGTAGGCTTGTATAGCTGTAAACTTCCCTCTTAAGACTGCTTTTGATGCATCCCATAAGTTTTGGGTTGTCATGCTTTCATTGTCATTTGTTTCTAGGTATTGTTTTTCCTCTTTGATTTCTTCGGTGATCTCTTGGTTATTAAGTAGTGTGTTGTTTAGCCTCCATGTGTTTGTATTTCTTACAGATTTTTTCCTGTAATTGATATCTAGTCTCATAGCATTGTGGTCAGAAAAGATACTTGATACAATTTCAATTTTCTTAAATTTACCAAGACATGATTTGTGACCTAAGATATGATCTATCCTGGAGAATGTTCCATGAGCACTTGAGAAAAGTGTGTATTCTATTGTTTTTGGATGGAATGTCCTATAAATATCAATTATGTCCATCTTGTTTAAAGTATCATTTAAAGCTTGGGTTTCCTTATTTATTTTCATTTTGGATGATCTGTCCATTGGTGAAAGTGGGGTGTTAAAGTCCCCTACTATGATTGTGTTACTGTCGATTTCCCCTTTTATGGCTGTTAGTATTTGCCTTATGTATTGAGGTGCTCCTATGTTGGGTGCATAAATATTAACAGTTGTTATATCTTCTTCTTGGATTTATCCCTCGATCATTATGTGTTGTCCTTCTCTGCCTCTGGTAATAGTCTTTGTTTTAAAGTCTATTTTGTCTGATATGAGAATTGCTGCTCCAGCTTTCTTTTGATTTCCATTTGCATGGAATATCTTTTTCCATCACCTCACTTTCAGTCTGTATGTGTCCCTAGATCTGAAGTCAATCCCTTGTAGACAGTATATATATGGGTCTTGTTTTTGTATCCATTCAGCCAGTCTATGTCTTTTGGTTGGAGCATTTAATCCATTTACATTTAAGGTAATTATCAATATGTATGTTCCTAGTAACATTTTCTTAATTGTTTTGGGTTTGTTATTTTAGGTCTTTTCCTTCTCTTGTGTTTCCTGCCTAGAGAAGTTCCTTTAGCATTTATTGTAAAGCTGGTTTGTTGGTGCTGAATTCTCGTAGCTTTTGCTTGTCTGTAAAGCTTTTAATTTCTCTGTCAAATCTGAATGAGATCCTTGTTGGTTAGAGTAATCTTGGTTGTAGGTTTTTCTCTTTCATCATTTTAAATATGTCCTGCCTCTCCCTTCTGGCTTGCAGAGCTTCTGCTGAAAGTTCAGCTGTTAACCTTATGGGGATTCCCTTATTCGTTATTTTTCCTTGCTGCTTTTAATACTTGATCTTTGTATTTAATTTTTGATAGTTTGATTAGTATGTGTCTTGGCGTGTTTCTCCTTGCATTTGTCCTGTATGGGACCATCTGTGCTTCATGGACTTGATTAACTATTTCCTTTCCCATATTAGGGTAGTTTTCAACTATAATCTCTTCAAATATTTTCTTAGTCCCTTTCTTTTTCTCTTCTTCTTCTGGGACCCCTATAATTTGAATGTTGGTGCATTTAATGTTGTCCCAGAGGTCTCTGTGACTGTCTTCAATTCTTTTCATTCCTTTTTCTTTTTTCTGCTCTGCAGTAGTTAGTTGCACTATTTTATCTTTCTGGTCACTTATCTGTTCTTCTGCTTCAGTTATTTTGCTATTGATCCTTTCTAGAGAATTTTAAATTTCATTTATTGTTTTGTTCATCTCTGATGTTTGCTCTTTAGTTCTTCTAGGCCCTTTTAAACATTTCTTGTATTTTCTCCGTTGTATTTTCAAGATTTTGGATCATCTGTACTATCATTATTCTGAATTCTTTTTCAGGTAGACTGCTTATTTCCTCTTCATGTTTTAGGTCTGGTGGGTTTTTGTTTTGCTATTTCATCTGCTGTATTTTCCTCTATCTTCTCATTTTGCTTAACTTACTGTGTTTGGGGTCTCCTTTTTTCAGGCTGCATGTTTGTAGTTCCCATTTTTATTGGTGTCTATCCGCAGTGGCTAAGGTTAGTTCAGTGGGTTGTGTAAGCTTCCTGGTGGAGGGGACTAGTGCCTGTGTTCTCGTGGATGAGGCTGGATCTTGTCTCTCTTCTCTGCACGTCCATGTCTGGTGGTGTGTTTTGGGGTGTCTGTGGCCTTATTATGATTTTAGGCAGCCTCTGTTCTAATGGATGGGGTTGTGTTCCTTTCTTGCTAGTTGTTTGGCATAGGGTGTCCTGCATTGTAGCTTGCTGGTAATTGAGTGGAGCTGGGTCTTGGTGTTGAGATGGAGATCTCTAGAAGATTTCCACCATTTGATATATACGTGGAGCTGGGAGGTCTCTTGTGGACCAGTGTCCTGAACTTGGCTCTCCCTCAGTGGCACAGCCCTGATGCCTGGCTGGAGAACCAAGAGCCTGTCCTCCACACAGCTCACATTCACTTCACTCAAAGGGCATCTTCTCAGTACTCAGGAATCACTCTGGAAGAAAAACTTTTAGAAGAGAGTTTTCCTTAACCTTCCTGGATTACTTTCCAAAGAATCTAGTTTTCCTCTTGGAGGGTTCCCAATTATTTATTGACCATGCACTATAGGCTAACTTTCTCCTAGATGCTAAGTGTTATATTTATACTATCCCTCTTTCTAGGTTCTCAGCATCCATAGAGGGAGACAGACATTAAGAAGCACAATAAATAAATACACAATTACAAATTGTGATGCATGCTTAGAAGGAAACAGTCTGGGTACAGAAATTAAAAAGTAATTAATGAGAGGACAATCTATTAAGGTGGAACATTGTCATCCTTGAAAGATGGGAAGGAATCAGCTACAGGAAGTGGGTACAAAAACAACCTGGGTATAGGGAATTGCAAATTCAGAGATTTTGAAGTGGGAATGACGTGTATTGTAGGAACTAGAAAACAACCAGAATGGGGGGAGTATATTTTGGCACCAGATGAAGTTACAAAGGTAAGTATGAAACAGATAATGTCTTTGTAGTATATGTCCAAGCATTTGGATTTTATTTAAACTTAAGTGGGAAGCCAGTGAATGCTAGCAGAGTGGTTAGTGAGTTAAATCAAAAGTTACAGCAGAAAAGGGATAAAAATTGTCAGTAGTCTAGATTTCAGATTTTTTTTTTGTCCTTAATAAGACTTTTAAGATTGTGCATTTCCCTTTTTTTTTCTGTATTTTAACTGTAAGTGCATGATTAACTTGATTCTCTGTCCAGGCTAAATTTTATTTAAGCTACTATGTTTGTTTCATTCAGTTTAATTTAAGGTATTTTAGAGCAATATTGTATATTACATGGGAAAAGAGAACATATTTTCTTTCATAGAAATACCTTTAATAAAAGAATAGAGTAAAAATTGGGAGATTGATTGTATGTGTGCATTATTATCTAAAAAAATAGAGTGACTGACCTTCATCATACCAAATCTGATTCAAAAGCCTAAACTCAAACTTTGCTATAGGACAAGTTTCAATAAAACTCAACTCTATTTTGGTTTCTTTACCTATAAGTAAAGAAAAATTCCTTTAGCAAGTAGAATTAAACTGAAGAACAACAAATCCATTGTGCTGTGGATTTCTTTTGAAGTTTCAACAGTGGTATAATTAAAGTAGGATTTCTATAGGCAGCACACAGAAGAAAGAGGAACAAATCAGCTGATATGAAAGGGAGTACCTTAAAAAAACAGCAAAAAGTATTAAGCTTAAAATTATTTAAGAAAACAAACCAGTACTGCATATAGAGAATGTTGATTTCTTTGAGCTCTTGAAATTACCTTTCAAGGGCCAGGGGAAGATGTTAATAAAAGGAAAAATATAGGATGAAGAATAGGAATAGTTTTTTGATAGTACAAGGCAAACAAAATAAAACAAAACACTGGAAACACTTGCAGTTAAAAAAATGAAAGTTCTTATCACTTGAGATACTAAAAATAGATTGAAACAGAACCACATGACATAAGATGTTCTATAGTTTGAGAACCATTCTTTCCCCCAATGAAATAACAGTTATATAAACATTTTTCCA
Organism: Stenella coeruleoalba; assembly: GCF_951394435.1. Classification (NCBI taxonomy): domain Eukaryota; kingdom Metazoa; phylum Chordata; class Mammalia; order Artiodactyla; family Delphinidae; genus Stenella; species Stenella coeruleoalba. The sequence goes on along the minus strand of NC_137165.1, from coordinate 26,850,835 downwards.
TTATAAGTGGAGATATTAAAGAATATCCTGTGCCTACTACTTTTTTAGTACTTTTTAGTCTTTTTCTCTTGTTTTGTAAGATCTGTGTATGTATGAAGGATTTTAACTCTATGTCTGTGGCAATGCTTTTTAAACATTTTTGTTGATTAATTTTTAATTTTCTTTCACTGTTTTATGACATGGAGAAGTGTTTAATGTTTACATATTAAGATTTATCATTATTTTTCTTTTATGACTTCTTTCCTTTTTTTACCCTCCTTTGTACAGCTTACTAGAGTCTAAAATATACTAAATATTCACAAATTTGTCTCCTAGATCTTCTTACAGTTTTGACTTTTTTAAACAGTTAATACTTCTTATTTATGAATGTATTCATTACACAATTATTAAGTAAGTATACTCATTGAAAACGGTTCAAGAAATATCTAAATCTTGATAAAATATGATAGTTTTGCCTTGCTTCCTCCCCATTTTCTTTCCTCTTCCAAAGTCATAAAGTTAACATGTGGTGTATATCATAAGTGTTTTTCTAAGTATCTGTAAATACACATGTTCACACATATATACACGAATACATATTTATGTAAATTATATTATATTAATGTTTTCTTTCTTGCTTTTTATTTAATAGCACTCTCAGATATATTTCTTTATCAAGAAATAATTTTCATTATTTTTAACAGCTGCATAGCATTCTATAATATGGAAGTAATATAAACTAACTCTTCCCACATTAAAGGATCTTTATATTGTTTGCATTTAGTTTTGTTAAAATTTTTTTTAATGAACATTGTTTTATAAACATCTTTGTAAATATATATAAAACTTCTGCAAGTCTTTAATTAAGGCTATTAGACAATTGGAATTGCTGTGTCAAATGGTCATGCTTTAAATTTTGATATATATTGTATGCCTTCCTCAGGAAGGATTTAACACATTTCAGTTCCACTGTTATGGTCACTACAGCTGGCTACTTTGTGCATTGTCAAACAAAATGATTTCCAACTTGATGAGTGAGAAATGATATCTCCTTGTTGAATGAATTTGAATTGTTCTGATTGCTAATGAATTTTAACACCTTTTGCATTATTTGTGTTAATTCCTTTTATGTAATTGCTTGTGCATGTGTATCAGTTATCTACTGTAAAAATTGTGCTTCATAGCAAACAACCACAAACCCAGTGGCTTAAAAGAATAATCATTTATTTAGCTCATAGTTCTGGGCTGGCTGGTGATCTTTCTAGTCTAGGTTTACTCAAGCATCTGCATTTGTGAGGAAGCATTGCTTATCTTGCCTGGGCTGTCTCAAGTGTTGGAGGGTTGGTTGACTGTCACCTGCTCAGGGTTGCCATTGGCTGTGATAATGAGGTTAATTCAGTTCTGCTCCTTATGCCTCATCCTCCAGAAGGCTTCTCTGGGCATTTTTTTCATGGCGAAAGCAGAAAAACAAGAGAGAGAATAGGAGCTTGTATGAACTTTTCAAGGCTCTAGTTATGTTATGTTTGACATCATACCACTGACCAAAGCAAGTTACATGGCTGGACCCAGAAACAAGAGCAGGAGGCCAGGATGGTGGAGACTCTGTCCAGAATGGGAGAACACTGCAAAATTATATAACAAAGGATGTGTATACCGTACATTGGAGAAAAAGGAAAATTAGGGCCATTTTTGCAACCCATAAACAATACCATGTTTCTAATGGTATGTATGATGTTTCCTTGTTGGTTTCAAGGATTTCTCTGTTTTTGCATCCAGAATACAACAACATCTGCAAGTCAATAAGAAAAGGCAAGCTCCATAACTCTAACAAAATTTTAAAAAGATGGCAAACATCCTGAAGAGAGTTCACCAAAGAAGATATCCAAATAGTCAATAAGTATATAAAAAAGTGCTCAGTGTTATTATATATCTGGGACATGCAAATGAAAACCAAGTATAATATTATTATGAAACCACCAAAATGTTGCCCAGGATGTGAAGCAGAAGGATTTTCATGGACTGTTGCTATAAAATGGTAAACCACTTTAAAAAACTGTTTAGTAGTTTCTTATACAATTAAATAGACACCTCTCCTGTAATCCCAAAATTCCACCTCTAGGCATATATCCAAGATACAGTAGTGAGTTACAAGCATCAATATCTATCATAATAGTAATGAAAGCTGAGATCTTTAAAATATATATTATTTTAAAAATAATGATAAACCCATTGCATGTAAACACAAATATCACCATTTTTAATGAAAACTAACTATATTTTGAAAATGAAAATATAATTAACAAGAAAATTGAGTTTGTTTCCCTCTTTTCACATTTAAATATTGGCTATAGTCTTAAGATATATATGTTTCCTTTGTTATGAAGATATCTTTGTTTTTCTCATTCTGAGAGTTATTATCAGAAGCAGTTTACATTAGTTTTACATAATACTACTACAGCCTTTGCAAGATAACATTTACCATCCATATATTGATATAATGTACTATTTTCAAATTTTAAACTACACCTACATTCTTGGAATTAACCTCACTTGGTCATACTGTTTTATTTTATTTCTGGGTTGCTTGGTTTTGGTTTTTTGAATTTTGGATGCTAACATTTTTGCATCTGTATTTGTAAATTATATTGTTTTATAATTTTCTTTATTTTGTACTGCCTTTGTAATTTTCTTGTTAATGTTGAGGTTATATGCTCTCAGTAAGATGAATTAGAAAGATTTTCATTTTTAAATATTCTGGAACAGTTTAAGTAGCATGGAAATTTTCTGTCCCTTAAAAATTTGAAAGAAAGTATGTGTACAATAGTTTCTGCCTGGTGCCTTTATTAATGGTATTATTCTTTTCTAATTTGATTTAATGACAATTGGTTATTTTTCATTTCCTAGATTTTTGGATTTTTTATATTCAGAAAATGTAGTCAATGTTATAGCTCTTCTTCTATGTACTGTTTATTTTAAATGTGTTTTATATTTAGCTATGACATATACAAATTTATTTTTGTCTTTTGAAAGCAAATGCGGATTAAGTGTTAACTTGTTACTTATACCACATTCCAACAGGATTATCCAACAGCTCTATCTGTGTTCCAACAGCTCTATCTGTGTTCCAACAGCTCTATCTGTTTTCCAACAGCTCTATCAGTATTCCAACAGCTCTATCTGTGTTCTCAAGATAGAGCTGAATCTCATCTAATTTATGATAATTTTTTTTTCTGAAAATGTCAACAGGTTTTTATTTAATAGATTTTTACTGTACACATTTTTACTTTTCTTTTTATTTGAAAGCGTATATATTTGTTTTAGTTACCAAATTAGGTCTTCCATTCCATTTTTTGTTTTCCTTATTAAAAATAGTTTATAGGGCTTCCCTGGTGGCGCAGTGGTTGAGAGTCCGCCTGCCGATGAAGGGGACGCGGGTTCGTGCCCCGGTCTGGGAAGATCCCACATGCCGCGGAGCGGCTGGGCCTGTGAGCCATGGCCGCTGAGCCTGTGCTTCCAGAACCTGTTCTCTGCAACGGGAGAGGCCACAACAGTGAGAGGCCCGTGTACCGCAAAAAAAAAAAAAAAAAAATTATAAAACTCAAACAACAGTATTGCAGTATAATATTTGGAGTATTTTACATATTAAAATTGCTTTGAAGCTTGTGTGCTTTATATAGTCTTAATATTAGGAATCTTATTGTTTTTAGTTACTGCTGAAGTAAACACACAATGTATGAGATATTGAATGGGGCAGGTTTCTAACTAAATTACCCTTCAGGGTGTAGCTGGAGACTCTGTCTTCAATGACTCAGTCTGATCTCAGGTGGCCTCGGCCTGCAGTGGCTTGAAGCAGGGTTTCAGTTCCTGGCCAGTGACTGAGGTCTGGTTGTGGCCGTGAGAGCACCGAATCCTAGCCACTAGACCAGTGGTCAGTGACAAGGCCCTGACCCTATGGCTTTGCAGAAAAGAATTCCAACAAAGACAGAAAGTAGTGAAACAAGTAAAGTATTAGGAAAAACAAAAAGAAGTATAATATGTGTGGATAGACAATGGGCGGGCTCAGAGTGAGAGTTGTGCCCTTGTGGCAGTTTGAGTCACTTTTATGGGCCATTTCTTCTGTGCTCCCTTTGACCAATCATTTTAATTTGCCTGGTTTGGAGTCCACATTTGATGTATCTCAGGATTTTTCCATGTGTGCGTGCACATCTCTTAGCCAAGATGGATTCCACCAAAGAGGCCTATGGGTAGGTTTGGCCACTAGCATCACTCCCCTTTTGACCTCCAAGGAGCCTTTCTGTGCATGTGTAGTCAGGGAGGTCTCCTGACTTCAAGACTGAGGAATATGTGGTCTCATCTTCTATCTGGTCAGGGCCCAGACTCCTCTCTCAATTGTCCTGTTATTCCAGTCTCGCAATATTGGTCCATAAGGAACAAACTCAAACCGTTTGCCCTGGGGTCCCATCTGTCTCCTGCCTCAAGTCCACTACCACATAAAGTAATATAATTATACACCAATAAGATGACAGAATAACAGATGGAAAATCTATTAGATTTGCTCTCACATATGAGAGCATCAGAGACTAAAATACTAGTGCCAGTGGTGTGGTGTTGCCAATCCTGCAGTCTGATCAATGCTAAGGAAAATAGAATTTCAAAGTTTTGTCTCAGCCAGAGCGCTGAGGTTAAGATAAGTAGGATATTAATATTTAAAAATGGAATAAAATTAAAACATATTCCAGAAACTTAACAGCAGCTGAATCTTTGTTGGTGCCATTACTGAAATGAAATAACTCTGTATGAGGTGCTGCCCACCCATAAGAAAGCGAGGAGAGGCAGTATTTTTAGCAAAGTATAGCAGAGATGCTTAGAGAGAAACTTAAAGAGAAACAGCTCAGACAGAGCTGGAGGGCCATCTAATTCCCATCCTTTGCTAGCTGGGTGGTTCTCGGCATTATCAAACCATTTAAATTAGGAAGCTAGGAGGTTAGAATTTTGACCCACACAATTCACTTAAAAAGGCATCATGTAGTCCTGGTTTGATGTATAGTTTTATGAAATGGTTCTTACAGAAATTTTAGGATTTGTTGTACAGCATTAAAACTACTCTTACAAGCAAGATTAACTTAACATTTTTCTTTAAAACTGTAATGTTTTTATTTGTTTGCTTTAATGAAATTTTACTGACTGTTTAAAATATATTTTAGTAATCTGATTACTGTGCTTTTCACCGCAAATGAGAAAATTCAGTCATAGGTAAATCAAGAGATAATTTTACTGGTGAAGCTAAATCCATTCTAAAGAGGATTCTGGATTCTTACTGTGTTAATAAAATGTTTAGGGAATAAACGTTTTTTCCCCAATATAAAAAATATGAAATTTACTATTATGCTATTGGAATAAGAAATGTTTAATAAATTTGTGTTTGTTTGTTTGAATGAATGAATAAACAAGTGACTTGCTAAGTGAAGTGTATGGTTTGTGTGGCCTGAAAAAGCCATGAGAGCTGAGATTGGGGCTGATTCTGATTTGAAAAACTTTTCATTCCTTATATTTCAAAGAGAAGCCAAACCTCAGATAACCTGATGCTACTGAGTTTAGGGAATGTTCAAAGACAGAAGTTTTGCAGTTTTGTCCATAGACATCTTTTCTGGAAGGTCTACTCTTGGCTTAATATGTGGGCTTCAGTGAAACAAATTTGGAAACTATCTAGAGTGCTCACAACAATAAAAACCTTTGCAAAAAAATCTTTGGCATTCAGGATTTGATAACGGAAATGTGAAAAATCTCCTTCTCTGGGTCTGTGCCTTCTTATAAACCTAACTACCATCTTATTTGGCATGTAAATATTTTCCCATAGCCCCAGAGACTCCCATCAATGAATTTATTAAACTTGTCTTATCCAGAATGTAAATGTTTCTGTAAATCTTCACCATCTGTTGTACCATATAATTGCAAATGTGGAGCAAACATAATTCATGGTTTTATCATAATAAATTTAGATATGTTACTTAAATGTACTTGACTATTGTATATTCAAAGCAATATGGAATTTTCAGCCTTTCCTTCCCTCCTAGGAACTGTTGTGAAGCTGTCCTTTCCTGTATTCTGTATGGCAAAGGGGTTTTCTTGAAAAAGACACTCTCTTCTCTAGACCTGCTAGACTACCTGGTCCAAGTGTAACAGACAGTAAATGAGATGCCATTAGGTTAAACTGAGCTTCCTCCTAAGAAACATGAATAATTGAAATCCTTCACATACATATTTATTTCTTCCTCTCTGCTTGTCAGTCACTCATCAGGGGCCACTACTGGAAATATACCTGTCTCAGACTCAAGTGTGTTATTTGACTTTCACCTTGTCACCTTTATTTCAAACGTAAGAGGATTTTACACTGCCTATTTTTTAAAATTATACACAATTTCATATTATCATTATAAGAAAATCACCTTTGAGTTAGTTGTCAAAATATTTCCACAATGCTATTATTAAATCACAAGCTTATATTTTCTACATTTCTGAAGTTGATTCTGTATTTGATTTGATATGGGTGTCATTTTATAGGTAGAATATAATTTAAAAAATAGTTGTTTCCATGAAGTGAAATGTTCATTGAGAAATAAGTGGACAGATGGTCTAAACCTTGAAATGAAAATCTATCCGTAACAATGTTGAGCTGCTAAGCCCTTTTGGAATTCAACATCAAATTCTTGAGCCAGATTCTGCCATTCTCTTAGGCTTTAAGCAGTCTGCCTGAGTGGACTGCAAATTAGGTCATCCGATGTAATGGGCTGTTTCATCAGGGGATTACAATCATCAGGCTTCTAGCTCTCTGGGTTCTACTCAAACCTTTTATGCCAACACTGCAGAAGTAATGGCACTCTATCAGATTACTATTCTCTTTATTCCCTAGAATAGGGACTACCAGAGGTGAGATTGTGCCTTTTCTTTCTGAATTCTCAGGGGCTAACATAGGAAAGACATGCAGGTGGATGAACAGCAAAAGCTTATTAAATTACTGAATTAGATTAGTAAACCACAATGAATGTATGTTGAATGAATGAATAAATAGAAAATGTCTCTCATGAGGAAAGAAAGGATAACTTTTCCAAGTGACTTTTTTTTTAATTGATAAAATCTAAGGCAGTATCAGCTCATCTAGTCAGAGTGTATAAAAATGTACATGTAAAAAAACACTGATGAAGAAATTGTAGAAAGAGAACACCTTAAAGGGCTGGTAGGTTTCTTGTGAATATCTTCACATGGGAGGATGTTCCAAAGGTGTCCTGTGGGTCTTAAATCCTAATCCGAACAGTAAAGGCTGTTTGGAGGTGTTTGTGATTCTGTGGCATGTTGCTTAGACACTTGGCTCCCCAATGAATGAAGCAACCAGATTTAACTGGATTTTTCTTCAACTTTGAAAACATTCCATTTGAAAACACTCCAGGTCAGTTGATTCACCTAGATATTTTCAGGTAAGTGTATATGTGGAACATGCAGTATCTTTCAATGTATCAGATTTTTTAAAGATATTTTAGTACCGAGAGAAGATGAATATAAAACCGTCAAACAAATAGCTCAGCATTCAAATGTTTGTGTACCTTATTACAGTTTTGATGTATGAGTACAGAATCCAGTTATAACTAGAAAATTATTTTTCTAATTCTTCTACTAAGTTATTTTGTTTAATTGTGTATGCTAATAATACTTGATATTCATACATTCAGGGAGAATTATTAGAAAAAGCAGAATAAAGTGAAGCAGCTTGCTCACTCTCCTGAGTGACTCTCCAAAGAATAAGCACCCACACGTTATCTAACCTGGAGGCTTTGCCTCCAGATGCCTCAGCCATGCACCAAATGGTCAGTTCTCAATAAAACTGAGTGCTCCTTGACCATCTCTGTTCACAGATGAACACTTGGTCCTTCTTTATATGTCCCTACATTGTTCTGTATTGCATCTGATTATCCTACATTTCCTCTGCTTTAGAAGCTATTAACAAGGAGATAAAAAGGGATTGAGGTTGTTTCTCTTCTTGTTTTTGACCTTGGATATTATGACTGCAATCAGAGTGATCTTTCTGAAATACAATTCTGCTAATGTCATTCAAGTCCTTCTCCAATTGCCCATAAAGAGTTCTGTTAAAAAACCTGAGTGTCCTCTCAGAACTCCTATAGGCTGCTAGGGAACTAGGTTCTGGTTTTAGGATTTGATTTATTCCCTTATCTTCAAACTATGTGAGTTTAATTTTCTTCTTTGTGAATGTGTCATAAACAAAAATAATAATTTAAACACTAAGTTATAGAACAAGGCATTTTAAATATTACATTTAAGTTAAAAGTTATTTATTGCAAGAATATGATATGATGCATAGATTCAGTCACAGCTAGGTAGATTTTCTAACATTCCTCTTCCCAGACAGGAAGACCCTTTCAATTCTTGCTACATGTTTGTCATTGATAATATCCACTATTTTCTGATAATAGGTAAAACCGTAGCCAAAAACAATACTTTTCTGCTTGACCTGCAAGCACAGTAAGGGTAAAGAAATGTGAAAAAGGAGGAGTAAGGCAATTGTCTGTAGTTTATTGTCTGAATTTATCACAAAAACCACTAAAAACTCAAGAGAACTTAAAATTTTAGCAAAAAGTTTCCACTATTATTTAGGCACAACCAGAGTAATCACATGAAAAAAAAAATCTCAGTGCCTCATCTCAGCTGATGTCATCTTCAGGTACCCATAAAGGTGGGCTTAAAATAACCAACACAGAATGAAGAGTAGATAGCATCTAGCATTTATTGAGAATCTTCTTTGTGGAAAGACAGTTTTTTTAATTATAACAGACTAAGGGTTTTTTTTGTTCTGTTTTGTTTTTTTTAACAGGTTATCACTGAGGAAGAATTGAAAAGATATCTTACATATAGGTAGCTCCATACGTTTATATGAATATCAATTTTGGAGTAAGCTGTACTTTATTTTCATCTCAACTCTGAGCTCAACCATTCTTATCTAATTTTTTCATTGTTTGCATAAAGTTTTGAATTAAAGCAAAGAAAAATATCATTTTGAATCTAAATTGGATGTACTTATTTCACTAGTATAGTTAAAATTTTAGAAACAAGAGTAGGGCAATCCAATAAAAAAATAGTATATAGTAAACATGTGTATATATATATATATATGTATATATATATATATATATAATATTTGTTTATTTATTTATGCACATACATACACATACACAGTAAAGTTATATGCAGATTTTGACCGCAAAGAGGGTTGGTGCCTCTAACCCCCTGCATTGTTCAAAGGTCAATCATATATATAGATATATAATTTGCTTTAATAAGATAGATTTATATTTATGTCAACTAACAACTGTTTTGCAAACTATAGTCTGTAATCTGGTAGTAGGTCATGAAATTAATGAGATAACACCAACGCTTTTTTAATTGAAAAATAATAGAGTAGAAATATAAGAGTGCAGCACACATAGAAATGTAAGTATTGCTTCTTGAAGCTTTTGTTTCACATAGAAATATGTTTCATACAGTAAAGTACATACATATATGCATAAACACACATAGATGTGTTTATGAATATAGATAAAATGTGTTTCTTATTGTGAGTGGCAGTTAAACATTTTGGAAAAACTGGACTATATAATACAAGGATGCATAAACTGGTTAAAGACCCAAAATATCTCTTCTACTAAAATAACAGGAAGAAAAAGGAAGAGATTATAAGTGGCACAATCTTTCTCTGAGATAAAGATTTAAAGCTCTTTTGGTGTGGATTCTTTCTCTCAGTTATTATTATTATTTTTTTGATCATCTAACATTGTTTTATTTAATACAGTCCCCCTTGGCTTAATGACATCCCTAGACACCTCCTTCCACCTTAAAGCCATTCCTAAAACTTGCAGAAGAGCTACTACATCGTTCAACACCTGGTCTACAAATAGTCATATTCTCCATTCCTTCCTTATTTCTTGTTGGCAGTTTGACAAAATTTTTAGGGGCAGTTGGAGGAACCACTAGTGTTTAAGTCCCTACTTCACTCAAAGCCTCGACTCTTGAGTTCTATTCCTTTCAGGACCTTAGGAAGTTCACAGTCAATACTCCACCTTGAAACTCAGTCACTAAAATGATCTCAAGGCTAAGGGTTAGACACTAGATTCACTTCATAGGTCAGCTTGCCACACCTGATTTAGGAAAGTTTTCTCTGCAAACAGTTGTAGCTCATTCTTTTCAGAGACAATTCCTGCTTGTTCCCAGTACCTAAACTTATTGAAATCAAAATATCTCAGAACCTTCCCAGCAATTGGTAAATCCACACTAGAGGAGAATTGGTAGATACATGTTAAATGCACTTGACAGCAATGCCCATTTATTTCATTCAGTATTTAATGGGCATTTACTGTGCACCTAGTATAAGTCTAGAACTGTCTCAGCACTGGAGATACAGCAAGAAAACTATCACTGCTTCCTGGAACGTGTCGAGAAAAATAGGAAACAAGGCTCAAAGGCTTTCAAATGGAGCCTCAGTTGGGTCAAATCAAAAGAAGTTAAGTCTAAGTGAAAGTCTTCAATTACATTTAGAATAATTTGCTGAACCCCAGGTGTAGAAATTTCACTGATTGTAAGAAAGTTTTAGTAAAATCCAACCTTTTATTTATTTATTTTCACAAGGAAAAAAATTTTGTATTTTATTTTACTATTTTTTAACATCTTTATTGGAGTATAATTGCTTTACAGTGCTGTGTTAGTTTCTGCTGTATAACAAAGTGAATCAGCTATATGTATACATATATCACCATATCCCCTCCCTCTTGAGCCTCCCTCCCACATTCCATATCCCATCCCTGTAGGTGGTCACAAAGCACTGAGCAGATCTCCCTGTGCTATGCAGCTTCTTCCCACTAGATATCTATTTTACATTTGGTAGTGTATATATGTCAATGCTACTCTCTCACTTCATCTCAGCTAACCCTTCCCCATCTCCATGTCCTCAAGTCCATTCTCTACATCTGCATCTTTATTCCTGTCGTGCTCCTATGTTCCTTTTTTTTTTTTCAGATTCCATATATATGTGCTAACATATGGTATTTGTTTTTCTCTTTCTGATTTACTTCACTCCGTATGACACACTCTAGGTCCATCCACCTCACTACAAATAACTCAATTTCACCTCTTTTTTACAGTGAGTAATATTCCACTGTATATATGTGCCACATCTTCTTTATCCATTCATCTGTCAATAGACACTTAGGTTGCTTCCATGCCCTGGCTATTGTAAATGGTGCTGCAATGAACATTGCGGTACATGAAACTTTTTGAATTATAGTTTTCTCAGAGTATATGACCAGTAGTGGGATTGCTGAGACATAAGGTAGCTCTATTTTCAGTTTTTTAAGGAACCTCAATAGTGTTCTCCACAGTGGCTGTATCAAATTACATTCCCACCAACAGTGCAAGAGGGTTCCCTTTTCACCAGGATTTATTGTTTATAGATTTTCTGATGATGGCCATTCTGAACAGTCTGAGGTGATACTTCATTGTAGTTTTGATTTGAATTTCTCTAATGATTAGTGACATTGAGCATCATTTCATGTGTTTGTTGGCAATCTGTATATCTTCTTTGGAGAAATGTCTATTTAGGTTTTCTGCACATTTTTGGATTAGGTTGTTTTTTTGATATTGAGCTGCATGAGCTGCTTGTATATTTTGGAGATTAATCCTTTGTCAGTTGCTTTGTTTGCAAATACTTTCTCCCATTCTGAGAGTTGTCTTTTCGTCCTGTTTATGGTTTCCTTTGCTGTGCAAAAGCTTTTAAGATTCATTAGGTCCCATCTGTTTATTTTTGTTTTTATTTCCATTTCTCTAAGAGGTGGGTCAAAAAGGATCTTGCTGTAATTTATGTCAAAGAGTGTTCTTCCTATGTTTTCCTCTAAGAGTTTTATAGTGTCTGGCCTTACATTTAGGTCTTTAACCCATTTTGAGTTTATTTTTGTGTATGGTATTAAGAAGTGTTCTCATTTCATACTTTTACATGTACCTGTCCAGTGTTCCCAGCACCACTTATTGAAGAGGCTGTCTTCTCTCCACTGTATATTCTTGCCTCCTTTATCAAAGATAAGGTGACCATATGTGCATGGGTTTTTCTCTGGGCTTTCTATCCTGTTCCATTGATCTATATTTTTGTTTATATATCAGTACCATACTATCCTGATTACTATAGCTTTGTAGTATAGTCTGCAGTCAGGGAGCCTGATTCCTCCAGCTCCATTTTTCTTTCTCAAGGTTGCTTTGGCTATTTGGGGTCTTTGGTGTTTCCATACAAATTGTGAAATTTTTTGTTCTAGTTCTGTGAAAAATGCCATTGGTAGTTTGAAAAGGATTGCATTGAATCTGTAAATTGCTTCAGGTAGTATAGTCATTTTCACAATGTTGATTCTTCCAATCCAAGAACATGGTATATCTCTCCATCTGTTGGTCTCATCTTTAATTTCTTTCATCGGTGTCTTATAGTTTTCTGCATACAGGGCTTTTGTCTCCCTAGGTAGGTTTATTCCTAAGTATTTTATTATTTTTGTTGCAATGGTAAATGAGAGTGTTTCCTTAATTTCTCTTTCATATTTTCATCATTTGTGTATACTAATGCAAGAGATTTTTCTGTTTCTGTGCATTCATTTTGTATCCTGCTACTTTACCAAATTCATTGATTAGCTCTAGTAGTTTTCTGGAGGCATCTTTAGGATTCTCTATGTATAGTATCATGTCATCTGCAAAGAGTGACAGTTTTACTTCTTCTTTTACAATTTAGATTCCTTTTATTTCTTTTTCTTCTCTGATTGTTGTGGCTAAAACTTCCAAAACTATGTTGAATAATAGCAGTGAGAGTGGACAACTCTGTCTTGTTCCTGATCTAAGAGGAAATGGTTTCAGTTTTTCACCGCTGAGAATGATCTTGGCTGTAGGTTTGTCATATATGGCCTTTATTATGTTGAGGTAGGTTCCCTCTATGCCTACTTTCTGGAGAGTTTTTATCATAAATCGGTGTTGAATTTTGTCAAAAGATTTTTCTAAGTATATTGGGACTATCATATGATATTTATCCTTCAATTTGTTAATATGGTGTATCACATTGTTTTGTGTATATTGAAGAATCCTTTCATTCCTGAGATAAACCCCACTTGATCTATATATGATCCTTTTAATGTGCTGTTGGATTCTGCTTGCTAGTATTTTGTTGAGGATTTTTGCATCTATGTTCATCAGTGATATTGGCCTGTAGTTTTCATTTTGGGGACATCTTTGTCTGGTTTTTGTATCAGTCTGATGGTGGTCTTGTAGAATGAGTTTGGGAGTGTTCCTCACTCTGCTAGATTTTGGAAGAGTTTGAGAAGGATAGGTGTTAGTTCTTCTCAAAATATTTGATAGAGTTTGCCTGTGAAACCATCTGGTCCTGGGCTTTTGTTTGTTGGAAGATTTTTAATAAACTTCAGTGCTTGTGATTCATCTGTTTATATTTTCTATTTCTTCCTAGTTCAGTCTCGGATGGTTGTGCTTTTCTAAGAATTTGTCATTTCTTCCAAGTTGTCCATTTTATTGGCATAAAGTTGCTTGTAGTAATGTCTCATGATTCTTTGTATTTGTGCAGTGTCAGTTGTTACTTCTTTTTCATTTCTAATTCTGTTGATTTGTGTGTTCTCCCTTTTCTTCTTGATGAGCCTGTCTAATGGTTTATCAATTTTGTTTATCTTCTCAAAGAACAAGCTTTTAGTTTTATTGACCTTTGTTATTGTTTCCTTCATTTCTTTTTCATTTATTTCTGATCTTACCTTTATGATTTCTTTCCTTCTGCTAATTTTGGGGTTTTCTGTTCTTCTTTCTCTAATTGCTTTAGGTATAAGGTTAGGTTGTTTATTTGAGATTTTTCTTGTTTCTTGAGGTACAATTGTATTGCTGTAAACTTCCCTCTTAGAACTGCTTTTTCTCCATCTCATAGGTTTTGGGTCATCATGTTTTCATTTTCATTTATTTTTAGGCATTTTTTGATCTCCTCTTTGATTTCTTCAGTGTCTCTTTGTTATTTAGTAAATGTATTGCTTACCCTCCTTGTGTTTGTATTTTTTACAGTTTTTTTTTTGTCCTGTAATTGGTATCTAGTCTCATAGCACTGTGGTTGGAAAAGATAGTTGATACAATTTCAATTTTCTTAAATTTATTGAGGCTTGATTTGTGACCCAAGATATGATCTATTCTGGAGAATGCTCCATGAGCACTTGAGAAGAAAATGTATTCTGTTATTTTTGGATGGACTGTCCAATAAATATCAATTAAGTCAGATAAATAAAGTAAAATTTTAAAAATTGTTAAAATATAAAATATTGTAAAAATAAAAATATTAAAAGTAATAATAATAACAAAAAAAGACAGCAACCAAACCAGTAAACAAACCCACCAATGATAACAAGTGCTAAAAACTATACTAAGATAAACATAAAAATTCAGAAAAAAATCAGTCACAGACAGCAAACCCCAAGTCTACAGGTGCTCCCAAAATCCACTGCCTCAATTTTGGGATGATTCATTGTCTCTTCAGGTATTCCACAGATGCAGGGTACATCAAGTTGATTGTGGGGATTTAATTCACTGCTCCTGTGGCTGCACAGAGAAATTTCTTTTTCTCTTCTTTGTTCACACAGCTCCTGGGCTTCAGCTTTGGTTTTGGCCCCATTTCTGCATGTAGGTCACCCTCAGGCATCTGTTCCCCACCCAGACACGAGGGGGTTAAAGTAGTAGTTGATTAAGGGGTTCTGACTCACTCTGGCTGGGGGTAGGGAGGGGTACAGTAGTTATAATTGGAATGTGGGGTGAGCCTGTGGCAGCAGAGGCCAGCATGATGTTGTAACAGCCTGAGGCATGCCGTGTATTCTCCTGGGGAAGTTGTCCCTGGATCACAGGACCCTGGCAGTGGTGGGCTGCACAGGCTCCCTGGAGGGCAGGTGTGGACAGTGACCTGTGCTTGCACACAGGCTTCTTGGTGGCTTCAGCAGCAGCATTAGCATTTCATGCCTGTCTCTGGTATCCAAGCTGATAGCCATGGCTCACCCCCATCTCTGGAGCTCAGTTAAGCGGTGCTCTGCCTTCTGTGGGCAGACCAGGAAGGAATCCTCTCTCCTCACACACCCCAAAACAATGGTCTCTTTCCTGTTAGACAGTTCGAGACATTTTCCCAGAATCCCTCCCAGGTCGCTGTGGTGCACTAACTCCCTTCGAGCTGTGTTCACATAGCCACCCCCAATCCTCTCCCTGGGGTCTGACCTCTAAAGAACAAGCCTCAGCTACCAGCCCCCACCTGCCCAGGTGGGTGAGCAGACAAGCCTGTCAGACTGGTGAGTGCTCGTCAGCACCACTCCTCTGTGTGGGAATCTGTCCACTTTGACCTCTGCACCCCTCTTGCTGCACTCTCCTCCATGACTCTGAAGCTTCCCCACCCCCTCCACACCCCATCTCCTCCAGTGAAGGGGCTTCTTCGTGTGTGGAAAGTTTTCCTCCTTCACAGCTCCCTCTCAGAGATGCAGGTTTCATCCCTATTCTTTTGCCTCTGTTTTTTCTTTTGCCCTACCCAGTATGTGGGGAGTTTCTTGCCTTTTGGGAAGTCTGAGGTCTTCTGCCAGCATTCTGTAGGTGTTCTGTAGGAGTTGTTCCACATGTAGATGTATTTTTGATGTATTTATTGGGAGGAAGGTGATCTCCACGTCTTATTCCTCTGTCATCTTGAAGGTCCCCCTGCCCAGTTGTTAATCTTTAGGAAATATATCTATAATCATAATGAGTATTAATTAAAAACCAAATTCAGAGTTTGTAATAAAGGTTTGCTTCTCTAGTGAAAGTGCAGTGCTGATTACACCAAAATTCACATCCTGACCCAACATGGATGATTTTGTTTGGTTTTACCCATCAACACAGATCAGTTTTAGTCCCACACAACCATCTCTTAAACCATATCCACCAAGAAGAGTCAGGTGATAGTCTTAAAGCAATCAGAATATTTCTATCTAGAGATATTTCCATTTCTATCTAAAGATAGAGATAGATTCTAAGGAAAATGAAACCAGTGACAAAAGCAGAGGGATATATAAAAGCAAGAAGGTTACATGAAGATAAAAATGAAGAGCAAGAGCAAAACCATTTTCCAGTGGTTGAAATCATCCTCCCCACACCTTTCCAAGTCACAGAAGCAGCTTTAGACCCTAATTCACCTTATCAGGGGAAAGTTGAATAAGGGAAAACGTGAAGCGTTAGGATTAAACATAAAACCCATCAACACTGCACTTTCAATTTCAGAGTCAGGTTTGCTCCCAGGTAGGAGCCTCTCCCCAGACTCCTCCTAATTCCAGTCTCATTGAAGAAAAACCTTCCTGAGTACAGTGTACCTCCAGAGGAACTTAAGCATTTCACTCCTGTCCTCAACACAGTTAAAATTCCAAACACAGTCACAATGGCTAAAAAATATCTTTGTCTTATGATCCTTGTGCTCTTTTACACTTAAAAAAAAAATGAACTAGAAGGAGAATCAACCTTATCTTCCTTTTTTTTTTTTTTGACCCTTAAGCACATTCACAGTTAAAAATTTAATTAGGAGAAGCACCGCCTATGATCTTACCCTAATTTAGAAGTGTTCCTTTACCATAATATTTTCATTGCTAGAGTTTTATGAATTGATTACTTCTCTGTGGTTAGTTTACTTTCTCTGAGCTTTCTATTGGCTTTTACTGATTTTCAGCTGAATAATTTCAAAGAGCAATTATCTTCCAAGTGCAGGAAGCTAAATACTTGTATGATTTTTGAACTCTAAAATATTTACTGAGCAACTTTGAAGTACATGTACAGATGAAATACATATTTTTTGTATTGGGGAGAAAAGTTCTTTTATCTTTTTTTAAGGCTTTTTTCTTTTTTACTTCTTACAGAAACTTTTCTGGCACATAAGTGTCAGTTGTTATTATCAAGGACTGTTCTGAAGGACCTTGAAGATCACTTAGAGACCAATAACTGTTAGCAAATTAAGGGGGAGCGATTCACAAAGAGTTTGGGTTGTCTTTATTTTGAAATAAAAAAAGAATTCAAACATTAAGAAAAGTATAAAAAGGAAAATAATAGACAACTATGAACTGCCAAGAAATAAAACAGGTTATAATCATATTAACTTCAGACCTCTCATCCTCTTTGTTTTTTTCTTTTTTAATAATAAAATGAGCCCCTCTCCAGCCTCCCCATAATATTCATTCTCACCTCCCTTCCTTCTCACAAGTAAACTCACCATAAGGTTGATGTGCTTCCTTCCAGGGTTTTTTTCTTTCTCTTTTATTAAATAGTTACACAATTTCCCTGACCTCAGTGTCCTCTATAAAAATGAGTATAATAATATATCTACCTCATTGGACTATTTTGAGGATTAAATTAGTTAGTACATGTAAAATGCTTGTAACAATGCTTGACACATTATATGGTCAAGAAATTTATTTAGTTAATAGGTTGTTAGCTAGCTACCAAAACAATATTCACAAACAATATATACTATTCTTTAAATCATTTTAAATTAGATTAGGCTGAACCCTATGGAACTGATGATAGTTGACCTTATTTGATCTATAGAAAACCAATTTTAGCTAATTCAACCTGCTATATAATGGTTTCATTTGTATGTACATATAACTTTTCAAATCCAAAATTATTTTTAAGATTATTATTAGATCTGCATTATTAATATTTACTGCTTTTCAGAATTCTATTTTGCAATCATACAGCAATTTATTTAGGCTTTTTCTACTGAGGTTCATTATGTTACTTCCACATTTTCACCATTAAAAACAGAGTAGCAAATGAACATAAATGCATATGCTTCCTTGCGCATGAATTAGCTCATATAAAGTAAAATCTAAAAGTAAAATTCTTAAGTTGAATGATATGCAGGTCTTTGACTTCACTAGGAATGGCCAAATTATCTACTAAAGTGGTTGAACCAATATATATTCTTTTTTTTTTTTTTTTACTATTTTTTAACATCTTTATTGGAGTATAATTGTTTTACAATTGTGTGCTAGTTTCTGCTTTATAACAAAGTGAATCAGCTGTACATACACATATATCCTTATATCTCCTCCCTCTTGCATCTCCCTCCCACCCTCCCTACCCAATATATATTCTTACTAGTAATTTATTCATAGCTTCATATCCTCAAATACAAGGAAGCTTATTTTTTTTGCAAACAAAATAGCCCTGAATTAGAACTCACTTTTGTATTAATTTACATTTTCCCAATTCCTAATGAAGTATAATATATTTTTATAAATTTATTTTCCATTTGGGTTTTCTCCTCTGTGAATATGTTATTGTACTACAACCCATTTATTTTATCAGTTTACTTACTTGTTACCACTAATCTGTGGAAGGATTTTTATATATTCTGTATATTAATTCATTTTTAGTCATATACATTGCAACTAACTTTACTAGACTAAGACTTGTCTTTACACTATGTTTATGATGTCTTTTTATTGATACAGAAAGCTTCTTTTTTTACATATACATATACCTATTCTTTTTCAGATTCTTTTCCCATATAGGTTATTTCAGATTATTGAGTAGTTTCCTGTGCTATACAATAGGTCCTTGTTGATTATTTATTTTATATATAGTAGTGTATATATGTTCATCCCAACCTCCTAATTTAATCCTCCCCCTGACCTTTCCCCTTTGGTAACCATTAGTTTGTTTTTTAAGTCCGTGAGTTTGTTTCTGTTTTGAAAGTAAGTTCATTTGTATCATTTTTTTAGATTCCATATATAAATGATATCACATGATATTTGTCTTTCTCTGTCTGATTTACTTCACTTAGCAGGATAATCTCCAGGTCCATCCATGTTGCCGCAAATGACATTATTTCTTTATTTTTTATGACTAATACTTCAATGTATATATGTACCATATCTTCTTTATCCATTCATCTGTTGATGGACATTTAGGTTGCTTCTCTGACTTGGCTATTGTAAATAGTGCTGCAATGAACTTTGGAGTGCATGTATCTTTTCAAATTATGGGTTTTCTCTGATATATGTCCAACAGTGGGATTGCTAGATCATATGGTAGCTCTATTTTTAGTTTTTTAAGGAAACTCCATACTGTTCTTCATATAAACAATCAAATGGATTGGTCTTTTCCTTGGTGATCTGTTCTTACTGTGCCTTGTTTAAGAAACCCTGCCTTACAGAAGCTCATAAACATATTCTCCTGTGTTTTATGCTAAAAGTTTTAAGTGTTTGCTTGTTGATTTTGACTTTCAAATAAAATAAGGCATCGTTAGACTTCTTGGTTAAGCAAAGCTAACTTTATTATTCCTATTGTAATAAGGGAAAAAGCCATTTCAGCAGAGTCCTAAAGCTGTCTCTGAAAGAGGTACTCAAGGGATGATGTTCCAGAAGAGAAGTGTAACCTCTGTGAAAGAATCAAATTAAAATGTTAGAAATGAACACAATACAGAATACCTTAGATCTGGGCCCAGGATCTGAAAACAGTGAATTTGTCAAAAAAAAAAAAATGGAATTGATTTACATTGGGCAAGTTTGTTAAGGCAATGACATACATTCTGAGTACTCTTCATTGTTGCTTTATATAAGTATAAATTTCTGTCTGAGATTATATTCCTTCTGCTTGAAGAGCTATCTCTAATATTTCTTGGAGAATAGATGAGCTGGCAATGAATTCCCTCATTATTTGTTTATCTGAGAAAGACTATATTTCCCCTTCATTAAAAAAAAAAAAAAAAGACGTTTTCACTGGATATGGAAGTCTTGGCTGACAAATTTTTCTACAGGCACTTTGAAATTTTTGGTCCTTGTCTTTTAGCTTGAATGGTTTCTGAAGAGAAGTTTGACATAATTCTTATCTCTGTTCATCTGCAATGTGTCTTTTTTCATCTGACTTTCTTCAAGAATTTGTATTTTGTTTAACAGTTTGAATATGATAATATGATACATCTATGTGTGTTGGCTTTTCTCTTTTTTTTTTTTTTTTTAGGAAATTGGGTTTGTTGTCTGTCATTAATTTTGGAAAAAATCAAACTATTATTTCTTCAAATTTTTTTCTGTCTTATTCCTCTTCTTCAGGAATTGTAATTATGTGCACAGCAGAGAGTTTGATATTGTCCAACATTCTTGGATGCTTTGTATGTTTTTTATTCTTCTTCTACTCTTTTTTTCTCTTTGTGGAGAAGTTTGGATAATTTCTATTTACCTATCTTTCAGTTCCCTAATTCTTTCCCTGGCTGTATTGAGTCTACTGATAAGCTTATTTCAGAAGTATTCTATACTATCTTATTTTATTTAATTCTGGTGTTTTCCTTTTATTTTTTATAGTTTCAATCTCTGCTGAAGTGATCCATCTCATCTAGCATGTTTCCCAACTTTGTTATTAGAACTTTTAATATTTTAATCATAATAATTTTAAAATAGTAGTTTCAACATCTGTCATATGTGGATATGGTTTTAAGAATTCTTTTGTCTTTTGGTTGTGTTTTTTCTTGCTTTTTTATTGAAAAGCAGTCATATTATGTAGGAAAGTAGAGACTGAGGTAAATATGTTTTACTCCTGAAAATAAACACACCTTTCTTTTTGCTAGTCCTTTGTGTGGGATTTTAGTTAATCTACTTAGGAGTTGAGTTGGGTTTGAATGGTTTCTATAGTTACTTTCAGTTTACCACAGGCTTCAAAATCTCTGGGGGTACTTTTTGTTTAGGGTAGGGGCTGGTTTGCCAGAGGGATATTTTCAGTGGCTGCTCCATCCACAGATGTAGGTATCCCCTTTAACACACATTCAGAGAGGGTATATTTTTTGTAGTTAACTTGTTATTTGATACTTGTTAGTCTTGGGTTGGGAAAGGGAGATTTTTTTATGTATATAATTAAGCTTTAGTCTTAGACAATTATCACATCCTAAGTTTCAGGGGTGTGGCATTCTCAGTACTCCTGCCCCTTTTCTGGTATATCTCTGACACGAGTACTTATCCATGCCTCTCTGCAAGGATAGGGAACATTTTCTCCCCCTTGTTCTCTTCTCCTGGGTGCAACAGGTCTTCACCAGTACCCTAATTAGCACCATGTTCATTGCATTTCCTCTTCCTTCACAAATTAAAGCTTTGTTTCATAGGGGATTTAGAGAAGAAGGATCCCAGTAGAAGAAATTCATGCCTTCCTGCAGTGGCTGTTTTTATTCCCCTCCTTAATGTATGTAACATTAAGAAGACTTTTGTGGGGTTTTTCTAATTATTTTAATGAGTTGCATACATGGAGAAAAGCCTGCAAGAGCCTGTGGACTCATGCCATGTTTGCCATTCCTAAAGGTGTCACCCACCCTTGCTATTGTGCACTCAGACTCCGATAATATACCAAACTCCCTTACTAGACTATTCTTACAGTTGTTTCTGCATCCCACCAAATTAAGCCAGAACTTATGTCTTCTCTTCTTCAGGTGCTTGTCTCTTCTTCACTTTTAGTCCAGTCCATTGCCCTACTACCTCACTCTGATGAGTTCAGAAAAAGCATGATCTTGTCATTTGTCCATTTTTTTTTTTTATGTTTAGGAACAACAGTCTTTCCAGATCCATAGATCTCTTATTGAGAACTCTATAAAGTTAATTTTAGATCACAAACTCTGTGCTCATGTTTATGTTCCCAAAGAAGAAGTTTTGTTCCTGAAGACTTGCTTAAACCAAAGAGATTTGTCAATTTCAGAAAAAGTTGGAAACTCAAGCTACCTACAATAGCTCATGAGACCAAGGAATTCTTTTATTTTTTTCTTAGTAACAGATGTATGAAAGTTTTACATGACTTTTAAACTGTCAAGAGTAAGTTGAATCCTGTTCACGTTTAGTTAGTGCACATTTATTGATTAAATTATAATTTATTTTAGAGAATATTTATATCATTTTTGAACTAAAATGGTATGTAAATAAAAGGAATTCATCTTTGAGTTCAAGTCTTTCATACTATGTGGCCAAAGGTGATCCACATGTTGAATAACAATAGAATCAAAAGGATATGTAAGGTTGTGAAGGCCCTGGTAAAGAACTTGTGAAAAGTAAGAAGGTGGGTTAGTAAATCCTGAAGCATAAATGCCCAGGTATACTGTTGACCTTGCAAGGAGAAGGCCAAGAGGTATGGATTATCTTGATCCAAAGGAACAATAAAGAAAGCAGAATACCAGTCTATGACCATAAAAAGACCTCCTGTGACAACAAATATAAAACTGTCTTTGTTTTTGACTCGACAGGGAAGTTGGGAATAACTATTTTATCTGTGGCCTTATGAGCCTGAAACAATTCTTTATCCTTGCCTGTTGGGTTTCTTGACTTGAAGGATAAAAATATTACAATAACTGCTATGGGCATAATGTATCATTTCTTTTCTAGGTTTTCATCTATTGATTTGGGTTTTTTTTTAATTCTAGTTTTAAAGACTGTTCTAAAAACTTTGATAGAGGTTTGAATGGGTCTGTCTGAACTTCCATGGGTTCAGCCTCAATAATTCTGCTAATATCAGTGGACATTTTAATGCAGAGATATTCTAGTTCTTCGTGAAAATCTTCAATTTGAGTTGGATTTAGACTCATGTAAGTCAATGTTCAAATTATCGATGACCATAATATGAATAAGAAAATCCTGAAAAATTTAAAGTAAGGGGCTATCAGGAGAACATCGACTCTGGCAATTAGAATGGTATACCCCTCTCTATGAATTTAGCAGCTGTGCTGTCACAAATATCAGTTAAACATAGGAGAGTGAGTATCTGAGGGTCGACACACTTACCCCGTGAGCAGTTTGTTGGCTTTAAAGCAGAGGTGTATAACAATGTAAAACTTTATGCTTAGTTATTTTATTATGTGTCAATCAAAAATATACAAAGTTGTCCTTAAATATTTCAATAAATTTCTTCTTGGAAGTTTAAAAATAAAACAGAAATTTGAACATTTGACTCTTCCTTATGTGACCTTTATTGATTGCCTACTTCATTTTGTTTTCTTTTACTTTCTTAGTTAACATTGGACAATTGTAATTTTTCTCAATGTCACTTTTGTTTATGGCATATGCATTGGTGTCTTAAGAAGAGGTTTCTTCTTATGATCCTTAAAATGACGGAGATTGGAATATTTATTTGCGTTATTTGTAAGGACATTGGTTTATTCTAGGTATTATTCTATTTTTGTTCTACAGCCTCATAAAAATATTCAATGGACAGAATATTTTACAAAGGGACTATTTTCCATTTGAATTTTGCTTGCATACTAAATCTTGTATTTTTGGTTAAGACTTTTCACACACACAAAAAAAAAAAATCTGAGGAGAAAACTATGTTCACATTTGCTTCAGGATACACTCCTGAGTATTATCTGAAGTTGTTAAAAAGCTTATCCTTAATGTCTCCAGTGGACTTATCCTTTTCTTTCTTGCAGGATTTGATTAGAGTCAATTTATTTTCATCAGAAAGACTTTGGAGATAGTCATCAAAATCCTTTTTCGACATATAAAGCTTTTCTAAGCCCCTCTGGTTTTCTGTGCAATTTGACAACTTTTTAGTGTTCAGAGTTTTTCTAACTCTGCCTTTTCCATCCCAATTTATGTATATGATATTCTTTCCATTATGAACTAATTGATACAGCTCTGGGAGCCCTGTCATAAATGAATAAGTGAAAAGTGTTTGTCTTAATCTTTACAGAAAATTTTAGAAAACATGAGTCACATAGTAGGAGATAGGAAAGGAGGAATAAGAGAATGAAAAATTGATGGAACATATAGAAAACAAATCACAAGACAGGAGGCTTAAACACATCAATGTTTACAGTAAATGTAAATAGATTAAATTCTAATTAAAAAAAAGGTACTGACAGTCTTGATAAAAATTCAAGACCAAGCTGTATGATGTTTATAAGAAATATACACTTTGAATATAAAGATACAAAAATTTGAAGGTAAATAATTGGAAAATGATATTCCATACAAATACTGAGGATATATAAGCTAGTATACAAAGTAGATTTTACTACAAGACATACTGTAGAGATAAAGAGTAATATTTTATAATAAAAAAAGCCAATTCATAAAGAAGACAATTTCTAGAATATGTTTTGTCCTTCAATTTAGCCCATTTTATTTCTATTCTCTTATTATTTCCTTGAACATTTAATCAACATATACACATTTAAGTACAGTAGTCTCTTTCAGAGTTCTATTCTTTATGCACTTGGGACCCTAATTCTTTTTTCTACATTTCTATTTTATTACATTTTAAATGTTATTCATGCCTGCTGATTTCTCATTTCTGATGGATACTATTCTTCATTTCTCAGGGATGTTTTCATCATCCAGCCTTACTTAGATTTGTATTTGTACTGGCTCATTAGGACTCTCATTTCAACTTCAGCATCTTACCTCTTAAGAATCCAAATCCTTATTTTCCTCTTTCCTGTGGCCACGGAAGGCAAAGCCCATAGCTTACCCAGTTTGATAACCAGTTCCTGCTAGGTTCCTCTACAGTCCACCTCCCACCAAGTTCACTCTGAATAAGATGAACTAAGTAGAAAAATATATAAAAAGTGACAATATAAAAGGACTTCAGACTAAAACTTGTGGCATCCCAAATTTAAGTGCGGAAGATGAGAATGAACAAAGGAGAGAGGAAAAAACTAGAGAGTGTCATCTTCTCCTAAGACTATTCCTTTCATTTTTTTGCCCTCAATCTCATGGTTTCCTACCTTTTCCAGAAAGTCACAGTATCGGTTATCATTTCTTGTGTTGGCCACCTCTTCTTCTATAATTTAGTGTTTTTCCTCAATATATAAATAAGCTTAAATTCCCCCCAACATTTAGTATACTTACCATTCACAGAACTAGAGCAGTAACAATGGAACACAGATCTGAAGATAAGATGGAATGAAATGGAGGAAGGGCAGAGACTGTAGGAGGGATCATTTCAGACCTTGTCTACAGGCCTTGCAGTGAGAGGGGATATCACTCATTTCAAAGAACTGAAAGTAGAGCAGCATGGCTGAAATGGTGACGTCAAGGGGACAGCTGCATTCTATGAAATTAGAGAAATATACACGGGATGGATCATCAGGGCCTTGTTGGTCATATTATGGATTTTGCTGTTTATTCTAACAGCAAAAGAAAATCATGGAAGCATTTTAAGGAGATTGGCATGTTTCCTACTAGAATTACAAAATCATGTTTGAAATGGGAGATTCCAAAGCAGATCCCCTCATTGTATATTCTCTGTATAGGTCCTTGAACTTTTAAAATTAGTTTCTTGAGACTACCGTGGTGGTCCAGTGGTTAAGACTCCACACTCCCAATGCAGGCATACCAGGGTTGATCTCTGGTCGAGGAACTAGATCCCACATGCCACAACTAAAAGAGCCCATATGCCACAACGAAGATCCCACGTGATGTAACTAAGACCTGACAAAGCCAAATAAATAAATAAAAATAAATATAATAAATAAAATAAAACAAAATTAGTTTCTTTTTGCTGCTATCACAACCTTTTGTGGCTTAAAACAACACATATTTAAGTCTAAAATGGGTTTTACTGAATTGAAGTCAAAGTATCAGCAGGGCTGCACTCTCTCTGAAGGTTCTTGGGAAGAATCTGTTTCCTTGCCTTTTCCAGCCTCTGCAGTTGCCTGCATTCCTTAGCTCATGGCCCCTTCCTCCATCTTCAAAACCAGCAGCATCTTCAAATCTCTCTTTGATTCTCACCCTCTGCTTTCATTATCCCAACTCCTTCTCTGACTCTGACCCTCCTGCCTCCCTCTTTTAAGGACCCTTGTGATCACATCGTGTTCATATGGATACCATCCCATGATTCTTAATCATATCTGCTAAGTCATATAGGGTAATGTGTTCATAGGTCCTAGGCATTAGTATGTGAACATCTTTTGAAGGGAAGGGACACTTTTCTGTCCACTACATCTTTCTTCACAGGTTTTATCACATTTTGTAGTTATAGGTTTTTGTGATTATTTAACATTTGTCTCTTCCTCTACACTATAAACTATAGAGGCTGCATTTTTTACAATCATATCCCCAGCACTTACTAGCAGAGTGTCTGGATCTAAATAGCTGTTCAGTAAACACAGGTTGAATAAATAAATTAACAGTGTATTAAGGTAAGATTAATTCACCCTGGAAGCAATGGATACTTTTATTCAAATACAGTAAGTTCCCTACATACAAACGAGTTCCATTCTGAAAGTGTGCTCATAAATCCAATTTGTTCATAAGTCCAACAAAGTTAGCTTAGGTACACAACTAACACAATTGGCTATATAGTAGTGTACTGTAGTAGGTTTATAATACTTTTTCACACAAATATTACATAAAAAACAAATTAACACAAAAAATAAAGAAAATATTTTTAATCTTACAGTACAGTAAAGTACATAAAAGCACAACCACTTGTAGAGGATGCATGCACGTGACAGTGTACACCAGACACGTGAACTGACTTACACGATTGGACAGGCTAACGCATGTTTGCATCTTTGAATGTTTGCAACTTGAAGGTTCGTATGTAGGGGACTTACTGTACTTTTATACTTCCCTATGGAGTGTTATTTACTCACATAAGCATATTTGTAGTTGACCTTATTTATTTTAGTCCTATGTTTACCTACAGTCTAAATTCAACTGATTATGTGTAACAGTATTGATTACCTATTTTGAGACTTTGGGCTTCTGGCTCTATGCCATGAGAAATAGCACTAATTGTCTAACTTTAATTCATGCAATATTATGTATTATAAAGTGGCATTGACTGAAAGTATTATTCTGGCTCTGTAGCTAAACCAAGTGTTCCATGGTCTATAAATTATATAGTACAATTATAGGCACTGCAGAAATTGCTAGCTTGACAATTTCTAACACAAAGTATATTTTTCAGATGCTAAATACAGTATCTGCTTCAGAATCACAACATTAAGTCTAATATTTGTTGATTTGGTTTAAAACATCATACTAGGGGCTTCCCTGGTGGCGCAGTGGTTGGGAGTCCGCCTGCCGATGCAGGGGACATGGGTTCGTGCCCTGGTCCGGGAGGATCCCACATGCCGCGGAGTGGCTGGGCCCGTGAGCCATGGCCACTGGGCCTGCGCGTCCGGAGCCTGTGCTCTGCAACGGGAGAGGCCACAGCAGTGAGAGGCCCGCATACTGCAAAAAAAACAAAAAACATCATGCCAACCTGAACATTTCTAGAATGTAACCTATATTTCCAACATTTATGAAAGACTCTACTGTATACTCCATTACCCAAGTAAGAAACATGAAGCGTCATCACTATTTTTCCTTTTCTTCTCACTTCCATATATGGTCAATCACCCAGTTCTTTTAAACATCTCTCACACCATTTCATTCTTTATATCCCTCTGGTTTGTAATCTAATTCTCTCATATCAGAGTGTTGCAATCTTCTATGAACTGGCTTCCTGAATCATTGAGATGCAACACTATATAACCTTCCTTTACATAATGTAGCTTGATTTTTTTTCCTTTTTATGAAAGGAAAAAGGAAGCAAGAGGAAATTTATTATTTTTAATTAGAAACACTTTTACAAAACAAGGAAACCTTTGAGGCCAAATAGAAATGGATTCCAGTTTGCAGTGGTCTCAGCCCACTTCTAGGTTCCTAAAAAGCATATCCCAGTCTTGTTACTTTATAGTAGGAAACACCAAGCTTTGATATGTATATAAGACTATGTGCTTATTACTTGTGAACTAAGTATTTGAAACAGGATATTAAGACCTTTACATTTCCACAAACTTATTTTTTCCCTCTGTTTCTCCATAGCACTTTCTGAGTGGTATTTATAAAGTATAAATCTGATTTTATACAACCTTTTAATAGAACTCTTCAAGAGATTTGGTAAGTAATTCAAACTCTCTGGTTCCTGTTTACTTTTCCGAGAAGATGTAAGTATCTAGATCTCCCAAATCTTTTCTTTCTTTTCCCTTTTTATATCACCACATAAAATGTCCTCAACTTAGAATTCCATTTCTTTTATTGTTTATAATGAATGTGTATTTCTCCTTAAAATTCTAGCTCAGTTTTGGCTCCTCCTCTAAGTCTTCCCAGACTGACACTTTGCAGACAGGCCCAAGGAATATTGGTCATGATTTCCTTTCTGCCAACATTGTATCTTATAACACAGATCACACTGTATTGTATCTTTGTGTTGGTTTTCCTAATAGACTCTGATGCACTTGGTTATTGAAGCCACACATATATGTTCTTGTGTCCCAGTATCTAGCCCAGTGTTTTGCACACAGACAGTGCCTAGTAAAGATCTCCTAAACAAATGAACTCTCACTTGGGTCTAGGCTGACTGTGGTACCTTTTTAAGGGATACCTTCAGTAGGGCATTGAAGTATTACAAGTCTAAGTGAGAGGACTTTTTGAGGACTAGGATATTTCCTGATACTTTTGAAAATTAATAATATATAGCGGTAATTAGTTCAGTCAATGGTCTTTATTTAGATAATGACCTAAAATATTTTTAAAGGCTTATATTTTACAGGTTGAGTAAAGTCAGCATATAGGAATGTTTCATTGAGATGGAGATATTTTTCTCCTCAGAGGGAAGAAAGTTCTGATAAGTGGACTTCACCGTGGATGAATATGAAAAACACCTGTTTCTCTAAAACCAAGATGCTCTAAATGTGGGCCTTTTATTTCAAGGTAGTGTGCGTCCACTGTAGCTCCACATCTGATTGTAAAGTGATTACTTGATGCTTATGACACACTCTCCTCATCAGAGTGGCGAGCATCTCTGCCCTGTTCCCTTTGTCTTCAGAGTCATATATTGCACAAAATTCTCCAGGCATATTCATTTTCCCATGGAGGAATCAATTATCTTCTTGTTTTGGTGCAGGTAGATTCACTAGAGCTTTTTGCCTGGAATCAGATTGAGTGTTAGACCCTAGTTGGCACAAATAATAGCATGAGTGTTTTTTTATTTTATTCATGTAGGTGCTCTTTCTCACACTAAAAGTTTTACTCATTCAAAAACAAAGCAATACAAATAATGGTCAAATTTGTAAAGCTTTTCACAGAAACGTCTCAAATATTTAAAAGAATTAGAGAAACTTGGCAGTTTTCTGTTACTGAATTTAGTTATTTTTTCTTGGTATTCAGGCCTAACAATAAGAAAATGTATTTATATATATTGCCTTAATTGTAAATGGCAAATATGTTACAAGAGAAACGAGCCTAAACTTAAAATTAGAAGTCTCAAGTTTGAATCCAAAGCCTTCTATCAACTGGTTGTGTAATTCGCTTATGTGTATGTTGCTTATGCACTGATTTTCAGTTCTCTTATCTGTAAACTGGTTGATAATGATGGAATTGTTATAAAATTATATGTATGTAAAAGCACTATTTTAAAGTTGATGTCTTACAAAACTATTAGTTACTACTGTATCATTAGTAGAATATTCATAAAATGTTAAAAATTCAAAATTATTATAGATCATAGCTGAGGTACAGCATGTATTATTGTTTGCTAGAGCCCATTCTAAGTACTGAGTATGCAGACCATGCAGACTGTTAAATACTTTTAACCCTCCTTATAGGGTTCTCCTTCAAGTTACACTTACAAATGTTCATTTAGAGGTAATTGAGAGTGGCTTTTCTTCAATATAAAGCCAAATTAGATTACTATAAATTAAATGAGCTGCATTCAGAGATTCTTAAAACCTATGCTGGTAGTAGTCAGAATTCCACTGGATTTATGGTAAACCATAAGAGTAAATGAGGTATGTGGGACCTCTTACAATCTAGAAAGAGATATACAGTTATGTGTGTGTGTATTTGGTGAATGAAATTCCTGTATAAAAATCATGTTTAGGGCTTCCCTGGTGGCGCAGTGGTTGAGAGTCCGCCTGCCGATGCAGGGACACGGGTCCGTGCCCCGGTCCAGGAAGATCCCACATGCCGCGGAGCAGCTGCGCCCCTGAGCCATGGCTGCTGAGCCTGCGCGTCCGGAGCCTGCGCGTCCGGAGCCTGCACGTCCGGAGCCTGTGCTCCGCAACGGGAGAGGCCACAACAGTGAGAGGCCCACG
This sequence comes from Stenella coeruleoalba, assembly GCF_951394435.1. Taxonomy (NCBI): domain Eukaryota; kingdom Metazoa; phylum Chordata; class Mammalia; order Artiodactyla; family Delphinidae; genus Stenella; species Stenella coeruleoalba. Next base: position 26,820,681 of record NC_137165.1, on the reverse strand, counting down.
TACCGCAAAAAAAAAAAAAAAATCATGTTTATATTAACGTATAACATTAGCTATAATATATCTTTATTTTAGATTGATGTTTAACTAGCAGTAATTCTGTTTTCAGCCAGTTATATTCAAAAAGTATCTTCAAATAGCTGTTCCAGTTGGTTAACCCTGTCAATACAAAATATACCAGAGCCAAGATTTCACTGAGATTTCTCTGCAATGTTTACAGGTCATACGATTGAAATACAAGATGAATGAAATACTGAGAAAGAATGCCCTCCACGACTTAAGGAAAGAAAGATTTCAAGCCTCTGGTTTTGAAATGTCAGTACAGACAGCTTGAGTGCATGGAGAACGTAAAGACTTACCTTCATAAAGCTTTGCTCAATTGCCCAAGTTATATATTTCAACAACTTAAAATTATTTTAAAATATTTTAAATTTCATAAATGGTTACAAACATGCTGGAATAAGCTAGACTTTTTTTTTTCCTTTGTGTGATTTGTAAATTTTCCTTGATCCTGAATAATGTTATGGATTTAGTAAAAACTTCTATTCTGGTCTATAGAAGTTAAATAGAAAATAATTTTTATTTTGGGGTCACAAGCCTAGAAGAAGTTCAAGACATGACAGAACTGTTAGTAGGAATAGGGACTGAAGAAAACATATTCTCACTGAAATCACATCTAGGTAAAGAAATTAGAGAAATGTTATATGGGATTCGATGGCAAAATATAGTTACTTACCATATGCTGAACATTAGAATACATGGTATATATGTGTTATTTTATACAGCTGTCACTATAGTCCTGTGAAGTAGTATAATTAGCTTCATTTTATAATTGAGAAAAGATTAAAAATATAAATAATTTTTCTAAAAATCTTATAGACATTATGTGGTAGTACAACTTCTTGATATCCATTATTTCTCTTTTCCCAGAATTTTTTATCCTTGCTTTCAGTAATGTGGCCCATTATCATAAATGATATCTTTCAAATACTCACAACTCTGTTGATTTTTCCTTCCATGCCACTGCAACTTGATGAACATATGGCTTAATTTATTTAATTCTGAATTTAAAAAGCTGAACTTCTGAACTAAACAGGGAAATCTTAAATCACTGTAAACATTTTCTTGAATCCCTGATGCTATCAGTTCTGAGACCCTCCATTGTTTTGTGTACTGCTAAGAAAGAAAAAAAAAAGGTCAATTAAACACTGACACACTTTTAATTTCCTCTTGCTGTATAACAAATTCTCACAAATGTAGGGCTTAAAACAGCAGAAAATTATTATCTCACAGGATCCATGAGTCAGGAGTCTGCATACAGGTTAGCAAAATCATCTGCTCAGGTCAGGCTCTCACCAGGTTGAAAGAAAGGGATCCAGGTGCTGCCTCTGGTACCTACCTGCTATGGCCACTTTCACAAAACCGGAGTTTGTTTCTGCTGCCATTTCCTCCTATACTTCACTGCCCCTTTTGCTCTTTGTGTCACTAGCTCCTGATTCAAGATACAAAATAAATGCATCTGATTGTTGACTCTAATTTGTGTGTCTCTACCTTTGCTGCAAAGGAGGTTGGAAAAAGTGACTTGTGGGCTGAGCTATTTGCTATACACAAGAGTCCCTCCAGCTTGTTTAAACAAAGAGGAATTAAATAATATTAAGTTACTCTCAGAAATCTTAAGAGGGCCAGAAGAACAAGATGTGGGTGCTATATGGTCAGAAAATAAAATCAATGAATTATTTCTGGTGAGATATTTCTGCTGAAGCACACTGTTACAGAATGTTGCATAACACTTCTCTCCATTAGTACTGGAAACTAGATTCACCACCAAAGTCTACATATAATGCCTCTGCCACCAGGTTTATGAAAGTATCTGATCACTACACACCTGGCCTTCACTTCATGTGCATCCAAGTCTTCTATGAAGCTGTAAGGCTGGTAGAACCTAGGTTATGTGCCTGCTCAGTAGTTGCAAGGAAATATGGAGGAATGCATTTTTTTAGTTTCCTAGGTTCTAAAATAAAGGAAGACAATATATAAGCCCATCAGAATGGATGTGGAGTGACCCAACATACTGCATCCACCCTATACATAGTTGGCATTTTCTGGTCGGTATTGAAAGGTGGGCTCTGCTTCCCACCAAGACATGTGAGGTACAGTGTTTTCTGAACATAAAAATAGGATTCAAATGCTGGACAGATACACAATGATTAGTGTTGACCAGAGTGAGGTTAGTGAAGCACTCATCTTGGTTAAAAAATTTTAGGAAGTACCAAACAACTCAGTGATCAAGAGCAATAATATTTTAATGTCATATTTGGGGGAAAAAAGCAAAATGAATGCAAAAACAGTCATAATGAACTAAAGGTCAAAATTTTAAATAAAAGATCAATATCCATGCTACATGAGCCCTATTGGAGGCTGAGACAAAAGGAAAGTCAGTAATACGGATCCTGCCTTAAATCCTGTGCCTGAGGCAAGTGTCCTGCTGGCCTTGTTCACTACATTTGTTTTTAAATGGCTGCCAGTCACACTCTGCTTACATATCCCCAACTTAGCCACTTCAGTGAAAAAGAGCTTTTCTTTTCTAGCATATATCCTTGAAATCCACAGTATATGCTGATTGAGTCACTGCCTCTTTGTGAGCCAAGCACTCTGACTAGAGAGATGGGGATACTCTGAGTAAACACCTTTGGGCACCAAGACTAAGAATCTCCTCCAGGATGTGTGGACGGAGAGAATAGATTTCTCAAAGGAACTGGGAGAATAGAAATGCAAAAGCGTAGTGGGCAAGCAGTAACATGACTGGTTAATGTGTCCAGATTTCTATAAATCCTCTCTCCTGACCTTTTCCCTTCCACTCCTGCCTCCTATGCTCTAATCACTATGTAGTATCCAGGTCAGTCTTTAAAATGCAAACCTGATCATATTTTTCAGCTAGAAACCCCTCAATAGCTTCTCAGTGCACCTAGAATATATCAAATCTTTGCATGTTTTATTAAACTCTGCATTACCTTGCTTCAGTCTGACTCCAGTTTTATTTTATCCCACACTTCTCCTTACTTACTATGCTCCAACCCTAGTGCCTTTACAACGTTCTAGTACACAGACTTCTTTGACATTTCAGGGAGTTCACACATGCTTCTCACCTGAATAACTATGCATTCTTCACATCTAAGTTTAAACGTCACCTCCTCAGTTGTCATGCTGATTTAAAATTGTTATTTCTCTCTCTCATAGCACCTTTCATAACACTTACCACATTTCATAATTACATAAGTGTCTTGGGACTATTTCATATACATTCCCTCTACATCTACCCCTGTTAGACTCTGAGAGCAATAAAGGAAGACACATAACTATTTTATTCAATTCTGTTTCCTCAGTTCCCAGGCTTGTACAGTGTCTGATACATAGTCAGTGATTAGTATACTTTTGGTGAATTAAGAGAGACTTGATTGAACATAAAACTGCCTTCTTTCCTGCTTACTTACAAGGTTAATTTTCTATTTTTTTCTTTTATAGGCCAACAACATTCTTCCAATAAATTATCTTTTTAAATTAGTTAGAGTTTGTTTTTACTGCTTGTAACCAAAGAAGCAACCTTAAATGTTACAATCCCTAGCAGGAAACTGAGATATTTAGGAGCACCTTGGAGGCAGTAGGGAGCCATTTGTCCTTCTCGGCATTCTTTTTGGTTCCTCAATCTGTGCTTTCACCTGATTTGCCAATCCTTTTCTGGAATATCTCCACCTGCTGCCTTACACAAAAGCCCAAATGAATTCTGAAGGAGACAAGAAGAATTTCACATCCTCTGCCCTCTGATCCCCAACTCTCAAACCCAAATGGACTAAAGGCAACTTTCAAAATGTTCCATATGATCTCAGCCCTGTAGGCATCAGCACATTTCACTCCTTCTGTTTGGAAAAACCTTCCACTGCTACAGACCTCACCCACTTCTCTCCTTCCATTGGTTCACCTTTCTATCATCTCTTGAGTCTCAAATAAGGCATCACCTCCTCCAAGAAGAGGTGTCTGCATCGAAGATTGTGTTAGGTGTCCTTCCAAACTGTATAATTGCCTTCTCCTCCTACTGTCTTCTGTGGACACTACACCATACACCTTATATTTCCTCATAGCCTAGTACATTATAAATATTCAATAAATATCTATAGCATACACAAAGTAGAAAAAAATTTCAAAATTCCTCATTGCCTACAAACCTACTTGAACTCTCATTTTCTGCAACACACACATGAACACATACACACCACACACATCCTGCACAACTTAAACATGTTAATATTGGCCTGGACTATGCTTTGCTTCCCCTTACCCCCTGCTTCTCCATGGTCAGCTGCTGGTGGAGAGATAATTTCTCATATACTTTACCAATCAAAGAGGTGGGTATTCTCAGAGATTTCAACTCCTGCCTAATACACATGGCTTACCTGCCATAGTGATGTGGTAAAGACCTATATAACATGGCTGGGAATGAGGATGGGGTGAAATGAGCTTAAAGTTCAAAAGAGAAGATTTGGGTGAGAGTTTCAGATGAATTGAGGAGGAAAATAATTTAATGTAGAAGGGTCCATGAAAAGAGGAGTTGCAGGGTACAGTGGTATTATGTGTGCACCAACCTAATAAAAAAGGTAATAAATGCCCATATTTCAACCTTTCACCCAGAACATCTTTGTATTCTTGCAAGATCTTCATTAAGAGATTTCTCTGTATTACAAAACTGCTTCCCAATGTGTCCACTTTAGTTCAAGGTCTCTCTGAAAGTAATTGAAGATTTGTTAGGATGCCATTTTAGTAGCATGTCCCTTGCCCTGTATTTCCTAGTCCTGGATTGTAATAACTTTCTCATAAAATATATTTCTCAAACTTTAGTATTAATTCAGGATTATTTCATTTATTTTTTATTAAAACTATGTAATTAAAGGACCTATTGGAAATGTCACTTTTATTAGTGAAACTATTAAATATTAATTTTTGAAAAATGCTTTTGCTGGTATATTGATCTAAAGTGGGCCTAGCTCTAACTTATCTAATAATTCAGAAAATCTCATTCTTTATTTTTTTTCAAGAAATGTAAAATAAAAATATTGAATGAAAAAAATCTGCCTAATCCTTCCTGTCATCAAAATATGATAACAAGGTATATTTTTAATAGGAGCCCTGAGAATTATTTTAAATCTGTTTTATTTGGATTTTAGTTACTAAAAACATATTATTATTTTTGAATATTTCATTCCCTTAACTTTCTTATGCTAAATGAAGGTGTGTTCTAAGTTACAAAATTACAGTGAGATCCATGGTCTACATTTTAGACAAAGGAAAGCATTTCCAACTTTCCTCTTGATCAAAGAAGGTTGCAGTGAAGTACTTTGAATCCCCTCATTTTCTAAACCCTCTATTTTATCCTTGGGACCAGTTACATATTTTGCAGTGTTGAAACCTTTTTAAAATAGTAAAATGTGTCAGATCTGCAGTAATGTAGAAATACCTTAAAAATATATATTCTCAGTGAAATACACAATGGAATTTCCATATTTTCAAAGTCATTTCATGTTGGTAAAAAGAGTAAGGGTATAAAATATCCTATCTTGTACCATTAATCTTACAAATAGACTCTGAGTGAATAGTATGCTATTAGTGTTATATGCTAACAGATATCAGAGCTGGCTAGCTACTTAAATAGCTTCCAGCTAATTAGCATTTTAGGGCATTTCTCCTTGCTTTCCCAGAATATACAGCTTTTTTACTGAAAGTGTAATAAATAAGATAAAAACAATGAGAATGACCACGTATTCTTTTCAAGTATTATGACTTCTAAAGAGTTGATATAAGCTTCCAGATTATTGCAAATTTTATCCCTTTCCCCTATTTTTGAGTAAGGAGAACCAACCTTAAATACAGGGAGATCCAATATGTCAAAAGCCTCATAATGTTTTCACTGTTTTCTATGTCTATGGCCTAATTCCTAGGCCAGTGTTTTTCAACTCAACCACTTTACAACAGCATCACATTTACAGCAGTCAATGAGTTTGGGATAGAAGAGTAATAATACAGATGCTTCATAATGTTTCATCATAGTGAGTTCTATAAGATGTTATAAGGAATGAATTCATGATAAAGTGACACTGCAATTATGACAAGAGAAACTTCTTTGAGGGATTGCTTAGAAGGAATATAACTTACATTCAAATTTACCACAGCACAACTTCTGGCAGAACGATATTCCACGTGCTTGCTTTGGAAACTAGTGGAGCTATATTGCCCACTGAATCATCTGGAACTTGGTAATTTTGAGTTTCTTTGTTTTTAATGAGAATGGATTTAGGTATCATATTTGTTGAATATTTGTAAGCAGGATGGTGACTTTGTGAAGAGGTTAGTTGAGATAATTGTGTGTGTTTGCGTGTGTGTGTATGTGTGATGACAAGAGACTAAACTAAGACTTTGGAAATAGTTTTGAGACAATAGATATCATAATTAAATCTTGAGAATACACACTCTCTCAGGCTCTATTCTAAGTGCCTTACAAACATATGACTCCATGGGGTAGACAGCATAATTATACTTATTTCACAGGAGAAGAAATAGAGGACTTAAGGGACCAAACTCCATGCCCAATGTCATCTGATTAGTTGTAAATCCAGGCTGAACTGATAGAGTCTGATTTTAGTTCTGAGGCTCTCAAGCTCTATGTTAGAATATTAAGCTGTGCATTGTGCTGTGTTTTACAGTGGGAGTATTGCAGACTAGAAATTCAGTTTAAAGAGTTAGAATGCAGAAACAAGAGCAACATTTTTTTTAGAAAGAATCTCCAGGTTAGGAATTACTACCAGGATGAAAGTGTTTATTCATTCCAGTAGTAATTCCTAATCTTTTCCTTTCCTACTTCATTTGCTTATGATATAGTGTCTTAGAAAAGAGCAGCACTTAGCCAATTTTACATCCGATGCCTGCTCTGGCATGTGCCAGGAAGTGAGAAGAAGGATCTTCCACTGAGAGAGTCATGTACCTTAATAATCACCCACAGAGACAATATGTAGTATTTGGTGAGATAATTTTCCAAAAGCAAACCAAGGTATTAGAGAGGAGACATGCATATTAGTTGGTTAAAAACCAACAAATGTTTAGTATGCTGGTCATCTTTCTACTGCCTATAAGCTCTGCATCAGCTGTCTAAATGTCTAAAATTAAAATCTCCTATATACCAAGATAGTTCACTCTCTTAAATTCAATTAAAAGTTTATTACTCTTTTGAAACATTAACTGACTAAGCAAAATGTAGTTTACTGAGTAACTAACATGCCATAAGGCTAACAGGCAAAGAAGCAAGGAAATCTATAGTCTACCTCAGCAAGTATTGGTATCAAAGTCTCCCACATTTCTCAACAATGTTCTGCTTTTTTCTATGATCTTTTAGTTCTCTGGATAAAGTATCAATAGGTTTTAATATCCCATTACTACTATTTCAGCTTACCACTGTTTAGCAATAACTGACCTGATAAGAAGTGCCAGCCTCCAGGTTGTTCATAGGCAGTAGCAGTAGAAGCAGCTTGTGAAAGACAAAGAGGGACAGGGTGAAATAACATCAAGAAAAGGATCAAATGAAGCATTCAAACTGCACAATGCACTACTGAAAAAAAATTCTAAATTGTTTAATTAATGGCAGATACAAAAATACCAATTCATACACAATGCATGTGCCACCTATATTTATAACCAGCCTACACATACTTAAGTTATTATTAATTGTCTACATATTTATTTTCAAGCACAACCATCTCTTTTTTAATCCTTCTGAATTGCTGTATAATGACAGTATAAATTACTGTCATTAGAAGTGTGCATTTTACTTCATTATAATTTGCAATGTCAAATGAAAAGAGCTTGGATAAGAAGAAGGCAGTGATGATCAGGAGATGCAACTGGTGTTATTTCTAATAGCACCTCAAGTCTTTAAAAAGAATATGGCAGGCCCAAGTCTAGCTCAAACAACAGAAATATAAGGAGAAAAATAAAAATGCATGTCATTTTGGAAAGATAAAGAGATAGTTGAAGGATGGCTAGAAAAAAAAGGGTGATGATATAGATATGTATTTAGATATCTAGAACACTATAGTGGAAAAGAAAAGGAGTGCTTGGCAAAATAAATTCAACCATGACAGTCTTATAAAAATAGCCACAAAAACATGGACATCTGTGATAGATTTGCAAGGAATAACAGTGTATCTAGCAGCTCTTCTTCCATTCCCATTATATCATTTTAGGACCCTGGGCCTGAAAATTTCATGCATCTTAACTTTGCAATGATTCTTTTTTGAGAATTCCCTTTAAATGCATGAGAAAGAATGTACTCACTTTCCAAGTAATTGTTTTGTTACAGATTTTCTTTTGAGTGCTTTGCTTTCTATTTGAGAACTTCAATAGGAAGTACAACACATTTCTTGAATGACAGTAATGCTTTCTTCTTCATGCACAAAGATAAAATATTCACCCTTTGCCATTCTGTGTCTCACCAATTCAGAAGCAGAACAGGAATAGAGAGTCAAGTTTTAAAAGTTATGGCAAAATCACTCTTGCAGAAAGTAGTGAGTCCAGGTTAGTCATAAGTCAAGTTTAAAGGTTATAAAGTTTTTGTTGATAGGTGGAGGGAGAAGAGATAGGTTTATGAATAGAGACCAAAAACCCAGGCTGTCAAAGTGAATTAGAAAAAAGCAATAATACAAGTTCAAGAAGGCAAACAGAGTTAAAAACCTAGGATACCCAAAATGTTAGAGGCATGAAAGTTGGTGCTTTGCATGTAAATAAGTCTATTCCACACTTCAGGTATTTGTGAAACCAGCCACAGATGAGCTAGTAAACAGGGCTTAGTCCTCTGATCCAAGGGCAGAGGTTGTCCTCCTTTGGTTTCTGCACTTCTCTATAGCACAAAGATGGGAAAGGCATGACAAATGTGTATTTACAGACAAGGACATACAGAAAGACCAATCACTACTAAGATATTTTGATTATGCAGTAGTAGTGTCTAAACCAAGCCTGTAAACAAAGGTTGAAGACAAAATGACTATATAGTCCATGTAGGTAACAAATGCATGAAGCCAGATGGAGCACACGTGCCCTTTCTTAAAGGGAATAGCTCTGAAGAAGTTTCTGCTTATTACTGCCAAGAGGACAGTGGGTCTAGTTTCTCAGGTACTTTGATTGATCAAGCAAATCCAAAACTGTATTTTTATTATAAAATTATCCACATTTATGTCACGTAATAATTCAATTTGTCTATGTAATAGGTAGTTTAAATATTACTTGTGGTTGGTGTGGAAATATCCATTTCCCAGATAATATATAGTCCAGATGAACAATAAAAACATCAATAACATGTCCAATTATTAGTTTGAACAACACAGACCTTTGTCAAAATTATCACTGAATCTTAAAAGGTCACAACCAGAGGCTCAGGGCTATAGACATCAATAAACATGATTCAGAGAAAATAAAAGTAAAATAGTGCTTAAAATGATTAAAAGAAGCAAAAGGTTAGTAAAACTGACATCAAATAAAGTCAACTGCAATTCAAATAATCAAAGTATAATTGGTATCTAACAGTATACCATCAATATTTGTATTGAGCCCTTCTCAAAATTTTGACAGAAACACAACTGTTACAGGAATGTTTAACATACCACTACTGTTCCATGACAAATAAAGAGAATAAAAAAATTTAAAACACTGTAAAGGATTTGAATCATATAATTAATAGAGGTGAAATAAAAGATAGATATTAAAAATTGTCTCTAAAAGAAATATTTACCTTTCTATTAACTTTTTTCTTATTATTGACAAAAAATTGCCCTACAATATTATGTTAGTTTCAGGTGTATTACATAATAATTTGACATTTGCACACACTATTAAATGATCACCACAATAAGTCTAACAACCATCTCTCCCCGTGCAAAGTTATTACAATATTATTGACCATATACCTTATATTGTAAGTCATCTCTGTGACTTATCATATAACTTAAAGTTTATATCTCTTAGTCCTGTATATCTTTCAAATACCTCTTCCAACCACCTTCCTTCTGGCATCTACCCATTTGTTCTCTGTATCTATGAATCTGTTTACATTTTGTTTTGTTTGTTTGTTTGTTTCTTTTTTTAGATTCCACATATAGGTGAAATGATGCAGTATTTGTCTTTCTCTGTCTGATTTATTTTACTTAGCATAATACCTTCTAGATCCATCAATGTTTTTGAAAATGGCAAGATTTCATTTTTCTTTTATGGCTGAAAAATGTTCCATTGTGTGTGTATATGTGTGTGTGTGTGTGTGTGTGTGTGTGTGTGTGTGTGTGTGTATATATATATATATATATATATATATATATATATACCACATCTTCGTTATCCATTCATCTATCAATAGGCACTTAGGTTGCTTCCATATCTTGTCTATTGTGAATATATCTTTTGGAATTAGCATTCTTGTTTTCTTCAGATAAATACCCAGAAGTAAAATTTCTGGATCATATGGCAGTTCTATTTTTAATTTTCTGAGGAACCTCCATACTGTTTTCCAAAGTGGCTGCACCAATTTACAATCCCACCAATGAAAAATGAGGATTCCCTTTTCTCTACATCTTCACCAATGCTTTTTATTTGTTGTCTTTTTGGTGATACCCATTCTGACAGGTGTGAGTTGCTGTCTCATTGTGGTTTTGATTTGCAGTTCCCTGATGATTAGTGATGTTGTACATCTTTTCACCTCTTTATTAGCCATCTGTATGTCTTCTTTGGAAAAATGTGTATTCAGGTCCTCTGCCCATTTGTTAATTGGGTTGTTTGCTTTTTTGATGCTGAGTTGTATGTGTTCTTTGAATATTTTGGATATTAACCCCTTATCAGATACAGCATTTGCAAATATCTTCTACCATTCTCTAGGCTGCCTTTTTGTTTAATTGATAGTTTCCTGTGCTGTATGAAAGGTTTTTAATTTGTTATAGAACTTTTTGTATATTTTTGTTTTTGTTGCCCTTGCCTGAAGAGACAGATCCAAAAAATTTCCTAGAACTGAGGTCAAAATCATGCTGCCTATGTTATTTCTAGGAGTTTTATGGTTTCAGGTCTTACATTTAAGTCTTTAATCCACTTTGAGTTTATTTTTTCATATGGTGTGAGAAAGTAGCGTAGTTTTATTCTTTTGCGTGTAACTGTCCAATTTTTCCAATACCATTTATTGAAGAGACTGTTTCTTCCCCATTATATTCTTGCCCTGTTTATCACAGATTAACTGACCATATAAGTGTGGGTTTATTTCTGGATTCTCTATTCTGTTCCATTGATCTGTGTGTCTGTTTTTGTACCAGTACCATAAATTTTGGTGACTGTAGCTTTGCAGTATACTTTGATATGAAGAATACTTCTGGCTGATACCTCCAGTGTTTCAGTGGTGCTGAATTCTTTTCACTTTTGCTTATTTGTAAAACTCTTTATCTCTCCTTCAAATCTGAATGATAGCCTTGCCAGCTAGAGTATTCTTGAGTGTAGATTTTTCCCTTTTATCACTTTGAATATATCATTCCACTCCACTCTGGCCCTCAAAGTTTCTGCTGAAAAGTCAGCTGGTTGTCTTGTGGGAGTTCCTTGCACATAACTAGCTGCTTTTCTCTTGCTGCTTTTAAAATTCTCTCTCAATCTTTAATTTTTGTCATTTAATTATAATGAGTCTTGTTGAGGACTTCTTTGGGTTCATCTTGGTTGGGAGTCTGTTTCCTGGATCTAGATGTCTGTTTCCTTCTCCTGGTTAAGAAAGTTTTCAGGTATTATTTTTTCAAATAAATTCTCTGTCTCTTTCTCTTCTGATTCTGGGACCCCTATAATACAAGTAGTACACTTGATATTGTCTAAGAGGACTCATGAACTATGTTCATTTTTAAAAATTCTTTTTTTTCTTTTTTTTGGTTCAGCTTGTGGGATATCCACTACTCTATCTTTCAATTCGCTGAATGTGCAGTTTTCTGTATCTACTATATCTAATCTACTGTTGATTATTAATCTTAGTAGTTTTTTTTTTTTTTTTTGCGGTACGCGGGCCTCTCACTGTTGTGGCCTCTCCTGTTGTGGAGCACAGGCTCCAGACTCACAGGGTCAGCAGCCATGGCTCACGGGCCCAGCTGCTCCACAGCATGTGGGATCTTCCCGCACTGGGGCACAAACCCGTGTCCCCTGCATAGGCAGGCGGACTCTCAACCACTGCGCCACCAGGGAAGCCCTACTGTTGATTCTTTCTAGTGTATTTTTTATTTCAGTTATTGTATTCTTCAGCTCTGTTTGGTTCTTCTTTATATTTTCTAACTCTTTGTTCAACTTCTCACTGTTTTCATCCATTTTATGTTAATCAAGCATCTTTGTGGTTATTACCTTAAAGTCTTTGTCAGGTAGATTGCTTATCTCCACTCCTTTTAATTCTTTTTCTGAAGTTTTGTCTTATTCCTCTGCTTCCTCATTTTGCCTAATTCTCTGTGTTTATTTCTATGTATTAGATCGGTCATTTAAGTTTCCTGATCTTGAAGAGGTAGCATTATGTAGGAGACATACTATGGGGCCTGGTAACACACTCCCCTCTGGTCTCCAGAGTTATACAGTGCCAGCCTGCTGGTAGGTGGGGCCAGGTCCCACCAATGTGGCTGTGTGGCCCACGTTGTCCTGGGACTGGTGCCAGCCCACTGGTGGTGGGTAAGCTTCTGGCACTAATTGGAGGGAGGCGGGACTCCAAAATGGTGCTTGCTAGCATCAGAGTCTTCATAGTAGAATGAGCTCCCCAAAATGGCTGCAGCCAGCATTTATAGTTGCCTCCAGCCTCTCTTGGAGGTTCTCCAAGATTAGCATGTGGGTCTGACCCTGACGTCTTTCAAATTACTGCCTCTGCACTGAGATTTGGAGCTTGTGAGATTTTATCTATGCCCTTGAAGAACAGAGTCTTGGTTTTCTGCAGCCCTCTAGCACTCTCAAATTGCAAGCCCCACTGGTCTTCAAAGCTAGATGTCCTGGGGGCTTGTCTTCCTAATGGAGGACTTCCAGGCTTGAACCCCATGTTGTTTGGAAAGAACCTCTGAAATTGTGATTATCCTTCCTTTGGTGAGTTGCCTACCTGACAGTGTGGATCTTGGGTATACTTGTCTCCATCCTTCCTGCCCATCTTATGGTTCCTTCTTTACATCTTCAGTTGTGAAAAGTCTTTCCTGCTAGTCTTCATGTCATTCTCATACATAGTTGCTCCATAAATAGCTATAATATTGGTGTGCCTCTGGGAGGAGGTAAACTCTGCCATAATGGCCACACCTCCTATTAAATTTTATATACTAACTATAAAATCCATTATGTACTTTTCTAAAAAGAAAAAAGAAAACTTAGCTCCAGAAAAGGAAGACATTACCTGGTTCACATTCTCTGATCAGAATATCATTAAAAAAAGAGTTGAAAATATCTTATGAAACAAATAGATTAAAACAGAATCAGTTGAACAGATGAAAAATACTCTTCTAGGGCTTCCCTGGTGGCAAAGTGGTTGAGAGTCCACCTGCCGATGCACGGGGCACGGCTTCGTGCCCCAGTCTGGGAAGACCCCACATGCCGCGGAGCGGCAAGGCCCGTGAGCCATGGCCGCTGAGCCTGCACGTCCGGAGCCTGTACTCCGCAATGGGAGAGGTCACAGCAGTGAGAGGCCCATGTACCGCAAAAAAAAAAAAAAAAAAAAAAAACTCTTCTAAATAACTACTAATCCCAAATAAAAGTACAATTTCAGTATATTTAGAATATATTAAACATGGGAATTTTGCTTGCCAAGGTATGGATTCCTTAAAGCTCTCCTCAGATGTAAAGCTATATTCTTAATCTTTTTCATTATAACATAAATGAATATTCAATTCAGAGGTTAGGGAACAAAACAGCAACTCTAGTGTAACCAAGAGGAAAGAATTAAGCAAAGATATTATTCAATAAAAATATATAAAATAAAATTTTTCAAAAGTAGAATCAAAAATATGCTTCTTTAAAACTAAAATAGAATGATGTTAGCAAATCTAATTTAAAAATGTGGAAAGTGAAAATAAGAGAAATAAGAAAACTATTGAAAATGTAAAAAGAGTAAATATAGATATGTATATAAATATACACACATCAAATATTCTATAATTAGCTTATATTGATTTTATGATTAGACATATAAATATTATTTTTCAAAAGGAAAACATAGCCACTTAATTTTACAAATATGAAATTAAAAATTTCCTTATGTTCTTTATACCTCAATAAAAATTAAAAAATATGAGAAAATATGAAATCATTAAGGACCTTCAGCAGAGCAGTTTTAGAGGAATGGGATGGGGGACTAAGGTTGGAAACCATACCTTGGTTGAAGTATGAGTGGGTGTTGAGAAAATGAAGACAGTACATAGAGACTTAATACCTTGACTGTAAAGTTCAGTGTATTACTAAAAAATTACATATATATGATTGAGGAAAAATACATTGATTTAATATGGAAGAGGCCATTGTTTTCTTTGCTTAAAATTTATAGATGGAGGGAAATGGCTGAAGTTAAAGAAATTGTGTAATTGATAGAAAAGTTCTTGCAGGAGGCTGGGTAGGATAATATTCATGGCAGAGATGAGAAACAGTTTTAGAAAAAATGGCTGATTATTTTGTGGAGTTAGGAAGTTTTGACAGAAATAATCAATAAACGATCAATGATAAGATTTTATGTGATCCAAACTGAGGACCATAGCCTGGAAGCCAGCTTCCCAGATTACTCTGAGAAACTGCTTGGGAGAAGCACAGTTTTCAGTACAGTTTTATATCTTGTCAGAACAAAGAACATTAAACAGGGATACATTTCTTCAAGGTTTCAAAAGAAAAACAAAAAAACCTGACCTGCACTTACACAGTGAGTCAGTATGGCCTTGGCACCTGGGAAAGGAGTCTTAATCATCAAAGGAAGACCATCATTGGCATCCCAGGAAGGGAGATATTTAATCTTTATTTTCAGCATGGACATGGTTTATTTCTTGTCAATGTGCCCTTTTCTTTAATAATTAAAGAAAATATACAACATATGATAGGCCACAAACAAGCTGCTTTAGTTAGCATAAAATTCAAATTTACTCATGTATAAGCCAGAATGACTTCCCCACACTTCAAAATGTGAAAATTTCTTTTATCAGAAGGAAGGAGAGATGGAAATGCCATTGAGTTAAAGTGGAGGTGGGGGAGAATGAAGTAAAGTAAGTTGAGTAAGCACATCACTTTTCTTAGTTATATAGGAAGTTAAGAGAAAGGACTGGATGTGGTATGATGGTGGGGATGCTGATGATAATAGGGCAAGAATT
The DNA here is from genome assembly GCF_951394435.1 of Stenella coeruleoalba. Taxonomy (NCBI): domain Eukaryota; kingdom Metazoa; phylum Chordata; class Mammalia; order Artiodactyla; family Delphinidae; genus Stenella; species Stenella coeruleoalba. The sequence continues at coordinate 26,805,283 of NC_137165.1, read as the reverse complement.
TGGAACAGAATTGTGACAATTTAAAATATTGAAGTGTCATATGCCCTGTGATCTAGACTGGGTAGAAAATGGACTATGGGATTGGGGAAGTATAAAAACCATAGGTTTTATATTAAATCTGAGAATTAAAACAAAAACACACTCAGAAAGAAAAGGAAAATATTATTTCCCATATATAGCATCGTAGCTCTTCAAACTGACATGAACTTTGGCATGAACTAATCATTATCTCTTTGATGACCTTTCAGCATGGCTCCAATGAAGCAGGATGCCAATAAGCAAAAACGTGCCTTTCAATTTCAGCCACTCATGTTCCAAAGTATCTCTTCCCAGCTTTAGGAAAAGTAAACATCTAGATTTCAAGAACCCTTGCTATAATAAAATTTAAACTTACAAAACATATGAATCAGAAGACTATTACCCATATCCATATCACAAAAAATCCCAACAACATTAAAAAACAACCACACAATATTTTCTTATTAAACTCAATCTTCCTAATAGAATGTCATACTAATGAGTATCTTTGAGGGTTTTTTTGTTCGTTTGCTTATTTTTACAGAAACACTTCTGTGTTCTGTGATAGAAGAGCATAAAAATATGACAAAATCTGGATTCTTTAAAGTTCCAAAACAGTATAGAATTATAAAATTTCACTGGTTTAGTGATTTTGCCTATTCACTTAGCTTATGTTTCTCTATTTCTCTCTGAGTGGATCAGGGTCTCAATTTCCAGCTATTGGAGAAAACTATGTGCTATTTTGATTTTCAGTATTAGCAGCTATAAAATGATCTGGACCACAGGAATTTACAAACTGTAAACTATGTAGCAACATGCAGTTGTAAAAACATCCATAACTTAAAGAGCTAACAGGCTACAGTTTGTATACCAGCTCAATCAGTTACCTAGTAAATTTAGGCAAGCCCTTTAACTAGTTAAATCTTAGTTTCTTTACCTGTAAAATGGAGACAATAATATTTCTTACCTAAAGTGCTGTGAATTGTTATAAGAAACAAGATACATAAGATTATTTTTGAAACTCAAAAGCCCTTGATAAATACAGTGGTACTGCATTTCATAGATGTATTCCATGGACTGGGGCAGCTTGCAAAATCACAAATCAACAATTATAAAATCAGGAAGGAATTGTTGGCAGGCAAGGTCATCTAATACAGTCACCTGAAAATATAATGGATTCTTTATTTTTTTTTGTTTTCGTTTTTGTTTTTGTTTTTTTCAGCCTTGGCTGCCGCTGGACAAAAAAGGATCACCTTTATACTTAGTTAATTGAATAGTCTGGCACAGGCTGACACTCTTGTCAGCTTCTTCCTGCAGGGGCTAAAGTGACAAAGAATTCTATCAAAGGCAGAGCTTAATAATAAAAAAACTGAGTCATTTAGATTTTTATTTACATTAAACCTTCAGACCAAACCAAAATTCTTACTTCCTGTCAGCAGTGTCAGTTATACAGAGGAAAATATTCTAACTACAGTTGCTATTGTTCACACTATTTCATTATTTTAAAGAGTCATTCTGGCAGGCACTCAGACAAAAGATAGGGGAAATGATGTCTAAAACAATAATCATAAATAAAACATGAAATCTACAAAATAGGGTGTTTGATGCATATCTGTTCTGAATACTGCATCAACCTTAAGCAATACAGTTGGATCACAAAGCAAGCAAATGCTTCACAGAAGGTCTAGTCAACACATGAAATGGAGAAAGGTAAATTGGAGACAGATTACTATCGTTCCCACTTGCAAGTTTTTCACTTGTACAATTTCTACAATGAGAAATTTTTTACAATCCAATTTTACATGGTCCAACAAAACATATTTTAGAACTTATCTTCAAGAGTGCTGGTAGTATAAGGGCTGTTAGATTTATATATTTAAAGCAGGTATTTCTATTTTTATTTAGTGTATTGCAGTTTAGGTTAAAATATATCAAATATTAAAATATAAAACTATACACTTGTACATAAAAAGAAACCACTGCCAAGACTATGTGGATGATTTTCATCATTTGTGTGTGTATGTTTATTTCTGGATAATTTTTTTTTATTTCTTTCAATATGTATGTGAGATATCTATATATACATATATGTATATATAGAGAGACTGACATCTATATTGATGTATTTATATTGACATATATATATATATCTCCTATTTAGCATGGTTTGTAAAGATTATTTTTAATGGCTGCTTAATTCATTGTGTAGATCTATCAAATTTTAATCAATTGTTTCTTTCTGTAAGGCATTCTTTTATGTATTAATTATTTTTAAAGTGTTGCAAAAATATCCTTTACACGGGAACAGACTTTTACTTCCTTAGGATGAAGTTCCTAGAAATATATATATTGAGATGAACTCTTTTAAGGCTCTTGATACAATTTATTTTGGTTAAGACAAGTACGGTCAGCTAAATCAATTAGGCAGGAAGGACATTATCAATACTGGGAGCAACATCTGATCCTGTAAGGAAGAAACAGAGAGGATTTTTTTTTTTTTTTTTTTTTTTTTTTTTTTTTTTTTTGCGGTACGTGGGCCTCTCACTGTTGTGGCCTCTCCCGTTGCGGAGCAACAGGCTCCGGACGCGCAGGCTCAGCGGCCATGGCTCACGGGCCCAGCCGCTCCACGGCATGTGGGATCTTCCCGGACCAAGGCCTTCCCAGACCTGTGTCCCCTGCATCGGCAGGTGGACTCTCAACCACTGCGCCACCAGTGGAAGCTCACAGAGAGGATTTTTAAATGCTTCCCTTCTCTTTGAGATAGAGAATCCTGAAAATGCTACAGTCCGGAAGGTCTGCTTTCTAAAGAAGGTCTATGGACATGTTCCTAACTGATACTTCAAAGCAATAGAAAATTTATGTTTATCATCTGGATATATAAATGAACATAAAAGTACGCAAATTTTTCAGAACAAAGTTTAGAGAGTCCAAAGTTATAGATTCTGAATATATAGTGTATTAATCGTGATCATGACAGGAAACATATCATGCACTCAGAAGAAATGATCAAAAAAGACGTCAGTGAAGTAACTATTTCCAGAGGTTGGGCAGAGGTAAGGGAATCAACAAGGGCTGAGAAAGCTCTCAGGCACTAGCAAGAATGAGACACATTATAACTCAGGATGCGAAGATTCATGGAGAAAAACTCATGTTGCCTGAACCCAACTCAGAGCTACAACTGCGGGAGAGAAGGTAAGGATTGTCTAAGGATACAGCTACTGTAAAAACCACAGCTCAAAAGAGTGGGATTGAGAAGAAGATATGGGAGTATACCTTGATGTCTTTCTCTTGCTCTCTTATTTCCTGCTGATCTTTTCTCTTGGTGTAATCTATCCACAACCTGGAGTGCAATTGATACTATCTGTAGTGTTGAGCTGTCTTGAGCATGGATTGGGGCAAAAAGAGTCAAAAAATGATGGGTGGTGGTGGTGTATGTAAGGGGATAAGGGTAGGTGTTAATGAAAATAACAGCACATGGGGAAAAGTAAGAAGGTAATTTATATCAGTGCTTCTTAAACTTTAATGTGAATACAAATCATCTGAGAATTTTGTTAATGTGCAGATTCTGATTCAGTAAATCTGCAGTAGGCCTGAGATTCTGTATGTGGAATAATTTTCCAGGTTGCTAGTCCTTGAACTGCACTTTGAGAAGTAAAGACTCATAACATTATCAACATCTTTTTCTCTTAGGCATTTAAATTGTAGATTTCAGAAATTTTCTGAGCAATTACTAAAAATCAGGCATTGTAAAATGTCCATTTGCATAAAGCATCACATTTGATCTATGTAACAATCCCATGAAATAGGGGGATCCTGTCACAGATGTAGGGTCTCTTTTATAGGGGCTACATTCCTTTGGGGTGATGGGGCCATGCAGATAATATATAGCCCAGTCCTTGTCCAGGTTCTCAGGAGATATGCTTGATGGAATCCTTGACGGCAAGGCTTGAAGGAACACATTCCTGGATCAAAGGAGTACATCTAGAATAAGGTTTGTAAGAGCCACAGAAATATACCCAACTTTCTCTCATCATCATTAATAACCCACATTTAAAGACAATAAGCAGAGATTTTTCCAGGTGATATGGGAGAATCCAAGCTGCTAAAGAGGTCTCCATTTGGTTCTTAGACATTTCTAGGTAGATTTACCTAAGTTCATATTTCTGCACCAGTGGAATTCTTGAGTTCTCTGTCAATAGATAAAAGAATATAAAAAGCATGTACATAGTTAACATTATTGTACCAATGTTAATTTATTGGTTTTGACAAATGTGTGTGATTATATAAGATGTTAATATTAAGGGAATTAGTGAATGAAATATGGGAACACTATACTATCTTTGTACCTTTGTTGTTTCAAGGTAAAAGTTTCAAAATTATATACACTCACACCTCAGAGATATTGAGGGTTAATTTCCAGACCACCACAGTAAAGGGAATAAAGCAAGTCACACAATTTTTTTCATTTCCCAGTGCATATTAAAGTTATGTTCACACTATAATGTAGTCTATTAAATGTACAATAACATTATGTCTGTAAAAACAATTTACATACCTTAATTAAAATACTTTATTGATGGGCTTCCCTGGTGGCGCAGTGGTTGAGAGTCCACCTGCTGATGCAGGGGCCACAGGTTCGTGCCCCGGTCCAGGAAGATCCCACATGCCTCGGAGCGGCTGGGCCCGTGAGCCATGGCTGCTGAGCCTGCGCGCCCGGAGCCTGTGCTCCGCAACGGGAGAGGCCACAACAGTGAGAGGCCCACGTACCACAAAAAAAATAAAAATAAAAAAAATAAAAATAAAATACTTTATTGTTAAAAATGTTAACCATCATCTATACCTTCAGTGACATTAATTTCATTGTACACCTCCATCAATTTATAAAATAAGATAACAATGAAGTTTGCCACATTGATTGATTCTTCCTTTCATGAATGATTTCTCTGTAGCATGCAATACTGTTTGATAGCATTTTACCCACAATAGAACTTCTTTCAAAACTGGAGTCAATCCTCTCAAACCCTGCCCCACTGACTTATCAACTAAGTTTACATAATATTATAAGTTCATTGTTGTTATTTCAACAATAACATCTTTGCAGTATTCCAGGAGTAGATTCCATCTCAAGAAACCATTTTCTTTCCTCATCCGTAAGAAGTAATGTCTCATTCATTAAAGTTTTATCTGAGATTGTAGCAGTTCAGTCACATCTTCAGGCTCCAACCTCCACTGAAGTCTTGAACCCCTCAAACTCATCCATGAGGGTTGGTATCGACTTCTTCCAAACTCTTGTTAATGTTGATATTTTGACCTCTTACCATTAATCATGAATGGTCTTCATTGCATCTAGAATGGTGAATTCTTTCCAGAAAGTTTTCATTTTACTCTGTATAGATCCATCAGAAGAATTACTATCTATGGCACTAGTGCCTTACAGAATGTACTTTTTAAGTAATGAGACTTGAAATTACTCCTTGATCCAAGAGCTGCAGAATGGATGTTGTGTTAGCAGGCATGAAAACATGAATGTCTTTGTACTCCCCCATAAGAACTCTTGGGGGTGACTAGGTACATTTTCAATGAGCAGTAATATTTTGAGAGAAGTCTTTTTTTCTGAGCAGTAGGTATCAACAGTGGGCTTAAAATATTCAGTAAACCATGTTGTAAACAGATATACTGATATCCAAGCTTTTTTGTTCCATTTATAGACCACAGGCAGAGCAAATTTGCATAATACTTAAGAACCCTAGGATTTTCAAAACAATAAATGAACATTGGCTTCAAATTCAAGTCACCAGCTGTGTTAGCCCCTAACAAGAGAGTCAGCCTTTCAATATTTGAAGCCAGGCATTGACTTTTCTTCTTTAGCTATGACAGTCCTAGTGGCATCATCTTCCAAAAGAAGGCTATTTTGTCTATGTGGAAAATCTGTTGTTTAGTGTAGCTACCTCCACTAATTATCTTAGCTAGATCTTCTGGATAACTGTGGTAACTTCTACATCATCTCCTTCTACTTTTATGTTATAGACATGGCTTTTTTTCTTAAACCTAATGAACCAACCACTGCTCACTTCAAATTTCTGCAGCTTTCTCACCTCTCCCAGCCTTCATAGAATTGAAGAGAGTTAGGATCTTGCTATGACTTAGGCTTTGGCTTAAGGGAATGTCATGGCTAGTTTGATCTTCTATCCAGACCACTAAAAATTTCTTCATATCAACAATAAGGCTGTTTTCACCTTCTTATCATTCGTGTGTTCACTGGAGTAGCACTTTTAATTTCCTCCAACTTTTCATTTGCATTCACAACTTGTTTAACTGTCTGGCACAAGAGGTCTAGTTTTTGTCCTATCTTGGCTTTCAGCATGCCTTCTTCACTGTTTAATTATTTCTAGTGATAGGCTTAAAGTGAGAGATATGTTACTCTTCTTATCACTTGAATACTTAGAGGCCATTGTAGAATCATTAATTGGCCTTACTTCAATATTATTGTGTCACAGGGAATAGGAAGGCCAGAGGAGAGGGAGAGATATGGGGAAAGGGGGGTAGGTGGAGCAGTCAAAACATAAAACATTTATTGATTAAGTTCACTGTCATATCTGGGTGCAGCTTGTGGTGCCCCCCAAACAATTACAGTAGTAACACCAAAGATCACTGATCACAGCTTATCATAACAAGTATAATAATAATGTAAAAGCTTGAAATATTGTGAGAATTACCAAAATGTGATACAGAGACCTGAAGTGAACAAATACTGTTGGAAAAATGGTGCCAAAAGACTTGCTTGACACTGGGTTGCCTCAAACCTTCAATGTATAAAATATGCAATATCTGAAAGCACAAAAAGAGTAGTGCAATAGAATGAGGTGAGCCTGTAGATAGTATATGTCAGCCAAGGGAAAAGGAAGAGTGAAACACTCTATGACAAAAAAAATGTAATTTATTCTTCTCTCTACTTATAAAGAAATGCAGCTTAAAAGAGGATTATAAAAGTTTGAAAAACAAAAATTATGTGCCCAAAAGAAGGCACTAATGTGTAGATACTGGAATCAGATTGCTTGGGTTCAAATGTCTGCTATCATCTGACATGTAGACCTTGGGAAATTTACTTAGTCACTCTGTGTCTCAGTTTTCTCACCTATAAATTGGCAATAATATTAGTACAAACTTCTTAAGCACTATTGTGATCTGTAATAATAAATATGTATTTGGTCTTTGTCCCCATTTCCTGACAAACAGATCCTAAAATGATTGGAATCTCTGAGATGATGTTTCTTTCTGTGAGCTAATGATATGACTGGTGACTTGGGGCTCCTGGATCACCTCATGATTAAGTCTGGTTGCTGGGAAAATCAGTCATGTGATTAGAGGGTTGGAACTTTCAGTCCAACCCCCGACCTCTGGTGAGGGAAGAGTAGAGGAGCGGAATGTGAATGTTGAGTTAATCACTAATGGCCAAAGACTTAATCACATGCCTACACAATAAGACCTCCATAAAAATCTGAAAGCTATGAGGTTTGGAGATCATCCAGGATGCTAAACATTGTAGCTGCTGGGAGGGTGACATGGCTAGAGAAGGCACAGAAGCTCTGCACCCCTCCTCTCTTACCTTACCCTGTGCATCTCTTCCATCTGGCTGTTCCTGAATTACATCCTTTGTAATAAATTTGTAATCTAGTTAATGAACCATTTTCCCGAGTTCTGTCAGGCTTTCTAGCAAGTGATTAAACTCCAGGAGGGAGTCATGGGAACATCCCATTTATAGACGGTCAGTCAGAAAAACAAGTGACATTCTGGACTTGTGATTGGTATCTGAGGTGGGGAAAGTCTTGTGGATCTGAGACCTTAACCATGGGATCTGACACGAACTCCAGGTAAATAGTTTCAGAATTGAGTTAAATTAGAGGACACTCAACTGGTATCAGAGAATTGCTTAGTTTGGGGAAAAAAAACCACACATTTGGTGACTGGAAGTAAAGTATGAGTGTTGTGTGTAGAGAGGGAAAACAGAGGAGTTTTCTCTTTACAGCTGTCACGAGACTAAGAAAAGTCATGTATTTAAATCATACCATAGTGCTGATAATAATGAATGCAATAAACCTACTATTTTTATTATTAATAATGTTACTTTTATTATCCTGTGTTTTTCACTGGATCCCTACATCTTAAGTAGAGGAGCTTATATATTTCTCCTGATCTGGCTAAAAACGGTATTAAAGTTTGGCATTATTATCAGGACTTGACAAATGGGGCAACTCAAATTGAGAGTTTACATTTGCTGCCCACAATAATCAACCTAAGTCAGAATAGTGGGGACAAGACCCCAAACCAATTTCTCTGACTAAGTTTCAGTACTCTTCGTATGGTCATGCTATCTTCTCTAGTAAATTCTTGCCCTTTGTGAGTTGTAGGGAAAAAATATTCCACATAAAAATATTACCCAATACTTCTTGGACGTCCCTATCACTTCCAGAGACCTATTTCTGGAGGCTCACTGATTCTCTGGCTGCCTACTCAAGACTACATAGAACACAGTTTCACACACTCTCTGCAGAGACTTAGGCAGAGAAAACAGATTACTTCTGAGCTAAAGGGCTCTTGAGTATTAGGGAAGGGGACTGTCTCTCCTGTCCACTTTTCTATTAATAAAATGCACAGGGCAGAGCACCTAGGCAAATTAGCCATGCTGTAAGACCTGCACCCCACTTTGCTTAATCATCAGACTATAGTACCCAGGGGGGATGAAAAGAGGGCCTTGATACTTAGCAATCTTGTCATCCAGTGCCAATCCAAGGCTAACAGGAAAATTCTCCACAGCTGTTCAGATGGCTGGTGGTTCGTTCGCTGGCAACAATTCTTGCCACCAAATGAAGAGCTGAGCTCTAGGGTGTGTTGACAAAATACTGTTTATAGATCCTTAATTAGAGTGAGGGAAGATTCCCAACAATTCCTTCCACTTGTCTGCCAGATGGTCTATTTATTATCCTTCATCTGAGTCTCCCCTCCCACCCCTGATACCAAGTTTTTATCACTGTCACTTGTAAGTCTTTGTTTATCCTCGTGGAGAGCAGTACATTGATACTTCTTCAATTTATAATGTGTGATATGATGCTTGTTGGTTATGAGAAATGGGCCGTTGCCTGGTAACCAAGGTGTCTGTTACCAGGAAAAGAAAAACTTATTAAGCAAGGCACCCAATTTTTACAGTATTACAAACAAATTGGCTACTTTTTTTCTTAGATGTTTCAGGTAGTGGAGCCCCTTGGAACTAGACCCATATCTTCTGACAAGACCAAAGCAATGAAATTAAAGATAGGAAATAAGAATATAATTAACTTTCCAGTGAATATAGATTTCTTTTATTGATGCTATGGTGCTGGGAAAGAGGAAAAGAAGACATCTCATGTACTCAAGTCCCTATGTCTGATTTCATCACTCTAATTGATACAGTCAGGGTCCATTAAAACACTTGATGTCAGCCACAGAGCCAATGTAGAGCTCAGAAAATTTGTAAAGCCCCAATTTTGCACCAGTTTAATCCTTAAGCTAGTACAGTGATCTTTCACAGTTTCAATAACTATTCCACATAATCAAGAACATGTCTAGTAAGAAGTTCCAATAACTGTCTCTGGTTTGCAGCTCCCTCTTTTGTATACCTTAATTTCCTATTTGTTACGTTAAGTAAATGCCAGATTTTATTGTGATTGTGCCCCTCGTACCATCTCATTGTGGCTTCTCCTTTGTCTTTGGATGTGGGGTATCTTTTTTGGTGAGTTCCACTGTCTTCCTGTTGATGACTGTTTAGCAGTAAGTTGTGATTCCAGTGGTCTCACAAGAGGGAGTGAGGGCACATGCTTCTACTCCATCATCCTGAACCAATCTTGACCAATAAGTGAGCAGAGGTGTCAGTTCTGGATGGAGGCTTTAAGGGCCAACACCTTCCTCACCATGTTCTCCTTTCCATCTGCCAAAACTACTGGCAATGTTCCAGAGAGAGGCTGCTCTGACACCTTGGGTCCCAGAGAGATGATATGGAATAAAAACAGGGTCAACCTGCTAGTGTTGGGCATAACCTCTGGGTGGGTGACTCACAAACTGGAGAACAATTATACCACAGAAGTCCACTCACTGGAGTGAAGGTTCTGAGCCCCACGTCAGGCTTACCAACCTGGGCATCTGGCAATAGGAGGATGAATTCCCAGAGAAACAGACTTCGACTGCTAGCAGGATTTGACTGCAGGACTTTGACAGGACTGGGGGAAACAGACTCCACTCTTGGAGGGCACACACAGAGTACTGTGTGCATCAGGACCCATGGGGAAGGAGCAGCGACCCCATAGAAGACTGAACCAGACATACCTGCTAGTGTTGGAGGGTATCCTGCAGAGGCAAGGGGTGGCTGTGGCTCACTGTGGGGACAAGGACACTGGCAGCAGAAGTTCTGGGAAGTACTCCTTGGCATGAGCCCTCCGGAGTCCACCATTACCCACAACAAAGAGCCTGTAGCCTCCAATGCTGGGTCACCACAGGCCAAACAACAAACAGGGAGGGAACTGTTGGTTATTTGGCCTCACCCATCAGCTGACAAGTGGTTTAAAGTTTTACTGGGCTTTGCCCACTAAAGCAACACGCAGCTGTACACACCACTAGTCCCTCCCATCAGTAAACTTGCACAAGCCTCTTAGCCTCATCCACCAGAAGGCAGACAGCAGAAGCAAGAAGAGCTACAATCCTGCAGCTTGTGGAATGAAAACCACATTCACAGAAAGATAGACAAGATGAAAGGGCACAGGGCTATGTACCAGATGAAGGAACAAGATAAAATCCCAGAAAAACAACTAAATGACTTGGAGACAGGCAACCTCCCAGAAATATAATTCAGAATAATTATAGTGAAGATGATCCTGGACCTCAGAAAAAGAATGGAGGCAAAGATTGAGGAGATGCAAGAAATGTTTAAAAAAGGCCTAGAAGAATTAAAGAACAAACAAACAGAGATGAACAATACAATAACTGAAATGAAAAATACACTAGAAGGTATCAATAGCAGAATAACTGAAGCAGTACAATGGATAAGTGACCTGGAAGACAGAATGGTGGAATTCACTGCTGTGGAACAGAATAAAGAAAAAAGAATGAAAAGAAATGAAGACAGCCTAAGAGACCTCTGGGACAACATTAAATGCAAAAACATTCGCATTATAGGGGTCCCAGAAGGAGAAGAGAGTGAGAAAGGACCTGAGAAAATATTTGAAGAGATTATAGTCAAAAACTTCCCTAACATGGGAAAGGAAATAGCCACCCAAATCCAGGGAGCACAGAGAGTCCTAGGCAGGATAAACCCAAGGATACACATGCCGAGACACATAGTAATCAAACTGACAAAAATTAAAGACAAAGAAAAATTATTAAAAGCAACAAGGGAAAACTCACAAATAACATACAAGGGACTCCCCATAAGGTTAACAGCTGATTTCTCAGCAGAAACTCTACAAACCAGAAGGGAGTGTCATGATATATTTAAAGTGATGAAAGGGAAGAAACTACAACCAATATTACTCTACCCGACAAGGGTCTCATTCAGATTCGATGGATAAATCAAAAGCTTTACAGACACACAAAAGCTAAGAGAATTCAGCACCACCAAACCAGCTCTACAACAAATGCTAAAGGAACTTCTCTAAGTGGGAAACACAAGAGAAGAAAAGGACCTACAAAAGTGAACCCAAAACAATTAAGAAACTGGTAATGGGAACATACATATCGATTATTACCTTAAATGTGATTGGATTAAATGCTCCAACCAAAAGACACAGGCTTGCTGAATAGATACAAAAACAAGACCCATAAGCATGCTGTCTACAAGAGATCTCCTTCAGACCTAGGGGCACATACAGACTGAAAATAAGGTAATGGAAATGGATATTCCATGCAAATAGAAATCAACAGAAAGCTAGAGTAGCAGTACTCATATCAGAAAAAATAGACTTTAAAATAAAGAATGTTACAAGAGACAAAGAAGGATACTACATAATTATCGAGGGATCAATCCAAGAAGAGGACATAAGAATTATAAATATATATGCACCCAACATAGGAGCACCTCAATACATAAGGCAAATGTTAACAGCTATAAAAGAGGAAATCGACAGTAGCACAATAATAGTGGGGGACTTTAACACCTCACTTATACCAATGGACAGATCATCCAGACAGAAAATAAATAAGGAGACACAAGCTTTAAATGATACAATAGACCAGATAGATTTAATTGATATTTTTAGGACATTCCATCTGAAAGCAGCAGATTACACTTTCTTCTCAAATTCACACAGAACATTCTCCAGGATAGATCACATCTTGGGTCACAAATCAAGCCTTGGTAAATTCAAGAAAATTGAAATCATATCAAGCATCATCTTTTCCGACCACAACGCTATGACATTAAAGATAAATTTCAGGGGAAAAAAACGTAAAAAAACACAAACACATGGAGGTAAAGACCAGAAACATAGAGGTACTAAAAATAAAAGAAATAAGAAATTTGCTGTAGATGTGTGTATGTGTGTGGGGAGGTACAAAAGTGTATACATATATTCATGCAATTTTATATCCATATAGCTATACTTTAGCTTATCTGGCATACTTAATGACTGCATAATATGTATGGTAAGTTTAAAAAATGTGAGGATAAACAAGATAGAGAGAGGCCCTGCCCACACAGAAGTTAAACATCTAGAGAATGGCAGGAAAAGTAAAGAGACAATTATTGCACAGTATAATGAATACTGAAGTATATATTGATAATAAATAGAGGTTGCTATGAAAACTCATGGATCAGATTTCAGGCTTGAATGGTCAAGAAATCTTAGTTGAAAGCCATTTGATTATTTGGCCGTTTAACTTGGGACCTAAAGATGACGAAGGGAATAATTAGGAGAAGAGAGGAGTGATGGGTGAGATTTCCAGGGACAGAGAGAGAAATACAAAATTTTCCTAGTCAGCACCGAGAAATCTTTTAACAGTACTAAATTTATTTTGTGATTTTCTTCTGAATGTTTTATCCCCTGAACATATACAATGGAGAGAACTTTGCTCTTGTCATATGCTTTGCTGAGATGCTTCCCTGTATTCTCTGTCTGATCCTTTTATCATTGTCCAAGTATTTTGTGCTACAGCGAGTTTTCTCTGGCCCTGCCCCTTCTTGGTGCTCCAGTGTAATCTGAGCTGTACTGTGACTGTTTCCCTATGAATCTGTCAACTTTTGAGGGCAGGGATATGATAACTTTAGAGCACAGTTCTTGAAAAAACAACATTGATCTGAATGGCAGCTTGTCAAATCCTAAACCTGACTAACGATATCATTCAAGATTTTTCCAGCTGTGTTATGGGAGCCAAAAAAACACAAAACAAAAACAAAACAAAACAACTGACTTCTCCCATCAGGAGATCCACCAGAGCAGTCTTCCAGAGGAACTCTGCACTCAAATGTAGTGCTTCCTGGATCAAGACCAATGGTTAGTCAGTCTTTGTTATCAGACTTTCTTAGATCAATGCTTCTTTCCTGTGGAATGACTTCACTGAACAGTTGTAAGAAGAGAGTTCATTTCTGGGCTCAAGCAAACCTTTTAACGATATCAACAAGAATGGAAAAGGAAAACTGAAAAATGACTCCTGAAGAAACTTTGACTTATGGTCACATTGAGAAGGAGTGATTTTAAACTAATGTCTGAAGTTGGTGAAACTGAAGTTTCAAGATGTAAAATAAGTTACAGCTAATTTAGTGTTCAGGCTGTTATGGATGAAGAGCTGTCTGACTCCAAAGCTTGATCTTCTTTGACCAGAAAAAACTGCCTCCCAAATCAATTAGCTTAGCCACCTGCTAGCTAAGGAACTGCTTCAGCATTACAGCCTGATGTGCTCAGCTTGAGGTCTTGGCAGACAGCAGAACGTGGAGTCTCCTGACTGAAGTCCTAATCTGTGGGAACTATGTGCGCACACACACGCATGTATGTATATGTGGATGGCTTTAAGGGATCCCATGAGAGCTTTGGGGTGTTTCATTCTTTTTGCTTCTCCTGCATATTTTATAAATAGCTTTAAAGATAATAAGTAGCAATATTTTATGAGGCTCTTAAGTGTGTAAGTGTCACTGCCTGGCTCAAACATGTTTAATCTGTATTTGCTGAACAAGTAATAATCTTGTGCCTCCTCCTTACTAAATCTTCCCTTTAATCTCTTTAGAAAAAGGGTACAGGTTTAGCAGGAGATATAAGCAAACTATTATTTATAATATTCTCTTCAAGATAATTGGAAGAAATCTCTAGGAACAAAATTTAGTAATTTGAGTAAAACTGTATTAGAATTAATAAATTAATAAGTTAAGAAGACTGAATTGTAATATTTACCCAAAGACTAACTGGTATTATATTAACTCATATTGAATGTTTCTCTTTTACATGCTACTTAGAAATTATCAGGGAAAAGCAAATGCCAATATTTAAGGACCAAAATCAAGAGTTGTCATCTGTAAGGGACCATTGGCAATTGTTGAGTAATTAAATATTGGACAACTCATATATTTTCCCCATCATTATCCTGGGCTATCAGAAGGCATAATAACTCATTAATTAAATGTTAGCACTTCCATGGTAAATTGATAAATGGATTAAACTGTTAAAATAGTGAAAATGTGTTTTGTAAGCTTTTAACCAGTAAGTCTATAAGTCTGTACTGAGAGTTAGTATAATTATTAAAGAAATAACCTTGTCATATGTATATGTGTCATATATATGTGTGTGAGTATGTATGTTATAATTTTTGTATATAGAGAAGTAAGTAAAACTAGTTTTTCTAATTTCATTTAGGAAAACACAGAAGAGCTTAAAAATTTGAGAATGGCTTCAAACAAAATGGTTACATTTTAAAATGGCACTCAACGAAAGAGAAATTATGTATTTGAAAAATTCATGTAGTTTACATGATGTTACTTCTACTGTACTATGACATCATAATATCTTCAGTGCCCATTGAATGATTAAGTATTATATTTGTCTTTTAACCAAAATATCTGAGGGTTTTGTACTTTTATAGTATTTCTTCAACCATCAATTCCTTTGCAGGTGTTGGTCTCTCCAACTTCATCCATTCTCTTACCTAAACTTTCTCATTTGCTTAAATGAAGAACTGAGTGTGTTTCCATAGAAGTTCTGCAGAGAAGAGTTCATGGATTTGATGACTTTGCTCCTCAGAATCATTTGCTGTTCACCTCCTTCTTAGTTTACAGCCATGCTATTAAATGTTTGCATTGGTTGAGTTCACATGTATACATAAACTCTCAATATGAATGTAAAAAATGTCTTTAATCCTTATCTTTAAATCCTTACGAAAATCTGGATCATTCTGTACTAAAAAATTTCCTCCATGGTGAGGGAGGATCAGTACAGTACAAGGTTTTCCAGTCTTGGCACTATTGACATTTGGAGGCTTTTTCCATTTGTTGTAGGGTGCTGTGCTGAGCATTGTGGAATGTTTAGCAGCATCCCTTGCTCCTACCCACTAGATTCCAGTAGCAGTCCCTGCCCAGCTGTGGCAAATAAAAATGTCTTCAAACATTGCTGAATATGCCTTGGCAGGGGGAAGCAAAATCACCCTCTGCCCAACAGAGAATCACTGAAAATCCTGGAATAAACAAATATTTTATGATTAGTTATTTGCCTGAGCCTTGTACTGTTAAAAGTGAGCTACCTTCACTTTTATGAATCAAACATCAGAACATGCAAATCATAGTTATGTAAACTATTATTGATTATCCAGAACTCTCTTTGTGTTTAAAGTTTCTGTTTTCATTACATTTCTGCCCAGCTCTTGATATTTGCCTTTGTTTCCTATTTTCAATCCTAATCGAATGTTTGTCAAATTCCTCTAACAGTATGTATAGATTTATTGCATTGATGACGTGAATTGATGGCCTCCTTAAATCCACACTCTTTGCAATGCAAGTTTACAGCTCCCCCTAACAAAAAGTAGAGTCTATTTTCTCTTCCCTTGAATCTGGATTGGACTTGTGACTTGTTTGGCCTACAGAATGTGGCAGAATTGATAGTGTGTCAATTTTGAGTCTAGGCCTCAAGATGTCTTGTGTTGCTTCCTCTCCATCTGTTTTCATTTGAACCCCAATCCTGACATTTAAACATATCTGGACTTACATGCTGAAAGGATGTGAGAGACCACATGTAGGAGGGACAAGCCATCCAAGCAGAGGACATCTGAGACCATATAGCCTTCAGCCAACTACCTACTGACAGAAAAATCATAAGACAGTTCTGAGATCATTCAAGTCCAGATCGGCAGAATCACCCAGCCAACCTTCAGAACTTTGGAGGTAAATACATGCTGATCATTTTAAGCCACTAAGTTTTGGTGCTGGTTGTTGTGCAGAATTACTGTCAGTTGATTTATCTACTGTCTTGATTTCTCATATTTCTAAAACTTTGGACCAGATTTATTCCTTTTGCTCTTTCTGCTCCAGCCACTCCAAATAGGATTAATTACTGATTTTGCTTTTGTCTCTGGGTCTAAAACTCTAAGCAGTCCCACTCGGTGAGAAGCCCCATAAATCTTTTTCCAAGCCCTGAAAGGGACAGTATGGTTCAGTGATGGACTTTATTTTTTATATTCTTCAAAACTGCCTATGTTAGTTTGAATAATTATTGTTTGATTAATTTCATCATTTGAAAAGGACTTTATAATATCTAGTAATAATATTTATATAGACATGCCAGATTTCAAAGAAATAAATTGGACAATGGTTAAATTAATAATTGAGACTTGCCCAGACTTTCCATGAGGATTTAAAACTTGAAATCTCTTCATTTTAATGCACAGAAACCACCTGGGTATTCATGTATTCCAATTCATTTTGGCATTGTTCTAGCCTTGTATACTGTAAATCCAATGTTTAAATATGCTGGGCTTACTGGTATCTTCAAAAATGGAACATGTTTGATTAAATTTCCTAAGTACCTTAGTGTTATTTCCCTCCTTAAATGTGGGATAGTTTGTGTAATTTGGCTGATAAATAGCACACAGATGTACAGGGTATAAGCAAGACTGTACATAAAATTTGTATGGAGTATCCTATGGGACTAGGTTCAGAAACTAATGGCAAATTATCTATTTTGGGATTTATGAGTCTATTGAACGACCATTTTATTCATTATTTATATCTATTATGCTATTTAAATACTATTTAATATTTGATTATCATTGGAAGAAATGTACTCACTTTTAAACTTTTGGACATTTACCTAATTAAAACATTAATATATCAAAGAAGATGAGAAATGGGAAACACTTGTGACCTTAAGATTGAGACATGTGCATGTACAATTAAGTAATTATCAGAAGTTATTGTCAGAGCACCATAAAGAAAACCTTATTTGGTGGAAAACACAAATGGTAACAATTAGAAGAGTTGTTAATGATGTAATTAAAGAATCAACCAATTGTTCAGATATTAATTTCAACAATGGGTTTAATGATACTTCTATTATATCATCATCCCCTCAAAGACAGGAGATAGGCTTTCTAGTTCTATTCCTGACACTTACTCATTGTGTCAACTAGTGCTGTACACTTAAGGTCTCTGAGTTCCATGTACTCTCTGTGACTTCTCTATGTTCTAAAATCTGATCATCTGTGTCTTCAGTAGTCTATACTGTATAACGATGGGAGAATTAATGAAGGACTAAAATGCAGTTCTAAGATTATTTTAGAAAATAAGCATGTGACAATATATCTGATCTGAGTAATAATCACAAACTAGCAAACTGTGGCTGACAGCCTGAATATTCTGCTGTTAATAAACTGCCAGGTGACATGATATAATTATTTTATTTAGTGGAAACATTTAGTCTATAAATACATTTATATTTATATAGGAGAAATACAGGAGTTTCAAAATAAAGTCAATTTCTGGTAAGTGGTGTCATCTCACACTACTTTCATGTTTATTAAGAAATCACATACATTTCACGTTCTGTAAAGCTATGGAAGAACATATTGTAGTACGCTTAACTCCTCATCAGGAAAATTCTGTGCCTCCAATAGATATTTGCAATTTACTTGACATAGTTTCCTTTGTTGCACCTCTTTGTGGACCTGTCACTTCTATTTTGTGGTGTCTTCTGCCCTCCCAGCAACAACATCTTTCCTTATGTAACACCCTATCTCAACTGTTTCAATTTCTTTTGGGAGGGATAGGCATCTTTATTATAGTATAAGTCCAAGGCAACACAGATGGCGCATTTCATTCTAAGTAATGGTTTACTCATACCACCTGTAAGTTGATGACTCAGAAACCTATGTGTCTAGACCAAGTCAACTTCCAATTTCCAGATTTTTATATTTACTTGCTTATTGGTCATTCCACCTGGAAATATGATGGACAGTTCAAATTCAACCCACCCATGTTTAAATTTGCCCAAACACCCTTTCCTCCATTGTTTTTAATATATTTTTGACATCTCTCTACCAGACACCAAAGCCAGAAACCCTGGAAGTAATGGATGCATTACTCTCTCTCTCATGTCCCTTTGCTGGCCCTTTCCCAAACCTTATCAATCTATTTTTCATTTAAAAAAATCTAGCCCATTTATTTTTCACCCTCATTGCCATTGCCGTCTTGAAGGCTTTAGGCATCTTTGCCTTGATAGCATCACCATGCAGCCTTCTGACCCATTCTAGACCATCTACTCTATTCCCTTCAGTGACTTTTATAAACCTTGCATTTAATCATGGAATTTCCTTGCCTAAGCAATTCTCATTTAGTAAAGCAGGATGGCAAATGCTCTCTCAAACGGACTCTGGCCACCTGGAAAGCAGGGTTCCACCTAAAGAAGACAATAATTATGCAGCTCCAGCAATTGTAGTAGTACAGAAATGTGGGCCCAATATAGCCAGATGGTCTGATATTTCAATAAAAGCCAGAAATTTCTGTGAAGTCTCCCAATTCTTAAATGATTGTAGTGATTTAATTTTAATATGTCTGGCCTAAAGAATGAAGTTAAAACTCTCTAGCATGTGAACAAAGATCTTTATGATTTGGTAGTACTCTTCAAATTTCCTTTTTCAGTGTTGTTCTCACAATTTACTCTTCAGCTAATCAATACCATTTGCTGATGCCACATAGTTCCAGGAAATTTTGTGTTTCCTTTAGAATTCACACTCCTTCCAGCTGTCTGTTATCTGTGTATTCTTTATACTCAGATGGGACCACTTCTGTTCAGCCCCTTGAATATTTACTACTCCCTAAAGTGTGCTATCTCTGTATCTTTTATCATAACACTTGCAATCTTATAATTGCAATTATATGTTTACATTTCTTTCTCCCCATGGCACTGTGAACTCCTTGGAGAAAGAAACTGGGTCTTACTTTTCTTGTATCTCCAGCTTTAATATAATTCCTGACATATTAGAGGTATCCAATGGATGTTGAGTAAATGAACTGTCACAATGAATAACGTGACTATTTTCTAGGCCCTATTTAGAAAATATGTTTTTTAGGGAAGAATCCAAAGAGAAAATTGTATCTCAAATGTTTTTGTACTAATCAGAGTCCTACTGGGAAACAAAAGCCACCCTGATTATTTGAATGAGAATAAAATTGTTAAACAGGTATTGAAAAAGATAAAAAGAAAACTGTAAGGGATCACAGCAGCAGTGTTCTCAGGAAGCAGCTACCACTCCTAAGGCTGCAGAAGCAAAGGAAAGAGGCTGAAATTATTAAAACCTAGCAGCATGGAGAAGGAGGGTTCCCATGGAGTGAAACTTAGACCTTTGGCAGAGCTGGTGCTGGAGCCTCTGAGCTGGATGAGGGTTCCCTGGACTTGGGACCCAGACCTCTGAGAGGGAGGGTCTCAGAATGGAGCTGGTGCATGTGAGTGGGGCTCAATGAGGCCTGGTTCTGTGAGATTTAGAAACATTGTAACATGGATTCAATTGTTGCTTCTGCAAAGGACTGTTACTGGGGAGTAAAGAGGAGAAGATGAGGTGATGCTGCCAAGAAGGGGAGGAAAATAGGAAGGAGAGTTCCCTTTTGCTTCCTCCAGCTTTTAGAGTCTTCCTCCAGTACTTCTTTTTGAAAGAATCAAACATGGGATCAGCTGGCAAAGGAGAAATAAAGTTTGCAGAGTCCCAGCCCCAATATCAAAATGCTGAGTATATAGGGGTGAGTTTAAAGCTGAGAGAAGATATCTGGCATAAAGTCTTGAAAAACTGAGGAAAAACTGAGATGAAGAAAGTAAGCAATTTACATTAACAGACAAGCAAAGACACAGCTAAAGATTGACTTTCTGCTTTACTCATTTTATTGCATTTAATTCTCACAAATTCTCCTATAATAAAAATATTATTGTTATTACTTTATGGGTGAAGAAGCTGAGGATGAAAGATGTTTCCCCAGCATCATTATGTTAATAGGTCATGGGAGTCTGAATTTGAACTGAGACCTCTCTTATTCCAAAATTCACACTCTTGATGCTAAACATGGGTCTTTAGGAGAAAGATGTAGGCTTCCTGCTGAAGGATTAGGCCTGTGTTTTATCCCACAGGTCTTAGAGAAGTCAGAGTGTAATATGGAAGAACAAATCTGACTCTGTACTGGACGTTTCTTTTATTTCAACCTTTGTATTCTGTTGCTTTTGCTACAAGTTAAGAATATTGCCTATAGCCTGAAATATACAGGATAACCCATTCTCCAGGCTCTCACCTTTAAGGGTATAACACTTTTCCTTTCATATAGAGATAAAAAGTTGTAAAACAGAGAATAACATTTGTCTTTTTGAAAGTTTACAGGAACAATTGTGACCCAAACTATGTGGACAGCTGCAGGAAAAAAGGATTCCAAGGACACCAAGAACAAGGGCACCAAGAAATATGCAGCAACAAACCATACCCTCTCCCCTTTTAGTATAAAAGAATCCTGAATTCTAACTTGGGTAAGGTGGTTCTTTGGAGCACTAGTCCACCACCTCCTCGGTCTGCGGGCTTTCTGAATAAAATCCTTGCCCCAACAACTTGTCTCTTGATTTATCGACCTGTCATATGGCAAGCAGTAAGAGTTTGGACTCAGTAGCAAAAGTGAGTGGGGGCAGGCTGCTTCCACCAATTACTAATCTGAAAGAATTACACTAGCACTAAAATGCAATTGAGATTATACATCAGCACCATTGCACCTTGGGAGAAGTGGAATTTTCACTTTGATATATTTTCTCTGAACAATTCTAATAAGCTCTGTGATCTGTTTATTTAATACCTAAGTACTATGGACAAGATCTTTAGCACCTACTTTATTCTCTTAGTATTCTACGTGTGCTATTAATATAACGCTCATCTCAGTATAAAGTTTCTACCTTTACAGGCTTCTCTCTATAGTTTTGACTATGAGTTAATCTACTAGGGCAGAAATTGTTCTTCATTCCCTCCTATTTCTAGTACCTAACTCAATTCCTTACACATACGAAATCAGTTACTGTTTGTTGAGCAAGTGGGGAAAACCACTATAATGTCATCATGCAATCTATTAGAAAACATTTATGAAATGCTTTGTGAACTTCAGATAGCTATTATAGTGGAGGTGAGCAAACTAAAGCGTAATCAGACCTATTGCTTGTTTTTGTAAATAGTTTTATTAGAACACAAGCTAACTTGCTCATTCATTTACATATTGGCTATAACTATTTTACGTTACAATAGCAGAATTGAGTAGTAGCTAAAGAGAAAATATGGATCACAAAGCTGAAAATGTTTGCTACGTGACCTTCATAGAAAATGTTTGTCCACCCTTGTATTAGGTGCTAATTGTTTAGGAGTAATACATTTGGTAGTTTTAATTTTGGATGGCAGAAATGGGAAAAACTGAGACTAAAGATATTCTACGATAGTCCAAGCAAAAAGTAATGATAACTTATTTCCATCAGAGCTGAATGAAAAGAAATGCATTTTTATTCATTTAACAAATATTTACTCAGTACCTACAATGTTTTGATTATTATTCCAGGCATTCAACAAGTTTATTCAATAATGTTTATTGACCTACTATGTTCAAGCCCCATTTCTGTTCTTTTAGAGCTTAAGTTCACCAAAATTAGATGACAGATTGGATATAGTGGTTGCCAACCTTAAAAATAAAACTTATTTTACCAGCAAAAATGGGTTTATTTGATAATGGCCAAGAATTACAACTTGGGACAAGCAAGCCAGGGCAAAAGCCATAGGGCAGGTCCAACAAACAAAAGAGAGGAATGTTATTTTATAGAGAAAAAGGAGGAAGCTGGAATAGGTTGTTTTGAATGAAAGTTCACTGGAGAAAAGTGAGAGTCCAGGGTGATGATGATTTCTCACTGAGTTGCTGGGGTATTCAATTTCTTGTAGGAGATGCAATGTGCATCTTTTCCTGTTGGGTCCTGTGAATGATGATTCTTCTGTTGGAGTTTGGAATTAACTATAATTGATCTCCATTGATAATGCCTGAGAGCTCCCCTTTCTGGCCTGACTCCATTTTAGTGAGGTTTCTCTTTATTAATTTTCACAGGATTAAAGGGCTGAAGAGTCTTATATATTACTATCATAGCATGTAACATGTTAAGCTATATTATATCACATGACTGCCTCCCTCTATTTTGTTATAAGATTCCTGAGGGCAGTTCACCTGTGGATTTATCTTTATAGCTCCAAACTTGGGACAATACCTGGCAAAAAAAAAAAAAAAAACTTATTGAAATGAAGTAAATGCTTGGGAAACTAGAGCTAAAATTCAGCTTACAAAGGAAGATTATGAGGCTGGAATATGTTGTTTGAGGAAGTACTGTAATAAATCCAAGACAATATGCACTCTGTACAAGTGTAGACAGAGAAGATAAAGTAGAAACTCAAATCCCAAGAGGCAGAGCCCATATTTTCTGATTCCTGGATCAGTACTCAGTCCTTACCATGCATTAACCCAGGGAGCAGCAGTCAGCACAAATGCTTACTTCTAAATGGATGAGAAGCTGATCTAAATTCTCATTAGCATAAAAGGTACAATCATTAAAGTTGCATTATTTAGAGAACATGGCAATTATGAGGTATTAGGGCTACAACTTCCCTAATGTTGCCTCTGTCCTTACAACCCAGTCCACTGGCCTTAGTGGTTCATTGCCAACATCTTGAAAATCTTTCCATTGTCTTTGATAATGAAAGGAAACACAACTGTCATTGAGAGCCACTCTTGAGAAATACTATTATTTGCAGATTGTATGCACTTCCACACTGAAATCAACATCACAACACACAACTTGTTGAAACCAAGATATTATTTTTTCAGTCCAGTCAAGTTTTGGTGAATATCAATAGGGTAATGGCTATGCAGTTTTTTGCCAATTAGTATACATTTCTTCTGTTGGAATTCACACATTTTTTCTTAATTAATCCTGACCTTTCATCCTGCATTTTATAAGCTTCTTAAGAAGTTAGAAATAAATAATTCAGTTCACATATTTTCTGAAAAGGGACAAGCTGTTTTACTCTATCCTCAGAGAATAAATTAGATAGCTATTCTGATTAAGCTCATGGAAAATTGTATGAACAAATACAAAAATCATACATCTTCTGCATGAAGCACAGAGATAGGGGCTTTCTGCTGCTGAAGAAGGCCAAGCAGATTTCCAGAAATTTGGAGAAAGACAGCGTTATGGGAAGTATTTTCTTGTTTTGTGTGTTGAGGAGGGCATCTAGCTTTTAGGGTTGGTAAACTTTAATGTTCATAGTCAGTGTTTGAAATTTAAATCACATTCTTTCCTATTTCCATGATGTTACCCTCCATAAAAGAAATATAAAAGGTACATGTCACTAAATTCTTAGCAATTTTTCACTATATTACAAAAATGCATATCTTCTTCTCCATTATGATTGCATGATCTCTTAACAAAATTCAATTTTTTGAGTAGTGTTAAACATAAAGATTTCTTTATATCACTCTCATGCATTTAAAAATTCAGAGTCTCCTACTGCCACTGAATGATTTTATCATGCCTCACCTTTTCAGTCTTATCCCATATTATCTGCCTTTATAAATTCTCTTCAAGGGAATATGTAAATTCCTGCTGTTTACCAAGATATTACTTTTCCTAGGGCTAGTCCCTCTGACAGAAATCTCTTCTACCATGTAATCCTTTTACTCCATTCCGATCCCTCCTCATATTTCTCTCTGACTGGTGAAAAATTATTCTTTATTCAGGGCCTAGGTCTTCAAGAAAGCCTTATATAATTCCTTCAGTCAGACATGTTTCCTTCTACCCCTGTACATAGATTTCTCATGGAATTTAACTTACATTACACTGATTTATAAATTTTTATACATATACAACCTATCCAACATTTACCTAAAAAGTATTTACTTAAAAGCACTATTGAAGACAGGAGGATGTTTCCCTACTTTTTAGCAAAGTACCTGTCACATTAGATGAGTTTAGTAAAAGTTAGTTCAATGAGTAAGGGAATCTCTACCTATGTTAAACACAAGCTTGCTAAAAAGCAGTAAGAATTTTATATATCTAAAACTTAGTTCTTTAACATTCTAGATATGTCTTGGTCAAGAAAACCCCTTTAAATAATATTTTTAAGTGAAGATAATACACTTATTTTTTTTTAGTTTTTCATTTAATTTATTTTAATACAGCAGGTTCTTATTAGTTATCCATTTTATACATATTAGTGTATATATGTCAATTCCAATCTCCCAATTCATCACACCGCCACCCCCATCCCCCACCACTTTCTCCCCCTTGGTATCCATACGTTTGTTCTTTACATCTATGTCTCTATTTCTGCCCTGCAAACAGCTTCATCTGTACCATTTTTCTAGGTTCCACATATATGCGTTAATATACAATATTTGTTTTTCTCTTTCTGACTTACTTCACTCTGTATAATGGTCTCTAGGTCTATCCACATCTCTACAAATGACCCAATTTCATTCCTTTTTATGGCTGAGTAATATTCCATTGTATATATGTGCCACATTTTCTTTATCCATTCGTCTGTCAATGGGCATTTAGGTTGCTTCCATTACCTGTCAACTGTAAATAGTGCTGCAATGAACATTGGGATGCATGAATCTTTTTGAATTATGGTTTTCTCTGGGTATATGCACAATAGTGGGATTGCTGGATCATATGGTAATTCTATTATTAGCTGTTTAAGGAACCTCCATACTGTTCTTCATAGTGGCTGTATCATTTTACATTCCCACCAGCATTGCAAGAGGGCTCCCTTTTCTCCACACCCTCTCCAGCATTCGTTGTTGCTAGATTTTCTGATGATGCCCATTCTAACTGGTGTGAGGTGATAGTCCATTGCAGTTTTGATTTGTATTGAGCAGCTTTTCATGTGCATCGTGGCCATCTGTATGTTTTCTTTGGAGAAATGTTTATTTAGGTCTTCTGCCCATTTTTGGATTGGGTTGTTTGTTTTTTTAATATTGAGCTGCATGATCTGTTTATATATTTTGGAGATTAATCCTCTCTACATCGATTCATTTGCAAATATTTTCACCCATTTGTCCGTAGATTCGTTTGCAAATATTTTCTCCCATTCTGAGTGTGGTCTTTTCATCTTATTTATGGTTTCCTTTGCTGTGCAAAAGCTTTTAACTTTCATTAGGTCCTATTTGTTTATTTTTGTTTTTATTTCCATTTCTCTAGGAGGTGGGTCAAAAGGATTTTGTTGTGATTTATGTCAAAGGGTGTTGTTCCTATGTTTTCCTCTAAGGGTTTTATAGTGTCCAGTCTTACATTTAGGTCTCTAATGCATTTTGAGTTTATTTTTGTGTATGGTGTTAAGGTGTGTTCTAATTTCATTCTTTTACAGGTAGCTATCAGGTTTTCCCAGCACCACTTATTGAAGAGGCTGTCTTTTCTCCATTGTATATCCTTGTCTCCTTTGTCATAGATTAGTTGACCATAGGTGCATGGGTTTATCTCTGGGCTTTCTATCCTGTTCCGTTGATCTATATTTCTGTTTTTGTGCCAGTACCATACTGTCTTGATTACTGTAGCTCTGTAGTATAGTTTGAAGTCAGGGAGCGTGATTCCTCCAGGTCTGTTTTTTTTCGCTCAAGATTCCTTTGGCTAGTCCAGGTCTTACGTGTCTCCATAGAAATTTTAAGATTTTTTGTTCTAGTTGTGTAAAAAATGACATTGGTAATTTGATAGGGATTGCACTGAATCTGTAGATTGCTTTGGGTAGTATAGTCATTTTCACAATATTGATTCTTCCAATCCAAGAACATGGTATATCTCCCCATCTGTTGGTATCATCTTTAATTTCTTTCATCAGTCTCTTATAGTTTTCTGCATACAGGTCTTTTGTCTCCCTAGGTAGGTTTATTCCTTCATATTTTATTCATTTTGTTGCAATGGTAAATGGGAGTGTTTCCTTAATTTCTCTTTCAGATTTTTCATCATTGGTGTATAGGAATGCAAGAGATTTCTGTGCATTAATTTTGTATCCTGCAACTTCACCAAATTCATTGATTAGCTATTGTAGTTTTCTGATGCCATCTTTAGGATTCTCTATCTATAGTATCATGTCATTGACAAACAGGGACAGTTTTACTTCTTCTTTTCCAATTTGTATTCCTTTTATTTATTTTTCTTCTCTGATTGCCATGACTAGGACTTCCAAAACTGTGTTGCATAATAGTGATGAGAGTCAACATCCTTGCCTTGTTCCTGATCTTAAAGGAAATGCTTTCAATTTTTCACCAATCAGAATGATGTTTGCTGTGGCTTTGTCATATATAGCCTTTATTATATTGAGGTAGGTTCCCTCTATCCCCACTTTCTGGAGAGTTTTTATCAGAAATGAGTGCTGAATTTTGTCAAAAGTTTTTTATGCATCTATGGAGATGATCATATGGATTTTATTCTTCAATTTGTTAATATGGTGTATCACATTGATTGATTTGCATATATTGAGGAATACTTGCATACCTGGATAAATCCCACTTTATCATGGTGTATGATCCTTTTAATGTGTTGTTGCATTCTGTTTGCTAGTATTTTGTTGAGGATTTTTGCATCTATATTCATCAGTGATATTAGTCTGTAATTTTCTTTTTCTGTAGTAAGTTTGTCTGGTTTTGGTATCAGGGTGATGGTGGCCTCATAGAATGGGTTTGGGAGTGTTCCTGTCTCTGCAATTTTTTGGAAGGCTTTGAGAAGTACGGATGTTCACTCTTCTCTAAATGTTTTCTAGAATTCACCCGTGAAGCCATCTGGTCCTGGACTTTCGTTTGTTGGAAGATTTTAAATTACAGTTTCAATTTCATTACTTGTGATTGGTCTGTTCATATTTTCTATTTCTTCCTGGTTTTGTCTTGGAAGGTTATACCTTTCTAAGAATTTGTCCATTTCTTCCAGCTAGTCAATTTTATTGGCATACAGTTGCTTGTAGTAGTCTCTTATGACATTTTGCATTTCTGCAGTGTCTGTTGTAACTTCTCCTTTTTCATTTCAAATTTTATTGATTTGAGTCCTCTCCCCTTTTTCTTGATGAGTCTGGCTAATGGTTTATCAATTTTGTTTATCATCTCTAAGAACCAGCTTTTAGTTTTACTGATCTTTGCTATTGTTTTCTTTGTTTCTATTTCACTTATTTCTGCTCTGATCTTTACAATTTCTTTCCTTCTACTAACTTTGGGTTTTGTTTATTATTCTTTCTCTAGTTCCTTTAGGTGTAAGGTTATATTGTTTATTTAAGAGTTTTCTTGTTTTTTGAGGTAGGCTTGTATAGCTATAAACTTCCCTCTTAGAACTGCTTTTGCTGCAGCCCATAGGTTTTGGGTCATTGTGTGTTCATTGTCATTTGTCTCTAGGTATTTTTTTTTGATTTCCTGTTTGATTATTTCAGTGATCTGTTGGTTATTGTTTAGCTTCCATGTTTTTGTGTTTTTTACATCTTTTTCCCTGTAATTGATTTCTAATCTCATAACATTGTAGTCAGAAAATATGCTAGAGATGATTTCAATTTTCTTAAACTTACTGAGGCTTGATTGTGACCCAAGATGTGATATATCCTGGACAAGTTTCCATGGGCAGTTGAGAAGAAATTGTAATCTGCTGGTTTTGGAGGGAATGTCCTATAAATATCAATTAAATCTCTCTGGTTTGTTTGTGTCATTTAAAACTTCTGTTTCCTTATTAGTTTTCTGTTTGGATGATCTGTCCATTGGTATAAGTGAGGTGTTAAAGTCCCTCACTATTATTGTCTTACTGTTGATTTCCTCTTTTATAGCTGTTAGCAGTCACCTTATGTATTGAGGTACCCCTATGTTGGGAGCATATATATTTATAATTGTTATATCTTCTTCTTGGATTGTTCCCTTGATCATTATGTAGTGTCCTTCCTTGTCTCTTGTAACATTCTTTATTTTAAAGTCCATTTTAACTGATATGACTATTGCTACTCCAGCTTTCTTTTGATTTCCATTTGCATGGAATATCTTTTTCCATCCCCTCACTTTCAGTCTGTATGTGTCCCTAGGTCTGAAGTAAGTCTTTTGTAGACAGCATATATGTGGGTCTGTTTTTGTATCTGTTCAGTGAGCCTGTGTCTTTTGGTTGGAGCATTTAATCCATTCATGTTTAAAGTAATTACCAATATGTGTGTTCCTATTAACAGTTTCTTAATTGTTATGGGTTTGTTTTTGTAGGTCTTTTTCTTCTCTTGTGTTTCCCACTTAGAGAAGTTCCTTTAGCATTTGTTGTAGAGCTGGTTTGGTGGTGCTGAATTCTCTGAGCTTTTGTGTGTCTGTAAGCTTTTGATTTATCCATCAAATCTGAATGAGACCCCTGCTGAGTAGAGTAATGTTGGTTGTAGGTTCTTCCCTTTCATCACTTTAAATATATCATGCCACTCCCTTCTGGCTTGTAGAGTTTCTGTTGAGAAACTCTGTTAACCTTATGGGGAGTCCCTTGTATGTTATTTGTCAGTTTTCCCTTGTTTCTTTTAATAATTTTTCTTTGTCTTTAATATTTGTCAGTTTGATTACTATGTGTCTCAGTATGTTTCTCCTTTGTTATATACTGCTTGGGACTCTCTGCACTCCCTGGATTTGTGTGGCTATTTCCTTTCCCATGTTAGGGATGTTTTTGGCTGTAATCTCTTGAAATATTTTCTCCTGTCCTTTCTCTCTCTCTTCTGCTTCTGGGACCCTTATAATGTGAATGTTGTGGCATTTAATGTTGTCCCAGAAGTCTCTTAGGCTGTCATCATGTCTTTCCATTCTTTTTTCTTTATTCTGTTCCACAGCAGTGAATTCCACCATTCTGTTTTCCAGGTCACTTATCCGTTGTTCTGCTTCCATTATTCTGCAATTGATTCCTTCTAGTGTAGTTTTTGTTTCAGTTATTTTATTGTTCCTCTCTGTTTGTTTGTTCATTAAGTCTTCTAGTTCTTTGTTAAACATTTCTTGCATCTCCTTGATCTTTGCCTCCATTCTTTTTCCAAGGTCCTGGGTCATCTTCACTACCATTATTCTGAATTCTTTTTCTGGAAGGTTGCCTGCCTCCACTTCATTTAGTTGTTTTTCTGAGCTTTTATCTTGTTCCTTCATCTGGTACATAGTCCTGTGCCTTTTCATTTTGTTTATCTTTCTCTGAATGTGGTTTTCGTTCCACAGGCTGCAGGATTTAGCTCTTCTTGCTTCTGCTGTCTGCCCTCTGGTGGATGAGGCTATCTAAGAGGCTTGTGAAAGTTTCCTGATGGGAGAGAGTAGTGGTGGGTACAGCTGGGTGTTACTCTGGTGGGCAAAGCCCAGTAAAATTTTAAACCACTTTTCAGCTGATGGGTGGGGCTGAGTTCCCTCCTTGTTAGTTGTTTGGCCTGAGACAGCCGAGCATTGGAGGCTACAGGCTCTTTGTTGTGGCTAATGGTGGACTCCGGGAGGACTCATGCCAAGGGGTACTTTCTAGAACTGCTGCCAGTGTCCCTGTCCCCACAGTGAGCCACAGCCACCCCCTGCCTCTGCAGGAGACCCTCCAACATTAGCAGGTAAGTCTGGTTCGGTCTCTTATGGGGTCACTGCTCCTTCCCCTGTGTCCCAATGCACAAACCACTTTGTGTGTGCCCTCCAAGAGTGAAGTCTCTTTTTCCCCCAGTCCTGTTTAAGTCCTGCAATCAAACCCCACTAGACTTCAAAGTCTGATTCTCCTGGAATTCCTTCTCCCATTTTTGGCCCCCCAGGTTGGTAAGCCTGACATGGGGCTCAGATCCTTCACTCCAGTCAGTGGACTTCTGTGGTATAAGTGTTCTCCAGTGTGTGAGTCATCCACCCAACAGTTATGGGATTTGATTTTATTGTGATTCGCCCCTCCCACCATCTCATTGTGGCTTTTCCCTTGTCTTTGGATGTGGGGTATCATTTTTGGTGAATTCCAGTGTCTTTTTGTTGATGATTGTTCAGCAGTTAGTTGTGATTCTGGTGCTCTCGCAAGAGGGAATGAGAGCACATCCTTCTACTCCTCCATCTTGAACCAATCTGAGTAGCTTCTTGATAATACACTTCTGATGAATTAAAACAATATGGTTATTGATGCTTTACTTACATAATCTTTAGTGAAATAATATAAAATGTTATGAGGTAAAGATTGTTAAAAATAATTAAATTCATTTTGGTGATGAGAGTTATTAAATGACTTGCCCAATACTTCATGTGTTAGGGGTTGAGTAAGGAGTATAATCTTAACATTTTGGCTTCTCATTTAATTTGTAAGAACCATCAGCCAACAATCTTGTCAAAGAAATTTATTTTGATTGCTAACTCTGAGGAGGCATGAGAAGAAAATTGGAAAATATATATACTGAATATATGGAGAATATTTGCTTAGGTACTAAAATTGATTTGCCCATAACAAATTCTTTACTTTTTGTATTTTCCCAATAACCTCATAATATGACATTTCTAGCCTCATTTCAAATGGCTACACAGTTTATTTAATAAATTAGTGTTTTCTATGTTCTATGATTATTGAGCTTTATTAGCTCAACAATTAGTTTAGATAACCCTCCCATCTCTTAGCTATTATTACTTTTCTTGTAATTTTGTTTGGTTCAACAATGTTTGTTTTTGTTAGCAAGATGATTTGAGAATACATTCATGTCTCTCCCTCTGTCATTTAGTAAGACTGAAGAAGCTAGTTTCTTTTTCTTTTTTAATATTTTCTTGTACTTTTATTGGAAACAGTTCTATCAATATTTTAAAAACAGAGTCCTGCTTCAAATTTTCCAGAGAGTGTTTTCCAGACATTGTATTACTATATTTCAGAATGATATGTTTTCCTACTTGTTCAAAATTATTTGATAGAAAAGGTCCTAAAATAGACATTTATTTATTATTTACCTTAAAATACAATGTACCAGATCCTGTGATCTGCAAATTGTTTGAAAAATCTGAGCTCCAGTTTAATTTCTAGTCCTGTGTTCATACATAAATTGGTGATGTCATCATCACTGGTTAATATCTTCAAAATTTTAAAAGCAATGATACATGTTTTTAAAGTCCACCTATACCATAAGTCATCATCATTTCAACTAAATAGGATATTTGGTTATCTCTGGATTGAAGAAAGTGGCACATGTCAGAACTCTGAATGAAAGTGTTTGAGTAAGAGAAAGACTTTGGCCTAATTTATCTGGACCTTTATTACATCTAATGTGTAATAACCATGGTCACAAAGAGTGTTTTAGTCTACTGCTTTTTCAGCCTGAGGTGACCAACAGAACACCTTATGGATAATAAATTATTATTTTGCCCTTTGCTTAGGACTGGCCAACTTTGGCTGATACTGAGTTCAAAATTGTACTCTCTTCTGGGTACCATGTTAGCTTTCATTTGGAAAAAAAGTGAATTCTATATCATCTGCTTCATTCAACATTTTTTTTTTGTTAGTTTAATCATCTGGCTTCTGTCTTCATGACGACTTTAGAATGTTGGCTCTCAAGAGAAAAGTACTGATCCTTAGGGAACAATTTGGACATCTCTGGAAGACTCTGAGTTGTCACAATTATTGGAAAACTTCACTAACACTTAGTAGGACGGGACCAGGGTTGCTAGATCCCCTTCAATGTAAGAGACAGTGAACATAATGAAGAATGTTCTGTATGACTTTCAGATGTTCTAATGGCCAACCATGTAGTTTACAAATGTAATAACAGCTATCTGAGTCCAGAACCTAACTCATTTTTACATATAAATCCAGATATTTTTGCTAGTTTTTTTATATATATTACATTTTTCAAATACTTAACAAGTGTGAAAATCAAGGGAAGAATATGCTTTATTTATATTTTTGGAAATTTATACCAATAATTATTTGATATTTTGGAAAATATTTTACTGAGAACAATGCATTGAAATTTATGTGTGCCCAGAAGATTATTGGTTTTTATTTGTAGCTGACATATGAATGGTTACTTTTTATATATGGTGGAAATATCAACTAGTTAATTAAATCTAGCATAGTCAGTTCCAAGCACTTAGACATAAAAATACATATTATTAGAATGCATAAGTGATCTGGAAGATAGACTAAAGGAAATCACCCAAATAGAATAACAGACACAAAGACAAATGAAATAAAAACTAGTGCATCATATGAGATTTCTGGGATAATATCAAATGTGCCAACATTTGCATTATAGGGGTTCCAGAAGGAGAAGAGAGAGAGAGAAGGGTATCAAAAATATATTTGAAAAACTTATGGCTAAAAACTTACCAAACCTAAAGAATGAAACAAATATACAGGTAGAGGAAGCACAGAGGGTTCCAAACAAGATGAACACAAACATACCCACGCCAAGACATATCATAATTAAAATGCCAGAAGTAAATGATAAAAAGAGAATTCTAAAGGCAGCAAGAGAAAAACAGTCATACACAAGGGAATCCTCATGAGGCTATCAGCTGATTTCTCTGCAGAAACTTTACAGGTGAGAAGAGAGTGGCATAATATATTCAAAGTGCTGAAAGTGAAAAAATTTGCAACCTAGGATTCTCTATCCAGCAAGATCATTTAGAATAGAAGGAGAGATACAGAGCTTCTCAGACAGGAATAAACTAAAAGAATTCAGCAACATAAAACCCACCATAAAGGAAATGTTGAAAGGTCATCTTTAAATGGAAAAGAAGCAAAAAATCTATAGGAAAAATCCCAGTAGGAGAGGCAAATACATAGTAAGGACTGAAGATCACTTAAATAAACCAGTGACATATATTAAAAGAAAAAAATTGTTAAAGCAACTATAACTACAATAAACAATAAAGGGAATAGGCATGAAGATATAAAATATGACATCATAAATACAAAATGTGGGGAAGAAGAGTAAAAATGTAGATCTTTTGGAATATGTTTGAATGTAAATGACTAATAGTTTAAATCAAGTAGCTAAAATTATGGGTCAACATATATGAACCCCACTGTGACCATAAATCAAAAACCTACAGTAGATAGACAAAAAAAAAAAAGGAACCCAAGCATACTACAAAAGAAAATCATCAACAACCCACAATGAAAGAAATAAAAAATGATATGAACAGTGAAGAGCTACAAAAACAACTGGAAAACAAGTAATAAAATGACAACATGTACATATCTATCATTAATTACTTTAAACATCAGTGGACTAAATACTCTGATCAAAAGATTTAGGGTGGCTAATTGGATTAAAAAATAAAAAAGACCTTTCAATATGGTGTCTGCAAGAGATTCCCTAAGGGCTAAAGACACACACAGACTGAAAGTGAGAGGATGGGAAAAAAGATATTTTATGCAAATGGAGAAGAAAAGAAAATGAGAGTAGCAATACTTATATCAGACAAAACAGACTTTGAAACAAAGGCCAAAACAAAAGACAAAGAAGAGCAATATATAATGATAAAGGGCTCAATACAAGAAGAGGATATTGCACTCCTTAACATATACAGGAGCACATAAATATATAAAGCAAATACTAACAGACATAAAGGGAGATATCAACAATAATACAATAATAGTAGGAGAGTTTAATACCACACTGATAGCAATGGACAAATTAACAAGACAGAAAATCAATAAGGTAACAGTGGTCTTAAATGACAATATACCAGTTGGACATAATTGATATCTACAGGACATTACGTCCAAATCCAGCAGAATACACATTCTTTTCCAGTGCATATGTAATGTCCTCCAGGATAGATCACATACAAGGTCACAAAACAAGCCTTAACAAATTTAAGAGAAAAGAAATTATATCAAGCGTTTTTCTGATGATGATGTTATGAAACTAGAAATCAAAAAGAAAACTGTGAAAAGAGAAAATATGTGGAGACTACAATATGCTACTAAAAAAACAATGGGTCAACAATGAAATCTAAGAGGGAATCAGAAAATACCTTGAGGCAAAGGAAAATGGAAACACAAGTTTCCAAAATGTATGAGAACCAGCCAATGAAGTTCTAAGAGAGTTCGTAGTAATACAGGCCTTCCTCAAGAAACAAGAAAAATCTCAAATAAACAACCTAACCCACCACCTAAAATGATTAGAAAAAGAAGAACAAACAAAATCCGAAGTCAGCAGAAGGAAGGAAATAATAAAGATCAGAGAGGAATAAATAAAATAAAGATTGAAAAAAAACACAGAAAAGATCAATGAAACCAAGAGCTGTTTTCTGAGAAGAGAAGGGACCCAAATAAGCAAAATAAGAAATGAAAGAGGAGAAATATAACTGATACTATAGAGATACAAAAAATCATAAGGGAATACCATGAACAGTTATATGATAAAAAATTGGACAACCTAGAAGAAATAGATGAATTTCTAGAAACATACAGTCTGCCAAGACTGAGTCAACAAGGTACAAACAATTTGATCACTAGATCACTAGATTGATCACTAGAAATGAAATTGAATTCATAATGCAAACACTCCCAGCAAACAAAAGCCCAGGACCAGATGTTTTCACAGGGGAATTCTACCAAACATATAAAGAAAAACAAATACCTATCTTTCTCAAACTACTCCAAAGAAATTAAAGTGGAGGGAGTACATCCAAATTTATTCTACAGTCCATCATTATCCTGACATCAAAACCAGACAAGGGCACTACAAAAAATAAAATTATAGGCCAATATCTTTGATAAATATAAATGCAAAAATCCTCAACAAAATATTAGCAAACTGAAATTAACAGTACATAAAAAGGATCATGCACCATGATCAAGCTGGATTTATTCCAGGGTCACAAGGATGGTTCAACATTCACAAATTAATCAATATGATACATCACATTAGCAAAAGTAAGTATAAAAATCACATGATCATTTCAGTAGATGCAGAAACAGCATTTGAACAATTTCAACATCCATTCATGATAAAAAATATCATCATAGTGGCTATAGAGTGAACATATCTCAACATAATAAATGCCATTTATGACAAATCCACAGCCAACCTAATATTCATTGATCAAAAGCTGAAAGTCTTCCTGCTAAATTCAGGAACAATACAGTGATGGTCACTCTTGCTACTTCTATTTAACATAGTATTAGAAGTTCTGGCCACAGCAATCAGATAAGGAAAATAAATAAAGTTATTCAAATTAGAAGGGAAGAGGTAAAACTGTCACTATTTGCAGATGACATAACACAATATATAGAGAATTCTAAAGTCTCCACCCAGAAGCAATTAGAACTAATAGATGAATTCAACAAGGTTGCAGAAAATAATATTAATATACAGAATCTGTTGCACTTATGTACACTAATAATGAAATATCAGAAGGAGAAAGTAAAAAATAATTCCATTTAAAATTGCATCAAAAAGTAAAATACCTCGCGATAAATTTAGTCAAGGAAGTGAAAAACCTATACTCTGAAAACTAAAATATTGAGGAAGGAAATTGAAGATGATACAAAGAAATGGAAAAATATCCAGTGCTTTTTGATTGAAAGAATTAATATTGTTAAAATGGCCATACTACCTAAAGCAATCTACAGACTTAGTGCAATCCCTATCAAAATATCCATGACATTTTTCACAGAACTAGAACCAATAACTCTAAAATTTCTATGGAAACACAGAAGACCCTGAATTTCCAAATCAATCTTGAGAAAAAAATGAATAAAGCTGGAAGTATGACCCTCCCAGACTCCAGACCAATACTACAAAGCTACAATAATCCAAACAGCATGGTATTGGCACAAAAACAGACAAATAGATCAATGGAACAAAGTAGAGAGCCCAGAAATAAACCCACATACCTATTGTCGATTAATCTATGACAAAAGAGGCAAGGCTATACAATGGAGAAAAACAGTCTCTCAACAAGTGGTGCTGGGAAAACTGGACAATCACAGGTAAAACAATGAGATTAGAATGTTTCCCCACACCATATACAAAAATAAACTCAAAATGGTTTAAAGACCTAAGTGTAAGACCTGAAACCGTAAAACTCCTAGCAAAGAACATAGGCAGAAAACTCCTTTACATAAATCTTAGCAATATTTTCTTGGATCAGTCTCCTAAGTCAAAATAAATAGAAGCAGAAATAAACAAATGGGACATAATTAAACTTAAAAGCTTTTGCACAACCAAGGAAAGCATTAAGATGAAAAGACAACATATGGAATGGAGGAAAATAATTGCAAATGATGAGACAAATGGAGAGTTAATATCCAAAATACACAAACATCTCATACAACTCAATATCTAAAAGACAAACAATCTAATTAAAAATGAGCAAAGACCTGAATAGGCATTCCTCCCAAGAAGACATACAAATGGCTAACAGGTACGTGAAAAGGTGGTCAACATTGCTAATTATTAGAGAAATGTAAATCAAAACAACAATGAGATATCACCTCACACCTGTCAGAATAGCTATCATCAAAAAGTCTACAAATGACAAATGTTGGAGAGGATGTGGAGAAAAGGGAACCCTGGTATATGGTTGGTGGGATGTTAATTGGTACAGTCACTGTGGAAAACAGTATGGAGATGCCTCAAAAAACTAAAAAATAAGACTACCATATGATGCAACAATTCCACTCCTTGGTATGTATCTGGAAAAATGAAAACACTAATTTGAAAAGTTATATGCACCCCAATGTTCATAGAAGCACTATTTACAATAGCTGAGACATATAAGCAACCTAAAGGGCCCATCAACAGATACTTGGCTTAAGAATATATATATATAAAATACATATTATTTAACTATAAGTTAGTATATATATATTATATATATATAATTGTGTGTATATATACACACAGTGGTATATTACTCAACCATAAAAAAATAATGAAGTACTGCCATTTGCAGCAATGTGAATGGACTCAGAGAATATTATGCTTAGTGAAATAAGTCTGACAAAGACAAGTACTGTATGATATAACTTACCTAAAAAATAATACAAATGAATGTATATGCAAAACAGAAACAGAACCATAATATAGAAAACAAACTTGTGGTTACCAAAAGAGAGAGGGAAAAGGGTGAGGGCC
Organism: Stenella coeruleoalba; assembly: GCF_951394435.1. Taxonomy (NCBI): domain Eukaryota; kingdom Metazoa; phylum Chordata; class Mammalia; order Artiodactyla; family Delphinidae; genus Stenella; species Stenella coeruleoalba. The sequence continues at coordinate 26,767,684 of NC_137165.1, read as the reverse complement.
AAATTAGGGGTATGGAATTAACAAATATACACTACGGTATATAAAATAGATCAGCAACAAGGCTATACTGTACAGCACACGGAATTATATCCATTATCTTGTAATAGTTTGTAATGGAGTATAATCTGCAAAACTACTGAATCACTATGCCATACACCTGAAACTAACAAAATATTGTAAACTGGGCTTCCCTGGTAGTGCAGTGGTTGGGGGTCCACCTGCCGATGCAGGGGGCGCGGGTTCGTGCCCTGGTTTGGGAGGATCCCACGTGCTGCAGAGCGGCTGGGCCCGTGGGCCGTGGCCACTGGGCCTGCACGTCCAGAGCCTGTGCTCCACGGCGGGAGGGGCCACGGCAGTGAGAGGCCCACATACCACAAAAAAACAAAAACAAAAACAAACAAACAAAAAATCTTGTAAATCAACTCTAATTCAATAAAAAAGAAATACATATTATTTAACTATAAGTTAGTTTTCTCTTTCTTGTATGTTGGAGTTAAGGCTTTATACTGATTATATTATAACTTACATGTGTTGCTATGTGATAGTACCCTAAGAATTTTATTCCAGGGTAATAGAGGTAGTGTTAGAACTATTGTTAATGAAAACTTTGGGTGTCATGAGGTTGCAAGTTACTGCTTTCGTCAGAGTGGACTCACTTTGACAGAATTTAGAACAACATTAAAGAATTTTGAAACCTTCCACTCTCATTTTTAGTACATGCCAACATTCAAAAGGCAAAAAACAAACAAAAAAACACCTTAATTTGCTTTAAAAGAAACTATTTCTTATGATTGAATTAAACAACATTTACAGTTCATGGAAACACTAGTTTAATTTAGAGATCCTAAACTCAAGACCCACAAATTAAATCCTATTCTTTTAAAGTTTCGTTTGGCCAGCATCATAGTTCAAAACTGTTTTAATTTGAATTACTAGATGAGTACATACTTTAAGCTGTACCAAACCTGCTGGCATATACCAAAGGAATAAAATGGCACCTCAAGTATAACAGGAGTATGTATTTTGTAACTTGTACAGAATTTGCTCCCACTGAAAAAAAAATGGGGATGGCTGAAGGGTTGGTCAGTTACCAGAATTTAGAGATTTGGAGACTGTATGTGAAACATCCTGATCTCTGGCTGAGCATGAAAACTGGAAGATCTAGCAACACTGGATCTTTATTCCTCTCAGCAACAATAATCTGGATCTGAGAAGTGGCTTCCTCCTTTACACAGGCAGCAACTTTCCAGAGAGGTTCAGTTCTTTACTGGTTTTCTCATCTGTTCTGATTCACTGATTTATATTATCTGCAAGAACCTTATGTTTATGACCTCTGGTTTAACTGGATATAAAACTACATACGTGAAGAAAAATAAAATATTCAAAATAATCAGAAATGTGTAGCATGCTATAAAATATCAGGTCTTTTTTATTATAAGGTTATATGTTAATTATGAAAATAAATAACACTATCATGTAACATGATGAAAGGCGGGGAGGAGGGGAACAGCAAGAGAAACATAGGATTTACAGCCAGAGTCTTGCATCATCAGTTTTACACTTTTATCTGGGGATGTCTGTATGTAAATCATATTTCCTTTCTGAACTTCCATTTTCTAATCTTTTAGCATGACAGTAAAACCTGACTGTGGTGTACAATGTTTGTGCTCCACTCATATATCTTTGGCTCAATTTTTAAAATACTGTTTTGAAGACCCCCTCCCCACTCCCAGCTTCTGAGTGCTTTGGTTTACAGCAGTGAGCAAAAGACTGCCCTTGGGCTACTGTAATCTATCTTGCCAACAAATGGTGAGAGACAGTTACCTGGAAAATTACATTCCCCTTGAAGATGCCTAGTCATTGTTGGAGGCAGTGGGTATAAGGAAGTTCACATCCTTTACCTCAAGTTAGTAGAATTCTGAGGCATAACTTATACTCTAAAATGCCTGTGCAGGTGACATTAAAGCTACCCTCTAACTTGTTTTTGGTTTGTTTTTTTTTTTAATCCAGATATTGCAACATTGCTCAGCTTTTCACTTCCTTGGGATGGTTTCCTTACTTTATATTTCGTATACAAAATCTCATCTCAGGATCTGATTCTGGGGAAGTCTGACTAAAACCATTACTAATGAACCTCGTAGTACTAGTGTAAGATATAATGTGATACATGAAATGGAATGTTAAAATAATATTATAAAATTATTTTCTTAAAAATTCTGGTTGAATTTTCAAGGCAAAATCACAATTTTTCCCATACCCAAAACATACTGAAATAATTAATTTAATAGAAAATATTATGAGAACAATCTATCCATATCTTTTACATAATGAGAAAGTCAAAACCCCAGTAGAAGTCAAGAAGTGGTGTTTTACACAAGCCACTTAGATAGTTTCATCCACCAGAGGGCAGACTGCAGAAGTAAAAAGAACTATAATCCTGCAGCCTGTGGAACAAAAACCACATTCACAGAAAGATAGACAAGATGAAAAAGCAGAGGGCTATGTACCAGATGAAGGAACAAGATAAAACCACAGAAAAGCAACTAAATGAAGGGGAGATAGGCAACCTTCCAGAAAAAGAATTCAGAATAATGATAGTGAGGATGATCCAGGACCTCGGAAAAAGAATGGAGGCAAAGATCAAGGAAATGAAAGAAATGTTTAACAAAGACCTAGAGGACTTAATGAACAAACAAACAGAGATGAATAATAAAATAACTGAAATGAAAACCACATTAGAAGGAATCAACAGCAGAATAACAGAGGCAGAAGAACGGATAAGTGACTTGGAAGACAGAATGGTGGGATTCACTGCTGTGGAATAGAATAAAGAAAAAAGAATGAAAAGAAATGAAGACAGCCTAAGAGACCTCTGCGACAACATTAAATACCACAACATTTGCATTATAGGGGTCCCAGAAGGAGAAGAGAGAGAGAAAGGACCCGAGAAAATATTTGAAGAGATTATAGTTGAAAACTTCCATAACATGGGAAAGGAAATAGTCACCCAAATCCAGGAAGCATAGCGAGTCCCTTACAGGATAAACCCAAGGAGAAACATGCTGAAATACATAGTAATCAAACTGGCAAAAAAATAAGACAAAGAAATATTATTGAAAGCGGCAAAGGAAAAATGACAAATAACATAAAAGGGAAATCCCATAAGGTTAACAACTGATTTCTCAGCAGAAACTCTACAAGCCAGAAGGGACTGGCATTATATACTTAAAGTGGTGAAAGGGAAGTACCTACAACCAAGATTACTCTACCCGGCAAGGGTCTCATTCAGATTTGATGGGGAAATGAAAAGCTTTACAGACAAACAAAAGCTAAGAGAATTCAGCACCACCAAACCAGCTTTACAAAAAATGCTACAGGAACTTTTCTAAGTGGGAAACACAAGAGAAGAAAAGGACCTACAAAAACAAACACAAAACAATTAAGAAAATGGTCATAGGAACATACATATCGATAATTACCTTAAAATTGAATGGATTAAATGCTCCAACCAAAAGACACAGGCTTGCTGAATGGATACAAAAACAAGACCCATATATATGCTGTCTAAAAGAGACCTACTTCAGACCTAGGGACACATACAGACTGAAAATGAGGGGACGGAAAAAGATACTCCATGCAAATGGAAATAAAATTCCCCCAAAAAAAAAAAATCAGGTCAAAATTTGTCTCCCTAGTTTTCTGGAGTCTCAGTTAAGATATACCTGCTTGAGGTCCTGCCTTTGTATGTGCAAATTCTTTCATACCGTAAGTATTTAAAAAAAAAAAAAGTGGTGTTTTGATGACAGCTACATTGCTTCTATAACCAGTTTTATTTGACCCTGTGACAATGATAAGGAATAATATGGCATTATACTTTTTAAATTTATTTATTCATCTATTTATTTGTTTATTTATTTTGGGTTGCATTGGGTCTTAGTTGCTGCACACAGGATCTTTCATTGTGATGTGCGGGCTCTTGGTTGCAGTGTGTGGGCTTCTTTCTAGTTGTGGTGTGTGGGCTCAGTAGCTGTGGCACATGGGCTTAAATGACCCATGGTATATGTGATCTTAGTTCCCAGACCAGGGATCGAACCCATGTCCCCTGCATTAGAAGGCAGATCTTTAACCACTGGACCACCAGGTAAATCCGTATGCTTTTCTTTTTACTTTAATTTTTAACTCAAATTTTGGATTCTTGTTTGGAATAAAACAGGATCTTCACTGTTTACAAGGTTATTTCTGAGTTGCAAAAGTTCTCTCTCCATATTTTTCCTTGTATTACCATGTTTTTCTCTGTAGTCTCCTATCCAATCTTGGCTGCCCAATCAGACAAACAGGATGTGCGAGGACATTTTCTTTTTGCATCGGTAGTGGAAACCTTGGCAGTAGACAGTAACTGCACTAGGTCTGCCAAATAGATACATTCTTTAATTTTGATCATGTATTCTATGTACCCAATATTGTCTCCCTATGAAAATCTTGCTATTGCCTTATGGCATTCACTGTGTTTCATTACAATATTTAACTATCCTCAAAGTTAGAATCTTCTTTCATTGACAAAATCTGAGAACCAAATTTTCAGTTCTCCGGTAGGCGTGAATTTAAGTTGGCTAAAAAGAGACACATTAAGCCTAAACTAAACATTTTGCAATTGTTCTGTTAATTTGATTGTCATGATGGTCAATCATAAAATGAATGGTAATATTTTTTATTTTTTTAATTGGGGTATAGTTGCTTTACAATGTTGTGTTAGTTTCTGCTGTACAGTGAAGTAAATCAGCTATATGTATGCATATATCCCCCTTCTTTGGATTTCCTTCCCATTTAGGTCACCACAGAGCACTGAGTAGAGTTCACTGTACTATAGAGTAGGTTCTCATTAGTTATCTATTTTATACATAGCAGTGTATATAAGTCAATCCCAATCTCCCAATTCATCCCATCCCCCCTTACCCACTTGGTGTCCATACGTTTGTTCTCTACATCTGTGTCTCTCTTTCAGCTTTGCAAATAGGTTCATCTGTACCATTTTCTAGATTCCACATATATGTGTTAATATATAATATTTGTTTTTCTCTTTCTGACTTACTTCACTCTGTATGACAGTCTCTAAGTCCATCCACGTCTCTGCAAATGGCACAATTTTGTTCCTTTCTTTGGCTGAGTAATATCCCATTGTATATATGTACCACATCTTCTTTATCCATTCCTCTGTTGATGGATATTTAGGTTGCTTCTATGTCCTGGTTATTGTAAATAGTGCTGCAATGAACATTGGGGTGCATGTATATTTTAGAATCATGGCTTTCTCAGGGTATATACCCAGTAGAGGGATTACTGGGCCATATGATTGTTTTATTTTTAGTTTTTTAAGGAAGCTCCATACTGTTCTCCATAGTGGCTGTACAAATGTACATTCCCACCAACAGTGTAAAAGGGTTACCTTTTCTGCACACCCTCTCCCGTATTTATTGTTTCTAGATATTTTTTGATGGTGGCCATTCTGACCAGTGTGAGGTAATACCTCATTGTAGTTTTGGTTTGCATTTCTCTAATAATTAGTGATGTTGAGCATCTTTTCATGTGCCTCTTGACCATCTGTATGTCTTCTTTGGAGAAATATCTGTTTAGGTCTTCTTCTGCCCATTATCTGAATGGGTTGATTGGGTTGATATTGAGCTGCATGGGCTGTTTGTATATTTTGGAGATTAATCCCTTGTCAGTTGCTTCATTTGCAAATATGTTCTACCATTCTGAGGGTTGTCTGTGAATGGTAAATTTTTAAAATAGGGGACAAGGAGATATTTGGAGATAGCAGGATGCGAAGCCAGAAACTACATATACCCTGTGCTTCAGATAGATCTGTGCTGCCCAACTTCTGACCTCAAATGCTCTTTACGCACATGGACATGTCAATGGGGACTTGACTACTTGGCTGTTGAGTCTCCCTCTCTTCTGTTTTATAGGATTTATAATATTTTCCTGGTCAAATGCCTCAGCAGAGGGTGAGGAGATATCATGAGACTGTGAGATGTTTCCTCTACATAATCTCAGAGCAGGAAATAGTAGCTTTGGCATATACTTTCATATTTGCATGTGAGCAGAAAGAAACAACCACACTCAACTGAGTGCTGTAATGTTATACAAACTCAAAATATTTACAGAAAAAATGAATGTATAGATTTCTATTTTAATTTAAAGAGAAGCTTTGAGAGAGTAAGGAAACTAAATAAAAGCTTGTTTTATTGTTATTCTCTAATATTACACTTTGTGAGTCTCACATTTTCAAAGGATGCCTTTTCCCCAAGATGATTATTAGTTTGATGATTTTTATTATTTTAGAAATTTATTAAAAGTTCAATAGTTGATGGTAGAAGAAAATACTGCTTTCAAGGGCAAGGACTCCAGGTAACATTGGGCAGCATCCGATTTTTCCTTCTCCATTAGCAATCCCTAGGGCTTCAGGTGAACAGAGCATCTCACAATCTATATTGATTCACTGCTCCAAAGCTCTTTGAAGTCACATTAGGATTTTGGTTTCTAGTGCTTTGGAACATTATCTGTTATACAGTACACTGGAAAATGCTTATAGTGTCATGTTCAAGTTCCTATAAAGGGCCATATTTTTTTTTCTTTTGTTATAGGTTGATGATAACTGAGCTTATTATTAATGTTGTATTAACACATGATCAAAGGTGTAATCATTTTCATTGAATTGGCCAATTATTTTTTAAAATATATCTAATAAATGTTTCTTCACAAAATTAAACTCTTTTCTTCCCTAAATCATCTCAATTTTTATGACTCCCTTTAGAAAGAGACTTGTTTAGATAGAGACTCATTTTTAAAAATTTTGCTTAATTAAATGGTGGTGAATGACATCTTAGAGACAAGTAAGAGCTAGAAGGAAACTGATCACCTTCAGGTAAAGCCCCATACTTTTATAGAGAATAAACTTTAGCTAAGATGGTAAACAACCTTTCTAAATACATAGATTTAATTGACAACAGATGAAACATGAGAACAGAAACGTGCCCTGAACTCAGAATTCAGCTTGGGCTTTCACAGATTTCAATAGTGTGTATTTGAGTGATTTGTGGGGAGAAAAACACATTTATTGTACAATGCAGGCAACTTTAAGAATTGTATTCTGTATTTTTATTGTCTTATTTCTCTCTCCCTATTTTTAGCAACTAGACAGATCCTGGACCTTTTGAATAGTGATTAAATGTTAGAACTCCTAAATAATCAGCTGGATTTGATTTTAAATTAAAAATAAATTTCTAGATACCACCATTGTAAAACAGTAAATTTAAGAAAGTTATTATTTTGTAGCTAATCATGTAAAAAAGATAGCATTTCTTCTGATTTTTAAATTCCATTTTATATAACATTGAACAATAGATGTCACTGTTTGGCCAATAAAAATAACTATAGAATTATTTAATTTGGTTATTTTTCTTCATAAACAATCCTTGTGCTGAACAGATAAGTTACAGGGTTCTGGTAGAAAAAACTCAACCAGTGGCAGTGTCTTTTAAATATTAATATCTGGTTGTGTTTTCTCTAAAAAACATATTAATACATTAAATCCATTACTTTCTGAATCATTTTACATATAGCTAATTTAAAGCTGCTCATTTTGTGCCTTTATATTAATGTTTTGACAACTAGGTGTTATTACAAGGAGAGTTAGAATAAGGTTATTTGAGAAGTATGGGCTCAGGTCAAGAAAGAAACCTCTCAGAGTATGATTAATTGTATTTTAAGTCCATGTAATGTCTAGTAAGCTAACTTGATTGACAGGGAATCTATACAAAATGGAAATTAGGGATAGAGAAGCCAAGGAAGAAGAGATATTGAAAGTAATGCAATTGGATCCAATTGTGAGGGATGGAGAAGTGATAGACTCTGATCCAAATTTCATGGATGGAGTCAAGGCCATATTCAAATTTATGTCAATTTTGTGTAAACAAATCCGAAGTATTCAAGAAGCTAAGGTGAAGTTGCTAAGCAGCTGGCAACAGGAAGATGACTTGGAAGAAACAGTAGGGAGTGTTTGGAGATTGTTTAATGATAGTGTATTTTTATTTATTTATTTTTTTACATCTGAGGCATATTATAGAAAAAATATTAGTTTAAGGTACAAGAAAACTGTTAAAATTTAACATCTGTTTCCTTAAGTTTTCCATAGATTATAACAAAAGTCCATCAGGACGTGTGTGCCTGATGCCAAAAAAAAAAGAAAGAAAAAAAAAAGAATTCAGAAAGTTTGGTGAATGAGCAACTGCTAGGCCCTAAATCTAACAAGCTGTATATCCTAATTGCATTTGTAAAGTGGTTTAGGATTTATGAAGCATTTTCACACTAATTATCCAGGCTACTCTCTGACTCCTCAACCCATTGCAAAATGACTTCTGCAACAACCATTTCACTCAAGCTGATCTCTCAAATGTTATTAATGACCCACACATTGTCAAAAACCACCAACCTGCTCTTATGTCCTTATTCTATTCAATCACTGCTTTTTCTTTTTTTTTTTTAGAAGATGTTGGACGTAGGAGTTTATTAATTAATTTATTTATTTTTGCTGTGTTGGGTCTTCGTTTCTGTGCAAGGGCTTTCTCTAGTTGCTGCAAGCGGGGGGCCACTCTCCATCGCGGTGCGCAGGCCTCTCACTGACACGGCCTCTCTTGTTGTGGAGCACAGGCTCCAGACGGGCAGGCTCAGTAGTTGTGGCTCACAGGCCTAGTTGCTCTGCGGCATGTGGGATCCTCCCAGACCAGGGCTCGAACCCATGTCCCCTGCATTAGCAGGCAGATTCTCAACCACTGCGCCACCAGGGAAGCCCTCTTTTTTTTTTTTTTTAATATGGTAAAATTCTCTCTCTCCTTTAATTTCTCTCTTCCCATGCTTTCTGTACCACTTTTTTCCCCTGGTTTTTCTTCTACCTTTCTGACCTTTTCTTATTTTTCTTCTCTGATAATTTTCCACTATCCTATCCCTTAAATATTTGTGTTCTTAGATTTCTGCCTCTGACCCTTTTCTCTCTGAATGCTTTTCTGAATGGTTATGTTGGTGGGGAACATTTGAGCTACCTTCTGTACAATTGTTATTCAACAAATAATAATTTCCCCTAGGTACTGGGTACTGTTTCAGGTGCTGGGAACACAAGAATCACTAGAAGTGTTATTGTCTCTTCCCTCAGTCCTTTAGTCCTTTTTAGTTCATTAGTTAGGGAAAGGGCATGTGTGGGAATATACTGAGTAATTGACTGATGTATCTACAACTTCTCCTTCAAGGCCCTCACCCTTCAAATACATTTTCTTGTGCTCTCAGTCCCTACCTTAGTAGTTAGGAAATTATGGGATCACACATTTGAGGAGAGGGTTATTAACATAGAAATTCAGGGGGAAAGAAATGGGTCAAAATACTGTTTTCAAGTATTAAATAGACTTTTAGAACTGGCAATAAAAGACATCGTCTTGCAAGAAAAGGATTTTAGAAGTGCAAGAGGGCAAGTTTTTGGTTTTCTAAAGCATAAAGTAAATTCTCTAACAGCAGAGTTTTTTCTGCCTGCCTGCCCAAATAAGACCCCAAGGGCTATTGAATAGGAGGAAACAAGAGAGATACAGGCATGATCTATGTCCTCTTCCCTTTGAGCCATTTCCTAAAGGGTAGTGGTAAAACCCTGCAATGATTTAAGCACCCAAGGAGTGAGGTAACCTATGTTCAGATTGCTGGTTTGATTCCTAGATTCTGACAACTCCTCTACAAGTATAGAGAGAGCTGCATGTGGCCAAGTAATGGCTGAATCCAAACCTACAAAGCCTCAGGGCAGGTCTCTGGTAGGTGGCAGCTAAGAGTCAAGTATTTTCCTGTAGGGCTGAGCGTAGCAGAGATGTGACAGTGATGCCAAAGGACCTGGGGGAGCTCTGTGGCTAAGACAAATGAATAGCATTAGCAGGTGTGCCATGGAGTTTCTTTCTAGATGTCAGGTTGGAAAGTTGAGGCCAGGTAGGTGCCAGAGTGAAGAGATGACCCCTTCCCTAGAACAACTGTTTGCCAGCCCAAGCAAATGCTGAAAACCAGGCATTCACTTATGACGACTGCTCACACAAAAATTTTACTTTCTGCCATAGGACAGAGTGATTTCTCAAAACAGATTTTTTAAACAAAGATAGATGTACTTTTCTCCTATTCTAGCTAGGTAAAATTGATGGAAAAATAGAAATATCTGCACGTGAGTGTTGAGTACATACAAAGCATCAGGGATCCTAGGAGATGTTAATGATATAAACTAAATAAGAAATTGTCCCTGCCCTCAAGGAGCCTACATTTTATTGAAAAAGACAATGTTGAGCCGTCTTCTGGCTGATTTTCTTTTTATTACACCAAAGTATTCAGCATATTTACTGCTTTGAATGTCCCACCCTTTCATTTTAGGTCTACCAGGTTTCTCCTTTCTCATTTGAGACTTAGGGATGAATCATTTTGTGATGTTTTCCCCTGTCCTTTTGGCTAAATTAACTATCAACTACTATATTCCCATAGCACTTTTTATATAGGATAGCACATTTTTAAATATATTTCTCAGTTGTACAAGGCTTTGTCTCCTCATTTAAATGATAAGGTCCTTAAAGGCAGGGACAGTTATAGACCCATTTTTTCTGTCTTTAGCATCTGGTACATAGAAGATTATCAATAAAATCTTATTTTATTGAAATTTTTTATGCTGATTCTCCAAAATCACTCTGTATGATTAGTGTTGTGTTCTTTAGACTTTTGTTTTTTTAACATATTTGAAAATAATGAAGGATGCAGACAGTCAAATTACTTGTTTGAAGTCACATAGCTATGAGGTGGCAAAGCTTTGAAGAAACAAAAAATATCTGACTCTAAATCTGCATTGTTACTTACTTAGCTCACTTGGTTCCAATCTTGGCATTTAGAACTGTGTCCAGATAGTTGTATAAGATTAACAATTTAGATTTGCTCATGTGGCCCAAAGAAGTCTTCTCTTTCTTGTCCTCACAAACCTCATGACAAACCTAAACCTCAACATGCTATATTAACTGGTTCCATGTTGTAACTTTTATTTTCAATTAATTATTTCAGGGTAAAACCCACTGTACTTGTTGCTTTGATGTCTTCTCCCATTTTCCTACCCTGATTATTTCATTCATTTCCTCTGTTGCCACTTAAGCCCGTGTATTCTAGCTTTGACATGTTCAGTATCACCTCAAACACACAGGTACAGAAGGTTGCCTGAGTCTGTCCAATTTTTATATTCAATTATTGATTTGGTTCAATATCTTCTATAAGCCATTGCCTTCTTTTTAATTTCTGAGATTACTTTTATATTTAAGATTAGAAAGGAAATGCCTTAAATATGGGAAAAAAAACATTTCAGAAAAAAAGACATGTTAAGATTTTCTATCAGCAGCTGCTCTTTTGGAGAATAGAAAGAATTGCACAAAATATTCATAAATGACAGGTTTTCTCTAAGGATAATATTCTACACTTTGAATAACAATTTTATATTTTTTTTAGTAGCAACACATGCTAGAAACTGTATTTCTTCTATTAGAATATTTTAAATCAGTAATCAAATTAAAAAGGAAAAAACATTCATTCATTCATTTAACCAGCACATAAATATTTATCTAGGACTCTCATACTATTTTATTATGTAGATTGTAAAAATAACTTTACTGAGAAAATCAATAGAATAATAGTGTAAAACCTTACTATCACAGATTAATTGCGCAAAGGAGAATTTGAAATTATGTATTTAATTATTATGTATTTTAAAAACAGTTTCATTAAGTGCAAGTTCATGCAGAAATTCAAAATAAGTTTGTCCACTACAAGGATGGACAAACAAGAAAAGCTACTTTAATTACTAGATAAGCATAGCTTGTAATTAGCATGTCAACTTCTGTGTGTGCAAATGAATGTTTCCAAAGAACTGGAAGTATTTACTTTTCTCACTTTAGAAGCTCTGACATTTTCTGAACAATCTTATTAAAGCATTAATTTACAATCTTCCTTTTTAACTTCAGGGCACCTCTGTGAACTGTTAGCAATTCTCTTTTAGTGGACCCCAATTAATTTACTTTCTGAGTTTTTTCATTTATATAAGATCTTATTTTCTAATGTTCTTATTAAATTTTATGCTGTGTGTTTTGAGATCATTTCAAGTACCATGTATATTCTCAGAAAAAAAAATTATGTCAGTGGAAATATAATGGTGCACTTGTTAAGGAAGAATGTCAACTCAACAGAAACAATTATGCTAAGACTAGCTAGCAAGCAAGTGTTTTTTTTTTACTAAAAGAGAGGTTTTAAATTGTGTTCTGCAGATGTAAAATTCCATGGGAAAAATATATAATTATACTTGTAAAACTGTGTATATATATGTATGTACATGTACACAAACATAAATAAGTTTGTTTATACAGCCTTTCCAATGGAAGAGTTAAGAAAATCTACCTGTGAATTGCTCTCAGAACTTACCATTTGTGCGCAATTGCTAAATCTGTAACAGATAAGCAAAAACTAGATAAAAAGCCACTAATAACATATATATGTGTATATATATATATATATATATATATACACACTTGTGTGTGTATATGTGTGTGTGTGTATATATATATATGTATATATATATATATATATATATATATATATATATATATGGCAAATGATACATTAAATATTATCCTGTAGTCTTTGTATCCACTTTCCAGCAATGCGTACCATTAAATAACTATGTTGATATGCTGCTCTTCCTTACTTGCTAAGCTTAACATAGAATAAAAGTCTCCTTAATTTGGTTGAGATTGATTAGAATTTATTATAAGAAATGGTATTGATATGTAGTTTTTCTACAAAGTCATGTATAAAATGCATAAATCATTGTTTATGTTATTTATATTAACAAATCATCAAAATAGAGTAGCAAGCTATCTTATTAAGGGCACAGCAAAGTTAAATAAAACACCCAAATACAACAGTTTAGGGAAGGGTCAAAAAACAAAAGGAAGTCAGGACATAAAGAGTCAGAGAGCTATAGAGATAGAATGCATTGCCTAGGGCTGGGGAGTGGGGGGATTAAGGGATGATGCCTAGTGTGTGCAGGGTTTCTTTTGGGGGTACTGAAATGTTTTAAAATTAATTGTGGTGATGGGTGCACAACTCTGAATATACTAAAAACCAAAGGTATTTAAAGAAAAAGTTCTTAGAGAAAACAACTACATTTAGATGGTCATTACATTCACTGCACTTCTGTTGGGGCACTTACTTGTTTCTGAGTGTGAAAAGTAAGCTCAAACAGAGCAGTAGCCAAGTAAATATTGGTGCAGTCTCATAAGGACACAGGCTCATAGGAGCCCAAGATTGATGTTCAGGCCTACTAAAGCCAACAGGGCTCATTATGGAGAAAGGGGAGCCATAGAGAAGTGAGACATATATTCTGTGTGCAGATTCTTCCTCAGATATTTGCTAATTCTAAAGTTGTGCATGCATAGAAGAATATTCAAAAGGGAAAAAAGCATAAAGCAGTATAAAAGAGATTTAAAAACTTAGCAGATAATTTAGCAAGCTCATAGTTATGGGAAGACAAGTTTTCATAAAGGTGAAGAATTTCAGTTAAGGTGTCAGACATATTATACTCTAAAATTAAGGATAAACCAGAAATATGGTTCAATACACTTACTTTATGAGTCTTCAGAAAGAAAAAGAACTCCTCTTTGTTTTCTTTTGTTTTTTTTCTGTACGCGGGCCTTTCACTGCCATGGCCTCTCCCGCTGTAGAGAACAGGCTCTGGACGTGCAGGCCCAGCGGCCATGGCTCACGGGCCCAGCCGCTCCGTGGCATGTGGGATCCTCCCAGAACGGGGCATGAACCCACGTCCCCTGCATCGGCAGGTGGACCCTCAACCACTACGCCACCAGGGAAGCCCCAAGAACTCCTCTTTGAAGGAACATATCATCATCCAGAATTTCCACATTACTTCATAAATAATGTCCAGTATTCAATCAAAACTTACTAGACATGCTACCAAAAAGCACCAAATAACTGAAATCAACAAGAGAAAAAGATAATTAAAAGGCCACAAGTAAGCCAGATGTTAGCAAAGATCAGAGATATATTTTTCAAAGAGTCAAATGGAAATCCTAGAAATGAGCATAAAAGCTGAAAATTTAAAATTCAATGCATATGTTTAATAGTTGAGAAATAGAGGATTAGTGAAATGAAGGTCATTAGATAATGTTCAGATTGAATGAATAAAAACTAGATAAATAGTATGAGATATGTAAAACACAGTGAAAACTACTAACCTATTTGTAATTAAATCCCAAAGAGAAGAGATAGAAAGAGAAAGAAGTAGTATTTGGGGGGGAACATGTTGATAATTTTCCAAAACTGACCCCCAAAAAATGACAGATTTAAAAGTTCTACAAAACGTAAGAAAGATAAATAAAAAAGAAAACCACATCTTGTCACATCATAGAAAAAACAAAGCTGATAATCAAAGATAAGCAGGAACACTTAAGAGTTCCTTCCAAGGAGAGTTAATTTTTACTAGAAATGGCAGAATAAGTAAAACAAAACAAAACAAAAATGACATCTTTTAAGTAGAAAAACTTTAAAAATAGAATAGCCAACCAAAACTTCTACAAACAACAAAAAATACATTTCAAAAATGAAGGTGAAATAATGACTAAATATTTAGTTTGAGAGCAAAAATCACCAACAGACCTACTCTTATGTTCATACATTTGAATTATTCTAGAAGAGAAATGATCTCAAGTAGATGCATGGTAAAGGACTGAAGAATTAAGAACACCAGAAAAAATAAACAAATGAATAATTTAAATGAATGCTCACTGTTTATATTCATTTATTAAAAGTGTATAAATATATGTACAATTAAATGACAAAAAGTAAATCTGAAAAAAAATGAGTTAAAGCATGTTAAAATAGTTCCATTTCTAGAAGGAAATATTTTAAAACACAACTTAATAAGAAGGATATATGCAATAATTTCCAAGATGATCATAAGTGAAGAGCTCAGAATATATGTCACAAACAATTAGAGGGAAAATGATAAAAAAATAATAAAAATAACTTGATTAATACAAAGGAAAGAAAATAAGTGAGAAAATAATTAAATATAGAGTGGATATAGAGGAAACAAATAATACTCTCATATCCATAAATTTAAAGATATCAGAAATTACATTAAATGTGAATGGAGGAGATGTTCTAATTAAAAGACAAAGATTACAATCTGGATTAAAATAAAACAAAATGAATTAGAACCAACTATATATTGCTTGTAAAAAATGAGCATTAACTATAAAGAACAGAAAGATTCAAAAGAAAAGAATGGTAAAATACAGGCCATGGAAATACAAACTTAAGAAAAACTATTATAGCTATACTAATATTAGAAAGTGCAGAATTTCAGGCAGAGAAAATTACAAGGGATAAAGAAGGAATTCAACAGGAAAATATAATAACCTTAAACTTATATGTACTAATAATGTAGCCTCAAAATATATAAACTGAAGTCTGTCATAACTAAAGGAGAAATAGATAAATCTACAATCAAAGTTTAAAATTTTAATATCTTTCTTGGTAATAAAACTCACTAAGAGTTACAGAAGATTTGAACAACATGATTTACAAATTTGACCTAAAAATCATAAAGATATAGCAATCCCTATAATTATAACACATTGGTAAAAATAAAGATAAGAAAAAAATAACATTTTGACTATTTGTGTATTTAATTTTCTGATTAATGAAGTATAACATTATAATATAGATGAATTAGTTTTTAGAAGAAAATTTATAATTCTAAATTCTTGAGCTCAAAAAATTGGAAATAAAAGTGGAAGTTAAACAAAATAAGGAAAATGGAATTAATAAAAAAGAAAGCAAATATACAATAGAGAAAATAAAATTGTTTCTTTGAAAAGACGATATAATTTATAAACATATCATAAGTCCGATTAAGGGGAAAAAAAAGAAAAGGCACAACAGTATCAGGAATGAAAAATTCAAAACCAATAATGTGGACATTACAGATAAAGAGTACACTATAGTTCATAGTTCTAACAATAAATTAATACCACTTATTAAAGCTGGTATAAGAAAAAGCACTAAATCTAAATCTGAATAATCTTACGTATACTCAATATGTTGAATCTGTAAAATCTTCCCATAAAGAGAAGTCAGAGTGAGTTAGGAGTCATTGGGTGAGAAAGATGTTGCTCCCAATAAACATGATTTGACAGCCATCTACAGACAAAAACGCCTTTGTGGGAGATTTGTTAAAACTCCAGTAAAGCCCAAGACTAAGGACAGTCACTTTGCGAAGGCAGGACAATGACCTGGTGGCAGGTTTGCCCAAAATGGTCCCTGTTGCAGTCTGAAAGAAGTCCTATGTTCCTATGGATTTAGTTCCACTTGACCCTGGTCCTACAACTAGCCCCATCTGCTGCTGACCCTGGAGGCATGCAGGTGAGCAGGCCCTGGTTCCCATCAGAGTCGAGACAATAATCTTTAAGAGATAACAGAGAATACCTTTATGATTTGGAGTAGATAGAAATTTATTAAATAGGGTCTAATCATTAAATAAAAAATTGATAGGTTGAACTTCATTAAATCTATAAGCATTCCAGACTGGAAGAAGATATCTGCAATACATATATCTAAAGAAGAATTCAAGACAATATATATATTGCACAAAAATGAATGGCTAAATAACCAGTAAGCATATGTAAAGATGTTAGCATTAGTCATTAGGAGAAAAAAAAAAACAACAAAAAATGAAAACCATAATGAGGTACCTTTGCACACACATCAGAAAGTGTAAAATTAAAGTTTAAAAAATAACAATACTGAGTGTAGGCAAACATATGGAGGACCCATAAAATGCTGGTGGTTGTATAATATTGGAACAAATCCTTTGGAAAACTTTGGCATGACCTATGATGCTGAATATACACATATTATGGATCCAAGAATTTCATTCCTAGGCCTACCTAACATATAAATGTGCACTAAAGGACATGTGTAAGAATGTTCATAGCATCATTAGTAACTGTTTAAAACAGAAATAACAATTTTCTTCAAGAGTAAATTTTATAAATTATGAGCTATGTATGCAGTGGAACATTATAGAATAATGTAAAAAAAACAGGTCACATATAATTTTGATTAAAGGAAAAAAAAAACAGAGATGCAAGAGTACCTAGTATATGATCCCATTCATATGAAAAAAAGAACACTTCTTCCCTAAAGAGTCAAACTTATCTATGATGATTTTGATCAGAATAGTCCTTACCTTTGAGGCAGGGAATGAGTGAAATGAGGCAGGAATGAGGCTTCTGGAACAATGGTTATGTTCTGTATCTGGATAAGTGTGGTCGTTATATAGGAGTATTCACTTTGTAAATATTCGTGAAACTGTATAGTTAAGATTTGCGCACTTCACTGTATGTTACACTCTTTAAAAATAAAATACAAAAAACATTGATATTATTGGTATTAGAATGTTGAAACTCCTAGTAGGCTACCCGAACTTTTGTGTGTGGCAGGAGTGGTGGAGGGCAGGGGGAGATGTGAGGGTGGTAATAGAACAACGAGGGCAATGACAATAATACGAATAATAAATGAGCACTAGTCTTTGGCATAAAAGATGGGAGAACAGGAAGAAAATAAAGCCACCCTCCAATCTTTTGAAGTAGGTGATATAATTACCCTGGTTCATATAGAAGGAAACAGCTCTGTGGAACTGTTACTTGCCTAAAATTAATATAATAGAACTGGGACTGGATTCATAAGACCAGTCTTAAGTTCTTATTCTCAACTGGGATAAGATTCTTAACCCCGTACTTTTTCATTGCTTACAAAAATACTGATTAAAAACATCTTGTTTTGAAGGGAAGACTATAATTTGCTGAAGGAGGACAGAATTCCAAAGTTCTGTTTGGTTTAATAATAATAATATATAGCCTTACCTGCATAGATAAAGCAGCAGAGGGAAAAATATTTAAAGGCCATAATATTGACTAATTACTAAAGACCATATGTTTCCAATGATCCTGATGAAACCAGGATGAAACCTGATGGCTTTTCTGTGGTAGAGTTATGTGTTAGTTTCCCTTTGTACCAATGAGGCTTTTGCAACTTAGGAGGAAAAATTTGGAAAGAATAGGCATGTCTGCCAAAGGTAGTAACAAATTTGGGCACAATTTTTTGTGTCTTCGAGTTTCCCCAGTCCACCATTCACTTTCTTTGCAAATCATTCCACTTTTTTCCTCAAAAAAAGAGTTTGGAACTACTAGACTTGGAACCAAAAGATCCTTATTTATTTTATTATAGCATTTCACAAATAGGTTTGCTGAAGGAAGATGTGTATTAGACTATTTATTATATTTATATTTGCATATCAGATTAGCTGCTTCTTCTTTCTTCTTTTTGCAAAAGAATAGACTTTGTGATCCTTGAATTAGGAAAATATTCTCCTTGTACAATTAATCTCAGGCATTGATATTTATCACATTCTCTATGGGGTCTTTATGGGATGTGCCCCACTTCAGGACAGAACTTTTCTACTACTTTGCTGACTTATTCCCTACTCTAATTTCATAATTTGATGGGAGAAAGCTTTTTATGTGAATCACGCAAGCACAAAATTTGGTAAAGAGAGTGAGAAGAAAAAAGCTTAAAGACACCATAGTTAGCAACACAATGCTTTTGCAACACACATACTTTATCACTCTCAGGAAGCACAGTGCTTTGCAATTTCAACTCAAAGATTAAAAACAAAATCCTTCTCAATTCTAGGCTCTCATACAAAGTCTCTTAAATAAAACCTTTCCCTTCTCCATTCTCACCTCCCCAGTATGTCTAGAGCTTAGAAACCATTTGAATGTACACACAAATGCAGCAGAAAAAGACTCATGAGTGGGTATCATTAGAGTTACTCAATTGTGCACCCCTTGGTGTGTTCTAACTCTAGTCCTAAAGGGACTGCAATATTTTTCCTTCTCAGCCACAAATTTAGAGAATCTTGTTTCATCACAGCTAGGTTCTTCTAAAGCAGGGTTTCTCAACCTCAGTACTATTGATATTTTCAACCAGATAATTAGTTGTTGTTGGAGGCTATTCTGTATATTGTAGGATGTTTAACAGCATCGCTGGCCCTCTACCCACTACTTGCCAGTATCACCACTCCCCGCACACCCAATTCTGACAAATGAAAATGTTTCCAGACATTGCCAAATGTCCCTAGGAGGTAAAATGATTCCAAGTTGAGAAACACTGACCTACAGAATAAAAACAAATTACAGAAATACAAAGGAAGAAGAAAGAGGACAGTTCTGAAAACCATATTTTAAGAGGTTTTAAACTTTCCAGGAGGATCTTTATATCTAGATAATTTAGGCAGCTTTCCTTTATAAGAGACTTAGGAACTGCAGCACTGTATCCATCATTTCAGGTCTGATCTCTCACCACTGGCTTCACTGTGCTTGCTCTCCTTTTGAAGGTCAGCTCGTAATAATTTCAGTTTCTTTTGAATCTCAGTCAGAAAACCTATTTTCTGCTCCAAAATGGACAATAACTGGGCAATGCAAAAATCAACATCACAGTTTACCCCATCAGCTATCTCCTGGGTGTTATTCCCTGGCCGTTGGCTTGATTCCTTCCAGGAGATTGCTGTATCCTCCATTAGTGGAGAGGATAGTTCTTTGATTTCTTTAGTCTCTTCCTCCTCCTCACTCTGCATACAAGGCATTTTAATAAATTTGTTCCTTGAAGGGACATTTCTGAATTTCTCATGTGATTTTCCAACATCCTTGGCACCTCACATTCAGTAGGATAAAGACAACAATGGCGAGGCCTTAAATCTAGAGTTATTTCTTTTACTCTATTGGCATATCTTAAAGTGTTGAGGGTGTTTTTGCAAGGGGCCATCCCTGGAGAGATAGTAGCAATCATGCAAGTGGAGGAGTTCTGGCCTATAAAGGAGTCCCGGAGCACCTGTGTGAGCTTGCTGGCTCTGAATGGGGTATGAGACTTGTTCTGACCCAAAGCCCGGATGCATTCTTTGAGTGCAAGGAGACTCTTGTTAATCTCTGCTCCTTCCAGCTGTCTTTTCCGGTTGGCATTGGCAGTATCCACTCTCCTTTCATTCCCAGCTAAGTCAACAAGGGAAAACTTACCATGCAGTTTCCCTCGAGACTTTAAAATGATCTGGAACACTGCGTGGCTCCTGGAAGAGTGGGCATTGACTGATGTCTGTCCTGAATTCCGGCAGCTGTTCCCAAGTTCCACAAGGTTCAGCATGTCCTCCACACAGCACACCTCTTGTTCCTGCAGCCCGACCACCTGGATTTGCTGACTGCCATCCCCAAGGACTTGCGTCTTCTTCCAGTTCAACAAGTCATACACCTTTCCCCCATAAATCTCAAAAAATGTGCCATAGACTTTGAGGTCCAGCTTCTCATAAGCAGAAGTTTTGAGCAGGAGGAAGACATCCTATGCCACCATGGCATAAATGCCTTTAGAACAATCTTGGTCCCCTCCTGAAAAGGCTCCACCCGTGGTGTGCGTTTTCCCACTGCTCGTCTGCCCATAGGCAAATCAGGTAGCCATGCCCTTGCGGAAGATGGACTCAACAAGTGGCTGGGCAGTGAACTGGTACACCAACTCGTTGGAGGCGATGTCATCGAAGGCATGGTCGAAGCAGAAGGAATGGTTCTCCAGGTAGCGAGTAAGGTCCACCTTTTGTTTGGACTCGTGCACCATGACCACTTTGTCCGAGGGGATGATGATGATATCCAGGTCCTTCATGGTGGTCTCCCGCTGGTTGAGAGGCCACCTCCTCACGCAGACGCTGATGCGGTGGTCCTCCAGTGGCTCCGGGCCCGACAACTGGCTGCAGTCCAGGCGCCTGCGGCATTCCTGGATCATGCTCTGAATCTCGTAGTTGGGGTTTCCCGTGTTGACAGCCAGGGCGCGCTGAGCTCGGCTCTCCAGCTGCAGCAGTCTGCACTTCTCTCGCTGCCTTTGCAGTTTCTCAATTTCCCGTAGGCAAGGAGACTTCTTCTGCTTCATCAGGCAAAGACTGCTGGGAACTCTCATATCCGGACTGTCCCCTGAGGGCGTTTCGTTTTTCTGGGGGATCGTCGCAATCCACCGCGTGGCCGTCTGCTGGTTCCCGATGGCCGAAGAGGGCGCTAGAGACAAGGAGGGCAACGCCCTGGCTGGCGTGGGGTGCTCAGCAGATGCCAGCGCTGGATTCAGCAGGAATATTGTATCTAGATCAATCTTTTTGCCTTTTTTGACTCCTTTTTCGACCCATTCTACCGTGACCCAAGCGTTTTGTGTTTTGACCTCTGTGACCACCGAGAGGTGGATCTGCCCATCGCTGCACTGTATAGCCACACAGATGCTCACTTGGATGTTTCTGAAGTGCGGCTTCAAGGGCTTCACGGAAGAGAGGCGCGGGGAGACAGGGAGGCATAACTGGCCGGCCATGGTGAGTGATGGAGGTGTCAGGGCTCGCTTCCAGGGTCCCTTGGGGTTGGAGCAGCAGTACCTGAGCCCAAGCCAGACTGAAGCGCCCAGAGCACTGAGTGCACTCCGGGTTTGCACCTACCTTTGTGAGCACTAGGGCTTGGCCTGGGGCCACTCTCATCACAAAGCACTGAGGAAAAGAGGCGGCAGAGCCTAGGGCCTCTGGATGAAAGGTGGTGGGAAAAAATTCACATCGTTCGTGATGCTAGGTGCTAGGCGCAGAAGCAGCTGGAATAGAGAAATTGCTCTCTGCACAGAGAGCATAGGGATAAGAGTTGGGAATGGGGTGTGTGTTCCACGGACACTTGTGCCTAAGCTTCAGAAATATCCATTCTCCCCTGCAGTCTTGACCGGCAATCTCAAAGCTAAGTGCTTTTAGTTTGAGAACCAGTGAATGCTACCTTAAACTTCACAATCCTCCGGTGATCAATGGGAAAAAGGAAGATAGAGCTGCCTGCAAATTGCAGGCTTCAAGGAGAGGATCCCAGAAAAATTCCCTCAAATTTTCCATTTTTTTTTCTGTCCCTACCCTGCTTCACAACTTAACAGTCACAACTTAAAGTTACTCCTCTTTAATGGGATTTCTCATTACGAAATCAAAATGAGTTGACTGTAAGGGGTTCTTGTGGTAATTTGCTGATATGGAACTTCGTTTGATGCAGCATTTGGGTTTGCAAACATAAGCTATTTATCACATTCCAAGTGGCTCTGACAGCTATAAAGTGAGTCATTGTACTCACTGCAGTCACCACTATTTTTGAGATTATTTCAGCAATTACCTTTCCAAACTCCTTCAGTAATTACACTTCTGGCCTCATTATCCATAATTTGGAAAGGAAAGACGTTTGGTAGAAAGAGATGATTCATCTTATACCCTCTCCTTACCCTGCAATGTGTGTGTGTGTCCTTAAGAAGTTGGTGTGGGTGGGCGGAGGGAGGGGGGCTTGGGGAATGGGAGATGGGAAGGCAGCTAAAATGATCAGAGGCAGTATATTCTGGCAAGATTGCAATTTTTTCTGTAGGATGATTTACAAAAAACAACAAAAATTATACCAACTGCCAGAGAGGCCAACGTGAGGATTAAGGTGACACTTTAAGTTGAACTTTCTTTTTCCCCTAGTACCACATGGTCTTTTGGGCTGTGAGTCTGGGGGTAATTGCAGTGACAGCTCCATAGTAGCATGAAGTATCATGGTGTCCTTACAACCCTCCCTAGGATAAAGTAACATATGGAAATAAGTTCTTAACTCTAAACTGACTTTTAAAAAAATTTATTTATTTTTGGCTGCATTGGGTCTTCGTTGCTGCACGCGGGCTTTTCTCTAGTTGTGGTGAGCAGGGGCTACTCTTCATTTTGGTGAGCGGATGTCTTATTGAGGTGGCTTCTCTTGTTGCAGAGCACAGGTTCTAGGCGTGTGGGCTTCAGTAGCTGTGCCAGGAGGGCTCAGTAGTTGTGGCACACGGGCTTAGTTACTCCACGGCATGTGGAATCTTCCCAGACCAAGGCTCAAACCCGTGTTCCCTGCATTGGCAGGTGGATTCTTAACCACTGCACCACCAGGGAAGTCCCAACTCACTTCTTTTAAATGGAAAGTTTACTTAAAAATTTAGTTAGGGAAACGCAAGAGGGAAGAGATATGGGAACATATGTATATGTATAACTGATTCACTTTGTTATAAAGCAGAAACTAACACACCATTGTAAAGCAATTATACCCCAATAAAGATGTTAAAAAAAAATTCTGTAGTGTTAGAGTTAATGCCATTGATGATATTATTAATTTCATATTTCTAATATTCATCAAAATGGACTCATAGATTTTCTCATGTTGTATACATTCAGCAGGGTATTTATTAATTTTCAATGCTCAGGAAGGTGAATTTACTAATTTTTAAGGCAGCTGAAAGAATATAAAGGGTGAAATAGTAAAGATATTTTTTCTGGGTCCAGAAGAAAAATTAAATTACTCATTTGGCAGAGTATGAGGTGTGGGAGAGGAGAAGAGAAAGAAGAGTAATAAAGGAGGTTGGTTTTAGTAGAAGTTAGGTGTGGGGAAATGAGGAAAGCCTTTAAAGGAAGGTAGAAGAAAATGATATTTGAAATCCACAATTGCATGGTATACTAATGTTCTAGACTCTAGAAAGATATAGTAATCCTTTAAGAAGATAGAGGGGCAAAGTGAGGGAGGGGAAGAGGGATTGGAAAAGGGTCAGATCAATATCTGGTATTATGAGTGTTTGAAGGCACTTTGACTTATTCTCTCTTCAGTACCAAACAAAATACAGTTTTGAAATTTCAACTGAGAACAACTCAGAAGTTAGATAACACTTCCTACTGTTGGGGAAGAGAAACCCCCCCCCCCCACCCATCTTGAGTCCTTGTGGCTGGACTAATGATAAAATTGACACAAGACAGATTAACACAAGTAAAAGAAACAAGTTTTAATCATGTCACAGAGGTCTCATAGAAATGGAACCTAAGAAGTGCCCAAAGCAGATAGCTTTTATACTTTTTAGACAAAGAAACAATACATTTGTGAGGAATTGGCAGGACAAAGAAACTTAGGTTTGGATGCTCAGTTAGTTAAAAAAAAAAAAATTTAGTTAAGCTTACATTTTTTTTTTTTTTTTTTTTTTTGCGGTATGTGGGCCTCTCACTGCTGTGGCCTCTCCCTTTGTGGAGCACAGGCTCCGGACGCGCAGGCTCAGCGGCCATGG
Organism: Stenella coeruleoalba; assembly: GCF_951394435.1. Lineage (NCBI taxonomy): Eukaryota > Metazoa > Chordata > Mammalia > Artiodactyla > Delphinidae > Stenella > Stenella coeruleoalba. Next base: position 26,743,360 of record NC_137165.1, on the reverse strand, counting down.
CTCATGGGCCCAGCCATTCCACGGCATGTGGGACCTTCCCGGACCAGGGCACTAACTCGTGTCTCCGGCTTCAGCAGGCAGACTCTCAACCACTGCGACACCAGGGAAGCCCTAAGCTTACATTTTGAAAAGAGGTTTGGAGGGGGTGGTATTGGATAAGTATGTAGTGTGCACTTCAGGGAGATGTTGAATGTCAGAGGAGGGATTGGAGAAAGGGCTTTACCTAGTTGTGTTTTTATGATTATTAATTTTATTTGCCAAATTATTGGTATATAAAGCTGTACTATAAATCCGTTTTTTCTTAGTTTTAAGGGCATTAGGGAAATGTTTTAATCCCTCTGTTTTTTAAGTTAAATTATATATTTGAAAGCATTGCTGCTTTAAGGTGCTTAATAGTTGTTTTTTTTTTCTTTTTAAACCTTTACCTTTGAAAAAGCTAGCCCTCTCTCAAAATTATGCAAACTAGGGCTTTGCCCAGTTAACCATATTTTTACAACTAAGCCAATAATTTTGTAGATGACTAGGTCTGTGGTGACAGTGCAAAAATCAGAGACTAAAGTTTATTTTGCTGCCCAGCATACCCATAAAGGTCTGTTAAGATATTTCAGGGCTTTTTACCCCTTTAGTTCTATTTTCTCTTAAATAGTTCCTTAGGAGGTCTCATTTGTTTCCAAGTTTAATTTGTTTTATTTGGAGATACATACATATAGAGAGAGAGTGGGAAGGAGAGCGACAAACCTCTCAGGTGTTTTTCTTTTAATTTTTTAATTTAATTTTATTAATTTTTTTATACAGCAGGTTCTTATTAGTTATCCATTTTATACATATTAGTGTATATATGTCAATCCCAATCTCCCATTCATCACACCACCACCCTCACCCCCGGCTGCTTTCCCGCCTTGGTATCCATACGTTTGTTCTCTAGATCTCTGTCTCAATTTCTGCCCTGCATACCGGTTCATCTGTAACATTTTTCTAGGTTCCACATATATGTGCTAATATATGATATTTGTTTTTCTCTTTCTGACTTACTTCACTCTGTATGACAGGCTATAGGTCTACCCACATCTCTACAAATGACCCAATTTGATTCCTTTTTATGGCTGAGTAATATTCCATTGTGTATATGTGCCACATCTTCTTTATCCATTCCTCTGTTGATAGACATTTAGATTGATTCCATGACATGGATATTGTAAATAGTGCTGCAATGAACATTGGGGTGCATATATATTTTTGAATTATGGTTTTCTCTGGGTATATGCCCAGTAGTGGAATTCCTGGGTCATATGGTAATTCTATTTTTAGTATTTTAAGGAACCTCCATACTGTTCTCCATAGTGGCTGTATCAATTTCCATTACCACTAACAGTGCAAGAGGGTTCCCTTTCTCCAAACCCTCTCCAGCATTTGCTGTTTGTAGATTTTCTGATGATGCCCATTCTAAATGGTGTGAGGTGATACCTCATTGTAGTTTTGATTTGCATTTCTCTAATAATTAGTGATGTTGAGCATCTCTTCATGTGCTTCTTGGCCATCTGTATGTCTTCTTTGGAGAAATGTCTATTTAGGTCTTCTGCCCATCTCTTGATTGGGTTCTATGATTTTTTAATATTGAGTTGCATGAGCTGTTTATATATTTTGGAGATTAATCCTTTGTACATCGATTCATTTGCAAATATTTTCACCCATTCTGAGGGTTGTCTTTTCATCTTGTTTATGGTTTCCTTTGCTATGCAAAAGCTTTTAAGTTTCATTAGGTCCCATTTGTTTATTTTTCTTTTTATTTCCATTACTCTAGGAGGTGGATCAAAAAAGATCTTGCTGTGATTTATGTCAAACAGTGTTCTTCCTATGTTTTCCTCTAAGAGTTTTATAGTGTCCAGTCTTACATTTAGGTCTCTAATCCATTTTGAGTTTACTTTTGTGTATGGTGTTAGGGAGTGTTCTAATTTCATTCTTTTACATGTGGCTGTCCAGTTTTCCCAGCACCACTTATTGAAGAGGCTGTCTTTTCTCCATTGCATATACTTGCCTCCTTTGTTATAGATTAGTTGACCATAGGTGCGTGGGTTTATCTCTGGGCTTTCTATACTGTTCCATTGATCTATATCTCTGTTTTTGTGCCAGTACCATATTTTCTTGATTACTGTAGCTTTGTAGTGTAGGCTGAAATCAAGGAGTCTGATTCCTCCAGCTCCATTTTTTTTCCCTCAAGACTGCTTTGGCTATTTGGGATCTTTTCTGTCTCCATACAAATTTTAACTTTTTTTGTTCTAGTTGTGTAAAAAATGCCATTGGTAATTTGATAGGGATTACATTGAATCTGTAGATTGCTTCGGGTTGTATAGTCATTTTCACAATATTGATTCTTCCAATCCAAGAACATGGTATATCTCTCCATCTGTTGGTATCGTCTTTGATTGTTTTCATCAGTGTCTTATAGTTTTCTGCATACAGGTCTTTTGTCTCCCTAGGTAGGTTTATTCCTAAGTATTTTATTCTTTTTGTTGCAGTGGTAAATGGGAGTGTTTCCTTAATTTCTCTTTCAGATTTTTCATCATTAGTGTATAAGAATGCAAGAGATTTCTGTGCATTAATTTTGTATACTGCAACTTTACCAAATTCATTGATTTGCTCTAGTAGTTTTCTGGTGGCATCTTTAGGATTCTGTATGTATAGTATATTGTCACCTGCAAACAGTGACAATTTTACTTCTTCTTTTCCAATTTGTATTCTTTTATTTCTTTTTCTTCTCTGATTGCTGTGGTTAGGACTTTCAAAACTATGTTGAATAATACTGGTGAGAGTGGACACCCTTGTCTTTTTCCCGGTCTTAGAGGAAATGCTTTCAGTTTTTCACCATTGAGAATGATGTTTGCTGTGGGTTTGTCATATATGGCCTTTATTATGTTGAGGTAGGTTCCCTCTATACCCAGTTTCTGGAGAGTTTTCATCATAAATCAGTGTTGAATTTTGTCAAAAGCTTTTTCTGCATCTATTGAGGTGATCATATGGTTTTTATTTTTCAATTTGTTAATATGGTGTATCACATTGATTGATATGCATATACTGAAGAATCCTTGCATCCCTGGGATAAATCCCACTTGATCATGGTGTATGATCCTTTTAATGTGTTGTTGGATTCTGTTTGCTAGTATTCTGTTGAGGGTTTTTCAATCTATATTCATCAGTGATATTAGTCTGTAATTTTCTTTTTTTAAGTATGTTTGTCTGGCTTTGGCATCAGGGTGATGCTGGCCTCATAGAATGAGTTTGGGAGTGTTCCTTCCTCCGCAATTTTTTGGAACAGTTTGTGAAGGATTGATGTTAGCTCTTCTCTAAATGTTTAATAGAATTCACCTGTGAAGCTATTTGGTCCCAGACTTTTGTTTGTTGGAAGATTTTTAATCACAGTTTCAAGTTCATTCCTTGTGATTTGTCTGTTCATATTTTCTATTTCTTCCTGGTTCAGTCTTGGAAGGTTATACCTTTGTAAAAATTTGTCCATTTCTTCTAGGTTGTCCATTTTTTTGGCATAGAGTTGCTTGTAGTAGTCTCTTAGGATGCTTTGTATTTCTGCAGTGTCTGTTGTAACTTCTTTTTCATTTCTAATTTTCTTGATTTGAGTCCTCTCCCTCTTTTTCTTGATGAGTCTGGCTAATGGTTTATTGATTTGTTTATCTCCTCAAAGAACCATCTTTTAGTTTTATTGATCTTTGCTATTGTTTTCTTTGTTTCTATTTCATTTATTTCTGCTCTGATATTTATGATTTCTTTCTTTCTGCTAACTTTGAGTTTTATTTGTTCTTCTTTCTCTAGTTCCTTTAGGTGTAAGGTTAGATTGTTTATTTGAGATTTTTCTTGTTTCTTGAGGTAGGCTTGTATTGCTATAAACTTCCCTCTTAGAACTACTTTTGCTGCTTTCCATATGTTTTGCATCCTCGTGTTTTCATTGTCATTTGTCTCCAGGTATTTTTTGGTTTCCCCTTTGATTATTTCAGTGATCTCTTGATTATTTAGTAACGTATTATTTAACCTCCATGTGTTTGTGTTTTTTACGCATTTTTCCCTGTAATATATTTCTAATCTCATAGTGTTGTGGTCAGAAAAGATGCTTGATATGATTTCAGTTTTCTAAAATTTACTGAGGCTTGATTTGTTACCAAAGATGTAATCTATCCTGGAGAATGTTCTGTGCACAGTTGAGAAGAAAGTGTAATCTGCTGCTTTCAGATGGAATGTCCTATAAATATCAATTAAATCTATCTGGTCTATTGTGTCATTTAAAGCTTGTGTTTCCTTATTAATTTTCTGTTTGGATGATCTGTCCATTGGTGTAATTGAGGTGTTAAAGTCCTCCACTATTATTGTGTTAATGTTGATTTCCTCTTTTAGAGCTGTTAGCAGTTGCCTTATGTATTGAGATGCTCCTAATTTGGGTACATATATCTTTATAATTGTTATATCTTCTTCTTGGGTTGATCCCTTGATCATTATGTAGTGTCCTTCCTTGTCTCTTGTAACATTCTTTATTTTAAAGTCTATTTTATCTGAGATGAGTATTGCTACTCCAGCTTTCTTTTGATTTCCATTTGCATGGAATATCTTTTTCCATCCCCTCACTTTCAGTCTGTATGTGTCCCTAGGTCTGAAGTAGGTCTCTTTTAGACAGCATATATATGAGTCTTGTTTTTTTTTTTTTTTTTTGCGGTACGCGGGCCTCTCACTGTTGTGGCCTCTCCCATTGCGGAGCACAGGCTCCGGACGCACAGGCTCAGCTGCCATGGCTCATGGGCCCAGCCTCTCTGCGGCATGTGGGATCTTCCTGGTCCGGGGCACGAACCCGTGTCCCCTGCATCAGCAGGCGGACTCTCAACCACTGCGCCACCAGGGAAGCCCTGGGTCTTGTTTTTGTATCCATGCAGCAAGCCTGTGTCTTTTGGTTGGAGCATTTAATCCATTCACATTTAAGGTAATTATTGATATGTATGTCCCTATTACCATTTTCTTAATTGTTTTCATTTTGTTTTTGTAGGTCTTTTTCTTCTCTTGTGTTTTCCACTTAGAGAAGTTCCTTAAGCATTTGTTGTAAAGCTGGTTTGGTGGTGCTGAATTCTCTTAGCTTCTGCTTGTCTGTAAAGCTTTTGATTTCTCCATTAAATCTAAATGAAATCCTTGCCAGGTAGAGTAATCTTTGTTGTAGGTTCTTCCCTTTCATCATTTGAAGTATATCATGCCACTCCCTTCTGGCAGAAACTTCAGAGTTTCTGCTGATAAATCAGCCATTAACCTTATGGGAGTTCCCATGTATGTTATCTGTCATTTTTCCCTTGCTTCTTTCAATAATTTTTCTTTGTCTTTAATTTTTGTCAGTTTGATTACTATTTGTCCCAGCATGTTTCTCCTTGGGTTTATCCTACCTGGGACTCTCTGCACTCCCTGGACTTGGGTGGCTATTTCCTTTCCCATGTTAGGGAAGTTTTCGACTACACTCTCTTCAAATATTTTCTTGGGTCCTTTCTCTCTCTCTTCTCCTCCTGGGACCCCTGTAATGAGAATGCTGCTGGGTTTAATGTTGTCCCAGAGGCCTCTCAGGCTGTCTTCATTTCTTTTCATTCTTTTCTCTTTATTCTGCTCCACAGCAGTGAATTCCACCATTCTGTTTTCCAGGTCACTTATCCATTCTTCTGCCTCAGTTATTCTGCTACTGATTCCTTCTAGTGTAGTTTTCATTTCAGTTATTGTATTTTTCATCTCTGTTTGTTCTTTAATTATTCTAGGTTTTTGTTAAACATTTCTTGCATCTTCTCAATCTTTGTCTCCATTCTTTTTCTGAGGTCCTGGATTATCTTCACTATCATTAATCTGAATTCTTTTTCTGGAATGTTGCCTATCTCCACTTCATTTATTTGTTTTTCTGTGGTTTTATCTTGTTCCTTCATCTGGTACCCTGCCCTCTGCCTTTTCGTCTTGTCTATCTTCCTGTGAATGTGGTTTTTGTTCCACAGACTTCAGGATTGTAGTTCTTCTTGCTTCTGCTGTCTGCCCTCTGGTGGATGAGGCTATCTAAGAGGCTTGTGCATGTTTCCTGATGGGAGTGACTGGTGGTGGGTAGATCTGGGTGTTGCTCTGGTGGGCAGAGCTCAGTAAAACTTTAATCTGCTTGACTGCTGAATAGTGGGGCTGGGTTCCCTCCCTGATGGTTTTTTGGCCTGAGGCGACACAACACTGGAGCCTACCAGACTCTTTGGTGGGGCTAATGGAGGACTCTGGAAGGGCTCATGATAAGAAGTACTTCCCAGAACTTCTGCTGCCAGTGTCCTTGTCCTCATGGTGAGATAGGGCCACCCCCCCCCCCCGCCTCTGCAGGAGACCATCCAACCCTAGCAGGTAGGTCTGATTCAGTCTCCTATGGGGTCACTGCTCCTTCAACTGGTTCCTAATGTGCACACTACTTTGTGTGTTCCCTTCAAGAGTGGAATCTCTGTTTCCCCCAGTCCTGTTGGAAGTCCTGCAGTCAAATCCCACTAGCTTTCAAAGTCTGATTCTCTAGGAATTCCTCCTCCCACTGCCAGACTCCCAGGTTGGGAAGCCTGATGTGGGGCTCAGAACCTTCACTCCAGTGGGTGGACTTCTGTGGTATAAGTGTTCTCCATTTTGTGAATCACCCACCCAGCAGTTATGGAATTTGATTTTATTGTGATTGTGCCCATCCTACCATCTCACTGTGGCTTCTCCTTTGTCTTTGGATATGGGGTATGTCTTTTGGTACATTCCAGTGTCTTCCTGTCGTTAATTGTTCAGCAGTTAGTTGTGATTTCGGTGTTCTCACAAGAGCGAGTGAGAGCACGTCCTTCTACTCTGTCATCTAGAACCAATCTGTCTCAGGTGTTTTTAATTGCCTTTAGTAGCTTCAACATCTACCCACTAACAAAAGCCTGAAACAGATCTTTGACTTCTCTCTCCTCCACCGCCCATCGTGATTTGGAGTTAGGTAATCCTTTTCCAGCCTCTAGAATTCTTCCATAACTGTGACATCTTTTAATCTCCCAACCAATTATTACCTTGCTTCATTGGGCAACCTCATCCAGTCAGGGACTCAGCTTATTTCTCACATTGCCCCTAGAATTATTTTAATGGATAATATCTTATTAATTCCCTGCTCACAGATGTTTCAGTAGCTCTCCATCTTTCTAATCGATATAGTACAAATTCCACAAGAGGGTACATCATGCACTTTGTCATCTTGCCTTACTTTTTCATCCTCAAACTTTACCATTATCCACATGTAATCTGAAGTTGAACAGTACTGAAGAACTTGAGGTCCTTCAAACACAGCATTTTCTTTCAGATTACTAACATCTAGTCCAGTGGTTCTCACTATTAAGGTACATGAAACTCACCTATAGAGCTTGTTAGAACACAGATTGCTGGGCCCCACCCCAGAGATTCTGATTCAGTGAGTCTGAGGTGTGGGACTGATAATTTGCATGTCTAACAAGTTCCCAAGTGAAGCTGATGCTACTGGTTCTGGGACACACACATTGAGAATTACTTTTTCAGTGCTCTGGCTAGAATAGCCTCTCTCTACCTCCTCGTTTCCTTGAGCTCTTCAGTACCTATCTCAAATATGACAACCTGAAAAAGTTTCTCTGACCCTGTTGATGATAATCAGGCAAAATAACATTAAACTGAGACATCTTCCTAAGAGATAGTATCTATTACTAATTGGGTTTGTTTGATCAGGGGAACCCAAAGGCTTCATTTTCAGTAGTGACTATGGAAAAAATTCCCTTAGGTTAACATAACAATAAACCATAGAGAGTCATTTGAGTGATTTTACAATTTTGATAATCTGGAACTTCAATTGCAGTAATATCTTTTCTTAATCTACTAATACAAAATTCAGAATTCAGATACCATGTATATAACCCACTCATTTTATGGAGTTTATTCTAATGGAACAGTCCAACTAAGAAAATGCTGTGAATCTTTAGTAATAAGATAAATATAGCATTTGTCAAAGTGTGAAGACCTAGATATGAGTCATGGTATCATTTTTGGCCATGGCCTCAATGGCCATTTATTTGGTAGATGAACAGTTCTTCTACATTAGAGACACCATGACATTTTATTTAACTGAAAATAATCAAGCAATAAGTATATGTGAAATGCTTACCACATTCTGTTTCCTATTCCAAAGGAATCTTATCCTCAAAGATCTTACTACTTTCACATATTGTTCTATGTATTTACTAAGAAGCCCATGCCTTAACAAACAATTGATTGTGACTTCATTTCAAATCCCCCTTATTCAAAAGCTGTACATATATAGAGAAGTATAGGGTAGTGTGGGAGGAAGTAAACATGGGAGATGAGTTTAGTATTTTCATTATTAATTACAAGCATATTCCCAGGTTGGAGCCTGCCAGAGTTACTTTACAGCAGGGAATGTGATTTCTAGTCTCATTTTAGATACAAACCTCTCAGGGGAAATGCATCAAATAAATGCCTTTCTTGCACTGTTTTAATGGACATCTAGCAGCTGTTCTGTTTGTTTGATCACCTTGGGGGTCTGTACTTTTCCAGTAGATGGATGCAATCTGAGTTTGATTTTAGTTCTTCAGAGGAGCTCAGTAGATTTTCCCAAATCTCTTTGAAAAAATGTAATTTGTCATTTCCAATTTAAAAGTTCTTGTTTTCTTCTTTGAAGAGTGGAGAGATAACTTACTAAGTGTATGCCTTTAGAAAACAAGGGGAAAATTAACTTAAAATGAGAATAGTATTTTACCATTGCAGCTATTATCTCTGCCTTCTGACATTTCAACATTTTTCCCATGCACTACACTTAACCAGAACAGAAAAGTCCACATTTTTCTAGCCGTCTCACTGATTTAATAGGCAGGAATTGTTTCTATGACAACGGCATCAACTCCAAGCTATCTTTCCCCAGTTTATTAAATAGCACTGCTTACCCAGAGATATCTATATGATTCCTACATATCTGTTGATTGTGGAAGTTATTATATGAAGTTAGCCAAGATGATAAGACTAACAATTGTCATTGTCTCATTTTAAACCCATTTGTGTTGGTCATCTTGCAGCTTTCAATTTGATTTAGGATGCTGAGGGAGGAGGCTTGGGATTTGCTGATTGTCTGTATATCAGTGCTTGTTTGTAACTCACAATGTAACTACAGAAATCCTGTTACTCATGAGTATAGTAGGTGCCTTTGAAGTTCAGCTACAGCTCTTTAACTTGAAAGCCATGTTCTATATTCCTTGCCTTCAGAGTCTTCTTTAGATTATGCAATTCAGGATATTTAAATTAATTTGCTATGGAACAAAAACATTTTTCCATATGTTTTGAACTAAAAACAAAACAAAAAACATTATAGTTTTGTGAGAAATAATTGTAGGAACTTGGATATTTGTCCTAGAAAAAGTTTGAGAGACAGACTTCTCTATACTTAAAAGTCTACCTATAGAAGAAGAATATAATTTGTTCTATTTAATTTAATATGTGTGAATGTTCAATAATTCAAGTGCTAAGCCATCAAAACTCAACTTAGCATCACTTGTCTTGAAAAACATTCCTTGACATCTATTGCTCTCTTTCCTCTAAATCAATCACGGGTAGATTTGTTGCCTTCATCTCAATTCCCACCTTTATTTCATATTTATTTTGACATTACACTTAACCATTTTTGATTAAAAGTATCTGCATCTGCTTTCTAGGTAAATAATTAAGGACTTTGAGAGAAAGGAAGAGTGTACTTTGTGTTTTTATACTCAGTGTCTAGAGTATGGATTTTTCAAGTTTCCTGGAATTATAAAAACTAGCACAGGTGATGGATGTTTTAGAGAGACATAAGGTCAAACTAATGAAGGACCTCATTCAATCAGATATGCACTCAGCAAACCTTAATGACTGCCTCCTAAATATCAAGGTCTGAGCTAAGTGCTCAGATAGATAGATATGAAATAGTAAATAGATAGATATGAAATAGTAAAGCAAATAGCCCTAGACTCTGCTCTCAGGCAGCTTACAACATTGTTTTTAGAGACATATATTAACGAACAGCTACACATGTGTGTATAATATATATATATATATATATATATATATATAAAATATGGATGACATTCTAATAACTACAGCTATCTAAGAGTCAGGGTCCTATTCTCCTACTCTAAAGTGTATTAAAGCAGAGACTAAATGGTAAATGACAACTTGTTAGGAAAAAGAGCACAGACCATATTTAAATTACAGATGCAGGTGTTGGGCTAAATTTGTGTTCTCAAACCTGGCTATATATTGGAATCATTGGAGAATCTTATACAAAGTACAGATTACCTGGCTCCACCCAGACCTGCTGAATCAATCTCTAGTGGCCAGAGCCTGGGAATCTGCGTTACTAAAAAGCACCCCAGGTGATTCTTCTGTTACTGTGAATCCAGAAAGCACTGGATTGAATACCCTGTAGGTCTCCTTCTATTCAGAGATTTTATGAACCTGTGGTTCTGTGAATAAAAAGATGAATGATCATTTGATACATCTGTGGCCATTGAAATTTCTTTTTTAGTTTTTTGAATGTTTGAAGATACTCCTCCTTCAACAAATGCAGTTTTACTGGGAAAACTACTTTTAGTTTTCTGCAAAATGTTTACTGCAAAATGTAATCTTTGGTATTATTCTCTAACAACATGAAGTAAAATTGCATAATATCAAACCCTCATGTCATTAAAGGAATTTTGTAAGCATGAAGACATATCATTTATTTTTGTAACTTCCACAGCATTTTAGAATAACACCTTGTACATAGTATATATTTAATAAGTGTTTGTTAAATTGAACCCTTGGATAGCATGAGGGAAATATATGATGTTTCAGAGTACTCATGATTTTTGATTGCTTTTTCCTATTTGCTAAGCGTATAAGGTGAATGTTATATCAAGACTGAAAACCCTTAGGTTTGTGCTATGTCTCAGTATAATCTCTGAAGGTAGTATTATAAGCACTACTTATCATTGTTGGAGCCTAGTATCCACCTGTCAGAGTAATGTATATTTACCATTTTGCAACAATTTTTTATGTTCTTACCTAGAAATACAAAGCAAGAAGACTAAAATTCTAAGGAATAGGACGTGATGACAAAATAACCAGTTGATTCTGGGGCAAAAGTATTTCCTTTAAACAACTGGTTGACTTAATAGAGATGACCTGCTGATTACTTTATATTTCAAGTACATGTGTTAGTGTTGTATAAGCTGCTAAGATTCAGGAATTACTGGGAAACCTCTAGATATAATCATTTGCTATTAGTGAATATATATTTAGTTTGGTGAATAAGGGATATTCCTGGGATAGGAAATTTGGGGTGAGATTTTGTGCTAACATTGGCACTTTGCAATTTCTTGTTAAGTAAATGAATTAATGGATAAATGAAGAAAGAAATGATTGTCAAATCATTTGTCAAATCTCAATATGGATTTTCTAGCCAGAGTGAACTTAAAACAAATGTAATTCAGATCATGTTATAGATATGTTTAAAAATATATATATTCAATGGCTTTCCATTTCACTGCTTAAAAACTCAACCTTTTTTTCATGGCATTCAAGGTCCTGCATAATTTGCCCTTTGCCACTCTTCCCCCTGTTATCTCGTGTCACTCTTTCTCCCTTTTAAAAATGATATTCCAGCCACACCAGTCTTCTCTTAGTGTTTTGATGCACCCAGCTTTTTCCTGACTGAAGAATTTTTCATACCTTGCTTTACTGGGGAATGGCTCCTTCTTAATCTTGTCCTGCACTTAATAGCTGTGTGACTTTGTCTCTTCTTGGGTTTGAATCCTGGCTCCACTGCTTCCTAGTTCTATGACTGTGAACAAATTACTCAATCTTTCTATGGCTCAGATTTATTCATCTGTAAAAGCTATGAGTAGTATCCACCTCAAAGGGATATATGAGGAATGCATACAAATTAATGAAAAAAGTGCTTAGAATGATGCCTAGCACACACTAAGAACTTAGTAAATGTTTCTTTTTATTACCATATTTTGGAATTACTCTATTTACTTGCTTATTTATTGTTTATTCTCTGTTTCTCCTATTAGACTGTCACTGTGTGAGGGAAGAGTACCAACAAGCCACAGAGCTTTAATATGAAGAAACTTAGAACTGGAATAAAGAGATCTAGGTTTGTCAGCTCAGGCATTGATACTTATTTGATCTTGAGCATAAAACACCAGTTTTCTGAAATTCCATTTCTTCATCTGCAGAAAGAAAGAAGGAGGGAAGGAGGGAGGGAAGGAGGGAAGGAAAGAAAGAAAGAAAGAGAGGTTGGACAAAACCTCTCAATTCTTCTCTGACCCTTAAGTAAGAATGTTTCTAATTTGCAAACAGTTAAGCCTCATTCCAAAGGAGATACAAATAAATTTTGGTTTGTCCAGTTAATAATGAGAATTCTTTGTTGAATTATGATAGAGAAGCAATGACTATAGGTTGTTTAAGAAAGTACGTATGTTTAATGGACACCTCTACAGCTGCCCACTCACACTTAAACGATGCTGGAGGAAGAATTTATGGTAAAATACAGTCCTGTGAAAAACAGATTAAAGAGTTTGGTTTCAACCTGGATTTGGGCTCCTTGGCCTATTTTTGTTTCACCAAGGTGAGTGTCTTGGACTTATCTATAAAGTATTATATTTTTAATCAGAATAAGAAACTTGTATATTGAGTATAGATGCATGTGTGTGTGTAATCAAATTATTCTCATAGCCTTCTTTTTTTTTTAACTGTAAGTAGCATGATAAATGGTCCCAACTATTAGAGAAATATAGTAGATGATTCATTAAATATTTCCAGAAAATGCTGATTGAATTTCATTGAAAATTTACCTCTGGGGGAGAGAATATTTGAAAGTGAAAAATACATTGAATGGAAAGAATTTGTCCTATAATATTTCTGCACTGTAAATTGGACCTTTGAGATGTGCCTTGTTTCTTATTTCATTAGAACATAATATTATACAAAATAACTATCTCAAATAGTATAGGAGAAAACATTCTCAATTTTATCAGGTTTTATTTTGAGTTATAATTACTGGTCTCATTAATTAGATAGATAAATTTTATCAAACTATTAAAATTTAGCCATTATAATGATTTACCAAAGACTGAAAGTACTATACTATCTATGTATGCTTTAATGAGGCACAATCATTTTTTATTAATTTTATATGTAAGAAAAGTGTTAAAATATGTCTCTAGTTTATGGCCTAAGTGTTGTAGTGAAAGAAACTTCTGTTATGAAAAGGAATGGAAGGAAATAGAATATAGCATACCCTGACAAGTTTAAAAGATGACAACATATATTCAAGAAATAAATAGTAATAGCAGATGTTCAGGACTGATAAAAGTTGAAATGGTTGAAAAGGATACTGAATCTTTCTGCTTTGTATGTCCCACAACATGTGATTTATCTCTAGACATCTATTGGCTTTATTTACAGATTGTCTTTTAATTTGTTTTTTCTAGTTTTTTTTCACTTGTGAAAAAATGATTTTGTAGAGTTATATATCCGGAAGAAAATAGTAAAATCACAGAATTTTAGATTTGAGAGAAATTAATAATTCATATTGTCTTTCACTTTGTCTTGTTTTGAATACTAAAAGTAGAGTTTTCTTGTTGAAACAGATGGATTTTGAGAACCTGCCTGGTCAGTAGAACTGAGAGCTATCATTTATTCAACACACATTCATTGGGCACATATTATGTGCAGGAACATACTAGGCATACCATTAACATTATAACCTTGCATGTGGCATGCACTTAGCCTGGAAAAAGTGTTTATATGAAATATATTAAAATTAATATAGTTATATTTTTAAAACAGGATATTTTCTTTTGTGTGGGAAACATTTACACATATAAAAGGATGACGATTAGATCTATAACTTTGGAGATTAGTTTAAAAGATTCCTGAAATATTTTTCTTGGCTGGGAGAATAATGACAAATGTAATTCACATCTGTATCTGATAAAATGCTGAATGGTGAAACTGGAACCAGGATATACATGATAGTAGCTTAGTAAAGGCAAAAAGAACCAGAAACATAGTGAGAGAAAAAAAAATCTATTATGTATTGAATGGCTCTGATGTACTGAACATCTTACACAGTTTTGCCTTCAAAAGCTGTTTCTCCTCCACACCTAACTCTTCTCTTACTTCCTGTTCCCCTCATTTAATTATTCATTATGTTCTGTCAATTCTACTTTCATGGAAACCTCTTGAATCACATATTACTGTTACTTCTGTTACTGTCTTAATTTTGCCACCATTGTCTCATATTACTTACAGAAACAACCTTCTAACTGGTTCCTCTTCTTCCAGACTTGTCTTCAAACCAGCCAACTCCATGCACTAAGCCACCCTAAGTCTTTTCTAAACTGCATATCTAAGGCACTGTCTCCTCTTCCATGAAGTCTCATTGGCAATGCCTTTCTAGGCACTGTTGCCTCCATCCTTTCCTTTCCAACCTTCTTACCACTTGCCCCACTCTGTGCTCCACCGCATGATGTGCTAGACCCAAATATGCTATGACATTATAGTAAGCAGCCCATGCATTAGTCAGGTAGACAGAGTATGGTTCAATAATGATTGGTTGCTGATCTTGAGGTTTAAATGAGACATACAAATCGCTTAGTATGACGTGTGACCCATAAAAAGCTCTCTAAAAAGGCTAATTGTTATTTACTTTGCTTAAGAGTCCCCTCTACATAGAATTCCATACCTCCCTTATCTCCTCATCTCCCCTGTTTCTCTTGATTGCCTTCTTTGTGTGCTTCAGGTATTTTATAACTTACATGTTATTTTACATAAGAAGGTTCCCCTTAGCTCGTATGATTGCAGTGATAATTCTCCTATGTATATCATTGTTTATCTCTGTGGAAGCACTATCCTGAATTTGCCACTTGCATGTTTTCTACAATACAAAATAAACTTCAGTGCAGTGACTACATTGTTTGCTATATTATCTCCAGTATATCACATAGGTGCCACTCAATATTTGTGAATGAACAATGAATAATATTAATAATGATAGATACTATTTATGGAGGTTTTATTATGTGCCAGACCCTGGGCTAAGTTCTCAAGTATTTTTCTTACTTTCTCTCTCTGTCTAGGCATGTATGTCTCTCTCTCTCTCTCTCTATATATATATATATAGATAGATAGATAGATAGACAGATATAGATATAGATATATAAAATAAATGTATATAGTCACACTCATGTACGTACATACACACATATGTATTTGTATGAATATATTTACATATTTATGTAAATAATGTAAATGATTATTTATATATACATGTGTGTAGAATATATAAATATTTTATATAAAATTTTGTGTATACCATATATTATATATATTTAATTTTTGAAACAACTTTATAACTCTCTGTGGCATTACTATCTTCATTTAACTGATAAGAAATTTAAGGCTCTGAGACAATAATTCTTCACTGCTAGCAGTGGCTGGGATTTGAGTTTACATACAACTCTGTGTTTTTTGCCATACCATATGTCTCTAGTTCATGGCCTAAGTGTTGTAGTGAAAGAAACTTCTGTTATGAAAAGGAATGGAAGAAAATAGAATATAGTATACCCTGACAAGTTTGGAAGATGACAACAGAATGATATTTACTGGGGTCTCATTATTGTTCAAAAGTGTCAGTAACTGGTATTTTTAATTCACAGAAATGAAAGATAATAATACGTAGGACTTGTGTTGCCATCCTTTGGGTCATGTGGTTCTGAGATGGGATCTGGCGTGGCAGCCTTCTCTGATCTTCCTCTTCATGCACCTCAATGGGTCCATGGATTTTAGCCTTCCCTTCCTTGCTTGTAGCTAATGTGTTTTTCTGTACCCTCTCACAGACACTGTTACTGGAGTCTCTGAGTAAAATTCTGCTAAAGAACACATGCAGCAGTACCGGAAGTGTGTTCTCTAACTGGGGAACTGTTTCACTCACCTGAAAGAAAATTAACCTTTTTGCTGAGTGCAGCCAGCTCTCATTCTGAAGTTGAAGTGTGACTCCACGTGGAGCTAAGGTTACAAGACCTCCTCTGTTCTTGCCTAGATTTTGATCTTTCTCCCTCCTGAATTTGTAAACAAAACCTTCTCTCTAGGCCTGAAAGTTCTTACAGTGAGTATCTGGCCAAAAGAAAATGATTCTTTCAAAGTGTGGAGAAAAATTGGCCAGGTTTAAGAGTGTTTTGGACTAAAAGTGACAACTGTGTGCCAAAATCATAAAGAACATACACATCTCCCCTGCTTGTACTTATTTGCATATAAATTACAGATTGTGTGTGTGTGAATCAGTTGACAAACAGAGGTAAGTCATAGCTTCTCTGGCACTTTGTGTAAGAGGCTAGTTACTCACTTTACAGTGGCTAGATTTTATACAGAAGAATTTCCCTTCACATTTTGCAGTTTATCTACAGCATTATACATATCAAAACACACAATCATTTTGAAGCCATTCCATATCACCACTATTAATAGTTCTTTGTTTCTTACACCAGAAGTTCAAGCTTCTATTTTTCTTTTTTTTTTCCAGTACACAGGCCTCTCACTGTTGTGGCCTCTCCCGTTGCGGAGCACAGGCTCCGGACGTGCAGGCCCAGTGGCCATGGCTCACGGGCCCAGCCGCTCCGCGGCATGCGGGATCCTCCCGGACCGGGGCAGGAGCCCATGTCCCCTGCATCGACAGGCGGACTCTCAACCACTGAGCCACCAGGGAAGCCCTCAAGCTCCTATTTAATGAGATTCCACAAACTGGTTGACTATATATCAAGGTAAAAAGACAGAATGGTTTCAGTTTTGACACATGGTCTTTTAACTAATAAAGAAAAACCCCAAAATAACAGTCTTTGGCAAACCATTATCAAGACATCTGAAAACAAATTTTATAAAATTTATAAAATTTGTGTTATATTTGTATAGTGCTTGCTGTACGCGGGCCTCTCACTGTTGTGGCCTCTCCCGCTGTGGAGCACAGGCACAGCGGGCATGGCTCATGGGCCCAGCCACTATGCGGGGTGGGGGGGGAATCTTCCTGGACCGGGGCACGAACCCATGTCCCCTGCATTGGCAGGCAGACTCTCAACCACTCTGCCACCAGGGAAGCCCTGTATAGTGCTTTTAACTCACAAAGTTCATTTACATTTATTCGCTCTAGTTTAATAATTTGGATTAGGCTAACAATTTTGAGTGTCTACCTTTTAGTAATCGTTGAACTAGGCTCATGTAATCTTCACTACAATTATGTGAGGCAGGTTGTATTATTTCTTGTTCTGTGAAGAGGAAACTGAGGTCCAGAGAAGTTCAATTGTATGATCCAAAGTCACACACAGCTAATCATTGTTAAAAACAATTTTATTCAAAATTTGATACCTCTTTTTTGACATTTTACCTCTATTCTACAACTAGACATAACTCCCTTAAGAATTAATGCCCCTCTTAACTACAGCCAAATTATTTAGTAACACTGCAAAAATCTAAGAAAAAATCTAAGTAGATCTAAGAATTTCTCCAAATGAGCTATTTGAAAAATTTCCAAATTATTTCTAACTGCTGTATATTGAGCAATAAAATAAATTGCTTTCTTATATTTTTTGCCCTTTGTGTTTGTGAACCTGCTCACAAAAATACTCTCATACATAATGCAAGGTAATAAACTGTCTCTTGTAATGGCTACAAAACCTTGCCTAGGTGGAAATAGAACTGGAAATCTATTACTAGCAACATATCCTTCAAATGCAATTCAAGTTTGACAAACTTTAAACAATTTGGCAGGCACTTGCAACCAGTCTTTCCTCTGAGTACTTTTTAGGTGTCTCATCATCATGCTATAATTCTAAAATGCTGAGAAGATTTAATGATTTCCTTCAGGTAAATCACAGTGGGTTGAAATGCCACACAGGAGTAACCATTGCTCATTTTCTTGGAGGGAAGATAATGTGAGCTCCATATTCACAAACTTTTTTATTTAATGCTGTTTCTGTTGAAATTCCATTTTCTTTATGACCCCTAAAACTATGTTGCCATTTGATTATAATTTCAAATAATATTGGTATTTTTCTCTACAAAACAAGCACATCCTCACTCACTTATGAAAACATGCTCAGTGGCTCTGTTTCCCTGGGTATGAAACAAAATATTTTGTAGCTATAAAAGGATTTGAGGAGATTTCCTTTGCCAAGAAACATCTCACCTAACTAAAGTACCTTGTTCACACAGAGTAGTTTTAAGCTCATTAAGAGTCATTCTTGGGGAGAATCTAAACACATCTGTTTTTGACGTCTTCTCAGGTCTTCTCTTGCTGTGTTAGAGGGGAAAAAAATGCTTAGAATCTATTGTTTATTTCTTAGAAAAAAAAAGATGTCATAATTGACACCTTTTTATCTTTGAAATGCATATTGAGGGACCTTAGTTTTTACCACTGTTACCACAGTGAGATGAAAAAAAATTTGACTTGTGTACAGGGCATAAGTAGGGAAACTCAAGCAAAGGACTATATAACACCATCTCAAAAGTATCCACCTCTTAACCACATTTACTTCTGTTTGGTGAGAAGATTTTTTCCCTCCCTCTCAGTCATTGCTCTGTAGTGTTTTCCACATTCTAGATTTTGCCAATTACTTCCTTGTGATGTTGTTTAATATCTTCTTTTGCCCCTTTATTTACTGTAGATTGGTAGTTTGATATAGAGGCTGGGTTAGAGTACTTCAGAGGTTGTGTTGCCTACTTTTTATTTCATTACATCAGGAGACACATGTCTGGTTGTCTCTCTTTTTTAGTGATGTAGTGGATCCTATTGTTCAACAAATAATCTCTCTCCTCATACTTACTTCTCCCCACCCCTCAAAAGAAGAGTGTACCTCTCCACTCCATTTAGCCATTTGATTTGCTTTAGCATGTGGAATGTGAATGGATACAATGTGCTCCACATCTTTGCCAAGGCTTCAAAGGTATTTGCAACATCTGGCTTAAACTTCTAGAATTCCTGCCCCCTGTAGATAGAGGCTGCTTTGTTAATCTCTGATTACAGATTGTGAAGACAGAATAGATCTGAAACCAACATAGAGTTTGGAGTTTAAAGCTTAGCTTAACATAAGCTGACCCGCAGACCCAATCTTTTAATAACCAAGAAAGAAATGTTTGTTGCTCTATGCTACTGAGTTTTGTGATAATTTTTAAAACATTATTGCATCAAAAGCTTAATGATATAGACATAATATTGATCAGTGGATTGAATTGTTACCAGATTGCTCTGGCATTTTTTAATTTAATGGCTTTGGCAACCATTGATGATTGTTGCTTAGATCCTTTATTTTATTGTGGTTTGCAAAGTAGTGATGTTCTGTTATTCCTTGTTTATGTATTACTCCCAGAAGAATTACTGAGGAGGTGCTCTGAGATATTTATAAAAGAATATCAGATAATTTTTAAAATTCTTCTACTTTATTTGCTAAGCTTTAAGAATAATGGACTGATTCCCTAGCATCATCCAAAGGTGACTAATGAGATTTTGTTTTATTTTTTTTAAGTGTTATGTACTCATGAATTTCATTGCTAAAAATATACATCAAACACTATTTGATGTATTTCCACCAATTGGTAATATTACTCCATTTGAGGCTCATATTGTCCATTCTTAAAATGTTATTTCTATTTAAATCCAATATTGATACGCCTTTTAAATCATAAAACTGGAACCGTTCACTTTTATTTTTCTAGAGGAGCTACTTTTCCTTTCTCTAAAGCTTAGAAATCACTATTAGCACTGAGGGAGGCAGGAAAATTGCTGACAGTAAAGTTCCTTAATGGAATGAGTCAAAGGCAGTGGTTGTGATTGTTAGGGAATCCCCAAAGTGGGGTGCAAGGATATACGAAAGCACATATTGCGGAGACACAACATCTGAGATTTAGGAATCATACAATTCATGAAGTTCCGTTGGTAAGGGATCCCTGACATAAAGATGGCATCCCAGTTAAGTGATCTTCAGTAAATGACAAATGAAGGATTAACTGCTTGGAGAATTAGTCTCACTAATTCAGTATTTATAGCCATTCAAGTTATTAGCTTTTTAATTAATGCTGAAAGATCTTAAAGTACCTAATTGTATTCCATTCTAATTATATTAACAGATTATACCCATGAAAATTAAAATTGTTTTTGTAATATTCTCTTTAAGAATGTGCAAATAGAGTTGATATTTTCTTAATAAATGTCTCAACTGTTACTGTGTTTCTAAACAGAATAGAAAAAAATGCAAGTTAATAGTGCTCATTTAAGTATGTTGCATCCAGTTGGGATTATAGAATTTAAACAGGCTTTATACAAGAGTGTTAGAGATATACCAAATCCACTTATTTAATTCACTGTAATGATAATCTGCTCATTGAATTATTTAACACATCTTTTTATAAAGAGCTTTGTGAATTCCAGTTTGAATGTGAGCAGATTAGATTGTTACATTTATTTGCTATAAGACAAAAGCAACTGGAAGAGCTATTCCAGAACCTATAGGATAAATATGATATAAAGAAAAGTAAATACAAATTTGAGAAGAGTAGGATTCTACTCCTGACTCCCAGATTGCTCACTTGGGTTCAACTTTAATGAAGCTGGCTTAGGAACGTTACTGAGTGAAGCCTCTAATCCTGAAATCTTTCAGTTCTTTTATTGAAACATAGAGACAGATTCTTGTTTTAAGGTTTTTCTTTGTAGTTTATTTTATATCTTCAGGATACAAGCTGTTTGTACTGGTAATAAAGTCTAATGAATATTTGCTATAGTAATCCAAATATTGGGTCAACTCCAGTGTGTAAGAACTGGGGGCAGCTTTCTGTTTTGAAATAGCTTGTCAGCCCAAGAGGATTTGCTTTGACATGTGTCTGTCTGGTCTGAAGAGATGTGATAGGATAATATACAGCTGTTAATTGTGTTGCCTTGCCACACCAGACTTAAAAACTTTTTCTGCTCTCCATCCCCATATCTGAGATGATATAAGAAGTCTGCACTTCTCCATGGTCAGCAAAAGTAGCAGTCACATAATTAGAGAAGAAGTAATTAATGTTTTAAATTCAGAATCTTCATTCTCATGAAAGACAGAACAACTTGGGAAGAATCATTGTAGAGGCAGTCATCCCAACATTTCTTCAGCTATGTTCATAATTTCTATGCTGAGAAGCAGGAAATGAGATGGAGACAGAGGTCTTACAATCCTATATGTTCTTGAAAGAGAGCCCAACACCTTGCCTTCCTCACCCAGTAAAGTATATTATTAGTAGTTGTAATCATTTTAATTCCTTGTTGCTGCAAAACAACCCCCAAATTAGTGGCCTAATACAATCACCAACTTATCATCAATGATAATTTATCATTATTCTATACATAGAGTAGGTTTAGCTGGATAGTTTTTATGTTCCATATGATATTGATTGGGGCTGAAATTATATGGGAGTTCAAGTGGGCTGAAACATTCAAGATGGTTTATTCACATCACTGGTGTACTGATGGACAGCCACAAGATTAGGCTGAGCTAGGCTAGGACACTAGGATAGCTAGGTCTCTCTCTCTCTCTCTCCCGCCATGTTGTCCCAGGGTCTCTTCCTCTTCATGGTTTCTCATTGTACTTTTTACCCCCAGCAAGTTAGCTGGGCTTCTATCATGGCAACTCAAGGCTGCTAAGAGGATGAAAGTAGAGACTTCTAGTCCTTCTTAAAGGACTTAAAGGGTTAGGCCCAGAACTTTCACAAAGACACTTTTGTATCCATGTACAGATTCAACATTGAAAGGGAATTCTACAAGGGCAAGGTTGTGATTCAATGCATTGAGGTCAACTTTGAAGAGTAGTTACCATGAGAATGAAGCCACCTTTAAATTTATGGTCTGAAAATAGAAAGGATATTGCAGGCTTTTTCTTGGTTGCCCTTGGAGGTGGCAGTCCCCACACTGTTTCCAGCCATTTCACAGCCTGAGAATATACAACCCAGATTTATGGGTTTACTGGGCAAATGGACCTGAGATGACAGCCTGAATTTGGCCTCAAAGGGAGTCACTGAACTAGAAGAGGCTTGCAATCTTGGTGAAGAGATGCTGGATGCTGCATCTGACAAATAAGGATTTATACAGAGGAGTTCCTTATGCCTTGGCAGAAAACTCATAGGTTATAAATGCCCATGAAAATCCCTGTGTTCTATCACTTTAGAAGCAGAACTGTTCTTATTACTAGCCATTGAGAAAATGATGTTCTATAACTTGATCTATTGGATTGGCCAAAAAGTTCATTCAGTTTTTTCCATAAGATGGCTCTAGTAGCACTTAGTTGTCTTTGACTTCATTTGAAACAGTTTTGTTAGATTGTATTGTGACAGCTGTCATATCAGCATGCATTAAAAAAAAATAAAACATCAAAACTGGTGAATTTTTGTATAGCCATTTTGATGATGGAAGAAAAAAAGCAACATTTCAGGCATATTATGCTTTATTTCAAGAATGGTAAAAACGCAACTGAAGTGCAAAATAAAAGATTTGTGCATTGTACAAAAAGGTGCTGTGACTGATCGAATGTGTCAAAAGTGGTTTGCGAAGAGATTTGCTGGAGATTTGCTGGAGATTTCTATCTGGATGATGCTCCATGGTCAGGCAAACAGTTGAAGTTGATAGCGATCAAATTGAGATATTAGAGAACACTGAACCTTATACCACGCAGCGGATAGCCAACATACTCAAAATACCCAAATCTAGTGTTGAAAATCATTTGCACCAGCTTGGTTATGTTCATTGCTTTGATGTTTGGGTTCCACATAAGTTAAGTGAAAAAAACCTTCTTGACCATATTTCCACATGTGATTCTCTACTAAAACATAACCAAAATGTAACAGTTTTAAAGCAAATTGTGACAGGTGATGAAAAGTGTATACTGTACAATAATGTGGAATGGAAGGGATTGTGGGGCAAGTGAAATGAACCACCACCAACCATACCAAAGCCAGTCTTCAACCAAAGAAGGTGATGTTGTGTATATGGTGGGATTGGAATGGAGTCCTCTATTATAAGCTCCTTCTGGAAAACCAAACAATGAATTACAACAGGTACTGCTCCCAAGTAGACCAACTGAAAGCAGCACTTGACGAAAAAAGTCCGGAATTAGTCAACAGAAAATGCATAATCTTCCATCAGTATAATGCAAGACTGCGTGTTTCTTTGATGACCAGGCAAAAACTGTTACAGCTTGGCTGAGTAGTTCTGATTCATCCGCCATATTCACCAGTCATTGCACCTTTGGATTTCTATTTATTTTGGTCTTTACAAAATTCTGTTAGTGGAAAAATTTTTAATTCCCTGGAAGACTGTAAAAGTCACCTGGGACAGTCTTTTGCTCAAAAAGATAAAAAGTTTTGGGAAGATGGAATTATGAAGTTGCCTAAAAAATGGCAGAAGGTAGTGGAACAAAACAGTGAATACGTTGTTCAATAAAGTTCTTGGTGAAAATGAAAAATGTGTCTTTTATTTTTACTTAAAAACTGAGGGAACTTTTTAGACAACTCAAGATAAGGTTAATCACAATTTTTTGATAATGTACTTTTTTTTTTCTATTTCAACATGCTGCAAAATGTAATCATTAAGACTGTTTTCTATAAACATTCATTTATTCATCCAACAAATCCATGGAGAACTTAGGCACTGTTTTAGGAGACACAGCAAATGCAAACTGTTTACTAAAGCTCGGCTTTCATTAGGCTTCTGTTCTGACGCAAGAGATGAGACAGACAATAAAAAATAAAAATAAATATATAATGTGTGTGATTTGTGAAAATTAAAGGAGGAAAAATGTTACAGTGTATGTGTGTGGGAGGGTAGCAATGGGGACAGTAGAATACACCTTCCTGAGAATATGCAGGAGGGAGAGGAACAAACTGTGTAGATATCCAGGGGGAAGGGCATTGCAGGTAGTGGGAACAGCGAGTGCAGAAACCCTAAGGTAGAACACATCCAGCTTTTTTTTGGAATCAAAAGACAGCCCTTAAAGCTGGGCTAGGATGAGTAAAGAGGAGAAAATAGAACAGGATGAGTTAAGAGAAGAAAAGGAGAACTTGGTTGGACAGTGAAGAGTCTGGCAGACTTTCTCAACTCTGCAAGAGAGCTATACCAGATAAAAATGATTTGAGTGACGTTTTTTTTTTGTTTGTTTTTTGGTTTTTTTTTTTTGGTACACGGGCCTCTCACTGTTGTGGCCTCTTCCTTTGTGGAGCACAGGCTCCGGATGCGCAGGCTCAGTGGTCATGGCTCACGGGCCCAGCCACTCCGCAGCATGTGGGATCTTTCCGGAGTGGGGCATGAACCCATGTCCCCTGCATTGGCAGGCAGACTCTCAACCACTGCGCCACCAGGGAAGCCCTGAGTGACATTTTTGATCAATTATTTCTAAAACTGTACAGAGCTAATACATTCTAGATGCATAAAAAATAAGTAAATTTATTATATGCAGTGAATAACTTATAATAGCTCAATTTGTTCAGAGAATCCCAGTTGAGAAAAGTTGGCTTTCTAAGCCGCTACAGGGTCTTGAATTTTACTGTGAGTTATATGGAGAGAGAAGTGATGTTCTCTGATGTACATTTTAAGATGAGTGTGGGATGTTTGCTAGGGTAGAAAAATTTCCCAAACCTCTAGTCATGTATTTTCATACATCCTATAAAGTGGAAGGACATCAGGTTTGCCCCAGCTAAGTCCTCAACATATCTCACAATTTTAAAGAAAGTTTCATTGCATGGGAATAAATTCAAAGAAACAAAAATATTATAACTCGATCTAAATACTTATAGGGTATGTATATAAGCTATAATGGGTTTTATATACTTATTTTATTTATTAACTTATATGGAAATATGTGAGACTAAAGTTCTACATTTTAATGGTACTTTAGAATGCCATGAATCTTATTTATGTATTTATTTATCTGAGAGAAAAGGCACCTTGGTTCCAGCTCCTGGTTCCCATGTATCCATGTTTCTGGTTGTTCACCTATATATTTGTGTGTGTGTGTGTGTATGTATTTTTTTTTAATCTCTTGGGTATACCAGTATATTTTAAATAGCTTTCCAGTTTTGCTTACTCTAGTTTATAGTGGGTTATTTTTACTACCCAAAAAGCATTTAATGAAGAAAACTCTTAGCAACATCTTTCATTCTTTGCAGAGCCACAACTTTACATGACTTCTACTTGTCATACTGGACAGATAGAAAGGAGTTAACTGAGTGTGTTTTTGTCTTCAACCCATTCATTCTAAAAGCAAGCTAATCCAATAACAAGCTAATTCATTTTGTTGTGTCATAAGTTGCCATCAATTGCCCTCTTTGCTTTTCAGCTATTTGGAGAACAATTTTCTTTGAATGGATTTCAAATGTTGTTTGTTGGATTTTTCTCCATCTTAAGTGATTTCCAAATATTCCAGTGGTGGTCATTTGTCCAGTCATGATAATTTGTCATCATGAAGAAGGAGGAAATATTTTGTAGCATATATATTTAAAAGATTCTGCAGTGTACAGATCTGTTCATGTTTGATGTGATGATGGCCTGGCTTACAATAAGCAGCAGGGATATTCTATTTCTGAGCTTCTTAAAATGCCTGTACAGCCTTAAATTTTGGAGTCACTTCATTTTACTAAAGGCTATATTACCAAGTTTTGTTCTTTTTTTAATAAAATTTTAGTGGAAAATAATCCACCTGCTAAAAACTGCACAATCATGAGTGTACAATTTGATCAATATTCACAAAATGAACACTCTTGTGTAGCCAGCACCCAGATCAAGAAAAAGAACGTTGCCATTACTTCCCCCTCCAAGTGTAATTACAATCCTGTGTGCTGACACTTTACATTAGTTTTTTCTGCTTTTTAACTTTATATAAAACGCACTTTTCACTCTGCATCGTATACATATTTTCTTTTGTGTCTGGCTTCTGTCTTTCAATAATAGGTTCACGAGATTCATATCGGTTGTTTTATATAGCCATCATTTGTTTATTCTGATGGCGATACAGTCTTCCATTGTATGAATATACTACCATATGATTTTGAGTTATGAAATCTGAAGTGGTGATTAGTGTATAGGAAGCTTACTGGAGTGTGTTCTCTCAAACAGCACCTGTGGGAGAGGGGAAGGAAGCAGGATGAAGCCTCAGCCAGCCCCACCTAGGATGATGGTCCTTTAGACTAGCCTTAGTTTCCATCAAGGGAGCCAGACTTTTGTGTCCCCACATCAATCAGTTATTAGATTTTTGCTGGCTAGTCTATGGACCAAGCGGCCATTGTTAAAGGTAGAGTGCTAATCCAAATCTAACAGGTCTTTCCATCTTCTCTAAGGACAGGGACTTCACCATGCAAATAAGTATGAAGATATAAGTTTCAGTAAAGACTAGAGTCCTTCTGACTTGTAAACAAACAAACAAGCTCTAAATTGAGCTAAGAAAAAATCTGTAGAAAGAAATATAGTAAGTCCCCTACATACGAATGAGTTCCCTTCCAAAAGTGCACTTGTAAGTCCAATTTGTTCATACTAGGTACCCAAATAACACAATGGGCTATATTGTACTGTACTGTGATAGGTTTATAATAATTTTCACACAAATAATAAATTTAAAAAAACAAACACAAAAAGTAAACATTTTTAACAACTTTATTGGAGTATAATTGCTTTACAATGGTGTCTTAGTTTCTTCTTTATAACAAAGTGAATCAGCTATACATATAAATATATCCCCATGTCTCCTCCCACTTGCATCTCCCTCCCACCCTCCCTATCCCATCCCTCTAGGTGGTCACATATCTCCCTGTGCTATGCAGCTGCTTCCCACTATTCCCACTAGCTATCTATTTTACATTTGGTAATATAGATAAGTCCATGCCACTCTCTCACTTCATCCCAGCTTAGGATTTCCCTGCCCAGTGTCCTCAAGTCCATTCTCTACATGTACGTCTTTATTCCTGTCCTGCTCCTAGGTTCTTCAGAACCATTTCTTAATTTTTTTTTTTTTTGGATTCCATATATATGTGTTAGCATATGGTATTTGTTTTTCTCTTTCTGACTTACTTCACTCTATATGACAGTCTCTAGGTCCATCCATCTCACTACAAATAACTGAATTTTGTTTCCTTTTATGGCTGAGTAATATTCCATTGTATATATGTGCCACATCTTCTTTACCCATTCATCTGTTGATGGACACTTAGGTTACTTCCATGTCCTGGCTATTGTAAATAGAGCTGCAATGAACATTGTGGTACATGACTCTTTTCGAATTATGGTTTTCTCAGGATATATGCCCAGTAGTGGGATTGCTGGGTCATATGGTAGTTCTATTTTTAGTTTTTTAAGGAACCTCCATACCGTTCTCCATAGTGGCTGTATCAATTTACATTCCCACCAACAGTGCAAGAGGGTTCCCTTTTCTCCACACCTTCTCCAGCATTTATTGTTTGTAGATTTTTTGATAATGGCCATTCTGACTGGTGTGAGGTGATACCTCATTGTAGTTTTGATTTTCATTTCTATAATGATTAGTGATATTGAGCATCCTTTCATGTGTTTGTTGGCAATCTATATATCTTCTTTAGAGACATGTCTGTTTAGTTCTTCTGCCCACTTTTGGACTCGGCTGTTTGTTTTTTTGATATTGAACTGAATGAGCTGCTTGTGAATTTTGGAGACTAACCCTTTGTCAGTTGCTTCATTTGAAAATATTTTCTCCCATTCTGAGTGTTGTCTTTTCATCTTTTTTGTGGTTTCCCTTGCTGTGCAATAGCTTTGAAGTTTCATTAGGTCCCATTTGTTTATTTTTGTTTTTATTTACATTTCCCTAGGAAGTGGATCAAAAGGATCTTGCTGTGATTTATGTCATAGAATGTTCTGCCTATGCTTTCCTCTAAGAGTTTTATAGTGTGTGGCATTACAGTTACATCTTTACTCCATTTTGACTTTATCTTTGTGTATGGTGTTAGGGAGCATTCTAATATCATTCTTTTAAATGTAGCTGTCCTATTTTCCCAGCACCACTTATTGAAGAGGCTGTCATTTCTCCATTATACATTCTTGCCTCCTTTATCAAAGATAAAGTGACTATATGTGCATGGGTTTATCTCTGGGCTTTCAGTCCTGCTCCATTGATCTATATTTCTGTTTTTGTGCCAGTACCATACTGTCTTGATTAATGTAGCTTTGAAGTATAGTCTGAAGTCTGGGAGCTTGATTCCTCCAGCTCCGTTTTTCTTCTTCAAGATTGCTTTTGCTATTTGGGGTCTTTTGTGTTTCCATACAAATTGTGATTTTTTTTTGTTTTAGTTCTGTGAAAAAAAGGCCATTGGTAGTTTGATAGGGATTTCATTGAATCTGTACATTGCTTTGGGTAGTATAGTCATTTTTCACAATATTGATTCTTCCAATCCAAGAACATGGTATATCTCTCCATCAGTTCGTATCATCTTTAATTTCTTTCATCAGTGTCTTATAGTTTTCTGCATACAGGTCGCTTGTCTCCTTACGTAAGTTTATTCCTACATATTTTATTATTTTGGTTACAATGGTAAAAGGGAGTGTTTCCTTAATTTCTCTTTCAGATTTTTCATCATTAGTGTATAGGAATACAAGAGATTTCTGTGCATTAATTTTGGATCCTGCTACTTTACCAAATTCATTGATTACCCCTAGTAGTTTTCTGGTAGCATCTTTAGGATTCTCTGTGTATAGTACCAAGTCATTTGCAAATACTGACCTCTTTACTTCTTTTCCAATTTGGATTCCTTTTATTTCTTTTTCTGCTCATATGGCTGTGGCAAAAGCTGCCAAAATATGTTGAACAATAGTGGTGAGATTGGGCAACCTTATCTTGCTCCTGATCTTAGTGGAAAATGTTTCAGTTTTTCACCAGTGAAAATGATGTTGCCTGTGGGTTTCTCATATATGGCCTTTATTATGTTGACATAAGTTCCTTCTTTGTTTACTTTCTGGAGGGTTTTTATCATAAATGGGTGTTGGATTTTGATGAAAGTTTTTTCTGCATCAATTGAGATGATCATATGGTTTTTCTCCTTCAATTTGTTAATATGGTTTATCACATTGATCGATGTGTATATTGAAGAATCCTTGCATTACTGGGCCAAACCTCAGTTGATCATGGTGTATGAGGCTTTTAATGTGCTGTTGGATTCTTTTGCTAGTATTTTGTTGAGGATATTTGCATCTATGTTCATCAGTGATATTGACCTGTAGTTTTCTTTCTTTGTGACATCTTTGTCTGGTTTTGGTGTCATGGTGATGGTGTCCTCATAGAATGAGTTTTGGAGTGTCCCTCACTCTGCTATATTTTGGTAGAGATTGAGAACGATAGGTGTTATCTCTTCACTAAATGATGGATAGAAATCCCTTGTGAAGCCATCTGATCATCTGGAAGATTTCTATGCAGTTTCAATTTCAGTGCTTGTGACTGGTCTGTTCATATTTTCTACTTCTTCCTGGTTCAGTCTCGGAAGGTTGTGCTTTTCTAAGAATTTGTCCATTTCTTCCAGGTTGTCCATTTTGTTGGCATATTGTTTCTTGTAGTAATCTCTCATGATTCTTTGAATTTCTGCAGTGTCAGTTGTTACTTCTCTTTTTCCTTTCTGATCCTATTGATTTGAGTCTTCTCCCTTTTTTTTCATGATGAGTCTGGCTAATGGTGTATCACTTTTGTTTATCTTCTCAAAGAACCAACTTTTAGTTTTATTTATCTTTGCTATTGTTTTCTTTATTTTTTTTTTCATTTATTTCTGCTCTGATCTTTATGATTTCTTTCCTTCTGCTAACTTGGAGGGATTTTTGTTCTTCTTTCTCTAATTGCTTTAGGTGTAAGTTTAGGTTGTTTATTTGAGATGTTTCTTGTTTCTTGAGGTAGGATTGTATTGCTATAAACTTCCCTCTTTGAACTGCTTTTGCTGCATCCCATAGGTTTTGGGTCATCTTGTATCCATTGTCATTTGTTTCTAGGTACTTTTTGATTTCCTTTTTAATTTCTTCAGTGATCTCTTGGTTATTAAGTAGTGTATTGTTTAGCCTCCATGTGTTTGTATTTTTTACAGACTTTTTCCTGTAATTGATTTCTAGTCTCATAGTATTGTGTTTGGAAAAGATACTTGATATGATTTAAATTTTCTTAAATTTATCAAGGCTTGATTTGTGACCCAAGGTATGATCTATCCTGGATAATATTCCATGAGCACTTGAGAAGAAATGTTGTATTCTGTTGTTTTTGGATGGAATGTCCTATAAATATCAATTCAGTCCATCTTGTTTAATGTACAATTTAAAGATGTGTTTCCTTATTTATTTTCATTTTGGGTGATCTATCCATTGGTGAAAGTGGGATGTTAAAGTCCTCTCCTATGATTGTGTTACTGTTGATTTCCCCTTTTATGGCTGTTAGCATTTGGCTTGTGTATTGTGGTGTTCCTATGCTGGGTGTATAAATATTTACAATTGTCATATCTTTTTCTTGGATTGATCCCTTGATCATTATGTAGTGTCTTTCCTTGTCTCTTGTAACATTCTTTATTTTAAAGTCTATTTTATCTGATATGAGAATTGCTACTCCAGCATTCTTTTGATATCAATTTGCATGGAATATCTTTTTCCATCCCCACACTTGCAGTCTTCATATGTCCCTAGGTCTGAAGTGGGTCTCTTGTAGACCACATACATATGGGACTTGTTTTTGTACCCATTCAGCCAGTCTATGTCTTTTGATTGGAGCATGTAATCCATTTATACTTAAGGTAATTATTGATATGTATGTTCCTATTACCATTTTCTTAATTGTTTGAGTTTATTATTGTAGGTCTTTTCCAACTCTTGTCTTTCCTGCCTAGAGAAGTTCCTTTAGCATTTGTTGTAAAGCTGGTTTGGTGGCACTGAATTCTCTTAGCTTTTTCTTGTCTTTAAAGGTTTTATTTTCTCTGTCATATCTGAATGAGATCTTTGCGCAGTAGAGTAATCTTGGTTGTATGTTTTTCCCTTTCATCACTTTAAATATGTCCTGCCACTCCCTTCTGGATTGCAGAGTTTCTGACTAAAGAACAGCTGTTAGCCCTATAGGGATTCCCTTGTATATTATTTGTTGTTTTTCTCTTGCTGCTTTTAACATCTTTTTCTTAGTATTTAATTTTTGTTAATTTGATTACTATGTGTCTTTGGGTGTTTCTCCTTGAATTTATCCTGTATGGGACTCTCTGAATTTCCAGGACTTGATTGACTATTTCCTTGCCCATGTTAGGGAAGTTTTCACCTATAATCTCTTCAAATATTTTCTCAGTCCCTTTCTTTTTCCCTTCTTATTCTGGGACCCATATAATTCAAATGTTGGTGCATTTAATGGTGTCCCAGAGGTCTCTGTGACTGTCCTCAATTCTTTGCATTCTTTTTTCTTTATTCTGCTCTGCAGTAGTTATTTCCACTGTTTTATCTTCCAGGTCACTTATCCGTTCTTCTGCCTTAGTTATTCTGCTACTGATTCCTTCTAGAGAATTTTTAATTTCATTTATTGATTTGTTCATCTCTTTTTATTTGCTCTTTAGTTCTTCTAGGTCCTTGTTAAACATTTCTTGTATTTTCTCCATTCTTTCCCAAGATTTTTGATTACCTTTACTGTCATTACTCTGAGTTCTTTTTCAGATAGACTGCCTATTTCTTCTTCATTTATTTGTTCTGGTGGGTTTTTACCTTGCTCGTTCATCTGCTGCATGTTTCTATGTCTTCTCATCTTGTTTAACTTACTGTATTTGGGATCTCCTTTTTGCAGGCTGCCGGTTCATAGTTCCCATTGTTTTTGGTGTCTGTCCCCAGTGGCTAAGGTTGGTTCAGTGGGTTGTGCAGGCTTCCTGGTGGAGGGGACTAGTGCCTGTGTTGTGGTGGATGAGGCTAGATCTTGTCTTTCTGTTGAGCAGGATGGCATCTAGTGTTGTGTTTTCCGGGTTTTGTGACCTTATTATGATTTTAGGCAGCCTCATTGCAAATGGCTGTGGTTGTGTTCCTGTCTTGATAGTTGTTTCACATAGGGGGTCCAGCAGTAGCTTGCTGTTCAGTGAGTGGAGTTGGGTCTCATCATTGAAAAGGAGATCTCTGGGAAAGCTTTCACCGTTCGATGTTACATGGAACCAGGAGGTCTCTGGTGGACCAATGTCCTGAAATTGACTCTCCCAAATCAGAGGCACAGGCCTGACACCCAGCCGGAGCACCAAGACCCTGTCAGGCACATGGCTCAGAAGAAACTGGAGAAAAAAAAGAAAGAAAGAAAGAAAGAAAAACTAAACTAAAGTTATTAAAATAAGAAACAAAAATAATCATTGTCCAGTGCCTCAATCAGGAAACTTGCACAAGACTTTTAGATAGCCTCATCCACCAGAAGGCAGACAGCAGTAGCAAGAACTACATTCCTGCAGTTGTGGAACAAAAATCAAATTCTTGAACACTTCCCTGACATGGAAAGGGAATAGCCACCCAAGTCCAGGAAGGGCAGAGAGTCCCATACAGGATAAACACAAGGAGAAACACACTGAGACACATAGTAATCAAATTGGGAAAAATTAAAGACAAAGAATAATTATTGAAAGCGGCAAGAGAAAAATGACAAATAAAATTCAAGAGAACTCCCATAAGGTTAACAACTGATTTCTCAGCAGAAACTCTACAAGCCAGGAGGGAGTGACATGATATACTTCAAGTGATGAAAGGGAAGAACCTACAACCAAGATTACTCTACCCTGCAAGGATCTCATTCAGATTCAATGGAGACATGAAAAGCTTTACAGACAAGCAAAAGCTAAGAGAATTCAGCACCACCAAACCGCCTCTAAAACAAATGCTAAAGGAACTTCTCTAAGTGGAAAACACAAGAGAAGAAAAGGATCTACAAAAAACAAACACAAAACAATAAAGAAAATGGTCATAAGTACATACATATCAATAATTGCCTTAGACGTGAATGGATTAAATGCTCCAACAAAAAGACACAGGCTTGCTGGATACAAAAACAAGACCCCAATATATGTTGTCTACAAGAGACCCACTGCAGACCTAGGGACACATACAGACCAAAAGCAAAGGGATGGAAAAAGATATTCTATGCAATTGGAAATTAAAATAAAACTGGAGTAGCAACACTCATTTTAGATAAATAGCCTTTAAAATAAAGTATGTTACAAGAGACAAGGAAGGACACTACATAATAATCAAGGGATCAACCCAAGAAGAAGATATAACAATTATAAATATATATGCACCCAACATAGGAGCACCTCAATACATAAGGCGACTGCTAACAGCTATAAAGAGGAAATTGACAGTAACACAATAATAGTGGGGGAGCTTAACACCTCACTTACACCAATGGACAGATCACCAAAAATGAAAATAAATAAGGAAACACAAGCTTGAAATGACACAATAGACCAGATAAATTTAATTGATATTTATAGGACATTCCATCCAACAACAGCACATTACACTTTCTTCTCAAGTGTGCATGGAACATTCTCCAGGATAGATCATATCTTAGGTAACAAATCAAGCCCCAGTAAACTTAAGAAAATAGAAATCATATCAAGCATGTTTTCTGACCACAAAGCTATTTGATTAGAAATGAATTACAGGGGGAAAAATGTAAAAAAAAACCCAAAAAACACAAGGAGGCTAAACGATATGTTACCAAATCTCCAAGAGATCACTGAATAAATCAAAGAGGAAATCAAAAAATACCTAGAGACAAATGACAATGAAATAGTGATGATCCAAAACCTATGGGCTGCAGCAAAAGCAGTTCTAAGAGGGAAGTTTATAGTTATACAAGCCTATCTCAAGAAACAAGAAAAATCTCAAATAAGCAATCTAACCTTACACCTAAAGGAACTAGAGAAAGAAGAAGAACAACAAAAAAAAAGCCCAAAGTTAGCAGAAGGAAAGAAATCATAAAGATCAGAGCAGAAATAAATGAAATAGAAACAAAGAAAAGAATAGCAAAGATCAATAAAACTAAAAGCTGGTTATTTGAGAAGATAAACAAAATTACTAAACCTTTGGCCAGACTCATCAAGCAAAAGAGGGAGAGGACTCAAATCAATAAAATTAGAAATGAAAAGGAAGAAGTTACAACAGGCACTGCAGAAATACAAAGCATCCTAGGAGACTACTATAAGCATCTTGCTGCCAATAAAATGGACACCGTGGAAGAAATGGACAATTTTTTAGAAAGGTATAACCTTCCCAAATTGAACCAGGAAGAAATAGAAAATATGAACAGATGAATCACAAGTAATGAAATTGAAACTGTGATTAAAAATCTTCCAACAAACAAAAGTCCAGGACGAGATGCCTTCAGAGGTGAATTCTATCAAATATTTAGAGAAGAACTAACACCCATCCTTCTCAAATTCTTCCAAAAAATTGGGGAGGAAGGAACACTCCCAAACTCATTTTGTGAGCCTACTATCACCCTGATACCAAAACCAGACAAACATCCTACAAGAAAAGAAAATTACAGACCAATATCACTGATGAATATAGGTGCAAAAATCCTCAACAAAATACTAGCAAACAGAATGCAACAACATATTAGAAAGATCACACACCATGATCAAGTGAGATTTATCCCAGTGATGCATGGATTTTTCAATATACACAAATTAATCAATGTGATACACCATATTAACAAATTGAAAAATAAAAACCATATGATCATCTCAATAGATGTGGAAAAAGCTTTTGAAAAAATTCAATACCCATTTAAGATAAAAACTCTTCAGAAAGTGGGCATAGAGGGAACCTACCTTAACATAATAAAGGTCATATATGACAAAGCCACAGCAAACATCATTCTTAATGGTGAAAAACTGAAAGCATTTCCTCTAAGATCAGGAACAAGACAAGGATGTCCGCTCTCACCACTATTATTCAACACAATTTTGGAGGTCCTAGCCACAGCAATCAGAGAAGAAAAAGAAATAAAAGTAATACAAATTGGAAAAGAAGAAGTAAAACTGTCACTGTTTGCAGATGACATGATACTATACATAGAGAATTCCAAAGATGCCACCAGAAAACTACTAGAGCTAATCAATGAATTTGGTAACATTGCAGGAAACAAATTAATGTACAGAAATCTCTTGCATTCCTATACACTAATGATGAAAAATCTGAAAGAGAAATTAAGGAAACATTCCCATTTACCATTGCAACCAAAAGAATAAAATACCTAGGAATAAACCTACCTAAGGAGACAAAAGACCTGTATGAAGAAAACTATAAGACACTGATGAAAGAAATTGAAGATGATACCAACAGATGGAGAGTTATACCATGTTCTTGTGTTGGAAGAATCAATATTTTGAAAGTGACTATACTACCCAAAGCAATCTACAGATTCAATGTAATCCCTACCAAGTTACCAATGGCCTTTTTTTTACACAACTAGAATAAAAAATCTTAAAATTTGTATGGAGACACAAATGACCCCGAATAGCCCAAACAGTCTTGAGGGAAAAAAACGGAGCTGGAGGAATAAGACTCCCTGACTTCAGATAATATTACAAAGCTACAGTAATCAAGACAATATGGTACTGGCACAAAAACAGAAACATAGACCAATGGAACAAGATGGAAAGTCCAGAGATAAACCCACACACCTATGGTCAACTAATCTATGACAAAGGAGACAAGGATATACAATGGAGAAAAGGCAGTGTCTTCAATAAGTGGTTCTAGGAAAACTGGACAGCCACATGTAAAAGAATGAAATTAGAACACTCCCTAACACCATATACAGAAATAAGCTCAAAATGGATTAGAGACCTAAATGTAAGACCAGACACTATAAAACTCTTTGGGGAAAACATAGGAAGAACACTGTTTGACATAAATCACAGCAAGATCTTTTTTGATCCACCTCCTAGAGTAATGGAAATAAAAACAAAAATGAAAAAAATGGGACCTAATGAAATGTCAAAGCTTATGCACAGCAAAGGAAACCATAAACAAGATGAAAAGACAACCCTCAGAATGGGAGAAAAAATTTGCAAACGAATCAACAGACAAAGGATTAATCTCCAATATATAAACAGTTCATGCAGCTCAATATTAAAAAAACAAACAACCTAATCCAAAAATGAGCAGAAGACCTAAACAGACATTTCTCTAAAGAAGACATACAGATGGTCAAGAAGCATATGAAAAGCTGCTCAACATCACTAATTATTAGAGAAATGCAAATGAAAACTACAATGAGGTATCACCTCACACCAGTTATAATGGGCATCATTAGAAAATCTACAAACAACAAATGCTGGAGAGGGTGTGGAGAAAAGGGAACTCTCTTGCACTGTTGGTGGGAATGTAAATTGATATAGCCACTATGGAGAACAGTATGGAAGTTCCTTAAAAAACTAAAAATAGAATCACCATATGATCCAGCAATCCCACCACTTGGCAGATACCGAGAGAAAACCATAATTCAAAAAAGGCACTTGCACCCCAATGTTCATTGCAGCACTGTTTACAATAGCCAGGTCATGGAAGCAACCTAAATGCCCATCGACAGACAGATGGATAAAGAAGCTGTGGTACATATATACAATGGAATATTACTCAGCCATAAAAAGCAACGAAATTGGTTCATTTGTTGAGGCATGGATGGATATAGAGACTGTCATACAGAGTGTAGTAAGTCAGAAAGAGAAAAAGAAATATAGTATATTAATGCATATATGTGGAATCTAGAAAAATGGTACAGATGACCTGCTTTTCAGGGCAGAAATTGAGACAGAGATGTAGAGAACAAACGTATGGACACCAAGGGGGGAAAGCGGTGGTGGGTTGGGGGTGGTGGTGTGATGAATTGGGCTATTGGGATTGACATGTATACACTGATGCATGTAAAATTGATGACTAATAAGAACCTGCTGTATAAAAAAATAAAGTAAAATTAAAAAAATAAAATATATATTATTATAATAAAAATAATAAAAATAGAAAAGAAAGAAAGAAAAAAGGTGCAACCAAACCAAAAAACAAATCCACCAATGATAAGAAACATTAAAATCTTTAATAAAAAATTAAAAAAAAACACAGCAAAAAACAAAAAATAACAGACACACAGAACCCTAGGACAAATGGTAAAAGCAAAGCTATACAGACAAAATCCCACAAAGACTACACATACACACTCACAAAAAGAGAAAAAAGGAAAAAAAAAAAATATATATATATATCATTGCTTCCAAAGTCCACCGCCTCAATTGTGGGATGATTCATTGTCTATTTAGGTATTCCAGTCATGCAGGGTACATCAAGGTGATTGTGGAGATTTAGTCTGCTGCTCCTGAGGCTGCTGGGAGAGATTTCCCTTTCTCTTCTTTGGTCACACATCTCCTGGGGTTCAGCTTTGGATCTGGCCCTGCCTCTACATGTAGGTCGCCTAAGGGCATCTGCTCTTCCCTCACAAGGACAGGGTTAAAGTAGCAACTGATTAGATGGCTCTGGCTCACTCAGGCCGGGGGGAGAGAGCAGGGTCCATAATGCGGCCGAGCCTGTGGCAGCAGAGGCCAGCATGATGTTGCAACAGCCTGAGGTGTGCCGTATGTTCTCCTGGGGAAGTTGTCCCTGGATCACGGGACCCTGGCAGTGGTGGACTGCACAGTCTCCTGGGAAGGGAGGTGTGTATAGTGACCTGTGCTTGCACACAGGCTTCTTGGTGGCTGCAGCAGCAGCCTTAGCGTTTCATGTCCATCTCTGGTGTCCCTGCTGATAGCCGCGGCTCCCGCCCGTCTCTGGAGCTCGTTTAGGCGGTGCTCTGAATCCCCTCTCCTCGCGCACCCCAAAACAATGGTCTCTTGCCTCTTAGGTCCAGACTTTTTCCCAGACTCCCTCCTGGCTAGCTGTGGGGCACTAGCTCCCTTCAGGCTGTGTTCATGCAGCCAACCCCAGTCCTCTCCCTGGGATTTGGCCTCCGAAGCCCGAGCCTCAGCTCCCAG
This sequence comes from Stenella coeruleoalba, assembly GCF_951394435.1. Lineage (NCBI taxonomy): Eukaryota > Metazoa > Chordata > Mammalia > Artiodactyla > Delphinidae > Stenella > Stenella coeruleoalba. The sequence goes on along the minus strand of NC_137165.1, from coordinate 26,705,227 downwards.
CCCCCACCCACCTAGGTGAGTGTTACATTTATTATATTTGAATAACATACCTTAAATTTTGTACACTTTTAATACAATTCCATTTAACTTTTTTTATTTATCTAACATTGTGAATAAGTTGAAATCATGCGTAAAATGAAAACACGAAAGAAGGCTTCAGAAAAGAATTTTTAAAGAACAAAAGATAAGTACATTCTTACTGTTGTCATTGTAGGCATACAGAACATATTTGATTTAATATTAGTTTGTTACCTTGATATATAACTTTTAAATAGACATAAATATGAAGTCTCCATTTGTACTTTTGTTCTGGGCCCCACACAAGTTAGTGGTTGATCTGCAGCTAGGAGAAAGGTGATGGTAATAAAGAGAGTAGCAACATCCAGAATATCCACCAGCAACTATCCTCCCTGTATATGGGGACTACTGTGCCTGACACTTGTGTGGGGGCCATGGGCATAGGGAGGGATGCAAATCAGGAAACCTGACATATATGGAGGAAGGCTTCTAGAAAGAGGGGAGATTTGGAAGAAACAAAGGGAAGGGACTTGAGAGAAGCTCATATAATTATGCAAATGAGTTATAAATTTAAATGCCTCATTATTGGGATTCAAAAGGAAACACCCAGAGAAATTCTACTCCAATTGCAGAGGCCTGTTATTTATGATGCACTGTTTAGATTAGGAGAGCCATGGCACAGAGCTTGTATTCATCGAATGCTAATGAGTGATAATTGCTATCATAAGTAATACTATTCTTCATAATGACACAATAGAATTCCTCTTTATCACATCTATTTATGATATGAGTGGACAGAATATAACGGGAAAAAATTTTATGGGGCGGTAAGAACACATAAACCTTTCAAGTGAACTGTCACAGTAGTGATAGAAATAAAACCATATAAGGGACTTCCCTGGTGGCACAGTGGTTAAGAATTTGCCTGCCAATGTAGGGGACATGGGTTTAAGCCCTGGTCCGGGAAGATCCCACATGCTGCTGAGCAACTAAGCCTGCATGCCACGACTACTGCATCCCACGTGCCTAGAACCTGTGATCCACAACAAAGAGAAGCCACCGCATTGAAAAGCCTGCACACTGCAACAAAGAATGCCCCCACTCGCCGCAACTAGAGAAAGCCTGTGCACAGCAACAAAGACCCAATGCAGCCAAAAAATAAATAAATAAATTTATTTTTAAAAAAGAAAACCATATGAATAGCAATGAAGATTTTGCCTACAGATATACCTGAGATTGGCTCCTAAGAATGACATTTATTAGTGAGGAAATTTATTCAACCTTTGTGAGACTTAGTTTCTTCATTTGTAAAAATGGGGATAATAAAAGCTATTTTGAGTGCTATGAGAATGAAATGACATACATAAAACACTTATTATAACGTCAAGAACAGATTAGCAGTAAACTGAGTTAAATTTTGTGTTATTAATCTGTTAAAATAAAAATCAGATCATGTTATTCCTTTGCTCAAAAGCCTCTAAGGATGAAAGTGCCCCATCTCAATTAAAGGAAAAGCCAAAGTTCTGACAATGCTAAGAGATCTCTTACAGTTTGTTTACCCTGATCTCTGCCCCACTCCCTTTTCTTTCTGAAATCATCTCCCATTCACTGCTATGGTCACACTGTTCCTCAGCAAGGCCAGGACACCTGCATTTGCCCTCTCTCTCTTGGATCATGCTTCCCCTGCATGTCCTCTCAATGAGGTCTTCCAAGGTCACTTTATTTAAAATTGCAACCCTCCTCCTGAGAAGTCTCTATCCCTTTTGACTGCTTTATCTTTCTCAGTGCTGTTCATTGTGCCATTTACCATGACACATTTCCTATTACATTCACTTTTTGTCTCTCCTCAAGGGACAATAAGCTCCATGTAATGGAGGATTTGGGTTTGTTTTTGAAAGCTGTTATATTCATAGTTCCTAGAATGCAGTCTGGCCCATACTTGGCACTCATTAAATATTTATTGGATGAAGACGATATGTTTGATGATAAAGATGAAAACAAATATATAGCCACAGCATCTACTGCATTTGTAATTGCATCATTTTGGGAGGGGTGAAAGGGAGAAACTAATGTTCCTGAATATTTGTTAAGGCAAAGTGGAAAGCAAAAAAAGTCAGATAGCCTGAACTTCAGCCTCAGTGATACTATTAGGTAATTATGTGCCTTGCACATCCATCACCACTTCTGGATTTCGAGTGCCACATTGGTGAGTAAGATTGGAGACCATAAGCCTTAGAGTCCTTTCATTCACTAACATAATGTGAACCTATTGTTTCACTGTCTTGCCTTTTTATTGGCAAAAATATGTATTTTAGTATTTAAATTTTTTTAAATAACATTTTTTCGTACTCATACTGCTTTTTAAATTCCTCACCTCAATCTTTTTTTTTTCTTTTCTTTAACATTCCTGTGGGAAATTATTTTAGCTTAAAGCCTTAGAAATCAGGTGTGTAGAAAACTGCTCTCTGTCCCTTCAGTATTCATTCTCCTTTTTCTTTCTATAGTAATAGAATTTTTATCTTGGCACATGGCTGCCCAGGGAAGGAATACATTTCCCCCTGTTCTTTGCTGGTAGCCATGGCCATGGAACTAGGTCTAAATTCTGGGCAGGGGAATGTTAATGAAATTGATATGCGCTACTTCTGGGTCCTTGCCTTAGAAGGGAAGTGCTCATGTAAGTGAGATTATGGATGAGAGTGATTTACTTTGTAAACAGCATTCCAGGTTTACAGCAAGTGCAAGGCCCCATTGCAGAAGGGAGCATGGTGAGCATGAGTGATTAAAAGAAGGTTTCTGTGGCTAGACCACTGTGAGCAAGACTGTGGTGGGAGATGAAACTGGAGAAATAAAGACCTATCTGTACAGAGCCAAAAATGGGATAGTAAAGAAGTGTATCTTTGAGTAATTGAAATGTTTTAAGAAAGGATTGTTCTGGTATAAGGGTGTGTGTAAGATAATAGAATATACTTGACCCTTGAACTGCACAGGTTTGAGCTGCATGAGTCCACTTATATGCAGATTTTTTCAATAAATATATACTATGGTACTATGCAATCCAAGGTTGGTTGAATTTGTGGGTACGGACCACGGATATCGAGGGCCGACTCTAAAGTTACATGGGGACTATCGACTGTGTGGAAATTGGTGCTCCTAACCCTGGCCTTGTTCAAGTGTTAACTGCATATGTTGGTCTCTGCCCCAAGTTCTTGGCAGAGACCTCCTAAAACTCTTGTAATTTCCTAAGTGGTAAGAACACAAAGAGGATATCTTGTTCCAGTGTTTGGTCTTTGACCTTGTCACTAACACAGGGCTACTTAAACTTTGTACAGTCCTAAGTGATGAGAGCAAGAGGAGCATCTTTTTTTCTGTGTGGGCTCCTGGATGGGGGCTGATCATAGAAAAGTTCAAGCCATGATTAGAAGCTTGGGGTTTTCAGCTCCAACCCTCATCCTGAAGAGAGGGGAGAGGGGCTAGAGATAGAGTCAGTTATTGATCATGCTTATGTGAAGAAGTTTCTATAAAATCCCAACAGTACAGGGTATGGACAGCTTCCAATCTGATGAACACATCCACACTAGGAAGTGACACACCCCAACTCTATGGTGACAGAAGATACTGTGCTTGGGACCCTCCCAGACCTCACCCCATATATCTCTTCACATAGCTGATCACCTGTATCCTTTATCATATCCTTTGATAAACTGGTAAACATAAGTAAGTGTTTCCCTGAGTTCTGTGAGCTACTCCAGCAAATTAATCAAACCCAAGGATGGAATCATGGGAACCTCTGATTTGTAGCCAAATTGGACAGTTGTGGGTAACCTGGGAACCTACCACTTGCATTTGGCTTCTGAAGTAGGGTGGGAGCAAACTTGGGGACTGATCACTTACCTGTGGGATCTGACACTATCTCCAAGTAAATAGTGTGAGAATTGAGTTAAAATTTAGAACACCCAGTTGGTGTCACAGAACATTGCTTAGTGTAAGGAAAAAAACCCACACATTTGGTGACCAGAAGAAAAGTGTGTTTTTTATATGGGTAAGGAAGGAAATACATGGTAGGAAAATTAGGTTTTTCCTTATATAGGAAGGAAAAACTAAGTTTTTCCTTCACAGATGAGATAATGGATTTTAGGGGTAAATAGCATGTTAGGAGACTTATTGAAATAAGAAAACATACGATGGTAACTTGGATTAACATATTCTCAGTGGATATGAAGAAAAGAGGACAGATAAAAGTTAATCAGGAGGCAAATTGAGACAACTTGATGAAAGCCTGGGAACTTTGCTTTAGGAGCATCTTACATTATTTACAACATAAATAATAAACCATAATAAACAACAGAAGTTGGTGATATATAGAATCATAAAAATGTGATAGGCATATTCACTGCTTACCATTAATTCTGAATAGGGATAAAGAAAAGATCATAAGAATTGTTTGCATTTGAACTGAATTTTGAAGGATGTAGAATTTTGTTGCTTGTCAGGGCAAGAAAGATACCTGCCCACTAAATGCTCCTCTTTGAGAAATCCATAGTAGCTGCCATATTGCTTTCTTCCTTCATTGCCTGTAGGTTACCATTCTTAGTATACTATAAGCCTCCTACCTTGACCAAAGCTGACTACATCCAAGAGCCTGATGCAAAGACCACCTGTAATGGCTTTCTTCTAGTGTCTGGCCAACAGCATATTAATCGATCTGGTGCCATGCTCTGTCTAGTTCTGCATGAAAACTGGTTTAACCAATCAAAATATCTCAGTCAATTAGTCACTAGTGGCTGGAACATAAAGGTAGGTTGGAAAATATCTCAATCATTTTAATGGTGGAGTTTTAGGGTAAGGGATGCCTATTATTATTATTAGTGACAGACTAGATAGCCAGCATGAGAACAAACCTGGGTCCTCCATAACATTTCACCTCTCCATGAAAACTAATTCCATAGTGCTTCAGAATTTTTCCCATCTCGCTTGATTTCCTGACCTAAGCTATCTATTCCTTGGAGCAAAGTGACTGAGTCAACTCTGAATATCCAGTTTTTCAACATTTTAACAATGTCACTTCTTTTCCAGAAAATGCAAGATATTAGAAGCTTTAAAAATGTCAAAAATACTAATTTCATGCTTTTATTAAGTAGACACATTTCAATATTTTAAAATTCGATAATATATAAATGGATTTTAGCATCAGCATTATCATAAAGTTTCAGAAATGATTTTCACATGTGAGAATGCTGATATTTGATATTTTTCCTAAGAATCCCTTGGTTACTGATGGTCAATAGCTTGAATGATGATAGAAGGAATCTGTATCCTCTAATCTGTTCAGTGCTTTGATGTTATACATTTCAGTGAGACTACCTAGCTTTCAAATGTAAATTCAAATATTTTAAGCAGATAAAATTTTTTAAAATAAAACTTTGTTCACATATAATTAATCCTCTATGAAGTATAATGTTTTCTTTAAAATTAATGCTAAATACTTCTAATTTTACCAGAAGTTAGCATTATATATTTCAGGTAGGGGAAAATCTGAAAATTATAGGAGTAAAATATTTCTTGTTGTTAATAATAACCAAAAGTTATTTTCTATATTAGATTTCTTAATTGACCAATATTTTCACTAAGATATAGTGAGATAATAATTGATACTCTGTTGATCTTCTGAGGGCTGCAAATTATCGAGGCTTATTGTGAATGAGCACAAGGAGTAAATCTCAGAATCTTACCGTGGTCTCATGCAGTCTACATCAATTCAGGATGTTAGGACCTGAGTTTAACAAACTAAGTCCTTTATTTGCCAGTCAATTTTGTTATTAGTGGGTTATTATTTTGTTTGTATTTTATCTATCTAGATTTTCTTCCATTTATAGAAAAATATGTAAAGAATCTCCCTTTTTACCAAGTATTTCTGTTAGGAAATTTTTTGAAAGTTTCTAATAGATAAGAAGTCCTTTTTTACACATTATTTATATTTCCTCATAAGTTTTCTTTAATTTTTTTCCCTGTACTAAATTCATCCATATACATGGCTTAAAAGTTCAGATAGACATTTAAATAATGGCACTTTCCTGCCTAACCCCTTGTAAGCCCCAATTTCTGCCCATTCCCTAGCAGCCACTTTCTTCTTTTAGTTATTGTTTTGAATATTTATGTCTATAATTTCTAGATAATATATTCATATTATTATTCCTTTGTTTTCTTTTTAATTATGAATAGCATCTCTTGCCAGCTTTCCACAGAAGGAAGGATTTTGCATTCACATACAAACATTATACACTCTTGCCTATATGCAGGCATTTCCTTTCCTTCACTTCCCCAGTATAGTTCTATTACAGTTTATGGTTTAATCAATAGTTCCCTAAGAAGATATTACATACAGTTGTATCACATAGTGTACCAAGATTATATAATTCTTCAAAACAAAAATCTTTTTGTTTTTCCTAGCGTTAATAATTACTTTTTTTTTATTGCTTAGTTTTCTATGGCCCTATCATTAATTCTTCTCTTAAATTCTTTACCAAAAATGTAAAGTTTATCTCAACATAGTCAAGTACATCAGATATTCTATTACTTTATTTTCCTCTTGGAGATACCACTCCTGGAGCCATGCACACCCTTGCTCCAAACTAGGTAGATTAGCTTCTGTGTAGCTATCCTAGGACCTGCTTTCACTTTCATCATAGAATAGTGTTCACTATCTTTTATGCAAACTGCAAACCTTGACCTTACTTCATACGACATACACAAATTAACTTTAAATGGATCATAGACCTACATGTAAGTGTTAAAACTGTAACTTTTCTGGAAGACAACATAAAAAAATGTAATAGTGACTTTGAGTATGGCAAAGCATTTCTTATTTGTAACCTGTTACAAATAAGAAAATAAATTAAAATTCATCAAAAATTTTTAAAAAGTTCTTCAAAAGATAGAGTTAAGAGAATTAAAAGGCAAACCACAGACTGGGACAAAGTATTTGCAAAATATGTATTCTGTATGTATTTGCAATATGTATTGCAAAATATGTGTTCTGAAAATATAAGGAATTCTTGCTACTAAATAATAAGAAGACAAATCAATTAAAAACAGAGGGCACAGAAGATTTGAAGAGATACTTCACCAAAGAAGATTCAGAGTTGACAAAAGAAAAATTGTTCAACATCCTTAGTCATTATAAAAATGCAAATTAAAACCACAATAAATGCCACTACTGTGCCAGTTATTATTCATTACCTCTCAGATCCAGATTTACCCTTCAATACCTGCTCTTCAATATTGGGTTGAATTCCTATAGTATTCTTGCTCTTCAGTGAGCAGGATGTTAGACTTTTTCGGTAGAGGGATCTAGAGGTAACCACAAGAGAAGGGAGCTTGTTTTGCTGGTTCTAGCTGTTGCACTGTTGTTCAGTGGTGCAATGTGTGGACATTCTGTGGTACTCTGCCCCAGCCCTGTGCCCAGAATTTGTGGTCCCTAAAAAGACCTGGAAGTGTGTATCAGTCAGTTACAAACACAAGGGAGGCCAAGATAAATATTGTGGTCTGGACCAAGAGGAGCAAGAGCTAGGATAAAAACAAGTACCTTCTACAGGAGTGCAAAATCTCAGATGTAAGAGATTTTTGTCCCTAATAGATTCTTGAATGTTTCTGACTATATGTTAAGTGAGCCAAAACCATTTAAAGATCTTGGGTCAAATAAGACAGCTTAAGTAACTCACTTAGATTCCTGAAGCTAGTATGTGGTAGAAATTGGATTTGAACCTTGGTCTAGTAGTCTATGAAATCTGCCAACATCACACAGCATTTGCCAAACTATATTTTACCGGACACTTTTTTTACTCAATGACAACAGTTATTATATGGCAGAGAAGGAGATATCATGAACAATTAAGTTTAGGAAATGATGATAATATAGCTATCTTTACTGTGGAACTTTTTCAGGAATATACTAGTTATTAAAGAGGACATGTGTGCAACATATATTTCAACCCCTAACTGCTTTCATTAAAGGAGCATCTCTGGACTGGTGTCCTGCAGAATATAATTTGGAAACATTGTTGCCTCACAACTTGCAACCCACAATGATGTCATAATAACTTAATTCTCCTTTCATGCACTATGTTCTCAAAACAATTTCTATTAAAAAAAACACCATTTACTTATTTTGAGCATAGCAGATGCAATTGTTTTTTACTTCTGTGTGGTTTTATAATACTCCAGCCTCCCATAAACAGGCAGGTGAATCGGAGTAATAGTCACTTAAAAAAGAATATCTACACTGCTGAAGGTTACTTGAGTATTTGCTAATTACTATCCCTTGTGGAGCTTTCCAGGATGCTTTATAAGACATATATCAAATGCCGTAGACCCTTCTATCATTATTGGTCTTTATAACTGACAGTTTCAGATAATTCTGAGGATTTATAGGTCCCCTCCACTTCCAGTAAACATTTTTTTAAAAACAGCTACCTTCTAAAGGTTCTCCACAGTAGTTACTTAAGCTGGCTTTTCTATTTTCCTCTCAGTAATTTCCAAGTACTTAGAGATGAAATCTTTAACTCATAAAATCCTTTTAAAAAGTAATAGGTTTTGAGAGAGCTGGTAGCCCAATGAAAGTGTTAAGGAACAGCTCCAGAGAATATAAACTATATCTGATGGAGAAGATAGTGACAGTACTTTAGCAATTTTTAAGTTATTTTTCATTATATAAAAATAATATAAACACATTGGAAGCAATTCAGGAAATAGAGGAAAAACATATAATTTCATTATTTTGAGCCAATCATGATTAGCGTCTTGGAGTAATTATTTTTTCCCTGTGCAGTTTTACCCTCGTTCTTGCCTGAAAACAGTATTGCATTCTGCTGTTTCACTTATGAGAACATAAACATTCTTCTGTGATGTTTCATGCTCTTCATAACCAGAATTTTAATGAGTCAAAACTATTTCAGTAATTTATTTAATTATTCCCTTTTGGAAGCATATTTGGATTATTTTCTATTTTTATCTGTAAATACTTCTGCAATAAACTTATGTGGCATAAAGCTTTCCCCCCCTATTTTGAACTCTTTATGATAGTTTCTCTTAAGTGAAATTACTGGAGCAATGGACATGAACATTTTTATAGTCTTATGCTTATTATCAAGTTACTTTCTAAGAGATTATACCAATTTACAATGCTACTAAGTATGTGTAGAGCTCAGTTATTTAAGGATAATCACTATTAAGGCAACAGTCAAGGATGCTAGTTTATGCATCTTTGTATTTCCACATTTTATTCATATTATGTGTAATAAGGGATAGTCAAAATATCAGTAAATAGATCTCATAATCTACTTTTTTTCCTTTCAAGCCTGTAAAATAAATACATTTAAGAGCATAACATTTAATTGCCACCTCTTACACACTCTTCCAAATGTGGGGTAAGTGTATGTTATATAGTGTAATAGACATGCTTTGGAGGTACCTGCGCAGCCTTTATTGATTCTCTGAGAGCTGCCACAGTCAAGCCTTAGGTAAACAGGTAGGTTCTTCAAGTCATGTTTTGTTACACTAGCTGTCTTCTCCCCAGCCAAAGGTCATGGAAGCAGAGATTGCTACCTGACCCAGTCAGATTCCCTCTTTCAAGACCTTGAACTAAGAGACCCAGAAGCCTTCAGTCAGTCAGCATTTTCTTGGAAGTGACAGTTCATGAAGACTTAAGAAGGAGACTAGTTGTTTGGAGGTCCAAATAGCAGATGAGCAGCAAGAAGAGTGTTTCTTTAGGAAGAGACAGAGATGCTGGGGAAAGCGACAGAAGATGAAAGTTTGCTTTGGTTTATTTTGGCTTTCTAGTTTTCATATTCAGTCCCTCATATGACCAGGCTATTATGCCTATCTAGTGTTCCATGACACAGTCACATATTAGTTTAATAAAATGTTTCTGGTTAAAAAAGTTTTGTTTACTTATTTTGGTTAAACAAGTTTATTACTTGTGACCAAACAAGTGATCTTTGACTCAGGCAGGCAGATAATAAACTCTGAAAGAAAGAGGATTCTTCTGCCAAGTCAAGTTGCCTCCCACTGAGTTGAAACAGGAAGGAAAGGGACAGGGCACAGCAGTTAAAAGAATGAGGAAGGGGACACAGCCCTCCAGAAACACTGACTGGAATCAGCTAAAACCAAGACTGCATCGAGATGGCCATTATAGCTTCATTATAATACTAAAACTCACTCACCCTCGTGCCAGTGCCATGACAGTTCCAAGGATGACCATAAAGAACAAAAATGAGTCCTGCCTCAATTCCTGAAAATTCCCCCCTTCCCCCAAATAATAAAATATTCCTCCCACTCACTAGAATATGAAATTACTGAGCCCATAAAAACTAACCACCCCCATACCCTGGGGGCATTCTCACCCTTCAAGGAGGCCTGCACTCTGCTTTTGGAAAGTGTATCTGCCTTTCAGTAAACCCATTTTCACTTTAGTTGGCTTGCTGTTGAATTCTTTCTTGAGCTAAGTGAAGGACCCTCACTCGGCAGTCAGTCCCCGGGATTCACCCACACCTGGGGTGTGACCATCCTCTCGATCCTCCTTCTCCTGACACAGAGTCAGTCTCCCATCCACACCCCAGCACTGCAGCCTGCAGTCAATGACTGCCTGGTGTTCCCTTGCCTCCAGGGGACACACATTCTGGGATATACTTCCCTGTGGGATGGAGCTGAGGATGAAACTTCCTCTGACATTGCACACTTTTTGGCTTACTCTGCATTTATAACCTGCTTCTCCCCCACCCTTACCATCCTTATCCTTCTTCTAGGAACATTTACTTTATAAATCACTAGCACTCAAATCCTTGGTGCAAGGTCTGCATCTGGGATAATTCATCTTAAAACAATGGCCTGTCTTGCAAAGGCTAGGGACAGAGTAGATAATTATACACAGTAAAGTGAGTGAACTGCTAACTATCATTATGTACCATTTGAAGTTTTCAGGGATGAATTACCTCATTCTAAAGCTCACCTTGGAAGAAAAGCAATTAAAGTTTTATTACACCTTTTAATCTGAAAACCAGATTAAATCTGATGTATTAACTGTGAACCAGCTTTCTTACTAATAAGTAAATTCTGTGCTGTTTTTGCATTGAAACATGTATCTCCTTTGGGACCAGAATAATGTTTGATAAATGACACACCCTAGGCTCTGGTTTAACCTGTTATACAATAATTGTAATGTTATCCATACTCTGGGTAGAGCTAATATAAATAATCAAGTAAAAAAGGGCTAGCTAAGTTATTGAACTATATATTAGACTATCCATAACAAAACATTATATATTGGTGTATACTTTTTAAAGTACTCTCCCTTATGTCATCACAACTCTGTATTGTAAATTACTTTTCAGAAATCATAGATTACTGAATGACTGCTAGAAATCAGAACCTAATTTTTTTTTTTTTTTTTTTTTTTTTTTTGCGGTACGCGGGCCTCTCACTGTTGTGGCCTCTCCCGTTGCGGAGCACAGGTTCCGGACGCACAGGCTCAGCGGCCATGGCTCACGGGCCCAGCCGCTCCGCGGCATGTGGGATCCTCCCGGACCAGGGTACAAAGCCTTGTCCCCTGCATCAGCAGGCGGACTCTCAACCACTGCACCACCAGGGAAGCCCAGAACCTAAATATTTTGAATTTAAACTCTTGGATCATTTCTCTAAGTAATGATACAAGTTAATAAACTTATTATTTCCTGTTGTAGGTGTTGTATCACAAATAATGGGTTCATCAGGGAAGAACATTGTTGAAGGTCTCAAGGTAAGTGGATGATACACGAAAAAGGGGGCATGCTCCTTGCCTTGAGCAACTTAAAGTATAATGAAGATAGAAATTTTATTCATCTTAGTTGTATTTATTTATATGTTCACTTACACCTCAAGGAAACTCAAATCTTCCTTTGGGTGGCTTTTTCTCAAGAAATGAGAATCTGCAGTAGTAAGATTTAGAAGACATATTCCTGTCTTAATACAACTATTAGGCATTGGCATTTGATTGCTCTGGGTTTATACTTGCCTCCTTAGTAAAATAGCCATAGTTATATTCAAGATTTTTATACTGCCTTAATCTCATAAGTAACTGTGTAACATTCCCTCCAGAGTCAGAATAGTGAGTAAACCTAAACTAAATAAGTATTTAAGAAAACCTTATATGTACACTCCATCTAGAAAAAGCTGAGCTTCTAGAGAAGTCTGACTTTCAATAAGTTTTCAGACTTTCTAGCTGAGTCTTTACATTCAAAGCTTTAAAGACCTGTGAATAAATACTGCAGGATTTCATGAAAATACAACTCTGGTGAAAAGTACCAACCCTCACCCATATTAAGAGAAGATGACACTTTAAGCCAAGAGCCTATTTCCTCTTCAAATCTCTCTCTGCTTAATTCTTTAACTGCAGTTGCAGCCTCTCTCTTAATACATCTTCCTGCACTTAATCTCTATTCCACCTTTGGGCTATCACTTTGAAATATACAGTACCTGGAAAAAAACGGCCTCAAGAGAAGATATGATTCATCAACATACTTTATGGATAAATCTACAGTAGGAAGAATAAACATTTTTTAAAGCCCAAGATTTAATGAAAATGGGAACAAATCATAGTGGAATGCAGTTCCAGTTATGAGCTACAAGCACATTAAGGGACACTGAAGTTTAGTGTGCTCTATATTCCTAATGTCTTAAGCACACTGTGATTTAAAGTGGCCACTAGAGATTATGAAAAATGTGCAAAATTAATGTACATTGAATTTCCTTTTGGTGGATCTCTTTTTTTTATTTTGCTGTCCTCTGCCTTCTTGCCTTAATTTACCTGCCCTGTCAGTTATCTTGAGTTCAGAAATAGCAAAGTCAACTTATTTGACCTTATGATGGTCTAGCGTAACTCATTAACAGAAACCACATGGCAGAGTGAAAAGCAATAGAGACTTTGGAATCATAAAGAAAGGGGTTCAAGATGTGTGGTTGCCAAAAGGGAAGGGAATGGGAGAGGGATGGATTGGGAGTTTGGGATTAGCAGATGCAAACTATTATATATAGAATGGATAAAAAACAAGGTCTTACTGTATAGCACAGGGAACTATATTCAATATCCTATAATACACCATAATGGAAAAGAATATGAAAAAGAATATATGTATATCTGAATTACTTTGCTGTACAGCAAAAATTATTACAACATTGTAAATCAACTATACTTCAATAAAATAAATTTAAAAAAAGAAAAGAAAGGGGTTTAAATTCTAGCTCTATTACATACCCTTTTTGCTTATACAAGTCATTCAACTCTTTGGTTCCTCAGGTTTTCATAGATAAGTAGAAATAATATCCACTTGTTTGTTAGCAGTTATTTTGAGTTGTGAGATAATGCATGCAAATCACATGAAATGCCTTGCACAGTGCCTGGAATATGAAGTATGAATGTCCTTTAACATTAAAACATGTTTTTTAGTAATCTTCATAATTCAATTACTTATAATTCCAAGTAAAATATTTGTTTTCAAAAATCTATATAATTTACAAAATATGCATTTCAAGCAAATTAAGGGGAAAGACTGCATTTTCCTTTGTACCTATCTCTTCTCAATTCCTCAGAGTGGCTTAGTCATATTTTAGGTGCCTGATAAATAAGTATTGAACAGATTTTGAATGATGAAAAGCAATCATAAGCTGAAGATGGTTGGATTTTTTGTATTTTAACATTTAGCTTTGGAAAAATGATACATAAGGTTAACAATTTGAGTCATAGCAAAAAAGTATAAAGTAAAAATGTAATCTCATAGTAAAAGGACATTAGTGAAAAAAACTAGTGAAATCTGAGTAAAATGGAGTTTAGTTAATAGTAATGTACTGATGTTGGTTTCTTTGTTGTGACAAATGTACCATGGTGATGAAAGATATTAAAAATAAGGGCCTATCAAAAAACAGGAAGTAAAAAGTGTTGGCAAGAATGTGGAGAAATTAGAATCCTTGTGAACTGCTGGTGGGAATATAAAATTGTTCAGTCGCTGTGGAAAACAGTTGTGGTAATTCCTCAAAAATTTTAAAATAGAATTACTATATGATCTAACAATTCAACTTCTTGGTAAATAACCAAAAGAATAGAAAGCGGGAACCCTAAGAATAGAAAGCAGGAACCCTAAGAGTTATTTGTCTGCCCATGTTCATAGCAGCATTATTCACAATAACTAAAACATGGATGCAACCCGTGTCCATCAAAGGATGAATGGATAAGCAAAATGAGGCATATAAATATAATGGAATATTATTCAGCCTTAAAAAGGAAGGACATTCTGACATATGTTACAATATGTTACACTACTGTATGAGTCCACTTATGTGAGATACCTAGAGCAGTGACATTCACAGAGACAGAAAGTAGAATGGTGGTTGCCAGGAACTGGGGAGATGAGGGAATGGGGGTTTCAATTTTACAAGATGAAGAGAATTATGGAGATGGATGGTAGTGATGGCTGCACAACACATGAGTGCATTTAATTCCACTGAACTGTATACTTAGAAATGATTTAAATGGTAATTTTGCATTATGTACAGTTTGCCACAATAAAAAAATATTGGAAAAAAAGGGGAACTGGATGAGGGGTGTATGAAAACTTTGTATTATCTTTGCTACTTTTCCATAAATCTGACACTATTGCAAAATATAAAGCTGATTGTAAAAATGTAGTCTCCTTCCCAAACAAAACCTTAAATCCTTAGGCCCACTCCACAGAAGCAACTACTGGAAACATTTCCACAAAACACACACACACACACACACACACACACACAGTGAAAATTCTCAAGAAAATTCCAGAGTGGGGCTGAGAAACCAGCCCTTTCATATTGCCAAACAGTCACACAATGGTGTTTCCTTCTGTAGACAGTGATGAGAAGGAGATAGAGTATGATCACTTCTCCTAAGCTAGATATGCCAAACAAGTTTGCTGGACACTTTCCTCTGAGTCATCTGCATAATGACATGAAGACAATTGATTGAAGTGCATCTTCAAACCCTAGGGTTTATTTTTGTTTGTTTGTTTTAAGAATCCTGCTTCCTTGTTCTTTTTTGATCTTTATGTCTTACTAAATATGACCAAACTCACCCTTCTGAAGACAAAATTAAACCCGGGCAAGTTGTAATGGAATTCAGCATAGAGGTGATTGAATTTTGCCTGAGGCCACCTACTCTAATCCGCAGAAAGTTCAGAATATTGACTGGACAGCCACCTGCATCACCTACCCTCATTGTGCTGGGACTAGACCCAGTCAAGCCCTCTGGTGGCTTGATTTAGTTATAAGCTATGGGTACCAGTTCTGTCATGTGTCATTAGGGATGAATACCAAATTAAAAGCCCAAGAACAATGAAATGATTGATCTTCCCATCAATAGGAAGAAGCCAAGAAGTAGAGTTGGTAATATCTATTTTTTTTGTTTTATGCATTTGAGAGAAAATAAAGTTTTCATGAAATCCTTTGAAAGTATTCTATCTCTTGCTGTCCTGAAATTTTCATCTTATTGTGATTTAAGCATCAAAATAAAGTTTACCCCAGAAAGAGGAGCACTCCCTTCAACTTTGGCCAACCTAAAACAAAAACAAAAAACCCACACCCACACACATACATAACCACACCCACACACATTCAATATCACAGATGATTATAAAAATTGTTCTTTAACTTGGTTCTCTTTTTCACTAAACACAGTGTTCAGACCACCATAACAGAAAGACAAATGCTCTTTAATGGATGCATGGTTTGCCATTATATGGATGTACCATCATTTATAGAATGTCAGCTCTTTTCACTGATATATTTCAGAGCCCAAAATAGTGCTTGGCACATAATAATGCATGAGAAATATGGTTTCAACCATTCCCTACTGGTGAATCTTTACATTGTTTTTTTGTCTTTAGTTATTTAAACAATGCTTTGATGAACATCCTTCTATATATCTTTAAATATATATGTAATTTTTTTTTTTGAAAATGAACTCCTAGAAAAATTACTGTATATAAGGAGACATGCATTTCTATTTTGATAAGTTTTGATAAATAGGTAGATTAATAACTTAATTACCTCTGAAAAACTTGATGACTTTTAAGAGAAAGATTTTTAGACCTGGCTCTAAAAACTCCACTGGTAAGTTGAATATGGAATTGGATAATGGAAAAAGTGAATAACCCCTACACAATTTGTTTGGATTTGAGATCTTTTTATTCACAGATATGGATGGATTTTTTTTAAGAACCAGTAGCAGTTCAACCAAATATAAATATTACCTAGGTAAGACCTAACTCTAGGTAACCTGGTAAATGGCTCAACTACCTACTGAAAAATTTTTCCCACAAGCCACATGATATCATGATTGAATATCATTCAATCTGTTCGTGATATTCATCATGATATCATGATAGTAAGCTTTGCTTCCTACCTTAATGTAAAGCACCAGATTCATCAGAGGTAGGATATTTTATTTACTTAGTTTTTTCTTTGAGTAAATGTTGTTTAGCCTAATAGCTAAGGTCATGGGATTTGAATAGGTTAAACTTGAGATGGAATCTCATCTTTGTCACATAACTAGCTATATGATCTTGAAATTTACTTAATTTCTTTAAGCTTAAATTTCTTCATCTTCAAAATACTCTTTACCTCATAGTTTTAAGCTGAGGAGTAAATGAGACTGTATATTTTTTTCAGTATCCATAAGGTCTTTTATATACAAGAGTATACTTTTTGTTTCTCCAACAAAGCATCTCAGAGTTTGGGACCACCTTTAGTGTCTTGGGGCTATCATCATAAATATTCAATAAATATTTTCCACCAACCACAAAGCTTAAGTTTCTCTGAATTATTCTCTTCTGGACTAAGCAATTGTTTTTGTTGGTTTGTTTAGAAAAAAACAAAGGCAGGAATCACAGAAAGAACCTGTCTTCCAGATATGCCCACCATTTGAACAAAGAAATTTGAACATTGGCATTGAATTTTCCTACTGAGATTAAAAAAATACACAAACAGAAAATAGAGTTAGAAAATTTGAGGAACTGCTGAGGGTCATTTCACAAGTTAGTACCATGTGGATAAGACTCTCTTTGGGATTAGTACAAGTGCAAACTCCACAAGAACAATCTGGGAAAAGTGGAGAGCTTAGTAGCTTAGTAGATGATGATGGGCTGGAGTATCCTCCCCACCCACCTTGACCTGTTTCAGACCTAATACCTGCGTGATACTGAAAAAGAAACTGTGAGGTACACCTCAAAATTAGGACTCTGTCTGATATCCAGACCATTCTTCTAGATCAGGACTCTTTCCAACCTGTGCTTAATTTAGAGCTTCAGCCTAGAAGCTCTTTTCTTGGGTTTTGCTTGTTTGTTTGTTTGTTGTCTCTTTTTAATATATAGTCCCGTAAGAGGCAATCTTCTCTTGCTTGTAATAGAAAATAGATGCCTCCACCCGACCCTGGGAATTCTCTAAAAGTTAAAAGTCCTCTGAAATATATAGATACACATTTACTTATACCAGATGTATTTGTCCTTTCCTAAGATAGATAACAATGCCATATATGTGCAAAACAGTATGGATTTGTCAAAGCATTTTCTAATGCTTAACTATCTAATTTCTTCCATGCTAGTCTCAAGACACTAAAAAGTTATTATTTTTTGTATTTGACAAAAGAGTAAAACTGAAGATTTTAGAGAATGGATTAATTTGCCCTAATTCATACAGTGCATAATAATAATAATAATACTCTCACATTCTGTTTCTTTTTAAAGTGCTTTCATCCATTATTTATTTTATTCTTGTGTTAATCCTTTTTTGGTAGTTACTTATGAAATATAATCTCTATTATATGATTCTGTGTTTAGGTTCTAGACTCATCATTTTTCATCTGCCCTACACCCCCACCACCAGAACTCTCTGCTAATCCATACTGAATTATTGACACAGGTAGAAATATGCAATAATCAGAAGTCTTCATGCCTATGTTTTTGCACATTGTGTTTTCCTGGCTTGGGGAATCCTTCCATTGCTGAACAAAGTCACTTTTGTGACGTTTCCACTGAACACCTGGTTTAGAATTGTAAGCACCTCTCCCCTAAGCACTTAAGTTATGTCAATTACTTAATTGAGTTGTGGTCCAAAGTTCTAAGGTAACTTTACTCTATTAACCATTATATTATACCTTTCTTATCAGTTAGATCTCATCCTATTCTATACAATTTCAAATGATGTTTTAAGAACACGGAAATGAATGAAGTGGCCATATCCTGAAAACCAGCATTAAATAAGTAAGAATTGTATGTTTAATTTGCTGAGATGTGAGGAGAAATATTAGAAGACATTTTTCATTCTTGTTCTTCATGCTTATATGTGGTCTTGGGAAGGCCCAAATTCAGGGAGTTAATATGTAAGTTTTGAGCCATTGTGAATAAAGTCTAGTTCAGCCCCATGTAGTCCAGGTCAGGGTACCTATCACTTTAACAATGACATTCTTAAGACCTGGACCTCAGAAAACCTCTTTGTGATGAATTGTTGCTCTCTGCTTCTTTATCATGTACCTAACTTTGGATTCAAGCTTTCCTTTTTAAAAATTTTTTTCAAGGTTTTGTGGTCAAACTTTCAATGTCTTTAGTGCTTCAAATTCTTTCCCTTGTGGCATAAACTTTAATCATCTTTAGTGATGTTTCCTTCATCAGCCATGACACACTTAGCTCCCCATACTCGACAAAGGACTCTAAAATATTAATTTCAAACAACCAGAGAGAAGCACACCTAACTCTCACCTTGTATCCCTCTATCATTCTTTGCTAACTGTGACTAGTCTTTGGAGCTAATCATTTAGACCCCAACACTTCTGGGGATTAAAAGCCAATAGTCAGAATAAGGAAGCATCCTTATAATAACTGATATAGTATAATGCACAGTACTTCCACGTGCATTGGTTATGCCACTTTTATAACAACCCTAGCTAACTGATAAGTAAATAGTCTTGAGGGTAAAGTGATTTGCTGGCAGAGATTGCTATAGGTAAGACACTCTAGCCACAGCCCAAATGGTCCTTGTCCTCCACCCTTAGAGATAGTGTTTTCTTCCTATCAGAACCTGCTCTTAGGGTAGGTGATATTATTGTTTTGAATATCTGTGTGTCCCTCCTCTAAGAGATATTTGCAATTTAATCTGTTCATTTATTCATTTAACAAAATATTTGTTCATTATAGGCAAGCCATCATGATAGATGCAGGAATACAGCAGTAAACAAAACAGGCAGGTTTTTTCCCATCTGAGCCGTTGAAAATCCACGTCTCCAATTGCAGAAAAGACTACAAAGGGGGAAATGATTAGGATGACATAAAAGGGTACAATATGCGATTCTATTCTTGACTCAGTGGTCAGAGAATACCATTTCAAGGATGTAATATTTACGTTGTGACTTAAAATAGATGTAAATATTTATTAAGCAAAGTAGGATGTGAAGGATAAAGAGATGTCTCATTAAGGCATGGGAATGTTGGGATTAGAGCCCCTTGAAATATGTCTTATATACTAGTTTGCATTCACTTCACACGTGTGTGTCTTAGGCAATGTATCCTTTCCTTGGAGATAGCACTTTCTACTCACCTCAAAATTGCATGCCTGTCTCTTTCCAGAGCTTTGAGCAGAGGTAAAGGGTGACATTTTTGATAAAATCTGTGCCAAAAATTGGAAATACACCATCTGCTCAGGAACATGAATCCAGATATAAGGAAGCAAACATGTCAAATGGAAGACAAATGCATAGGCAAGGCACATACGTAACTCATACTGGAATGTTAGGACTCAAACCTTGAGCCCAGCAGCTTCTAGGTATTAATCCATGGAACTTCAAGATGACCGTTATGACTCATTAATCAGTCAGACCTAGGACCCACCCTAAGGCTGCTTGACTCATTGCTATGAACTAGCTATAGCAATGTCACATGAATATAGAACAAGGCTCATCTGAAGTCCCCAAATCTACCAAAAACTGCTGCCATGCTTGGGAAAATTTCTATCCAGACAAAGTACATGCAACAGCAAGAAGGCATTGGAATATTCCAGGAAAAGGAGACTGGAGCAGAGAAAGAGTATAATGAGTGAATTAAGAAATTACTCAAGGAATCCAAGAAGTAGTAAGTAGGTAAGGGAGGTAATTAATGGATAGTCATCTTTTCTGAAAGCTTTGGCATTTCATTTCATAGGTTGTAGTCTTCTGTGACTGTGGGAAAGTCTGATTTGCTGCAGGAGGGCAATATACAGTTTCTGTGACTTTAATTTAAGAGCACATGTCACCAAATCATTTTTGCCTTCAAACAGACTTGAGGCCTCTGGAGTTTCAGATTTGTGGTCTAGAATCAATTTTGTTATGTGCCTTAATCACTTTCTATTAGTGATGTGTTTTCCCCTTAAGTGAAGTAAAATCAAGCCCCAGTCTCTGAAAAGAAGTGTTTTGTTTTCTTTTCACTCTCAGATTCTCCTTACCACTTACCTGAAATATTGCATACTGCTGCCACCAAAGAATTTTTCATGCCTGACAATTCAGCAGATAATGTTATTTCTTTGTAACGAATGAAAGGTAGTTTGTTCTGGGCTCAGACCTCTAACACCAGCCAGTCATTTGCACATGAAATGGAGTATTGTAAACTGGAAAGGCCAGGAAATCCCCAGGCCACTGCCTCGGATGGTCCAACAAGGGGATCTGTTGTTTGTACTCATTGTTGTGGGGCCATTTTACAGAGTGACAGATCTCTGATAAAGGTCAGAATCCAGTGACCTTCTTCTCTGATGCCATCAATCAAGTGCACTAGAGTTAGGTGGCAATTCCATTCCACAGGCATGGTGAGCAGACACTGCTAAAGGATTTTGGCACTGTGCTGTAGCCACCAGAATCACTGAATATGACAGACATTTGAGCTGTGTGAGTTAAAGGGAAAAATCTACCCATGTGAATAACCCATGTTTTTCTCCTCTCTACTGTAGATAGTTTGCTAATTTCCTAAGCACAAAACAGGTTTAATTAAAGCCAGTGGAGCAAGGGAATGCTACAGTCCAATGAGTTTTTATGTATCTCACATAGCCGGAGCCAAGCAAAATATGAAAATGTGATGATATAAGCTTTGTTTGGTAAACAGTCTCACTCACTCCAGGCACTTCCCTCAATCCCTGGGGCACTTAAAGTATTTACTGAGTAGTGCTCCAGCTCTTCCTCCTCTTTGTGACTGACTGCCAGTCTTTCTGATGTGTTAACAACCACACTCCTCTTCTGGGAAGCATAGGCAGTAGCGAACCTCAACAGGGAAAATGGCTCTGCATTTGCCTTTGGCACAATTCTGAGCTTTGTCTGTTCCAGCAGCCCCTTCTTTCCCACTTGAGTAGACAGGTGATTTCAGAGACTCAGGTACGAGATTATCACACCTGTTTTGGAGCCTAGGAAAAAGCACTGGCTCATTTACAAAGAGGTCTTTTTTTTTTTTTTTCTCAGAAGTACCTATCCATCTGGAAAGAAAAGTGATTTTTTAAGGTTAGAAAATAGTAATGCAAGTTTGTGCTTAATTTTATAGAATACCATAGAATAGGATGGCTTGAAAAGAGAAAATGTAATGGAAGTTTTCCATTTATCACTATCTTTTTTTTCATATTCTATGCTATTTTTACCAGTAAATAAATTATCTAGTTATTAATAGCATTGTATTTTTACATGAATTCAGATGTTTTATTAATAACTTATTTTTAATTGGATTTGGGAATGAGCAGATTTTTGCACATCTACACCGTATTCAGAAACCAACTAATTCAGACACTGATGACTTCAATTTTCAGCAGATATTTACTGAATGTCAACTATGTGATAGGCACTACTCTGGACTCTGGAGATTCAGCAATTAGTAAAGGTCCTCATGGAGTTTATATTCTAATTAGAAGAGAGAGATGATAAAATAATAAGTGCTATAGAGGGAATTGAATGTGGGGGGATGTGGGTTCAAGGACTGGGATTTTTAAAAAGTTGGGCAGACAACTCCTTCTGGAGAAAATGGTATATTCGTAAAGCCTTAATAAGTTTTGAAATAGATAGAGACATCTAGAGGAAGAGTTTTTCAGGAAGATAGAAATGAGGCAGGAGATAGATGGGCTCCAGGCTAGGTGTTTACAACTGGCCTCCTGTTCACACCTCCTTGGGTGAGAAGAAGATCAGCTCTAGGCCAGACATTCATTACCAGCCTCCTGTTTACATTTCCTGAGGTGAGAGACAAATGGGCTCCAGGACTACATATTTATGAGTGGACTCCTGCCTATATTTCGAGATCTGCACCTTGATATAAAAACAGGAACAGTAATAGGGTAAATAACCACACTTTGGGCACTTCCATGACAGGGACAGGGAGGGGCTAAACCCTGTTAAAAGATCAAGAGGTCATACATTTCCCATCATTGGGGCAAGGGAGACTACACATGCGCAAAAGCCTTCATGGGGTCAAAATGGCAGGGAAGTAAGTCCTACTATCTCCCTCCCAGAGGCCTTTGCTGTGAAATGTGTCTTGATTGAGGGGTATGTGCACACCCAGGGGTGGGTCCAGAGGCAAATTAGCCATGGGATCAAAACAATATGATTGGCCAAGAAGAAGACAAATACCCAGAAGACTACCCTCTTAAAAAGATTTAAACTTCCCAAAGGCGCAACTCTTGAGACTCTCACTGAGTTTGCTCGTGTGTCTTTCTGCATGTACTCTGCTTTTCTAATAAACATACCTTCTGTCATCTTGTCAGGTTCTTCCTTTCAAGGTAGACAAAGGACTGGGGAGTTGGTTTTTGGCCACTGGCCCTGTGTTCTAACGGTTAAGATCCTGGTTTCCATCCAGGTTACCTGGGTTTGATTCCCGGTCAGGGAGCTAAGATTTTGCTTCCAGCTACTGCTTGCTGCTGCTTGAGGCTTACTGTTGCCTGCGTCCCAAACCAGAAACATCCAGTTCTGGGCCTGAGGCAGGAACACTCCAGACATAAGCTATGGGACTTGCATGAAGGTTAGTGGGTCTGTGCAGAGTGAGTATTATGGGCTGAATTGTGTTCCCCCAAAAAATCATATGTTGAAGTCCTAATCTCTACTACCCCAGAAGGTAATTTTGTTTGGAGATATAGTCTTTAAAGAGGTAATTAAGTTAAAATCAAATCATTAGGGTGGGCCCTGATCCAGTGTGACTGGTATTCTTATATGAAGAGTAGATTAGGACACAGACACACACACACAGAAGGCTATGAGAAGACACTGGAAGAAGACAGCCATCTCCAAGTCAAGGAGAGAGGCCTCAATAGACATCATCCTTGTTGACTTCTGTCAACCTCTTGATCTCAGACTTTTAGCCTCAGGAGCTGTGAGAAAATAAATTTCTGTTGTGTAAGCCACCCAGTCTATGGTGCTTTGTTATGACAGCCATAGTAAACTAATACAATGAGCAAAGGGTTATGTAGTAAGAAATGAGATCCAAGAGCTCAGAGGGATGTGGATCAGGTCAGGCTTTATGGACCATTGCCTATCAGGAATTTGTGTCGCATGCTGCAGATATAACAACATAGAGCTTATGAGAGATGGTCTTAGAGGCAGAGAATTAGCAAAGCCCTCATACTGCCTTGAACTCTCATTATTTCACAACATGGGCCTAGTATAGATGTTCTGTATGCAACAAGCTCCCAGCAGAAAGGGCCTGCCTTAGCAAACAGTCTAGATGTGAATCTGAGAGTTTTGAAAGTGAGAAGGGACCTCAATCCCACAGCTTGTTACATATTTATAGATTAACTTAAGAGAGGCTAGGGAATATTTATTTTCTCTAGGTAATGAGGAGCTTCCTGGCCAGGAACAATTCTAGGGATTGTGTATGCAAAGTGCCAAGGTCTGCACATTAAGGACCTTGGAATAGCCTTAGGTGCCAGGAATAACATCAGATGGTTTCAGTCCCAGTGAGTCAGTTGTTTGCTGAACTAATACCAAAAGTTAGAAGGAAATGAGCTTCTAGAACCATTTGGATTTGTCTCTTACCAGAGTCAAGGATGAACCAAGGGTTTTCTAATGAACCACTAGAAATATAAATTTGGTATTAGATCAAGATTTGTTTTGGATGTGGTAGATGTAAAATATTTGGTTAGGCATCCAAGTGGAGATAGGAGTTAAATATAACAGTATAGATTTGGGGGAGAGGTTTGGGTTGGAGATTAAATTTGGGGAGTCATCAGCTAAGAGATGATATTTAAGTCATAAGATGGTAGAAAAATCATCACAAAAATGTGTGCAGATAAAGGAGACAAGAGGTTCAAGGGCTGAGCTTTGGGCCACTCCATCACTAGGAGGTCAGAGAGATGAGGGGAAATCAACAATGGAGACTGGGAAGGAATGGCCTGTGAGTAGGAGGCAAAGGAGAATATGAGGTCCTGAGAGCCAAATGAGTAAGATATTTTAAGAAAGAAATGTTGTCTAGGATTAAAGATCTGGAATTGACTATTGACATTCCATGAGTATGTCATAGATGGCATTGACAGGGGTGGGTTCACAAAAGAGGTGAAAGGGACCTTATTAGAGAAAATTTAAGAAATATGGGAGGGAAGTACCTTGAGACAGAGAGTACAAAGTACTCTTTCTAGGAGTTTTGCTATATGAAGAGGAGCAGAGCAATGGAGTGGTAGTTGGTGGGAAAGTGAGTCAAGAGATGTTTTATATGTCTTTGCATGTTTATGACCATGATCCAGGAGGGGAAGGAAAAAATGATGATGAAGAAGAGAGAGAAATGCTGGAGTGATGTCCTTAATAGATGAAAAGGGCTGTGATTTGGTGCACAATTGGAGAAACATGGATATTTCATTCATGGCCAGTGGTGTATCTCTAGAAAAAAGATCTAATGATCAATCTATTTTAGATGTGGAGGGAAGGAAAACAACTTTTAGTCCACTTAAAATAAACAATATTAGCCTTTAAAAATAGATATCAGAATTATTGCTTTTTAAAATATGAGATAAGTTAGCATTTATTGAAGCAGGTACAACATAATAGTTAACAGCACAGTTCAGCAATCAACAGCTGTATGATTTTTGGCAATATTGTATAAGACTTTAAGCATAGTGGTTTGAATATATAAGATGATTATTTGTTTTGTGCAACAAAAAACATGGGAGTAGGAAGTCTCGTTTTATCAAGAAATGAGGCTTCTTTTACTTCGCTGCTCCTCCATCCTTTTTATGTAACTGTTATGATTACAATATAGCTGCTGGGCCTCCAGACATTGCCTCCATATCCCAGATAGGACAAAAAGGAATGTTGAAGAGTTAAGGGCAAAGGACTGAGGGGAATATGCTTGCCCAATCTTTTCTTTTTTTCCAAAGCTTTCCCAGAAGCACCTCTGAGTAACCTCTACTTACATCTTACTGAGTAGAACTGAGTAACATGGTCAATTTTACCTGCAAGGAAAACAGGGAAGGTAATTTTTTTCTGTGTAAATTGCCTTCTTTAAAAATTGGAGTTCTGATTATAAGGGAAAAAGGGAGAATGGCTGTTAGCAGAGTCTACCATGCTCTTTCCTTCTCAAAGATGATAATGCTAAAAAGCATTCTCAGAATTCAATGAGATGATGCAGATAAAATATGTCATGAATTGTCTAGTACACAGTAAGTACTCAGTAAATGCTAGTTGTTAGTGTTAATGTTATTTGCATTTCAAAGTCAGAGCATACTCATTACTGAAGTGAGACAAATTTTGAATTATCAAGGAGTATCCTAGACACCCTGTGTTTATATGGACACCTTACTCTGTGAGCCTAGCCTTGGAAAGTGGACTTTTTCATATCCAGTCTGAAATCTGACCCCAATGGCTGCTTCCTCTTTACTGCCAAATAACAAAAGCTTTTTGTGTAAACTCTACTGCATAGAAAGACCCCCAAATAGCATGTTTTAGTTATATTTATTAAACATTTATATGTAACTATAGGATAAAAACCTAACACCTAGCATACTGGCTTTCTTAATAAAGCATGTATGAAATCATTTTCCAAAGTCTTCTCTTTCCCTCAAAGGACACTTTGAAAGACAAAGTAATATGCTTGATTACTCAAGTAGTTTTTTTTTTCCATTTAAAAAGGTTAATAATAAGTAATTGATCTTTTTTTCAGGTTAGTTTAGAAACAGTTCGTTAGTCCCCTGAGTGTAGGGAGTGTGTCTTTTTAATCCTTTATGTTCCCTTACTAGTGTGATTCTATGTGGAAGCTCAAGAGTTTCTTGATAGTAAGGGTGATATCTTCTTCATCTTGGTTTTATAAGCACCAGCATCCAGACTGATAAGTGTCTCATAAATATTTCCATATCAAATTGAGAAAGTAGAAAGTAGAAAGAAGGAGGGAAACTACCACTTATTGAGGATCTATTACGTTCCTAACAAGGCTCTGAACATTTAACATTCTCTTTTATTTAATTAACAGAAGGCCACCAGCAGAAAAATAAATGGCAAATGCTTACTCAGGAAATGATGGATGATGCACCGGTCACCAGAGGCAATACTACTTTCTCCACTAAAATCTTTATGCCATACACCTCTGTCTTCCTTTACACAGGCTCTGAGGATTAAACTGCTTTACCCTCTTTATGATTTAAAGTAGTTATCATTTTCCCATTTCCTGATTTCTACATTTCCTAAAATCTGCCCTTCACTGACACCCAAACAACCATATGTCCATAGGTTCTATGTGTTAAGGGGTTTTATTACTGAACCCTAATACGAGTAAGTATTATGGTAATAGTCCTAGCAATAATGACAATAGCTAAAATTCATTTACTGTTTTTTATGTGTCAGGTACAGTGTTGGTTGCTTTAAAGGTATCATTTCATTGCATCTTTACAACAGCCTTATGAGTTAAGTACTATTATTATCTCCCTTTGACAAATTAGAGATCTGAGTCTTAAAGGCATTAGTCACATGTGCATGGTTACACAACCAGTCGTTAGTCTAATGCGAGGGTCCATGTTCTTAAATGTGGGAAAAGTTCTAGGGCATAATAAAAATAGTTCTTAACTTGGGAAAAAAATTCTAAGGCATAATAAAAACAACCAACATGGAAAATGGCCACAGATTCAAATCTCCAACAGGTTTACACTGCATTATGCCTGGAAAAACGATATAGCTTGCTTTTTATTTAAAAGAATTAAATTTAAGGTAGATGGTACAGAAAATTGTCGTATATTCTTCCCCAGCTTCTCCTGGTATATTGTTATTAATTAAATTATAGACTTTATTTGGATTTTATCAGTATTCCCAATAGTGCCCTTTTCTGTTCCAGCCTCCAATCTAGAGCATTGTGCTGCATTTAGTCATCATATCCCTCTGTTTCCTCCAACTTGTGACAATTTCTGTTTTTTCATGACATATTTGAAAAGTACTGATCATATATTTTATATAATGACCCACAATTTGGGTTTATCTAATTGGGTTTTCTCATGATTAAACTGAAATCATGGATTTTGAGAGAAATACCACAGAGGTGAAATGTCCTTCCATATCATTCTATTAGGGGGTACATGATATCAACACAACTAATTACAGGTGATATTAAACTTGATTACTTGGCTAAAATAGTGGCTGCCAGATTTTTCCATTGTAAAGTCACTCTTGTCCTCTTTCCATACTCTATTTGTTATTAAGTCTAGTTCACTCTTAAGAGAATGACAATTACAGTCCAAATCCTGGAGGAAGAAACTGAAGAACTTGTGGACTTATGTTAACACCACCATAGTCATCAATAACTATTTTGTGAGAGATGCTTAGAGGTTATGTAATAGTGCTATTTTCCTTCAAGTGTTACCCATTAATTTTAGCATTTATTGATGAAATTTGTTTGGAGCAGTTACTACTGTAGCATTCTAATGGTGATTTTCTGTTTCTCTTATTCTTGTTATATTATTTGGAATTCTTCTTTACGGGCGATTTGTGCACTCCCTCCCATTTCTTTCTTTAGTTATTTATTTATATGTTTATGGACTCGTTAAATTGGTTTTATTCTTTGGGTTATAATCTAGGATTACCATTATGTATTTTGCCATTCAAATTGTTCCAGCTTTGGCCATTGGGAGCTCATTCAGTTTAGGTTCTGTATCATTATGACATGACCCCATACATATTTTTTTTCATTAGCTTATCTTTTGGCACTATATGATACTCTATGTTTGTCTTGTATTTTTCCTGTCCCAACTCTAGAAATAGCTATTTCCCTAAGGAGTCTCAGTTCCCTTTTTTGGAAA
This sequence comes from Stenella coeruleoalba, assembly GCF_951394435.1. Taxonomy (NCBI): domain Eukaryota; kingdom Metazoa; phylum Chordata; class Mammalia; order Artiodactyla; family Delphinidae; genus Stenella; species Stenella coeruleoalba. Next base: position 26,676,907 of record NC_137165.1, on the reverse strand, counting down.
ATAGTATTTAGAAGCTAAGATCAAGATGTTGGGTATACTCATTACTACTGTGGTATCATCATTTCTAGGCCCTTTCAGTGAATAGAACCAGGAAATACATGCACGCTTACTAACTTATGTATATGTGAATATCTATATTTATTTCTTTATATATCTGTTCATAACTATTATCTCCAACTCTATTTCAGCCCTCAAAATTTCATTCCAGTTTCTCCCCTTGCTCACTTTGTAACTTCTTTGTTTTATAGCAAGAAAGATATCTTTCATTATCTATAACTTATTTACTTATTTTTGTAACCTTATATACATTTAAAGTAGTTTCACAATTGCTAACCCTGTGAGAAACAAACTTTCCAACTGGAGTATGGTGTTTATATATTTTTATAGTTAGCCTAAAACTATCCAGTCAAACACTGTTTTCCAAAGTTATTTAGACCAGCTTTTTCCCCTACCTCCTTCAACCAAAAATAATCTCCTTTTCCTTTTTTCCCCTATCTCCTTTTTTTTCCCTCCTATTTTGAACACCATGGGGTGGGGGTGCCTGCTGACCTGGATCAGGGTCTGGTCCAGGTTGGTGGAGCACTCTCAATGAGATCTTCAAACCCACTGACTACTCTTTTTCATTATCCATCATTCTCATGTCCAATTTCCTTCCTTAACCCAGCCAAGAGTCAATAGTCTGATTTTCCTCCTATTCCAATGGATTAATTATAACTGCTCCTGTTATAGGTAAACTTAGGCTCTGAATTTTAATCCCTCTCCCTTTCTGAAGGATTTCTCATTTATAATACTTTTTTTTCCCTATTGTATCATCAATTCCTCCCTTTTTCTTGGATTACTCCTATAAACATTAAAACATGCCTCAGAAATTTTCATTTAGGAAATCATAAACGCTTTCATTAGCCTCATATTGCCCCTGTAACTACAATATGACTTTTCCACTTGGGTTCACAGCAACTTTTCCTAGAATTGTTTATAGTCACTTTCTCTACTTTGCCACAACCCACATTCATTCCCCAGTATATTCAGTTTGAGTTTTTGTTCATATAATCTTTTGATAGTTGCTCTCATTAAGGTCATTAATAAACTCCATAATGCCAAATCCCACAGTCATTTCTCTTTCTTCTTATATAATCTCTCGGTAACAAATGATACAATTAATCTAGAACACACTTTCCCCCTGTCTTTCAACTTATGTATTCACCTGGTTTTCCGCTCTCCTCATTGTTGCTCCTTTTCAGTATTCTAAACACAGGTGGGTCATAGAGCTCAATGAAAGATTATTTCTTCTGGTCTGCATACTTTCTCACTCAGGACACGCTCATTCCCTAGATAGTGTCATTTGACCCCATAGTTTTACACATATTTTCATAGTCCCTTCATTTTTTTCTCAAATCATAATTTCTTCCCTTCATTTTCAGATGGTCACTATCTAATTGCCAGCTTGTTATCTTTTCTCAAATGTCAAATTGGTATTTCAAATTTAACATATTTGAAACAAAACTTTATCTTCACAGCATCTATTTTCTCAACCCAAAATTTCATCTCCCTCAGTTATCTCCATATCAGTAAATGAGTAACCACTATTCTGTTGCTTAAGCCAACAATCAGTGAATCATCCTTGAGTTCTCCCTCAAACACTAGCTCCAGATTTTTATCGAATCCTGTTGAATTTATTTCCAAAATGGGCCATCTCTCTCTATCTCTATCCCTACTACTCTATCTCTTGGACTATTGCAATAACCCCTTTAATTGGTCTGTAGCCTTCCTTTCTTAACCCCTTTTGTTATTCTGTGCTGAATTAACAGTAGGTTAAAAATAAAATTAATTCCAATCAAGTGACAACACCCCTTAAAATCTCTCAGTGACTTCTCACTGCACAGAAAATGAAATTGCAACTTTACATTGAAGTGCTGAGTAATGAGGTGTGGATAATAATGAGGAAGAATTAGTCAAAATCATCCAGAGAAAAAGAACCACTAGGATATGTATAGATATATAAGAAGAGATCTATTAAGAGAATTGGATCATGCAGTTATGGAGGCTGTGAAGACTCCATCTTCCATCTGTAAGCTGGAGAACCAGGGAAGCTGGTGGTATAATTCAGTCCAAGTCTGAAAATCTAAGAACCAAGAACTCTGATGTGCAAGGGCAGTAGAAATGAAAGTCTCAGCTCAAGAAGAAAGAGTGAGAATTTGTCCTTCCCCTAAATGCTTGTTCTGTTTGGGTGCACAAATTTTAATTTGTCTTAACTATGTTCTTAACTATGTTATGCTCTTTCCTGCTTAAGGCCTTTGTAATTATGATTCTCTTTGCTTGAAAACAAGCTTCCCCAAGATCTTTGCAAGGGTGTCATTAATGTATTTGCTTAAAAAGAGTCTGAAAAGAACTTCATGACCAAAGGAAGCAACTAGACCCTAGACGTTCAATATGCTATCTCCCTTTTTATTTTCTTTTTAGCACTCAACACTACATGATATTTTCTTTTTTAAATTTTATTTATTTATTTACTTTTATTTACCATCTTTATTGGAGTATAATTGCCTTACAATGTTGTGCTAGTTTCTGCTTTATAACAAAGTGAATCAGCTATACATATGCATATATCCCCATATCTCCTTTCTTTTGTGTCTCCCTCCCACCCGCCCTATCCCACCCCTCAAGGTGGTTACAAAGCACCAAGCTGATATCCCTATGCTATGCAGCTGCTTCCCACTAGCTACCTATTTTATTTTATTTTTTAACATCTTTATTGGAGTATAATTGCTTCACAATTGTATGTTAGTTTCTGCTTTATAACAAAGTGATTCAGCTATACATATACATATATCGCCATATCTCCTCCCTCTGGCATCTCCCTCCCACCCTCCCTAACCAAACCCTCTAGGTGGACACAAAGCACCGAGCTGATCTCCCTGTGCTATGTGACTGCTTCCCACTAGCTATCTATTTTACATTTGGTAGTGTTATATGTCCATGCCACTCTCTCGCTTCATCCCAGCTTACCCTTCCCACTCCACATGTCCTCCATTTTCTACGTCTGAATCTTTATTCCTGTCCTGCCCTTAGGTTCTTCAGAAAAAAAAAAATTTCTTTTTGATTCAATATATACATGTTAGCATACAGTATTTGTTTTACTCTTTCTGACTTACTTCACTCTGTATGACGTTCTCTAGGTCTATCCACCTCACTACAAATAACTCAATTTTGTTTCTTTTTATGGCTGAGTAATATTCCATTGTATATAAGTGCCACATCTTATTTATCCATTCATCTGTCGATGGACACTTAGGTTGCTTCCTGGCTATTGCTGTCTGGCTATTGTAAATAGAGCTGCAATGAACATTGTGGTACATGACTATTTTTGAATTATGGTTTTCTCAGGATATATGCCAAGTAGTGGGATTGATGGGTCATATGGTAGTTCTATTTTTACTTTTTTAAGGAATCTCCCTTCTGTTCTCCAGAGTGCCTGTATCAATTTACATTCCCACCAACAGTGCAAGAGGGTTCTCTTTCTCCACACACTCTCCAGCATTTATTCTTTGTAGATTTTTGATGATGGCCATTCTGACCAGTGTGAGGTGATATCTCATTTTAGTTTTCATTTGCATTTCTCTAATGATTAGTGATGTTGAGCCTCCTTTCTTGAGTTTGTTAGCAATCTGTATATCTTCTTTGGAGAAATGTCTATTTAGTTTTCAACTATGTTGAATAGTAGTGGTGAGAGTGGATAACCTTCTCTTTTCCTGATCTTAGAGGAAACGGTTTCAGTTTTCACCATTGAGAATGATGTTGGCTGTGAGCTTGTCATATATGGCCTTTATTATGTTGAGGTAAGTTCCCTCATGCCTACTTTCTGGAGAGTTTTTATCATAAATGGGTGTTGAATTTTGTCGAAAGATCTGATTCAATTAAGATGATCATATGGTTTTTCTCCTTCAATTTGCTAAAATTGTGTATCACATTGGTTGATTTGTGTATATTGAAGAATCCTTGCATTCCTCAAATAAACCCCACTTGATCATGGTGTATGATCCATTTAATGTGATCTTGGATTCTGTTTGCTAGTATTTTGTTGAGGATTTTTGCATCTATGTTCATCAGTGATATTCATCTGTAGTTTTCTTTTTTTGTGACATCTTTGTCTGGTTTTGGTATCAAGGTGATGGTGGTCTCATAGAATGAGTTCGGGAGTGTTCCTCCCTCTGCTATATTATGGAAGAGTTTGAGAAGGATAGGTTTTACCTCTTCTCTAAATGTTTGATAGAATTCATGTGTGAAGCCATCTGGTCCTGAACTTTTGTTTGTTGGAAGATTTTTAATCACAGTCTCAATTTCAATACTTGTGACTGGTCTGTTTATATTTTCTATTTCTTCCTGGTTCATTCTTGGAAGGTTGTGCTTTTCTAAGAATTTGTCCATTTCTTCCAGGTTGTTCATTTTATTGGCATAGAGTTGCTTGGTAATTTATCATGATCCTTTGCATTTCTGCAGTTTCATTCATTACTTCTCCTTTTGCATTTCTAATTCTGTTAATTTGAGTCTTCTCCCTTTTTTTCTTGATGAGTCTGCTAATGGTTTATCAATTTTGTTTATCTTCTCAAAGAACCTGCTTTTAGTTTTATAGATCTTTGCTATCATTTCCTTCATTTCTTTTTCATTTATTTCTGATCTTATATTTCTGATTACTTTCCTTCTGCTATCTTTGGCGTCTTTTGTTCTTCTTTCTCTAATTGCTTTAGGTGTAAGGTTAGATTGTTTATTTGAGATTTTTCTTGTTTCTTGAGGTAGGATTGTATTGCTACAAACTTCCCTCGTAGACCTGCTTTGGCTGCAGCTCATAGGTTTTGGGTTGCAGTGTTTTCATTTCCATGTGTTTCTAGGTATTTTTTGATTTCCTCTTTGATTCCATCAGTGATCTCTTGGTTATTTGGTAAGGTATTGTTTAGCCTCCATGTGTTTGTATTTTTACAGTTTTTCTCCTGTAATTGATATCTAGTCTCATAGCATTGTAGTCGGAAGATACTTAATATGATTTCAATTTTCTTAAATTTACCAAGACTTGATTTGTGACCCAAGATATGATCTTTCCTGGAGAATGTTCCATGAACACTGAGAAGAAAGTGCCTTCTGTTGTTTTTGGATGGAATGTCCTATAAATATCAATTAAGTCTATCTTGTTTAATATGTCACTTAAAGCTTGTGTTTCCTTATTTATTTTCATTTTGGATGATATATCCATTGGTGGAAATGGGGTGTTAAAGTCCCCTACTATGATTGTGTTTACTGTTGATTTCCCCTTTTATGGTTGTTAACATTTGTCTTATGTATTGAGGTGTTCCTATGTTGGGTGCATAAATATTTACATTTGTTATATCTTCTTCTTGGATTGGTCCCTTGATCATTATGCAGTGTTCTTCTTTGTCTTTTGTAATAGTCTTTATTTTAAAGTCTCTTTTATCTGATATGAGAACTGCTACTCCAGCTTTCTTTTGATTTCCATTTGCATGGAATATCTGTTTCCATCACCTCACTTTCAGTCTGTATGTGTCCCTAGGTCTAAGTGGATCTCTTGTAGACAGCATATATACAGGTCTTCTTTTTGTATCCATTCAGCCAGTGTGCATCTTTTGGTTGGAGCATTAATCCATTTACATTTAAGGTAATTATCGATATATGTGTTCCTATTACCATTTTCTTAATTGTTTTGGGTTTATTATTGTAGGTCTTTTCCTTCTCTTGTGTTTCCTGCCTAGAGAAGCTCCTTTAGCGTTTGTTGTAAAGCTGGTTTGGTGGTGCTGAATTCTCTCACTTTTTGCTTGTCTGTAAGGTTTTTAATTTCTCTCTCGAATCTCAATGAGATCCTTGCTGGGTAGAGTATTCTTCATTGTAGGTTTTTTCCCTTTCATCACTTTAAATATGTTCTGCCACTCCCTTCTGGATTGCAGAGTTTTTGCTGAAAGATCAGCTGTTATCCTTATGGGGATTACCTTTTATGTTATTTGTTGCTTTTCCCTTGCTGCTTTTAATATTTTTCTTTGTATTTAATTTTTGATAGTTTGATTAATATGTGTCTTGGCATGTTTCTCCTTGGATTTATCCTGTATGGGACTCTCTGTGCTTCCTGGACTTGAGTGGCTATTTCCTTTCCCATGTTAGGGAAGTTTTCAACTATAATCTCTTCAAATATTTTGTCAGACTCTTTCTTTTTCTCTTCTTCTTCTGGGAGCCCTATAATTCGAATGTTGGTGTGTTTAATGCTGTCCCAGAGGTCTCTGAGACTGCCCTCAATTATTTTCATTCTTTATTCTTTATTCTGCTATGCAGTAGTTATTTCCACTATGTTATCTTCCAAGTTACTTAATCGTCTTCTGCCTCAGTTATTCTGCTATTAATTCCTTCTAGAGAATTTTTAATTTCATTTATTGTGTTGTTCATCATTGTTTGTTTGCACTTTAATTCTTTTAGGTCCTTGTTAAACCTTTCTTTTGTTTTCTCCATTCTGTTTTCAAAATTTTAGATCATCTTTACTGTCATTACTCTGAATTCTTTTCCAGGTAGACTTCCTATTTCCTTTTCATTTTTTGGTCTGTTGGGTTTTTACCTTGATCCTTCATCTGCTGCATATTTCTCTGTCTTCTCATTTTGCTTAGCTTACTGTGTTTGGAGTCTCCTTTTCACAGGTTATAAGTTCATATTTCCAATTGTTTTTGGTGTCTGCCCCACTGGGTAAGGTTGGTTCAGTGTGTTGTGTAGACCTCCTTGTGGAGGGGACTGGTACCTTTGTTTTGGTGGATGAGGCTGAATCTTGTCTTTCTGGTGGGCAGGACTGTGTCTGCTGGTGTGTTTTGTGGTGTCTGTGAACTTAGTATGCTTTTAGGCAGCCTTTCTGCAAATGGGTGGGGTTGTGTTCCTGTCTTGCTAGTTGTTTGCATGGGGTGTCCAGCACTGGAGCTTGCTGGCCATTGGCTGGAGCTGGGTCTTAGAGTTGAGACAGAGATCTCTGGGAGAGTTCTCACTGATTGATGTAAGGTGGGGCTGGGAGGTGTCTCATGGACCAATGTCCTGAACTCAACTTTCCCACCTCTGAGGCTCAGGCCTGACACCTGGCTGGGGCACCATGACCCTGTTAGCCATATGGCTCAGAAGAAAAAGGAGAAAAAAGAAAGAAGGAAAATAAATAAATAAGTAAATAAATAAATAAATAAAATCAAATTATTAAAATAAAAATACTTTTAAGTATTAAAATAAAAAGTAATAATAATTAGAAAAGAAAAGAGCAACCAAACCAATAAACAATCATAACAAGCACTAAAAACTATACTAAGATAATCATAAAAATCAGAAACAAGTCAGTCACAGACAGCAAACCCCAAGTCTACATTTGCTCCCAAAATACACTGCCTCAATTTTGGGGTTATTCATTGTCTCTTCAGGTATTCCACAGATGCAGGGTACGTTAAGTTGATTGTGGTGATTTAATCCACTGCTCCTGAGGCTGCACAGAGAAATTTCCCTTTCTCTTCTTTGTTCACACAGTTCCTGGGGTTCAGCTTTGGTTTTGGTCCCACCTCTGCCTGTAGGTCACCCTCAGGCATCTTTTCCCCACCCAGACAGGAGGGGGTTAATGTAGCAGCTGATTAGGGGACTCTGGCACACTCTTGCCAGGGGACGGAGAGGTATAATAGTTATAATTGGAATGCAGGGCAAGCCTGTAGCAGCAGAGACCAGCATGATGCTGCAACAGCTTGAGTCGTGCCATGTGTTCTCCCGGGAAAGTTGTCCCTGGATCACGGGACCCTGTCAGTGGAGGGCTGCACTGCATCCCTGGGAGTGTGGATAGTGACCTGGGCTTTCACTCAGGACTCTTGGTGGCTGCAGCAGCAGCATTAGCATTTCATGCACATCTCTGGGTTCTGAGCTGATAGTCACAGCTTGCGTCCCTCTCTGGAGCTCGTTTAGTCGGTGCTCTGCCTTCTGTGGGCAGACAGGGAAGGAATCCTGTCTCCTTGTGCACCCCAAAACAATGGTCTCTTACCTCTTAGGTAGGTCCAGACTTTTTCACGGACTCCCTACCAGCTAGCTGTGGCACTCTAGCCCCTTCAGGCTGTATTCACACAGCCAAACCCAGTTCTATCCCTGGAATCTGATCTCCGAAGCCTGAGCCTCAGGTCCCAGTCCCCAACTGCCCCGGCGGGTGAGTAGACAAGTGTCTCAGGCTGATGAGTGCTGGTCAGCACCCATCCTCTGTGTGGGAATCTCTCCGATTTGCCCTCTGCACCCCTGTTGCTGTGCTGTCCTCCATGGCTCCGAACCCTCCCGCCCTACACAAACTCCATCTCTGCCAGTGAAGAGGCTTCCTAGTGTGTGAAAACTTTTCCTCCTTCACAGCTCCCTGCCAGAGGTGCAGGTCCTATCCCTATTCTTTTATCTCTGTTTTTCCTTTTTTTCTTTCGCCCTACCCAGATACGTAGGGAGTTTCTTGTTGTTTTGGAAGTCGGAGGTCTTCTGCCAGCATTCTGTAGGTGTTCTGCAGGAGTTGTTCCACATGTAGATGTATTTCTGATGTATTTGTGGGGAGGAAGGTGATCTCTATGTCTTACACCTCTGCCATCTTGAAGGTTCCCAATATTTTCTTTTTAATTTATTAGTTGTATTCTGTCTCCCTCCTGTTAGAAGGTTTGCTTTATGATAGCATGAACCATGTCTGTCTTGGTCTCATAAATTCTCAGACCTTCCAGTGCTGTCTGACATATTGTAATCACTCAATATATATTTAATGAATGAATAATTGAATAAATTAATAAATGAATGAATTCTCAGAGCCAAAAGAACTAGGCACTAACTATTAGCTGCTAAATTACTGTTACACAGGGTATCTATTTTTTTCCACTGCCGAGGCAAAACCCAATTTTTGTAATGTATATTACTGGTCTTCTTATGTGTTGTACAGTTTGCATTTCTTTTTTTAAATATATCTTTATTGGAGTATAATTGCTTTACAATGTTGTGTTAGTTTCTGCTGTACAGCAAAGTGAATCAGTTACATGTATACATATATCCCCATATCCCCTCCCTCTTGAGCAGCCTCCCTCCCACCTCCCCTATCCCACCCCTCTAGGTGGTCACAAAGCACCAAGCTGATCTCCCTGTGCTATGCAGCAGCTTCTCACTAGCCATCCATTTTACATTTAGTAGTATATATATGTCAATGCTGCTCTCTCACTTCATCCCAGCTTCCCCTTCACACCCTGTGTTCTCAAGTCCGTTCTCTATGTCTGCATCTTTATTTCTTCCCTGCCCCTAGGTTCATCAGTACCATTTTTTTAGATTCCTTATGTGTGCGTTAGCATCCAGTATTTTTTTTTTCTCTTTCTGACTTCCATCACTCTGTATGACAGACACTAGGTCCATCCACCTCAATACAAACAACTCAATTTCATTCCTTTTTAAGTTTGCATTTTTTTTTTTCCTGTACGTGGGCCTCTCACTGTTGTGGCCTCTCCCGTTGTGGAGCACAGGCTCCGGATGCACAGGCTCAGCAGCCATGGCTCACGGGCCCAGCCACTCTGTGGCATGTGTGATCTTCCTGGACCAGGGCAAGAACCCGTGTCTCCTAGCATTGGCAGGTGGACTCTCAACCACTGCGCCACCAGGGAAGCCCAGTTTGCATGTATTTTTAAAATTTTATTTCCAGGCTTTGGAGCAAAACAAAAAATTTCTTTTCTTATATAAGGTAGAGATCTGAGCCTACCCACCTAAAGCTCATTTCATTATAGAGTTGATAAATTATGTTGAAATTTTCCTGGTGGATCTAAAGAAACTTAACTTAGTTTTATATCACATACAAACACACACATGGACAACACAATTTTTTTTTTCTTGTGGTACATGGGCCTCTCAGTGTTGTGTCCTCTCCCTTTGCAGAGCACAGGCTCCGGACGCTCAGGTCCAGTGGCCATGGCTCACAGGCCCAGCTGCTCTGTGGCATGTGGGATCTTCCCGGACCGGGGCACGAACCCATGTCCCCTGTATTGGCAGGCAGACTCTCAACCACTGCACCACCAGGAAAGCCTGACAACACAAAATTTTGTACTTGCACATTTCATATGAATGAAATCAAATCAAACAAAAACACTCTACAAGATTTAGTTTATCTATATTCTTTTGAACTTAGAGGTTTCTTTTTTCTTAGAGTTTTAAGAATAGTTGTATTCTAAGTAATTTTCAAATATGTTTCTTATTTGGCAAAAAAACTGAGGTGTGGTTAGAGATGCTCTTCTGTAAAGCAACGAGGAATTTCTATAATTCCATTTATTGGCTTCAAGAATGCAAAAAAAAAATCCCTATTATTTATCTTCCTTCACAGATGCTCTTTTCACAGCACCTGATACCTACCTTCAAGAAATATGTGACTCCAGATACCCATGTGTTATGTGTCCTTAAGCCGCCTTGTAATGGTTGAGGCATGGTAGCTTATACTGCAGAAAGTTCACTACCATCTCAAAGCTTAACATAACAAAATGTGTTTCTTTTCCATTCAGAGTTCACTGCATATCAGGGTAAGTGTCCAGGAAAACCTCTGTCCATGTAGCAACTCAACAGTCCAGGCTACTTCAACCTTATGGTTCTACCATCTCATCAATAGTTCTCTTAAGTGCTCAGGCAGGAAAGAGGTCATCACAGAGTTAAGCCCTGGCTATTCTGTAATTTGGCTTGGAAATCACACATACAGTTTCTGCCTACAGCCCACTGACCTTAACCAAGCACATCTCCCTGACTAGCTGCAAGGAGATCGGGGAAAGTGGTCTTGCCCTGTGCCCAAGAAAAGAGGAAAACTAAATAGGGTTCAGAACAAGAATTTCCCACTGCATCTTCCCAATTTCCTCTTCTCTTCCTGCCACTAGCCTCTTATACTTGCCTGTTCTGGTTCAGATCTAGGTGGGCCTTAAAGTTTCACCCTGCTTCCTCTCTTCGCTGCTCCCAAGACCTGTGTACACATTGACTACTAGGCTGAAAGACTTACAAGGGCAGAGATATTGTCTGTTCTATTCACCAGTGTGTTCCCAGCACCTAGCACCATGTCTGAAGTTTGAGTCTCTCAATAAAATTTGCTTAAATTAAGAAATATGCTTTCTTTTATGACATTGTCTAATAATATAACAACATAAGCATCTGTTAAATTGTTCAACACTTCCAACTTCTGCTGAAGCATTCACCTGATGCTCCAGTGTAGGAGAAAGAAGCACAAATTGTAATAAAAAGAGCCTATTTTTGTGTGCAGTGTTAAGGAGTGTTCTAATTTCATTCTTTTACATGTAGCTGTCCAGTTTTCCCAGCACCATTTATTGAAGAGACTGTCTTCTCCATTTTATATTCTTGCCTCCTTTGTCATAGCTTTGTAGAGATGTGGATGGACATAGAGACTGTCATAAAGAGTGAAGTAAGTCAGAAAGAGAAAAAAAAATATCGTATATTAACACATATCTATCTAGAAAAATGTTACAGATGAACCTATTTGCAGGGCAGGAATAGAGACGCAGACATAGAGAAGGAATGCATGGACACAGGGGAGGGAAGGGGGAGTGGGATGAATTGGGAGATTGGGATTGACATATATGCACTACCATGTATAAAACAGGTAGCTAGTGGAAACCTGCTATATAGCACAGGGAGCTCTGTTCAGTGCTCTGTGTTAACCTACATGGGTGGGATGGTAGGGGGGAGTCCAAAAGGGAGGGGATATATGTATACATAAAGCTGATTCACTTCGTTGTGCAGAGAAATTAACACAACATTGTAAAACATCTATAACCAAATTAAAAAAAAAAATAGAAAGAGCCATGATCTAATATTTGGTTCTTATGTGTTTTTTCTTTGAGTAAAGGATGGTATACATAGTGGCCTGCATCTCTGATGCTACTTATCAAGCTACTTTGCAAGCTCTACTTTTATTACTCCCAAAGCGTCTGAAAAGTGTATCTATTTGATGTGCAGAAGGCCCAGTTTTGTCCACCCCAGGAAGGAATTTGTATACTTAAGAAAGAAGTCTAATGCTGTGCATTCCACTCCTGGTTGTGAACTTACCTTCTCCTTGCCTGTTTTCTACCTCCCACCTCTGACCCCTTTGTCATAGCTTTGTAGAGCATCTCCAGTTACCTCAAGGTGTTTTGAATTTCCAAAACAATTTTCAACATAAAATTAAATTTTAATTCATTTTAACTAGCCAAAAATAAATAAAACACCAGCAGTGTTGCAAAATTGAACAAGAGGCTATCACACCACTCAAAGGGCAAAGGGGGAAGATTCTAAGTCTTGATGGTATTTCTCCAGTTGATTACACTGTCCCTGTATTTGGAAGGCAGCCTTTTGATTAAGCATCTTGGTATTCCTGGGTCACCATTTGTAGACATTCAGAGGCAAAACTTTACATGAAGTTACAAGATATCTTTTCAAAATTTTCTTACACAGATGTATATATACATATGTGTGTGTGGGTGTGTGTGTGTAAAACATCAACAGAAATCTGTCTTATTAGCTTCAACTTACACTTAAAGCATGTTTAATTTTAAATTCGGTTTTAAAAACTTCATATTTTCCATTGTCTTAGCAAGTCTCCCTGACATAACATAAACAAAGTAAGCAGAAAGCAACTTAATACAGCCTCCTAATGTGAATTTCATCTCTTATTTCCATTTTTGCTTTGGCCTGCTTCGACCTCCCCTGTGCCTTAATATAAGTAAGAATAGCTATGTCAGAGTAAGCCTTCAGTAACCAGCCATTTATTATCCTTAAGTTCAAGCCACTAAAGTGTTTCTGAAGCAGAAGGTTCACTACACTGGAAAAAAATCAATAAGACTCTCCCACTTTGTATGGAAGATTCATATCCTTTTACTTCAAGTGAGAACTTCATAAAGTCTGAGACCCTAGCCTGTCACCGCACCTCTGTAAGGGCTGAATAAATTTACCATCCCCATTACTACATATACATTGTTTTGGAGGGGGGAGATGGTGAGTGCCCAAGATTTACTGATTCTGAGTTTCTATTCCACTCTTAACTCAAGAATCAATATTTAAATAAAGATGTGGGGTTTTTTTCTTTCTTTTTCCTTTCTCAATTGGAATATTAAATTTCTGAGATGTCAGTAATGCCTTGATGGGCTAAGGACTTGAATCACCTGGAAAGTTTAAATTGTAACTTAGCTCCAGGCTCTCAGTGGGAAAAGTGGCCCAAGATATTGGGTTATGCTGGGATAGGTGGGAATATTGACCCCAGAGAAGCAGAGAACTCAGGAAAAGGCTAAGGAATGAGACAAAGGGCTCTAAGAAAGAAGACTGGGAAGGGGCTGATATCAAAAAATGTGAAGGGTCTGATGTTTGTACCTTACTTGCAAACTAAGAAGGAGTAAGCTCTGCTCTGAAGGGAGACATTATCTTGATTACACTGAACAATATACAAAACGCTCTCTGCTCCAGATGGAGAAACGATCTCCATCTTCCAAAACTTTTTTCTATACAAGCGTCCTTGGAAAGAGAGTTCAGAAACAAAGAAGGAGAAGAGCCTCTGCTCCCAAGACTTGATGGAACATGAGAGACTAGTGAAGAATTGTCTCCCAAAGGTGTGTGTGCAGCATCTGAGAGAGATCACACTGGACACAATCTTATTTCAGTATTTCTCCCATATTTTCATTACATTTTCAGAAATGTAGATGTTTTATACACCTGCATATGGTAGATGTTTCCATCCTGTGTTAATGATAATATCATAAGAATACATGCACACACATATACACTCCTGTGCACACACTTGTATACACATGCACAGATTTCTTTCTTTATGATATCCCTGCATTCAACTCACTGTAGTTCAAAATCAGGATTGATTAAGAAAACTTATCCCCTCTTTCAATAATTGTTAAAGTTCAACACAGGCTCAGCTAGTCCAGTTAAAGTACCTTATTCAGTTCCCTCTGATAAAGTTTTTTTTTCTTTTCCCCCAAAACCATTTATTAAGGCATGGTTCACTTAAAAAAGCTGTACATATTTAATGAATACAACTCGATGAGTTTAGAGATACGTATACAGGCATGAAACCATCACCACCATCAGGGCCATAAACATATTTGTCACTTCTTAAAGTTTCCTTTTGGCTCTTTATTTTTATTATCATTATTTGTGTGAGTGTGTGGTAAGAACACTTAGCATAAGATCTACCCTCTAATAAATCTTAAATATGTAATATATTATTGTTAGTTATAGAGACTATGTTGTGAAGCAGATCTCTGGAATTTACTTATCTTGCATAACTGAAACTCTGCACCCTTTGACCATCACCTCCACATCCCACCCTCCCACCAGCCCCTGGTAGCCACTATTCTAGTCTCTGCTTCTATGAATTTGACTATTTTAGGTTCCACACTTAAGATCATTTAGTATTTGTTTTTCTGTGTCTGACTTATTTAGCTTAGCATAACGTCCTCCAGGTTCATCCATTGTTGTCACAAATGGCAGTATTTCCTTATTTTTTAAGGCTGTATAATATTTTAATATTTCACTATATGCATATACAATATTTTCTTTATTCTTTCATCTGTCAATAGACATTTAGATTTTTTTTTTTTTTTTTTTTTTTTTTTTTGCGGTACGCAGGCCTCTCACTGCTGTGGCCTCTCCTGCTGCAGAGCACAGGCTCCAGACACGCAGGCCCAGCGACCATGGCTCATGGGCCCAGCCGCTCCGCAGCATACGGGATCCTCCCAGACCAGAGCATGAACCCGCATCCCCTGCATCGGCAGGCAGACTCCCAACCACTGCGCCACCAGGGAAGCCCAAGACATTTAGATTTTGTTCATATTTTGGCTACTGTGAATATTGCTGCAATAAATATGGGAGTGTAGGTATCTCTATGAGATCCTGATTAAAATTCCTCTGGGTGGATACCCAGAAGTGGGATTGCTGGATCTCATGGTAGTTTTATTTTAATTTTTTGAGGAACCACCGTACTGTTTCCCATAATGGCTGCACCGAATTACTTTCCCACCAGTAATATAAAAGGATTATTTTTTCTCTACATCCTTGTCAACATGTTATCTTTTGTTTGTTTGTTTGTTTGTTCTTTGATTATAACCATCCTAAAAGGTGTGAGGCGATATCTCATTGTGGTTTTGATTTGCATTTCTCTGATTATTAGTGATGTTGAGCAACTTTTCATATTAACTTTTGGTGTCACCAATCTATATATGAATTTATGTAAAGCTAAGGAGTCTCTTTTTGGACAAAGGCAAACACACAGATTATGTTACATACAGTGTCAGAGATTACAGACTCCAAGAGTCATATTTACAGGTGCCTTCATCTCAACATCATTGGTTTTGTAAGAAGAAAAAATACATGTCAAGTGTAGGAAAAATTAGATTAATTGGCATTTTCTGAAAGTATCATTCAAATTTAGGAATTTTCTATATAATAGGAAGATAGCAACATTTGTTGCACCCTTATATGCAGAATTTTTTTCTAAATAATAATAATTCACTTTTCTGCCTTTGGTCATAATATTTTATTGGAGCTTCAGATTCTGTCCCTGGTGTTATAACTAGGAAATAGATTTACTTTGTATTAATATCAAGTTAGCTATGCATATTTTAGGACAGGGATCACAGACTATCTCTACAATGATCAGGCAGATGAAGTAAATAATAAAGCAGAGTACCTGGCATACAAAGAATACTGTGGTATAAGAAGAAAATAGTGTGTGACGATAAAGATAAGTGATACTCAGCTTCAGTGTGAGGTGGTAATAAGGAGTAGTGGGGACTGTGGCAAACCAGAGAGTGCATGAAAGTAGGTACTGCTATGAGCTATGGCAAATCACTGGCCACATTAAATGTTGTCTCTGTATTATAAGATATTCCTTTTATTTTTTAAGATAAAATGCAAATACATGTTTTTGCATGAAATCTCCAATTTTAAACATATTTTTAAAACACTTTAAACATATTTTTAGAACAGTATATGGATTAAATTATGTCCATCCATTCAACATATTTGGTCCATACCATGAGACATGTCTGTTTAGGAGATTAAGATGAACATGTTTTGTCCCAGAATCTACTTTAATGGCATTTTAAAAATGAAATATATATAGACTACATTTTAAAATTTCAGTTATTCAAGGATAGTGATAAAAATAAGGTTTTACTGACACTTTACATTTAGGGTTTCCTAATTTGAATAGTGTTTTCCTACACCTTAGCTCACTTGGACCTTTGAACATCCAGTTAAATATTCAGAGCAGTAAAAGAATATCCCTGTTTATACATAAGAAATTTGAAGTTCAAAGGAAAGTTGGAGTTCAAGCATCGCATGGCTAGGGAAGTACAGAGAGAGAATAAGAAATGGAGTCTTAAGACTTCTTCTCAAGCATCATTTCTTCTGTTTCACTCTGTCTCATATAGTAGATGTTTCCACTCTCTGTTCACTATTCAAGGGGATATAACATTTATTGAACACCTACTACACGTTAGACACTGTGCTAGGCATAACAAATCTATGTGCTAGTTGATATGTTCCCATTTAACGTGCAAAGAAACTGAGGCATAGATATAAGAAATTCAACCAAAGCACACATAGAAGAAGTGGCAGAGTCATTCTTGGAACACAGATCTGTCTGAATTTAGAGTCTTTTCTCTGGCTGGAGAGTTCAGCAAACTCATAGTAATGGTTGATGGCAGAAACTCCAGAAGAGGGAATGTGTACAGGAGTGATGTAACTTACCACCTCCTCTGTCTCTGTTAAGTTTTGGTAAATGGAACCATGCGCTTGACTAGAGCTGTAAGCTATAACTTGATTATGACCAGTCATGGGGCTTTTGATCCCATCCTATGCACTAGGAGCATAAAAGGAGAAGATAGCAATCTGAGCTCAGGTTTTACATTTGACCCTTTCTAGCCTTCATCTATTCCCTCTACACCAGAAACAGCAATCATTCGCACCCTATCTAACATCCCCAGCGTTAGACAGTCTGCATGTCCCAAACTCTAATGGGGCAGTGTTAGTACTTCCTGATCCTGATCCCTGGCCAAGGATGATTGTCCTGGGGGAAGGAATCTAAAAAAGTGGGCCGAGTTCTTTTTTTGTGGAATTGGGAGAAGAAAAGCAAAACAAAACATTACGGAAGCAGAGTTGATCAGTGTAGGGTGTGCTTGAGCTGAAAGGTCATGTGGACTCTGGGCTTGAGACCACCAATTAGATCAGTCTTAATGCACCTTGTGAAAATGGGAGTGAGAAAGAGAGTTTGCAAAAAGAGAAAGGAGATGGTGAACGTGTTTATATTGTTTACTACTTTCCAGGTGTTGTTCAAATTATTTTACATGTCTACTCCCAACAACAATTTGATTTTATGAATAAGATAATAGAGGACCAGAGAGGGTAAGTGACTTGCCTGAGACCACACAGTTAGTAAGTAGTAGAGCAAGGGTACAGACCCAAAATATGTACACATAATCACTATGCTCTCTTCTCTGTCTAATCAGACACTCTAGTCCTTTCTACGTCCTCATCCTCTTTGACCCTTGCAGCATCAGAGATTATGGCCTCTTCTCCTTTGACTTTCTTAATTATTCATTAACCTGGCTGTCCTCTTGTTTTTCTCCTCCAGCTTCCAAAGGCTGTGTGTACCTAAGGTCTTGACTTATTTCTCTTCTCACAACTCTCTACATGATCTATATCTACTTTCTCCTAAAGCATTATTACTTTATGAGGTCATAAAGCACTGGTTTTCTGTCCTCTCAAAGTGTTAGTTCTTATCTCTGGATTTGAACATTTTGAATGTATGGCTCCAATCTTTATCCTCTAATTTGGTTATTAATTTCCATGTCTGATCTAAAAATCAATATATAAATATATAGAATATTCATCTTTCTAGCCCCAAATCATCTATCATGTGCTTATTTTCCTGTGTTGTTTGTTTTGGTTTTACTGCTAATTATATTACCAACCTCTAGTCACTATTCCTTAAAAAAACATTTAAGAACTCAGTGGTTCATCCCCTGATCCCCCAGTTTCCTTGTTTGTTTATCTACACTATTTCATTTGTCTTGAATTTTTATTCTCAGGTTATTTCCATCTGCAAAACCTTATTCATTCTTCCATTCAAGTGCCATTTTTGTCTATGTAAATTTCTCTCTGCAAGAATGGAGTAAACTTTTTTCCATCTAAGCACCCACAGTGTCCCTTAGTATGCATTGCCATCATTGTTTTGCTGTATACATTTGTTTGCATATGTGCACTATGAACTTGGGTAAGTTCCTTGAGGATAAGGAATAAGGACTTTGTTAAGGCTGTAGCTACATCCCTTGCTGTGCTTAGCATAATGCCTTATACAAGTTGGTACTTTTTACTATCATCATCTACTTGGCTTAAAGCACTCACAACCTTTAGGTAAATAAAGTGAAAAAGAAAATAAAATGGGGGAAACGAAGGAAGGAACGGAAGAAGGAAGGAAGGAAGGAAGGAAGCAGGGGAAAAAAGAAAGGATGGAGGGAGGAAAGACAGGAGGGAGGGAAGGAAGAAAGAAAAGAAAAAACTGAATAAAGCAAAAAACTAGCAAAGATTTAGTACTCATTGAATTTAACTTGTCTTGGTGAATAAATCCCATGTTTTAAAAAGTGAACATTTAAACACTATGGGATTATGATTTTCCTGCTCAGGACCCAGATGATAATCATAAGCAGTGCACCAATGATTGCATGATCATTGTGAGATCCATGGCTTCCATAAATGCTGCTTATGAAACATCCACTGGGCATCACTGTACTTTCAGTATATATCAGGATGAAGTAACACTGTGAACCCTTCACATGAGAGTTGTTAAAGTACATCTGGGAGTGGGTTGGACAGTGGTGTCTTGACTGAAGCCAAAATGCCCATGAGGAGCCAAAGGAGTCCCATGCACACCTAAGTCACTTGCTTACAGTGCCATGGTCTGACTGTAAAGATCTGTGGCAGATGTCAACCAGTGTTAACGATGTAGAGAAGCAATCCATAGCGCCTTCTTCTGTAGTGCCACCAGGTGATTTTGCCCCAGAAAATTCATCCACAAATAAACACTTTTGCCTTCATTTCAGATCTGCAAAAAATACATAGACCAAGTCCCCTCTCAGAGGTATTTCTCTACAAAAAAGAGGTGCCATCAAAGGGTAAGAGAGATGAACATTTCAATCAAATGGTCCCAGTTACCTGTTTGTTTAACATAGTAGCATTGCCTCAGCAACAGCCAATGTGACTCATTGAACGTAGTTCCCTGGTGAAGACCTGCACTGGGCCCGGGCATGCTTGCCTTGTAGGGGGAGGCTTCATCACTTTTTAGATAATCACACTCCACTCCCAAGGCCCCAGGAAGAAATTAGAAGTGAGACCAATTCAGGGAATCTCTGTAAACCCTTTGGGGGTTGATCATGCCCTGCTCTTGTTAATGTTTAAGTTTCTGTTGCCTAAAAAACTTAACTATGAGAATTTACTGCTCCTTGGCTAAGAATTTTACAATAGTCTCCAGTTCTTTAGCCAAGAGGAATTTCACTGATTAGGTTAGATTTTAGCCTCTGATCCTTTATCATTTTCCTTTTTGGCTTAAGCAATGAGAATGAAAATTACATAAAACTCCCTAGTAATTTTTTTCTCTTATATCAAATGATCTGAAAATGGGTTGATTTGTTACCCTTTCTGAAGTGTGAATTGTAATTGATACTCAGTAGAAAGTCTCTAAATTGGGAGTTCTCTAGTGGCACAGTGGTTAAGAATCCACCTGCCAATGCAGGGGACACAGGTTTGAGCCCTGGTCTGGAAAGATCTCACATGCCACAGAGCAACTAAGCCCATGAACCACAACGGCTGAGCCCACGTGCCACAGCTACTGAGGCCTGCATGCCTAGAGCCCATGCTTCACAACAAGAGAAGCCACTGCAATGAGAAGCCCACGTACTGCAACAGAGTGGCCCTCACTCGACACAGTTAGAGATAGAACGCACGCAGCAATGAAGACCCAACACAGCCAACGATAATTAAATAAATTTATTTTTTTAAAAATGTTTCTCCTTTAAAAAAAAAAAGGAAAGTCTCTAAATTGAGAACATGACTGAATGACATTAACTTCACACAATCTGCTTTCTCAAATTATTTTAGTATTAGCTGTGGTGCTTCAGACATTGTCAGGGTAAAAATGGCTCAGTATTTTCTCCCCACTTATAAAGCTGGAATTAATGGATGCTGTGCTGGTTTACAAAACCTCTCTTGCACTCAACTATCTCAAGGGGAAACTGAGAATTTCAAAGACGGGTAATACGAATCTCAAGTGCTGCCTATAAACACTTGACTGAAATATCAAAAAACCTTCATGAAACATATATTTTAAAAAGGAAGCCAGTGGCAAGTAGAACTGATGGGAACTGGTCTAAAGGAAAGGATGGAATGAAAGAAAAAGCAAGTATTTATTCATCACTTACAGTATACCTGGCATTGTGCTTTGTACTAAACACATCATTGCATTAATCTTCTCAACATCAATATAAAATAATTATTGTCACATTCCTCTTCAATAAGGAAATATCAGGTCCAGAAAGGTAAAATAAGTTGCTTAAGATCACACAATAACTCAGTGTAAGGGCAGGAAACAGAGTTCTAATGGCCTAGGTTCCAAATCCCAAGCAGTTTTATTTTCTCCTTCTCCCTCAGTTATCAATAATTATATATTTTCTTAAGATATATATTTTATCTCCATAGTTTTACTGGGAAGAAAAGATAGCAAAACAAAGTAATAATGTAGGTAAAATAAAGTTATTGATCTGGCAAGTCACTGTCACATGGCTCTTCTTTATACCTAATAGCTCCCTCCGACACCAGTTTTTTTGACATTTGTTGAAGCAGACTTAGCCATTTATCTTGTGTCTCTCTTCTCCATTCCTCTCTGCCCCAGGATAGCTTCCCTCTACTTCCCTTTAACTTTAAAATGTACTTGAGCCTTATAAACAATACATTTTTAATCTAGTCCCTCAATAGAGAAATAATTTGACATAGATTGAAAAATAACAGAAGTTTTGTTTTTAACTGTACTTTTTTTTTTTTTTTTTTTTTTTGTGGTACGCGGGCCTGTCACTGTTGCGGCCTCTCCCGTTGCGGAGCACAGGCTCCGGACATGCAGGCTCAGTGGCCATGGCTCACGGGCCCAGCCGCTCCGCGGCATGTGGGATCTTCCCGGACCGGGGCACAAACTCGTGTCCCCTGCATCGGCAGGCGGACTCTCAACCACTGCACCACCAGGGAAGCCCAGAAGTTTTGTTTTTATTACATAAAGTAAAATGAGACTGATATTTAATAGACTATTTGAGCAAAACTTAGTTTGTCTGATGTTTTTTCACCAGCATGCCTTGACTCTCTTCAATTGCTAACATATCTAGTCACTTTATGGGTTATTTTACATTTATTTTTCACCTGAAACAGGGATAACTTGTGTCCCTCTATCACAGCCTTCTATGCCTCCTTGGTCTCAGACACAGGAATTGGCTTGAAAAGCACAGTTCTGAAATAAATCAGGCCTATCCATAATGCCCATTAATGCAGTGTCCTCAGCCAGACAGCATCGTTTATAACCCTGAGAGTGAGGCTGGAACAGCTCCATATCTGCAGCTTCAGCTCACCAATTTATGCAGCCAGAGCCAATGACTCAGGCAGTCAGAAATCTCACAAGGAGCAGTAAATACGTACTCACACACACAGAAAAAAGAGATGTAGATAGAGGTATTCATATAATGAGAATCAGATCAATGAGGGTATAATCAACTTGAGAAATAAAAATCCAGGAAAACAATTAGATCAGGTCATGATTTAGTGTTTGAAGGACAAGAGAGAAATAAAATGTTTCATAAGATTTTGGTGGCAAATTCTTTTTTCTTTATTTAATTAATTAATTTATTTTGGCTGTGTTGGGTCTTTGTTGCTATGCATGGGCTTCCACTAGTTGCGGCAAGCAGGGGTTACTCTTCATTGCAGCGTGTGGGCTTCTCATTGCAGTGGCTGCTCTTGCTGTGGAGCATGGGCTGTAGGTACACAGGCTTCAATAGTTGTGGTGCATGGGCTCAGTAGTTGTGGACTTCCCAGACCAGGGATCGAACCCGTGTCCCCTGCATTGGCAGACAGATTCTTATCCACTGTGCCACCAGGGAAGTCCGGTGGCAAATTCTTAAAGAGGCCTTTGCTTCCTTATACCATTTGGACTCAACATGTACATTTACACCAAATTCTTACCCAACTAGGGGTTGGTACAAAATGAATCTTTGATAAAATTGTGTCAAATTAATAAAGGGGAGTGATATGTCACTGGGTGTTCATTGGCTAGTTAGCCCTTGAGCGATTTAACACAGAGAGGGAGTGTTGAGAGATAGAAGCCTTAACTTATCCCTTAAGGAAAGTATCTGATGGAAATTAATGGCTATAAATAATTATGCACAATGAATGATTAAGAAGGATTTGTTAAGGCATGAAAGTGGGGGCAAAGCTGTGGAAGTTTTAATTACATCTGACTAGACATCTACAACCATCTTCAGAGAAAACTCTTTCTCAACAGACTCTACTGATTTTTGATGTTCTGATTTCTTGGTAAAGACTTAAGCCTTCAGATGAAAGGGGTCTGGCAGAAGCTGAGCTAAAGTAAAAGAGACACTCACATCTAAATTTATTCTGGTGAAACTTTTGAATCTCAACTATGATGCAAATAAAATCTTTAAAGTTTCCAGAAAGAAAAGATAAAACCTACAGCAAAAACTACTTACTTACAATAGACTGAGACTCAGACCATCTTAGATTTGCAACAGAATGAAGAAAAACAGCAAAGCAATGTCTGCAAAGATAGGAAGAGAAATGAGTTTAATACCTAAATATAATAGCATTCAATTAGGGGGAGGAAATGAATGCCTTTTTCAGATATTTAATGGCCAATAAAATGTATCTGGGGAAAAAATGGAGCATGCACTCCAAAAGAACAAAAAGTAAATTCCAAAAAGAGAAGGAAATGATGTATAGGGAACAGTGGGACTCAAATTTAAGAATCATGGAAGGAAAAGGTGGAGACAGTAAGAGGAAAAGGTCTAAGGGTTTTGTTTTTTTTCAGGGTTGTGAGTAGATAGAAAAACATACCAGTTAATAGATGTTTATTAAAAATTTAAGGGAAACCAATAGAAGAATTTTGAAGAAAGTATAATTTCCAAACCACTAAGTAGTAGAAAGGAATTAATTAAAGGTTTTTGATCCAGCAAAACTCTGAAATAGGAAAAAGAAAAGTAATTGTAAAAATGAATGGTAAATAATAAAAAATAAATTTATTTAGATTAAATTTCCCCATGAAACTCCTCCATGGTTATAAAGAAATTTAGCTACCTGCTGTTTTCTCAAGACACGCTACAAATAAAATGATACAAAAATAAATAAATAAATACATACATTTTTAAAAAGATGGGCAAAATCACAACAGGAAAATGCTACCAAAATAAATCAATGGTATATTAATGAGATAATTTAGAATTATAGAAGGAAGCAATAAATAGGGTAAGGGAGACTATTTTATATCAATTAGAGCTAGTATTAGCTAAGCAATTTAATGATAGTTCCATTTAGCCCTTATGAACAATCCTGTAAGATTGGTATTATTATAATTTCATTTTTGCAGACTCATCTGTGAAAATTGGAGACTCAGAGAGTTTAAGAAATTTATCCAAGATCACAAAACTGCTGAATGGTAGAGCCAAAGCTCTGTGACTCCAAAGTTTATATAATCAATCATTGGATTATGTCTTATTTAAAGGGAAAATTTGGAATCCTCTAAGAATATTTTATTGTGAGTTATTGCTCATTCTGGTGGTGACTAGGCAGAGAAAAGACTGTCACCCATCCTTTCTCCAGGTACCGATAACATCTGAGCATGGAGATTTGATCCCTTCGAGAGCATTGGTCTACCATATGTTATGTGCCAGGTCCAAGGAAAGGGGCTATTGCCTTCCCAGACCCTGCTAGGACATGGCACATAGGTCTGGCAAGTGGTAGGAGGTAGAAGGGGAACCCAGATGGTGTGGGCCATGAAAGTGCTGCATACAGAATCATGGAGCTGGCCCTGGATGCCTCTGAATTTCTTTACTTACCCTGCAAACATCCCGTCGCTGGAGGGAGTGTGACATTAAATAGCAAATAAAAACTACCATGAAGGAGGGAGAGAAAAGAAACAAACAGAGAGACTGTGGAAAATTTTATATATTTAGTTCCTTTCACAGCACTTTTTGCCAGGTTTTGAGCAAGGGTCCTCTCACTTTAATTTTGCACACGTCCTCACAAATTATGTAGCCGACCCTACTTCAAACATATATTATATATGTTAATATATATGTTATTATATTATGGATGTGTGTTACAGTTTTAAGGATAACAAATGGAAAAGTGTCAAAGATTTTGCAATATTTTCTTTGAGAAAAATGTACATGTGAGCAAGGAAAGGAAATGGGAAGTGTAAAGGAACAAGAAAAGTGATGAACTGGAGAGACGTTGGAGCTGAAATCCAGTGACTTCATGACCTACTAGCAATGAGGAGAGAGTAAGGAATCTGAGAGGGCTCCCAGGTTTCCAAATTTGATAAGCCAGGACAAAAAGTATTAGAGGAAGAGTGAAGATGGTGATCTTCCTTTTGGGTACAATGGGTTGGAGGTGCCCGAAGGCAATATTGGATTCAATTGATCAGTTGTTTATATCTGGAACTCAGTTGAGAGATTTGGGTTAAAGATGTAGGTTTGGGAATTATCACCATAGAGGAAGCAACTGGAACTATAAGAGGTGATCACTTATCTCTAGTTTAAGAGAACAAAATTTGAATATTGTAACAATATGAGTTATCATTATTTTAACTAACATATATGGAGCTATGTGTCAGCAACTATACTAATTGCACTTCTACATTTAACCTATTTGCCTTATCTCTTTTCCACTGGTCACTATTAATATTTTTACCATGATAATAGAACCTGGGCATTACTTATTTGCTTTATTGGAAGGCTCTCAAATAAATAATATTAATAATATAGTGACAATTATATTGTTTGGTATATTGAAAAAACGGCACTCTTTGAATGCAGAAAGTGCATTCCAATTCAAGCTGATGCTGATACCTCCAAAGTGATGCATTCCCTGTGTCTGCTTAGACCTGATGAAAAGGCTATGCCAGTTAAACTTGATAGCTGGAAAAATAACCAGGCCTATTTTACCCTGTGTTCTTAACTGAAATCCATATAGACATGAAGCCAAAAGCAGTCATGAAAACATTGCACAGAAATAATTAATAGAGACTTTCTTTCTTTCTTTTTTTTTTTCTCTTTTAATATGGCCATCTTCCCTTCCTCCCTTCCCCAAACTTGACAGTTTATGAGGAAACATGCAGCAAACAGAGCTTGTTTCTGAGCCATAGCAATGAAACATTGTTTGTGAGTATAAGCTATTGATCTCTGTGTGTAATAAAAAGATCTCTTGTCAGGAAAAATCTGAGGACACTTTGCAAGGTAAAATAGCAATCCAAACCCATGTCTCTCTACATTTATAGGCATGGTACCAAGCCTGCTGGGCACAAATATCACTGTCTTTCTTCTGCAGCCTCACACAGCTCTTCGTATAATAGCTGAGCATCATAAGAAGCCAGGAGATTTCCACTCCTTGTGGATGAGCCATAAACATGCCAGGCAGGCCTAGGTCAGTGAGCTCTGAATAGTAAAAACCCTACATAACAAATGCTTTCTCTGGTTGCTGTAAGGAACATTCCTAATTATGTGCAGTTTGCACTATAGGGAGGAGAGGAGATTTAATATTTGCTCTCTATAACTAAAGGCAGAGGACTTTAATCAGTATGTACTCATCACCTTGGCTCACTCTCTCAAACACCCTAATTACTTCTATGGGAAAAAAAATCCATCCACATATTAAAATTTTCCACTGGAATAAAACAGCACATGAAAGGGCATGAGATTAGAGAGACCTTCAAGATGGCAGAGGAGTAAGATGTGGAGATCACCTTTCTCCCCACAAGTACATTAGAAATACATCTACATGTGGAACAACTCCTACAGAACACCTACTGAACACTGGCAGAAGACCTCAGACTACCCAAAAGGCAAGAAACTCCCCACGTGACTGGGTAGGCCAAAAGTAAAAAGAAAAAAAAAAAAAACAGAGACAAAAGAATAGGGACAGGACCTGAACTTCTGGGAGGGAGGTGTGAAGGAGGAAAAGTTTCCACACACTAGGAAGCCCCTTCACTGGCAGAGATGGGGGAGGATAGTGGGGAGGAAGCTTTGGAGCAATGGAAGAGAGCACAGTAAAATGGGTGCAGAGTGCAAAGTGGGAAGATTTCTGCACAAAGGATCAGGGCTAACCAGCACTCACCAGCCTGAGGAGGCTTGTCTGCTCACCCGCCGGGACAGGTGGAGACTGGGAGCTGAGGCTCCGGCTTCAGATTCAGAGGTCAGACCCCAGGGAGAGGACAGGGGTTGGCTGTGTGAACACAGACTGAGGGGACTAGTGTTCCACAGCTAGCTGGAAGGGAGTCTGGGAAAAAGTCTGGAACTGCCTAAGAGGCAAGAGACCATTCTTTTGAGATGTGCGAGGAGAGGGGATCCAGAGCACCACCTAAATGAGCTCCAGAGAAGGGTGCGAGCTGCGGCTATCAGTGCAGACCCAGAGACGGGCATGAGACACAAAGGCTGCTGCTGCAGCCACCAAGAAGCCTGTGTGCAAGCACAGGTCACTATCCACACCTCCCCTCCTGGGAGCCTGTGCAGCCTGCCACTGCCAGAGTCCCGTGATCCAGGGACAACTTCCTCGGGAGAACACATGGCATGCCTCAGGCTGTTTGCAACATCACGTTGGCCTCTGCTGCTGAAGGCTTGCCCCACATTCCGTACACCTCCTTCCCCCCAGCCTGAGTGATCCAGAGCCCCCTAATCAGCTGCTACTATAAACCTGTCCTGTCTGGGCAGGGAACAGATGCACTCAGGTGACCTACTCACAGAGGCAGGGCCAAATCCAAAGCGGAACCCCAGGAGCTGGGTGAACAAAGAAGAGAAAGGGAAATTTCTCCCAGCGGCCTCAGGAGCACTGTATTAAATCTCTGCAATCAACTTGATATACCCTGCATCTCTGGAATACCTGAATGGACAATGAAGCATCCCAAAATTGAGGTGGTGGACTTTGACAGCAACTGTTGACTTGGGATTGCTTTTGCATCTAATTTGTTTCTGGTTTTATGTTTATCTTAGTTTAGTATTTAGAGTTTATTATCATTGATATTACTTTATTGATTTGGCTGTTCTCTTACTTTATATATATATATAGATAGATAGATAGATAGATAGATAGATAGATAGATAGATTTTTTCCTATTTCTCTTTTTCTGAGTGTGCATGTGTATGCTTCTTTGTGTGATTTTGTCTGTATTGCTTTTCTTTTACCATTTGTCCTAGGGTTCTGTTGGTCTGTTTTTTTTTGTTTGGTTTGGTTTGGATTTTTACTATAGTTTCTACCACTTGTTATCATTGGTGGACTTGTTTTTTGGTTTGGTTACTTTCTTCTTTCTTTCTTTCTTTTTTTAATTACATGTTAAAATTTATAATTACTTTTTTATTTTTAATAATTTTTTATTTTAATAACTATTTTATTTTATTTTTCCCCCTTTCCTTCTGAGCTGTGTGGCTGACAGGGTTTTGGTGTTCCGTCCAGGTGTCAGGCCTGTGCCTCTGTGGTGGGACAGCTGAGTCCAGGACATTAGTCCACCAGAGACCTCCAAGCTCCACATAATATCAAATAGTGAAAGCTCTCCCAGAGATCTCCATCTCAACGCTAAGGCCCAGCTCCATTCAACAGCCAGCAAGCTACAGTGCTGGATACCCTATGCCAAACAACTAGCAAGACAGGAACACAACACCACCTATTACAGAGAGGCTGCCTAAAATCATAATAAGGACACAGACACCCAAAACACACCAACAGAAGTGGTCTTGCCCACCAGAAAGAAAAGATCCAGGTTCATCCACCAGAACACAGGCACTAGTCCCCTCCACCAAGAAGCCTACATAACCCATTGAACCAGCTTTAGCCACAGGGGTCAGACACCAAAAACAACGGGAACTACGAACCTGCAGACTGCAAAAAGGAGACCCCAAACACAGTAAGTTAAGCAAAATGAGAAGACAGAGAAACACACAAACATGAAGGAGCAAGGTAAAAACACACCAGACCAAACAAAAGATGAGGAAATAGGGAGTCTACCTGAAAAAGACTTCAGAGTAATGATAGTAAAGATGATCCAAAATTTGGAAATACAATGGAGAAAATACAAGAAATGTTTAAGAAGGACTTAGAAGAACTAAAGAGCAAGCAAGCAATCATGAACAACACAATAAATGAAATGTAAAATTCTCTAGAATGAATCAGTAGCAGAATAAATGAGGCAGAAGAACAGATAAGTGGCCTGGAAGATAAAATAGTGGAAATGATTACCGCAGAGCAGAGTAAAGAACAAAGAATGAAAAGAATTGAGGACAGTCTCAGAGAACACTGGGAAAACATTAAAAGTACCAACATTTGAATTATAGGGCTCCCAGAAGAAGAAGAGAAAGAGAAAGGGACTGAGAAAATATTTGAAGAGATTATAGTCAAAAACTTCCCTAATATGGGAAATGAAATAGTCAATAAACTCCAAGAAGTGCAGAGTCCCATACAGGATAAACCCAAGGAGAAACACGCCAAGACACATATTAATCAAACTATCAAAATAAAATACAAAGAAAAAATATTAAAAACAGCAAGGTAAAAACAACAAATAACATACAGCTGAACTTTCAGCAGAAACTCGGCAAGCCAGAAAGGAGTGACAGGACATATTTAAAGTGATGAAAGGGAAAAAGCTACAACCAAGATTACTCTA
Source organism: Stenella coeruleoalba (assembly GCF_951394435.1). NCBI lineage: Eukaryota > Metazoa > Chordata > Mammalia > Artiodactyla > Delphinidae > Stenella > Stenella coeruleoalba. Next base: position 26,647,905 of record NC_137165.1, on the reverse strand, counting down.
CCCAGCAAGGATCTCATTCAGATTCAATGGAGAAATTAAAAACTTTAGGACAAGCAAAAGCTAAAAGAATTCAGCACCACCAAACCAGCTTTACAAAAAATGCTAAAGGAACTTCTCTAGACAGGAAACACAAGAGAAGGAAAAGACCTACAATAACATACCCAAAACAATTAAGAAAATGGTCATAGGAACATACATATCAATAACTACCTTAAATGTAAATGGATTAAATGCTCCAACCAAAAGACATAAACTGGCTGAATGGATAAAACAACAAGGCCCGCATATATGCTGTCTACAAGAGACTCACTTCAGACCTAGGGACACATACAGACTGAAAGTGAGGGGTTGGAAAATGACATTCCATGCAAATGGAAGCCAAAAGAAAGCTGGAGTAGCAATTCTCATTTCAGGCCAAATAGACTTTAAAATAAAGACTGTTACAAGAGACAAAGAAGGACACTATATGATGATCAAGGGATCATTCCAAAAGAAGATATAAAAATTGTAAATATTTATTCACCCAACATAGGAGCACCTCAATACATAGACAAATGCTAACAGCCATAAAAGGGGAAATCGACAGTAACACAATCATAGTAGGGGACTTTAACACTCCACTTTCACCAATGGACAGATCATCCAAAATGAAAATAAATAAGGAAACACAAGCTTTAAGTGACATATTAAACAAGATAGACTTAATTGATATTTATAGGACATTCCATCTGAAAACAACAGAAGGCACTTTCTTCTCAGTGCTCATGGAACATTCTCCAGGAAAGATCATATCTTGGGTCACAAATCAAGCCTTGGTAAATTTAAGAAAATTGAAATTGTATCAAGTGTCTTTTCTGACCACAACACTATGAGACTAGATATCAATTACAGGAAAAAATCTGTAAAAAATACAAACACATAGAGGCTAAACAATTCACTACTAAATAACCAAGAGATCACTGAAGAAATCAAAGAGGAAATCATAAAATACCTAGAAACAAATAACAATGAAATCATGATGATCCAAAACCTATGGGATGCAGCCAAAGCAGTTCTAAGAGGGAAATTTAGATCAATACAATCCTACATCAAGGAACAAGAAACATCTCACATAAAGAACCTAACATTACACCTAAAGCAATTAGAGACAGAAGAACGAAAACTCCCAAAGTTAGCAGAAGGACAGAAATCATAAAGGATAGATCAGAAATAAATGGAAAAACAATGAAGGAAACAATAGAAAAGATCAATAAAACTAATAGCTGGTCCTCTGAGAAAATAAACACAATTGATAAACGATTAGACAGACTCATCAAAAGAAAAAAGAGAGAAGACTCAGATCCCTAAAATTAGAAATGAAAAAGGAGAAGTAACAACTGACAGTGTAGAAATACAAAGGATCATGAGTGATTACCACAAGCAACTCTATGCCAATAAAATAGACAACATGAAAGAAATGGACGGATTCTTAGGCAAGCACAACTATTTGAGACCGAACCAGGAAGTAATAGAAAATATAAACAGACCAATCACAAGCACTAAAATTGAAACTGTGATTAAAAACCTTCCAACAAACAAAAGCCCAGGACCAGATGGCTTCACAGGTGAATTCTATCAAACATTTAGAGAAGAGGTAACACCTATCCTACTCAAACTCTTCCAAAATATAACAGAGGGAGGAACACTCCCAAACTCATTCTACAAGGCCACCATCACTTTGATACCAAAACAAGACAAAGATGTCACCAAAAAAGAAAACTACTGGCCAATATCACTGATGAACACAGATGCAAAATCCTCAACAAAATACTAGCAAACAGAATCCAAGAGCTCATTAAAAAGATCATACACCGTGATCAATTGGGGTTTATCCCAGGAATGCCAGGATTCTTCAACATATTCAAATAAATCAACACGATACACCATATTAACAAATTGAAGAAGAAAAAACATACGATCATCTCAATAGATGCAGAAAAAGCTTTTGACAAAATTCAATACCCATTTATGATAAAAACCCTGTAGAAAGTAGGCATAGAGTGAACTTACCTCAACATAATAAAGGACATATATGATAAACCCACAGCCAACATCATTCTTAATGGTAAAAAAAACTGAAACCTTTCCTCTAAGATGAGGAAAATTACAAGGTTTCCCAGTCTCACTAGTATTATACAAAATAGTTTTGGAAGTTTTAGCCATAGCAATCAGAGAAGAAAAAGTAATAAAAGGAATCCAAATCAGAAAGAAGAATTAAAGCTGTCAGTGTTTGCAGATGACATGATACTATACCTAGAGAATCCTAGTGATGCTACCAGAAAAGTACTAGAGCTAATCAGTGAATTTGGTAAAGTAGCACTATACAAAATTAATGCACAGAAATCTCTTGCATTCCTATACACTAATGATGGAAAATCTGAAAGAGTAATTATGGCAACACTCCCATTTACCATTGCAACAAAAAGAATAAAATAACTAAGAATAAACCTACCTAAGGAGACAAAATACCTGTATGAAGACAACTATAAGACACTGAAGAAAGCAACTAAACACAATACAAACAGATGGAGGGATATACCATGTTCTTGGATTGGAAGAATCAACATTGCGAAAATGGCTCTACTACCCAAAGCAATCTACAGATTCAATACAATCCTTATCAAACTACAAATGACATTTTTCAGAAAACTAGAAAAAAATTTTCACAATTTGTGTGGAAATACAAAAGACCCCCAATAGCAAAAGCAACCTTGAGAATAAAGACCGGAGCTGTAGGAATCAGGCTCCTTGACTTCAGACTATACTACAAAGCTACAGTAATCAAGACATCATTGTACTGGCACAAAAACTGAAACATAGATCAATGGAACAGGATAGAAAGCCCAGAGTTAAACCCATGCATATATGGTCACCTTATTTTTGATAAAGGAGGAAAGACTATACAATGGAGAAAAGACAGCCTCTTCAATAAGTGGTGCTGGGAAAACTGGACAGCTACATGTAAAATAATGAAATTAGAACACTCGCTAACACCATACACAAAAATAAACTCCAAATTGATTAAAGACTTAAATATACAGCCACACTCTATAAAACTCCTAGAGGAAAACATAAGCAAAGCACTTTATGACATAAATCACAGCAAGATCCTTTTTGACCCACCTCCTAGACAAATGGAAATAAAAACAAAAATAAGCAAATGGGACTTAATGAAACTTAAAAGCTTTTGCACAGCAAAGGAAACTATAAACAAGACGAAAAGACAACCCTCAGAATAGGAGAACATATTTGCAAATGAAGCAATTGACAAAGGATTAATCTCCAAAATATACAAGCAACTCATGCAGCTCAATATCAAAAAACAAACAACCCAATCCACAAATGGGTGGAAGACCTAAATAGATATTTCTCCAAAGAAGATATACAGATTGCCAACAAACACATGAAAGGGTGCTCAACATCACTAATCATTAGAGTAAAGTAAATCAAAACTACGATGAGGTATCACCTCATACCAGTGAGAATTGACATCATCAGAAAATCTACCAACAATAAATGCTGGCAAGGGTGTGGAGAAAAGGAATCCTCTTGCACTGTTGGTGGGAATGTAAATTGATACAGCCACTATGGAGAACAGTATGGAGGTTCCTTAAGAAACTAAAAATAGAACTACCATACAACCCAGCAATCCCACTACTGAGCATGTACCCTGAGAAAACCATAATTCAAATAGTGTCATGTACTGTGATGTTCATTGCAGCTCTATTTACAATAGTCAGGACATGGAAGCAACCTAAGTGTCCATCGACAGATGAATGGATAAAGAAGATGTGGTACATATATACAATGGAATATTACTCAGCCATTAAAAGAATTGACATTGAGTTATTTGTAGTGAGGTGGATGGACCTAGAGTCTGTCATACAGAGTGAAATAAGTCAGAAAGAGAAAAACAAATACTGTATGCTAACACATATATATGGAATCTAAAAAAACAAAGAAAATGGTCTGAAGAACCTAGGGGCAGGGCAGGAATAAAGATGCAGATGTAGAGAATGGACTTGAGGACTCAGGGAGGGGGAAGTGTAAGCTGGGATGAAGTGAGAGTGTGGCATGGACATATATACACTACCAAAGGTAAAACAAATAGCTAGTGGGAAGAAGCCACATAGCATAGGGAGATCAACTTGGTGCTTTGTGACCACCTAGAGGGGTGGGATAGGGAGAGTGGGAGGGAGATGCAAGAAGGAGGAGATATGGGTATGTATGTATATGTATAGCTGATTCACTTTGTTATAGAGCAGAAACTAACACACCATTGTATAGAAATTATACTCCAATAAAGATGTTAACAAAATGGCATGGGATTAAAGGGCAAAATGTGTAAAGTAGGTGAAATAATATATTGTTTCTTTTTTAGACTGAGTTCACATTTTTCACTTTTACTTGGCGATTTACTACTTAAGGACAAGGGATTATCAGAAAAGATTGATTGATTGATTAATCAGGTTATAATAAATTCTATCATATATTCAGCAACTCATCACATACTTTGCTTTCTTTGGTTCCTGCCTAGGATAGTTGCTAAATTGGGGAAAATATATTCTTTCTCTAATTTCTATGCAGTTTGAGATAGAAATTTGTGACTGATAATTCACTGTCGAAGAAGTCCACTACTACTGAACAATTTGATGTCCTGGAGAATTTTATTTGAATGAATACTATAGGGATTTTGAAATAAGGAAAACCACTAAAGATAATTGGTGAGTGAGAGTCAGCATTAAGAAGCAAGGCTTAGAAGCAGGTACTGCAAACTAATTCCATTTATTTCTAAACCAAGGTCAGGTTTTATGCTTGGAAATTGATTTTAAAGGTGGTTGCTGGGTATGTGAGAAGAAGCCCCTGCACTTTTATCCTTTCATTCTCTTAGCTTTTGTAAGAATGCCTGATGGCCACAGGACAGGCATCTATGTTTTTGTAATGTTTTTGTGGCTTGTGATTGTGCACTCTTTATGGCAGTAACAACAATAATGCTAATAAAATAACTAACCATGTGCTAAGCACTTAACTTATAATTACCTGTTTAAGTTTTTCAACAACGTTCTAATGCAGGTACTATTATCATCCCCAGAAAGAATGTAATTTCCTCAAACTTACAAAGCTGTTTAGTAAATATTATCAGCTAGTTTCTGGTATGCTAGTGATTGAAAATAAGACAAGTCTTGATAAATTAAATAAAAGGTTACATATTGGAAGGATAATTGGACTCAGAGAGTGGATAGGAGTGCTTCTAGGGAGCCTAGAAGCAGGAAACAGAGCAGTAAGCATCTGGTCAGGGTCATTCTAAAAAAAAGAAGTTTCCAGTTATCATACGTCTGCCCCATAGTTGTACTCGGATAGGGAGAGAAGAGATTTGGAGTCAAACACTCCTGGAGCTGGAACTAAGTGTCTGGATTTACCATCCTGCCAAAAGAGGTAAATACACAAAGAAGACATATTTATTAAAAGATGATCAGGCTGTTTTTAAGAAAAGGGGGAATGAACACTCTGTGGCCACATCAGATAATGTTTCACACAATAGTGGGCCACATTTGGTCCCTTTGCTTAAGCACTTCCAGAATTTATATGAACATACTGTTTATAGCTCAATAGTAAATGCTACTGTCATTATATCACTAAAAATTATATCATTTGCCATAAAAAATTAGAAAGGTTTTCATCTCAGAATAGAAGGTTTGGGACTTCCCTGGTGGTGCAGTGGTTAAGAATCTGCCTGCCAATGCAGGGGACATGGGTATGAGTCCTGGTCTGGGAAGATCCCACATGTCACGGAGCAACTAAGCCTGTGTGCCACAACTACTGAACCTATGCTCTAGAGCCCGCGAGCCACAACTAATGAGTCTGCGTGCCATGACTACTGAAGCCTGTGCACCTAGAGCCCATGCTCTGCAGCAAGAGAAGCCACCGCAAAGAGAAGCCTGCACACTGCAACAAAGAGTAGCCACTACTCGACGCAAATAAAGAGAGCCCGCACACAGCAACAAAGACCAATACAGCCAAAAATAAATAAATTAACTAACTAATTAAAAAAGAAAAGGGCTTCCCTGGAGGCGCAGTGGTTGAGAGTCCGCCTGCTGATGCAGGGGACACGGGTTTGTGCCCCGGTCCGGGAAGATCCCACATGCCGCAGAGCGGCTGGGCCCGTGAGCCATGGCCGCTAAGCCTGTGTGTCCGGAGCCTGTGTTCAGCAATGGGAGAGGCCATGACAGTGAGAGGCCCACGTACCGCAAAAGAAAAAAAAAAGAAAGAAAGAAAAAAAGAAGAAGTTGAGGATAGAAAACAGTTCTGGTTATATATACAGATAAACTGAAAGCATGGTCTTGAAGAGGTATCTGTACATCCATGTTCATAGCAGCCCTAATCACAATAACCAAGAGATGGATACAACACAAATGTCCATTAGTGAATGAATGGACAAACAAATGTGTTATATAATAAGAATGTTATTCAACCTAAACAAAAAGAAAGGAAATTTTGTCACATGCTACACATGGATAAACCTTGAGAACATTATTCTAAGTGAAATAAGCCAGTCAAAAAAAGACACATACTGTATGGTTCTATTTATTTGAGGTATCTAAAGTAGAAGGGTGGTTACTAGAGGCTGGAGGGAGGAAGGAGAAGGAGAGTTGTCGTTTAATGGGTATAGAGTTTCAAATCTGCAAGATGAAACAGTTCTAGAGATCTGCTTCTCAACAATGTGAATATAGTTAACACTATTGAACAGTATACTTAAAAATAGTTAAGATGGTTAAGTTTTATGTTATTTGTTTTTTACAATTGGGAAGAAAAATATTCATTCAGATCTTTCCTTTAGGAAGAAGGCTATATTTCATTATAAATGCCTATATCCTTGATGACTCAGTTAAGATGAAGGTCCAATCCAATGTATGCCTAAAATTGAATGATGTACCATTAATATACAGGTAAACGTGCTTTGAAATTTCAGGTAAGTGCATTAAAAAATACCAAGGTGATACAAAACAGTATGCTTTATCTGTTACACTCCATTTTTCAATTATTTCCTCAAAATCATATTAAACATGATATACTAAACATGACATAACCTAGAGCATTATGTCTTCCCTTTTAATGTTTTCAAAGTTGACTTTAATTCCCTCTTCAATGCCCAATGTAGAACTTATTGCTAAAGTAGGAAATCAGGAAAATTCTTTTGTTAAAATCTGTTTGTTTTTTTTAATTCATTTTTTTTTTCTTATTTGAGCAGAGAGGAGTCTCAAACATTCCATAGGCTGTAATTTGAGAGCCTACCAGAAGCATTATTCTTCTACCCAAGCCTTTGATAGTCTGGGCTGATTCTGCCTCTCTTAAACAGAGCTTCACTCTACAATACTGTGTATATACGGCACTGTAACGCTCCTCCGCCAGCCATTCATTCCCGATTTCAAAGCATATGTAATGCTTAGTAGCCAAATTACATTTCCATTTGTAATTTAAACAGGAGCAAACTGGATATTTACTTGATCATTCCAAATCAGCAGAGACCACCAAATAGTGATGGATTTTAAGAAGCATCTTCTTGAATATAAAGAATTTGATTTTTATTAAGATTGAAACATAGGGAAAAGTGAAACCAATATTTGTTATCCTGTCCAGTCAAAGCAGCAGTTCTTATAAGAATATGAGATTTTTGTATCCCAGCAAGAGACTAAAATAAGAGTAAGACTGTGAAACTAATCATAATGATATATTAATAAATACCAAATTGTCATTAGGAAAGAGATATGGTTCCTTTAGGAGGAGGCTTGTTGCTTATTTGAGCAAATAAAACAATACTATGAGTTTAAATATATTTCTTCCTTACAAAATAAAGTAGGCAGCAGGGCAGGTCTCAGGAAGGAGGCCTTCAAATTTACTAGGTTCTGCTGATGCTCCTCGCCATCCTTCTGTCAAAGGCTTGCACCACACAGACAGGTATTTAAAGTTATGGTCAAATTGCTGCTGTCTTTTTGCACAATCTCAGGTGAGGAAACAAAGACTTTGTGTAACTCTTTGCCATTAGGATCTTGCCAACTAGAAAAGAAAACTAATTCAGGGGATACAACCTAGTATCCAGACGTTTATTAAGCAGAATTTAATTGGACTGACAGAACTGTTGGTTTTTTTTCTCCCCGGAATATTGCTTTCTCTTGGCTTCCAATAGCCTCAAGCATTACTTAGCTTGTAAACAGCCATCTTCTCACTTCCTCTTTATATCACTTTCCCTTTGTGTGTATCTGTGTCCAAATTTCCCCTTTTTTATAAGAACACTAGCTGTGTTAGTTTAGGGCTCACCCTAATGACCTCATTTAACTTGATTATCTCTGTAAAGACTCTATTTACAAATAAGGTCACATACTGAGGCACTGAGGGTTAGGACTTAAACATATCTGTTTTGGAGGGACACAATTCAACCTTAAACTTCAAGTCACTAGAATTTGAGGAGATAATACACAATTGTTTTAGCAAAGTACATTCTAGGTGGTCAGTGTGTAAATTTAGAATTGATATACAATATATACAATCTTAATTCTGATTTTGCATCATGTAAATCAGGGGTCTGGGCAAACTATGGCCTGCAGGGCAAATATGGACTGCAACTTGCTTTTGTAAAAAAAGTTTTATTGTAATACAGGCATGCTCATTCGTTCATATTTTGTCTATGGCTGCTTTCACATTGCAATAGTAGAGCTGAGTAGTTGCAGCAGAAACTTGATGATCTGTAAAGCATAAAATAGCTGTTCCTTAAAAGAAGTTTGCAGACCCTTGATTCAAATAATAATTCTCTCTTATTGAATGTTTGTTTTGCCATGCACCAGCTCTGTGCTCTATGTTTTACATACCATAAGTCATTTATGGACTTCCCTGGTGACGCAGTGGTTAAGAATCCTCCTGCCAATTCTGAGAACACAGGTTCAAGCTCCAGTCCAGGAAGATCCCACATGCCGTGGAACAACTAAGCCCGTACGCCACAACTACTGAGCCTGCTCTCTATAGCCCAGGTGCCACAACTACTGAGCTCGCATGCCACAACTACTGAAGCCTGTGCTCCTAGCGCCCATGCTCCACAACAAGAGAAGCCATCACAATGAAAGGACCGTGCACTGCAACAAAAAGCAGCTCCTGCTCACAACAACTAGAGAAAGCCCACGTGTAGCAACAAGGACCCGACACAGCCAAAAATAAATAAATAAATATATAATTTTTTTTTAAAGTCATTTATCTCTGCTTACTCCCTTTTAAAAAAGTGAATACCAAGCACTAAACAGTTTAAAATTTTTGCCCAAGATCATATAGCTAGTAAGGAATGAGACTGGAACTTAAATTCTTATGGATTCCAACCACTCACTTTTTTTTTATTAAATTATATTTTCACAGTAATAAATTCCTTGTCATTGTGGTACAATAAGAAAGATAGTTGGTCTCTATCCTCAGTTCCTAGAACTTTTAGAGCTCCTAAAACCCTTGGAATTCCCTGAGTGATCAGATGATCAAAGTATCTTTTGTTCTAATAAGGTGACTCTTGGTGGATTCTCAGATAGCTTCAGGCTCAGGGCTGGCCACCAGAAAGAACAAGCTTTGATTAGAAGTTTGAACTTTCAGCCCCAGCCCTTAACCTCTGGGAGGGAAGAGAAACTAGAGATTGAGTTAATCACCAATGATCACAATCATGCCTATGTAATAAAACCTCCATTAAAGACACTCAAATGACAAGGTTTAACGTGCTTATGAATTGGCAAACACATCCACATTCCTGGAGGGTGGCACACCCCAACTGCAGGAGACAGATGTTCCTGTGCTCAGGACACTCTGGACCTCTTCCTATATACGTCTTAACCTGGCTGTTCATTTGTATCAACTATAATAAGCTATAACAGCTAAGTATAACATTTTCCTGAGTTCTATGAATCATTCTAACAAATTATTGAACCTGTGGGTGGTACCTCCAGCTTTGTAGCCAAGTAGGACAGAAGTGTTGGTAACCTGAGGACCTGATATTTGCAACTGGTGTCTGAAGTGAGGACAATTGTTTTGGGACTGGACTCTTAAACCTGTGGGATCTCATGGTAAATTTGTGTAGTTAGTGTCAGAATTAAATTGAATTGTATGACACCCTATTGATATTGAAGAACTGGAAAGTTGGTTGGTGTGAGGGAAAAAAAAAAACAAACAACAAAAAAACCTCTCTTCATCTGAAATAAAATGTCACACTTAACCTACTTATTTGCCCTTTATACTCTGCAACTGTTTTAAATATCTTGAGATACACTCAACTGTGTCATTTCCATTTTTTCCTTTTTATTAGAAATACTGATAAAATGTTCTGAACATCTCACCTCCCAAACATATGAAAATGAGGCCTTCTATGTGTGAGTACATGAAACCCAAACATGTAGCTTAGACAAAAAACGAAAAACAAAAACATACCTCAGTGGACAATTATTCAATCAATAACTTGTCTGTCATGCTACTGTAAGGATAATCAGTTATGATAACATAAGTAATATCTTATTCACAAATGCAAACTGTTGTTCTTTAAAATGTTTACTCTTTATTTAACAAAGATTGAGGGACCAAAATATTCTGGATATATTTTCTAGGTCCTGAGTACCCAAAGACAAATGCAACTTTGTCCTCCCAGAATTCAGAGTCCATTTGGAGATATAGAAGTAGAGAAGCATCTCTACATATTAGCCAGTACTTATGTTCATTCGATCTTAATTTGGCCCACTTTGTCTATTAGATTCTGAACCTGGATACAAGCTATGAATAGGTGGCTTCTTGGCTAGCCACCAGCTTATTCTTGACTCTCTGATGGCAAAATGTGGTTCTCCATTCTTATCTTCCTTTTTCCACTAGTATAGTGCTGTATTAGTAAAACTATCAAGACAAGGGAATTCCCTGGCAATCCAGTTGGTAGGACTTTGCACTTCCACTGCAGGGGACACATGTTTGATCTCTGGTTGGGGAACTAAGATCCCACAAGCCATGTGGCATGGCCAAAAGGAAAAAAACAAGTCTATTAAGACAAAATAATGAGATAATAGCTCATATATGAAAAGAATATTAATGATGTTATTTGCATCATTTATAAATTTATATTCTGTATGTATAATTCTCTTGTTCTTCCTCATGTAGGGTAGCAAAATTTGTCACCCCAAAATGTCTCTTTGTCATGAGGATTATTTCAAGCTGAAAACAATCCAGGCCTTTAAGATTCAGGAAGAAACTTTGATCTTTCCCTTAACTGCCTGAAGAACTTAGACAGAGGGTTTGTTACAGGAATAGAGCTATCACCAGAGATACCTGCAAAAAATACAGGCTGTGTGTAGTGGGGGAAACTCTTGGAGATCAGAGTCCACTCTTCAACCTGGCCCAACAAACATTTATTTACCAAACATTTGCTTTATGAATTGTCTTCCTCCCCTTTGAAGTCCGAAATCACTACCCTCAACATCCCCTTTTGTCTTTAGCTAAAGATGGTATTTAAGGTGAGGATTTTCAGCCTTTTAGGTGAGTTACTTAGTTTTCCTGGGTCTCCCCCATGTATAAATGTTGTTAAAGTTTGTTTGATTTTCTCCTGTCAACCTGCCTTATGTCATTTTAATTGCGAGGCAAAAGAACTGAGAGGGAAAAGAGGGGAAATTTCCCCTCCCCCACACTAAGTATATAAACGTTTGAATTTAGTTTTTTTTGTTTTATTTCATTATTATTGCCTTCCAGTAAATGGCACTGTTTTTATTCTCAAAAAACATACTTGAATTTCATAACTTTCAATTTTTATGACACAGACTTAAGCAAGTTATCTTGTTAGCTATTTTAATTAAAGCAGAATTTAAAAAACAATGTGCCCTTTCCCCCCAAAAAATTGGTACACATTTTTGTTTTTATTATTTACATCTAGAGATTTAGAATCATATAATAAATTTACCTCATTTATTCATAAAAGTTATTTCTATACATGCCATACATTACAATAGCTCAACATAATTACCGAAGGAAGCTATCAACCTTACTACAGAAACTTTTAGAAACCGAATTATAACCGAAGGAAACTGATTTATTGATTATCTTTTCTTACATTATTTGTGGCTCTACTAAGGATTTTCTACAAAATGTGGGTGTTGTGCTTTTGCATAATTTCTCAGAATTCAATTGTATTATAAGATATTCCTTTTTTGCATGTTTATTCTTTTTATAGGCAAATGTTGAAATGTAGAGTTCAAGAAAGATTTCTAATTTAAACACTCCACAGAGGTACTAAATATCACTGAATATGACATATTTATGTGAATTTCTGTGCTAGGATTTGAGCATAAAGTCAGTATATATTTCAGTTATTAGCATCTCTTTATGGGAGTAAAGTGGTGGACCATCCAGTAGAGAGGGACTGACTGCAATTCTGACACATTTTCTCCATCTTTAATGCCCAATCTCTCACAATCTACTGTTTTAAAATGACAAAGTTTCCCTGAGGTAATGAAACCAAGTGGGGCACCATGGGGCTTGCAGCATGGAGGCCTTTTTGTCCCCTATTTCTTGTAGGCAAGACTCCAGCTTCCATGACTTTCCCTGAGTTCCAAAGGGCAGATACAAACAGTTGAAAATCAGCGAGGAAACCACCTGAGGCAAGATTAAAGTGACCAGAGAAGCTCATCAAGATTAGGAGACTGACCACCTGAGACTCTGCACAGGCCTTAATCTTGTCATCAACCCCACCCTTCTGAAACTCTGCAGAAGAAAGAAGAATGCAGGACTGTTACTACCTTGATCCTTATTGCATACCCTTGACCACAAGCCCTTACTATAGGACTTCTCCCTATTCCCCAGGGAGGGGGGCACAGTTCTTGAGGTGCTAGCCTGGCTATGTTCCCCTCTTTGCCTGGCAAAGAATAGTCACCCTTTCTTTCTCCTCCAAAACTCTGTCTCTGTATTTCATTTTGGCATCAGTGTACAGGGAGCCAAGATTTTGGCAACAGTAATGCCCCTTTCTAAATGTATATAGAGACAATTAGTAAATCCAACAGAGATATAAGAGGGAAAAATAAACACTATTTCACTTGGTGGATTTAGAGAGGGCAATCACACCAAATAATTACAATTTCACTGTGTTGTAATTTAAAATGAACAATGTGTGGAACTGAAGAACTTGAGTACATATGCCTGAAGATGCCAGATATTTTATAGAGGACATGACATTTTATATTTGGAATTTTCAATCACTTTTTTTTTTTTTTTTTTTTGCTGTACATGGGCCTTTCACTATTGTGGCCTCTCCTGTTGCGGAGCACAGGCTCTGGATGCAGAGGCTCAGCAGCTATGGCTCACGGGCACAGCCTCTCCACGTCATGTGGGATCTTCCCGGACAGGGGCAGGAACCCATGTCCCCTGCATCGGCAGGCGGACTCTCAACCACTGCGCCACCAGGGAAGCCCTCAATCACTTCTTATATGAAGTTTTTAAGTTATTGCATTTTACATTTACTGGAGAAAGCCAGTGAAAGGAAATGAGAGATATCAGGATGGGGCAGGGGACCTGTCAGCAAAGAAGATCCACCAAATCTCTGCCAGTCCATTGGGAGCTCTGGATCACACATTGCCTGTGTTGACTGAAAAAAATGCACAACCTAAGGGTTGAGAATTATGTTTCATTTGGCAGACAAAACTGAGGACTCAGATAGCTCTGAGAGACTGCTCCATAGAGTTAAGGGAAGAGCCAGGATATATAAGAGCTTTTGCAACAAAGACCAGGTAGTCATAACATCAAAAGATTACTGTTAGTTAAAGAAAACCAGATATCTCAAGTTAAGGAATTTAGCACTTTTTTATATGTGGGAAGATAGAAAAGTCTGGGCTCACTGAAATCATTCCTTTTGATGCCAAAAGCTCAGCCTATGTACACCAATGCCACATCAAATCTTGGACACAAAGTTTTGGGTAAAGTAGAAAAGAATAGCTTTAATTGCTTTGCCAGGAAGGCTCCTGCCCTCAAAAACTGTGTGTCCCAACCCAACAGAGTTTGGTGAGGAGGTTTTTTTTTTTTTTTTTTTACCGTTTTATATATATATTTTCCACATCTTTATATGGTGAGGAGTTTTATGGCAACAGTTCAAGGGTGGGGTGGCTGATAAGATTAGCATGTGTGCAGGGCCTCCACTCCTCTAATCTGGTCTCAGGTAATCTTGATGAGCTCCTCCAGTTCCTTTAATGTAGCCTCAGGTGGTCTTTCTCTAGTATGAGGAATGCCAACCTCTTAAAAGAGCTTAAATACATTGTTATGTGTATCCCTTAGGATGGAACAAGGACCCTGCTCCAAGGTTGCACTATTGTTTCCTGGCAGCCTCTCCCTTGTCTTTGCATCCCTTCCCTTCCTGGATTAGCAACTGTTTGAAGTTGACATTTGGAACTCAGAGAAGCTCATGGAGGCTGGTGTTTAGAAACAGGGGACAGAAAGTCTTCTGTGTCCAGAAGCCCCACATGGTCCTGCTCAGTTTCAATTTGATATGTTTTCCTCAGCTATCTGGAGCCAGTATCCTGTTCTTCTCCAAACCTGAGTCCCCCATAGGGTGCACAATTGGGGGTGGCTGCAGTGGCTAAGGGTTTGGCAGTGGACAGCCCATTTGTCTCCATCCTGAATTCCCTCAGGGCTCATCATCCAGTATGGCTGCAGTGGCTTGATGGCTGCAACATCCTTTGTTTACTGATATGGCAGGCAACATTTTTCATTCACATCTGGTAGAAGAGTCTTGCACTGGGAGAAAATGTCGAGGCCCTTGTACCACAATTTTGCTCAGTCATTCGTGCCTCCAAAACAGCATGCCCTAGGCTGCCACTTTTACTGAACACAAGTTTGTGTGTCCAAAGTACAGTGAGACCAAACAAACTGAAATCCCAGAGTTTGGAGCAGAGAAAATTCTATTGCAAGGCCAAGCAAGGATAATGGGTGGCTTGCACTCAAAAACCCCAAACTCCCTGATGGTTTTGGGGGAAAATTTTTATAGGCAAAATTTGGAGTGAGGGCAGCAGGGTGTGTGGCTTTCTTCTGATTGATTGCTGGTGAGGTAACAAGGAAGTGTCCTAGGAATATTTTCCTCAGCCTGAAGTTACCATCCTCCACCTGGGTGGGGACCTTAGTTCCTACAGAAGAGCTCAAAGATATTGTTATATATATTTCTTGAGAAGGAATCAGGACCTTGCCCCACGGCTGCAGTATTGTTTCTTGACTGCTCCTCCTTTGTTTTTGCATTCCCTCCCTTCCTTGATTAACAACTGTTTGAACCTACCCTTTGGAACTCAGGGAAGATCAGGAGCCTGAATGAAGCCTATTTCATACAAACAAGAAATGGGGGACACAGGAAGGCTTTTGTGACCAAGAGGACCCCAAATCATCCTGCTCGATTTCACCAGTACCTCTCTTAGTCATTGGCCAGAGGCCATCACTAAAATGTGACCTTATCTTGAAATCTGAGGCCAACAGCTACCAGCTGGAGGCTGCCAGTTAAACTCCTCTCCCCAGTTCTGGGAAGTGTGTCCTTTCTTAAAGAGGACTCTGAGTATCCTGACTGCATATCTGCCACAGCACCTAAAGGAGTAGTTAAATTTGTATAATGCAAAATCCATCAATCATTGCAGTCCATTTGGTTAATATGTTAATAATTATTGTATAGTGAAAGGGAGCAGAATTTGCCACCCCAAAATATATCTCTTTGGCATTAGGATTATCTTGATCTGATTATTTTTAAGAAAAAAACAGACAGGAGATAACCAATAGAATTTATCCTTTTGTAAGAGACATTTACGTTTATATGGAAAATCTCCATTTGTGAGGGGTTCTTCCTATCTATACCAGGTAGAGGAGGTGACTAAAACTCTAGAAACTCTTATCACTGGAGAGGGCAATGACCAAATGTGCATAACAACCATACCCTTGTTAACTGTGCTTCCTCTTCAACCATACCCTTATTAACTGTGATAACTTCCCATAACTGGTTCCTCCTGCCCCACCAGCATCTTTTGCTTTTGGCTGGAGGTGGTATTTAAAATGTGGTGAGTTAGGCCATTTAAGAGAGTTACTCGGTTTTCCTGGGTATCTTCCAATTATACAAGAGGTATATATAGTATTATAATTATGTTTGTTTTCCTACTGTTAATCTGTATTTTATTAGAGGGGGTGTCTCAGCCAAAAATCTATATGGGTAAAGGGAAAATTATTTTTCCTCCCCTACAATAGTATAACATAAAACATCATCTACTTGACTATATTTTAACTATTTGGTTAGTGTTGGGTGTTATTGTTTTTTCATTACAAAACTGATTTTACTTTGGATTTATAAAATCATTTATGAACTCAGCTTGGACCCAGATAAAGAAGGTAATGGGTTTGGGACAGGCCACTCCAAAATAAGGCCATATTGGCATATTGATTATTTTGAATTAAACTTAAGAAACAGCAAATGCAAGAGGAACACATTTGTTCCTGTGAAGGCAGGAAATAAATCTCCCATGTGAAAGGTACTTGTCTGTACTAACCAGGAGGTAGAGACATCCTCATAACCAGAGATAGAGAATTTAGGGCTGAGAAGGTTGTATAAACAAAACTTGTTATTTCTACACTAATTTACAAGCCCAAACTTCTTTGTCTTGTCAATTGTTCACAAATATTTTGTTCCTTTGTCTAAACGATGTAAAATTGCCTGTGTTAGAGCAGGCAGGTAGCTATATATGAGCAGAGAAAGGGGGGCATGGGTCAAATGACAGGAACCATACATCTTGTGAACACTGGGGGTCCTTGGGCAGACAAACAAAAGCAGGAACCTCAGAATGACAGGAAACCACACATTTTAGGGTGATGAGCGTCCTGGATGCAGACAAAGGAAGGGGGGAAAAGGGAATCTCTGGCATCAGAATGTAACCATTTGATGATTATGCCCTCATTACAATAAAATTAATCTTTCAGATAAGAAGTTCCATTCATGCACCAATGCCATGACACTTTTAATCAAGACTAAATAAGTCCAACAAGAAGATATAACAATTATAAATATATATGCACCCAACATAGGAGCACCTCAATACAAAAGACAAATGTTAACAGCTATAAAAGAGGAAATCAACAGTAACACAATAATAGTGGGGAACTTTAACACCTCACTTATACCAATGGACAGATCATCCAGACAGAAAATTAATAAGGAAAAACAGCTTTAAATGACACAATAGACCAGACACATTTAATTGATATTTATAGGACATTCCATCCAAAAACAGCAGGATTACACTTTCTTGTCAAGTGTACATAGAATATTCCCCAGGATAGATCACAACCGGGGTCACAAATCAAACCTTGATAAATTTAAGAAAATAGACATCATATCAAACATCTTTTTCAACCACAATGTCATAAGATTAGAAATAAATTACAGGGAAAAAATATTAAAAAAAACCACATGGAGGCTAAACAATACATTACTAAATAACCAAGATATCACTGAATAAATCAAAGACAAAATCAAAAAATAATTAGAGACAAAAGAAACTGAAAACATGATGATCCAAAACCTATGGGATGCAGCCAAAGCAGTTCTAAGAGGGAAGTTTATAGCAATACAATTCTTCCTCAAGAAACAAGAAAAATCTCAAATAAACAGTCTAACGTAACACTTAAAAAAGCAGAGAAAGAAGAATAAACAAAACCCAAACTTAGTAGAAGGAAAGAAATCATAAAGATCAGAGCAGAAATAAATGAAATAGAAACAAAGAAAATGATAGCAAAGGTCAATAAACTAAAAGGTAGTGCTTTGAGAAGATAAAAAACATTGATAGACCTTTAGCCAGACTCATCAAGAAAAAGAGGGAGAGGACTCAAATCAATAAAATTAGAAATTAAAAAGAAGTTACAGTGCTCACGGCAGAAATACAAAGCATCATAAGGATCATACAACATGATCAAGTGGGATTTATCCCAGGGATGCAAGGATTCTTCAATATACACAAATCAATCAATGTGATACACCATATTACCAAATTGAAGAATAAAAACCATATGATCATCTCAATAGACACAGAAAAAGCTTTCAACAAAATTCAACACCCATTTATGATAAAAACTCTCCAGAAAGTGGACATAGAGGGAACCTACTTCAAAATAATAAAGGCCATATATGACAAACCCACAGCAAACATCATTCTCAATGGTGAAAAACTGAAAGCTTTTCCTCTAAGATCAGGAACAAGACAAAGATGTCCACTCTGGCCCCTATTATTTGACATAGTTTTGGAAGTCCTAGCCATGGAAATCAGAGAAGGAAAATAAATAAAAGGAATACAAATTGGAAAAGAAGAAGTAAAACTGTCACTGTTTGCAGATGGCATGATACTATACCTAGAAAATCCCTAAGATGCCACCAGAAAACTATTAGAGTTAATCAATTAATTTGGTAAAGTTTCAGGATACAAAATTAATAAACATAAATTTCTTGCATTCCTATACACTAACAATGAAATATCAGAAAGAGAAGTTAAAGAAACAATATCATTCACCATCACAACAAACAGAATAAAATACCTAGGAATAAACCTACCCAAGGAGGTATAAGACCTATACTCAGAAAACTATAAGACACTGATGAAAGAAATCAAAGATGACACAAACAGATGGAGAGATATACCATGTTCTTGGATTGGAAGAGTCAACATTGTGAAAATGACTATACTCCCCAAAACAATCTGCAGATTCAGTGCAATTCCTGTCAAATTACCAATAATATTTTTTACAGAACTAGAACAAAAAATCTTAAAATTTGTATGGAGACACAAAAGACCCCAAATAGCCAAAGCAATCTTGAGGGAAAGAAGTGGACCTGGAGGGATCAGACTCCCTGACTTCAGACTATACTACAAACCTACAGCAATCAAGAAAATATTGTACTGGCACAACAACAGAAATATAGGTCAATGGAACAGGATAGAAAGCTCAGAGATAAACTCACACACCTCTGGTCAACTAATTTTTGACAAAGGAGGCAAGGATATACAATGGAGAAAAGACAGTCTCTTCAGTAAGTGGAGCTGGGAAAACCAGACAGCTACATGTAAAAGAATGAAATTAGAACACTCCCTAACACCATACACAAAAATAAACTCAAAATGGATTAAAGAACTAGATGTAAGAACAGACATTATAAAACTCTTAGAGGAAAACACTTTTTGGCATAAACCACAGCAAGATCTCTTTTGACCCTCCTCCTAGAGTAAAAGAAATAAAAACAAAAATAAACAAATGGGACCTAATGAAACTTAAAAGATTTTGCACAGCAAAAGAAACTATAAACAAATGAAAAGACAACTCTCAGAATGGGAGAAAATATTTGCAAATGAAGCAACTGACAAAGGATTAATCTCTAAAATTTACAAGCAGCCTATGCAGCTCAGTATCAAAAAAGAAACAGCCCAATCCACAAATGGGCAGAAGACCTAAATAGACATTTCTCCAAAGAAGACATACAGATGGCCAAGAGGCACGTGAAAAGCTGTTCAACATCACTAAGTATTAGAGAAATGCAAATCAAAACTACAGTGAGGTATCGCCTCACACCAGTGAGAATAGGCATCACCAGAAAATCTACAAACAACAAATGCTGGAGAGGGTGTGGAGAGAAGGGAACCCTCTTCCTCTGTTGGTGGGAATGTAAATTGATCCAGCCGCTATGGAGAACAGTATGGAGGTTCCTTAAAAACTAAAAATAGAATTACCATATGACCCTGCAATCCCACTACTGGGCATATACCCGGAGAAAACCATAATTCAAGACACATGAACTCCAATGTCCATTGCAGCACTATTTACAATAGCCAGGTCATGGAAGCAACCTAAATGCCCATCAACAGATGAATGGATAAAGAAGTTGTGGTACATATATACAATATGCGGTACATATATACAATTACTCAGCCATAAAAAGGAATGAAATTGGGTCATTTGTATAGATGTGGATGGACCTAGAGACTGTCATACAGAATTAAGTAAGTCAGAAAGAGAAAAATAAATACAGTATATTAACCCATATATGTGGAATCTAGAAAAATGGTACAGATGAACTGGTTTGCAATGCAGAAATAGAGACACAGTTGTAGAGAATAAAGGTATGGACACAAGCCGGGACAAGTGGGAGAGGTTGGTGGTGGTGGGGTGAATTGGGAGATTGGGATTGATATCTATACACTAATATGTATAAAATAGATAACTAATAAAAACCTGCTGTATTAAATAAATTAATTAAATAAAATTCAAAGAGAACAAAAAACAATAAATAAGGGCAAAAATTTCTCCTCTCCTCGGGAAGGTAGAACTGGGATGAAAATCAGGAAACATGACCCATACCCCTCCCTCCTCATTGAATATTCTACCCATTCATTTTCATGCCTTATATAACCAGTTTGTGAAAGAAGTTCATGGCAGCCACTCACCTGAGTCTGCCCATGCTCCGCTTGAGAGTGTATATAGCTTAATAAATCCTTGCTTTCTTTCCTTACTTCATTTCTTATCTCTGAATTCTTTCTGTGACAAGACAAGAACCTACTCTCAGGTAACATCTGCTCTGGCCACTTCTTTGAGCCCCATATTACTATGAGCTCCTCTAGGTCCAAATTAAATTTGTTTTTCTCCTATTAATCTGTTTCATGTCAATTTAATTATTCGACCAGACAAAGAATCTAGAAGAGGAAAAAGGAAACTTTTTCCTCCCCTACACAGGTGACTTGGTTTCCACTGAAAAATAAAAACATTCTACTGTGGCCTTTGCTATCATAGAGTTATAATATCATTATCAGTAAGCTGTACTTATTTTTAACTTAGTGATATCCTATCATATCCTTCCCTTACCCTTGACTAAATAGAGTTAGATGGTACAAATAAGAGCCATATAATACCTGTGGGACATTGGCGATATCTCAGCAACATTAATCCCGAGCTTTCTGCCAAGAGAAAAACCTGAGGACACATAAGTAGCCATAAGGGAAACAGATTTATGAGACAGTTGAACTAGAATTCCTTGCAGTTAAATCCAGATTAAAGTTACAATCATCTTGAGAAAAGGGAGTAGCAGTCTTTCCAAAATGCTCTTGCACCTTCTTCCAGAATTTTCCATTGGCCAAGAACTGTTTCAGCGTCAGACTGGATAAGTCCTAGCTGTGATATGTTAGAAAAGCATAAGGCATGGAGTCATAAGACCTGCATTCAAACTCATCTTTGTGGCTAAATAGCTATATGACTGCGAATAAATCAGGTGAAATGTTTGAGCCTCAATTTTCTCATAGATAAAATGTTAACAATATCTCACAGGGCAATTGTGTTAGTCAAAAGACCTAATATATGTGAAAGTGTCTTGGAAATACTCATTCTTGCTTAAAAGTATAAGATATTAATGAGAATACCTTGCTGAGAGGGATACTAAAGCCTTTGCTGCAGTATCGTTAGGGGAAAAATGATTAGAGATTTGCCCTCTACTCCCTTCTATGAAATAGAGTAGTAGAAATATTCTACTATCCAAGCTTGTTCCCTCCAGTAGAATTGTTCTCTCTGAAATTTACATTCTTTGAGAGTGCACAAATCCCTCTTCCTCTGTAAAACTTCTCTGATCATCTAAAACTCTGTCCCTGTATTAATTTCCTAAATCTTTATGTTAATTCATTACCTTATATTATTAGTTTATTTTTATCAACTGTAACTGAATGACACAAGGGGAAAATACAATAGTACTTTACTTGGAATCAGGAGAGAAGGGTTTTTGTCCCAGTTCATATTTTTTTTATGTTTTATTCTTTGTTATAAAAACAGAATAACTTCTAAGATACCTTTCTGCCAGTTAAAAAAAATGCATATGTATTATTCTACTGCTTAGTGTTTCCTCCTGGAGAAAAATTCTAAGTGTGTGTGTGTGTGTGTGTGTGTGTGTGTGTGTGTGTTTCCCCTGAAATGCTCTTGGGGTCATATTTTCAGACTCACACCCTGTTTTTTAATCCCTGCAATCAAGCTAAAAAGTAAAAATAAATCTCTTTATTAGCAAAGTGTTACTGCTTGAAGGTAAATTCTGTGACTCCCCCTTAAAGACTCAAACCATTTCCCCATGCCTTATATGAGTCAGCTATTTAACTTTATTATATAGCTAATATTTTATTAAGTTCCACTCAAAATTATTGAAGCATATTGATTATAAAAATTTTAGGGCACTTCATTTTCTGTGACTCACAGAATGTGAACATAATAATCAAAATTGTAAGTCAAAATGAATAGATTATGTAATTCTTATAATGGGTTCCAAGCTACTATAATTTAAATTTTTAAAATCTAAGTTAAAGTAATTAAATATGGGTTGCAATTTTAACCTGCCTTAAGATTCATCAGGCAACTTAACACACATGCACTCCATCTCAGCAATGTTCACTAGAATGTCTCACCTCTTTAATATTTTCTGGACTTCATGGCCCAATCCCAAATTTTAGGGAAATCCCACTATACACATTCTCTGTCTTGTTTCACCCTTACTACAGTTAGAGATTCTGGTTTTGTTATAGCCATTGGAAATTTAAAGTCTCCCCTTAGAGTTGTTCTCTAATTTCTATATGTATAGAAACAAGAGTAAGCATAACACCTACCAACGTTTCCAACCACTTTGCTCTAACTTCATTCTTATGATTTTGCTAGTGAGGCATTTGACTATTAATATCTAACTCCAATAGGAAAACCTACATTCCCTGTGCTTCTTATCCTTTTGTCTATGAAATGCTATGTAGGCATTGTCTCCAATATATGTGTAGACATTAATAAGGTTTGTTTATGTTTATGAACATCATCTTCATTTTATCTTCTGTAGTCATTAATTATATACTAATTTCTTCCCATAGTTATGATCTCAAACCTAAAAGTCAGCCAACTATTTATTTGCATTAGATGGGTACCTAAATTCATATTTGATTAAATTAGATCATTCTGCTTTATCATACTTGAACATTTACCTATCCATTAGGCATTTTTCATTCCTTCTTTCCTTTTTCCTCTTTTTAATTTTTTTCTTTAAATTTCCATCTATACAAATTTATTAATTCATTTGAGAAGCAAAGAAGCATATAATCTCTTGGCATTCAATCTAAACTTAGAGCATTTTGACCTTGAATTCTGCTAAGACTTTCCCAAGTGCCTTGGGTCCAGGTGTGGTTGCTAAGATACGTGTTATTAATCTTCCAGTAAAAAATATAGGGGTCAGGGTATAAAGAAGTATGTTTACTAAGGAGTCTTGGTAATTAATTTGCTTGGAATTTAGAACACTTCATGTGATTAGAAAATATTTTAACTTTTTCAATTGTTTTCCTTTTTGTTTTATATATGATAAAAAAAATCCTCAATTCAAGGAGGGAAACCTGCACATTTTTATAAATTGGAGTACACTATTTTTAAAATTATTTTATTCCACAGCTATTTATGTAATATAGCATATTCTTTCTAAAATTTTATATGACTTTTAATAAAAATTGAATTACCACAAAGAATACATTTTTAAAACACAAAAGATGAGTAAAAGTAAGAACAAAGAAATGCTAGGCTAATATAAGCAATGTAATTGGTCATTAACTTTGACCCCCAGCTTCCTGAATCCTGAACATAAAGGTAAACTTGTTAAATTATATCACTCCAGTGGTTTCATAAAATAAATCTTACTGTTTATCAAGAAATGCATACATTTTCATGAAAATTAATCTCTTAATTTTTGTTTGAGAGGGAAAATATTGAATGTCATAATGGACAATATATCCAATAATTTTGTGGCTAGTATAAGCAGTGGCCCACATTGAATTCTACCTGTCCACACAGGAGACACTGCTTAAATATTTGCTGAACTGATTTCAATTCCCAATCTCAATGCCTGCTCCTGGCTCAGCACAGTACCTTTGTACTCTCACCAACTGTTCTTTGTGTGTTTACAACTGTTTATTAATAGTCTCTAGTCTTATAGCATACTCCAGCCTACTATTACAATGGAGAGAGCACACTTTTGAGTCCAATAAGACCTGGTTTTGAGTCCTAGAACCACCATTTATTAGTTCTCTACCTTGGGCAAGTTAGTTATCTTCTTTATTCTTTATTAATCTATCAACAGGCCTAGTAATAGTCCCTATCTCATAGAACATGAACATTAAATTTAATTATATAATGTATATGAAATATACAGCACTGTGCCCAACTCACAATAAACACTAGATAAATGTTAAATCTCAGTATTTTAGTTTTTCTAAAATTCAAATCTGAACACATTGCTCCATTATTTAAATGCCAATAATTTTCAACTGCCCACGGAATGAAATATCAACTTCTAAGAATGACATGCAGAGTTCACCATGGGCAAGTTACTGCTTACTGCTCAGAGTACCTGCTCCCTGCATTCTCTTCATATTAATCATACAAACATTGTTGTTCATAATCCCTAATCCCATTCCATTTGGATGTGGCAGACTCAGCCTTAAATATCTGCAGATCTCATTCATCTCTTCCAATCTTTCAACCTGAAGATGGACAATTCATTTTTCATAAAACACAAGTATGATCACCAGGAGATAGTGTTCCCTAAACATCCAGGCTTAAGAGATTTGTCTTCTTCTCTATCACTCTCTACTTTATGTATTTATGTAATCATAATTTTCATACTTAATTAGATTTCTTTATACTATGATCTCAGTTATATCATGTGCCTGCATAGTATAATTTTTAAATTTTTCTAATATATGAACTTTTTTATTTCTGAAAAATATTCATGTACAACTCTCTATATATACACATTTGCACTATATAAAATATGCACAAAATAGACATTAAAAAGGATGAGATAAACATATAAAGAGAAGTGTGACTATTTTCTCAATGTCAAACCCTGTTCTGGAAATCATTGATTTATTTAAGCGTAAAGTCCTGGAGAACAGAGACTTTGTTTTTAACCTCAGTGCTCTGCACAGTGTTCAGCTTTGTTGTAAATATTGTTTGTAGAGTGACTGAATTAATGAATAATATTTATTTATATTAATCATGATAAAGAACAAAGTATTCCAGTGGGGATACCTAAAATGACCACTGGTTATTACTTTATGGCTCTCTAAGTTGTTCAAAGCTTAAAGCTCAGAGTATGTAGATAGGTGGATAATTAATAATAAAATGAATAATATGTGATATTTATTGAGGAACTCTTATAGAATGGTCTCATGGAATAGATAGACAGCATATTTTTAATTCATCTCTTTTGATTAACAACATTTTTTTTCCACAGTGAATTTTTTTATAGAAACTGAAGAAAGGGAATTTAAGTTAAAAACTCCTGGAATGCAGATATTCTTATAAGATATTCTTATTTCTTAATTGATAAGATATTCTTATTTCTTAATTGAAGGGTGATCCAAATACTATATGCACTGGGAATTCCCTGACAGTCCAGTGGTTAGGGCTTCACACTCTCATTGCCAAGGGCCCGGGTTCTATCCCTGGTCAGGGAACTAAGATCCCACAAGAAGCTCTGCATGGGCAAAAACAGACAAACAAACAGACAAAAACAAAGAAAACCCCAAAATACTGTAGGTGCAGATTTACAGATAATGACATTAATACTACTACTACTACTAAAACTCTATCACCAAATGTTTACTGATTATTTCCTCTATACCAAGCACTGTTCTGAATCATTTTACATCCATTAATTACCGTAATCCTGACCCAAATTTATGGGTTAATATTACCTCCTTTTTACAGATAAAAAATCAAAACATAAAATGTCTTAATATATTGTTCAAGATTATAGAGGTAGAAAGTGATGTAGCTAAGATTTGAATCCAGATATTCTTGGCTATGGCACCTATCCTTTTAATGATTATTTCATACTGCCTTGAACATGTCTTATTCAAATACTTCTATATTCATTCCTCTGTCAATGGACATTTAAGGGAGGAATGGGGGCTTCCCTGGTGGCGCAGTGGTTGAGTCTGCCTGCCAATGCAGGGGACGTGGGTTCGTGCCCCGGTCCGCGAGGATCCCACATGCCGCAGAGCGGCTGGGCCCGTGAGCCATGGCTGCTGGGCCTGCGCATCCAGAGCCTGTGCTCCGCAACGGGAGAGTCCACAACAGTGAGAGGCCCGTGTACCGCAAAAAAAAAAAAAAAAAAAGAAAAAAAAGGGAGGAATGGATAAAGAGGATGTGGAACATGTATATAATAGAATATTACTCAGCCATAAAAAAGAATGAAATAATGCCATTTGCAGCAACATGGTTGGAACTAGAGATTGTCACACTGAGTGAAATAAGTCAGACAGAGAAAGACATATAACATATAATATCACTTGTATGTGAAATCTAAATAAGTTGTGCAAATGAACATATTTACATAACAGAAACAGAGTTGCAGATGTAGAAAACAAACATGGTTACTGGGGTGGGAGGGAGGGATAAACTGGGACACTGGGACTGACAAATACACACTACTATATATAAAATAGATAACTAATAAGGACCTACTGTATAGCACAGGGAACTATTCTGAATACTCTGTAATGACCTATATGGGAAAATAATCTGTAAAAGACTAGATATATGTATATGTATAACTGATACACTTTGCTATACATCAGAAACTAACACAACATTGTAAATCAATTATACTCTAATAAGAATAAAAAAATACTTCTAGAATTAATTAATGGTATGGAAAAGCAAAATAAGGGCAATCTGTTGTCAATTATAGAGATCTGAATTTTAAGTGACAGTATATTTGCTGAGTTCCATAATATTGTAGAGCCTTTTATAATCAAAACATACAATTAGTTTCTTGTGTTTTAAAGATTTAGATGAGAATATAAAGTGGGTGAAAACACGTATGCATGTTCAAAGCACCTTTCTTTTTTGAGAGTTGATAGCTGATAGAATAGTTGAAATTACTGCTAAAGTCTCTAGGTAATGACTTTATCAAATGAGATATCCCTTTGTTGTGATAATTATTATTATGAGACCTTGAAACTTAATTAATTGGTGTTTTTTTTGCTATTTTATTGGCAGTCAGATAAAGTTCTCTATTACTGTGATGGTAACACACTATGACATTACATTACAACTGAAAAGTAATTATCTTTATTGGACAGTATGTCAAGTGAAAGGTGAATGGTATGTAAACTTCTTTATTGTAATGTAAAATGTCCCTTTTTATTGCACTATGTGTATTCAGCACCTATAGCTGAGCTTTGCACTTTAGATAGAATATAAATTAATAAATAATTTGCTATTAAAAGTATAAGAAATATAATTGTAAAGATGTTAGATTCCTACCTAAGTTGAAATATATGTTGAATTTTTCTGTTAAATAGTTATAAAATATTTCATACCCTTAAAAATGCAGCAAACTTTACCAATGAGTAGTTTACTTATCTATTGACTCTTACAATTTACAAGACTTGAGCTCAAAACTCATATTGGCTTGACCTTTCAGGAGACTATGGATCCATTGGCCTGGTAAGCTAAGATGTCTCTCATCCAGGTAAAATATAAGTCAGGCTTCTCAATTTTAATAAGTGGCATGCTGAACTAAGTGAAAACAGATGCAAAGAAGCAGATGAGGCTGAAGGTAGAGTATAAGCTTTCCTTTTATAAATAACAAAATATGGTTCTGCTGGCATGCTATTTTATAATATGCACCTCAGAACTGTTTTGATTAAGAAAGTTATTCAAGAAATTATAACCTCTTCAGGAACTTCCCTGGTGGTCCAGTGGTAGAGAATCTGCTTTCCAATGCAGGGGACGTGGGTTCAATCCCTGGTAAGGGAACTAAGATCCCACATGCTGAGGGGTAACTAAGCCCAGGTCACAACTACTGAGCCTGCACACCTCAACTAGAGAGAGAAAACCTGCATGCCACAAATAGAGAGAAGCCTGTGCGCCACAACGAATAGCCTGCATGCTGCAACTAAGACCTGACACAGCCAAGAATAACATAAATAAATAAATAATAAAAAAGAAAGTACGACCTCTTCCAACCTCCAATGGATACAAAAACAGTATTCTAGACCTGCACTGTCTAATGAGTATCTCTGGGCACACATGTCTTATGAGCACTGAAAGTGTCGCTCGTCAGAACTGAGATGTGCTCTAAGTATTAAATATGTGTTGGATTTCAAAGATTTAATAAAGAAAACAAAGATAAGATATTTTTTCATAATTTTTATATTGATTACATGTAGAAATGATAATAGTTTGAATATATTAGGTTGAATAAACTATATTAACAAATTTAATGTCACCTAATCTTTTTATTTTTAATGCAGCTATTAGGAAATTTAAAATTACACATGTGGTTTCTATTCTATTCTATTCTATTCTATTGAAAAGCTCTGCTCTAGACCTTAGAAGAGTAGCACCTGGAGCCTCTGGGTCTGTAAACAAAATTCTCAGCACTTTGACTAACCTACTGCCTAGGGATCATAGCCTGTTTCAGAGTTTGTCAATACAAGAGCAAGTCAGAGAAGGTATCATGAGAAACAGTGAGACAGATAACATGCCCCTCTTGGGAAGGGATGTTTAACAGAGTAAGGAGAAAAGCAGCAAGTAAACTGCAGGCTCCCCTTGCTTCTTTATGTAAAGCCTCCTTGTCTATTTACCGTATGAGAGCTAAGTGTATAAAACATGACATCATACTGGGCTAACGCAACCTTACTCCTATTTTCAGTTAGATGCTCCCCAAATAGCAAATGTGAAAATTGGTACATCTACCTAGGACCAGGGAATGGTGTCACACCCAAGGCACTGGTATGCATTACAATAGATCATTTAGTTTTGAATAACATGGAATTTCTTCTATTATTAAATTCCAGGGGGAAAATTAAAATGAAAAATAAAATTCCATTATTTTTCATAAATTTGAATCTGTAATAACTAAATTCAAAATTTTTCTAATCCCAGTTTTTGTTCTGAATTGTCTCATTCGGGTGGCCCTTAGACAGTTCAGACAGCTGATTAGATTTTAAATTTCTTCTGGAGCAAATGCCACCTGACCAATATTAAATTGGATGTTTTTCCTTCCCTGTACTAAGATTATGCTTCTCTGCTCACAGTCATGTGATTTGCATATATGTTCTGTAGGCAGATTATATAGCCCAGCTTCATTGACTTAGGGTTTTGCAATAACATGTGATGTTGTCAATTGAATATAAGGAAATAATGATGCTTTCCATTAACAAGTGGAAGTTTAAGGGTGAGTATATGGTTAAGTTAAGCTGTTTTCCATTCTTCATCGCTGGCATGAGAATGGCATGTTCTGGTTAGGAACCAATCAGCTTGGCCTCAGAATGAAAATAAACATCTTGTTTTGAATGGGGCAGAGGCAAGTAGAGTCAAAGCTTATGTAACAGGAGAGAGGAACATTTATTGCTTTCAACCATTGATTACTTACATTATTTGTTACCACAGCAATTTTGTCTGAAGCAACAATTGTAAGCTGGTGTGTTGTTTATGTTATATAATTATGGATTTAATGATAATTAGGCAAAATTTGATTCTAAAACCCAGGGCACAGTACAATGCAAACCCATATACTCTTACCAAACTAAGACCATATTAGAGGCTTGGTGACATGTGAGGAGGAGGAGGTTAAAGAAAAAAAAGGTAAATTGTCAGGAAACTCAAAAACATCTTTGTCTCATCCTCTCAGTTTGCCAATCACCTTGTATCAATTGTTCAAAGTTCTTCCATAGGAGGACTGGATATGTGAAATGAAGAGAAGAATCTGTAATATTTCCCTTCTGGTCCACTTTTCCTCCTGGATACTGATACAGTATTGTTCCCTCTGAGGAAATATGTTGTAGGATAATAAGTATCACTCTATCAATCACCAAAAAGGTTAATTTGACTACATCATGAAAATCAAAGTCAAGATATATGCAACTCTTAATTAGATGGTTAGTGTTCATTGAAATATAACATGTCATCCCTGTTATATTTGATTGCCAAGTTTTCCATCATGTTTTCTATATTATTTTATGAACAAATTTGTGTCATGACATTAAAGGAAAGCACAAAGTTATAAATAACATTAGTGTTATATGATATCTATATAGCACTTGATAATTACCAGATTATTTTCAAATACATGATTATGTTTCACACTATATCTGAAAAGTTACAGATGCCAATTATTATCATATAAATTTTAAGTGTGAGGAAAGAATATTCAGGGAGACTGGAGAATTCAGCCAGGATTATGTGACTAGAAAGTTTCTGAGTTATACCTGGATTCCATGGCTTCTGTCTTTTATTTGGTGCTTTCTATACTATGCTCTTTATAACAAAGGCTTTGTTGATGTCCCACAAAAATCTTCCCTGCTCCCCAGCCACTTACATAAACATGTAAAATCTGAGTTAAGTGCGTGCTGTTCTAGACTTCTTTTTATCATAACAATCATAGTACTTTTGGGGTTTTCCCCACTAGTTTGACAAATAAGCCCTAAATTCCATGACAGTAGGAACTATAACCTATTATTATTATTTTTTTAATTTACTCCAGCCCCATTTACTTTATTAAGTCCCATACATGCTGCCTTTTAAGTGAGCCACTAGAAAATTAACATTTTAATAATCTGAGAGCATCTCTCTTCTATAAAAGTAAGGATAGGTTTAATAATAATAATACATTATATTGATTGAATCAAATAAATAATTATTAACTTATCTCAGGCAAATAGATCCCTCTCAAGAAGAATATGACTGACCTTACACACCCCATAGCCTCAACTTTAGGTATAGCAACCTGTTTATCAGGCTGACACTCTTACTACACCCTTTCTAAGATAAACCCAGATGATGCGACTTAGTCATACAGTTGGTCAAGGGAAAATAAATGATACAGATATAGGCTCTAAAATAGTGATTCTTAATCTTTGCTACATATTAGAATCACCTGGGGGAATTCTTACAACAGCAATTCCATAGACATTCTATTTTAATTAGACTGGAGTGGGGCCTGCACATCAGTATTCAAAAACAAAAATTTCTGAAATCTAATGCATAACCAGCATTTAGAATCAGCTTCTTAAATTATGTCGTACCAGTCCCTAAAAATTATAGGGACAGCGTAAATGGACAAAGTAGGTATTTAAATTGTTAATCCAACTATAGGATTGTAAGTAAAGAAAAAATATGGGAGACCGCTGTAAGTTAATGTTCACTCAAGAAAGCAGGTTTACTTAACCACAAAACCAAGCAGGCTTGCCTAGCAACAAAACCAAGTGACAGAGGCATAAGACATGCCCCAAAACAATAAAACAATAGTGGCACGAGACCCACATCCTGCCCAGTGAGCTCAGTAAGTTAATGATCCCTAGGACATGCTCTCAGCACACATGAAAAACAATAGTTTATGAAAATGTTCTCATAGTACAGAGACCTGAAATAATTTTTACAGTCCTGGCTTGATCATGTAGAGACAAAAAAACTCCCCTCCCCAACCTGGAGGAGGAGCTGAGGATGGAAGAACGATGACTACTCAAACAAGACAAAGAAGGTCTTTTTCCCCTCCCCACTTTTCCTTTGATTATAAAACTGTAGACCACTAAGTTCTCAGGGTAGCACCCTCTCACCCACCCGCTTGTAAGCCTCACAAGCATTCTATTCTAATAAATCACTTCTTATCTATCACTTTGCCTCTTGATGAATTTTTTCTGTGCTGAGAAATAAAGGACTGGCTCCTAAGACCCCCCGAAGTGACACCTATCAGTTTCAATAAGTCTTACATTTACAGATTTCAGGAAATTCACTGGATGGCAGCATGCAGAACTTTGGCTGCAGTGCTCCCTTTCATTCAAGAATTGCCTAGGACAGTAGACTAAATAAAGAGGGATGTACTACATTACTGTCAGCTGGAGAGGGGAATCAGGCTCTTGTTAAATTTGATTGTTAATTAAAAATTAGTAATACAGCCATTTACCTATCACAAAATCTTCCTGTATTAGTTACTTCTATACAGGTAATTAGAATTCTACTTTGTTACACAGCCTGGCTTGGCCAGGATACCACACACTTTCAACTGTAACATCGATTGTTGTTTGGGTGATCATGAGGAAGTTGCTGGATGCTGCAGTCACACTCATCTTACCCTGACTCAGAGAGTATTTTAAGCCAAAGAGCGCAAAACTCCAAATGAGAGCAGTTATGACATTTAGGCAAGGTATGGTTATATCCCAATTAATCACAGTGACACAAACAGAACAAGCATAAAAATAAACAAGAAAAGTCATTTCCTTTGACAGCAAAATTTTTACTCTAACTTCATCAGGTTGTAGCTTCCTTTATATCTCTTTCAAGCAAGTGAACTTCCTATACTGGCAAATGAAAAAAAAAATGTCAATTTTCTTTGTACAGATTTTAATAATTTAAACAGATAATTATAAAAATATGTGACCCATCTTAGTTTTACATATACCACCTTTTGCAAATATATCATCAGACTAGGAACAAGAGGAATTTGTTAACTTCAGTAATTAAAGACAAGGGAAACAATATCCAGAACCAATGTTCCCATTTGAAAGACACAAATGGTAATGAAACTGAGCAAGACCCTGTGGGGCCCTCCTGGGTACAATTCTTTCCATGTTCCCTCTTTCTTGTTAATAGGAAATAGACTTTAGTCAGCCTCGACATTCCCTGAGTTCCAAAGGGCAGATTCAAACAGTTGCTAATCAGGGGAGGAAAGGAATCAGAAACAAAGGAGAAGCAGTCAAGAAAAAATAGTGCAGGATGGGGTAGCATCGTGGTTCCTCCTCAGGTAATATGTATAAAAATATCTTTGAGTTCTTCTGCAGGAACTAAGGCTGTCACCCAGGTGGAGGATGGTAACTTCAGGCTTAGCACAAGATTCCTGGAACTCTGCCTTCCCTGTTACCTCACCAGCAAACAATCAGCAGAAAGTCTGCATACTGTGGAAGATAATGAACACTCTGATCCCCTCCTCGAATGATTCTCCCTTTAAAAACTTTCATGGTAGAGCAGAATCTTCAAAGTTGGTTCTTGGATACAAGTCTGCCTTCTCCCCATGTTGCCAACCTCCTGAATAAAGCAACTTTTCTTTTCCAACCAACACTTGTCTGTCAGATATTGACTATTGAGCAGCAAACAGCCAAATCTGAGTTCTGTAACAGTAAGAATGGGAAAAAATGTAATTTACAGAAAAATCAAACATATAATAAGATTCAGAATGCCCAACTATGAGCAATATCAAATAAGAAAGTTTTTTTTCAGTAGAATATAAAATGGTTGCAGGTAAGTAACACATTGATCACTGCAAAAAACAAAACATTAAAAAACAAATCAAGAAAGCTTTCTCACATTCAAAAGAAAAGGAAGAGATAAGAGACTAGAAGACAGCCAGAAGATGCAGAATTAGAGATGAGAGCAGACTAAAAGTGACACAATAAAGAAAAATAATCAGTGAACACAAACTTCGCTATACCTGTAGAGACAAAAGAAAGATATTCTAAGATATCCTAACGATTTACATTTTTCTTTGTCATCCTTACAGAATGTGGAGCCTGTTCAGCCTTGAGAGCTAATATAGTTCTGTCAGGTATTGTTCTTCTCTTTTCTGTTCTAATATATTTTTCTCAGATTTACATAATTTTGCCTGAGAAAGGTAGGAAGAGAAAAGTTTCAATGAATAACAGGTACTGATACAGAGCAAGGCCTTATGGGGCTCCTGGGCACAAAATCTTTCTGTGTCCCCTATTTCTTTGATTACAGGAAATAGCCTTTATTCAGCCTCCATGACCTTCCCTGAGTTCCAAGTGGCAGATTCAAGCAGTTGTTAATTAGGGAAAGGAGGGAATGTGAGACAAGGGAGAAACAGTCAAGAGTGAAAAGAGTGCAGCCTTGGAGCAAGGTCCTGGTTCCCCATCAATGCACACAACAATATCTATGAGCTGTTTTGCAGATACTGAAACCTCCTCCACGTGGGAGAAGTTAATGATTAATGGTGGTATGCTGCCCACAAGCATGTAGACCCCAGACCAGTTGGAATCAGAAGGTTGATGATGCTGACTCTACTTACCTCACCACCAACCAATCACAAGAATGTCCATGAGCTGATCATGCCATCTTTGAAACATTACTATAAAATTTCTCACTACCCTCTCCAAGTTGGGACACACGATTTTGAGGGCATTAGCTGGCTGTGGCCCCCTTTGCCTGGCAAAGCAATAAAACTATTATTTTCTACTTCACCCAAAACTGTCTTCAAGATTTAATTCAGTGTCAGGGTACGGAGGCCAGATTTGGCCTCAGTACTATGGATTAAAAGAGACTAGGTAAAGATAGATATATGCAGGTGAAACTTTTTTACTTTAAAGCAAAAACAAAAATTCTAAATCTTACATGCAGAAACAAACAAAAAGTCTTAAAGAAAAGAGAAAAAAAGTGTTGGCATCAGGTTCTCCATCTTCATAACTCTGAAAGCTAGACTATACAGGCACAATTTCTGGAGTATTGAGAGGGAAAGCCTATGAATGGAAAAAATCTTTATGCAAGATATATTTTGTAAAAGTGATGGTGATGGTAGAATATTTTTGGAATATTTCCAAATTTTCCCCATAAAAAGGCAGAATACTCAGATATACAGACTGTATCTTAAAAAAAAATTGACAAGTTTTGTTAGTGAACTAAACTTGGGTGCCCTCACTCATGCTCAGTAAAGCCAATCTATTGATATTAGGTTGTGGTGAAGGGAACTGCAGCATTTATTGCAGGATGCCAAGCAAGGAGTCCAGAACAG
The DNA here is from genome assembly GCF_951394435.1 of Stenella coeruleoalba. Classification (NCBI taxonomy): domain Eukaryota; kingdom Metazoa; phylum Chordata; class Mammalia; order Artiodactyla; family Delphinidae; genus Stenella; species Stenella coeruleoalba. The sequence goes on along the minus strand of NC_137165.1, from coordinate 26,613,017 downwards.
TATTAATGCTCAAAAGCCTGAACTGCCTGATGGATTTCAGGGAGGCATTTTTAAAGGCAAGGTGAGGGAGGGGAGTTGCAGGGTATGTGATCAGCTCCTGTACAATTCTCTGATGGGTTGATGGTGAGGTAACAGGATGCTGTCACATTGGTTAACATTATCAATATTCAGGCTCCAGTAAGTCTGGGGGCTATGTGCTCATGGTCATTAAGTAGTTAACTTCTTCCATTTGATGGAGGTTTTAGCATCTGTAAAACAACTCAGGAATGTGCATCAGATACTGTTATCTAGGTACTTCAGAGAGGCATCAAAGGAGAGGACATTGGCAGAGGGTTCTGTCCTGGGAAGGTCCCCTAAGCCCTGCTCTGTTACAGTTTCCCCCCCTCAACCACAAAGTGTGAGTGAGTGGGAACAAAGCACCAACATCCACAAGCCCTTTATATTCTCAGGGAATCAATGGGACATCTGAGGGATCACAGAAGGTGAGAACCCTCAAATAGCCAACAGACTTCTTGGGAAACACAGTAGGACAATTTGAGAAGAGCATTTAACACTGGGTTGTGTCTTACATATTTTAACATATGGGTTTATGCAAGTGGTCCAGAGTGAAATATATAAGGTCTGGAGTAACTGGAACACTATGAGCTCTCAAAACTACCCAGAAGGTTCTCTCTTCCACTGGAGAGAAATTGTTGGGAGTTGGATAAATTAAGGAGAATAGAGAAAATAGTAGAAAAGAAATGGAAAAAAATGCAGAAAATACAGAATACACAGAAAAGAGAAGGGGCACAGAGCCAGGAGATCAAAGAAACTGTAAGGTAATATTTCTAAACTCATCACAGAAACAAGAGAAGGACTAGTAGAGCAGAAGAACTAGAAAATCTCTTCTTACCTCTCAAAGTCTTAGAAAGCTAATTTAATATATACATAAACAACATTGTTATTGTACCAAAAGAAAGGATAGGGGGTGGAATATTTTCCCTATAGGCAATGAGATCATGCAACAAATATATGCATATAAAATAAAAAGTTCTAACTTAATATTTCAAAACAAATGAAAACTGATCCAAAACATGAAATAATAATGTAAATCAGAATTAGAAAAACTCATTAAGTGATAGAATTCTAGAAAGACAAGAAATAAAAGAAAAATTCATTTCAGAAATAAACTAAAAGAAAAACAAGAGTGAATGCCTTAAGATAGAAAGAAAGACTATTTAAACATCAAGAAAAAATAAAATAAAATATTGAAATGAAGTGACAGATAAAGAACATAATTAAAGTGAATTGAGCATATATATGTGTCACCAAAGGAGAAAGTGAAATCGATGAAACAAGACAAATACTATAACATGAATTCAGAAAAATGTTACTAAAATTTTAAAAAGAAAAAAATCCCTCAAAATTACATATTGAAAGGACAGTACTTCTTAGGGAAAATTATGCCAGAATGCTTCTTTTGAAATGAAGCCCTGAAAGAAAAATAAACAACAAAATAATTGGACAAAATATCAAAATAATTAAGTCATTTAAAGGACAAAGGAAATAAGATGGTGATCAGATTTTTATTGATAATAACACAATGCCAGAGATAATGAATATTTTTGATATTCAGGGAGAGAAAATGTGAGTCAAATGTCATATGTCTATCTAAATGCATAGATAAGTTTCACACACAAACTGTCATAAACTTGCAAAATTGCTTTAGAAAGTACTCCTGAAGATAGAGTAAGGACCTTCTAAAATCCATAAAAGCAAAAGGACCAAAAGCAGAAATTGTAAAAATCAATTTTTTCAGAAATCTGGAAATTAACCATAGGTTTACAGCAATGTAAAGAGTGTTTATTCAAGAAAACTGGCTGAATCTCATTAAGAACAGAAAGCTTTATGAAATCTTAATTGGCTCTATACTCATCATCCTCTCCCAAGCTCTGCAAGTAGCTTTGAAAAACAAAAACTACACAATAAGTCATGATAGCTGTGAAAATCAGAAGGCCAGCAGCTGCTGGAGAAGACAACACAGGATAGATTCAGAGCTTGTTCTATGTAAACAGCTCTATCCTCAGGGCATTTGTGCAAAACCATTATAAGAATTATTTATAATCACAGCTGCCTGAGACAGCAATATCATTTGTGGCTAATAAGAGGCTGATCAAAATATTTAAAGGGAAAAACTAGGAAATAAGTTCCTTTAGGAAGTTCCAAAAAGCTCTAGAATATTCTCGGTGATCAAGAAGACCACAGACATGCACAAGACTGTGTGCATGCCCAGAAAAGGCACAAGAACATTCTGATCTCACCTCTGCCTGACTTTGTAGCTGATGCAAGCAGGAAGTGAAGATTAAGGCAACATTTTTGGAGATTAGAGAGACATCCCAACACACATACAAGCCCTTCTGCAAGGACTGGGAGACTTACTGGTTCAGGGCATTTAAGGGAATCTCTGTCTGGTCCTCAGCTGATCACTAAGCTAACCATGCAGAGACTTCATGGCCATACAAAACATGAATGTAGAATTTACCAAATTAGTGCAGAAAAGACACTTAGACAAACAGCAATAATAACAAAAACAACAGCAAACAAATGACAACAAACAGAACAACAACAACAAAACTCAGAAGAGGGGTAAATCTGACTTCCAGAGTTGCCACATTATAATATTCAAAATGTCCTGTTCTCAACAACAACAAAAAATTATGTTGAAAAACAATTTTCAACAGCAAAAAAAATAATAAACAAGAATATGACACCTACACGGAAAAGAAAAACAAAGAAATGAATAAAAACTGTCCCTGGAGAACCCCAGACATTGGGCTTATTAGCCAAAGACTTTAAACCAACTATTTTACATATATTGAAGGGTTTAAGGAAATCATGTGCAAAGAAACCATGAAAATGATGTCTCACCAAACAGAGGATGCCAATAAAGAGATAGGAACTGTGAAAAGGAAGAAAAAGGAATTCTGGAGTTGAAAATTTAACTAGAGGGGCTCAACATCAAATTTGAATGGGAAGAAGGAAGAATCAGTGCACTTGAAAATGGGGCAATTGAGATTATTCAGTTTGAGGTACAGAAAGAAAAAATAGTCAAGAAAAATCTCATACAGCCTTAGAGGCCTGTGAGATACCATCTAGCAAACCAACATGCACATAGTGGGAGTTCCAGAAAGAAAATAGACAGAGAAAAGAACAGGAAGAATATTTGAACAGATAATGGCCAAAAATCATGAAAACATTAATCTCACATCTGAGAAGCTCAGAAAACTCTAAGTAGAATAATTTCAAAGAGGTCCACACTGAGACACATCATGGTCAAGCTAGCAAAAGCAAAAGGTAAAGAATCTTGAAAAAAGCAAGAGAAAATGACTCATCACATACAAGGGAGCTTCAATAGCTGACTAATAACTGCTTGATTATCATAAATCATGAATGCTAGAACACAGTGGGATGACATATATAAAGTGATGAAAGAAAAAGGCTGTCAACCAATAATTCTATATCAAGCAAAACTATCCTTCAAAATCAAGGAGAAATTAAGATAGTCCTAGATAAACAAAAACCAAGACTATTTGTTTCTAGCAAAATTTCCTTATAAAAACATGAAAGGGAATACTTCAGACTGAAATGAAACAAGTACAGAGCTCTAGTAAAATTAACTACATAAATAAATATAAAATACAGTACAGGCAGGTTTTTTATTTGTAACACTTTTTTTTCTACCTAATTTAAATGAGAATAACATAAAGCAATAATTATAAAGCTGTGGGGATGGACTTATAGTATACAAAGATATAATTTGTATGACAATTATAGCACAAGGGAGGAGGGAGGATGTGGTATTATAGAGGAGCAAATATTTTGTATACTTTTGAAATTAAGATGATTTTTACATGAACTAAATTGTAAATTAATATGCTAATTGTAACTCAGGGAAACTACTAAGGACACAATTCAAAAGCAAAATTTAAAAAAAAAGCAAAAGAATTGAAACAGTATACTAGAAACATTTATATATATATATATATATATATATATATATATATATGTATATATAACACAAAAGGAGGAATAGAGGAACAAAAACGTCATAATACATAAGGAAAACAAATAGCAAAATGAGGGTTACTGAGCTGAATGGACAACTACACTAACAACTGAACTGTTAACAGTTTTTTAAACACATATATGATTTTTATTAAGATTCTGAAAAAGTAGGAATTTGCATGGCCTTACCCCCCAAAAAGTAGCTTCTTTCCAATAATAAATCTGTTGATTATTAACAGGCCTTTACCAATTTATTTTCTTATCTTCAAAAAAAAAAAATCTCTGCTCACTGTTCCTATTAGAAATTCATGATTTGTCAGTATCAATAAAATATTTTCTATGTTTTCAGCATTAAGAAAAAAAGGATGCTTAGACCTCTTTGTATACAACCTGAATGTTTTCCATCTTACTTGTCCTGTATCTTGATAGAATATGAAGAAATATCACTAATTACCTCAAGAAGTTGCTTTTGGGTTTCATGTATGACTTAGTCAAACACCAGCAAACTCAACATCTTATCATTTTATCAAAAAAGTGCACTATTTCATTTTGCACACTTTCTAAAATGTGCAACTTTAAAACAGAATTCCAGACACAATCACCTTTAAAATACATCTTTATTTTATAACAAGATTGAAAACTCTGAGAATGCTTGGTCAATTTTCTCTAGGAATCTTTGATATAATAGCACATAACCCTTTGAATAATACTCAGTTCCTTTAGTTACATCAGTAGGGAAAAGCTTCAGGTTAAAAAGATGGTAAAATTATTCTCAGAAAATAAAGTTTACAGTTTAAGTTACAATTACCTAAAGGTAAAATTTTTAGGAATATTCTCAAGAAATATTTTAATGCTGATTTGATCTTCTACTGGAACAAAAAATGGATGATTATATTACTAGACCACAAAATATGGAAATATAATTTATATTGTCTACAAATAATTCATATAAACTTAGTTGCAAACCTTAATTTTTTCTTTTTTTCTCCCCAAACAGATTTATCTCCAGCTACTTTAAGCATGTAAACAATTGTGAAAAAAAAAAGAGAACAACATTAAAGAAAAGATAATTTGAATAATGACTAATACAATGACGGGCAACTTTCAGCTCAAAAGATACTATTTTCCAACTTAAATTTGAGCTCTTATTATTAAAAAAGAATAAAATTTCTATTATATAAAACATTTCCACCATAAGGAAACAAATTGAGAACCTGAAATCTGATATTTGTTGATTCATAATACAGGAAGTTTTAAAACTTTTAAGCTATTGGACCCAAGTATTAGTTCTTATGAATTTATCCTAAGGAAATTAGATGAACTGCTTAACTTTGTACACAAAGATATTCATCACAGAAAGTATGCCTAAAATAGAAGACTGAGCACATAAATTATAGGATACTATACATTGAAATGTTAATTTGGTGAGAAAGAATATTTATTGGGATGAGAAATGTTTATGCTGTACAATTAAGTGAAAAAAGTAGGTTGTAGCACATGTACAGTTTGTGTATCATTGTACAAAAATATGCACAATTATACCTAGAAATATGATAGAAAAGTATAAGCTAAAATGGTAATTATGGTTATTTCTAATAAGGGTAATTACATGCACTTTTGTTTTCCTATTTTGTCAACTTGCCATATTGCTGTAATAAAAGTATATTCTTTTTATAATAAAAATAGTATTTACAAAATAACATGATGGCACTTTCTGTCATCTTTACCTCTGAAAGAAAAAAAAAAAAACTTAAGAAAAGCTGAGACTTTGTAGTGGGTGCTTTGATCTTTCAGAAGATTTTCATTTAAAACATTGGAAATACTGAGTCAAATTATACAACCATATTGTAAGTTATTAATTATATTCCTTCAAAACTTGTAGTTTGAGGTTAATTAATTTGTAACTGCTAACTTATCAAAATATATTTTTATTTTAAATATTTTGTGTGGATTTTTAAAAGATGTTATATATGTTTCAAATATATTTTCAATAGGCAAAGTGCAAGAGAAGAATTAGAAAAAATTAGAGAGTGGTTTTGTGGCATCCATTCAGAGAGCATAGCATGTGTCCTTTGCAACAAAAAGAAGAGAGCAAAATGACGTCTGTTTCCCCCTAGGAAATCCAAAGGGTTAGAAATGAGCTATCTAGATAGTTTGATGGCTGAGTTAAGGAAAGATGGTTAGCCTCCCAGAATTGATGGGAGCAAAGAATGTTTGAGTGCTTCCTATGATTCAGATACCAACAACTTACAACTTGTCTTAGGTCCTATCCAAAAAGACTTCCTGGAGGGGCAAAGCAAAATCAGCAGAGATAAACTGAAGGTAGTTCTGTATTACTACAAGCCAAGGAAGGAGTAACTTCCAGCCAGAAGTGAGATGCATTCACCCATATCAAAGAAGCTGTAACAGAGATATCCCCAAAGATGGAAAGCAGATCTCTGATGAAACCACGAATGAAATTATTAGTCAGTTTTGAACATATTTTAAGAGGGATATTGTTAATAACCAACACAGTATCAGTCAAATCTGTCAAGTCTTCTTACCCATTCATCTTCCTCAAGCTGCAATCCTGGAGCAGTTAGAAACTATTGGTGTGGAGTAGGACCTGTTGAGAAAACAGCAGATTTAAAGGACAGTAAGAAACAAATATAAAGCTGTTTTATGATTACATTCATAGATTGTGCTTCTTCAGGTAAACATTATTCACTGGGAAAAGAGTAGGATTGTTAGAAAAATACATGAATCCTTATAAAATTTAGATTTCATATAAACAATGTATAATTTTTAACTAGTGTTAAAATGTTGCATGGAATATTAGTATAATAAAATATTCACTGTTTAAATTCAAATTTAACTGAGATTTCAGTATTTTCATTTGCTAACTCTGTCATTCTTACATTCTTTGTACTACTTAATGCTTTTTGGACTGAAGGTCTTGTTTAATATCAGAAGCATTTCCCTTGCTTTTTGTTTTTTTAAGGATTTTTAAAAAATTTATTTTGATTTATTTATTTATTTTTGGCTGCATTGGGTCTTCGTTGCTACATGCAGGCTTTCTCTAGTTGAAGTTAGCGGGGGATACTCTTCGTTGGGGTACGTGGGCTTCTCACAGCGGTGGCTTCTCTTGTTGCAGAGCAGGGGCTCTAAGCGTGCAGGATTCAGTAGTTGTGGCTCGCGGGCTGTAGAGCGCAGTCTCAGTAGGTATGGCACACGGGCTTAGTTGCTCTGTGGCATGTGGGATCTTCCTGGATCAGGACTTGAACCCGTGTCTCCTTGGCAGGCGGATTGTTAACTATTATGCCACCAAGGATGTCTTCCCTTGCTTTCTTTCTATCATTTTCCTGGTATATTTTCCCATCCGTTTCTCTTTAGCCATCTGGATCGTTATATTTCATATACACAGTAAAGAACTGGGTTTTGATTTGTGTATTCCAATCAGACAAGTCTTTTCTTACTGAGTTAAACTCATTTAGATTTATTAATATGGTTACTATGCTTGGTCCCAATTCTGCCATATCATGTTATCATTATGTGTTAATATAAAGTTATTTCACACTGTTGGCTGTCCTTTTCCCTTTTTTTTCGTATTTTCTCAGTAAATAGAGAGGATTATCTTTTTATTCTAAAAGACCATTATATTGATTATTCTTTGGTTTACTCCCTATGGGGTTGCCATGGACTTTCTGCTGCTCTTAACCATTAGCTAATACCAGGTGGCCCACTCCACATGGTTCTGGCTCCAGGTTTTGGTAACTGCTACTTCACTTCAGGTGGGGGAGAGGAATAGCAAATTGCTGTTATTAGTGCCAGAGAACCCACTTTTCCTTGTGCTTTACTTATACCCAGATCAAACGTGTGTCCCTTTTTAAAACTTTTCCTAAACATATCAGATTTGAGAATGCCATACATTTCCTGCCAACCCTGACTGATACACAAAGTAACTCATTAAAAACAAACATAACAAAAGTCATCATAATGGGTGACTACAAAGAGAAAGAAGAAAGATCATTGAATATAGAAGATAATTCTGAAATACTTCTCAAAACTCAAAGGAGAAGTTAGAGATAAAAATAAGAAGATAAAATATAGGGTATGCAGATCATGGAGATGTGTTATGTATAAAATCTGTATTTTCAAAGAAAAGAACAGAGATGGTAAAAAAAAAAAATCAATCATGAAAGAAATAATAGGAAAGCTGACTTGAAGAAAAAAGAAATTGCAAATTGAAATGGACACAAAGTTCTAGGAAAAATATTGAGGAAATCTTTCCTTAACTTGCACTGGAAAATACTCTGCAGCCCTGACACATTATAGTGACTGAACATGGAACTCTTTCCCCAACAAATTCAAGGTCAATATCATAATTCTTCAAAATACTCCAAGAGCCGGCCTATTAGAAATTAGAAGATGGATGAAATTTTCTAGCCAACACCAAATTTAACATAAACTTTAAGGATTAGAAGACAAGGAAATATTATTTCTCCAAATATGTAGCCTGAATAAATGTAGCTGTCTATAAAATGTAGCCTTTATGTGACAAAAAAGTCTATAAGGGTAATAACCCTGCCACCTTGATTACTGTTTGCCAGCACCTAGCACCCTGTGAATGCTCAATAAATGTTCATTGGAGGGAGGGAAAAAACAGAAATGAGGCTGGCCTCAGAAATCTCAGTGACACTAAAATGTCAGAAGAAGATTGAGTAACATTCATGAAGAAAAAATAAACATGACCTAGTCACTCTGTAGACAAAACATTTCTCAGACATAGCAGGTTCAGAAAAGACCTTATCTAAATACGCTTCCTAAAGGAAAAAATCATAAAAATATGTTATGCAAAGAAAAATGTTTCAGATTAAAAATATATGTGTCAGCTCAGAGTATTATATATTATGATAGTAGTATAATTGTTGATCTCAGATTAATAAGCACAAAAAGTTTTATCCTAAGGAAATACTCACTGGTGAGCATGATGTTCAAGAAAGCACTAATTAGTATATAGAAAAAAATAAGAACAATGACTAGGCACCCTATTAATAAATATGCCATACACATATAATAGATTAATATAAAGTCATTATAAATGTATTTTCAGAGACTATTTAGTTGCCTACAAAAAATATTATAGTTTGATGTTAAGTGAAATGAGGATACAAAAACAACTAGGTGAGTTTTGGTTTCAGACTCTTCAGCATACTATCCTTCATTAGTTCCAAGGTAGTTAGATTTTCACACTTTAAAATCCTGCAAGAGACATCCATTTCACAGTTGATGGGATCTTATAATGATTTAAATATAATAATTTATTTATGACAAATGGAAAATAATAGAATTTGTTTACTTAAAGTCATTGATCAGATCTCAGTGATCTTTGTAACATTTCCTCCACACACATGAAATCCCATTAAATTTATAGTACTCAGTATGTAATGTTATTGCTGAATGACTGAAATAATTTGTTAATGAACATTCATTCCATCACATTTTTATGCTTCAAGAAATAACAAGTTCTTCAGCATTCTAATGCATTTTTTTCACAATCACAAACTAGAATTTTAGTGATAAAAATTACTAAAATTTTGAGAAAAATATAAGCAAAGTACAAACAAAATAGAATGATTTCCTGGAGAGAATGCTGTAAGCTGTGCCTTTAAAAAATGTAAGTGAACTGAAGAAGACTGTATTCATCCATTTGTCTCCAAATTTCACTGATTTTTCTAATTAGTTGGCGATATGGACCCAAATCTTTCAGAGACCATCAATATTATTAATTCTCATGTTTTTTTTAATGCTGACTTTTCCTACACTATGTTAAGTTTACAGCTATTGATTAACAGAACTATAGGGAAGATTAAAAAGAATTTTTAGAACCTAAATCTTGTGCTATTTTTGGAGAGAACTTGTGTCTCTGAAGTTTAAAAGAATACTAATGCAAAGTAATGTCTTTTTATACTAAATCACTTTGTTTTTTACTATGCTTTAAAATCTGGAAACAATGTTACAATCAAATATATTAGAATATATTACCTTCTTCCTATTTAATTGGGGGGAAAAAGCTATAAATATCCTCAGCCTCAAAGTCACATATAGTTTTGATCAGTATTTTGAGTGGAAACCTGTGAACCTAATTAGTTTGCCCTAAATGCATATAAAATAAAAATCAATATTAGCATCTTGACATCTAACCATCAGGTCAGGTTTATTTTGAATTTACATTAGAAACATGTTGACAAGAATGATTTGTTTAGTTTTAGGTAAAAGAATATCATCTTCACCAACCTGCTCAAAAAATACATGATGGCATACAACGTTTGATATGGAGTGGGTAGTAACTTCTCTATACTGTGTATACTACCTCATTTAAAATAAGACTGCAATATTAAAGCTAATTCTAGCACATATAACTGTTTTCATGTTTAAGATACATAGCATTCTTCAAATGGAGGAATTAACTTCTTAAGAACAAGACATGTCAACATGCTTTGATTACAGAAGACATCTTGATGGAAGAGAAATCACAAGAGTTTCAGAGTTGATCAGACATGAGTTATGTACCCTGGGGAAAATTATGCAGTCACTTTTAGTCTTGATTTCTTTATTTACCATCTAGAGATTATTATACTTGCTCATTAATTAGGGGTTGAAAGTTATATAAAGCCACATAGGTAAAATGCCTTATAACATGCTAGGCCTATAGTACATGCTTAAGCACCTTTTTTTTTAACATCTTTATTGAGGTATAATTGCTTTACAATGTTGTGTTAGTTTCTGCTGTATAACAAAGTCTATTTGCTATATGTATACTTGTATTCCCATATCCCGTCCCTCTTGCGTTTCCCTCCCACCCTCCCTATTCCACCCCTCTAGGTGGTCACAAAGCACTGAGCTGATCTCCCTGTGCTATGCAGCTTCTTCCCACTAGCTATCTATTTTACATTTGGTAGTGTATATATGTCAATGCTACTCTCTCACTTCAACCCAGCTTACACTACCCCCTCCCCATGTCCTCAAGTCTAAACGCCACATATGCATCTTTATTCCTGTCCTGCACCTGGCTTCATCAGAACCACTTTTTTTTTCAGATTCCTTATATATGTTTTAGCATATGGTATTCGTTTTTCTCTTTCAGACTTACTTCACTCTGTATGAAAGACTCTAGGTTCACCCACCTCACTACAAATAACTTAATTTCAATTCTTTTAATGGCTGAGTAATATTCCATTATATATAAGTGCCACATCTTCTTTATCCATTCATCTGTCAGTAGAAATTTAGGTTGCTTCCATGTTCTGCCTATTTTAAATAGTGCTGCAATGAATATTGGGGTATATATCTCTTTTTGAATTACGGTTTTCTCAGGGTATATGCCCAGTAGTGGGATTGCTGGGTCATATGGTAGTTCTATTTTTAGTTTTTTTTAGGAACCTCCATACTATTCTCTATAGTGACTGTATTAATTTACATTCTCACCAAGAGTGCAAGAGGGTTCCCTTTTCTCCACACCCTCTCCAGCATTTATTGTTGGTAGATTTTTTGATGATGTTAATTCTGACTGGTATGAGGTGATACTTCATTGTAGTTTTGATTTGCATTTCTCTAACGATTAGTGATGTTGAGCATCCTTTCATGAGTTTGTTGGCAATCTGTATATCTTCTTTGGAGAAATGTCTATTTAGGTCATCCACCCATTTGTGGATTGGGTTGTTTGTTTTTTTGATATTGAGCTGTATGAGTTGCTTGTATATTTGGGAGATTAATCCTTTGTCAGCTGCTTCATTTGCAAAATTTTCTCTCATTCTGAGGGTTGCCTTTTCATCTTATCTATAGTTTCCTTTGCTGTGCAAAAGCTTTTAAGTTTCATTAGGTCTCATTTGTTTATTTTTGTTTTTATTTCCATTTCTCTATGAGGTGGGTCAAAAAGGATCTTGCTGTGATTTATGTCATAGAGTGTTCTGTCTATGTTTTCCGCTAAGAGTTTTACAGTGTCTGACCTTACATTTGTGTATAGTGTTAAGAAGTGTTCTAATTTCATTCTTTTACATGTAGCTGTCTGGTTTTCCCAGCACCACTTATAGAAGAGGTTATTTTCTCCACTGAATATTCTTGCCTCCTATAGCAAAGATAAGGTGACCATGTGTGCGTGGGTTTATCTCTGGGCTTTCTACCCTGTTCCGTTGATCTATATTTCTGTTTTTGTGCCAGTACCATAATGTGTTGATTACTGTATCTTTGTAGTATAGTCGGAAGTCAGGGAGCCTGATTCCTCCAGCTCTGTTTTTCTTTCTCAAGGTTGCTTTTGCTATTCAGGGTCTTTTGTGTTTCCATACAAATTGTAAACTTTTTGTTCTAGTTGTGTGAAAAATGTCATGGTAGTTTGATAGGGAATACCCTGAATCTTTAGATTGCTTTGAGTAGTACAATCGTTTTCACAATGTTGATTCTTCCAATCCAAGAACATGGTATATTTCTCCATCTGTTTGTATCATCTTTAATTTCTTTCATCAGTGCCTTACAGTTTAAAACCAGGCAAAGATGTCACAGAAAAGGAAATGTACAGGCCGATATCACTGATGAACATAGATACAAATATGCTCAACAAAATACTAGCCAACAGAATCCAACAGCACATTAAAAGGATCATACACCATGATCAATTGGGGTTTATCCCCAGAATGCAAGGATTCTTCAATATATGCAAATCAATCAATGTGATACACTATATTAACAAACTGAAGGATTAAAACCATATGATAGAGGGGGGGACCTTGAAGATGGCGGAAGAGTAAGACACGGAAATCACTTTCTTCCCCACAGATACATCAGAAATACATCTACACGTGGAACAACTCCTACAGAACACCTACTGAAGGCTGGCAGAAGACCTCAGACCTCCCAAAAGGCAAGAAACGCCCCACGTACCTGTGTAGGGCAAAAGAAAAAACAGAGACAAAAGAATAGGGACGGCACCTGCACCAGTGGGAGGGAGCTGTGAAGGAGGAAACGTTTCCACACACTAGGAAGCCCCTTCGCGGGCGGAGACTGCGGGAGGCGGAGGGGAGAGCTTCGGAGCCGCGGAAGAGTGCACAGCAACAGGGGTGCGGAGGGCAAAGCAGGGAGATTCCCGAACAGAGAGGATCGGTGCCGACCCGCACTCACCAGCCCGAGAGGCTGGTCTGCTCACCCGCCGGGGCGGGCGGGGCTGCGAGCTGAGGCTCCGGTTTCAGTTTCGGACGGAGCACAGGGAGAGGACTGGGGTTGGCGGCTTGAACATAGCCTGAAGGTGTTAGTGCACCACGGCTAGCCGGGAGGGAGTCCGGGGAAAAGTCTGCACCTGCCGAAGAGGCAAGAGACTTTTTCTTCCCTCTTTGTTTCCTGGTGCGCGAGGAGAGGGGTTTAAGAGCGCTGCTTAAAGGAACGCCAGAGACGGGCGCGAGCCACGGCTAAAAGCGCGAACCCCAGAGACGGGCGCGAGCCGTGGCTAAAAGCACGGACCCCAGGGACGGGCAGGAGATGCTAAGGCTGCTGCTGCCACCACCAAGGAGCCTGTGTGCGAGCACAGGTCACTATCCACACCCCTCTTCCACGGAGCCTGTGCAGCCCGCCACTGCCAGGTTCCCAGGATCCAGGGACAACTTCCCCGGGAGAACGCACGGCGGGCCTCAGGTTGGTGCAAAGTCATGCTGGCCTCTGCCGCCGCAGGCCCGCCCCGCACACAGTGCCCCTCCCTCCCCCGCAGCTTGAGTGTGCCAGAGCCCCCGAATCAGCGGCTCCTTTAACCCCGTCCTGTCTGAGCAAAAAACAGACGCCCTCCGGCGACCTACACGCAGAGGCAGGGCCAAATCCAAAGCTGAGCCCCTGTGAGCTGTGAGAACAAAAAAGAGAAAGGGAAATCTCTCCCAGCAGCCTCAGAAGCAGCGGATTAAAGCTCCACAATCAACTTGATGTACCCTGCATCTGTGGAATACATGAATAGACAACAAGTCATCCCAAATTGAGGAGGTGGGCTTCGAGAGCAAGATCTATGATTTTTTCCCCTTTTCCTCTTTTTGTGAGTGTGTATGTGTATGCTTCTGTGTGAGATCTTGTCTGTATAGTTTTGTTTCCACCATATGTCCTAGGGTTCTATCCGTCCATGGTTTTTAAAAAATTTTTTTCTTAATAATTAATTTTAATAAATTTATTATACTTTACTTTCTTTCTTTCTTTCTTTCTTTCTTTCTTTCTTTCTTTCTTTCTTTCTTTCTTTCTTTCTTTCTTTCTTTCCTTCCTTCCTTCCCTCCTTTAGACAACAAATCATCCCAAATTGAGGAGGTGGTCTCTGAGAGCAAGATTTATGATTTTTTCCCCTTTACCTCTTTTTGTGAGGATGTATGTGTATGCTTCTGTGTAAGATTTTGTCTGTATAGCTTTGCTTCCAACATTTGTCCTAAGGTTCTATCTGTCCCTTTTTTTTTTCTAAATAAGTATTTTTTAATTCAATAACTTTATTATACTTTATTTTATTTTTACTGTATCTTCTTTCTTTCTGTCTTTTTTCCTTCCTTCCCTCTTTCTTTCCTTCCTCCCTCCCTCCCTCCCTCCTTTCTTTCCTTCTTACCTTCTTTTCTTCTTTGCTTCTTTCTTTCTTTCTTTCCTTCTTTCTTCCATCCTTTTTTCCTTCATTCCTTCCCTCCTTTCTTTCTTTCTTTCTTCATACTTCTACTAATTCTCTCTACTTTTTCTCCCTTTTATTCTGAGCCGTATGCATGAAGGGCTCTTGGTGCTACAGCCAGGAGTCAGGGCTCTGCATCCGAGGTATGAGAGCGAACTTCAGGACACTAGTCAACAAGAGATCTCCCAGCTCCACATAATATCAAACGACAAAAATCTCCCAGAGACCCCCATCTTAACACCAGCAACCAGCTTCACTCAATGACCAGCAAGCTACAGTGCTGGACAACCTATGCCAAACAACTAGCAAAACAGGAACACAACCCCACCCATTAGCAGAGAGGCTGCCTAAAATCATAATCAGGCCACAGACACCTCAAAACACACCACCAGACGTGAACCTGCCCACTAGAGAGACAAGGTCCAGCCTCACCCACCAGAACACAGGCACTAGTCTCCTCCACCAGGAAGCCTACACAACCCATTGAACCAACCTTAGCCACTGGGGACAGACATCAAAAACAGGAGGAACTACGAACCTGCAGCCTGCAAAAAGGAGACCCCAAACACAGTAAGATAAGCAAAATGAGAAGACAGAAAAACACAGCAGTTAAAGGAGCAAGATAAAAATGCACCAGACCTAACAAATGAAGAGGAAATAGGCAGTCTACCTGAAAAAGAATTCAGAATAATGATAGTAAGGATGATCCGCAATCTTGGAAATAGAAAGGACAAAATGCAAGAAACAGTTAACAAGGACCTAGAAGAAATAAAGATGAAACAAGCAACGATGAACAACACAATAAATGAAATTAAAAGTACTCTAGATGGGATCAATAGCAGAATAACTGAGGCAGAAGAACGGATAAGTGACCTGGAAGATAAAAAAGTGGAAATAACTACTGCAGAGCAGATAAAGAAAAAAGAATGAAAAGAACTGAGGACAGTCTCAGAGACCTCTGGGACAACATTAAATGCACCAACATTCGAATTATAGGGGTTCCAGAAGAAGATGAGAAAAAGAAAGGGACTGAGAAAATATTTGAAGAGATTATAATTGAAAACTTCCCTAATATGGGAAAGGAAATAGTTAATCAAGTCCAGGAAACACAGAGAGTCCAATACAGGATAAATCCAAGGAGAAATATGCCAAGACACATATTAATCAAACTGTCAAAAATTAAGTACAAAGAAAGCATATTAAAAGCAGCAAGGGAAAAATAACACACAAGGGAATCTCCATAAAGTTAACAACTGATCTCTCAGCAGAAACCCTACAAGCCAGAAGGGAGTGGCAGGACATACTGAAAGTGATGAAGGAGAAAAACCTGCAACCAAGACTACTCTACCCAGCAAGGATCTCATTCAGATTTGATGGAGAAATTAAAACCTTTACAGACAAGCAAAAGCTGAGAGAGTTCAGCACCACCAAACCAGCTCTACAGCAAATGCTAAAGGAACTTCTCTAGACAAGAAACACAAAAGAGGGAAAAGACTTATAATAATGAACCCAAAACTATTTAGAAAATGGGAATAGGAACATACATATCGATAATTACCTTAAATGTAAATGGACTAAATGCTCCCACCAAAAGACACAGATTAGCTGAATGGATACAAAAACAAGACCCTTATATAAGCTGTCTACAAGAGACCCACTTAAGACCTAGTGACACATACAGACTGCAAGTAAGGGGATGGAAAAAGATATTCCATGCAAATGGAAACCAAAAGAAAGCTGGAGTAGCAATTCTCATATCAGACAAAATAGACTTTAAAATAAGGCCTATTAAAAGAGACAAAGAAGGACACTACATAATGATCAAGGGATCGATCCAAGAAGAAGATATAACAATTGTAAATATTTATGCACCCAACATAGGAGCACCTCAATACATAAGGCAAATACTAACAGCCATAAAAGGGGAAATCAACAGTAACACATTCATAGTAGGGGACTTTAACACCCCAATTTCACCCATGGACAGATCATCCAAAATGAAAGTAAATAAGGAAGCACAAGCTTTAAATGATACATTAAACAGGATGGACTTAATTGATATTTTTAGGACACTCCATCCAAAAACAACAGAATACACATTTTTCTCAAGTGCTCATGGAACATTCTCTAGGTTAGATCATATCTTGGGCCACAAATCAAGCCTTGGTAAATTTAAGAAAATTGAAATTGTATCAAGTATCTTTTCTGACCACAACGCCATGAGACTAGATATCAATTACAGGAAAAGATCTGTAAAAAATACAAACACATGGAGGCTAAACAATACACTACATAATAATGAAGTGATCAGTGAAGAAATCAAAGAGGAAATAAAAAAAATACCTAGAAACAAATGACAATGGAGACACAATGACCCAAAACCTATGGGATGTAGCAAAAGCACTTCTAAGGGGGAAGTTTATAGCAATACAAGCCCACCTTAAGAAGCAGGAAACATCTCGAATAAACAACCTAACCTTGCACCTCAAGCAATTAGAGAAAGAAGAACAAAAATACCCCAAAGCTAGCAGAAGAAAAGAAATCATAAAAATCAGATCAGAAATAAATGAAAAAGAAATGAAGGAAACAATAGCAAAGATCAATAAAACTAAAAGCTGGTTCTTTGAGAAGATAAACAAAATTGAGAAGCCATTAGCCAGACTCATCAAGAAAAAAAGGGAGATGACTCAAATCAATAGAATTAGAAATGAAAAAGGAGAAGTAACAAATGACACTGCAGAAATACAAAAGATCATGAGAGATTACTACAAGCAACTCTATGCGAATAAAATGGACAATCTGGAAGAAATGGACAAATTCTTAGAAACACACAACTGCCAAGACTGAATCAGGAAGAAATAGAAAATATGAACAGACCAATCACAAGCACTGAAATTGAAACTGTGATTAAAACTCTTCCAACCAACAAAAGCCCAGGACCAGATGGCTTCACAGGCGAATTCTATCAAACATTTGGAGAAGAGTTATCATCTATCCTTCTCAAACTCTTCCAAAATATAGCAGAGGGAGGAACACTCCCAAATTCCTTCTACGAGGCCACCATCACCTTGATACCAAAACCAGACAAGGATGTCACAAAGAAAGAAAACTACAGGCCAATATCACTGATGAACATAGATGCAAAAGTCCTCAACAAAATACTAGAAAACAGAATGCAACAGCACATTAAAAGGATCATATACCATGATCAAGTGGGGTTTATTCCAGGAATGCAAGGATTCTTCAATATACGCAAATCTATCAATGTGATAAACCATATTAACAAATTGAAGGAGAAAAACCATATGATCATCTCAATAGATGCAGACAAAGGTTTTGACAAAATTCAACACCGACTTATGATAAAAACCCTGCAGATAGTAGGCATAGAGAGAACTTTCCTCCACATAATAAAGGCCATATATGACAAGCCCACAGCCAACATCATCCTCAATGGTGAAAAACTGGAAGCATTTCCACTAAGATCAGGAACAAGACAAGGTTGCCCACTCTCACCACTCTTATTCAACATAGTTTTGGAAGTTTTAGCCACAGCAATTAGAGAAGAAAAGGAAATAAAAGGAATCCAAATTGGAAAAGAAGAAGTAAAGCTGTCACTGTTTGCAGATGACATGATACTATACATAGAGAATCCTAAAGATGCTACCAGAAATCTACTAGAGCTGATCAATGAATTTGGTAAAATAGCAACATACAAAATTAATCCACAGAAATCTCTGGCATTCCTATATACTAATGATGAAAAATCTGAAATTGAAATCAAGAAAACACTCCCATTTACCATTGCAACAAAAAGAATAAAATATCTAGGAATAAACCTACCTAAGGAGACAAAAGACCTGTATGCAGAAAATTATAAGACACTGATGAAAGAAATTAAAGATGATACAAATAGATGGAGAGATATACCATGTTCTTGGATTGGAAGAATCAACATTGTGAAAATGACTCTACTACCCAAAGCAATCTACAGATTCAATGCAACCCCTATCAAACTACCACTGGCATTTTTCACAAAACTAGAACAAAAAATTTTGCAATTTGTATGGAAACACAAAAGACCCCGAATAGACAAAGCAATCTTGAGAACTAAAAAAAGAGCTGGAGAATCAGGCTCCCTGACTTCAAACTATACTACAAAGCTACAATAATAAAAACAGTATGGTACTGGCACAAAAACAGAAAGATAGATCAATGGAACAGGATAGAAAGCCCAGAGATAAACCCACGCACATATGGACACCTTATCTTTGATAAAGGTGGCAGGAATGTACAGTGGAGAAAGGACAGCCTCTTCAATAAGTGGTGCTGGGAAAACTGGACAGGTACATGTAAAAATACGAGATTAGATCACTCCCTAACACCATACAGAAAAATAAGCTCAAAATGGATTAAAGACCTAAATGTAATACCAGAAACTATCAAACTCTTAGAGGAAAACATAGGCAGAACACTCTATGACATAAATCACAGCAAGATCCTTTCTGACCCACCTCCTAGAGTAATGGAAATAAAATAAACAAATGGGACCTATTGAAACTTAAAAGCTTTTGCACAGCAAAGGAAACCATAAACAAGACCAAAAGACAACCCTCAGAATGGGAGAAAATATTTGCAAATGAAGTAACTGACAAAGGATTAATCTCCAGAATTTACAAGCAGCTCATGCAGCTCAATAACAAAAAAACAAACAACCCAATCCAAAAATGGGCAGAAGACCTAAATAGTCATTTCTCCAAAGAAGATATACAGACTGACAACAAACACATGAAAGAATGCTCAACATCATTAATGATTAGAGAAATGCAAATCAAAACTTCAATGAGATATCATCTCACACTGGTCACAATGGCCATCATCAAAAAATCTAGAAACTATAAATGCTAGAGAGGGTGTGGAGAAAAGGGAACCCTCTTGCACTGCTGGTGGGAATGTAAATTGGTACAGCCACTATGGAGAGCAGTATGGAGGTTCCTTAAAAATCTACAAATAGAACTACCATATGACCCAGCAATCCCATCACTGGGCATATACCCTGAGAAAACCAAAATTCTAAGAGTCATGTACCAAAATGTTCATTGCAGCTCTATTTACAATAGCCCGGAGATGGAAACAACCTAAGTGCCCATCATCGGATGAATGGATAAAGAAGATGTGGCACATATATACAATGGAATATTACTCAGGCATAAAAAGAAACGAAATTGAGCTATTTGTAATGAGGTGGATAGACCTAGAGTCTGTCATACAGAGTGAAGTAAGTCAGAAAGAGAGAGACAAATACCATATCCAACACATATATATGGAATTTAAGAAGAAAAAAAAATGTCATGAAGAACCTAGGGGTAAGACAGGAATAAAGACACAGACGTACTGGAGAACGGACTTGAGGATATGGGGAGGGGGAAGGATGAGCTATGACAGGGTGAGAGAGAGTCATGGACATATACACACTAACAAACATAAGGTAGATAGCTAGTGGGAAGCAGCCGCATGGCACAGGGATATCGGGTCGGTGCTTTGTGACCACCTGGAGGGGTGGGATAGGGAGGGTGAGAGGGAGGGAAACGCAAGAGGGAAGAGATATGGGAACATATGTATATGTATAAGTGATTCACTTTGTTATAAAGCTGAAACTAACATACCACTGTAAAGCAATTATACCCCAATAAAGATGTTAAACAAACAACAACAACAACAACAACAAAAATATGATAATCTGAATAGATGCAGAAAAAGCTTTGGACAAAAATCAACACCATTTATGGTAAAAACTCTCCAGAAAGTAGGCATAGAGGGAACCTACCTCAACATATTAAAGGTTATATATGACAAACCCACAGCCAACATCATTCTCAAGGATGAAATACTGAAAAGGTTTCCTCTAAGATCAGGAACAAGACAAGGTTGCCCACTCTCACCACTATTATTCAACATAGTTTTGGAAGTTTTAGCAATGGCAATCAGAGAAGTAAAAGAAATGAAAGGAATCCAAATTGGAAAAGAAGAAGTAAAACTGTCACTGTTTGCAGATGACATGATACTATACATACAGAATCCTAAAGATGTTACCAGAAAACTACTAGAGCTAATCAATGAATTTGGTAAAGTAGCAGGATACAAATTAATGCCCAGAAATCTCTTGCATTCCTGTACACTATTGACAAAAATTCTGAAAGAGAAATTAAGGAAACACTCCCATTTACCACTGCAACAAAAAGAATAAAATACCTAGGAATAAACCTACTTACGGAGACAAAAGACCTGTATGCAGAGTGATATATGACACTGATAAAAGAAATTAAGCACCTTTAGATTTCATTTTTTTGTGCGTGAATACAGAGACATTCAATTTGGAATAAAATTTCCTTAATTTGTGGCCTTTCCTTCAGAAACAAATTGTTTGTATTTTATCTAGATATTTAAGAGAAAGCTACAAATTCAAGCACAGTCCATTCAATGAACATAAACAGCCTAGAAAGCTCAGTTTTAATCTGACAGTTCTTCCTGCTATCACAAAGTTGTTGCACCACAAATGAATATCTTAGTGCTCCACAAAATGAACATTTAAATTAGAAAAATGTGCTTTGACAAAACTGTAAAGCTAAGGTTTGTCTTAATTCTCCAGCATTGGGGTTCTATGTGGTCACCTTTTTGTTTCCTTAGAAATTCTGCAGGTGCAGGTCCAAAATATGCCACCACTGTGAACAGCAACTTTGGTCTATGCTCTTAGTTTGACAAATGGGCTTTGCATGGATCTCTATTTCTGAGAACTGGTCTGATAGCTTTCCTAGTTTTTCAGGCCCCTCTGAGAAATGGAGCTCTGCCTGGCTTTTGCCAGTCTTGTCTCTGAATCCCAATTTGATGGATACTGGAGTCCTGATACCTTCTGACAGAATTCACCAATCTTGGTTAACAAATTACCTGCTTAGTTTTTCTACTATCAAACTCCCCAGATTACCTGTCACAGTGTAATGCAACATTGGGAAGACAGCTGATCATCTTGGGCCTGGAGTCTTGACTTTGGCTGCAAACTGAAATTGGTAGTGTTGTATTGGCATAGCTGATATCCTGTCAGTTGGTTGTCAGGCTACTATAATTCCCAAGTTAATACAAAAGCTTTCTTGATAGCGTCATACAAACACTATAAAAATATTATTTAACAAATCTCACCACATGATTTATAAAAATGTATAGTCAGAGAGGAAAATTACAAATTAAGGGAATACATAGGTTCCAGGGAAGAATGGAAGGTCCTAAAAATTGACAAACTATCTTAGGAAATCAAATTGATTAGTGAGTATCAAAATATGTTTAGTTTATTTTTACATTAAAAAAAGAAGAAAGTCTTTAACTAAAATTTGATTGTGAAATAGTGAATGAGTTGCTGAAGTATGTTAAAGCTCTTCATGTGTTTGAATGAGAAATAGAAATGTTTAATCTTTTAAACATTTCTATGGGGAAAATATATACATATATATATATATATACTAATTTAAAAAATAGGCATGTTTAATACAAAACCACTCAGAAAGTTTTGAAGTAAAGAGATAGAATACACTGAATTGGTAATCAAAAGTTTCATTACCTGAGACATCCCAGGTCCAGCTGATTTCAAGGGCAGTTTAAATCAAATGAATTCAAACATTATAGAACTGATAATTTTTACTCATAAAAGTATTTCAGAGAAATAACCTATCTTATTTTTTTGTATAATAAGTACAACAAATACCATATTAATCATGAGACTTTTGAAGTTTCTTTAGTCACTACATGATAAAGTTACTGTCTTCACTCACTGCTGTTCAGCATTGTCCTAGAAGAACAAGAAGAGATAAAGAAGAGAAAGAAGGAAAGATGGGAAGGAAGGAAGGAAAGAAGGAAGGAAGGAAGGAAGGAAAGAAAGAAGGAAGGAAGGAAGGAAATGTGAAATGAGAAAAATAAAAAATGAAAAGGCAAGATGAAATTTTTTTTTAGGTATACATAGTATTGTTATCTATATAGAAAATACAAGACCATTAATGGTCAGACCATCAGTCAGGCAAAATTAATAGGAATTCAGCAAATTTACTAGGTAGAAAATAAGAATCCTCACATAAACATTGGTAAATAAAAATGAAAGTCCAGGGGCTTCCCTGGTGGCGCAGTGGTTGAGAGTCCGCCTGCCAATGCAGGGGACACGGGTTCGTGCCATGGTCCAGGAGGATCCCACATGCCACGGAGCGGCTGGGCCTGTGAGCCATGGCTGCTGATCTTGCGCGTCTGGAGCCTGTGCTCCACAACGGGAGAGGCCACAACAGTCAGAGGACCACATACCGAAAAAAAAAAAAAAAAGAAAGTCCATAAAATATATCAAAAATAAACAGTTAGAAAATAAAAAAAAAAATCTATTCATATCAGCAATAAAATCTATATGAAAACTAGAAATAAATTTAACAAAATGATATCTAAGGAGTAAAAAACATATATCAATATACATAGAAATAGACATAAATCAAAACAGAGCTATACCATATCCATGGTTAGAAGATGCCAAACTATAAAAGAAACACCAAAAAGCCCCCCAAAATCAAGTATTAAACTAAGGAAACTGGACATAGGAATAAACAAAAATGAAGGAGAAAGAAGAGACTTAAACAGATAAAAGCTGATATTATTCGATTAAGATATAATCCCTCCACATCATAAACAAAAATAAATTTTACAGTACAATGGCCAGCATTTTAGAAAAAAAGTTATCTTTGAAAATTGACTAAAGGAGGGATAGAAAACTTGAATAGAATATAACTAGAATAACTTGAAAATTTAGTGAATGATTTATTCTCTTCAAAAGTCATCAAATAAAGATGATTTCATCAGAAAATTGCAACAAATAGATCATTTCTGTCATCAAAATTCTTTGGAGTCCTGAAAAAGAAAAAAAAAACTTCTTAACAAATTAGCACAAGTTTAGGGTACTTTGATACACAATCCTCACAAGAATAACACAAAAAATAAAATTACAGGGTTTTTGCTGGTGGTCTGGTGGTAAAGAATCTGCCTTCCAATTCAGGTGACTCAAGTTTGATCCCTGGTCAAGGAACTAAGATCCCACATTCCACAGGGCAACTAAGCCCTAGCGCCACAACTACTGAGCTCATCATGTACATTACTAGAGAGACTGCATGCCACGAGCTACAGAGCCCATGTGCTCTGGAAACCGCGCCACAACTACAGAGCCCATGCACCCTGGAGCCTTCACACCATAACTAGAGAAGAGAAAACCCGCACATCACAACTAGAGAGAAGCTCACGTACTGCAGTGAAGAGTCTGTGCACTGCAATGAAATATCCTGCCTGCCTCAACAAAGATCCTGCATGCTGCAACTAAGACCCGACACGGCCAAAAATAAATAAATAAATAATAAATAAATAAATCTTAGAAAAAGAAAAAGAAAATTACAGACCTGTGTTTTTCAATTATACAATCTACTCACCTCAGAACCATCTGAAGGTTTATTTTTTAAATTCTTATTTCTAGACTCTAACTCACTTCTGCAGAATCAGAGTCTTTGAGATGAGTGAGAGTGAGTATGTGAGCATGTAAGAGGCTAGGTAAGTTTTGTCCTTAATAGGCTCGCTAAGTGATTTTGATGCATGCATATAGAATTTTAGAACCATGCTATAAACCAATTTAAGTAATGATTAGAGCAATACATATTCTATAAAATGTAAGAAAACCAAATACAGAATAGAAACAGCTCTGAAAGAACACATAAAAACATAAACAATGATTATCTCCGGACAGTACTTTGAGAGATTCCCAAAAAACTCTAAGAAATCATCCATGTTTTGCATGGAGTACAATATTAATATAATTCATAATTTTATTATTAGCCAGTCATAAGTTAAGACCTAGAAAATACATTTTTACATTGTTTTCTTGCACTTCAACAAACTGAAGTTATATAGGGGAGAAAAAATATTGGCATTGTGGACCTTAAAATATGCCACATATGATTTTATTCATTCCTATTTTGTAGAACTAGAATCAATAATGATTTATGTAAACTGAATTAAGTCAATTCTGTAGCAGGGGAATAACCAAAATGACTTTTAAATGCCTCTTCCAATTCCAATTTTAAAATTTTCCCATTATGTTTAAAATCAAATGAGAAATCTGTATATATTATTGTTCGGATTGATTTTTTTTGTAATGAAGTGAAACATTTTACATTCTCAAATGCTATGAAGTACTGTGAAATAACTATGCTGAACATTTCCCTGATCAATAATTTCAAATTCTGCTTTATGTGTCTCCAATGTAGATTTTATGTGTGAATATGCTTATAGAGTTTGATGATTCAGACAATAGCTGAAGCTGTTATAAGAATTGTTAATGTTCTCTAAAGTATCTGAAACATGTCATTTTACATCAACTGGGTATAAGTTAGACAAAATTGTATTCACTTTTCTTATTACCCCATTATTCTTTGTTAAATGAGTAGCATACTTTATTGAAACATTTGCACACTTTGCTAATAGACTTGCATATAAACTTCCCCTTTCTAGCAGATTATAATCACCTGTTGTGATTAACCTAGTTTGTGAATTGTTATCTTTACAATAAGGACTAAAAAAGCTTGTAATTGGGGTGGGGTCAGTGGAGCATGCAGGATTGGGGGATAAAGGATATATTTGTTCTAAAATCACAAAGATGTTTGGAATATTATAAAGGGTAGAAAAAATTATCAGGGCTTCCCTGGTGGCGCAGTGGTTGAGAATCTGCCTACCAATGTAGGGGACACGGGTTCGAGCCCTGGTCTGGGAGGATCCCACATGCCACGGAGCAACTGGGCCCGTGAGCCACAGCTACTGAGCCTGCGCGTCTGGAGCTTGTGTTCCGCAACACGAGAGGCCGCGACAATGAGAGGCCCACGCACTGCGATGAAGAGTGGTCCCCGCTCGCCGCAACTAGAGAAAGCCCTCACACAGAAATGAAGACCCAACACAGCCTAAATAAATAAATTAATTTAAAAAAATTATCAATATCACTTTGACGAGAAAAATGGCTTGTTGGTATTACAATTCCTTATAAGAATGATTATGTTGGCAATTGTAAATAAGAAAATGAGGACATGAAGGGTTGTGAAAAAAAAGGATTTGTATTGCCTTAGGAAATAGGAAGAGACATTATTTTAGGAAGAGGCTGTGGGTGTAAGAGAGATGAAAATGACAATGCTAAGTAAGATTGCTCTAAAGGGCATGACTTGGTATTATCTTTATGAGCAGAGACAAGGTTACATAACTCTGTATATTGGTGAAAGATCTGCAGAAAATGTCTCTAGAGTATACATGGGCTTCCTCCCTATTACACTGGGCTGAGTGTGTTTATACGTGTAATTCTCTCCTTTCCTTCTCTCAAATATCCAACACAGTCTTCATCTAAAGTGCCGTGAAGCCACTGAGGAGAGGCAAATATCAACACAGCCAGTGAGGATTGACTAATAATATGCTCATCTAATGAGATGGTAGATGCCAGTGTATTAGAGTTACATGTATGGCATCATTTAAATTAATAGATTAGCAGTAGTCAGGAAGGTGTAAATTACTATAAACCAGGCATTTTACATAAATTTTCTCTGATTCTTATAACAATGCTAAAATGTAAGAATTATTTTCCAAATTTTATAGACATGATCAGGGAGGCTAAGTAACCTGCTTAAGGTCACACAGACAATAAGTGGTAGGATTCAAATCCATATCTGTATTTTATCAACATCTACATGTGTTCCATTTCTCCACACTGGCTCACCACATTAAGTAAATTATTCCACCAATCACATATTTAGTATTTAAGCTTCTTGGTATTTAATAAACTTATCAAGTGACTGTAATATCATTCAATTCTAATATAACAGCTGTTATATATTTCAGCATCTGAAATGAACTGCCACAGAATTATTAGCAGTCATTTAAAGCAATGCATTTCAAAATATATAATAGATTGCTCATAATTCAAAATAATGCTTTCCATTAAAAGACTATTATAGGCAATGAAAATAATCAACATTGGTCTTTTGAAGCTAACATGCATAAATATAAAATAAACATCATAAGACCACTGTCAGATGGAGAATACAATTTTAGTGAATATAATTGAAAAACAGAGCAATGTCCAAGCCACATATGATCTTGTAAATCAATGAATTTCATGATTTTCCTAATTTTTTCACCACATGCATATAGTCAATCACACATGTCACAATCCTGATTTTCAAAGGTAACCCATTTCCATCTATACTATCAAGCCCAAATCTTGAAAATTAGGATCAGGCCTTCATTAATCCTCAATTCACATGTGAGAATGTAAATACTTTGTTTTTCTCATGTTACCATATATGTCTAGGCATTAAACCAGTTGAGCTGGGGGTATGTGTGAAATTGGTTAAGTTATGAAAAGGAATGATACTGGCTTCAAGATCTGGATATCTGGCTTCAAGAAAAGTTTTGAATTTGTTTTAATCATCTGTTTTCCTGATTATAATTATTATATTATTTATAAAAAATAAGAAAAAAACAAAACAGAAAATAAAAATAATCTATAATCCTATTCCCAAAGATAGTTTTCCATGTGATGTTTTTCATTTATGCATCTCAATGCACAATGCTGCTTTTATAGATAATATGCAATAACATTGTTCTAAAATCATTGTCTCAAAATTACAAAAGATTAAATGATGGAACTGGATCTCAGAGTCGGTGGAGGTGGAAACAACTGGATAGATGTAGGTTTATTGTGGGAGTAGAAAGGCAAAATTTACTAGTGACTTGGAGGATAAGGGAAAAAAAAATCAATCTAGTATAAACCTCAGGTTTCTGCTTTAACCAAAGTATGTTTATGGTACTATCACTTACCAGGAAGGGGAAGTCTGAATTAAGTGGTAAAAAGTAGGTGCTAGAATAGAAATTTAGAAATCAGATCTAAAAGTTGAAAGGTAGAAAGTAGGATATAAGAGTTTAGGACTCAGAGAAGAGAAATAGGTTCAAGATGTAAATTTGGTAGTCATCTGTATTTGGATGGCATGAAATTGTGAAAAATAAATGGTATTAACTTGGGTAAGAATGTAGAGAAAAGAAGAAGTGAAATTTGCAAAAAAAAAAAAATTGAGAAAGATGGGCTGGTGAAAAAGAATAAAAGTTGGAAGCAAGTATTTTCATTGAAGCAAGGAAAGGAGTGTTTCAAGAAGGAACAAAAGACCAAAGCCTTTGAATATTGTCCATTACTCATGTGAAGGAGAACAGAGTAGTCCTGATCAGACTTAACAACACAGTGCTTGTAATTAACGTTCCAGTACAAGCAGTCTCAGTGTGGTGGACACTATATTGGTGTGACTGAAGAATGAATGAGCAATTTGAATTTTAGCCATATTGTAAACTAGATAACCCAAAAATATTCCTTCTTCTGAGGGCTATGAAGGAAAGCCTTCAGCTACAGGTGGGTGTGAGGGCCCTGCTACACGGGGTGCTCTGGTCCTGGCTTGGGGTGTGTACAGCAGCTTAGTCTCCATGCAGCTCCATCAGCTAAGGTCAGTAATGGTGAAGATTGCAGGGATCTTCAGTCAAGGCTGTGGAAAAGGACTGTTGGGCTTGTTAGTGGCAAAGGCTGCTGGGGTCCTCCTGATCTCTTTTTCTCCCATGGGAAAATTCATAGCTGAGGGACTCCCTCTGTACACCTGGACTGGTTCACAGACACACTAGTGGTGGTTGTGGCATGAGTGTCTGATGCACAGACATCCATGGAGTGGCCACGGAGTCAGGGTTTAGAGTGAGGATGGATACCTGTGGAGCAGTTGCAGAGTCGCAGTCTGGATCTCAGGTGTACATGGAGCTACAGTGGCTCTGGGGGCTAGGGTGTGGCTGCTGTCACTACAGTGGTGACTCCACTGACCTACAGAGGCACTCGGGAGCTGCTGTGGAGCCTGAGTCTGCAGAGCATGTGTGCCCATCTTAAGATTTTTAAAATCATATCTGTAAAATTTCTGATATGTAATATACCAATTTTGAGGACTAAGAATGATATGGACATTAATCTGTCTTCCAAGCTATTTGATTTAGTTTCATATTCATGAATTATCTGTGATTTTTTAAATTCTTACTGTTCTGGTCTGATTTTGGTTTCAAGTTTACAGTGGCCTCATGTTAGACAATCATCTCATTTTCTATTACATAGATGATGTATACATTGAAATGATCTGTCTCTTTAACGTTTCTTAAAAATAGAAACTACTTGTAAAATTCTCAGTGAGATGTTACTTTTGTAAAAGTATTTTTGACTTTTTATTACTTCAGGCTTTATATTTATTCTGCCTCTATATTTCTTCTTGAATTAGTTACAGGAAGTAAAATTTTCTAGGAATTCATACATTTTTATCTAATTTTTAGAACTTAAGTGTAAAAGTTGTTTTTTGTGGTAACATATTATCTTTCTAATCATCGGCGTGTTTCTAGTTATGTCCTCTTTCTCATTATTTATGTACTTATTATACTCCACTTTTATTCTTAATAAATTTTACCACTGTTTCACTTATTTTGTTAGTCTTTCAAATAACCACTTTTTAACTTTGTTCATTCTCTCTATTACATACTCTTTTTGTTTTCTTCAGTTTTGCTCAAAATTTTAATATCATTACTTTTTTTTTGCAGTAGTTTGTTACCCAGCATTATTACAGCAAAAGATGACTAATACCAAGGTGAAAGATATTAACTTTATATATTCTTTTTAAATTATTTATTTATTTATTTATTTTTGGCTGCGTTGGGTCTTCATTGCTGCGTGTGGACTTTCTCTAGTTGCAACGAGTGAGGGCTACTCTTGGTTGCGGTGTGTGGGCTTCTCATTGCAGTAGCTTCTCTTGTTGTGAAGCACGGGCTCTAGAGCACTGGCTCAGTAGTTGTGGCGCACGGGCTTAGTTGCTCCGCGACATGTGGGATCATCCTGGACCAGGGATTGAACCCATGTCCTCCACACTGGCAGGCAGATTCTTTTGTTTGTTTGTTTGTTTTTTAACATCTTTATTGGAGTATAATTGCTTTACAGTGGTATGTTAGTTTCAGCTTCACAACAAAATGAATCAGTTATATGTATACATATGTTCCCATATCTCTTCCCGCTTGCGTCTCCCTCCCTCCCACCCTCCCTGTCCCACCCCTCCAGGCGGTCACAAAGCACCGACCTGATATCCCTGTGCTATGCGGCTGCTTCCCACTAGCTATCTACCTTACGTTTGGTAGTGTATATATGCCCATGCCTCTCTCTCGCTTTCTCACAGTTTACCCTTCCCCTCCCCATATCCTCAGGTCTATTCTCTAGTAAGTCTGTCTTTATTCTTGTTTCGCCCCTAGGTTCTTCATGACATTTTTTTTCTTAAATTCCATATATATGTGTTAGCACACGGTATTTGTCTCTCTCTTTCTGACTTACTTCACTCTGTATGACAGACTCTAGGTCTATCCACCTCATTACAAATAGCTCAATTTCATTTCTTTTTATGGTTGAGTAATATTCCATTGTATATATGTGCCACATCTTCTTTATTCATTCATCCGATGATGGACACTTAGGTTGTTTCCATCTCCGGGCTATTGTAAATAGAGCTGCAATGAACATTTTGGTACATGAGTCTTTTTGATTTATGGTTTTCTCAGGGTATATGCCTAGTAGTGGGATTGCTGGGTTATATTTGTAGTTTTTTTAAGGAAACTCCATACTGTTCTCCACAGTGGCTGTATCAATTTACATTCCCACCAACGGTGTAAGAGGGTTCCTTTTTCTCCACACCCTCTCCAGCATTTATTGTTTCTAGATATTTTGATGATGGCCATTCTGACTGATGTGAGATGATATCTCATTGTAGTTTTGATTTGCATTTCTCTAATGATTAGTGATGTTGAGCATTCTTTCATGTGTTTGTTGTCAGTCTGTATATCTTCTTTGGAGAAATGTCTATTTAGGTCTTCTGCCCAATTTTGGATTGGGTTGTTTGTTTTTTTTTGTTATTAAGCTGCATGAACTACTTATAAATATTGGAGATTAATCCTTTGTCAGTTTCTTCATTTGCAAATATTTTCTCCCATTCTGAGGGTTGTCTTTTGGTCTTGTTTATAGTTTCCTTTGCTGTGCAAAAGTTTTAAGTTTCATTAGGTCCCATTTGTTTATTTTTGTTTTTATTTCCATTTCTCTAGGAGGTGGGTCAAAAAGGACCTTGCTGTGATTTATGTCATAGAGTGTTCTTCCTATGTTTTCTTCTAAGAGTTTGATAGTTTCTGGCCTTACATTTCGGTCTTTAATCCATTTTGAGCTTAGTTTTGTGTATGTGCATGTTAGAGTGATCTAATCTCATACTTTTACATGTACCTGTCCAGTTTCCCCAGCATCACTTATTGAAGAGGCTGTCTTTTCTCCACTGTACATTCCTGCCTCCTTTATCAAAGATAAGGTGACCATATGTGGGTGGGTTTATCTCTGGGCTTTCTATCCTGTTCCATTGATCTATACTTCTGTTTTTGTGCCAGTACCATACTGTCTTGATTATTGTAGCTTTGTAGTATAGTCTGAAGTCAGGAAGCCTGATTCCTCCAGCTCCATTTTTCGTTCTCAACATTGCTTTGGCTATTCATGGTATTTCGTGTTTCCATATAAATTGTGAAATTTTTTGTTCTAGTTCTGTGAAAAATGCCAGTGGTAGTTTGATAGGGATTGCATTGAATCTGTAGATTGCTTTGGGTAGTAGAGTCATTTCACAATGTTGATTCTTCCAATCCAAGAACATGGTATATCTCTCCATCTATTTGTATCATCTTTAATTTCTTTCATCACTGTCTTATAATTTTTTGCATACAGGTCTTTTGTCCCCATAGATAGGTTTAGTCCTAGATATTTTATTCTTTTTGTTGCAATGGTAAATGGGACAGTTTTCTTGATTTCACTTTCAGATTTTTCATCCTTAGTGTATAGGAATGCCAGATATTTCTGTGCATTAATTTTGTATTCTGCTACTTTACCAAATTCATTGATTAGCTCTAGTAGATTTCTGGTAGCATCTTTAGGATTCTCTATGTATAGTATCAGGTCATCTGCAAATAGTGACAGCTTTACTTCTTCTGTTCCAATTTGGATTCCTTTTATTTCCTTTTCTTCTCTGATTGCTGTGGCTAAAACTTCCAAAACTATGTTGAATAAGAGTGGTGAGAGTGGACAACCTTGTCTTGCTCCTGATCTTAGTGGAACTGCTTTCAGTTTTTCATCATCGAGGACAATGTTGGCTGTGGTTTTTTCATATATGGCCTTTATTATGTTGAGGAAAGTTCTTTCTATGCCTACTTTCTACAGGGTTTTTATCATAAATGGGTGTTGAATTTTGTCAAAACCTTTCTCTGCATCTATTGAGATGGTCATATGGTTTTTCTCCTTCAATTTGTTAATATGGTGTATCACGTTGATTGATTTGCGTATATTGAAGAATCCTTGCATTCCTGGAATAAACCCCACTTGATCATGGTGTATGATCCATTTAATGTGCTGTTGGATTCTGTTTTCTAGTATTTTGTTGAGGATTTTTGCATCTATGTTCATCAGTGATATTGGCCTGTAGTTTTCTTTCTTTGTGACATCCTTGTCTGGTTTTGGTATCAGGGTGATGGTGGCCTCGTAGAAGGAATTTGGGAGTGTTCCTCCCTCTGCTATATTTTGGAAGAGTTTGAGAAGGAAAGGTGTTAGCTGTTCTCTAAATGTTTGATAGAATTCGCCTGTGAAGCCATCTGGTCCTGGGCGTTTGTTTGTTATAAGATTTTTAATGACAGTTTCAATTTCAGTGCTTTTGATTGGTCTGTTCATATTTTCTATTTCTTCCTGATTCAGTCTTGGCAGGTTGTGCCTTTCTAAGAATTTGTCCATTTCTTCCAGGTTGTCCATTTTATTGGCATAGAGGTGCTTGTAGTAATCTCTCATGATCTTTTGTATTTCTGCAGTGTCAGTTGTTACTTCTCCTTTTTCATTTCTAATTCTATTGATTTGAGTCATCTCCCTTTTTTTCTTGATGAGTCTGGCTAATGGTTTATCAATTTTGTTTATCTTCTCAAAGAACCAGCTTTTAGCTTTATCGATCTTTGCTATTGTTTCCTTCATTTCTTTTCCATTCATTTCTGATCTGATTTTTATGATTTCTTTCCTTCTGCTAACTTTGGGGTGATTTTGTTCTTCTTTCTCTAATTGCTTTGGGTGCAAGGTTAGGTTGTTTATTCGAGATGTTTCCTGTTTCTTAAGGTAGCATTGTATTGCTATAAACTTCCCTCTTAGGAATGCTTTTGCTGCATCCCATAGATTTTGAGTCGTCATGTCTCCATTGTCATTAATATCATTACTTTTGATTTCTGTAGGTTTATTCTGTATTTTTCCTAAAATGTCAGTCCAGACATTTAGCTTATTCGTTTTCTGTGTTCTTTTTAAATATGAACATTTCATGCTATGAATTTCCTTCTAAGCTACACTTCATTACATATCATGATTAGTTCATTTACCTAGAAATGATAAGTAATATTTTTAAAATATAGCTTTGCTAGTAAATAATTCCAGGTTGATAGTGACTTTCACTCGTAAATTTGAAGATTGGTTTCTATTGCCTATTTGTTTCTTTTTGCTATTAAGAAGTCAGTTGACAGTCTAATTGTCATTGCTTTGCAGGTGATCTGATTTTTTTGTTATTTGTCCCTCTTTCTCTCTGGCTTCAAGTTTAGATTTTTCCATTCATCTCTGATGCTTTGCATTTTTAATGGCATATTTTTTGAAATGATATTTTTCTATGTATTTTGTTTATCTTATATTAGGGTCTTATTATATATATATATATTATATATACATAATATATATATTATATATGTATATTTTTTTCTTGTTGTTGTTAAAGTACTTCACTAGTTTTAAACAAATAAAGTAAAACTCAACATCTCTTTGTATATTCTAAGACTGCATGATGATTAGAACTTTTGTTCTGCATCTTTTACATTTATTTTTATATTTTACATCTTCTTGACTAATGTATTCCTAGTAGTAATTCTCTGTAGTCTAGTTCACTGATTCTCTGTTTAGCTTAACTTATCTGTTGTTAACCCATCCATTTATTGTTTCATATTAATAATCATATTTTCTTCCAAAAGTTGTATTTGATAATTTTTCAAATATCTTTGTTCATTAATTGTAGACTCTTGCTGCTTCATCAATTTTGGTATTTCTCCTATCATATTGCAAAGAACTCTGAAACCATTTATTTTATATTTTAATCTGAAATCTGTTGTATTTTAAATGAGTTTGTATCCTGAGTCTCAGTATACTTATTTTCCTGCTGAACCTCACTCACTCTTTTCCTTATTTTTTCCTAATTTTTTTTTTCATTTTTTTGAGATAGGCAGGCCTCTCACTGTTGTGGCCTTTCCCGTTGTGGAGCACAGGCTCCAGACGCACAGGCTCAGCAGCCATGGCTCACGGACCCAGCCACTCCACGGCACACGGGATCCTCCCGGACTGGAGCACAATCCCGTGTCCCCTACATTGGCAGGCAGACTCTCAACCACTGCACCACCAGGGAAGCCCCCTATATTTTTTTAAATTTGTTAGTGCAAATTTAGTTCATTAAAACTCATGGGAATCCTTG
The DNA here is from genome assembly GCF_951394435.1 of Stenella coeruleoalba. Lineage (NCBI taxonomy): Eukaryota > Metazoa > Chordata > Mammalia > Artiodactyla > Delphinidae > Stenella > Stenella coeruleoalba. The sequence continues at coordinate 26,578,616 of NC_137165.1, read as the reverse complement.
CGGCCTAAATGATGTTCTTAACTCTTTGCTTCTTCTAGGATTCATGGTGCTGCTACTAAAGTGGGGGCTATTTTAGTGCCCATTTAATTTCCCCAGTTTAGTGGAAGAAGAGAAGTTTTAAGTACAGTTGTCCCATTTTGCCACTGACTTACAGCTCAGTCTTTGAATAACAGTAGGTATTATATAAATATTTTCCCTCAAGATTACCTAACTGTGTGTTTTTACTGCTCCCTGCTCAGATACCATTCCCCAGCCCTTTGGGGAAGGAAGGTTGATAATTTACTTCCTGCAAGCTGTAATATGTAATAAAACTATGCTTCATATAGGGTCTAATTCCACATTTGAAGTGAAAAAGACATTAAGAGTGTCATATAATCAGAAGTACCAAAACTTTTTTTTAAATTATTCACTTTCTAGAAAATCCATTCTCTTTTATTAATATACCTTAATTAATATGACTATTTAGATTACACCATTCTTTTCCAAATCTTAAATAAGTCACAAGATGTCTTAAGTTTTAGATGTAGAATTTGTTTCAAAGATGTTTTAGTTGGTATTTCAGCTATGAGACCATAGAAATCTTTTCTTTTAAACCTTGTTTACTGATACCAAAAGTTTTTTTTAATCATATTTCAATTAATTAGTTTTATATTGTCTTTGACTAAGGCAAATTGATTTTTATTAAGGCAATATAAATAGTTGTAACTTTTTGTTCTTTACCATGTTAAAATTATTGAAACAGTAGAAAATTAGACTTTATGGTTGGGTGTTATGTGTTAAAGGGCAATGGAGGACTTAAATTAAATATCATATAAAATATAGACTGTCATTTCTTCAGTTCAGTGACCATGGATTTGCTGGTATAAAATTTCATGGAGATATATATTTTGTAGATTTTATATTTCCTTTTAAAGTCTTCTTGATAAATTTGAAAGCATGCATTAGCTCCTATAGAGAACAAAATCAATGTAGACAACATGTTTATAACATCTGATAATAGACTGATATGCTGGTACTCCATCATTCTTTTATCTCATTCTACCTTTGAGGAAAATAAACTGTCTTGGGTGCTGAAATACTTGATCATGGCTAAATTTGCTTTTCTGGTTCTGTAAAATATGCAGCACTTATACTGTGCCTATGACTAAGTATTTGTGCACTGAAGATAAAAAGAACATGCCCAAAATACTTGAATTGAGTAAAGTACACAGATTTTTAGAGATTTTAGGCTCATTAAACTTCCAAGATTTGTGGGGTTTTTTTCTTTCTTTTTGAGCACTTTCTCATTGTTAACCCCATCATTTAATACAATTTGAGACTGTAAGAGAAGAATTTGACTGACATCAGGATGACTTCCATTTTTCTCTCACTGATATTAAGATTTTGAGTCATGACATAAAATATAGCTGCTTTTAGAATTTTCCTTTAGATAAAAATACCAGGGAAGAATGTCTCAATCACACAGAAACCATTCATTATTCTGTAAAGCAAGCATAACCAGCAACTGTTTCTAATGTGACTTCATAGACAGCATTTTGTTTTTCCATATCCAGGATATCATGAAAAAGAAAAAAAAATGCCTTAAGTATTTAACACTTAAACAATATTTAAATTGAAAGCTCTAATGTGTTTCTAAATTATTATTCATCCTAAGAAAATTAAGAAGGAGTTTGGAATCATAAGAAGCCCTTAAAAATCCATGAAAACTGAGGGAATGAATTTTAAGAGATTACTCAAGACAGTTGATTTATATTTTCAAGATACATAGTTGCTTAAAACACTTACCAGTTACTAAGTAGAGGTCTTTCCTTAGATATAATAGATTTTCATGTGGAATATTTCTTTGAATACAAATAATTTGTATGCTGAAATTCTAAAAGGCAGTATACACGAAATGGTCATTTCTTCCATAAATTAGTTTACCCTATTAATTTGCTTAGAATAATTCTTATTCCTAAGATAAGTGTGAAAGCATGTGTGTATGTGTGTGTGTATGTGTGTGTGTGTGTGTGTGTGTGTAAGAGCATGTGTGTTTGTTTAAATTTTAGTTCAGTTGTGGTCAAACAATTATAGATGCTGGAGTTCTAATCAATATATTATAGGTCATTTTTTTAACATGACATATAATAATATTGTGTATTTTAATAATAACCTACCCCAGAGGCTGCAGATTGACAGGAGGCATTTCTGAAACTATTACAGTGGTATTTATTATACCAAAGTTAACATAAAAGTTGTATTGAATTATATATGTTTATTGCCCTTTGAAAATTGAAACCCTGCAACTTCATCACAGAACTTATAGCTAAAAATTAAACTAGCTGACTCTCAGGATTTTTACAAAAAAGTATATCTTTTAAATTCAATATAAAAATAGAAAATTTTGTTCTGAATGAAAGTCCTTATATTTTGCAACAAAACAAGAAAATAATTATAATTATTTGACTATTCTTTATTTCCAAAATTTTTTTTTTAGTTTCTTATTAGCATAGAGGACTTATGTCTACATAAATACTATGGCAAACATACACTGGCATGTATAGCTATTTCATGTTCTTTACTCATGTGGTTAAAGGGGAAAAAAAAGAGGAACTTTGTTCTTTAATGTATTTTGTTTCTAGTTTAGTAATTAACAGTGTGTAGAATTTCAGAATTCTGATTTCCTGAGTCCTCTAACTGATTGTAGACTCAGGAATTCTATACATTTTAATTCCTGCTCAGACAGAACTGACATTCAAATTCAGAGGCTCTGAGCTTGTCTCCTATTTTATCTGTGGGCTGGAGAGAGAAAAAAGTAATGCCTAGAATGAGAATTTGCATTCTTGTGCTCTATTACTCCTTATACTGATTCAGATTTTCTGGAAAATTTCCCAACATCTTTAATTAATACCTCTTATGATTTTTGGCCTTAACTTTCTTAACATAATATTCTTTTTCTTTAGTTTTTCAGGTCCTTCTAAGTTTATCAAAGTCCTGGTTTTGATGCTACCCACCTTGCTCTTGCATTACACTGTGTCTTTGTGTCTTCTTTCATACTCCTCTTCCTCACTTCTGTATTTTTAAAAGAAAAATACCTTGATTGATTTTGTCTTAGCATAATATCGGGGAGCTTAGGGTTATATTCTGGCTTGCTGTGACTTAGGACAACTGGTTTTACGTCTAAGAGATTTAACCTCTTTATGAATAAAGTGAAAGAATTAGACTAGTTTCTACAGTGTTCCATAGGTTCTTCAAACAACTTTGTCTGATGATTTCCACTTCTTTTTACAAATATGTTTTATTTAATAGTTTGCAAAATATGAACACATATGTTATATTTACATTTTTGCACCTATCAGATCAATTTCTTTGCAGTATGGAATTAATTTAAATAAACATATTAGTGATCATTTTGCTTAAGCCTAGCATAACTAGATTTCAAAATAGGTCTTTGTACTTTTATAGTTTGTACTTTAGAGAAGTTTTTCATTGACCTATATATTCTATTATGTTTGATTAACTTGTCTGAGCCATTGCTCAAATATATCTCGCCTTTCTCTCTTCAAGATCTTTCATAAGAGCCACTACATTTAGAGGATTGAGTCCAATACTCACCTCTGAGCTTTTCAAGATTTTTTCCTACTCTCATTTCTAGAGAAAGAGTAATAAGGAAGGGTCAGTGAATTGAGAGGAACTTGATTTCTAGGTCTGGGAGTATTAGCATGCCTGAGTATCACTCAGGTGAGAAGTAAAGACCACCTGGCATCTAAGACCCCTGTTAGCATGAAAAGTCTATGATGGCAAAATAAAACTGATGCCATTATGAGTGTATAGGCCTTAATCTTACATCAAACACAGGAAGAACAAACTACTTGTATATGAATGAATTATCCAAAAAAAGGAAAAGTGAGGTCCTCTATAATCAGTATTTTAGAGCTCCTGGTGCCCCAGTTCTCTTCTAGACCCCATGTCAGACTTTCTATTCTAATAGGAGGATAATGACTTGGGCCTTAAGTGTAGCATTAATGAGCAACACTTCTTAACAATTAGAGAGAGCAGCAAGTGTCAGAGAATAAATGTCTCATTTAGGGGTACATTTTTTCAAAAATTATTGAGAGTATGGATTATTTTTGCATGAAGCATTCCCTAGTCCAGTAGGTCAGAGAAATCTGTGTACTACTTACTTCTCTGCTTACAGAGAATCTTACACTTTTGACCTTGATTCCTCAGGAGAGGATATGACATCCCAGAAGGAGCCAAACATTATTTCTGCTGATCTCAGCATTTCTTTCTCTCTGACCCATCCCCACTAGCTTATACCATCCATCTTCATGCACAACTGATCTTCTGCATTACCTAAATTTAGCTACTCTCTTTCCCTTATCATATGGTCCAACAGTTCCAGGTCTAGAGGTCATTCATTTGAATAGGCTCACAATGATCTTAAAAAGACCAGAACAAGACTTTCCAAGTATTTAGCAGTCAATGCTTTGTGGAAAGTCTTTCACATAATTAAATAATACTTTTTCTTTACAAACTCTTTTTTTCTGTCATTATAATTCAAACAGTTTCCCCAAAGGTCATGTGTTAGAAGTTTGCTTTAACAGCTATCTTACAACTATGTCACTAGTGAGAAGTTAAAAAAAAATCAGTTTAACATAAATGACGTGCAATAATTCTACTTCTTATAATGCCAATACCATAATTTTGAGCACATCTGCATTATTAAAAATTGCTTACTTTAGAATATTGGCTTCTTGTATCTGATTTGTCTGATGATGGTTAAATACAGTATATTCATTAGCATTGCACAAAAGCTCCTAATAGCACTTAATATGTTTTCCAAGTAAACTTTAATTACAAATTCTCACAGTGTGTGAGATAGTCTAGTTTTGCCAAAGCAGAGGAGATTTAAAATGTTTAGCATGATGAAAAGGAGGAATTTTTAAAAGCTTGCAAGACAGTTGATAAGCTCAGTTCTATAATAGCTGGTGAGTTCAGCACTATCTCTCTATGTATAGAACTGTTTACAAAAATATCATCATTTTTATATTTTACTAAAATACATTACAATGAATATTTGAAACTTTTACACAGGATTACAATACATCAAGTTTATTTTAAGATTAATCTAGCAAGGAATATTGTCATTGTGAAAGATGTGTGGAACTAAGACCTATTCTAATATTTTATGAAAACATTATTAAAAAATCCATCATTAGTTGCATTCTCCCTCAGGTCTCCAAGCTCAGTTAAAGTACATTAAACTTATTTTAAAATCAATACAGAATTTTTAAAGTGTTCCCCCCCCCGGCACAAAGTGAAAGTGGGATATGTTTATTTTAATCTCCCTAAACACCAATACCTAATATACATTTCAGGACCATGTACTTCCCCCAAAATATTATTTTATTAAATAAATAAGCATTTCAAATTTTATGTTTCAATTATTTCCTTGACTTAATAGGAAAATCTTGCTACTTGGATACTACTTGTGTTTATTTGGTATTGTTTTGTATCTCAAGGGTGTATATTTATTTTCATACCTGTTCTAAGGATGCATATGTACCCAAATTTTATCAGTCACTGGAAAAACGCACAACTCAAAAAATCTATAGAGACATAAAAGGACAAATGTTGTATAATTCCACTCCTATGAAGTATCTAAAGTAGTCAAAATCATGGAAACAGAAAGTAGAAATGTAGTTGCAAAGGTCTTGGCAGGAGGAGGGGTAAATAGTGTTTAATGAGTATAGAGCTTCAGTTTTGCAAGGTGAAAAAGTTCTAGAGTTATGTTGCAAACAATGTAAAATACTTAACACTACTGAACTGTATACTTAAAAATGGTTAAGATGGAAAATTTAATGTTGTGTGGGTTTTTTTTCCTCAATTAGAAAAGGAAGGAAGAATGGACAGGGACAAGGGAGGGTGGAAAGAAAGGAAGGACAGGAGGAAAGGAGAAGGAAAGAAAAAGAAAGAAAGGAAGAAAGGAAGAAAGAAAGAAAGAGAGAGAAAGGAAGAAAGAAAGAAAAAGAAAGAAAGAAAGAAAGAAAGAAAGAAAGAAAGAAAGAAAGAAAGAAAGAAAGAAAGAAAGAAAGAAAGAAAGAAAGAAAGAAAGAAAGAAAGAAAGGAAGAAAGGAAGAAAGGAAGGAAGGAAGGAAGGAAGGAAGAAAAAGAAAGAAGGGAGGAAGGAAGGAAGGAAGGTAGGAAGGAAGGGAGGAAATTTCTGCTTGTTGATTTTATTTTCTTCTCATTGTCTACTGACTTTTTTCTCTTCTACTCTTCATTTCAAGTACCACTCCATAGTGTCTGTTTCCTCATTGCTTTGGTGTATCACAATTATTAATAGCCCCAATTCAATTCACTGTCCTCGCTCTGGAATTTTTAGTTTATGTTGTTAATTTCTTAAAATTTTCTGATTTTCCTAATATAATTCCAAGGAGAGAATATGGTTGTCTCAGCTCATTCTTTTTCATTGTTCACATCATATTTAGTTGGCTCTCTTATTAACTACATTGGCTCAGGTGGCAAACTCTGATTTAATAAACAGTATTCAGGTGAAATGATTTGAATAATCATTGTAGGGTTTTACCTTAAGCAGTAAGTAGCAATGTTTCTCTTAGAATATGTTGTAGTTGCAGTGGCTGTATAATTGACAGATTGAGTTCATCTGCTCTTTTCTCTTTGATCCTCTTAGTCAGCTTCATTTGTTTTCATCTCATTCCCACAATTTTTTTTATAACACAGTTCTTCCCATTATTCCTCAATTATCCATTTTCTTCTCCCTTTCATATATTATTTACAAATATTCACATAAATATGTAAGTTTAAGGTTAAAAACTGTGCACTTTTCACTCAGTATTTATGGTGCCTAACCCAACACTGAAAATGTTTGATAAATATTTGTTGAATATCTGTCCATTGCAAAGTCATTGAATGAAAATATAATTGGTAAGGAGAGCCTATATATGGGAGAACCATGATTTTTCTTTAGTCTCTAACAATCATTGTGGTGATTTCTGGAATTTTACCAGTTGTATTGGGTCACAATAATTCACAAAACAATGTCTTTAGGAAGGGGTCTGTGGGTAACTCCTTTGTTTATTTCTCATGCCATAAGTGATAGCTCTGAGTTCATCATCATGAATATATTAATTAGTTTACCTTTCAAATGTGTCTTCTATTTGCCAGTATTGCATATTTTCTCCAACCATTTTTTAAATAAATTTATATATTCATTTATGTATTTATTTTTGGCTGTGTTGAGTCTTCATTGCTGCATATGGGCTTTCTCTAGTTGTGGCGAGTGGGGGCTACTTTTCATTGCAATTCATAGGCTTCTTATTGCAGTGGTTTCTCTTGCTGTGGAGCATGGGCTCTAGGCATGCCGGGCTCAGCAGTTGTGGCTTACGGGCTTAGTTGTTCCATGGCATGTGGGATCCTCATGGACCAAGGCTCAAACCCATGTCTCCTGCAATGGCAGGTGGATTCTTAACCACTGTACCACCAGGGAAGTCCCTCTCCAACCATTTTTTTATATCTTCATGGAGAATCACGAAATCCTTCTGACTTTTATCCCATTGGATTTTATTTTACTCTCTGTCATAACTAAGAGCCACCTTAGTGGCTTAGTGAAGAGAGTTTGTTATTTCTTTATTAACATAATAAATATGTCTGTTTGTAGTTTGAAAGTCTACTGTTGCCAGTCCAGAGAAATGAGGCGTTCTTCTTATTTTTATCATAAAGCCAGTTACCAGTCAATGACAATCCCTGTTCATCCCCCACAAGCAAAATGCAGCCAATCTTTTCTGAAGCTAAGTCCCACATAAATGTACTTTTTTAAAATTCATACAAGAGTTTTCAAAGTTTAATTAATTTAGAGAAGAAGTTGTAAGTTTCTAGTCATCATACCATAATTAGACATGTAAACTTGAACAAGCTATTTCACCACTATGTTCCCATTTATGTATTTGTAAAATTAACCCCCAGAAGAATTTCGCTGTTGACCTTTCCAACAAGTGAAAATACAAAATTCTCTGGTATTGACAGCCCAACACTACTTTTGATTTCAAATTATAGAATCCTCATCTACTTCATAAAATCATCAATTTTCTGGGCCAAAAGTCTGGGCAAAAGGACTGGACACAATTTTCACTCTAGACCAAAAGAGATTTGCAATTGAAAAGTATCTAATAGGAAATTAAACTAAATTATTTCTCCTCTTGGATTTGTACACTTTAATAGCTATTGTATAAAATTGCCCAAGAGATACCAGTTGTCATTGGAATTCAATCTAAAAACCCCTGTACCCAGAGGTGGGAGCTCATTCTGTATTGATACAATTTGTGCTTTGATAGGATGTAGAGCTGGTTTTCTATCCATCCAATGAAGTATCTGTTTTTTTTGAGCTCAATATCCCATTAGATATTAATACTGACTTTCACCTGGCAGAGATGAAACTTAACCTGGTTTATTTTTATGTGTTTAACACACTTTCTCTTTCAAGAGAAAATTTCTACTTGATCCCCTAGACAAATAATGAAAACACCAAAAAGCATAATATAATATGTGCTTTGCTTACTAACAGTTGCTCAAAATTGAGTATATGCAGCACACCTGGATAAGCTAAATACATTTTTCAACTTCTATGGTGACCTGTCACTCTAAATACTGTATTTCAGTTGCTTTTATCCATAGTATCCCCCACAATTAGTCTTTGTAAATGAGATTCATATTTCCATGTGGTCTCTGAAGCAATTTCCCATGGTTTCGCACAGACCCCCAAGCTCCAAACATTATGAATATTTTTCCATATACATTATAAACCTCTCTGCAGCATGGCTGTGAATCATTATAATTTTGTTATGTCAAATCCGTAGGTGATAGAAACAATAAAAAAGAAACCAAGGAAAGGCTCACGCTACATTTTAGCAAATTATTTCTGACCAGTTTGACATCTCTGTATAGTTTTAAGGAATGTGTTCATTCTCTTCTTCTCACACCCTTTTGCCATTGCCCTTTATCTCACATAGTAAGTGAATATAGTGAAAAAAACACCTGGAACCTCTGCTCTCTTCTTGTGTCTATGTCACCCTTATCAGATTTATATAACAATATTAGGGAGAACTTGGCAAATGAGAGGAGCCCACATGACACCACAATCCTAACACAATCATTGTTTTTATTTTTGTATCAGTTGTCTTCTAGACTTTATATGAATAACTATTTTGGCATAGTCGAAAATAGAATATTCATATGCTTACTTTTGGCATCTTTGCTGGACATTACATTGTATGCATGTTTTAAATTGTATTATATTCATAATTATCTTTTACAATAACTTAACTTCTTTGATTATTAATTTAATTCAATGCCAATAAACTTCTTAGGCAAAATATATGACTTGTTTCATGAATTTTGAAATACATGGCAAATTTCTTTCCAAAAATGTCACAAAATTTTTTATTGCCACGTGCTGAGCTACATATGACAATAGCAAGTTCATGTATCCTCACCGGCACTAAGAATTGGATTTTCCATATTTAGTGACAATAAATTATATCTTATTTAAATGTACAATTTATTTCATTAAAATAGGGTTAATAGTTTATAGAAATCTTCAAATTTATTATATATTCTCATCATTTTTCTTGCTTATTTAAACATTAATTTCTTAATATTATTGTGTAAAACTTTTATGTATCTTTTATATAATCATTATGTTAAACTTTTGCCACATTTCTTGAAATAATTTTCCTTGACTGTTTTTGAACAGGACAATTATCTTAGAACAATTTTATATTTTAGGTAGTTGATCAGGATTTTCTCTTTTAATCTTTCAGTGCCTCTTACAAACATAGTTTAAGTTTATTTTGTCAACAAATTTTGCTAAATCTAAGATACTGTAAGACAAATTGTTGATTGGAGGGAACTTGGAGTTTCTATAACAAAATATCTTAATATTTAAGAAATATGCTGGAGCTAATGATACAACTGAATCCTTTACTTTTTTCTCTATTTTGAATTGCTACCTAAAGATGTCTTTTCAGATATTGGTAACCGAGAACATTATTACTTCTTATTGGAATTCAAGAAGTCATTTATATAAACTGATATTTGCATAAGCTTGTGCTAATTAAAATTATTGCTTTAAACCAAAGAATTTCTGTCTAATGAGTGCCACTGTTTGGCAGAACACTAACATTTCTCTCTTTGCAGTAGCCTATACAAAAATACTATGCCCATACAGAAGGTTAAAGAACCCTACCCTGTAGAATTTCAGCCCCCTCAAAAGCCAGGTTATGTATCTTAAATATATCCTCTGGCCAATAACATCCATTTCAGAATGAAAACACCATCTCCTGACCCAAATCTTCTTGGCGAGAATCTTAAGTAATGGTGAATGGTATGTGACAGGAATTTTTATTTAAGTTTTAAAATAAATAATAAAGAAAGACAATATCATAATAAATTAGAATCTTCACTGGTGAGGTCTTATATCTGTGTGTTTTTCACAAAAAGCTCTTTAGATGAGACTGATGGGAAGTTCTAGTAACGAATGATGACTACAAAAAGAATCGATACATGTATATGTATAACTGAATCACTTTGCTGTCTACCTGAAACAAATACAATGTTGTTAATCAACAATGTTCCAATATAAAATAAAAATTTTAAAATAAAGAATGATGGCTATAGCATATAGTGAAATAGAGCCGTATGTATAAAAAAAGTCTTTTAGACTCCTAAGTTATTTCTAAAAATATTCTGATTATTGAATGTCTTGCTTCATTCAAACTCCTGCTCCCCTTGACCCAGGCTCCAAATTTCTCCTGGATTTCATCTTTAATCCCACCTCCATGATTTGGGGGACCATTTCACTTTTACCAGTTAATGTGGGTTGTGATTAAGTTAAATGAAAATAGAATGATTATTTGTAAGCAAACCTTATAATATATTTAAACTTAAAATTCCATTTTACTTAAGAGGAAACTGGACCCCAGAATGTAAAACTGTGTGTCCAAAGTCACCATTGATGACCACCTAAGGTGGGACATATACCCATAATATTCATATCACAAAAACAGTGATAAGCTACTTCTCTATATACTCACAGATATGCCCCTAAGGAAAGATATACCATGCAGGTTTGCCAGGAAATGTTTATAGGGTAACTTATAATTTGAGTAAGAGTTTATACAGGAAATATGAGGGGTAGATTTGGCAACGTTTAAGAAAATCTATTTATCATGTATTTCCTGGATAGTAGTGCAAATTTCCTTCATTTTGTTATGAACAGAGTTCTTGGCCTTCCTTAATTAATAGAAATTGATACGTGGCCAGACAAGAAATTCAGGCAAGGGATCCCTGCTGCAGCAGGGGGGAGCAAAAACAAGTAACACGTTCCCTTGCTTGCTCCCCGAGGGGGGCGAGCTGGTTCCTTACATGAGGTGAGGTAGGGGTGTGTCCAGGGGGTGGGCCAGAGGGGTGGCTTAGGTGGTCTGCCCACCCCTTTGGTGGTGTTGAGTTCAGAGGGCATGCACAGTACCCTGCTTTTACTCTCAACACCTTGTTTTTTCAGAAGTGGTAGTTGGGCTTTTGGTCTTTTTGTATATAGTTGTCCATAATTTGCCCCAACTCTGCATGTATGTAGTCATTTTTAGTCCCTCATAGTTTCTTTGTATTTTGTTACTCAAGGAGACATTGGTTTATGTGCAAGCACTGCAGCAAATAGTCCCAGGTCCCAGGCCCAAGCTTCTTATTTTGATTCACTTAATACCATAAGTCCCCTACATAAAAACCTTCAAGTTGTGAGCTTTCAAAGATGTGAACGTGCATTTTCATGTCCAATAACGTAAGTTAGTTCACGTTTCTAGCATACATTTTATTCTGTCATGTGCTTGCATCCTCTACAAAGTGGTTTTCCTTCTGTGTACTTCACTGTACAGTACTGTATGGAGTACAGTAGTACAGTATCTTTATTTCAAGCCCAGGATGTCCAGAAGAAAGCATAAAAGCAATGGTGATGTAGCTGGTACTGCTAAGAAGCACCAACTGATAATGATGGAAACAAAAGTGAAAATAATTGAAAGAATGGAGTAAGGCAAAAAGATTATAGGCACAAATTGCAAACTCTGTGAAACAGGAGTTTAAAGGCACTAACTATCCAAGTGGGGAGATTGTTAGTAAAGCAGGTGGAATGGCAATCGAGCAGCAGGAGATGATAAATGAGGAGTTGCCTGTCCGCCACCTGCTAAAGATGAGGATGTATCACCCATACCTGCTGCTGGAATTTCTCCCCAGGAAGAGATACACCAGAAATACATCTACACGTGGAACAACTCCTACAGAAAACTTACTGAACGCTGGCAGAAGACCTCAGACCTCCCAAAAGGCAAGAAATTCCCCACGTACCTGGGTAGGGCAAAAGAAAAAGAATAAACAGAGACAAAAGGATAGGGACGGGACCTGCACCAGTGGGAGGGAGCTGTGAAAGAGGAAAGGTTTTCACACACTAGGAAGCCCCTTCGCGGGCAGAGACTGCTGGTGGTGGAGGGGGGAAGCTTCGGAGCCGCGGAGGAGAGCACAGTTACAGGGGTGCGGAGGGGAAAGCAGAGAGATTCCCGCACAGAGGATCGGTGCCAACTGACACTCACCAGCCCGAGAGGCTTGTCTGCTCACCCACTGGGACAGGAGGGGCTGGGAGCTGAGTCTCGGGCTTCGGTCGGAGCCCAGGGAGAGGACTGGGGTTGGGGGCGTGAACACAGCCTGCAGGGGTTTAGTGCACCACGACTAGCCAGGAGGGAGTCCAGGTAAAAGTCTGGACCTTCCAAAGAGGCAAGAGACTTTTTCTTCCCTCTGTTTCCTGGTGCACGAGGAGAGGGGATTAAGAGCGCAGTTTAAAGGAGCTCCAGAGATGGGCACGAGCTGCTGCTAAAAGCGCAGAACCCAGAGACGGGCACGAGACGCTAAGGCTGCTGCTGCCGCCACCAAGAACCCTGTGTGCGAGCACAGGTCACTATCCACACCCCGCTTCCGGGGACCCTGTGCAGCCTGACACTGCCAGTGTTCCGGGATCCAGGAACAACTTCCCCAGGAGAACGCACAGCATGCCTCAGGCTGGTGCAACGTCACGCTGGCCTCTGTCACCGCAGGCTTGCCCCACATCCCATGCCCCTCCCTCCCCCAGGCCTCAGTGAGCCAGAGACTCCGAAGCAGCTGCTCCTTTAACCCCGTACTGTCTGAGCAAAGAACAGGCGCCCTCCGGCGACCTACATGCAGAGGCGGGGCCAAATCCAAAGCTGAGCCCCTGGAAGCTGTGAGAACAAAGAAGAGGAAGGGAAATCTCTCCCAGCAGCCTCAGAAGCAGTGGATTAAAGCTCCACAATCAACTTGATGTACCCTACATCTGTGGAATACATGAATAGACAACAAATCATCCAAATTGAGGAGGTGGACTTTGAGAGCAAGATTTTTTCCTCTTTTTGTGAGTATGTATGTGTATGCTTCTGTGTGAGATTATGTCTGTGTAACTTTGCTTCCACAAATTGTCCTAGGATTCTATCTATCCTTTTTTTTTCTTAATAATTAATTTTTTTATTTTAATAACTTTATTTTATTTTATCTTCTTTCTTTCTCTCTCTCTCTCCCTCTCCCTCTCTCTCTTGCTTTCTTGCTTTCTTGCTTTCTTTCCTTCCCTCCTTCCTTTAGACAACAAATCATCCCAAAATGAGGAGGTGGACTTTGAGAGCAAGATTTATGATTTTTTCCCCTTTTCCTATTTTTGTGAGTGTGTATGTGTATGCGTCTGTGTGAGACTTTTGTCTGTATAGCTTTACTTCTACAATTTGTCCTAGGGTTCTATCCGTCCTTTTTTTTTTTTTTTAATTTTTTCTTTCTTTTTCTTAATAATTATTTTTTTTACTTTAATAACTTTATTATATTTTATCTTACTTAATTTTATTTTACTTTATTCCCTTTTTTCCTTCCTTCCCTACTTCCTTCCTTCTTTATTCCCTCCCTCCCTCATTTCTTTCTTTCTTTCTTTCCTTCTTTCTTTCTTTCTTTCTTCTTCTACTAATGCTTCTTTCTACTTTTTCTTCACTTTATTCTGAGCTGTGTGGATGAAAGGCTCTTGGTGCTACAACCAGAGTCTGTGCTGTGTCTCTCAGGTGGGAGAGCAAACTTCAAGACACTGGTCCACAAGAGACCTCCCAGCTCCACATAATATCAAATGGCGAAAATCTCCAGAGATCTCCATCTCAACATCAGCACCCAGTTTCACTCAATGGCCAGCAAGCTACAGTGCTGGACACCATATGCCAAACAACTAGCAAGGCAGGAACACAACCCAACCCATTAGCAGAAAGGCTGCCTAAAATCATAATAAGTCCACAGACACCCCAAAACACACCACCAGATGTGGACTTTCCCACCAGAAAGACAAGATCCAGCCTCATCCACCAGAACACAGGCACTAGTCCCCTCCACCAGTAAGCCTACATAACTCTCTGAACCAACATTAGCCACTGGGGACAGACACCAAAAACAATGGGAACTATGAACCTGCAGCCTGCAAAAAGGAGACCCCAAACACAATAAGATAAGCAAAATGAGAAGACAGAAAAACACACAGCAGATGAAGGAGCAAGATAAAAACCCACCAGACCTAAAAAATGAAGGGGAAATAGGCAGCGTACATGAAAAAGAATTCAGAATAATGATAGTGAAGTTGATCCAAAATCTTGGAAATAGAACAGACAAAATGCAAGAAACATTTAACAAGGACCTAGAAGAACTAAAGATGAAAAAAACAATGATGACCAACACAATAAATTACATTAAAAACATTCTAGATGGGACCAATAGCAGAATAACTGAGGCAGAAGAACGGATAAGTGACCTGGAAGATAAAATAGTGGAAATAATTACAGCAGAGCAGAATAAAGAAAAAAGAATGAAAAGACCTGAGGACAGTTTCAGAGACTTCTGGGACAACATTAAATGAACCAAAATTCAAATTATAGGGGTTCCAGAGAAAAAGAGAAAAAGAAAGAGACTGAGAAAATATTTGAGAGATTATAGTTGAAAACTTCCCTAATATGGGAAAGGAAATAGTTAATCAAGTCCAAGAAGCACAGAGAGTCCCATACAGGATAAATCCAGGGAGAAATACGCCAAGACACATATTAATCAAACTGTCAAAAATTAAATACAAAGAAAACATATTAAAAGCAGCAAGGGAAAAACAACAAATAACACCGAGGGAATCCCCATAGGGTTAACAGCTGATCTTTCAGCAGACACTCTGCAAGACAGAAGGGCATGGCAGGACATATTTAAAGTGAAGAAGGAGAAAAATCTACAACCAAGATTACTCTAACCAGCAAGGAACTCATGCATATTTGATGGAAAAATTAAAACCTTTACAGACAAGCAAAAGCTGAGAGAGTTCAGCACCACCAAACCAGCTCTACACCAAATGCTAAAGGAACTTCTGTAGGCAAAAAACACAAGAGAAGGAAAAGACCTACCATAACAAACCCAAAACAATTAAGAAAATGGGAATAGGAACACACATATCGAAAATAACCTTAAATGTAAATGGACTAAATGCTCCCACCAAAAGACACAGATTGGCTGAATGGATACAAAAACAAGACCCATATATATGCTATCTACAAGAGACCCACTTCAGACCTAGAGACACATACAGACTGAAAGTAAGGGGATGGAAAAAGATATTCCATGCAAATGGAAACCAAAAGAAAGCTGGAGTAGCAATTCACATATCAGACAAAATAAACTTAAAATAAAGACTATTAGAAGAGACAAGGAAGGACACAACCTAATTATCAAGGGATCGATCCAAGAAGATATAACAATTGTAAATATTTTTGCACCCAACATAAGAGCACCTCAATACATAAGGCAAATGCTAACAGCCATAAAAGGGGAAATTGAGAGTAACACATTCATAGTAGAGGACTTTAACACCCCACTTTCACCAATGGACAGATCATCCAAAATGAAAATCAATCAGGAAACACAAGCTTTAAATGATACTTTAAACAAGATGGACTTAATTGATATTTATAGGACACTGTATCCAAAAACAACAGAATACACATTTTTCTCGAGTGCTCATGGAACATTCTCCAAGATAGACCATATATTGGGTCACAAATCAAGCCTTGGTAAATTTAAGAAAATTGAAATTTTATCAAGTATCTTTTCCGACAACAATGCTATGAGACTAGATATCAATTACAGGAAAAGATCTGTAAAAAATACAAACACATGGAGGTTAAACAATACACTACTTAATAACGAAGTGATCACTGATGATATCAAAGAGGAAATAAAAAAATACCTAGAAACAAATGACAATGGAGACATGACGACCCAAAACCTATGGGATGCAGAAAAAGCAGTTCTAACAGGGAAGTTCATAGCAATATTATCCTACCTTAAGAAACAGGAAACATCTCAAATAAACAAACTAACCATGCACCTAAAGCAATTAGAGAAAGAAGAACAAAAAAAACCCAAAGTTAGCAGAAGGAAAGAAATCATAAAAATCAGATCAGAAATAAATGAAAAAGAAATGAAGGAAGCAATAGCAAAAATCAGTAACACTAAAAGCTGGTTCTTTGAGAAGATAAACAAAATAGATAAACCACTAGCCAGACTCATCAAGAAAAAAAGGGAGAAGACTGAAATCAATAGAATTAGAAATGAAAAAGGAGAGGTAACAACTGACACTGCAGAAATAAAAGAGATCATGAGAGATTACTACAAGCAACTCTATGCCAATAAAATGGACAATCTGGAAGAAATGGACAAATTCTTAGAAATGCACAACCTGCCAAGACTGAATCAGGAAGAAATAGAAAATATGAACAGACCAATCACAAGCACTGAAATTGAAACTGTGATTAAAAATCTTCCAACAAAGAAAAGCCCAGGACCAGATGGCTTCACAGGCGAATTCTATCAAACATTTAGAGAAGAGCTATCACCTATCCTTCTCAAACTCTTCCAAAATATAGCAGAGGGAGGAACACTCCCAAACTCCTTCTATGAGGCCACCATCACCTTGATACCAAAACCAGACAAGGATGTCACAAAGAAAGAAAACTACAGGCCAATATCACTGATGAACATAGATGCAAAAATCCTCAACAAAATACTAGCAGACAGAATCCAAGAGCACATTAAAAGGATCATACACCGTGATCAAGTGGGGTTTATTCCAGGAATGCAAGAATTGTTCAATATATGCAAATAAATCAATGTGATAATCCATATTAACAAACTGAAGGAGAAAAACAATATGGTCATCTCAATAGATACAGAGAAAGCTTTCGACAAAATTCAACACCCATTTATTATAAAAGGCCTGCAGAAAGTAGGCAGAGAGGGAACTTTCCTCAACATAATAAAGGCCATATATGACTAATCAACAGCCAACATAGTCCTCAATGGTGAAATACTGAAAGCATTTCCACTAAGATCAGGAACAAGACAAGGTTGCCCACTCTCACCACTCTTATTCAACATAGTTTTGGAAGTTTTAGCCACAGCAATCAGAGAAGAAAAGGAAATAAAAGGAATCCAAATCGGAAAAGAAGAAATAAAGATGTCACTGTTTGCAGATGACATGATTTTATACATAGAGAATCCTAAAGATGCTACCAGAAAACTACTAGAGCTAATCAATGAATTTGTTAAAGTAGCAGGATACAAAATTAATGCACAGAAATCTCTGGCATTCCTATACAATAATGATGAAAAATCTGAAAGTGAAATCAAGAAAACACTCCCATTTACTATTGCAACAAAAAGAATAAAATATCTAGGAATAAACCTAAGGAGACAAAAGACCTGTATGCAGAAAATTATGACACTGAAAGAAATTAAAGATGATACAAATAGATGGAGAAATATACCATGTTCTTGGATTGGAAGAATCAACATTGTGAAAATGACTCTGCTACCGAAAGCAATCTACAGATTCAATGCAATCCCTATCAAACTACCAATGGCATTTTTCACAGACTAGAACAAAAAATTTCACAATTTTTATGGAAACACAAAAGACCCTGAATAGCCAAAGCAATCTTGAGAATGAAAAATTGATCTGGAGCAATCAGATTCCCTGACTTCAGGCTATACTACAAAGCTATAGTAATCAAGACAGTATGGTACTGGCACCAAAGCAGAAAGATAGATCAATGGAACAGGATAGAAATCCCAGAGATAAACCCATGCACATATGGTCACGTTATCTTTGATAAAGGAGGCAGGAATGTACAGTGGAGAAAAGACAGCCTCTTCAATAAGTGGTGCTGGGAAAACTGGACAGGCACATGTAAAATTATGAGATTAGATCACTCCCTGACGCCATACACAAAAGTAAGCTCAAAATGGATTAAAGACCTAAATGTAAGGCCAGACACTATCAAACTCTTAGAAGAAAACATAGGAAGAACACTCTATGACATAAATCACAGCAAGGTCCTTTTTGACTCACCGCCTAGAGAAATGGAAATAAAAACAGAAATAAACAAATGGGACCTAATGAAACTTCAAAGCTTTTGCACAGCAAAGGAAACCATAAACAAGACCAAAAGACAACCCTCAGAATGGGAGAAAATGTTTGCAAAGGAAGCAACTGACAAAGGATTAACCTCCAAAATTTATATGCCACCCATGCAGCTCAATAACAAAAAAACAAACAACCCAATCCAAAAATGGGCAGAAGACATAAATAGTCATTTCTCCAAAGAAGATGTACAGACTGCCAACAAACACATGAAAGAATGCTTAACATCGTTAATCATTAGAGAAATGCAAATCAAAACTACAATGAGATATCATCTCACACCAGTCAGAATGGCCATCATCAAAAAATCTAGAAACAATAAATGCTGGAGAGGGTGTGGAGAAAAGGGAGCACTCTTTCACTGCTGGTGGGAATGTGAATTGGTCCAGCCACTCTGGAGAACAGTATGGAGGTTCCTTAAAAATCTACAAATAGAACTACCATATGACCCAGCATTCCACTACTGGGCATATACCCTGAGAAAACCATAATTCAAAAAAAGTCATGTACCAAAATGTTCATTGCAGCTCTATTTACAATAGCCCACAGATGGAAACAACCTAAGTATCCATCATTGGATGAATGGACAAAGAAGATGTGGCACATATATACAATGGAATATTAGTCAGCCATAAAAAGAAATGAAATCGAGCTATTTGTAATGAGGTGGATAGACCAAGAGTCTGCCATACAGAGTGAAGTGACTCATAAAGAGAAAGCCAAATACCATATGCTAACATATATATATGGAATTTAAGATAAAAATATGTCATGAAGAACCTAGGGGTAAGACAGGAATAAAGACACAGACCTACTAGAGAATGGACTTAAGGATATGGGGAGGGGGAAGCGTAAGCTGTGACAAAGCGAGAGAGAGGCATGGACATATATACACTACCAAACGTAAGGTAGATAGCTAGTGGGAAGCAGCCGCAAAACACAGGGAGATCAGCTCGGTGCTTTGTGACCATCTGGAGGGGTGGGATATGTAGGGTTGGTTTGAGGGAGACGCAATAGGGAAGAGATACGGGAACATATGTATGTGTGTGGCTGATTCACTTTGTTATAAAGCAGAAACTAACACACCATTGTAAAGCAATTATACTGCAATAAAGATGTAAAAAAAATAAAAACAGTAAAAAAGAGATTGTAGATTTTACTTGTTCTTAAAATTTTGAGCTCTTTGCTGTGCAACATGCGGAGCTTACCAAAAAAGGCCTGATGGAATTGGAGGCCCAGAGAAAGGATGAAGAGAGACAAGAGGAAGAAGAAGTAACTGAAAAACAGAAGAGATTCATGATGCAGGAAATGGCAAGGGGATTGTCTTTATTTGAGGAGGCACATGACCTGAAAGTAGAATGGTACACAAAGGTTGCAGCAGCCATTCAGAGTGCAATCCAGTGCTACCGTGTCATCCATGATGAGAAGAAAAGAGCTACTACCCAGACATCCCTGGATAGTTTTTTTCAAGAGTGTAGATAGAATTGAACACAGCAAGGAACCAGAATCTGTGGCATCAACATCAAGCATGAGTGAAATTGCAGCTTGCCCTCCATCTCCTGTTGCTGATGCTCCTTCAGCTGTACCATCTCCCACCTCCTCTCCCTCCTCCAGTCTGTAACTCTTCTTGCCTATTCACTTGATGCCAGCCCTTGTATGCCAGCTGTTGAACTGTACTACTGTACTTTTCAAGGTACTGTACTGTAAGACTAAAATTGTTTTCTTTATTTTTGTGTTTGTTTTCTATATATTATTTGTGTGAAAAGTATTATAAACCTATTACGGTACAGTACTATACAGCTGATTATGGGTACCTAGGCTAAATTTGTTGGACTTACAAACAAATTGTACTGATGAACATGCTCTTGGAATGGAACTCGTTCGTATGTAGGGGACTTAATGTATCAATTTGTCAAACAAATTTCTTTTCTGGTTACTCTTCAGAATGGTATTAATTTGTTGCTTCTGGTGACCTGAAAATTTCTCCTTTAACTAACATGTATATTTCTCCCCACCCACAGACATACACACCCTCCAGTGATTTTTTTATCTCTATTTCTTCCCTTTTCCATATCCTGACTCCTCATCCTCAACTAAACCCACTCTCACCATCACAAAGCATCCCCAGCCTCTGCATCTACCTGGTCTTTATCTAACTTTCTTTCCTAAGAAAGTCTGGATTAGGAAATTCATATTAATTTGTGATCACGATAAATGCATGGAAGCCTCTGTGTCTTAGTGTGGGCTGCTATAACAGAATGTCATAGACCGGGCATCTTAAACAACAAGTACTTATTTCTCATAGTGCTAGAGGCTAGAAGTCTGAGATCAGGATGCCAGCATGGTTGGGTTCTAGTGAAAGCCCTCTTCCTGGTTCACAGATGGCCACATTTTTTCTATGCCCTCACATGGCAGAGAAGGACATCATGGCAGAGAAGGACATCATATTTCTTGTGTCACTTCTTATAGAAGGGCACGGATCCCATTCATGACATGATCGTCTCCATCTCCAAATACCATGACATTGGGATTCTACAAAGGAATTTTAGGAGTACCCAAACATTCAACAGCACTATGACTCATCTCGGATGAGTTCGGTCTGACTTGATAATAAGCAAGCAAATAGGAAGTTGTACTAACCTCAAACTCAAAAGACAAATACAGCTTTATGGTGTTATTCTTGCTATGTCTTCTATTGCTGAATGAGTTTTAATTTTTTTTTTCTACTAATAAATAGCACTGGACAAAAATCAAAGGCCTATAACATAAAACAAACAGAAATTTAATCCAGGCCTTGGCACTTAGTAGCTTATGACCTTGAGTAAGTTCATCTCTTTTGGACTCTTTTTGCTTAACTTATAAAATGGACAAAACTATTGCCTTCATAAAGTTATGAAGATGAAAATTATAGTGTATTCATAATTTCCTAGTGCAAAGTCTGGCACATTTTATAAATATAAAATGTCCAATACCTGAATCTCTCTTTGATGCTCTAGAATCATTTGTTTTTATTAAATACATTTATTTGCTGTGTTATATATGCCAAACACTGTGCATGATCTTGGGGGATATGTGTTTTAAAATAACCAAAAGGAGATATGGTTGATGTTTCCTTGTATCTTATAGTTCAATTCAGACATACACTAAATAAATAACCACCTGAGTCTGTTCTGATTAAAACCTCATAATCTCTAACATGAGAACATAGTAAAGGGATATTTCCATTCCTTTTTCTAATTTCTATTGTTTTAGTGATATTCTCTATCTCATAAGACATTGTCATCATGCTTTTTTTTTACTTCATTAAGCATGGTTTTCTTTAGTTCCTTGGATGTTTACTGACTTGAAGTCTCTGTCTTATTAATTTGAGGTCTGGACTCTCTCACAGGCAGTATCTGTCATTTGTTTTGTTTCCCCTGTTGACGGATAACACTTCCCTTTTCTTTGCATTTCTCATGTTTCTGTTGTTGTTGTAAACTTATTATTTCAAGGAGTATATTGTAACAACTCTGGATACTGATCCTCCCAGACTCTGGGATTTGGTTTTGTTGTTGTTTGCTCATTTACTTGTTTAGTAACATGGCTGGACTATTTCATTGAAATTTATTGTCTGTATCCTCATTGTTAAGCATCTGACATCACTCCACAAAGGACACACTCGGGCATGCACGCAGTCACGCTGGGATGGCAGTGGTTTTAGTAGGATTCTCTTTGGTTCTCTTTTTCCCTGATATCTCTATTAAACCAATTTCCTTTTCTGGTATCACCCCAGCTTTTAGGCTGTATTAATTGCCTCGTGAAAGCTCTATATTTTGTTATGAATTCATAAATTACTCCAAGTTTAATCCAATAAAACTGGGGTCCATATAGAGAGGTATTTCTTTAGGTAAGTCGTTGCAACTTGTTCTGAATGCAGGAGGGCTATTCTTAGCTGTCTCTTTCCTTTATTCTCGCTGGTAAATTAGTTGACCTTTGGTTTAGCTTGTTGCTTTTAATTGCATACTACCAAAATGTCTATTGTTTCTGAATGTACCCTTAGACTTGAAATACTCCACACTGTTTCAAATAATGCTGGGTCTTTTAGGGAGAGCTTCAAACACTTTTTTTGGTAGTATATTTTCTCCTAACAAAATCTGTTAACCCCTACTCTAGAGCTGAGTATGGGGACTGTGGCCTGCTTCTAGGGTTGTCTTCTGCCCTATAAATTGGGGATGGGTAGAAGAAGAGAGACCTCAATATCTTGGCCACACCTGCCAAGAATTTAACCTCTGTAACTTGGAGCTAGGAGATGGAAGATGAGAAACCCTGGCAGCCTGCCCTTCCAAGTAAGATAGTGAGTTAGCCTATAACTCTCCTGGGGGCTGAGGAAAAGAGGTACGCTTTTTCTTGATTATACTTGGCTAAATTAGAGCTTCTGTTATCCTGGCCAGTTGGAGAGGGATTAGGAAGGGAGCCGTTGCCACAGACTCACAGTCTTCTGAGATTTAGTAGATTTTCTTGAATACATGTTTCTTCATTTGACTTATGTGCTCAGGAAAATTTCCAGAGACTTAATTTTTTTCCCACAAGTTACAGCTGTTTTCTGGGCAGTGGTCCATGGAGCTCCTCATGCTGCCTTTCTGAAAGTTATCTCTTTTCTTCCCCAGCAGTCACCAATATCATGAATTTGTGTGGCCATTAAGTCTCTACAGATATGTAATTTTTTTTTTAGTTGAGTAACAATTTAAGTGTATAAAATTATTTGTGCAACATTTCTTTTGGGGTCACATTGTGGTTTTTGGAGTTATATATAGCTTTAATTAATTTTAACATAGTTCTGTTATGGTTTTCCATTATATTGATTTCCCACAATCTATTCATCTATTTTTATTTCTAATGTTATTTAATTTCTTTCTGAGCTTTTGTTACTATGAAACAATGCTACCATAAACAGTTTTGTATATATATATATATATATATATATATATATATATCCCTTTGTGCACCTATGCTAGAATTTCTCTAGAATATATGCCTTAGATAATCTTAGATTATGTCCATCTTTAACTTTACTAGAAATTGTCAAAATACGCTCTAAAATACAATTTATAACCCCATTAGCAGTATGCAAGAGTTCCCGATTCCCTCCGTCATCTCTTGTACTCGGTAATCATTAGGTATTGATATTTTTCCCCAATCTGAATGTAATGGTTATTTAAATGTACATCAAATATATATTTTCCTGTTTACTGACCAGATTAAGCCATTTCCATGTGTTTAATGGTTATTCTTATTTTCACTTTCCTTACTTACCTATACCCCTTGCTCAGTTGCCTATGTTGCCTATTTGTTTTATTTTTCTTACAGATTATCAGGACTTCTTAAATTTGGATGCAAGTCTTACATCAGTAAAATGGATTGCAATAAAATAATCATCATCACCACCACCTGAGTAATATCTTATAAATATGTTTATGATTAACTCACAAAAGTGTTAAATTCTGATATAGTCAATGTTTTAATATTTGACACATAGATTGGCTCAGTGCCCATGAGGGGTGTAGGAATTTATAGTTTTCTACATGATACTCAGTGAACCCAGTCTGAATAATACTAATTATGTTTTATTTTTTGAGATTTGCTTTCTGGCCTGGTTAATACTTTTAAATGTTTCAAGTGTGTTTGATTAGTATGTGACTCTCTAACTGTTGTGTGGAAGGTCTTATTCATGACAATTTGATTAAGGTCAGTTAATTCAAATGTTCAAATAATTCATTTCATTAGTAAACATTCTCTCTCATTTACTAAAAGTATTATATATTCAATTTTATGTTATTACTTTATTTATATTATGAACAAAAAGGACAGTGTATCACTCATTCCTTCTTACAATGAGTTAAGTCTTAACTCACTGCAGTCTCCTGCTGACGGTACACCCCAAGGGGAATTCAGGAGGGAGTAAATAAGATAAGGCATTCTGTGCCTTGGATATAAGCACTGGGCTAGATGGTTAAGATGAATATTTCAAGAATTTCAGTCACCCAAGGTTCTTGCATCTTCCCATACATAGAAAAGCACTAAAATCTTTAACTTTGAGATATCTGTTCTTTGTGATTGGTAATAATCTTTTACCAAGATGTGTGTTTGACTACATGTATTTCCTAGCCAAAAAATTCATGTATTTGTACTGGCTCCTTCCCTACCTTTTTGAAGCAGTTCTTCAGAGGTATCTGAGAAACTATTTCCTGGGCTATAGTCCTCAGTAATGTTGGTGAATAAAACTGAAACTCACTGATCTTAAGTTGTGCATTTTTCCTTCAGTTGACAGTTTTACAGACTTAGTGATTAATATTAATTCTTCTAATCCATGAACATGGTGTATATTTTCATCTTTTTGTGTTGTCTTCAACTTCTTTCATCAGTGTCTTACACTTTTCTGAGTACAGGTCTTTTTCCTCCTTACAAAGGTTTATTCCTAAGTATTTTATTATTTTTGATGCAATTGTAAATGGGATTATTTCCTTAATTTCTCTTTCTGATAGTTTGTTTTTAGTGTATATAAATGTGACAGATTTCTGTATATTAATTTTGTATCCTGCAACTTTACTAAATTCACTAATGAGCTCATAGTTTATTGGTGGCATCTTTAGGATTTTCTATGTATATTATCATGTCATCTGCAGTGACAGTTTTACTTATTTCTTTCCAATTTGGATCCAATTTTTTTTTTCTTGTATGACTGCTGTGGCTAGTACTTCCAATACTATGCTTAATAAAAGTGGTGAGAGTGGGCATCCTTATCTTATTCATTTAGAGGAAATGTTTTAAGATTTTTACCATTGAGTACACTGTTAACTGTTGACTCATCATATATAGTCTTTATTATGTTGAAGTATGTTTCCTCTACATCCATTTTCTGAAGAGTTTTTTTATCATAAATTGTCATTGAATTTTGTCAAAAACTTTTTCTGCATCTATTGAGATGATCATATGGTTTCTATTTTTCAGCTTGTTAATGTGATGTATTACACTGATTGATTTGTGGATTTGAACCATCCTTGTATCTCTGGGATAAAGCCCACTTTTAATATATTGTTGAATTCACTTTGCTAATATTTTGTTGAGGATTTTTGCATCTATGTTCATTAAAGATAGTGGCCTGTAACTTTCTTTTTGCATGATATCTTTTTGTCTGGTTTTGGTATCAGTGTGATGCTGGCCTCATAGAATGAGCTTGGAAGTGTTATTTCCTCTGAAATTTTTTGGAGTAGTTTGAGAACTACTCTGTGTTAACTCTTCTCTAAATATTCAGTAGAATTCACCTGTGAAGCCATTTGGTCCTGGACTTTAGTTTAATTACTGATATAGTTTCAATACTAGTAATTTGTATGTACATATTTTTTATTTTGTCCTGCTTTAGTCTTGAGAGACTGTACATTTCTAGAAAGTTGTCTATTTCTTCTTGATTGTCCATATTATTGACATAGAGTTGTTCATAGTAATCTCTTTATGATCTTTTGAATTTCTGTGGTGGGGTTTGTAACATCTCTTTTTTCACTTCTGATTTTATCGATTTGGGCCTTCTCTCTTTTATTCTTGATGTATCTAGTTAAAAGTTTATCAATTTTTTTTATCTTTTCAGAGAACCAGTTCTCAGTTTCATTGATCTTTTCTATTGTTATTTTAGTCTCTATTTTATTTACTTCTGCTCTGATCTTTATGATTTATTTCCTTCTATTAACTTTAAGTTGTTTTTGATCTCCTGTTTCCAGTTCATTCAAGAGTACAGTTAGGTTGTTTATTTGAGATTTTTCTTGTTTCCTGTGGTATTGCTAAAAGCTACTTTTGCTGTGGCCCATGGATTTTGAATCATTGTGTTTTCATTTTCATTTGTCTCCAGGTATTTTTCTATTTCCTCTTTGATTTCTTCAGTGATCCATTGGTTGTTTAGTAGCATATTGTTAAGCCACCATGAGTTTGTATTTTTTGCAGTTTTTTTCTTGTAGTTGGTTTCTAGTAGCTTAGCATTGTGGTTATAAAAGATGCTTGATATGATTTTAGTTTTCTTAAACTTACTGGGGCTTGTTTTGCAGCCTAACATTTGATCTATACTGGAAAACGTTCTATGTGTACTTGAAAAAAATGTATATCTGCTGCTTTTGGAAGTCCATCTGTTTTAAGATGTCATTTAAGGCCAGTGTTTCCTTACTGATTTTCTGCTTGGATGATTTGTCCATTGATGTTAATGGAGTGTTAAAGTCTCCTACTATTATTGTGTTACTGTCAGTTTCTCCTTTTATGTCCATATCCTTGTATAGTTAGGTGGTGTTAAGTTGGGTGCATAAATACTTACAATTGTTGTATCTTCTTCTTGGATTGATCCCTTGATGTCCTTCTTTGTCTCTTGTAACAGTCTTTATTTTAAAGTCTCTTTCATCTGATAAAAGTATTGCTACTCCAGCTTTCTTTTAATTTCCATTTGCATAGAATAACTTTTCCCATTCCCTCACTTTCAGTGTGTGTTTCTCTAGATCTGAAGTGAGTCTCTTATAGGCAGCAAATATATGTGTCTTGCTTTTATATCCATTCAGCCACTCTATGTCTTTTGATTGCAGCATTTAGTCCATTTACATTTAAGGTAATTATTGATATGTATGGTCTTATTGCCATTTTGTTCATTGTTTTGTTTCTGTAGGCCTTTTTTTCTTCTTCTTCTTATGTTCTCTTCTCTTGTGATTTGATTACCACTTCTAGTGTCATTTTTAGATTCATTTTCCTTTTCTTGTGTGTACATCTGTTGTAGATTTTTGGTTTGTGATTACCATGAAACTTTTATATATAAGTGTAAGGTCGGATCTTAACAAATGGCACCGCGAAACAGAGGAAAGCTTCAAGTGAGCTTTATTAGGGAGAGCTCCCAGGCGAGGTTCACTGGTCCGAGAGAAAGGGGCCAGAGAAGTCGCACCCAGGCGAGGGTTGGGCAAGATTTTATAGGGGAAGAAGGGAAAGGGGTATGGTGAATCTTGGAGGGCACAGGGTATTCCTTATTTGGTGGTCTTTTCGGGTATCCTGGGGGACCATTAGTCCCGCCCCTCGAAAGGCGGGAAGGCTGGGCCGGGTTCAAAGTCCCCAGGTCAGTTCCTGGTACTGGGTAGTCTGGAAAGTCTCCAGGTCAGTTTCTGGAACTGGGTGGTCCAGAGAGTTTCAGTCTGATGCAACCTGTGAATCTGATTGTGTTCCCCTACCTCGGGCCAGTTGGCCTTACATCCCGACATCTTTGGTGTAATGGGGTGGCTTTCTGGTCTCTGGCTACTTCATGCTGAATGGGGGCATCAAAAGGGGAGTCGGGCGACCAGAGGTCCAAGGCTTAGGGGAGACCAGTGAGGGTTTCTGTAGGAAGCAAGGTGTAAGGACCGAGGAGAATTTGGTTTGTGGCCACCTGAGAGACTTCCTCCATGCACCTGCGAAGGAACCTAAGAAAACAGGGAGCAAGCATGCTATGAATAGGGTGCGGTCCAGTTTTGAAAGAGGGGTGTCAAAGAGTCCCTCTCTCGGCGGGCTGAGGGTCTCTATGACTTGGGGGCAGGAGTGGGAAGGGGAGGTCCCGGTATCAGAGATAGGCAAGAGGGAGGCTGGGTTTAAGTGGAGAAAGAGGTCGAGGGAGATAGCAGGGTTTTCAATGAACAGTAGGTGGAACTCCTGGATGCAGGAGGGGCCCAGGAGGGAGAGAGACTTGTGGCCTAGAAGGCCGACCAGCCGGTGGGAGGAAAACATGGTTAGTGGGTGGGCCAGAGTCAGCTTGAGTGTTTGTTTGGTCAGTTCGGCTGCCGCTGCTAGGGCCCGAAGACATGGTTGCTATACTCGAATGGTTGGGTCTAGCCGTTTGGAGAGGTAGGCCACGGGGCGGTAGGAAGGGCCTACAGACTGGGCAAGGAGTCCAGTGGCTATTCCGGCCCGTTCATCCACAAAAAGGTGAAAAGGTCGGTTTGGGTTGGGGAGAAAGGGGAGGAGAAGATATCAGAGCGTTACGGAGGGTGAGAAAGGCCTGTCGAACGGCAGAAGGAGAGGTGAGGGGTCCTTGAGGGGTTTCTTTAGCAGCTAGATATAAGGGTTTAGTGAGGAGAGCAAAGTTAGGGATCCAGACTACTGGGTGGAGAGGAATTATGGCCTCATTGATTAGTCGGAGGTCCTGGACCAGGAGATAATCCCCAGAGGCCTTGCGGACAGGCAGGATGGGAGAGTTGCAGGGAGAGACTGTGGGGATGAGGAGTCCCTGGTTTAGGAGTCTGGTGATAATAGGTTGTAGGCCCCTAAGATGAGTCTCAGAGATGGGAAATTGGGGCCTTGATGGAAATTTGGAGGGGTCCTCTAGGCAGATGAGGATGGGGGAATGGTGTGTTACTATTATGGGCTTAGAAGTATCCCAGACTTGGGGATTGATTGGGTTCGGTATGATTGGAAGAGGGGGCTAGGAGGGGGAGGGTTCTAGAGACAGGCCGAGAAGAGGAAGCAGGAGTTGGGAGGAGGGGACCTTAGGGTCAAGTCTAACCAGCTGGAGGGAGGCCCCTAAGTGGGAAAGGACATCTCAGACTAGCAAGGGAACTGGGCAGGATGGTATGACTAAGAAAGAATGAGTAAAAGGGAGTCCTTTGATATGACATGGGAGTGGACTGGTCTGGAGTGGGAAGGATGGTTTGCCATCAATACCCATGACCGAGATCTGGGAAGGAGAAACTGGCCCGGAATAAGTAGGCAGGACCAAATAGGTAGCCCCTGTTTCCCCCAGAAATGAGATGGACTTACCCGCTACCTGTAGCATTACCCTGGGCTCGGCGAGGGTGATGGGGGTCTTTGAGTCCGGGCGCCGTCAGTCGTCAGCCAATCCCAGCAGTTTGAGTGGTAATGCCGTTGGGTCGGCCTGCCCCCCGTGTGGAGATGCTGAGGAAGGGCCAGTCGTAGGGCAGTCACTCTTCCAGTGGCCCGTTAGCCCACAGCTGGGACAGGGCTTAGAAGGAGGTTGGGGATTGGGACATTGGCGAGCCCAGTAGCCTTCTTTTCTGCATTTGAAGCAGGCCCCCAGCGGGGTTGCCTTTTGTGGACCCTGTGGATGCTGTGATCCATGGGAGATGGCCGGCCTTAGGGCAGATACAAGAGCTTGGGTTTGGAGGGCCACCTTTTGGTGCATCCGAGCCTGTCGGCTGGATTCTGCTAAATCCTCACGGCCATTATAGACTTTAAAGGCCATTTTTACCAGATCTCGAATAGGGGTTTGAGGGCCGTCTTCTGCCCGTTTTAATTTCTTTCGGATGTCCGGGGCTGATTGGGTGATAAAATGGGTGGCTAGGACTGCTGCTCCTGCCAGGGTGTCGGGATCCAGCGGGGTGTAGAGAGTTAAGGCCTCTGTAAGGCGATTGAGAAAGATAGCTGGATTTTCGTAGGTTCTTGGGTTATCTCTTTTAGTTTTTTCAAAATTGACTACCTTATGAGCAGCAGCCTGCATGCCAGCCAGGAGACATTGGATCATGAGGTCACGTTTATGGTGGCCATCTTGGCCATCCTGATAAGTCCAGCCTGGATCAGTGCCAGGTACAGCAGTTGCTCCGACAGGCATGGAGTTGTTGGTAAGGTAAACCTGATCTGCATGGTTTCGGGCAGCAGTTTGAATTCTTTCCCTTTCATCAGGGGTTAAGGTAGAGGACAGAACCACAGAGATATCGTGCCGGTTAGATCGTAAACTTGAGATAGGTAGCGAAATTCTTTGATGTAGTGGGAGGAGTCGGCAGAGAAGGAGCCTAATCGTTTTTCAATTTGAGAGAGGTCCTAGAGAGAGAAAGGGACATGGACTCTGACCAGTCCTTCCGCTCCTGCTACCTCCCTCAGAGGGCACAGGAGATTTGAATCTTGGAAGTCATGAGAGCGTGTATGTGCACTAATTGGCGAAGCAAGGGGCGTGGGAGGAGAAACCGTTGAGGGAGGCAGGGGAGCGGTTGGAGGGGCCTGAGCGGGTTTGGGAGGAGGAGGGACGGCTTCAGGGTAGGGTGGAGGTTGGAGAGGAGTTCTGGAGGGGGGAGAGGCGAGAGATTCGGGAGGGTTGGTTAGTGGGGAGGAATCCAAGGGGATTGAGGTTTTGGATGGAGATGTTTGTTTGGCAAGGAGGATTTGAAAGGTAGAACAATTGACGCAAAGGGAGGGGCGAGAGTGCAAATACCAAAAAACTTGGACATAGGGGACTTCAGACCATTTGCCCGTCCTGTGGCAGTAATTATCTAGATCACGAAAGTCCCTTCAGGAAAATAGTGAGGGCTGTAAAATTGGCTAGGAGACACCCCAGGGGCGTCTTAGGATCTGGATTCGATTGTGAGGTTCCCATGACCCCCAGTCTGTCCCTGAGTGAATGGAGAGGGAGAAAGGTGTCCCTGGTCTCAGTCTCCAATTCACGGCAGGTCGGAGAGCAGTCAGGCAATTGGGACGTCTCCACAGTTGCCCGAGGCCCGGAGAGAGGACGGAGGAGTCCCTGACACGGCCGCGATTAGGGACAAGGAGTCCAGTGGGCAGGGACTCTGGGGGTCAGAGGGAACAAGGGAGGGGGACTAACCCCATTTTCTGCCGGATTGGGTGGATGAGTAGAGGTTCCCTTGTTGTCTCCTGGGGGAGGGGAGGAGCGGCCCGCGCGGTAACCCGCGGGGCTTGGTACCCCTCCCGGGTTTCGGCACCAAATGTAAGGTCGGATCTTAACAAATGGCACCGTGAAACAGAGGAAAGCTTCAAGTGAGCTTTATTAGGGAGCACCCCCGGGCGAGGTTCACTGGTCCGAGAGAAAGGGGCCAGAGAAGTTGCACCCGTGTGAGGGTTGGGCAAGATTTTATAGGGGAAGAAGGGAAAGTGGTGTGGTGAATCTGGGAGGGCACAGGGTATTCCTTATTTGGTGGTCTTTTCGGGTATCCTGGGGTACCGTTTGTCCTGCCTCTCGAAAGGCGGGAAGGCTGGGCCGGGTTCAAAATCCCCAGGTCAGTTCCTGGTACTGGATAGTCTGGAAAGTCTCCAGGTCAGTTTCTGGAACTGGGTGGTCCGGAGAGTTTCGATCTGATGCAACCTGTGAATCTGATTGTGTTCCCCTGCCTTGGGCCAGTTGGCCTTACATCAAGCAGACAGGTCCTGGGGCTAGTGTTGGTCCACTGGTGGGCAGAGCCAGTTCCTGGCTACTAGCTGCAGGGCCCAGGGGCACAAAAGCTGATGCCATACTGCTGCTGAGTGGGGCCAGTTCCTGACACAGATGGCTGTGTTGTCCATGATGTCTCAAAGCTTGTGTTGGCCTATTAGTTAGCAGGGCCATGGTCCAGCTGGTCCCAGGGTACTGGCCTGCTCATGGGTGGCCTACAGCTCTAGGCTGCAAGGCTGCAGTTGGCCTGTGGCTTGTGTCTACCACTGGTGGGTGAGGCTGGGCCTGAGGCTGGGGAAGGCTCACTGGTGAGCAGAGTCAGAGCCCAGCTGGTCCCAGGGCAGATGCTGGCCTGCTTGTGCATGGCCTGTGTCCACAGGCTGCAGGATTACAGTTGGCCTGAAGCATTTTTCTGCCTCATGGTGGGTGAGGCTGGACCTGAAGCTAGAGAAGGCTCACTGGTGGGTAGGCCATGGATTCTAGGTCTGCTGCCAACCCACTGGTATGTGGAGCTAAATCCTAAGTTCTCTGGCTGTAGGACCTTGGGGGTCCTCTGTCTAGTGCCTGTGCACTAATGTGTGGTCCCAGGTCTTGGGTGCTCTTGTGGTCAGGACTATGTCCAGGAGAGACTGTGGACACAGAGGATCTCAAGGCAGCCTATCTGCAGGTGGGTGGGGCTGTGTCCCTGCCAAGTCAGTTGCTTGGCCTGAGGCGTTTCAGTATTTGTGCCTACAGGCTGTTTGGCAAGGTCAGGGCTGAGTCTGGAGGCTAATAAGCTACAAGGAGGATTCCAAAATGGCACCTGTCAGCACCAGTGTCAATGTGGTAAAATGGTCTTCCAAAAATAGCTGTCACTACTGTCTATGTTCCCAGGGTGAGCTACAGTTGCCTCCTGTCTCTCTGGGAGATTTTTCAAGATCAGAAGGTTTGTCTGACTCAGGTGCCTTTCAAATTACTGCTTCTTCCCTGGGTCCTGGAACTTATGAGATCTTGTGTGTACCTTTTAAGAGTGGAGTCTCTATTTCCCACAGCTCTCTGGGGCTCCTCAAAGTAAGCCCTGCTGGCTTTCAAAGTCAAATGTACTGGGGCTTGTCTTCTTGGTGCAGGATCCCCAGGCTGGAAGCCTGGGTGTGGAGCTCAAACCTCCTTGCTCCTTGGGGAAGACCTCTGCAATTTTAATTAATTTCCCATTTGTGGATTGACCACTCATGGGTATGGGACTTGACTATATTGTAACTCTGCCCTTCTTACCAGTCTTTTTATGGTTCCTTCTTTATATCTTTAGTTGTAGAAGATATTTCCTAGTAGGTTCCTGTCTTTTTCATTGATGGTTGTTCTATAATTAGTTGTAATTTGGCATGCCCATGAAAGAAGGTGATCTCTGGGTCTTTCTATTCTACCATCATGGCTGATCAACAATTCATAAGTTTTAAACCGCATGCTTTTGTGAGTATAATGAAAAAATCTTATGTTGTCCTGATCCTTCATGCCTGAATCCTCAACCACAGACATTGTCTGCTCCTGACTTCCAACTATGGACATCATAATGGATTGATGATCCAGGATCACCTGAAGCAGATGATTTTCCTTCTGACTTATTATCATAAAGTTAATAGCAGCCTAATGCTATGTCATTCACATAATTCCTAATGCTTAAGTCATTCACATAATTTCATGTCAACATATAGGCATTGGATCATCACACATCATCACAAGAGAAGAAGAGTGAGTACGGTAAAATAAGATGTTTTGAGAGACAGAGAAAGAGACCACATTCACATTCACATAACTTTTACTACAGTATATTGTTATAATTGTTCTATTTTATTAGTAGCATTTCTTACTATACCTAATTTATAAATTAAGCTTTATCATAGGTATGTATATATAGGAAAAAACAAAATAGTATATATAGGGTTTGGTACTACCCATGGTATCAGGCATCAACTGGGAATATTAGAACATATCCCCCATGCATAAAGGGAGACTACTATGCCACAAAAATATGCCTACCCTGTAATAGAGACATAATAAGTGTTTATTGTAACAATGTATTAATACAGCTTGACACTAGAAAGCACACAGATGAACTCCAGCAGACAATCTCAGAGATTATTAGCTATGAAATATTAGAACTGAAAGGGCTTTTAGAGACCTACACATGAACCTGAAAGTTTAGGCTCATACCCAAGGTCACACATGCAGAGTCAGAAAATCCACATATCTTTCATGTAAATCCTCTTCCCTGCTCATCCTTCCAAGACTAGGAAACCACTGAATTCATTTTTTTTTTTTTTTGCAGTACACGGGCCTCTCACTGTTTTGGCCTCTCCCTTTGTGGATCACAGGCTCCAGACTCGCAGGCTCAGCGGCCATGGCTCACAGGCCTAGCCGCTCAGCGGCATGTGGGATCTTCTCGGACCGGGGCACAAACCCGTCTCCCCTGCATCAGCAGGTGGACTCTCAACCACTGCACCACCAGGGAAGCCTTTTTTTTTTTTTGCGCTGAATTCTTGCTTGGTACAAATACTTTACCTAATTTCATTGGCTGGAAGAGTAGACAAGGACTTAGAAGCTAACTGAACTGCTTCTTTTGTTTTGCAAATATTTTCTTTTATTATGAGGAGAGTAAGTATTTAAAAATTAATACAGGGGAAATATTAATGTTTGTTGTGGTGGTGCACTGAAAAATAAGAGGTAAGATATGATTGGGTCCCTGAATATGAGGTAGAATAAATTATTTGGAACTTGTGGAAGACAACAATCAAAGTATAGGAAGCTGTGTTAACAAAAGTTGACATAGGGATTTTGGATAAAAGATGAATTTGGACAGGTTTTTTGGATCAGATAATGGGAAATTTGAGAGGGGCTAAGATACTTGGCATATATTCAGATGATAGCTTAATGGAAAAAAATAATTTAAAAAGAAAAAAGGGAGCACACTTCTTTTACCTTCTCCTTCTCAAGGTTGTTGTGGGGCAGTGCAGCATAGCTGTGGATATTGTGCAAATAAATGCTCACTTCTGCCACTGGTGGGTGTGGGAATAATTTTTTTTAAGTTCTCCAGGTGGCTTCTGATAACCTCTTGCCTTTTTCCTCCATAATGAAAAAATCTTCTCTTTCAAATGTGTTTTCCTTAGAGCAAATGACATAACATTTTATGAATTGGGTTTACATTTAGAGAAAATGACCATCATGCTAAAGCTAGGTGATTATTAAATAGGGTAGTATATTAAAAATAAAATATTTAAATAACAAATTTACCCAAAGACATACATTAGTTAAATCTTCCTGATTAAAAACAAACAAAAAAAACAGAATTATTAATCTTAATGTCTAAAAAATTTATATGTAACTTTAAAGATGCTAAAAATAATTTACCAGTTGTCCACCTATGTGGGAAAAGGTTGGCTTTGTAATTGCATTTCTGAGTTGTAATGAAAAATAATTAAAAGTATTGGAGCATGGCAAATGGCATTCATCAGACAAAAATTTCTACTTTTTGTTTTTATTCTTTCCATTGGTCTTGCAGTTTTTAATTTTTTTTCTAGGCATATATATTGCTAATTATCTTTTCCTTGAATACATAAAGATATTGTTCACAGATATTGTGATTTATTCACATATCTCATGAAAATCTGCAGGTTACAAGGGGTTTTTTCATGAACATCAAAGACTTGCTGCTTGTGAGTTTCTTATATGGATGCTGTATTATGGTATCTTTATGGTCTGCTTCAGAGATTATAGGAGGAAATTTGCAGCACAAAAATTTGTTCAAAGGAAAGCATAACGATCTTTTGATCTTCTGGAAATCATCCTAGCCCAGTTACTGCCATGTTTTCCTCTGTTTATACCTCTATTATCTTGCTTCAGAAGGAAACAAGAAAGGAAGAAAAGAAGGGATGAAGGTAGGAAAGAAAAAGAAGGAAAGAAACAAACAAACAAACAACAAACAAAGAAGAAAGAAACAAAGAAACAAAGAAGAAAGAAAAGAAACAAAGAAAGAAAGAAAGGAAGGAAAGAAAGAAACAAAGAAAGAAAGAAAGAAAAAAAGAAAGAAAGAAAGAAAAGAGGGAGGGAGGGAAGGCCTTTTGGTTATCGGTTGCTGCATACAAAAAGTCTATTCCAAAAATGAATAGCTTAAAACACAATAATATATTTGCTTATGAATCAGCAATGTGGGCAAGACTCAGACTGGATGGAATGTCTGTATTCCATGTGATGTTGACTGGGGACATCTGACTTGGGATATCCAGGAAGGTTTCATTCACCTGTTTTCTGTCTCTGTTGGAGTGGCTGGAATGGCTAGGAGCAGGCTTCTCTCTCTGTCTCTGTCTCTGCCTCTCTCCTCACATCATTAAGATTATCTAAGCCTTCTCTTCTAGCACTATAGTTGGACAAGTTTACATGATAGCTCCAAGGCTCAATAGAGCAAAGGTGGAAGCAGTGGAGCTCATAAATGTATTATCATTTCTGCCATATTCTATAGCTCAAAGCAAGTCATGAGGCAAGCTCAGGTCAAGGGAGGAATGAACATATTGTGTTTCTCACTAGAGAAGCAATATGTATATTCACAGATGCAGGTCACCATTAGCACCTCTTTGCACACCATCAACTACAGAAGGAAAAGAGAAATAAAATAAAGACAAACAAAACAAAGTAAAAACCTTGCAAAAATATTGCTTCTTCTGCAATGTTATCCTGCTTCATTCTTCCTCTATTCATTAAGTCATTCAGTACAGGAGTCAAACTACTCCTGCCTCTCCATCTTTCCTTTATACCAAACCTTATTTGTACCTCCCTAATTCTGTATGCATGTTTCCCGTATCTGTCTTCTTCTCTACTCCAAGCATGGTGCAGCCATCATGATTCTTCTGGATTAAAGAACTAGTTTTTATCTGTTCTTCCTCCTCCCTTCATTACACATTTTACACTATTACAGAATAATCATTTAAAACACAAAACTTCATGGCACTTCTGTTTTTTAAAGTCTTGAATAGCTTCATATTGCATAAACCATGAATTCTAAATTTCCTATCATTTTATATAGGCAATCTTTAACCTGTCTCTTGGATGCTATCAATTTTTGGTTCTAGCTATTTCCTTACAAATATACAAGTCACACTCTTATCATTCTTATCAATTCACAGTCCCCAAATGCACCATACTCATGTCTGATCTATTTTAACACATAATTCCCTCTCCTTGAAAAGCTATCCCCCTTCATTTATTTGAAAATACCTCACTCTGTAAGACTCAGCCCAAGGATATCCTGTTCTCTAGAGCTTTACTTGCCATACTCAAGCAGAGTTGATAAGCTCTGGGTCTTAACTATTTCTGTACCAGATATTTCTAGAACTTAGTCTATTGATTTACACATAGTAAGACTCAGCTAATATTCAACAAATTAATAAATGTGAACAGAGAAATCCAACACTGTATAAAATGAGAGGTGATACATAATATTCTTTCCAGGAAGAACTCATGCACATTCTAAAGAAACTAAGATCTGAGACAATATTGTTCAACATATGGAGGTTAACAAAACTGGGCAGGAACCATGAGTACAGAGTGCACAATATACTCATGTAGTTCTTTTATGATAAAGAGTCATAAAATGGTGCTATAGTAGAATGCCTTTTACCACACATTCAGAATTCACAAAGATGGCTGCAGAAACTGATTACTGCAGAAGCTAATAACAAATCAAGAGTACAGGGTTTAATCGTTGTCATGATTCCAACCACTTTTGGCAGATTTGTAGAACCCTTTACATCTATAAAGTGTTATTGAGGCTAATGATGGGATACTTATTACAGTGTTATACCAATTCAAAATGCATATATTTAAAAAAGATGATTATGCTAAGTAGCAATGAAGTATTATATTATAAAAATGTGTTTAATAAAAACAGGAAGTTTTAGATTGGTTCAAGATGGTGGAGTGAAGGACGTGTTCTCACTCTCTCTTGTGACAGCACTGGAATCACAGCTAACTTCTGAGCAATCATCAACAGGAAGACACTGGAACTCACCAAAAACTATACCCCACTTCCAAAAACAAAGGAGAAGTCAAAGTAAGACAGTAGGAGGGGCCCAATCACAATAAAATCAAATCCCATAACTGCTGGGTGGCTGACTCACAAACTGGAGAACACTTATGCCACAGATGTTCATGCAGTGGAGTGAAGGTTCTGAGCCACACATCAGGCTTCCCAACCTGGAGGCTGGTAATGCGAGGAGGAATTCCTAGAGAATCAGACTTTGAAGTCTAGCAGGATTTGATGGCAGAACTTTGACAGGACGGGGAGAAAGAGAGACTCCACTCTTGAAGAGGAGAAAGAGAGACTCCACTCTTGGAGGGCACACACAAAGTAGTGTGCACATCGGACCCAGGGGAAGGAGCAGTGACCCCATAGGAGACTGAACCAGACCAACCTGCTAGTGTTGGAGGGTCTCCTTCAGAGGTGGGGGGTGACTGTGTCTCACCATGAGGACAAGGACACCAACAGCAGAAATTCTGGGAAGTACTCCTTAGTGTGAACCCTCCCAGAGTCTGCCTTTAGCCCCAACAAAGAGCCCAGGTAGGCTCCAGGGTTGGGTCACCTCAGGCCAAACAACCAACAGGGAGGGAACCCAGCCCTCCCCCTCAGCAGACAAATGGATCAAAGTTTTACAGAGTTCTGCCCACCAGAGCAATAGCCAGCTCTACCCACCACCAGTCCCTCCCATTAGGAAACTTGCAAAAGCCTCTTAGATAGCCTCATCCACCAGAGGGCAGACAGCAGAAGCAAGAAGAACTACAATTCTGCAGCCTGTAGAACAAAAACCACATTCACAGGAAGATAGACAAGATGAAAGGTAGAGGGCTATGTACCAGATGAAGGAACAAGACAAAACTCCAGGAAAACAAATAAATGAAGTGGAGATAGGCAACCTTCCAGAAAAAGAATTCACAATAATGATAGTGAAGATGATCCAGGACCTCAGAAAAAGAATGGAGGCAAAGATTGAGGAGATGCAAATAATGTTTAACAAAGGCCAGAAGAATTAAAGAACAAACAAACAGAGATGTGCAATAAAATAACTGAAATGAAAACTACACTAGAAGGAATCAATAGCAGAATAACTGAGGCAGAAGAACGGATAAGTGACCTGGAAGACAGAATGGTGGAATTCACTGCTGTGGAACAGAATAAAGAAAAAAAGAATGAAAAGAAATGAAGACAGCCTAAGAGACCTGTGGAACAACATTAAACGTAACTACATTCTTATTATAAGGTTTCCAGAAGGAGAAGAGAGAGAGAAAGCTCCCAAGAAAACATTTGAAGAGATTATAGTTGAAAACTTCCCTAACAGGAGAAAGGAAAGAGCCATCCAAGTCCAGGAAGCACAGCGAGTCCCATACAGGATAAGCCCAAGGAGAAACATGCTGAGACACATAGTAATCAAATTGGCAAAAATTAAAGACAAAGAAAAATTATTGAAAGCAGCAAGGGAAAAATGACAAATAACGTACAAGGGAACTCCCATAAGGTTAACAACTGATTTCTCAGCAGAAACTCTACAAGCCAGAAGGAGTAATAACATATTTAGAGTAATGAAAGGGAAGAACCTACAACCAAGATTACTCTACCAAGCAAGGATCTCATTCAGATTTGATGGAGAAATCAAAAGCTTTACAGACAAGCAAAAGCTAAGAGAATTCAGCACCACCAAACCAGCTCTACAACAAATGCTAAAGGAACTCCTTTAAGTGGGAAACACAAGAGAAGAAAAGGACCTACAAAAACAAACTCAAAACAATTAAGAAAATGGTAATAGGAACATACATATGGAAAATTACCTTAAACATGAATTGATTAAATGGTCCAACCAAAAGACACAGGCTTGCTGAATGGATATAAAAACATAACCCACATATATGCTGTCTACAAGAGACCCACTTCAGACCTAGGGACACATACAGATTGAAAGTGAGCAGGTGGAAAAATATATTCCATGCAAATGGAAATCTAAAGAAATCTGGAGTAGCAATTCTCATATCAGATAAAACAGACTTTAAAATAAAGAATGTTACTAGAGACAAGGAAGAACACTACATAATGATCAAGGGATCAATCCAAGAAGATATAACAATTATAAATATATATGCAACCAACATAGGAGCACCACAATACATAAGGCAACTGCTAACAGCTATAAAAGAGGAAATCGACAGTAACACAATAATAACAGGGGACATTAACACCTCACTTACACCAATGGACAGATCATCTAAACAGAAAATTACTAAGGAAACAAAAACTTTAAATGACACAATAGACCAGAGAGATTTAATTAATATTTAAAGAACATTCCATCCAAAACCAGCAGATTACACTGTCTTCTCAAGTGTGCACAGAAAATTCTCCAGGATAGATCACATCTTGCATCACAAATCAAGCCTCAGTAAATTTAAGAATATTGAAGTTATATCAAGCAGCTTTTCTGACCAAAACGCTATGAGATTAGAAATGAATTACAAGGGAAAAAATGTACAAAACACAAACGTGGAGGCTAAACAATATGTTACTTAATAACAAAGAGATCACTGAAGAAAGCAAAGAGGGAATCAAGAAATACCTAGAGACAAATGACAGTGAAAACACGATGGTTCAAAACCTATGGGATGCAGCAAAATCAGTTCTACAAGGGAAGTTTATAGCAATACAAGCTTACGTCAAGTAACAAGAAAAATCACAAATAAACAATCTGACCTTACAACTAAAAGAACAATCTGACCTTACAACTAAAAGAACAAAGAAAACACAAAGTTAGTAGAAGGAAATAAATCATAAAGATCAGAGCAGAAATAAATGAAATAGAAAAAAAAAAAAAACAATAGCAAAGATCAGTAAAACTAAAACCTGGTTCCTTGAGAAGATAAACAAAATTGATAAACCTTTAGCCAGACTCATCAAGAAAAAGACAGAGAGGACTCAAATCAATACAATTAGAAATGAAAAAGGAGAAGTTACAACAGACACCACAGAAATACAAAGAATCGTAAGAGACTACTACAAGCAAATCTATGACAATAAAATCAACTACCTGGAAGAAATGGACAAATTCTTAGAAAGGTATAACCTTCCAAGAATGAACCAGGAAGAAATAGAAAAT
The DNA here is from genome assembly GCF_951394435.1 of Stenella coeruleoalba. Classification (NCBI taxonomy): domain Eukaryota; kingdom Metazoa; phylum Chordata; class Mammalia; order Artiodactyla; family Delphinidae; genus Stenella; species Stenella coeruleoalba. The sequence continues at coordinate 26,537,731 of NC_137165.1, read as the reverse complement.
ATGAACAGACAATTCACAAATAATGAAACTGAAACTGTGATTAAAAATTTACCAACAAACAAAAGTCCAGGACCAGATGACTTCACAGGTGAATTCTATCAAACACTTAGAGAAGAGCTAACACCCATCCTTCTCAAACTCTTCCACAAAATTGCAGAGGAAGGAACACTCCTAAACTCATTCTATGAGGCCACCATCACCCCAATACCAAAACCAGACAAACATTCTACAAATAAAGAAAATTACAGACCAATATCACTGATGAATATAGATGAAAAACCCTCAACAAAATACTAGCAAAAACAATCCAACAAAATATTAAAAGGATCATACAACATGATCAAGTGGGATTTATCCCAGGGATGCAAGGATTCTTCAATATATGCAAATCAATAAATGTGATACACCATGTTAACAAATTGAAGAATAAAAAACATATGATCATCTCAATAGATGCAGAAAAAGCTTTCGACAAAATTCAACAATGATTTATAATAAAAACTCTCCAGAAAGTGGGCATAGAGCAAAATTACCTCAACATAATAAAGACCATATGCAACAAACACACAACAAACACCATTCTCAATGATGAAATCCTGAAAGGATTTCCTCTAAGACCAGGAACAACACAAGGATGTCCACTTTCACCACTATTATTCAACATAGTTTTGGAACTCCTAGCCATGGCAATCAGAGAAGAAAAAGAAATAAAAGGAATACAAATTGGAAAACAAGAAATGAAACTGTCACTGTTTGCAGGTAACATGATACTACATAGAGAATCCTATAGATGCCAGCAGAAGACTACTAGAGCTAATCAATGAATTTGGTAAAGTTGCAGGATACAAAAGTAATACACAGAAATCTCTTGCATTCCAATACATTAATGATGAAAAATCGGAAAAAAAGTTAAGGAAACACTCCATTTACCACTGCAACACAAAGAATAAAATACCTTGGAATAAACCTACCTAGGGAGATAAAAGTCCTGCATGCACAAAAGTATAAGACACTGCTGAAATAAATTAAAGATGATACAAGCAAATGGAGAGATATACCATGTTCTTGGATTGGAAGAATCAAAATTGTGAAAATGACTATACTACCCAAAGCATTCTACAGATTCAATGCAATCCCTATCAAATTACCAATGGCATTTTTTACACAACTAGATCAAAAAATCTTAAAATTTGTATGGAGACACAAAAGACCCCAAATAGCCAAAGCAGTTTGAGGAAAAAAAAAAACAACGGAGCTGGAGGTATCACACTCCCTGTCTTCAGACTATACTACAGATCTACAGTAATGAAGACAATATGGTACTGGTACAAAAACAGAGATATAGATCATTGGAACAGGATAGAAAGCCCAGAGATAAACCCACACACCTACAGTCAACTAATCTATGACAAAGGAAGCAAGGATATACAATAGATCTCTTCAATACATTGTGCTGGGAAAACAGGACAGCTACATATAAAAGAATGAAATTAGAACACTCCCTAACACCATACAAAAAACTAAGCTCAAAATAGATTAGAGACTTAAATGTAAGATGGGACACTATAAAACTCTTAAAGGAAAACATAGGAAGAACACTTTTTTACATAAATCACAACAAGATCTTTTTTGATCCACCTCCTAGAGTAATGGAAATAAAAACAAAAATAAACAAATGGGACCTAATGAAACATCAAAACTTTTGCACAGCAAAGGAAACCATAAACAAGATGAAAAGACAACCCTCAGAATGGGAGAAAATATTTGCAAACAATCAACAGACAAAGAATTAATCTCCAAAATATACAAACAGCTCATGCAGCTCAATATTAAAAAAACAAACAACCTAATCCAAAAATGGGCAGAAGACCTAAGCAGACATTTCTCCAAAGAAGACATACAGATGTCCAAGAAGCACATAAAAAGCTGCTCAGCATCACTAATTATTAGAGAAATGCAAATCAAAAACTACGATGAGATATCACCTCACACCAGTTATAATGGGCATCATCAGAAAATCTACAAACAACAAATGCTCAGAGGGTGTGGAGAAAAGGGAACCCTCTTGCACTGTTGGTGAGAATGTAAATTGATACAGCCACTATGGAGAACACTATGGAAGTTCCTTAAAAAACTAAAAATAAAATTACCATATGATCCAGCAATCCCACTACTTGACAGATAGCCAGAGAAAACCATAATTCAAAAAAGACACTGCACCCCAATGTTCATTACAGCACTATTTACAATAGCCAGGTCATGGAAACAACCTAAATGCCCATCGACAGACAGATGGATAAAGAAGATGTGGTACATATATACAATGGAATATTACTCAGCCCTAAAAAGGAACGAAACTGGGTCCTTTGTAGAGACATGGATTGATCTAGAATCTGTCATACAGAGTGAAGTATGTCAGAAAGAGAAAAACAAACATCGTATATTAACGCATATATGTGGAACCTAAAAAATGGTACAGATGAACCAGTTTGCAGTGTAGAAATTGAGACACATATGTAGAGAACAAACGTATGGACACCAATGGGGGAAAGCGGTGAGGGGGTGGTGGTGCTGTGATTAATTGAGATATTGGGATTGAGATATATACACTAATATGTATAAAATGGATAACTAATAAGAACCTACTGTATAAAAAGTAAATAAAATTAAAAAAAAGTTTTCCCACATCAAACTCATAAACCTCAACAAATCTTGAAATGTTAGTGGAGAATATGAACATACATATTCAAAAGTAAGTTCAAACTACCAAGAAATATGTTGGCATAAATTAGTGGAATCTGCCTTTTCTGGAGGTCACAGTGGCTTCATTTCTATCTTAGGATGAACTTCTTATGCTACCTGGGGTCAGGTGAGTCTAAGCATGTTCTGGATATGAAGAAACCTTGTGGGTCCTGAAAATTTGATGTTTTTGCTGAAATACACAGTCTGTGTAAAACATTCTCTCACAGTGCTCCAGGAACTGCATTAAAGTACACACCTAAAGAGGATGGATTAATATTGTGGAATCGGAGTGAAGAACTACTTCTTAAGTGAATATAGTCTGCCAAGAACTATGGTTGGCATTTCTTCACACACCATTTTTTAAGAACTTGCAATAACTGCAAGAGGTTAGTAATACTAAATCCAGTTTATAGACATGGAAATGAAAGTCCAGAAAAGTTAAAAAACAAAAATCATGTATCAGATCGCATGTTATTTATATGCAGACAGGTGGGAATTAAAGCCATCTCTTTATGCTCCTTTTTGTTGTGTCATAAGAAATCCATTTAAGATACAGACATACCACTGCAGCTTTTGTAAACTAGTGGCCTGGACTTGGGAAGTTCAGAAAGTGAAAATTGGAGGTAGTTTCTTAATAGTCATGTGAAGAAAATATTTCAAAGAGATAATGACCAATTATTAAGACACAATTATCAGTTTCACTTGCTTGGTACCAAAAACCTTAATGGACAAAATATTATTCTTTTCTTATGTATAAGTAAAATAGGCTATGGAGATTAAATTTTGGATCAACCTGACAGGCAAACAAATAATTTCTCACTTATTCTTTTCTTCTGCTTTGCATCATCTTCATTCCAGGAACTCGGCTGAAACAGGAACCACTATCTGAGGGAAAGAACACTGGGAGGTATAAGTGGTCAAGTAGGGCATTTGCCCCAAAATGATGCATGTGATTCACGTTTTATTGCTAAAATCTAATTGGCCAAACTCAGTCTCAGTGGGGAAGGGAAATATAACCCTCTTTGTCTATCCAAGGAGAGAAGTGGAAATGAGTGGACAGTAACATAATCTTCGATAAGTATCTTATCTAATTTCACATCATGTCAATGAGTGAACTGGATTTAAATGGAGGCAGTTTAACTCTATAAAGTCAATGTATTTTAACATCTATGTTTTCTTTCATATAATAATAGCTGGCAGCTTATTTGTCAAGCACTCTGTTAAACATTTTGCATGGATTTTCTCACTGAACTTCATATCAATCCAATGAAGACAGCACTTTTAGCATCATCGTTTTTTCAAATGAAAATTTGTTTTCAAGGTTTGAAGGGATAAATTATCTTACCCAAGTCACATTGTTTATGCATCTTGTCTCACAGCAGAACCACTTTCTTAATGAATACCAAAGGGAAAAGCAGTGGGGTATTAAACATACATCAGATATAGATTAATTCCTGGATCTTACAGTTAAATTTGAACATCTGTTTTAAAAGCAACATGGCATAATCTTGTGTCAATGCATATGTATGGCTAACATACTCAGAAGGTTAACATAAAGAAATCTTAAGGGAACTCACTGTCTTTAAAATCTGTCTGCTTGTGGTTGTGTGTAGTTCCATTGCCTTACCTAAGGTCCCACTCTAAGCCCCTGTCCCCAATACATTTTTGTAATACTAACTCATTCCCTAGCTCTAATTTATTACCCCCAAACTTGACTACCATGCCCTGGTATTTCTTTCATGTAGTTAAGAATTGACTTTTTATCCTAGGTTTTTTCTGGTTTTGAGTTTGTTCATTTACATTTTGCTAAATTACTTTAATACAGGATACTCAGCTCCAAGAGCCCCTCTTACAGCTTTATCCTTTTTTGCGAGTACCTAGTGCCTGCTATAATCATTTTATTTAAAAAATATAATAATTTATAAAGAATTATGAATAAATTTATAAGTAATTATAATAATTTATAAAATTATGATTTTGTTTTAAAAGCCACCGTTATTAAATATTACATTATATATAATAATACAGCACCACAACAAAAATAGTGAATGATTTTATATTGTTTTATGTGTATCAAGTGTATTATGTGTATTTAAACACAACATACAACTCATTTAATTCTCCCAATGTATGTATTATGTACATGTATTATTATTATTATGTATGTATTATTATTAATTAATGTATATTATTATTAATGTATTATTATGTATGTATTATTATAGCCCTCATTTCATAGATGAGGAAGTAGAGGCACAGGGTCACAAGGCTGGTAAGTGATGGGGCCTAGAATTAGAAGCAGTCTTTTTGAAGTCTGTAAGCTTAACCTCGATGCCAAACTGCTTGGAAAATTTGGTAAATCCTCTTTGGATCAATTTTCCCACATTATGGAGACAATGAAGAAGAAAATGAAAAAAATCCATATGCATTCTGGTGTTGATTAACATATTAATTAATTATGTAATATTTGAAAGCACTGTCAAATAAATGGAAAGGTTAGAATAATTAATAAAATATCCAATCTATGTAATATTGCACTATCTTCAAGAATCTTAAGTATAAAAACTGTATTCACTAAAATTATTTATGCTTTATTATCCATTGTATATTTTAGTAATAGCCAAATTGTTCTAAGCATTAGTAATAAATAGAATGAGATGGACAAGAAAGTGCCATGAACTCTTGTACTTACATTCGAGTTAGAAACACAGAAAATAGAAGCAACAGGGAAATAATTAATCAAACTAAGTAATTACAGATTATTATTATTAGAGAAAAGAACAGGGTCTAAAATTGTATTACCATATTAAATAAATACTTAAAAAATACACATATATACATTGAATGGAAAACAATTCATAATAAAAAATTTAGCCCTAACTTTTGGATTATGGCATTGTGCTGGATTTATTTTTCTTTTAAGTTTTCTTTAATGTGGCCAATTAGAAAAAAACAAACACCCCAACTGAAAAAATAGGCAAAGGAAACAAAAAACTAGTTCCCAAATAATAAGTTTAAATAACCAATTAACAAGAATAAATATTATTTCAGGGAAAATTGCCTATACAATTTCCTAACACTGTGCGCATGTATTGTTTTTTGTATTTACAAAACCATTTTTTGTGTCATCTTAATTTTTTTTTGCTATCCTAGATTTAGGTTTCTGGTGAGTAGGAACTATCATCTGTTTTATCCCGCATTGAACCTTGAGTTCCTGCAGAGTAACAGGAACATAATAGATATTTGTAAATATTTATGGAATAAATCAATAAAACTGTTAACATTTAAATTAAGTAAATGAACTAAAGTTAGTACAAGATATCACTTTTTCTCATCAGTTAGCCAAGAGGAGTTAAAATTGTAATAATCAATATTGGTTTATCAATGTTCGGATGGAAATAAAGTGATAAAAATATTTTCTGCAGATCAATTTGCAAAATGTTGCAATAGCCCTCAAAAAAGTTATCTTCCAATTTTGTACTCTCCTCAATATGACATCTGGCTGAAGAAAATAATGCAATTTGTGCACAAAGTTCAAATATAAGACTGCTTAATACAGAATGCTTATAATGAATAGACTTCTCTCTTTGTGATGAGATTGCATATGACATTTGTTTTTTCTTCATACCTGTTATGGACTAAGGTGTGTCTCTTCGAAATTCATATATTGAATTCCTAACCCCCAGTATACCTCAGAAAGTGACTGTTTGGAGACAGGTCCTTTAAAGAGGTAATTGATTCTAAATGAAGTCATAAGAGTGGGGTTTCAATCCAATAGGATTGGTGCCTTTATAAGACCAGGAAGAGACACCAGGGATGGGTGCACAGAGAAAAGGCCATGTGAGGGCACAGCAAGAAGATGGTCATCTGCAAAACAAGGACTGAGGTCTCAGAGAAACTAAATCTGCCAGAACCTTGATTTGTACTTCCAAATTCCAGAGCAGTGAGAAAATAAATTTCTATTATTTAAGCCACCCAGTCTGTGGCATTTTGTTATGACAGCCCCAGTAAATGAATACAATGGCTTTTCTGAAACTTCCATAATTTCTTTATGTTCATTTTAAGTCAGTGAAATGTTTTTAAATATATTTATTTAATATTTTTATGATTTTATTATTTTATCATTGTATGTTTAAGGTCTAGTATAGAAAATAAGATACAAAGTTAATATCAGGTAGCCAGTATAAGTCCTCTCAGAGAAGTATGGATACATTACTATAGTAAATTTAAACTGTAGGGATTCAGAGGGGTTAATTCAAGAAGACTACATAGAGAAGAATTCAAGTGGGATATTGAAGACTGGGTAGAATAAGGATCTGTGACTGATGGGAAGATAGATAAGGAGGTACTGGGAATACTTTTTCAAGTAGCAAGGTCAAACGATTTTCTGTACTGTGGTCAGAAAGCGTGGAACTCCGAGTAGAAACGCTGAAATTTCAAATGGCTGGAACATAAGATGAGGGAATAGGAACACTGAGATAAACATTTCAGAAAGGAAATTTTGAGGATGTAATTTGGACTTGAGCCAAAGTAGCCAAGACCAGCAGAGAGAAATGATCTTTTCATGATCAAATTTTATATTCAGATATATAATTTGGTAGAACATTACAGTTTTGGAGGTGGGAAGAGAGATTAAGGTTAAAAGACAAGTTGATAGCTAGTAAAATACTTCAGCCCAAGTACTAATGAAAAACTAAATTAGTATTGTGTCAGACTCAGAGCTATTAAGAACTAGAGGGATAGCTCTTGCCTATAATTTAATACAGGCAAATAGAGAAGACAGAAACAAAAGATGAAGCCTGGATATCCAACCTATGCTTTGAAGAGGTGAGTTCAGATCAGAAAAAGTGTTGTTGTTGCTGTTACTTTTATTATTGTTAAAGTTTGGGGAATCTACAAGTTTGGAAATAAAGGTGATATGTAATTTATGTAATATGACTAATACAGAGTTTAAGGAAATGTAAGGATGTTTGGGTAAAATTAACCAGCACACAGAATGTAAGCCTGGAGCTCAGGAACAAGTCAGATTTAAAGAAAACACACAAAAATAGTGAAAACAATTTGTAAAATATTTAGATCTCTAAATCAAGGAAGGGAAGAATGTATCCTTTACATCCATCTGAAACCTGGTATTGTATGTCCCAGAACATTTATATGGCTTTCATAATGTTAAGAATGGAACAGAATCCCCAAAGTAGAGGTTTCTTCCAGTCTAGATAGAAGGAAATAGGAGTTTATAAGTCAAAGTAGTTGTATTAAGTTGATTCATATTAACACACAGAAATGTTTCTGCTTAGCTAAGGATTGAAAGTAAAGACCAACACAAGATAAAAAGACAATAAGTTTAAAAAAGTAAAATGAACAACTATAAGTTTTAAACAATAAGTTTAAAAAAGTAAAAAAAAAGTAAAAAGTTTAAAAAAGTAAAATGAATAACTACTTACTTAACTCTCACTGAAATAAATACTAAATGTTTTCATGAATTTAAAATCAAATGCTACAAATAGATCCTCAAGAAAAGATAGATCCCTTTAAAAAATCCCCAGAAAATTTTGGCACTTCTGATTAGTGTGTACTAGTGATAAGCTGATGATCCCACTGCAACATAGAAAGAGTCTTGTTCATTAAAAGAAAAATCATATTGTCATTCATCAAGGAACTGTGGAAGCAATGAGTAATAGATGAATGAAATCTCCAGGAGGAAAGATGTGCTTACCATCTTCCAGGGGCTTTTGCCAATATTGGACATGGACTAAGGGGTGGTCTTGATTAGACAAAGATCCTCTGCTTGGAAGAAAGAGAAATCAATAGCACTTTTAGAGGTTGCTGGTGGTTAATGCAACTAATTTAAAATGAGGAAACGTGAACATACAATCTGTTTTCCCTAGAAGATATTTACTGAAATCTAGATTCCTGTGGGATACTGAAAGCTTCTAAAAATCAGAGTGAATCTCCCTCTGTCTTCCAGTGCTTAGGAAAAAAAAAATCTACTTCAAGCACACTGCTGGCCTTCTTCTCTGGACAACTGCAAGATCTTGAAGCTGTTTGGAGCAGGACACTTCATAAATACAGTAAACACATTCAGAAGGCAGAGTGAGGTGCCCTACAAACTTGTGGTACTTAATTAATTTAGAACTTTCTCATTAAAATGCTGTACCTTTTGTCAAAATACTTGCTGAATTCTGAAGTTACGTGGCAAGAAAATCGAGAATGCTGGATGGGGATCTCTGAAAGTAAAAGCTAGATGTCCCACAATCTTTTAGACTCAGAAGACAGAGATTGCTGGGGTCTCAATGAGATATTGATATGGAAACCTCTGAGAAAAAGAACTAGAACTCCCATAATTATTTTAGTGTCAACAAGATAGAGAGTGCTGGGCTCTCATTCTAGAAGCAAACCAGGCATAAACTGAGCCCTTTACTGAAACCTTGTCCCATTCCTGACTCAGATGAGCTATTTGAGTAGTAGAGGAAAAGGGGAAGCCAGTACAGTTTTGGTTTACATACAACATCTATCACACACATAAAAAAATCACTAGACATGGGAAAGACAAGAATACATAACCAATAACTGAGAGGAAAGAAAAATAGATACAGATCAACAAATGGTTCAAACATTTGAGTGAGTAGGCAAAAATTTAAAATAACTATAATTGTTTTTTTACATCTTTATTGGAGTATAATTGCTTCACAGTCGTGTTAGTTTCTGCTTTATAACAAAGTAAATCAGCCACACACATACATGTTCCCATATCTCTTCCTCTTGCATCTCCCTCCCTCCCACCCTCCCTATCCCACTCCTCCAGGTGGTCACAAAGCACTGAGCTGATCTCCCTGTGCTATGTGGCTGCTTCCAACTAGCTATCGAGTTTACACTTGATAGTATATATATGTCCATGCCACTCTCTCACTTTGTCAAAGCTTACCCTTCCCCCTCCGCATATCCTAAAGTCCATTCTCTAGTAGGCCTATGTCTTTATTCCTGTCTTACCCCTAGGTTCTTCATGACATATTTTTTTCTTAAATTCCATATATATGTGTTAGCATACGGTATTTGTCTCTCTCTTTCTGACTTACTTCACTCTGTATGACAGACTCTAGGTCCATCCACCTCATTACAAATAGCTCAATTTTGTTTCTTTTTATGGTTGAGTAATATTCCACTGTATATATGTACCATATATTCTTTATCCGTTCATCCAGTGATGGACACTTAGGTTGTTTCCATCTCCTGACTATTGTAAATAGAGCTGCGATGAATATTTTGGTACATTACTCTTTTTGAATTATGGTTTTCTCGGGGTATATGCCCAGTAGTTGGATTGCTAGGGTCATATGGTCGTTCTAATTGTAGGTTTTTAAGGAACCTCCATACTGTTCGCCATAGTGGCTGTACCAACTAACATTCCCACCAGCAGTGAAAGAACGTTCCCTTTTCTCCACACCCTGTCCAGCATTTATTGTTTCTAGATTTTTTGATGATGACCATTCTGACTGATGTGACATGATATCTCACTGTAGTTTTGATTTGCATTTCTCTAATTATTAATGATGTTGAGCATTATTTCATGTGTTTGTTGGCAGTCTGTATATCTTCTTTGGAGAAATGTCTATTTAGGTCTTCTGCCCATTTTTGGATTGGGTTGTTTGTTTTTTTGTTATTGAGCTGCATGAGCTACTTGTAAATTTTAGAGATTAATCCTTTGTCAGTTGCTTCATTTGCACATATATTCTCCCATTCTGAGGGTTGTCTTTTGGTCTTGTTTATGGTTTCCTTTGCTGTGCAAAAGCTTTGAAGTTTCATTAGGTCCCATTTGTTTATTTATGTTTTTATTTCCATTTCTCTAGGAGGTGGGTCAAAAAAGATCTTGCTGTGATTTATGGCATAGAGTGTTCTGCCTATGTTTTCCTCAAAGAGTTTGATAGTTTCTGGCCTTACATTTAGGTCTTTAATCCATTTTGAGCTTAGTTTTGTGTATGTGTATGTTAGAGTGATCTAATCTCATACTTTTACATGTACCTGTCCAGTTTCCCCAGCACCACTTATTGAAGAGATTGTCCTTTCTGCACTGTACATTCCTGCCACCTTTATCAAAGATAAGGTGACCATATGTGCGTGGGTTTATCTCTGGGCTTTCTATCCTGTTCCATTGATCTATATTTCTGTTTTTGTGCCAGTACCATACTCTCTTGAATACTGTAGCTTTGTAGTATAGTCTGAAGTCAGGGAGCCTTATTCCTCCAACTCCGTTTTTCATTCTCAAGATTGCTTTGGCTATTCGGGGTCTTTTGTGTTTCCATAAAAATTGTGAAATGTTTTGTTCTAGTCTGTGAAAAATGCCATTGGTAGTTTGATAGGGATTGCATTGAATCTGTAGATTGCTTTCAGTAGCAGAGTCATTTTCACAATGTTGATTCTTCCAATCTAAGAACATTGTATATCTCTCCATCTATTTGCATCATCTTTAATTTCTTTCATCACTGTCTTATAATTTTCTGCATACAGGTCTTTTATCTCCTTAGGTAGATTTATTCCTAGATATTTTATTCTTTTTGTTGCAATGGTAAATGGGACAGTTTTCTTGATTTCACTTTCAGTTTTTCATCATTAGTGTATAGGAATGCCAGAGATTTCTGGGTATTAATTTTGTAACCTGCTACTTTACCAAATTCATTGATTAGCTCTAGCAGTTTTCTGGTAGCATCTTTAGGATTCTATATGTATAGTATCATGTCATCTGCAAACAGTAACAGCGTTACTTCTTCTTTTCTGACTTGGATTCCTTTTATTTCCATTTATTCTCTGATTGCTGTGGCTAAAACTTCCAAAACTATTTTTGAATAATAGTGGTGAGAGTGGGCAACTTGGTCTTTTTCCTGATCTTAGTGGAAATGCTTTCAGTTTTTCACCATTGAGGACAATGTTATCTGTGTGTTTGTCATATAAGGCCTTTATTATGTTGAGGAAAGTTCCCTCTATGCCTACTTTCTGCAGGCTTTTTATCATAAATTGCTGTTGAATTTTGAAGAAAGCTTTCTCTGCATCTATTGAGATGACCATATGGTTTTTCTCCTTCAATTAGTTAGTATGGTGTATCACATTGATTGATTACGTATACTGAAGAATCCTTGCATTCCCGGAATATACCCCACTTGATCATGGTGTATGATCCTTTTAATGTGCTGTTGGATTCTGTTTGCTAGTATTTTGTTGAGGATTTTTGCATCTATGTTCATCAGTGATATTGGCCTGTAGTTTTCTTTCTTTGTGACATCCTTGACTGGTTTTGGTATCAGGGTGATTGTGGCCTCGTAGAATGAGTTTGGGAGTGTTCCTCTCTCTGCTATATTTTAGAAGAGTTTGAGAAGGATAGGTATTAGCTCTTCTCTAAATGTTTGATAGAATTCACCTGTGAAGCCCTCCAGTCCTGGGCTTTTGTTTGTTGGAATAATTTAAATCACAGTTTCAATTTCAGTGCTTGTAATTGGTCTGCTCATATTTTCTGTTTCTTCCTGATTCAGTCTTGGCAGGTTGTGCATTTCTAAGAATTTGTCCATTTCTTCCAGGTTGTCCATTTTATTGGAATAGAGTTGCTCGTAGTAATCTCTCATGATCTTTTGTATTTCTGCAGTGTCAGTTGTTACTTCTCCTTTTTCATTTCTAATTCTATTGATTTGTGTCGTCTCCCTTTTTTTATTGATGAGTCTGACTAATGGTTTATCAATTTTGTTTACCTTCTCAAAGAACCAGCTTTTAGTTTTATTGATATTTGCTATTGTTTCCTTCGTTTCCTTTTCATTTATTTCTGATCTGATTTTTATGATTCCTTTCCTTCTGCTTGTTTTTTTTTTTTGTTTGTTTGTTTGTTTTTTTGTTCTTCTTTCTCTAATTGCTATAGGTGCAAGGTTAGGTTCTTTATTCGAGATGTTTCCTGTTTCTTAAGGTAGGATTGTATTGCTATAAACTTCCCTCTTAGAACTGCTTTTGCTGCATCCCATAGGTTTTGGGTTGTCATTCCATTGTCATTTCTTTCTAGGTATTTTTTGCTTTCTTCAGTGGTCACTTCATTATTAAGTAGTGTATTGTTTATCCTCCATGTGTTTGTATTTTTACAGATCTTTTCCTGTAATTGATATCTAGTCTCATAGCCTTGTGGTCAGAGAAGATACTTGATATGATTTCAATTTTCTTAAATTTACCAAGGCTTGATTTGTGACCCAAGATATGATCTATCTGGGAGAATGTTCCATGAGCACTTGAGAAAAATGTGTATTCTGTTGTTTTTGGATGGAGTGTCCTATAAATATCAATTAACTTCATCTTGTTTAAAGTATCATTTAAAGCTTGTGTTTCCTTATTTATTTTCATTTTGGATGATCTGTCCATTGGTGAAAGTGGGGTGTTAAAGTCCCCTACTATGAGTGTGTTACTTTTGATTTCCCCTTTTATGGCTGTTAGCATTTGCCTTATGTATTGACGTGCTCCTATGTTGGGTGCATAAATATTTACAATTGTTATATCTTCTTCTTGGATTGATTCCCTGATAATTATGTAGTGTCCTTCTTTGTCTCTGCTAATAGTCTTTATTTTAAAGTCTATTTTGTCTGATATGAGAATTGCTACTCCAGCTTTTTTTGGTGTCCATTATCATGGAATATCATTTTCCATCCCCTCACTTTCAGTCTTTATGTGTCTCTATGTCTGAAGTGGGACTCTTGTAGACACTATATAGATGGGTCTTGTTTTTGTATCCATTCAGCCAGTCTGTGTCTTTTGGTGGGAACATTTAATCCATTTACATTTAAGGTAATTATCGATATGTATGTTCCTATTCCCATTTTCTTAATTGTTTTGGGTTTGTTATTGTATGTCTGTTCCTTCTATTGTGTTTCTTGCCTAGAGAAGATCCTTTAGCATTTTTTGTAAAGCTGGTTTTGTGGTGCTGAACTCTCTCAGCTTTTGCCTCTCTGGAAAGGTTTTAATTTCTCCATCAAATCTGAATGAGATACTTGCTGGATAGAGTAATCTTGGTTGTAGGTTTTTCTCCTTCCTCTCTTTAAATATGCCCTGCCAGTCCCTTCTGGCTTGCAGAGTTTCTGCTGAAAGATCAGCTGTTAACCTTATTGGGATTCTCTTGTGTGTTATTTGTTGTTTTTCCCTTGCTGCTTTTAATATGTTTCCTTTGTATTTAATTTTTGACAGTTTGATTAATGTGTCTTGGCATTTTTCTCCTTGGATTTATCCTGTATGGGTTCTCTGTGTTTCCTGGACTTGATTAACTATTTCCTTTCCCATATTAGGGAAGTTTTCAACTATAATGTCTTCAAATATTTTCTCAGTCTCTTTCTTTTCCTCTTCTTTTTCTGGAACCCCTATAATTCGAATGTTGGTGCTTTTAATATTGTCCCAGATGTCTCTGAGACTGTCCTCAGTTCTTTTCATTCTTTTTTCTTTATTCTGCTCTGCAGTAGTTATTTCCAATTTTTTTCCTCCAGGTCACTTATCCATTCTTCTGCCTCAGTTATTCTGCTATTGATCCATTCTAAAGTATTATTAATTTCATTCATTTTGTTGTTCATCATTGCTTGTTTCATCTTTGGTTCTTCTAGGACCTTGTTAAGTGTTTCTTGCATTTTCTCTATTCTATTTCCAAGATTTTGGATCATCTTTACTATCATTATTCTGAATTCTTTTTCAGGTAGACAGGCTATTTCCTCTTCATTTGTTAGGTCTGGTGGGTTTTTATCTTGTTCCTTCATCTTCTCTGTGATTTTCTGTCTTCTCATTTTGCTTATCTTATTGTGTTTGGGGCCTGCTTTTTGCAGGCTGCAGGTTCATAGTTCCCGTTGTTTTTGGTGTCTGTCCCCAGTGGCTAAAATTGGTTCAGTGGGCTATATAGGCTTACTGGTGGAGGGGACTAGTGTCTGTGTTCTGGTGGATGAGGCTGGATCTTGTCTTTCTGGTGGGCAAGTCCACATCTGGTGGTGTGTTTTGGGGTGTCTGTGGACTTATTATGATTTTAGGCAGCCTCTCTGCTAATGGGTGGTTTTGTGTTCCTGTCTTGCTAGTTGTTTGGCATAGGGTGTCCAGCACCTTAGCTTGCTGGTCGTTGAGTGAAGCTGGGTGTTGCTGTTGAGATGGAGCTCTCTGGGACATTTTTGCCATTTGATATTATGTGGAGCTGGGAGGTCTCTTGTGGACCAGTGTCTTGAATTTGGCTCTCCCAACTCAGAGGCACAGCAGTGACTCCTTGCTGCAGCACCAAAAGCCTTTCATCCACATGGCTCATAATAAAAGGGAGAAAAAGTAGAAAGGAAGAAAGAAAGAAAGAGGATAAAATAAAATAAGGTAAAATAAAATAAAGTTATTAAAATGAAAAAATAATTTTTAAGAAAAAAATTTTTTAAAGTAAAAGAAAACAACAAAAAAATGGATGGATGGAACCCTAGGACAAATGGTGAAAGCAAAGCTATACCAACAAAATCTCACACAGAAGCATTCACATATACACTCACAAAAAGAGGAAAAGGGGAAAAATAATAAATCTTGCTCTCAAAGTCCACCTCTTCAATTTAGGATGATTCGTTATCTATTCAGGTATTCCACAGATGCAGGGTACATCATGTTGATTGTGGAGATTTAATCCACTGCTTCAGAGGCTGCTAGGAGAGATTTCCCTTTCTCTTCTTTGTTCGCACAGCTCCTGGGGTTTAGCTTTGCATTTGGCCCTGCCTCTGCATGTAGGTTGCAGGAGGGCGTCTGTTCTTTGCTCAGACAGGACGGGGTTAAAGGAGCCATTGATTCGGGGGCTCTGGCTCACTCTGGCAGGGCTGAGGGAGTGGTACAGAATGCAGGGCGAGCCTGCAGTGCTAGAGGTCAGTGTGATGTAGCACCAACCTGAGGCATGCCACGTGTTCTCCCGGGGAAGTTGTCCCTGGATCCCAGGACCCTGGCAGTTGTGGGCTGCACAGCCTCCCTGGAAGAGCGGTGTGGATAGTGACCTGTGATCACACACAGGCTTCTTGGTGGTGGCAGCAGCAGCTTTAGTGTCTCATGCCCATCTCTGGGGTCTGCGTTGTTAACTGCGGCTCTCACCCGTCTTTGGAGCTCCTTTAAGTAGTGCTCTTAATCCACTCTCCTCACGCACCAGGAAGCAAAGAGGGAAGAAAATGTCTCTTGCCTCTTTGGCAGGTCCAGACTTTTTCCTGGACTCCTTCTTGGCTAGCTGGGGTGCACTAACCCCTTCAGGCTGTGTTCACGCCACCAGTCCTCTCCCCGTGCTCCGTCCAAAGCCCAACCCTCAGCTCCCAGCTCCGCCTGGGTGAGCAAACAAACCTCTTGGGCTGGTGAGTGTTAGTTGGCACCGATCCTCTGTGTGGAAATCTCTCTGCTTTGCCCTCTGAACCCCTGTTGCTGCACTCTCCTCCGTGGCTCCAAAGCATCCCCCCTCTGCCACCCACAGTCTCTGCCTACGTAGGGGCTTCTAGTGTGTGGAAACCTTTCCTCCTTCTCGGCTCCCTCCCACTTGTGCAGGTCCCGTCCCTATTCTTTTGTCTCTGTTCTTTTTTCTTTTGCCCCACCCAGGTACAAAGGGAGTTTCTTGCCTTTTGGGAGGTCTGAGGTCTTCGGCCAGCATTTGGTAAGTGTTCTGTAGGAGTTGTTCCACGTGTAGATGTATCTCTGGTGTATCTGTGGGGAAGAAGGTGATCTCCACATCTTACCCTCCACCATCTTCCTCAACTCCCCATCTGCCACCTCTTCTCCCTCCTCCAGTTAGTAACTCTCCTTGCCTGTTCACTGTATGCCAGCTGTTGTACTGTACTACTGTACTTTTCAAGGTACTGTACTGTAACATTAAAAATGTTTTCTGTATTTTTTTTGTTTGTTTCTTATGTTTTATCTGTGTGAAAAGTATAAACCTATTACAATACAGTACTATATAGCCAGTTGTATTGGTTAGGTACCTGGACTAACTTTGTTGGACTTAAAAACAAATTGGACCTACGAATGTACTCCCGGATAGAACTCATTCCTGTGTAAGGGACTCACTGTAGTTCTTAAATTTAGAACCTTGCAAACATCTCAGGCAGTCTAGGATATGTAGCAATTGTGAAAAGACTGAAAAAAGTGAGAAGATCATTAGTACATTCATATGTCAAAGATAAATGAACTAGGGATCATATTGTTCTTCTAAATGACTTTTACATGAGCTTACATCACCACTCCATTTCTGTGATAACATTTATCTACATGCTTTAGAGGGCTGGATTTTTATTTTCTTAGCTTATGATTATGTTATATGCACCAGATAGCAAACTTATTATTGAAGAATAAGAAAATAGTGTGGCTACAATTTGAGGAAACTCTCAGGACATTTTCCTAAAAACCAATGTAACATTGACTTCACAAAACAGCCTTTGAGACATTAGGATTTAAAAATTTTTAATAGGTGATGAACATAAAAGCTTGGGAAAAGCAACAAAATTTTGTCAAAATTAAGGGTCTTCACGCAAATAAGACAAACAAGACATTGTAGACATTTTCATGGTGAATAATTCTTAATAAGACCCATAATTACCTGGTTCAGATCTAAAATTCTTTAGAGAGCAGATATATGTGTTTTTCCCCAAAATATGATCACTTGTATATTCTTTTCCAACTTTTGTAAAAATATAAAATAATGGTCCAAGTTCTTAAAAGCATTAAGGCTGAAATAACAAGACTATAAAATTGAAAGTTCAACCATTTTTTCCTAAAATAACCCCCTTTAGTACCCTGACTTAAAGCAGTCACACTTTCTTCCATTACAGCCCTCTCTTTCCCTCCCTCTATTTCTCTATATGTGCCTGTTTTTTTTCCCCCCTGTATATAGCCAATTATAAATTGAAAAATCCTTTTTGGAATAATCTATGAGATTTATCATGTATCAAATTACAGAATTGCAGTAATTGAATTTATATTTATCTGAGAAAGCCTCTACTTTATGAAGACTTACAAATCATTGTATAAATAAGCAGAAATTTAAATATTTGATCAAAACACTCTTTTCTATGAGATGTCAATATATTGATTGGTATCTAATTTGAAAATTATTTGTGGGGTCACAGAAGAGTAATGTAAAATAAGGATACAACAATTATGAATTCAGTGTTTACAATTCTGTAATTAGATATAAATTTTATGGATTAAAGATAAAATTAATCAAATAAGTGATTTTCTTAATTTTTTAAAGCAAAATAACCTTCTTTACAAATGAAATTTTATGCACAACCTGATATATAATACAAGACAAATAAAGTGAGACTGTTCTGGTTAAAACACAATGAGGTTCACAGAACCTTACACCAGCTGTCAACCCCAACAAACCTGGAGAACCATAGCATTCTACACTACATAGTGTGAAAGCACCAATCTAATCTACTCTAATCCCATTCTCCAGGTGGAAAATATTACATACAACATTAAACAAAGTCAGTATTTCTCTGGCTGATTCTTTTTATTATCAGTGGCCAAAACTTTGTAGGCTTTTTCCTAGAGACCACTCTCACTTCTGTGATAGAAGTTATATACCCCTGGACTCCCTTAGCCTAGAGCAGAGGCAAGCTAACATTTTCTATAAAGGACCAGGTAGTAAATATTCTATTCTTTGCAGTTCAGAAAGTATCTATTGAACATACTCAACTCTGCTGCTGTAGTTCAAAAGCAACTACAAAGTATATAAAAAAAGAATAGAGTGTAGCTTTGTTCCAATAATATTCTATCTACAAAAATACTCAGTGAGGAATGACATCAGCAAAAAATGGCAAAATAGTTAGTTCCAAGGACTTGTCCATCCATAGAAACACCAAAATTTAAGCAAAAGCTGTATGGATCTAGTTGTCAGAATGTTGGAAAATATTCAATGGTTACAGCAACAAATGGAATGCTGAATCAAAAAATTGCAATTTAAAAATGATAAGAAAATCTTTATGATAGTTTTACTTTCTCATGCCACACCCACCTCTCTGGTTCAGAGACAGCCTACATTCTGAGTGTGGGATTCTGACTCTAGGTTATTGAGGGAGCAAAGCAGGCATTATTCTACAAGGATTGTAGTGGTCTATTTTGTTCTATCAGGGGCTACCTGAAGGAATGACAGAGGTACTGCCTTTATTTCACCTAGCTCTGAATTCTTTCAGCACAGAAAAACAACTACAGTCCTTGGAATCATTGTAAAACAAACGAACAACCCACTGCTACATGAAGAAGATTATAGTTGAGGCAAACAATAGACATGTAGAAGCCTGGGAGGAAAAGCTGATGAAAGAGTTTCTTTGGGAAATTAGAGAATTGAAAAACACCTGCTTATACCAGGGAATTTAGAAAGCCACATTCAAGGCCAGAGCCAGACACATGCTCAGAAAAGACATGAAAATATCCTAAGCCTTTATCCCAGGCTAATTAATCCCTAGGTTTAGAGAAGCAGGAACTGAAGACATAGGCAGAGTTGTAAATGCCTGCCTAAGTATTAAAGTAATGCCTCAACACAGGCCAAATTTCCTAAGATTAGGAGCGGTTTTTTTCTCTTTTATTTTCTTTATTTCTATGTTTTGGTTTTAGTTGCTCAAGGAAATCTCTGTAAAAACATTAGTTGACCATAAGGTAAAGCAACAGTGAATTCAGAGACCACACACAACAAAGAATACAAAGTTTATGAAAATAGTTTAGAAAACTCACTAAACAAAAAACCACAACACATATAAGGCAATAAAAATAAACCCTGAGGAAGGAAAAGCAAAAGATTTCCAGAGTAACTGAATTATAATATTCAAAATTCTTATGTTGCAACAAAAATTATGAAATGAAAATAAACAAGAAACTATGGCCTATTCACAGGAGAAATGAACAGAAACTGTCCCTGAGGAAACATAGATATTGGACTTATAAGAAAAAGACTTAAAATTAATGGTCTTAACTGCACTCAAAAAGCTAAAGAAAACCATGTACAAATAGCTAAAGAAAATGTAGAACAATATATAAACAGTTAGAAAATATCAACAGAAAGGCAGAAATTACAAAGAGGAACCAAACAGAAATTCTGGAGCCAAAGAGTACAATAAAATAAAAATTCATTAGAGAATTTCAACAGCAGATTTGAGCAGACAGAAGAAAATATCAACAAACTTGAAGATAGGTCAATTGAAGTTAGTCTGAGGAGCAGATAATAAAAGAATGAAGAAAAACAAACAGAGCTAAGATACCTGTGGGACACCATGAATCATACCAATAGTGGGATCTCCAGAAGGAAAAGGCACTGCACACATCAACAACAGAATACATAGTTTTCTCAACTGTACATGGAACATTCTCCAGGATAGTCCATATGTTAAGTAAAACATGTCTCAACAAATGTTAAAAAACTGAAATATTTTAAAGAGAATGCAAAGTTATAGAAATATATATATGTATTTCTTAAAACAAAAAAGAGATGAAAGCAGAAAGAAAAGCAAATTATTCATACCACAGATGTCATTGACAACAAATGAACAAATATTTAGTATTTTATACTCCTGCTATTGAGAAATTTTATATTCTTTAAAAGTTTTTATTTTTATTCACAGGTTTTTATTTTTAGTATATTTAATGAAAAAGTAATTATGCAATGTTTTTTTGTTATTTCATATATCCAAGTAGCTATTTATACTTTTGTGAGATTATTTTATCAATTTAAAAAACAATTTTAAAAATTTGGTTTAACAACATATTTGCATATTTGTTTCAGTTATCAACTTCTTATCTTCATGAATCAGAAATTTATATATTGATCAGAAATTGATTTGTCATAAGACACATGCTTGGTCATAAAGTCAAAGAGATGATATTCTAGCAAATCAAAATACTTTTTATTTTCTATATTTATTGCTATTTATATTTTTGTAATCCTTGAAGCATTAGAAGTACACCCTGTGGTTCTCAGGCTATGTTTATACAGAACTCATGTCTTTAACAGTTGAATATGTCTTCACAGGATTTATAGCACTCTGGTACAGTCTTGCATGGAACAGTACAGGGACAGAACAGACTTCATACTAAGATGGCAAAATGCACTCAGGCTTCCCAGCCCTGCTCCCAGATTCTCATCATTGTGACCAATGAAACATAAATGCAAGAGCAATTTCTTTTTGGTACAAATGGAAACCAAGGAGGGTGTCATCAGCTTGTTAGAATGTTCAGAAATGTTTATGAGATATAATAGCAATAGGTCAGAATTAAAGAGTTGAACTGTTCAGACCCCCAGCTGGATAGTAAGAATGGAGCCTCACCAGCTCCCCACAACTATTCACTGTGCGTTTTTTTCTTATGTCATGATTTTAGTATGAATATGAAGATCACATCTGTGGAACTACTCTTCAAAGTAGCAGTCAAAATAACAAACAACAACAACAAAAAACATCAGTGGTGTTCTCTCCTGATTGGAGGCTTTAATAATCAGAAGCTGGAAAATTGTATCTTCTTTAAGAGTCAGCAGTTGCAACAAACAGAAGACTCTGGGGCAGTAGCATCAACAAGCAAAGGTAAGTAAATGGGGCTATCTACCCAGGAGTCCCAGGATTTCAATAGTTATTCTGCCTGTGGAATCAGTTATACCATAAGCTGTTGAAGAATAAGTGCAATCCAATGAATGTTTACATAAATAAAATAATTAATGAATGTATACAAATGATTGAATAAATTTAATAAATAATATATACAAAATATATAGTGTTTGCTCTTTTGTTTTAATCTCACATTTATGAAAAATTTTTAATCTATTGAAAACGAACCGACACTAGTCCCCGTACTAGGATAATTACAAAGAAGAAAATAAGAGAGCAGGGAGAAAATACAAATTTACTAAATGCAGAATGGCAAAAGATTCAATGAAAAGTCATATTTTTGCAATTCTCCTAGAACTCAAGAAAAATAATTAACAATAAAACAACAGAAAAAAGGCAAACAACCTGAAAGACAGTACCTGACAATCCAATGAAATTGCAGAATATTGAAAAAGAATAGAAAAAATATTCAAAAAGTATTAAGGAAAAATTGGAAAGCTTTGATTCTATAGATAAAACTCTATTTGACTAACAGGTAGAAGTAGTTTAGGGTTTTGAGATAAAGAAACCTAATATTTTCTTCATAAGAAAAATATTAATCAGGAAGAACAATAAGAAGATTGGGGAACATAACATTTTAAGCTTTTTCTTCTGTAATATTAAAAAGAAGAGGACAATAGAAAAATCATGTAAAGAACTTTGAGGTGAAAACATATTGGGCCTAACTTTGAGCCAAGTGAGGTCCTCAAAGTGAGGTCCGTGGAGCAGCAGTATGGGTATTGCTTGTTAAGGATGAAGAATCCAGGTCCTGAACCAGACCTACTAAATCAGAATCTGCATTTAACAAGATCCTGAGGTGATTCAGGTGCACATTCAATTTGAGAAGCATAGCACTAGGACTATGCTTTCTCTGTGTATGTATATCTGTGTATTGGTTCTATGTTTAGTCAACTGGTTCAAAATCCATTCTCAAAGTAAGCAAATTAATTGGAAATCTTTAAAGCAGGAATATTGTTGAAATATCCTATTAGAATAGTATTAAATATGTCATTATTAAAAAGAAAACAAAACAAATTGAAACAAACAAAACCTCAAATGGTTACCAATTCACTCCTTTTATTAAGTTCTTTATTTTTTCTTTGAAAATATTTTTCCTGAAAGGAAGCATTTACCTACCTATATTTTAGATTGTATTTAAAAATCCAAGTGGATTTAGGAGTTAGAAGAGCTAGTTTGTAAAACATCAATTCTGTTTTTAGAACCACAAGAAACTATTCCAAGAGAATAAAAATATGTGTTTAAAGTACTGTGTGGCATATAAGGTGGCTAGCTGAAATTACAGTCCCCTATTTTTCAAGGTGTTCAATATTTTGGTATACCAAGACATGCTATTTTGTTCCCGGTCTCTTATCATAGAAAGATTATAACTTATCTAGAAAAAAAATCTTGTTAGAATATGATTAAGATTTTTATTTTAAAAAATTAAGTTTAAAGATAACCAAAAAAGAATCTTGATACCTCTGAAAATATACCAATACATCAAAATCCATTACTCTCAGAAATGTCATTAATGTTGGCTTTATTTTTAATAGATTTTACAATTTGTTTTTATAAATGTAAGTAAGATTAAACCATGAGAGTATACAAATGTATATATTCATATATTGATCTATTCAATCATTCATTGACTCATTCAAAAGTGTTAAATATCCTCATACTGTAAGTTTGAAATTCAATTAGCCCCTATTCTTCAACAGCTTGTCATATAATTTCATTGAGACTGTAATCAAGGTTGTGCTTCACAAGTTCCTCCAGCAATATCATGAGGCTCTGAATATCACTAACATAGTATATGAATTTAAGTCATGTTACCCAAGTGAAAAGCTCAGTAGATAATTTTACAGTGGTAATATACATAATATATTATATATATATATTATATATAAAAGAGCCTCTAATCTAAAAGTGACACAGGAATGGCACACTCATGTAGTCATTCAAATGGCTCATAATTTCCTCTGTGTGTGTGTATACGTATTATCAATATGTCGGCCCCCTTCTTACACCACACTTACCCACTAAGTTCTCTACAATAGAATATAAAAGTTTCTCTTATGTAGAGCATACTATAGTCTCATATTTACTCTTAATCACCTACCTCTTTACCTAGCACATTTTGTTTCCTCAGTATATTCTACACAGGGTTTTCTATATATATGACTCCAAATTGCAAAATCCTTCTGAGTAAAGGCATACCCTATTTACTTTTTTCCAAATTGTACACTCTGTTTCCTTTTAAACATATTTAAGCATTTTATTTCTCTAATTAAAAATTAGACATATTTTGACTTCAAGTAGTTTTCATTCTATTGGGTGAAACGAACCATTAACAAGATAAATTTTTTTAAACCCGTGATTTATTATATAACAATAAATGTTATGATGAAAAATAAGGCAGGGAAAGTGATGATGTGTATAACAGCCTCAGTAACAGCCACTTATTTATTTATATATGAGTAATGACCTGGAAGATGTGAGAGGATAGCCGTATGGATATCTAATGGAATAGCATCATAGACAGAGAACTGGGAAGTGTAGGGGCCCTAAAGAAGGACCATATCTTGCATGTTAGAAGAATAAAAATAAAGGCAGTGTAGATGGACCAGAGTGAGAGAAGAAAGCTACATATATCATTATTTCTCTATCTCTTTGCTCTGTTTTCATCTGTGTTGCATCCATCTTCAGGTAGATTTTTGCAAGCATAACCACCACCAACAAAAGACCTATCTCCTATTTGACTAATAATTTAAGTGGAAACAAAATTTCCACTTCCAAATATCTCTAGCATAAGTT
Source organism: Stenella coeruleoalba (assembly GCF_951394435.1). Classification (NCBI taxonomy): domain Eukaryota; kingdom Metazoa; phylum Chordata; class Mammalia; order Artiodactyla; family Delphinidae; genus Stenella; species Stenella coeruleoalba. Next base: position 26,513,561 of record NC_137165.1, on the reverse strand, counting down.
GATAGAAGGCTTTCATTGGCTCATCTTGAATCATGCATCCACGTTTGAATCAGAAACAGATCAGGGATGCCAGTTCTCTAACTGGCCAGGCCCCGGCCCTGTGCAAACCCCTGTGGCCAGAGGGTGGTACTCACCCCTACCCAATTATGAAAACCCAAAGTAGAGGTTGGTGGGCCCACAACAGAAAGTCAAGTGGCTGTTCCTTAAAGTAAAAGTGAATGGAAATTATTCAGGACCAAATAGCAGATGTAGAACTCGTGCTATTACAGTTTAAATACATTCATTTGACAGTGTGTTCAAATAAAACAGTTGGCCAAAGACATTGAACACACATTGTAATCTTCATTTTGCCAATAAGAGAAAAAGATAATAAACCAGGAAATGGTTAAGAAAATGCATAACTAAATTATTACTTGGTTATACGTGTATGCATTCAGCTATAGGTCAAAATGACAAAATCAAACAAAATTTATTCATTGAGTTAATAGCTTTAATTGTGTTGAGGAAAGATAGCTTCTATTTAAAATATGTATGCCATAGTTTTTAAGCTTTAATGTATGCAGGTGTGGGCTCCTGGTTGTGAATAGTTCCTAAACTATATTACATTTGGATTTTTAATCTTCATAAATTATTCTAACATAGGAATTGAATATACAAAGAGTATAAATGAGATACTAAGCACTTCAGGACTGTGAACAAAGTGCATTAAATGCTAAAGCAGAGCTAGAATTCTGGAGAGGTTTTATCAGTCATATTTATTGTCTGAGTTTCAGTTTTATTAGAGCTGCCTAAGATATATTAGATTTTCCAGATTTTTAAATGCCAGAGTCATATCTGCAAATTGCAATGTAATACTTGTTAAAATCAAGAGGAATTAAAATTACAATGGCTACAGCAATATGAAATGTATTTCTCATATCTCTTTTTGTAACATCAAGATATTCTGTCTCTTTAGAAATGTCTTATTAGGTAAGAGTTCAGTACTGTATTTGTACAGATAATTATCACAGAATAAGAGGGGAATATACAAATTAAATGCAGATCGCACACATAACCTTCCATCATTCCTTTATGAATATCTATTTAAATGCCATAATGCAGAAATTTAGTTGTGCTCCAAAGATTGAATATACATAAATTTGCATAATAAGTAACAACACCTAGAAATTATTTATTACTGGTAACCAGGTTTATATATTAGCCAATAATCATATTAATGTAAATTTGTTAAATATCTAATTTCTGCCAGGCATTCTTCTGGGCCCTAGAGATGTAGCAATAAATTAACCAGACAGAAACTTCTGACCTCTTAGAGCTTCCATTGTACTGGAGTGAGATAGATAGTAAACAAATAAATAAAGCAACTAATATCTCAAATGGGAATAAAAATGAAATAGGAAAGAATTTGGGAAAACATTATATTTTATGTGAAAAAATACACACAAAAATAAAATATACACTTTTAAATATGAGATTTCGAATACATATCATAGTACAAGGAGTAATCAAGTTCACCCTGATGTGAAGTAATTTGTGTCTACTGCTAGGGTTACTTCAAAACAACAAGATACTCTTTTAAGTCATTAAAATCTGCTCACACTTTGGTGGGTCTATTTCTAAACATTTTCTATGTCTGTGTTTTTTAAAATACTCTTGTAAAGTGTGTGGTGTTGGATATATTTTTAATCAATATGATCACTCCCGGTTCTTAGCCAGAAAGCTGAACTTGTTTAAATAAATCATTTACTAATATATTTAGATTGTTTTCACATTCTGTTCTTCATTAATCCTGATTTTTCTACATATTTTTTACTTTACTTTTTTCTACTTTTAAAAATTTAATGTTGTTAAAATTATTTTTTCCCACAAGGTATATAAAGAATATATACATTTCTCTTCTTTCAGAGTAACTCTTCAAAATCTAACATGCATAATTAAAATTTGTTCATTATCAGCATAATTGAAGGAACTTGAAATATTTTATATCTTAAAATTTTTTTATTCTATATTAGAGCACAGTTGATTAACAATGTGTTAATTTCATGTGTACAGCAAAGTGATTCAGTTATACATATACATGTATCTATTCTTTTTCAAATTCTTTTCTCATTTAGGTTATTACAGAATACTGACCAGAGTTCCCTCCGCTATACAGTAGGTTCTTGTTGGTTATCACTTTTAAATATAGGAATGTGTACATACCAACACCAAACTCCCAGTCTATCCCTCCCCCCAGCCTTTCCCCTGATAACCATAAGTTCCTTCTCTAAGTCTGTGAGTCTCTTTCTTTTTTGTAAATAACTTCATTTGTATCATTTCTTTTTTTTAGATTCCACATATAAGTGATATGATATTGTCTTTGTCTGACTTACTTCACTTAGTATGATAACCTCCAGGTCCATCCATGTTGCTGCAAATGGCATTATCTCACTCTTTTTAATGGCTGAGTAATATTCCATTGTATATATGTACCATATCTTCTTTATCCAGTCATCTATTGATGGACATTTAGGTTGCTTCCATGTCTTGGCTATTGTAAATAGTGCTGCAGTGAACATTGAGGTGCATGTATCCTTGCAAGCCAGATTTTTCTCTGGATATATGCCTAGGAGTGGGATTGCTGGATCATATGGTAGCTCTATTTTTAGTTTTTTAGGGAACCTCCATACTGTTTTGCATAGTGGCTGCACCAATTTACATTCCCACTAACAGTGTAGAAGGGCTTCCTTTTCTCTACATCGTCTCCAGCATTTATTATCTGTAGATTTTTGATGATGGCCATTCTGACTGGTGTGAGGTGATACCTCATTGTATTTTTGATTTGCATTTCTCTAATAATTAGTGATGTTGAGCATCTTTTCATGTGCTTCTTGGCCATCTGTATGTTTTCTTTGGAGAAATGTCTATTTAGGTCTTCTGCCCATTTTTTGATTTGGTTGTTTGATTTTTTGATATTGAGCCACATGAGTTGTTTGTAAATTTTGAAACTTGAAATACTTTATCTTTTATCCCCACTTTCGGTATTGCATTATTGTTGTCTAGTGTTTTCACTCTACCTTGAGTTCTCCCCCACCAACAGAATATACATTATTATAATATTTATATCATTAGTTTTTGTTTAGATTTGTCTATATATTTATCAGTGTATTTCCCCATCATTCATTCTACTATCTCAGTTCTTTCTATGGTTTCTTTTTGGTTTTTATTCTTTTGTTTTGTTTTCTTCTTTCTTTTCCTCAAAGAATCTCTTTTAAAATTCATTTATGAAAGATTGAGTAGTAAAATTCTAAGTTCATTTTCATATGAAAATATTTTTATTTCAACATCTTTTTTGTATGATGGATCTACTATTTACACAATTATGGTCTAGGAATAATTTTCTCTTAGTATATTTGGAAAACTGCATTACGCTATCTTCTGGCTTCCAGAAAAATCACTTGATAGGCACATTATCTTCTTTGTATGTTATCTATCGTTTTTTTCCTCTAAGGGATTTTTTTTTTTTTGTGGTACTAGGGCCTCTCACTGTTGTGGCCTCTCCAGTTGCAGAGCACAGGCTCCAGATGCACAGGCTCAGCAGCCATGGCTCATGGGCCTAGCCGCTCCACAGCATGTGAGATCTTCCCGGACTGGGGCACGAACCCATGTCCCCTGCATCGGCAGGCGGACTCTCAACCACTGCGCCACCAGGGAAGCCCTCCTCTAAGGCTTTTGAGATCTAGTAATTGTCATTGTCATTATTCTTAACTATGATATGTCTACATATGGATTTATTTATCCCACTTAAATTTTCTATATTTCCTGAATTAGAGGATCCATTCCATTCTTTAATTATGGAAAATTCTCAGCCATTATCTGCTAAATTATTGCTTCTTTACAAATTTTTTATATTCTCCTCTGAAATTTTTAATAGGCTTACAATTTGTCATATACCTATTTTAATTGTTATTTCCTATTTTCTATCTCTGATATCCTAGGTGCTACATCCTCGGTAATATACAATTCTTCTATATCCATCTTTCAGTTTAGTTATTCTCTTTCAGCTGTACTCAGTCTTTTCTTTGAACCTCCTGATTCTAATAAGTTTCATTTGTAGAATTTCTATTTCTTCTGTTTGCTTATTCTAATCTGACTCTTCCACTTTTATTTTATTTATTTATTTTTATTTTGGAGATATACATTTTAAAGTAATAACTAGAATTATGACTTATAACATTATACCAGAGCATATAAGATTTTTAGGAATTTCATGTAATGTCTGAAACATTTCTATTAACATATTTCCATATAAATAACCCAAAGAAAGTTTAGTCTTAGTTTCTTTTTTGTTTGTTTTATACAGCAGGTTTTTATTAGTCATCAATTTTATACACATCAGTATATACATGTTAATCCCAATCGCCCAATTCAGCACACCACCATCCCCAACACCCCATGGTTTTCCCCCTTGGTGTCCATATGTTTGTTCTCTCCATCTGTGTCTCAACTTCTGCCCTGCAAACTGGCTCATATATACCATTTCTCTAGGTTTCACATACGTGTGTTAATATACAATATTTGTTTTTCTCTTTCTGACTTACTTCACTCTGACTGACAGTCTCTAGATCCATCCATGTATCAACAAATGACTCAATTTCGTTCTTTTTGATGGCTGAGTCATATTACATTGTATAAGTGTACCAAATCTTCTTTATCCATTGACTGTTGATGGGCATTTAGGTTGCTTCCATGACCTGGCTATTGCAAATAGTACTGCAATGAATATTGGGGTGCATGTGTCTTTTTGAATTATGGATTTCTCTTGGTATATTCCCAGTAGTGAGATTGCTGGATCATATGGTAATTCTATTTTTACTTTTTTAAGGAACTTCCATACTGTTCATCATAGTGGCTGTATCAATTTATATTCCCACCAACAGTGCAAGAGGGTTCCCTTTTCTCCACACCCTCTCCAGCATTTGTTGTTTGTAGATTTTCTGATGATGCCCATTATAACTGGTGTGAGATGATACCTCATTGTAGTTTTGATTTGCATTTCTGTAATAATTAGTGATGTTGAGCAGATTTTCATGTGCTTCTTGGCCATCTGTATGTCTTCTTTGGAGAAATGTCTATTTATGTCTTCTGCCCATTTTTGGATTGGGTTGTTTGTTTTTTTTAATATTGAACTGCATGAGCTGTTTATATATTTTGGAGATTAATTCCTTGTCCATTGAATAATTTGCAAATATTTTCTCCCATTCTGAGGTTGTCTTTTCATCTTGTTTATTGTTTCCTTTGCTGTGCCAAAGCTTTTAAGTTTCACAAGGTCCCATTTGTTTATTTTTGTTATTTCTATTACTCTAGGAGGTGGATCAAAAAAGATCTTTCAATGATCTATGTCAAAGAGTGTTCTTCCTATCTTTTCCTCTAAGAGTTTTGTAGTGTCCGGTCTTACATTTTGGTCTCTAATCCATTTTGAGTTTATTTTTGTGTATGGTGTTAGGGAGTGTTCTAATTTCATTCTTTTACATGTGGCTGTCCAGTTTTCCTAGAACCACTTATTGAAGAGACTATCTTTTCTCCATTGTATATCCTTGCCTCCTTTGTCATAGATTAGTTGACCATAGGTGTGTGGGTTTATTTCTGGGCTTTCTATCTTTTTCCACTGATCTATGTTTCTGTTTTTGTGTCAGTACCATATTGTCTTGATTACTGTAGCTTTGTAGTATAGTCTGAAGTAAGGGAGTCTGATTCCTCCAGCTCCATTTTTTTCTCTCAAGACTGCTTTGGCTATTTGGGGTCTGTTGTGTCTCCATAGAAATTTTAACATTTTTTGTTCTAGTTCCATAAAAAAATTCCATTGGTAATTTAATAGGGATTGCATTGAATTGGTAGATTACTTTGGGTAATCTACCCAAAATGACTATAGTCATTTTCACAATATTGATTCTTACAATCCAAGAACATGGTATATCTCTCCATCTGTTGGTATCATCTTTAATTTCTTTCATCAGTGTCTTATAGTTTTCTGCATACAGGTCTTTTGTCTCCCTAGGTAGGTTTATTCCTAGGTATTTTATTCTTTTTGATGCAATGGTAATTTGGAGTGTTTCTTTAATTTGTCTTTCAGATTTTTCATCATTAGTTTATAGGAATGCAAGAGATTTCTGTAAATTAATTTTGTATCCTGCAACCTTACCAAATTCATTGAATAGCTCTAGTAGTTTTCTGGTGGCATTTTTAGGATTTTCTATGCATAGTATCATGTCATCTGTAAACAGTGACAGATTTACTCCTTCTTTTGCAATTTATATTTGTTTTATTTCTTTTTCTTCTCTGATTGCTATGGCTAGGACTTCCAAAACTATGTTGAATAATAGTGGAGATAGTGGACATCCTTGTCTTGTTCCTGATCTTAGAGGAAATTCTTTCAGTTTTTCACCATTGAGAATGATGTTTGCTGTGGGTTTGTCATATATGGCCTTTATTATGTTGAGGTAGGTTCCCTCTATGCCCACTTTCTGGACAGTGTTTGTTTTTTCATAAATCATTGTTGAATTTTGTCAAAAACTTTTTCTGCATCTATTGAGATGATCATATGTTTTTTTTTTTCAATTTGTTAATCTGGTGTATCACATTGACTTATTTGTGTATATTGAAGAATCCTTGCATCCTTGGGATAAATTCCACTTGATCATGGTGTATGATCCTTTTAATGTGTTGTTGGATTCTGTTGGCTAGTATTTAGTTGAGGATTTTTGCATCTATATTCATCAGTGATATTGGTCTGTGATTTTCTTTTTTTCTAGTATCTTTGTCGGATTTTGGTATCAGGGTGATGGTGGCCTCATAGAATGAGTTTTGGAGTGGTCCTTCCTCTGCAAATTTTTGGAAGAGTTTGAGAAAGATGGGTGTTAGCTCTTCTCTACATGTTTGATAGAATTCACCTTTGAAGCCATCTGGTCTTGGACTTTTGTTTGTTGGAAGACTTTAATCACAGTATCAATTTCATTACTTGTGATTGGTGTGTTCATATTTTCTATTTCTTCCTGGTTCAGTCTTGGAAGGTTATACCTTTCTAAGAATTTGTCAATTTCTTCCAGGCTGTCCATTTTATTGGCATAGTATTGCTTTTAGTAGTCTCTTAGGGTGCTTTGTATTTCTGTGGTGTCCATTGTAACTTCTCCTTTTTCATTTCTAATTTTATTGCTTTGAGTCCTTTCCCTATATTTTGTGATGAGTCAAGCTAGTGGTTTATCAATTTTATTTATCTTCACAAAGAACCAACTTTTAGTTTTATTGATCTTTGCTATTGTTTTTTATGTTTCTATTTCATTTATTTCTGCTCTGACCTTTATGGTTTCTTTCCTTCTGCTAACTTTGGGGTTTTTTTTGTTCTTATTTCTCTAATTTGTTCAGGTGTAAGGTTAGATTGTGTATTTGAGATTTTTCTTGTTTTTTGAGGTAAGCTTGTATAGCTATAAACTTATTTCTTATAACTGTTTTTGCTGCATCCTATAGGTTTTGGATCATTGTGTTTTCATTGTCATTTCTCTCTAGGTATATTTTGATTTCCTCTTTGATTTTTTAAGTGATCTCTTGGTTATTTAGTAACATATTATTTAGCCTCCATGTGTTTATGTTTTTATGTTTTTTTTCCCCTGTAGTTTATTTCTAATCTCATAACGTTGTGGTCAGAAAAGATGTTTGATATGATTCCTATTTTCTTAAATTTACCAAGGCTTGATTTGTGACCCAAGATGTGATCTATCCTGGTTAATGTTCCATGCACACTTGAGAAGAAAGTGTAATGTGCTGTTTTTGGATGGAATGTCTTATAAATATCAATTAAATCTATCTGGTCTATTGTGTCATTTAAAGCTTCTATTTCCTTATTTATTTTCATTTTGGATGATCTGTCCATTGGTGTAAGTGAGGTGTCGAATTTCCCCACTCTTACTGTATTACTGTTGATTTCCTCTTTTATACCTGTTAGCAGTTGCCTTATGTATTGAGGTACTCCTATGTTGGGTGCACATATATTTATAATTGTCATATGTTCTTTGTGGATTGATCCCTTGATCATTATGTATTGTCCTTCCTTGTCTCTTGTAACATTCGTTACTTTAAAGTCTATTTTTTCTGATATGAGTATAGCTACTCCAGCTTTCTTTTGATTTCCATTTGCTTGGAATATCTTTTTCCATCCCCTCACTTTCAGTCTATATGTGCCCCTAGGTTGTAGACAGTGTATATATGGGTCTTGTTTTTGTGTCCATTCAACAAGCCTGTATCTTTTGGTTGGAGCATTTAATCCATTCACGTTTAAGGTAATTACCAATATGTTTGCTTGTATGATCACTTTTTTAAACTATTTTGGGTTTGTAAGTCCTTTTTTTCTCTTGTGTTTCCCACTTTGAGAAGATCCTTTAGCATTTGTTGTAGAGCTGGTTTGATGGTGCTGAATTCTCTTAGCTTTTGCTTGTCTGTAAAGCTTTTGATTTCTCCATCGAATCTGAATGAGATCTTTGCTGGCTAGAGTAATCTTGGTTGTAGGTTCTTACCTTTCATCACTTTAAGTATATCATGCCACTCCCTTCTGGCTTGTAGAGTTTCTGCTGAGAAATCAGCTGCTAACCTTATGGGAGTTCCCTTGTATGTTATTTGTCATTTTTCCCTTGCTTCTTTCAATAATTTTTCTTTGTTTTATTTTTTGGCAATTTGATTACTATGTGTCTTGGCATGTTTCTCCTTGGGTTCATCCTGTATGGGACTTGCTGCCTTTCCTGGACTTGGGTGGCTATTTCCTTTCCCATGTTAGGGAAGTTTTCAACTATAATCTCTTCAAAAATCTCAGGTCCTTTCTCTTTCTCTTCTCCATCTGTGACCCCTATAATGCAAATGTTGCTGTGTTTAATGTTGCCCCAGAGGTCTCTTAGGCTGTCTTCATTTCTTTTCATTCTTTTTTCTTATTGTGTTCCGCAGCAGTGAATTCCACCATTCTATCTCCCAGGTCACTTATCCGTTCTTCTGCCTCAGTTATTCTGCTATTTATTCCTTCTAGCGTAGTCTTCATTTCAGTTACTATATTGTACCTGTCTGTTTCTTTGTTATTTAAATCTTCTAGGTCTTTGTTAAACATTTCTTGCATCTTCTCGATCTTTGCCTCCATTTTTTTTCCGAGGTCCTGGATCATCTTTACTATCATTATTCTGAATTCTTTTTCTGGAAGGTTCCCTATCTCCACTTCATTTAGTTGTTTTTCTGGTGTTTTATCTTGTTCCTTCATTTGCTACATAATCCTCTGCCTTTTCATTTTGTCTATTTTTCTGTGAATGTTGTTTTTGTTCCACAGGCTGCAGGATTGTAGTTCTTCTTGCTTCTGCTGTCTACCCTCTGGGGGATGAAGCTATCTAAGAGGCTTGTGGAAGTTTCTTGATGGGAGGGATCTGGTGGTGGGTAGAGCTGACTGTTGCTCTGGTGGGCAGAGCTCAGTAAAAGTTTAATACCCTTGACTGTTGCTGGGTGGGGCTGCGTTCCTTCCTTGTTGGTTGTTTGGCCTAAGGCAATGCAACACTGGAGCCTACCTGGGCTCTTTTGTGGAGCTAATGACAGACTTTGGGTGAGCTCATGCCAAGGAGCACTTCCCAGAACTTCTGCTGCCAGTGTCCTTGGCCCCAGGGTGAGACAGAGCCACCTGTTTAATGGTTCTGATGAATCAGTATGTATTTTTTAAATGTTTTTCTATAAACTCACATTTGGAGGGACTTCATTTGTGGGAATATTATTTTGTCTTCATTGGAAATATGTCCTTCTAGAGGGTATTTGTGTTTGCTACTGTAATACTACCACTATTATATGGCTCTTAATTAGAATGGAATTTCCCATATCTTTCAGAGATTGTAAATCAAAACACAAAATCCAGGTAAGAGGAGGCATATGAATTCAGATTTCCAAGGGAGATATTTTATTCTAAATGACAGTCTAACTGATAGCCAGTCTTGAGACAGGTAAATTTCCATGTGTCTTTCTACTGTCAGATAGATATTTCTAATACATAACTTCACAAAAGTTCATGAGTTCTCTCTTCATAGATGTTGGACCATTCCATGCCTTGTGCAGGTCTATGGATTTATTTCTTGACACTCTTGTAACATCTATAACCAAGCATTTTGTTCATCAAGATAATAAAATGCTGAATACTATTCCACTGTGTGTGTATACTAACTTTCATTATCAATTTATCTGTTGATAGAGTGGAATATGTCTATTATCTTGATTATGATGATGTATCTATCATGGGTATTTGCGTATGTCCAAACTTGTCAAATTGTATTCATGAAATATGTAGAATTCTGTGTATATCAATCATATCCCAATAAAGCATTTTTTTTGTTGTTGTTGGTTTTTTGTTTGTTTGTTTGTTTGTTTTTTAAGATGGTGTAATGCTCCCAGGGAAGTTAAAATGTCTCCATCAACTTTTCTCTGGATATTTTTTTAAAATTTTCTTTTATCTTCCTTTTTTTCTATTTTTATTTTATCCTTTCTTTCTTTATTTTAGCCTGAGTGTGTAATTAAAAGGATATTTGTTATAGTTCAACTGGTAATTCTAGATATTTTGCAACAGGTGGTGTTTCAGGAAGTTTTTAATTCTCCATATTTCCATAATGATAATTTATATTTTCACATAAATTATATAATGTTTTAGGACATTTTAGGGATCACGTAGACGTTAGGAAATACAAGAAAAGCACCACTATCTGGGAAGGCTTAGCTTTTTCATTTTATCTTATCTGTAAAATGAAGCTGATGTTAATGCCTATCACTTTTTTATTTAATTGAAGTAAGACTGACTTATAATATTATATTAGTTACAGGTGTAAAGCATATTGATTCAAGTTTCCAAAAATTGAATTTTTCAATTCAAAAATTCAATTTTTATACATTACAAAGTGATCACCCCAATAAGTCTAATTACCATCTGTCAGCATACAAAGTTACTACAATACTATTGACTATATTCCCTATGCTATACATCAGCAGTCCCCAACATTTTTGGCATCAGGGGCCAGATTAATGGAAGATAATTTTTTCACGAATGGGGGTGAGGTGGGTTGCTTCAGGCAGTAATGCGAGTGATGGGGAGTGACAGATGAAGCTTCACTTGCTCACCTGCCACTCATCTCCTACTGTGTGGCCTGGTTCCTAACAAGCAGCAGATAGGTACCAGTCCCCAGTCCAGGGGTTGGGGACACCTTCTGTACATTACATACTCTTGACTTATTTATTTTGTAACTGGGAGTTTGTACTGCTTAATCCCCTCCATCTGTTTTGCCTATCCTCCCAGAACCCTTCTCTCTGGCAACCACCAGTGTGTTTTCTGTATCTATGAGTTTGTTTTATGTTTGTTTTGTTTTTAATATTCCACATATAACTGAAATAATCCAGTATATGAGTTTGTCCATCTGACTTAATTCACTTAACATAATACCTTCTAGATCCATCCATGTTGTCACAAAGGCAAGATATTATTCTTTGCATGGCTGAGTAATATTCCACTGTATATTCATATATATATATATGTATATTCCATTCTATATTTACATATATATGTGTGTGTGTGTGTGTGTATATATATACATATACACCACAATTTCTCTATTCATTCATTCATTTATCAATGGACACAGGTTGTTTCCATATGTTGCTGTTGTAAATAATGCTGTAATGAATATAGTGGTGCATGTATCTTTTTAAATTAGAATTAGTGTTTTTGTTCTCTTCAGGTAAATATCCAGAAGTGAAATTGGTAGATCATATATATGGAAATTCTATTTTTCATTTTTTAAGGAACCTCCATATAGTTTTCCATAGTGGCTGCACCAATTTATAATCCCAATAGTGCACAAGTGTGCATTTTTCTCCCCATTCTCTTCAACACATATTATTTGTTGTCTTCTTGATGATAGCTACTCTGACTGATATGAGGTTGTATCTCATTGTGGTTTTGTTTTTCATTTCCGTGAGGATTAGTGATGTTGGGCATTTCTTCATGTGTCTGATGGCCTTCTGTAAGTCTTATTGGGAAAAATGTCTGTTTAGGTCCTCTGCCCTTTTTTTTTTTTTTTTTTTTTTTTTGCAGTATGCGGGCCTCTCACTGTTGTGGCCTCTCCCCCATGGTGGAGCACAGGCTCCAGACGCACAGGCTCAGCGGCCATGGCTCACAGGCCCAGCTGCTCCATGGCATGTGGGATCTTCCTGGACTGGGGCATGAACTTGTGTCCCCTGCATCGGCAGGCAGACTCTCAACCACTGTGCCACCAGGAAAGCCCCCTCTGCCCATTTTGAATTGGATTGTTAGGATATTTTTTGATATTGAGTTGTATGAGTTCTTCAAATATTTTAGATATTAACCCAAAATATCCAATTAACCACTTATTGGACGTCTCATTTACAACATTTTTTTTCCTATTCAGTAAGCTGCCTTTTTTGTTTTGTTGATGGTTTCCTTTGCTGTGAAAAAGCTTTTTAGTTTGATGTAGCCCATTTGTTTGTTTTTGCTTTTTGTTGCCCATGCCTGAAGAGACATATCCAAAAAACTGGTGTCAAAGAGCATAGTGTCTATGTTTTATTATAAGAGTTTTATGGTTTCAGTTCTTACATTTAAGACTTTAATCCATTTTGACTTTATTTTTGTATTTGGTCTAAAAATGTGGTCTAATTTCATTCTTCTGCATGCAGGTGTCCAATCTTCCCAATACCATTTATTGAAGAGACTGTCTTTTCCCCCTTGTTTAATCTTGCCTCCTTTGTCTTAAATTAATTGACCACGTAGGTGTGGATTATTTTAGGGCTCTCTTTTCTAGCCCATTGTTATGTGTCTCTGTTTTTGTGCCAGTACCATACTATTTTTTACTATGGCTTTGTAGCATAGATTGAAATAAAAGCCTGTGACATATCCAGCTTTATTCTTTCTCAAGATTGCTTTGGCTATTCTAGGTCTTTTGTGGTTCCATACAAATTATAGATTATTTTTTTCTAGTCCTATAAAATGCTATGGGGCACTTTGATAGGGATTGCATTGAATTAGTAGACTGTTTTGGGTAGTGTGGACATTTTAACAGTATTAATTCTTCCAATCCATGATCATGGAATATTTTTTTTTATTTATTTGTGTCATCTTCAATTTCTTTCATCAATATTTTATGAATACATCAATGTTTTCAGAATACAGATCTTTTATCACCTTGATTAAATTTATTCCTAGGCATTTTATTTATTTATTTTTTTGATGCAATTGTAAGTGGAATTGCTTTCTTAAATTCTCTTAGTATTTATCATAAATGTTGAATATTTTGTCAAGTGTTCAATGGATGTTGAATTTTGTGAAATACTTTTTATGAATCTATTGAAATGATCATATGATTTTTATCCCTCATTTTTGATAATGTGTTGTATCTCACTGATTGATATGCAGATATTGAACCATCTTTGCATCCCATGAATAAATCACCCTTTATCATGGCACATCATCCTATAAATGTACTATTGAATTTTGTTTTCTAATATTTTATTGACAATTTCTTCATCTATGTTCATCAGGGATATTAGCTTATTTCTATCTCTTTTTTTGTAGTGTCTTTGGTGTTGGTATCAGGGTAATTCTGGCCTGGTGGTGTGAATTTGGAAGCTTTCCTTTCCTTCAATTTTTTAAAAGAGTTTGAGAAGGATAGGCATTAACTCTTCTTTAAATGTTTGGCAGAATTCACCTGTAAAGCTGTGTGGTCCCGGACTTTTTTGTTTGTTGGGAGTTTTTGGATTACAATTCAATTTTATTACTAGCAATCAGTTTGTTTGTGCTTTCTATTTTTTCCTGATTTTGTCTTGGAAGATTGTATATTTTTAATAATTTATCCATTTCTTCTATGTTGTACAATTTGTTGGAGAATTATTATTCATAGTAGTTTATTATGATTCTTTGTTTTTCTGTGGTATCAGTTGTAACTTCTCCTCTTTCATTTCTGACTTTGAGCTCTTTCTCTTTTTTTCTTGCTGAATCCTGCTAAAGGATTTTTGATTTTGTTTATCTTTTCAAAAACCAGTTCTTAGTTTCATTGATCTTTCCTTTTAATTTTCAGTTTCTATATTAATTATTTCTGCTATCATCTTTATTATTTCCTTCTTTATACTAATTTTGTGCTTTGCTTTTCTTTTTCTAGTTCCTTTATTTTATAGTTAGATTGCTTGAGATTTTTTTCTTGCTTCTTCAGGTAGGCTGGTATCACTATGACTTCCCTCTTAGAATACTTTTGCTGCATTCTATAGGTTTGGGAAAGTTGTGTTTCCATTTTCATTTGTCTCAAAGTATTTTTTGAATTACTCTTTGATTTATTTTTGACTCATTGGTTATTTAGTAACATGTCTTAGTTTCCATGTGCTAGTGTTTTTTTCCAATTTTCTTGTGATTGATTTCTAGTTCCAAATTATTGTTGTCAGGAAAAAAATGCTTGGTATGATTTCAGTCTTCTTAAATTTATTGAGACTTATTTTGTGGCCTCACATATGATCTGTCCTGGAGAATGTTCCATTTGCACTTGAAAAGAATGCATATTCTGCTACTTAGGGGTAGAATGTTCTTTATATACCTATTAAGTCTACCTGGTTTAATGTTTCCTTTAAGGCCAATGTTTCCTTATTGACTTTTTGTCTGGATGATCTGTCCAATTGACGTAAGTGGTATGTTAAAGATCCCTAATAATATTACTGTTAATATTTTCTTTATTTTTGTTAATAATAACTTTAAATATTTAGATGTTTCTATGTTGGGTCCATAAACCTTTATAAATGTTGTATCTCCTTCTTAGATTGACTCCTTTATCATTAGGTAATGTTCTTTGTCTTTTGTTACAATTTTTGTTTAAAGTCTATTTTGTCTGATATGAGTATTGCTACCTTAGATTTCTTTTTGTTTTCATTTCCATTTTTCCATCCTTTTACTTTCAGTCTCTGTGTGTCTCTATATCTGAAGTGCTTCTCTTATAGGCAGCATATAGATGGATCTTGTTTTTTCAATCCATTCAACAACCCTATGTCTTTTGATTGGAGCACTTAGTTCATTTACATTTAAAGTGGTTATTGATAAGTATGTATTGCCATTTTGTTAATTGTTTTCTGGGTGGTTCTGTAGTTCTCTCTGCTCTTTTCTTCATCTCTTGGTATCTTCCTTTGTGGTTTGATGATTTTCTGTTTATTTTTGTGTATCTATTATAGGTTTTTGGTTTGTGGTTACCATGTGGTATGTATGCGTGTGTGTGTGTGTGTGTGTGTGTGTGTGTGTGTGTATGTATTTTAAGCTGGTAGTTGCTTAAGTTTGAACACATTCTAAAAGCACTGCATTTTTACTCCCCACATCCCATGTTTTGTTTTTCACATATTTTACATATTTTTTATTTTATATATCCCTTAACTATTTATTGTAGTTACAGCTGATTTTTAAAAAAAATTGTCTTTTAACCTTCATGCTAGCTTTTTAAGTGGCTGATAGATTATGTCACTATATATTTACCTTTACTAGTGAGTTTTTTTCATATATTTTCTTATTTTTATTGATGGATTTCTTCCCTTTAACATTTATTCTAAGGCTAGTTTAATCCTAATGGACTCTTTTAATTTTTCATTGTCTGGGAAACTATCTCTCTTTTTAATTCTGAATGATAACCTTGCTAGGTAGAGTATTCTGGTGTGTTAGTTTTTTTTGTTTGTTTTTTGTTTCCTTCAGCACTTTAAATATATCATGCCACTCCCTTCTGGACTGCAAAGTTTCTGATGAAAAGTCATCTGATAGTTTTATGGAGGTTCTCTTGTATGTGAATAGTTGTTTTCCTCTTGCTGCCTTGAAATTATTTTTTTCCTTAACTTTTGTCATTTTAATTGTGATTTGTCTTGGTATGTATCTCTTTGGGTTCAGCTTGGGACTCTCTGTGATTCCTAGACCTGGATATCTGTTTTCTTCTCCAGTTTAGAAAATTTTTCAGCCATAATTTTTCAAATAAGCTTTCTGCTCCTTACTTGCTCTCCTGGGCTCTCTGTATGCAAATGTTAGTAAGCTTGACATTATCTCAGAGATCCCTTAAATTATCCTCAATTATTTTTTTTTCCTTTTTGTCATTCTGTTTGGGTGATTTCCAGTATTCTGTCTTCCAAATTACTGATCCATTCCTCTGTATCATCTAATCTGCTGTTGATTCCCTCTAGTTTATTTTTCACTTCAGTAATTGTATTCTTCAGTGCTGACTGTTTCTTTCTAATATTTTCTAGCTCTTCGTTGAACTTCTCATTGTATTTCTCCATTCTTCTCCTAAGTTTGGTAAACACTTTTATGATCAATTTTGACCTCCTTTTCTGGTTAAAGCCTTGTATTTGCTTACCTCTCTTTAATTAGGGCTTTTCTTAAAGTCTTATCTTATTATTTTATTTGGAATACAGTCCTCTGTCTTGTCATTTTGTTTGACTTTCTGTACTTATTTCTATGTATATGTGTTTATTTCTGTCTCTCATGTTCTTGAAGGTGTGGCCTTGTGTAGGCAACCCCTGTTTTAACTGTGTGTACCAGGGGGCTTGGCAAGCCAACTGGATCTGGATTAGGTATAGACCAGGTGCATCCGGGGGTGCACTGTATCAAGGCTACTTACCTGGACAGCTGGAGCTGGAGCAGACTTGGGCTGGGAGGGTCCCATGGTGTGCCATGTCAGGGCTGCACTAGAGGGATGGCTAGAATTAGAGTGGGTACAGGCCAAAGCCAGGGGTCCTGGTGCTACCACACCAGGGTGCCTTGGTGGGAATGCTGTAGAAGAGTCAGGTGAGGCTGGGTGGCCCTCCTTTGGGGAGTGGCTGGAGCTGATGTGGGCCAAGGGGCTGGGGTTTGCTGGGTTGGCTGTGGCAGGCTGGCCAGAGCACCTGGATTATGATCCTGCCTGCACTATCAAGGTGGAGGGAGAATGCAAAAAATAATGTTCTCTGGTGCCTCTGACCCCAGAGAGAGTTCCAGCAGTTCCTCACCCATCTGGCAGATGTTCTAAGGTTAGTATATGGATTTTCTTCATGTATTGTCTAGATACCCTTTAAGCCACTGTTTCTTGCTGTGCCCCATTGGGAGTAGGTCTTCACATGAGCCCCTCAGTGATACCCCTCTCTAATGTAGGTCACCAGAGGTGGGGTTCCCACTGATATCATGTTTTTGTCTCTCCTACTTGTCTCCATGTGGTGCCTGTATAGTTTGTTGTGCTGAAGCTGTTTAATCAGCTCTCAGTTCTTCTTCAGGAGGAATTACTTTACATGTAGGTGTAAATAGAGTGTATTTGTGGGAAGAGTTAAGTTCCGGGTCTTCCTACATTTTCATCTTGGACCAGAGCCCTAGCCCTGTCATTATTCCTGCCACCATTTCAAGATTAAATGAGGGAATGCCTAAAGAGTACTTAGAATTGTGCCATGTATATTGTAGATACTGAATTAGTGCTGAGTATTATTATTATTATTAACATTATTATTTAACTGTCTAGTAACTCAGGGAAAGCTTCACTGATTAGGTTTAGCTCAGAAAGAGAAATAAGAGTTAACTTGGTAAATATCAGTTATTATTGCTTTATAAAAACGATGTACCTTTTCCTGACACCTAATTAAAATAAAATATAGTGGGTTAAAGCAATATAATTTATTAATTTTTGTGATTCTATAGGTCAAGAATTATAGCTATGGAGATTATTTGTTGTGCATGATATTTACTGGAGACAATCAACTGACAGCATTTAGTTGGCACCTAGATTGGGATAAATGCTCTAAGAAGCCTTCACTCACAAGTTAGGTGCAGTGGTGCTCCATCACATAACATCTGTCTATTCAATAACCGAGCCCAAGCTTCTTTACAGCATGGTGGCTATCTTCCTCAGAGAGTGTTCTATGAGGACAAGCTCTAATGTGCAAGAACTTATTAGACCTTAGCTTGACAATGTCTCATTGGTCAAAGAAAACTGCATGACTCATCTAGAATCAGTGTGGGAAGGGGTTACAAAAGGATGTGAATTTTAGCTCTCTGGTTTATGTGTGACTACCAGGTAAGAATCTATCACAGTGAAGAAGGTAAAATAATGTTTCATGCACTTAGAAATGTATGTACGAGTGTTCAGAGATAGTAAAGATCAAAGAACATGAAAGAAGGACAACATTGTTAAAGGTGAAATTCAGAGGGAGTGTGGGTTATGGAGTGGAGCTAGAATACAATGTAGGATGCACACTTTGCAAGGCTGTTAAGCATATTAAGGAACTTTCCCTTTATGCTAAGAGCAATGGGAAATCACTAATGTGTTTTAAACAGGGAAGTGATAAAATTATCAATAATAAATATCACTTTTTTGTGATTTATAAAACATATTGGAGGAAAGTGAAAAGAGATTTTCTGGCTTATAGACTATTTCAGCATTTCAGGCAAGAGGCACAGTTACCTTGGTGTAGATAGAAATAGATCAATATAAGATAAATTTTGAAAGTTGTATTGAGAAGCCATAGTAAGAAAAATTAAGATCCTACTAGTTATTTCTAGCTTCTGTCTGGAATGACTAGATGGATAATATTGTTATTCAATGAAATAAGAAATATGTGAATAGACCAAGTTTTGGTGTAAAAATATGAGTTGGATTTTGGACATGCTAATTTTAAGGTGACATTAAGTCATCTGTGTAGAGATATTAAGTTTGAAATATGAGTTTGAAATAGATCTCAAAAGAGAAGTCTGGATGATGGATAGAATTTTGTTTCCTTTCGTATATAAATATTACCTAAAATGAACATAGGTAAAATTTATTTGGAAGAGAATATAAAGAAGAAATATTTCCATGAACTGGGTCTTTCCTGAAGCATTGCAACTTTAATTGCCAGGTTGAATTGGTGCAAAACAGTCAGGGAGGGAGAGGCTTGAGTGATAAAAGAAAAGCAAGAGAATTTTGTGTTATATTGATAGAAGACAAAGGAAGAGAAAGTTTCATCATTCTTGGTGAGAACATAATTCATCAAAAAAGTAAGCAAGATACAGATAGGAAAAAAATATATACATTTATTTCAATGCCATAAAAGCCATTGGTGACTTAAACTGAATTTTCTGATGATAGCCATGTTGGAAAGGATTGAAGTTGGAGAATTAAAAGATTACTCCTTGGGCTTCCCTGGTGGCACAGTGGTTGAGAGTCCACCTGCCGATGCAGGGAACACACGTTCATGCCCCGGTCTGGGAGGATCCCACATGCGCAGAGCAGCTGGGCCCGTGAGCCATGGCCACTGAGCCTGCATGTCCAGAGGCTGTGCTCCACAACGGGAGAGGCCACAACAGTGAGAGGCCCGCGTACCGCAAAAAAAAAAAAAAAAAAAAGATTACTCCTTAAACTCTTTTGAGATATTTAGCTGTGGATGAAAATAAATAAAGCAATATCTGAAAGGTATATGAATTTAAATGAGGATTTTAGGTCTTCCCTGGTGGGGCAGTGGTTGAGAGTCCACCTGCCAATGCAGGGGACACGGGTTCGTGCCCTGGTCCGGAGGGATCCCACATGCCGCGGAGCGGCTGGGCCCGTGAGCCATGGGCGCTGAGCCTGCGCGTCCGGAGCCTGTGCTCCGCAACGGGAGAGGCCACAGCAGTGAGAGGCCCACGTACCGCAAAAAAAACAAACAAACAAATAAATGAGGATTTTATTTTATTTTTAATGGGAGGTAAATGAGAACATTTAAAAACTGAGTTGAGGGAGTGTGTATAATTACATGAGAGATCATGTAAGTCTCCTTAAAAAAGTGAGAAAAGACTGGTACATTGTGAGTGCCAAAAAAGTGTTTTTATCAATAATGCCATCACCATTGTAAGCATTACATTAAGGAAAAAAATCTGTGAATAGAAGCTTGTTTTTGTAAGATAGAATAATGAGGATGGGTGCGGGTGTAGGTACTATGCAGATGAAGAGTTCCAATCATGTGGTTTCTATTTTCTATGTAAATTTGGATGCAAGTTTATTTACTAATAATTCAGAATAGGAGATGTAAATATTTAGGAAAGCATGAGAACATTGTTATCATGCATTTAGTCAGTAAACATTTATTGGGCACCTACTATATATCAAGCATTAGTCACTGGAGATATCATGATGTGTAAAACCAGATCTCTGGTAAAGTTTGATAAACACACATTAGATCAACTTAATTTTAATTGTGATACATATTCTTGAAGGAAGGACATGCACTGCTATAAGTGTATATGACAAAAGATGTAACACAATAAGGGAGGCTGGTGAAGGTTCTGTAAGTATGTAATATTTGAATGGAGATAAAATTAGGAGTTAGCAAGATGAAAATGTTTATTCAAAATCAATCCATTTTTATTTAAACAAATACATATTAAACACCTAATATGTGCCATATATAATGCTAGGCATTGGTGGTAGAGGGGAGTGAATAAAATATCACACTATTCCAAACTCTCATGGGGCTTTTTATACAGTAAGGTGAGCAGAACTTTGAATTTGCTAGTTCCTCTCCTTGGAATGTTTTTCTCCCAAGTATCAACATGGCTTGTTCTCTCCCTTTCATCAAGTTTTAACCTAAATGACATCATTTTTAAATAAGCTTTTTCTAAATACTCTAATACTTCTTATCCTCCATTTTTCCTGTGTTTATTCACATTTACCATTTAATGTATTTTGCGAGTTTGCCTTGTTTATTGTCTGTCTCCCCTTTTAGAATGAAAGACTCATGAGAATAGGATTTTGTTGTTGTTTTACTCCCATTTGTATCTCTAATTTCAACAAAAATGGTGGACATAGAGTGATAATCAATGAATATTTATTGGGTGAATAAAGTAATTATGAATACACTGAATGTATTCTAGCAATACATGGTAGAAGCAGTAAAAAAATATCTTCACGTGTAATCTTCATTTTATTTTTTGTTGCCATGATACTGTATTAGAATAGCTCTAATACTCTTAAAAATATCTACTATAGTAAAACTTTGGCTTACCCTTCCCTGCCCTTCCTCCGGCCATTTTATGAGCACTTTAAGTTTAAAGGTGGCAATTTAATTAATTGAAAAAACATGTAAAGAACTTTGCATCTGCAGATTATACATCAAGGCTAAATCATAGAGTACCATTATTATTCTATCTGCACATCTTCATAAGACACATGGACATTGGAGAGGAAAAGGACAGATAGACTTCTTATCCTAGGAGCTGCCATGTTGATCCCTAGTGAGTTACACACTGTAATCCCTTGTAAGTGACAGCATATTGCCCAAGTACTCTGGTTTCTTAGCAGAAAACTTTCCAAATATTTCATGGCAGAACCTCCCTGCTTTGTTCTATGGCTGCCATATTCTGTATGCTCTGCAAACTTTAGCATTCTCTTAGGAATACTTATCTTAAGGTGCTCTAGGACCCAAATTTCCAATATATGTGAGGAGGTCCCCCCCCCAACCCACAACACCCCAAGCTGGATATCCTACAATTGAATCCAATTCTGACACTATTTACCCAGGGATAGCCTCAGATCCTACATGTTAATGACTCAATCCTACAAGATTGCCTCCATCCCACATCAGATGCTAACCACAATCCCAGGTTGTCACCTGTGCTTCTGTGCTATCCATCAGAGGTTCCCACAACAGTCCTTGGGTTCAGTTAACTCACAGAACTCAAGAAACCCATTTACTCTTTAGATTGCCACTTTCCTATAAAAGGTTATAACTTAGGAATAGCCAGATGGAAGAGATGCATAGAGCAAGGTATGGGGAAAAGGTGCCAAGCTTTCATGTTGTCTCCAAGCACTCCACTCTTTCCAGATCTCGACTTGTTTACCAGCCTGGAAGCTCTCCAAACCCTGTTTTCTTCGGGTTTTTATGGAGACTTCATTACATAAGTGTGGTTGATTAAATCACTGACCACTGATGTTTGAACTCAATCTCTAGTCCCTTTCCCCTCCCTGGAGGTCAAAGGGTGGAACTGAAAATTCCAACCCTCTAATAACACAGTTGGCTCCACTGGCAAACAGCTCCCATCCTTAGGTGAGGTCCAAGGCCCACCTCATTAACATAACAAAAGACATTTTTTATCACTCTCCAAATTTAGGTAACTCCAAGAATTTGGGGAGCTGTGAGTAAGGAACCATGGAGGAAGACCAAATATATACGGGAAATGTATTTTGGTCATTTGAATGACCAAATATGTATTTTTATTATAAATCACAATATTGCAGATTCTTTTGTCTACTTCTATAGAATTTATTCTAAAGTTAAAATGTAAGTAAAAATACAAAGACTACCTTCAATATGCAAAGAACATCAAGAACTCTATTTCCATTATTCCCCAAAACACTTCAGTTACCATAAGATTTAGGTGCAGTATCACATTATTTCCATCTCCTCAGCCTACCCTAGCTCTGCGCAAAATGATCCAATAACCATTTTGCTATTTTTTTCTCTTTAACTTTTATGTCCAACTATATGTGTTTCAAGTGTATTTTTATAAGTGTATTATGGATGATATTATCTTGTTTAAACCCCTTTGTATAGTAAAAATAATACATTTTCATACAGCTTATAATAGAAAATGTTTGCTAAGCTCCTCTTGATTAGCACATGGAAGCAAGTTTATTCCTCATAATTTTCCTCTGGCCTTGGTCCTCAGGAATCCCAGAAGTAAGTTTATCTCAAATACAATAAGAGTACTACATTTGATATAACTCAAAATGTCCTCCGGTATATTGTTCAAATACCCTCTTTAACTTTCTGCTTACAAATGTCTTGCCAATTCACATGTATTCTCTCAGCCCATTACATGTATGATATCATTTAATTCTCTGAAGAAGCATTTAAGAAAGCTTTTTTTTTTACCAATAAGAACATATATGCATAAATATTGATAAACACTTATAAGTCAAACTACATGTGCGTGTATATGTGCATGTGAGTAAATAGGCATGTTAGAGTGCATGCATATGTATGTAAGTAACTGTCAAGGATGCCTTTTTGTAAGTTTATGGAGATGTAAATAAAAATAAATATATAGGAGATAATTACTTTTCAATTTTTTATGAACTGGCCTATTAGTTTGATAATACATTATTGCCCACCTTCATTTAAGCTATTGTTCATGATGTTAATGTATAAACATATCTCCTTAAAAAAGTGTCTTAAAATGTGCCATGGTGTTCATTTTTAGAGTGTTTCTGTGCTAGCCCAGAAAATTCAAATGGACTTTCTATTCTCCTTTATAGGTGATCCCAGCTTTTTCATTCATAACATCTTTTGTATAATTGCACTGTAATTTTTCATTTCAAAATATTTATGGCATGAGTAACTTTTATCCTCTCCATCTTTCTATATATTCTTTTATATTGCTGTTGTTTTCTTCATGTATTCATATTATTAAGGTGCAGTCACCCACTATCACACTCATTCCACCATCCTGAATATATAAGCTTCAATCATTCTGGCATTTTCATTTATTCAAATTCATACCCAAGTGTAATTGATTTGCAGTTCCCCTCTTTTACTCTGATATAGAGATTTCTTTAAAATACAGATTTTATGATACATCTTCACCTCCTTGTTACATTTTTTAATACACCAAGGCCCTGAGATACAATTAAATAATTTAGGCAGAAGTTGAATCGTCCCCATGTGTTAAGTCTTACTTGGAGTTCTGTGAAGCATTTTAAGTCAAGGGATTTCCTAAAAGCATTTCTCTTTGCTTTACTCTCCATGGTAATATGAAGAAAGGAAAAGGAAGAATTAATTACTTGTGTTTGCTGTTTCCTTTATATTTAATAAAATTCTGTAGAGAGGAAATGACAATGATTAGTAGCATTCCTTTTAGATGACTTTAATAGTAATATGTAAAAAGAAGTCAAGATTGTGACTTTTATGAATAATACAAAATTTAATGTTTCATAGGAAGAGGCAAAGTTATGAGATAATTCTAGAAATAAGCAAAGCTGTTTCAATATTGATAGTATTATGTGACCTTTTTTAATTAACTCCTCGTATATCTGTGATTTAATGATTTGTGTGTGTGTGTGTGTGTGTGTGTGTGTGTGTGTGTGTATGTGTGTGTGTGTTTTAAGGGAGGTATAATAGTAAAGTAAGGCCTGGTTTCAAAGTTTAATTCATCACACTTCAGTTTCAAAATCTGTGCAATAAGCCTGTTTTCTAATGTATTTCTCACTGATCTTTTTTTATTAGCAAAACTACTGGTTTGGGACTTTTTTTTGAATATTCTTCAAATCCATACCTTTAGTTATCCATTCAGTCTGTTACCTAAACAATCATCTATTCACTCATCTATTAGATTATCCACAAGGCACAAATACATCAGACAAAGTACTTAGATTAGATTATATCTATATCTGAAATAGGTCTACTCAGAAAACATATTGTCTCTTTATAGAGCAAGTACAGAAAAAGAAAAAAAACAAAACAAAACTGTCCTTTAAATATTATCTATGTGCCAGGTTCTGAACCAGGTATTGCATGTATGTTATCTTATTCAATTTTTGGACAAATCTGTAACTGTTATTATTTCCTTCATTAAAAATGCTAAGGTTGCCAAATGAAAAGAGCACTGGAGATTTATTTAGTTGAATAATAATATGAATATACTTAACACTACTGACTGTACAGTTCAAATATTTTAAAATGGTAAATTTTATGTTATGTACATTTACCACAATTAGAAATACAAAAAATACTAATTTAACTATTTAAACGTGTGGCTCAATAAGTAAAAATTTGGGGATTAAAATTCAGTTTAATTAAATTTCTCTTTCCACCTTATTTTGCTAATGAATAAGAGTAATGCCATAAGAAATATACCAGCAACCTGCTTTGGGACTTCAAATAAGTAATGGATAACATGTTTGCACACTTCTACCACAGGACTTACTCTCTCATGTTGAAATCATCTCTGTGTGTCTCCTCCACCATACTATAGGTTTCCCTAAGGAAAGAACCTTGTCTTATTCACCTTGCTATTTCACATCTTGATACTGTACCTGGAACAGTACAGTACACTGCATGCACTCAACAGTCTAATGAGAACAGGATCATGGAGGACCTGATGTTATAAATTGACCTTGAAATATGCATAGAACTTAATGAGGTGAGGAAGACTGGCTTAGGAAAGGAAGAAATCCAGTTGAAAGGAAGTACTTTGAGAAACAAAGATATGAATTTGAGGAAGCATGGAACATGTTAACAGTAAAAATCTGTCTCATTTCTTCAAGTGGGGAGTCTAGATGAGTTCTAAGGAGTAGAGATGTAAGTCAGAATATAACTGATCTTAAATGTTATGACTCTGAACTAGATCTGCTGAACCTGGCTATTCACTTCCTGGTATAAGAAAATACCCAGAGTAGATTAAATAGAATAACACAGAATAATTTAGTATTAAAAGATGAACAATCTAATCATTACTCTAATATAAGCATGGAATTCGCTCTATCAAACAGTATTCCAGATAATTTTACAAAATTGTAATTAATTGTAATGACAAGAAAAGTTCCTCAGAGAGAAAACATTGCTTAAGGATATAGGGTGAGTAAAAGACAGGATTAGCATGAGCACTGTGGCCTGCATTACTTCCAAAATAATACCTTTTATTAACTAGAGTTGGTCTGTCAACCAGCATTTATCTAAATCCTCAGAATAATGACCAATATATATTGTGTGGATTCTGTGGGATCCTCAAGTGTTTTCTGAACCATCAAAGAAATATTAAATTATTTTACATTACTTAGATAAAAATTAGGTTCTATCTTAACCTAATTCTTTAAAAACTGACATTCTACACATAATACCATGGTGAACATATGAACCCAAAGAGTTGATTATTCTGAGCTTCTTATTCTTCATAACTGCTGAATATTAAGGCTATTATTATGCTCCTTCTATGTCAGTCTTTGAGATATTAGACTTGGGCAGTAAATTCAGTCATCTTCCAGCTCTGGGCAATATTATCATGAACATCTTTCTCTTTCTGGTAAGATTTCTTTCATACATTCAGATTGAAAAATGAATCCCATCTGTATTCATCTATAGCATGTGCATGACTGTAATATACGTCATAATTATTAATTATGTATAGATTGTAGAGGTGGCTATATCCTTAGTATTTTACTTCAATGTTTTTAGTTGACAGGGAAAAGTTTAAAACTTTAAAAAATATATTGTAATCTATTATTAACATGAAACATCAATGACCTTGTCTTTATGCATTTCTTTTTGCTCATTTTTTTTTTTTTTTTTTTTTTTGCGGTATGCAGACTTCTCACTGTTGTGGCCTCTCGCATTGCAGAGCACAGGCTCTGGACGCACAGGCTCCGCAGCCATGGCCCACGGGCCCAGCCACTCCGCGGCACGTGGGATCTTCCCAGACCGGGGCACAAACCCGTGTCCCCTGCATCGGCAGGCTGACTCTCAACCACTGCCCCACAAGGGAAACGCTTTTTGCTCATATTTTTAAAAGTATGACATATTCCAGCTGTTGTCATCTCAGAGCTTCAGGGCTTAGAAACTATTGCTTCATTTATATATATATAGATATAGATATATATATATATATATTTACTTACATGTATCTAACATTTTGTCTTTTATCAGATATTTTCTTATATAACTACAGATATTAAACCATTTTTAAAATGATCAGAGTGATGAAGTTTAGACTTTAATCAATGAAAGTAGTAAAATATGTATGGATATAAGAGGCTTATAAGGAAGTTTGAAAATTCAGATAGAATTTTAATGAAATATCAAAGGAGTTACAATCACCTAATGAAAACTAGGAGGTCAAAGAAAACATGAAATAGTTACAAAGTAATTGGTTAGTAGGTTTTACTGCTCAATGAATAGTCCTACATAGTTCAGCCTTCTTTTATTTACACAGGATCAAGAGACTAATGGGCCATGAGCAGAAGTGAATGTGTCATTTATGGGCTGAGTCACAGAAAATCAGTGTCAGTTTCCTATGTTCTGGGCTCTTCTGGTGAGAATCCCAAAGAAGCTGTTTCAGATGGTGCACAACTGTGACATGGCAAAGCTTGTTTACCCTGGATGACCGAGTAACTTTGTGTAGCAGAGCCCTGTCCCAACCTGTTGGGACATAGGGTAGCATGGAACAATTTTAATGCATTTAATTACTGAATTTTCAGTTATCTCAGCATAGCCTAACCTAACCTGACAAGAAGAGAAATTTGTTCTGGAAGTAGAATGCTACAGTAATAAAATCTAAAATATACAAAGTTGGCCTAGTGAAAAATAACTAACATTGGAGACTGAAAAGATGAAGTTTCATATAATATAGTAGCAAAACATTTGATAAAACTTTTGTTTGCAGTAGTTTGGAAGGCAGATTGTGCTCTTCCTCATGCAATAGCACCAGGGAAGAGGTTAAAAACCAAACCTTAGTAACATGGACTAGTTGCTACTGGAAGGATTCAGCAAAGTGTTATCTAAAAGAGATGATCTAGGAGACGGTTGGCAGGGATGCATGCAGAAATGAAAGTCCATAGTCATTCTATAAATTCAAGAGCCTAAAATGTTTTAAAAAATGTTTTGAGGTCTCAAATTATTAAAAATGGGCTAAAAGGCTTTGTTTTAGGAAAAATATCAAACTCAGAGTATAGCCTTCTCACCTAGTAATTTTTATGTGATGGCCATTACATTGAGACAGCAGCTTAAGGGTGAGAAAGCAAAATTTTGAACTGTATCCTAAAAATAACATTGGATATGATTATTGTTATACAGAACTAACAGAATAAAGTAAGTTTGAAGGCCACTAAGCTTTTAAAAGAGTGAATTGATACCTAAAAAGGCCATTCTCAGGAAGGAGAGAGGTGATGATGAATAGATTTGAAAGGTTTATGTCACTGAAACATTCTTATCATTAGGCCCTTTCCTCTTAATTGTTATATTCAATGGCAGTGAAGTGGACACTTTGAATGCATAATAGCAGGTTATTGATATGATGCTGATATTATTACAGCTATCAAAGGTCAAAAGCATAGAGAATGAGGGCTTCACCTAATTAGTCAGGAGTACATGTCATCAATTTGTTACTTGTCATTTAAATCTCAAACCTTTTTTTTTTCTTTTTTTGATGACGAATAGTATGGCAGAACAGAAAATGAATGAAAGTATGCTTATTACTCATGTCTTTTCAGGAATCCTCACAATTGAAGCCGTTAAATATTAAGTTTAATCATTTTAGTTCATCTTTGAAAACCACCAAGGAAGTAGGATGCGATCAAAAGAACAACGAGAATAAAATTCCTAATTCCTAATCAAGAAGCAAATGCTCAGGCTTATGCTGAGCTTGATTTATCAACTTATCTTTATTTTCTCTTTGTATAATTATACAAAGTGGTTGGAAGACTGCAAAGGTATTGATAGGTTAATGCTTAGTAGGCTTTTCTAAATCTTTGTTTGTTAAAATGGATATTATCTTAATGATAAAATGAAAAAAAATATGCTGATAATTTAAAACATTCAGGAAAAGTGGCAGCTTTTTTATTAATCTTTGCATTATTCCAAAGGGACATGATTTTTCCCTCTCTCTATTTCAAATAAAGAACATCTTAGCACACTGTCTTTTGGTAGTACACCCTATATCTTGAAGCTACCAGTGACACAGAAATCATGATTTCATATAATCATAATTATATGATTTATATTACTCAAAATACCACTGCCTCAACAAATGTTCTCAACCTAAACTGTTCTTTGCACACTTAGAAACTACTTCTTAATTCTCAAAGCTGGAATGGGCCTCAAGAATCCAATTAGATTGTAAGACCATCAACCGCTCCATAAGACTGCAATAGAAACAAAGCCCAAGAACATGGAATGCCTTTCCTCATTGAATGAACTGTACAGCTTCCTCTCCTTGAAACAAGTGAAGCCAGGACTGACACCAATAGATTAAGGATGCTGTCTAGTTTCCCTGAAAGTATTTGAGAAGAAAGATACCTGGGTGGGGAAACAAAAAGACATTCTATGACAGAGTACTCATATCTGAATATCAAAAGAAATCTTGGTTTTTTACCAAGTTGTTGAAATAGGACATGTCAGCTAGTCTGAAGTGATCTGGGAAACTATCTTTACATTCAGCTGTGGAATTCCTAATTCTATTTTGACAGCCATCATATTATAGTAACAATAATAACATTTAATAATTGTTGAATTTTTCCTATTTGCCTGTAGTAACAGACTCAGCAACTCCATTTTGAAGATAAGGAGACTGAGGCTCACAGAGATTAAGTAATTTTTCCAAGGTCACTTAAACATCAGTGACAAAGGTGAGAATTAATCCAAGTTCTCTTTGGCTTAAAGTGTCTACTTTTACTTATTAAAATATGGAGGCTTGTCTCCTGATATCCATGGACTTCAGTGTTAACTTCTAAATTACATGCACAATTTTGTGTATGTGTTTAAGTGCACTTTCCACTGTGGGAAGAGCATTTATCTTTTACGTCAGATTCTTTAAAGGATATATCATTTCAAAAATTTAAATGCCTAAATGTTTGAAAAACGGGGAATAGATTCTATCAGTCTGTCCTCTTTATTCGTTGTATTATCTGCTATGCCTGTGTGTGACTGTCCATTCACAGTGAACCACTGCAAACTCTCATATAGTCAACAGAAATTTGTATTATCAGTCCCCCCAACTCAGTAATGTTTATTCCACAAACACTGTACCAGTTTCTCCTCTTTTCTTTCCCTCTTTTAACATATTGCTCTCTTAGCTATGAAGAAAAGAAATTCTGAACACTTATGTACCATTATATATTGCAATTTTGAACTGTCTCATCAACTAAAAACTCTCTGTTACCATTTAAAAATGAAATAGTGGATTTTTTTTGAAAAAATTAAGTTTAATTTGAAACATTCATGTAATTTAAATATCAAAATACTATAAAATCTGTACTTTGAGAAGCTTTGTTCTAACCCTTGTCCCTTTCCTCTGTCCTACCCCTGGCTCCCTATAGGTAACAATTTTACTACTTATATGTGTATGTTGTCAGTTTTTCTTTGTGCAAATATGAGGGAAATCAAATATATACTCATATTCCTCCCTTCCTTACACAAAAGTAGAAAATTTTGCAATATCATTTAAAACTACTCGCAATAGTTATTGCTATGTTCACTTTATTTGAATTACTATTATCCAGTAATCTTGAATTTTCAAATCATATTTTATCTTAATCTTGTTCTGTCTTTAATAAAGCTTAAAAATTATTTAAGAGACACAAACTCTTAAAACAAACAATTACATTACACTTAGGTTTTGATTTGCTGGTTATTCCTGTTGACTGATTTCTAAATCTTAAGATGAATGAAAAACTACAGTCAGTTAAATAGGTTAGTAGTCTTCTTTGCAAATTGGTTTAAGGGATGGAGGATACACTTTAAAATATTAATAATACTAATACAAAACTTTATCGGGGGAATATAGAATGAGGATTTTAATATGTACCTTCCTCTGTATATATGAAAGAAGTAATGATATAATAAACTTTAGAAATTCTTAGCTCCTTAAATAAGTTAATTTATATATGAAATTTGTAAAAGAAAAATATCATGTGCAATATTTACCCTAAATTATTTAAAATTCTGATTAGCATTGTTAAGAACCAGTGCTCCTCAAAACACAATTTGGGCAAGAATATGTAGTTTCAGGAAAACCAGCTGTAAAAGGGATTAATTTGAGACACTCAATTCTACTCAATATTTCAAGCTTTGTAAAACAATTCTGAGTCACTCCCTGTTGACAGTTGCTGATGTGGTATCTAAGTAGAAAAAAATCCCAGGAGAATTTCAGTTTATCAATACATTTTCTTGGAAAAATCCATGCTCTCAATATATCTAATGTATCACATTGATAAGAGATGATTACAAACAGATTAAATCTATTTTTAATGGATTGCAATTTATTTTAGGATATGCATAATTTCCCTACCTACTTAGGACACTGTTATAGAAAAATGACATCAAGGTAAAAGATAAATCCATCAATTGGCAGTTCATTGTCAAAGATCTTGGGCATAAACTCTGCAGCTGAATGTTAGAAGAGTTTTCTTAACTCACCTGTAATTAAAAATTACTTGGTGATTAACTGAAGACATTTACTGTACTCTGATTAAGGAAGCCACCTTAAAAGGTAAAAATGTCAAATGTACAAATAAGCATCATGGATACTAAAGGAATTTTATATTTGTGTAGTATGTCAAAGGATTAAATTTTTTCCGGATGTGCAGGCTCAGCGGCCGTGGCTCATGGGCCTAGCCGCTCCGTGGCATGTGGGATCTTCCCGGACCAGGGCACGAACCTGTGTTCCCTGCATCGGCAGGCGGACTCTCAACCACGGCGCCACCAGGGAAGACCCAAGGGATTAAATTTTATATACAAAAACACTTTCTCCTAAAAATTCATTTTTTTAAAATGTAGTAATCCCTGTTGAGTCTTAGGAAATATGACATTTCCAAGTATAGATTTCAAATGAGTCACTCATTTAAAAAAAAAATTCTCTGTAGTCAAATGAGATGCCAAATAAGTAAAACAATGCCAGTGTAAAGTCTCAGTTAAGAAAAATTCTGTTCTAATAAGTGAAGTGCCATTTTTTGGCCCTCTTTAGAAATATAACTACATTTAAGCCCTCTTGACCCTATGTAGTATTTAAAGATGAATTTCCCCTCTTTGAGAATGACTCCAAATTCTTTGTTTATGCCATTTGCTGCCAGGAATACAACTTCCTCATCTTATCCCAAACGGTGAGAATTTATGTTTCAAGTTTCCCTTCACTGCTACCTACCCAATAAAGCCTTTCTTTAAGGTCCTCCAATTGAATGTGATTTATAGTTCTTCTGAACTACCACTGAATTGTGTTTGATCACATTAGAACTCTTGATATACTCAAATATGTACTTACCTTATTTTCTGTCTTAGACTCTAAGCTCCTTAAGTACAAGTGCAAGTACAGCTTTGCAAGTAGCACAATAACTTACAAGTATTAGGAGCTCACAAAATGACTAGTAAATGACTTGATTTGAATATAATTCAACACTGACCAACACTGGGGCAGTAAAGAGAGGGAGGATGGTTTATGTTTGTTCCATTAACCCATACTTGTATAATCTTTAATAAACTTTAATCTTTTTCCATGACTCTCTTTTGGTATTTAATAAATATACATCAATTTAATGTCCATGAAATAAGAGGATTAATACATATTTTAATACATTTAAAAACATGAGAATTTCTAAAATGAAACAAAAATAGTTGGTCAGCATACCATATAAAATTTCCTAATGTGTCACTAGTGCTTTGTGAATTGCACCTAGAGAAACAATGACCTACTCAATCACCTTTTGTTGTTGAAATGTATTTTGGGTGAAAAAATATAAGGTGATTGACAAGCTGTTGTTGAGTACACATCATATGCTCGGCATGTACTGCCTGAAGTAAAGGACAGAATAAGAACCCACAGCACAGAAGGTCATTTATTACAGTGATCATTCATATACTCAGATCTGTAAGAAAAGTGTTTTAGTCCCAAATCTGTGATTGAAAAAAGTTAAAAGAATAGATTTAGCAAAGTTCTGTCCCATAGCTTTGTGTTAGGTGACATTTTCTGATGTACAAAATGATTTAAATATACATTCTTACCTGCTAGACTATTCTTCCTTTCCCTAACCTGGAGCTATGTAAACCTTATATTTCCATAATCTGTTTTTCTTATTTTCTACTCAGGAACCTCTGATACAGGTTGTGTATATTTTTATTTCTTCCTTTAAAGAGCAGGTTTATTTCTATTACAATAACTCTGACTAGATGGAGTCATGAAGTGAGAAAACTGACATCAAAATGGGGGAAGAAAATGCTTCTGTTAAACTTTCATTATTGTCCCTCATATATTATAACTGGAACGTTTTGTGGCTATGTATGAATTGCTTTAACCTCATCTTTACGCAAAAATGTTTTGAAAATGTTAGCGATCTAATAACGAGACACCTGACAGTGGAAAATAATATTCTCTTTATTTGGATTGGAGGCAAAGCTTAAAAAGTAATAGCTTCATTATTTTTGCACTAAGCATTCCCAGATTAATTGAACCTTTCATCCAGCATCTGAATCAATGGTTAGTGCAATTGCAGAGTAAGATACATTGCTTGTGTTCCTACAGTTTCAAAAGTGGACATATTTTTCATGTCTGCTATTTTGATATGACTCAATTCTAACAGTATTTCAACAAAAAATATGTTTTTTGGGGAATTAGTTTTCTAGTTGATAAGATTCTGACAATGATTGAAGCTTGATACTCCAAATCCATTTATAAATGCTCCAGTACTTTGATTGCCTTTGAAAGTAAAACTAATACTCAAGGAGAAATATTCTTTGAAACATGGCTCAGGTCTATAACAGCAAAATTCAAATCAATGGAAACATACCTTAAAATTCACAACAATTGAAGTGTGATAATCGTATTTTACCTCATATAAAATATTTGATTCCACAGAATTTATAGCATAATCTTTTTTTATAATTATTTTGTAATATGATTACATTGATTATTGTAATGCATGCCCCTCAGTTCTTCATGTGGTGTTGTGAAGTATGACAATTAGATATGAAATTGATATGAAATTTCTCAGAATAAGACATTATTGTACTTCAATGTCATAATCCTTGTTATTTACTTGGATTTACTTTACTTTTCTTGGATAGTTAGAACTGAGCACCATTATTACTTTAGGTCAAGAACATAACAACAACAAAATACCCTTGATTTTAATTTTTATAAGTTGAGAAGATGGCTCTATATTAGTAGAGTGGTTTGGGAAGTTCTCTCTTAAGAGGAATACTGGAGCAGTGTTCTGAATATGGGGAGAAAATACATCAAGTGAATATCTAAGAAACAATAGTCCCAAGAAAGGGAATGCTAAGTTAAAGTCTGTGAGGCAGGGAAGAAATTGGGATGTACAATAGCAGCAAAAATTCCAAAAAGCACAGTGAGCTAGGGGAGACAGGTTATAGGTAAGATTGACTGTTAAGTAAGGCATTTATATTTTACCATAAATATGATTGCAAACACTTGGAGAGTTTGAATGCGAAAGTGACAAGATCTGAGGATGTTTTAAGAAGAATATTCCAGCTACTGGGTAGAGAGTAGAATATAGGGAATGAGGAATAAATGTAAGAAAACCAGTAAACTATCAACTTCAATAACCCAGGTGAGGGATGCTGGTAAATTTTACTACTTGAAGGCCATATAAGTGTCAATAAATGGTCACATCTGGAAAATTTTTAAGCCACATCTAAAAGCTTACTAATAGTTTAGATGTGGGTCCTGGGAGAAGAGAAGGATTTGGCCTAGGCAACTAGATGCATGGCGGTGATGTTTTCAAAGATTGGGTAGATTGGTGGAGAGCAGTTTAGAGGATGAGAAAGGAAGGCATCAACAGTTTTGTTTTGGATAACCAGGCTACAGATTCTGGTTGGTGATGAACACACCTAAGAATCATCAGTGAATATATGGTGTTTAAAGCCACAGGAATGGATGAAATAATCTAAAGAATAAATTTGAATCAATAAAAAGGGGGTCTGAGGATGAGTTCTAGTGTAAATGCAACATTAAAAGGTCAAGGAAGAAGGTCCTGAGAAGTAACTCCTGCAGTCAGAGGAAATCCAGGAGATTCTGTTGTCCCAGAAGGTAAGTGATCAGATGCCAGTGAGAGGATGTGTATGATAGAAATTATGAAAGGATCATTGAATTTAGCATTGTAGAGAGTGATGCTGATGTTGACAAGGAAAGTTTAAGTGGAGAGATATGGGAGACTGCTTAGCTAGCATGGATTCAAGAGGAAAAGTGAGGTAAGGGAATGAAGACAGTCAATCTAGGCAACTCCTTCTGAGTTATTCTATTATAAAAAGGATCAGGGAAGAGAAGCAGTAGTTAGAAGAGGTCAGAAACCACAGAAGGTATTTATTTCCTTTAAATTCCATAAAAAAGGAAACATTTAAAATGAAGAAGGGAGATGATTATGGAAAAAATGTTTTTGAGTAGGCACGAGGAGATGGAATTCAAAGCACAGAAGAAGGAGTTGGATTTAGGTAGTTGCAGGGACACTTCAGCAATTATAAGACTGAAGGCAGAATATATGAGTGCAGATGAAGTTTGGATATTGATTTAGAGGGGAAATCATAGGAGATTCTTTTCCTATTGTTTCAATATTTTATTTAAAAAGATCCAAAGCCATCAGCTGATGTTCAGAAAGAAAGAGAGGGTGTTGGAGATTGAAGGAAGAGTAAAAGGTATGAAGTAATAGTCTTACAGAGTGGGAAAGTAATTTCACTAAGATAGTATGATAGGATTGCTAAGCAGTGCTGAGAGTCTACTTGAGATTTGAGGTCATAAATCTAAAGTGATATTTATCAGCATGCTGTATATTCTATTCTAGTCATATTTAGATGTTTGGATAGAGATATAGTGTGAATATAGAGAATTACGTGCAATCAGGGTAAAGATTATTTTGCACAAGTACAATGTGAGGATAGATGGTCAAGGTAGTGAGAGTGTGTGCAAGGAAGTATTATGGTGATAAGGTACAATATGCAAAATACAAGGGAGCTCACATAGTAGATAAGTGGGTTGAAAGTCCTAGTGAGGTTGAAGAATTGCAGGAACTGAAGTATTAGAGAAGATGAGCTGGACATATAGAAAGGCTCAGTTGGAGAGCAAGACACTTGAAATTGGCATGATTTATATATTGGAAATTATGTAGTGATCAGTGATGAAAGACTAGTTATAACAGCAGAAAAAAGATGATTGGGACTAAGGAGGTTAAGAAAGCGAGAGGACAAAGTGTTAAATATTTAAGTCAAAAATAATAACAGCAGTAGTATTGACACAAGTATAGCAAGGTTCGTACTAAAATCTTCAATAAGGGTGACACAAAGGTTAGTATAAATCTGCATTAATGAGGGATGACTGATACTATTAGTGAGGAATACTTGGTGGTAGTTGCTTCTAAGAAGCATTTTTGAGGAGGAGGGAGATAAATAAATAAGGGTCTGGAAGCATAAACTAAGATGAAGAAATATAGACATAAACTCTTACTTCTGGGCTCTGAGATATAAGGTCTAAGTTTGGGGGAAATCTGACATGGGGACAGAAAATGTTTCCCTACAGAGTCTGTGTCCTTGACTTCCATTGATACCAATGGAAATGCTTTGCCTTGTTGGAAGGTGTGCACTATGTATCTTCCTTTTGCCTCTGTAGATCTATTTTCCATCTTTCTCTACCCTGTTCTTTGTCCTGGGTCGCTGAGTTATGTAAACAGCATCCTATGTACTCCAGCTTCAGGTTGGGTTTGGTCAACAGGAGATTGGAGGGGAAGAGGAGAATGAGGACACAATATTTACTTTCCCTCTTATTCTCCCCTTGGGTTCTGTGTGCACTACTGTATTCCTTAACTAAAAATCCCCTAAAGATCTGTTACGTGGCCTTCTACACAATTCTTTTACTTTCTATGTTTTGTTAACTGCTCTTTGCTTGTGTTATTTCAAGCCTAGGCATGGTCATAATGCTCTAGTCCTAGGGTATTGTATTCTACCTTGTGGTTTCCCTACACCTTGTCCATAGCTTTGCAAATAACTTTTTCAAATTGCCAACTTTGAGTTAGCTGCTTCCCACTACAGTAATGACAAAATACAGTAAATGGTGTTATTGTTGCCCCCAACAAATGGATCCTTAAATGGGATTCTGAAATTGGGTTGTTCATATAGTTGAGAAATGCACGGTTAACTCTTTTGCTGTGGAGAAATAGGAATAACCCAGAGTATGTTGTAGCATGTAATATGTGCATGCAATATGCAGTGAGGTTAGGTGAGAGACAAAGTGTTTTGAGATCAAGGGCTGTGTTGATCCTTTACTACAACCACAACAGTAATTATAAAGATTGTAGTATCAGCTAGCTTACTATGAAGGCTATACAGTACAACCAACTTTTGACATATTGTTAGTTTCTGATTAGACGGTCAATAAAGACACTAAAATAATTACTAATATACAGTTGTTATAATACAATGATCATTATCTTATCATTGGGTCTGTTATATGTTCATTGATTTGGGTGGGGTAAATGTTTTTTTTTTTGTTTAAGTCTCCAAATTTTTATATGTGCTCTGGGACCTCAGTTAACCTTATTCAATTCTATATTAGAGGTTAAATTAAGGCAATTTATTACTATGCAAATAAAAGTTACTAAATGTTCCAAAGATAAATCAAGAAAATGTGGCAGTTACCATGCCCTGGGCAATATTAAGAAAACTATGAAGTTACTCACTTTGGTGGTTATAACACTGTAGACTTTGCTGAGAAAAACTACCTATCATGTCATGTATAATTTCTTCAACTACTGTCAACAATTTTTTCCTGGTCCCAGAGAATTTAGAACGTTGTGTGTTATAGTCTGAATACTGGCTTATTCATATACCTTTCTAGGACAAGTTAATTTATTATCTCTGGGTCATGTTTTCCTTGTTTACAGAATTTGATTATTATGCTACTTTCTAGTATTTTTGTGAGAAAAAACATAAGATAATGAATGTGGCCAGCACAGTGCTCAGCACGTAGAAATGTGTGATGGAAGCTCTATCCTAATCCCCAGCCCAAAATTCTACCTTGGGAAAATCATTCAAACTTTATCAAGAACGTTTATGATTTCTTTTTTTTAACTTTTTTAAAAA
Organism: Stenella coeruleoalba; assembly: GCF_951394435.1. Lineage (NCBI taxonomy): Eukaryota > Metazoa > Chordata > Mammalia > Artiodactyla > Delphinidae > Stenella > Stenella coeruleoalba. The sequence goes on along the minus strand of NC_137165.1, from coordinate 26,475,749 downwards.
AAGTTTAAACCTTATTTTATATTGGAGTATAGTCGATTAACAATGTTGTGACATTTATGATTTTTGAATAGAAAAATTAAGAACAAGTAGGGTGGTAATGCTCTAATGAGAGAGTGTGTGTGTGTGTGTGTCCGTGTGGTGTGTGTGTGTGTGTGTGTGTGTGGTGAGGGAGGTGGTGTTACAGTATCTGGCATTCAGGAAATTCTGTAGGCTTTACCAAATACTTGCTTGACAGGAGAAAACATTGCTTTAGTCAGAATATTTATTTGAAATTATAAAATTATCATTCAGGCCTTGTTATGGATTGAATTATGTCCCCTCAAAAAAGATGTGTTTAAGTTCCAACCCTCATTACTTCAGAAGGTGACCTTAATTAAAAATAGGGTCATTACAGATGTAATTAGTTAAGATGAGGTCATACTGGAGTAGGGTGAACCCCTAATCCAGTTTGAGTTATATCTTTAGTGGAAGATGGTCATAGAATACCATGTGGCAATAAACGCAGAAATTGGCAGTGATCCAGCTACAAACCAAAGAATACCAGAGATTTCTGGGAAGCAACCAGAAGCTAGAAAGACACAAGGAAGAATTCTCCTTACAGGTTACAGAGGGTGCATGGACCTGTTGATACCTTGATTTTGACTTCTAGCTTCCGAAACTGTGAAAGAATAAATGTCTGTTATTTTTTAAAATGTCTGTTGGCACTTTGTTATGGCAGCTCTAGGAAACAAATACAGACTTAAAAGTTAGATACAAATAGTAGAAATCAGTGGGGGACTAGCTTTCAGAACTCTCCTTGGTTATGTCGAATCACTCAAAGAGATGTGGTTCCCAACCACCTAAAGGCCACCAACTCTAGGGTGACAACTGCAAACATGACATATATCCCACAAAGGCAGAGATCACAGCACTTCTCTTATGAAGAGTGTGAGGAATTGGGTTAGTCTTGAATGTTTTCCCTTTATTTATGTTTTAGTTTTTATCCTTTTTACCAAATAGATGATGTTTTCAGACATTTTTCTTGATTACATTTTTAGTCTCTTATTAGTCCAAACGATGATTTAAGCAAATTCAAAGTATTTTATTACTATTTTCTCAAAAAAAAAAAAAAAAAAAAGGCTAACTGCATCCTGACCTCCAAATTGAGAACTTTCACAATGGATTAAAAATTAATGGCTCTGGTGATCACCAAAAAAGAGCAATTATTACACTATTTACAAAAGTTAGACATTATCTCAGTAAAGAGATGCTGTTATAATAAACTCTCTTTCTTGTTCTTTACAACCAACAGAAGAAACACACAAAAGAAGGGAAATGTGAGTTGTTTTCTTTAAAAAATAGATTAATTTTTAAAGCAAGAACACATTTATATACGTGTATGTTGTTTAGGTCAAAACACATTGAAGAGAAACAATTTGGAGACAAATATTAAAACACCCTCCTAATTAGTTAAAGGCATTTCTTTAAATACCCAGTTATCATTCCTATACCACTTATGCTGATACTAGAGTGATTTTCTTTATGCTCTTCATGGAAGAATGTCTTCCAGATAAGTGTACTTTGGAGAAGGAGTGATAGTAACAAAATTGCTGAGTTATTAAAAGTTTAATATAGTTTCCATAGGAAAGACTTTGTGGAGTACTCCTGGCAAGATCATTTAGGAAAATAATCAAGCCATGTAGACAGGCAGATCAGCCAGGAAGGAAATCAGATATAAAATGAGAACAACAGGAATCAGAATTATTTGAATATGGTTTCTTTATTTACAAAAGACTGAGAAAAATATCTCATTAAACAAAAAGTAATTTTCCAAGGGAAAGATTAAATATCCACAACATAGAATATGAATAAAGATAACAAATGCCAAACATTCAGCTAAAACAAACTGTGAAATTAATTTCCCTCTGCCTAATGGGGAACAAACAATGGCTTTCCATGTTTGTAACTTATCAAGTACATTCCTCAGGGAATAATTTATTCTTATTAAAGCTTTGAATTACAATTTTGTATTAGATTTACTTCACCATAAAAACAGAATTTTAACTTCCATACTTTTATTTCAATAATAATGTGTGATCTTTAAAAAGCAGATGATAAATTAGGCATTAGCAGTATTTTCTAGAGCTGTGCAACACAGAGTAGGGTCTGCAGACGTGGCTGCTTTGCAAGATATTTGTTACCAGAATGTAGTAAGCACAAAGATTACAAGTTTTAAAAACTTTTCTAGCAATTGACATTATCATGACATCTAAGTCTGTGGTCAGCAGACCCTTCTCATTAAAAAGAGTCTAGAGCAATTTGGATGTTGTTGAACTTGGATATGAGTTCCATAGAACAGGAGCTTCATACTAGTCATTCATAGTTGGACCATGTATAGATCTATGACAGAAAACAAAACAAAACAAAATGAAACAAAACACTCTGTATCACAGATAGTTTGAGAAACACTGGTATAGCAGCAGCAACATGGAGTCTGGAATCAGAAAGGCCTAATTTCAAATCCCACACCATATCCCTAATGTCATGTGACCTTGAGGATATTGCTTGACTTCAAAAAATGGAGATGGAAATTTTTATCACAGAGGATAGTAAGAATATTAAATGGAATGCCTTGACAACAAATAACAGAATGACTCACCAGTGCTTCACAGGTATCCAACTAACTTCACTTCCTGTTCTTCCTTTCCCACTAGGAAGCCACCACCACCAGCATGGGCAAATCTAGTCTTCTAGAAGAAGCAGCACACTTTCTAATGTAACCATGGAGTAGCACAATTAGTAACTCTAAGTTGAAATTCTCTGGATAAAATAGAGAAACCATAATATACTATATGTGTATGTGTATATTTAGCATTTAATTATCTTTTAATCATAGTTTAATAAATCAACTGCCAAACAGGATTTCCTAAATCCTCCCTAACATGCTTCCAAGAATTTGACTTTTCTTTCCAATCAAGCTCTAAACATCAGTAAAGGCATAATCTTATTCCTTGTGCTCCAGTCCATAAGTTACTTCAAATGAAAATCTGGATACAATTCAAACCTACTCAGATTGATTAAAGCATATATATATATATTCTTTTTGTTTGTTTGTTTGTTTGTTTGCAAACGTTCCTATGTATTTCTGAATAGAGACCTCACTGTTCACATGCATAGATGTGTATTCTATGCCACTTCTTACTTGTACTATATAGATACACCACTAAAATGAACAGATAGGGACAATAAAAGATGGTGACAAACTTTATCCATTAAATTTCACTTCAAAAATGAAAAATAGAAGAAATGTAAGACAAATGTCTGAAGCTCAATGTGAGGAAGGGAGCACAAATAAAACTATTCCTAGTATTTAAAGTTTAGGTCATCACACAATCTGTGAATCAACAAGGCAGCCCTCACCATTCAGAGGGCCTATAAAATGTGACTCCCCATCTTGGAACTCCAATCACATTAAATTTACAAAAACATAACTTAGAAACCTAAAGAAAAAATACAATGGAATAATATGGACGTTAAAACATCTTTTAGGATGAAACTAGGAAGGCTCTAAGGTTACATATTTTTTTTCCACTGTAGACCATACTCTTTGTCTTGAAAATAAGTATTATAATTGATATGGGCAAAGGGTGTGAATAGGAAGTTCCCAGGAAAAGAAATGCAAATGGTTAAATAAATACATGAAAAGATCAATATTGCTCATCATTAAAGAAATAAAAATTAAAATGCTAGTGACATTTCTTGTATTTCACATTGGTAAATATTAAAATGTTTGTTAAAATAGAGTACTAATGAGTGTGTAGAGGAGACAGAAATGTTCATTCTGATCCAAATTGGTGCAACAACCTAGAAGAAAGAAAAATGGTTTCTATCAAATTTGAAAAGACACATACCCTTTGACAAAGAAACTCTATTGTTAGGAGTTTACTATAAAATCACGTTGCAAAAATTTAGCAAAATATGTAAATGGGGTTGTTAACGGCTTCAGTGCTAATAGTATGAAACAATGGAATACTCTAAATATCCATCAAGATGAGACTAGAAAAACAAATTATGGTACATAATAAAAAAAATGTTTGAGTAGAAATCACCATCCATCCTATTTCAGTAATATAAGGTGTGTTGTGCTGTATAAGGGAAGTTGTCAGGAAACAGGTGGCACATTCAAATTAGGATAATTTGAGGACTGTTTGATAATAGATCTTTTTAAAGCAGTGAGCACGGTACAGGGGCACAAGGAATAGTAAGTGTTCTGGGGCTAGTTTCAGTGGAACACTTACAACCTGTAAACTTCCTGAGAGGCAGCAGGAAGGAGCTACCAGAATCTAGAAATGAAGAGACTTATAGAGGTGTCTGTCTTGAGAGAGGACTCATAGAAGAGCAAAGCCTGCTTCAAGCAAGTCAAAAGGGAGGGGACTAGATAAATGTCTTCACCCCTCATTCTCATCCCTACTTCTGACTTCTTTCTGGAGCTTCTGATTGGCCCAACCAAATTAGAAGCCAGAGCTAAGGAAACCTATTGAGAGTAGCCTTTTGGGGTAAAGTAGGGATATGGAGAAACACAAAGAGGATATCCAACATAGTGTGTGTATACACACGTGTGCACACACATACACAAACAAGAGAAAGGGAGATATTTGTCTGTCCTCATTATATTTATCAAAGTATTAACTATGGTTATTAACTATGGTAAAGTGAGATTTGAAATGAATTTTACTTTCGTTATACTTTTCAGAGTAGTTTTTTTTTTCTTACTAGATGGATATAATTTTTATATTTAGAAACAAGAATAAAGGTATTTTTCTGGTGAAAACAACAACACAAGTTTGGTGGTAGTCCAAAAGAAAAAGATAGAGGAAAGAAAACATGATCCGAAATTGTAAACAAGTTCTCCTTAACCCTTAGCAAAAGAAACCAAACAAAGCAAAAGCTTAGCATTAAAGAAGTACATTGTGAAAAACTTTCTCAAATGCTGCAGAAGCAGAAGGGATGAGAATTAAAGACTCAAAAGCCTATTTCCACATAACCTCAAGTTGTGAGTCAGAATACAGAGTGCACCAGAACTCTATTTTCTCAAAATAGATAGAGATGATTTCACTACCATGATTTTTAGAAAGGTCATGGATCCCAGGACAAAAGAGAGTTAGAAATCAGGACAAAGATAGAAAAATTGCATTTGTGTTAGCAATGCTTAATATTAATTGCATCTAAATAAAGGTTAACATGAAATTCTGACTTGTTTTCCAAGAAAATATTTTCATTTTTATATATAGCAATGACAAAGCAGAGATGTGAAGTATTTAAATCTCAGCTCAAATACCTACATGTACCCTTGACCTTGAAAATCCATCACACTACGTCTACACATTGGAATATTCCCCAGCATGAGAGATAGTATGACTCAAGCTCACACAGGCTTCTGATTTTTTTTCATATAACAGAAGTAAATTGTTAACCTAGTTTTATTTACTATAATTCTAAAAATATCCAAGTGTACCAGCAATTTGGCCATTATACTGATCAGGAATAGAGGTGACCTGTAGGCCTCCAGCTGTCTTTTCTCATTAATGAATTACTTGTACACACAATATCTCCTCCAAGTGACATCAGACAAATAGTGCCTGCCCTCTGACCAAGCCTCCTCTTGTGTCTTTGTCTGCCACAACTGCTGCTTTGTATTATGTGATATTCTGGGTTGTGGACCATTTAGCTTCAATCTTCTAAAGCATCTTTCAAGAAATACTGGGGCTTTTATACTCCTGGCACTATACTAGACACAGTGTGTAGAGGACAGAGATAGACCAATGTACAATGCAGTTATAATCTCTACCGTCATGGAGCTTTAGGATAGGTGGGTGTGATGTTTAATTTTGTGTGTCAACTTGGCTAACCCATAGTTCCCAGATATTTGGTCAAACAACACTTTGGATATTGGTATGAAGATATTTTTAGATGAGATTAACATTTAAATCAGTCAACTTTGAGTAAAGCAGATTATTCTCCATAGTGTGGGTTGGCCTCATCTAATCAGTTGAAGGCCTCTAGAGAAAACAGACTGAGTTGCCCCACGGAAAAGAGTTATTTCTGAAGACTGCCTTTGGACCCCATCTACAGCATGAAATTTGGACTTGCCAGCCTTCATAACTGCATAAGCCAGTTCTTTAAAATAAATCTCTCTCTCTCTCTCTCTGTCTCTCTCATATATATAGATGAGATAAAGAAGAGAGCTCTCACCAGGAACTGAATCAGCTGGCACTTTCATCTTGAACTGTCCAGCCTCCAGAACTGTGAGAAGCAAGGGTATATTGTTTAAGGCACCCAGTCTATGGTATTCCATTAAGTATTAAGACACAAAAATTAAGACACAAAAATTAAGACACAAAATTATCAAGATCCTCCTTCATTTTCTCAGTCTTCTCCAGGACCAGAAACAGTTTTCTGAACATTTAGATAAGTAGAGACCACCTTCCTCCAAACAGTTTTGAAAATGAATATGTGCCTACTTTTCTCTCTACATATACATACTAACACACTTTATGCCACATATTTCATAAGCCATCAAAGACCTCTAATTTTCATCATTTGAAGGACTCCATGACACAAACTACCTGCTTTCTCTGACATTTGATCTGTTTCCACCCTGATACAGGTACTGATTAAAAGCAGATCTCTAGAACTACAGTACGCAGCTCGAACTTGCAGCCCCACTTTACTAAACTCTGTGTGCCACTGGGTTTTGTGGTACATAAACTTGCCGAGTAATATATTTAAAAGATATAGACCTGGCCCTTCTTCATGGAAGAACTAAAATAATAATGTTAGTTTTAGTATACTCTATGGTTATTTTTGTACCCACAAGCTTTCTTCCTAAACAATATACGTGGGTTTACCTAGAAATTGCTGGAATAAATACAGTGTGTACAGCAATTATTTAGAAGACATCCGCTTAACATGCAACTTTTCTGACAACCCTACAAAGGCTGCCTTCATATTTTTGTAATGATTTTGGTCTTAGCTGACTAAGTATTTATTACAATCACTTATCATAGACAATTTTAAGAACAATATATAAAACTTATCATTTTATATTTATCATACTCTTATGGCTGTCAACCATGACTATAATGGACTCAGACCTTGTACTAGTTGTTTCATGAATATTGTTTAGACAAAACTCATTTAATTATAACTACTAATATATGTTTATCATATAGCAGTTTTGAAGGTTCATTATTACTATTTTTCACTATGTTTTTTAAAAAATTTTTTTAGGATCCTTTTCATTTTTTTAACATCTTTATTGGAGTATAATTGCTTACAATGGTGTGTTAGTTTCTGCTTTATAACAAAGTGATTCAGTTATACATATACATATGTCCCCAAATCTCTTCCCTTTTGCATCTCCATCCCTCCCACCTGCCTTATCCCAACCCTCTACGTGGTCACAAAGCACCGAGCTGATTTACCTGTGCTATACGGCTGCTTCACACTAGCTATCTATTTTACATTTCGTAGTGTATATATGTCCATGCCACTCCCTCACTTCTTCCCAGCTTACCCTTCCCCCTCCCCAAGTCCTCAAGGCCATTCTCTGTAGGTCTGTGTATTTATTCCCCTCTTGCCCCTGGGTTCTTAATGACATTTTCAATTTTTTTTTAGATTCCATATATATGTGTTAGAATACAGTATTTGTTATTCTCTTCCTGACTTACTTCACTCTGTATGACAGACGCTAGGTCCATCCACCTCACGATGAATACCTCAATTTCGTTTCCTTTTATGGCTGAGTAATATTCCATTGTACGTATGTGCCACATCTCCTTTATCCATTCATCTGTTGATGGACACTTAGGTTGCTTCCATGTCCTGGCTATTGTAAATAGAGCTGCAATGAACATTTTGGTATGTGACTTTTTTTGAATTATGGTTTTCTCAGGGTATATGTCCAGTAGTGGGATTACCGGGTCATATGGTAGTTCTATTTTTAGTTTTTTAACTAAAAAACTAAATTACTAACTAATTACAAAATTTACTATGTTCTCCACAGTAGCTGTATCAATTTATGATCCCACCAACAGTGCAAGACTGTTCCCTTTTCTCCACGTCCTCTCCAGCATTTATTGTTTGTAGATTTTTTTATGATGGCCATTCTGACTGGTGTGAGATGATATCTCATTGTAGTTTTGATTTTCATTTCTCTAATGATTAATGATGTTGAGCATTCTTTCATGTGTTTGTTGGCAGTCTGTATATCTTCTTTGGAGAAATATCTATTTAGGTCTTCTGCCCATTGTTGGATGGGGTTGTTTGTTTTTTTGATATTGAGCTGTATGTGCTGCTTGTAAATTTTGGAGATTAATCCTCTGTCAGTTGCTTCATTTACAAATATTTTCTCCCATTATGAGGGTTGTCTTTTCATCTTGTTTATGGTTTCCTTTGCTGTGCAAAAGCTTCTAAATTTCATTAGGTCCCATTTTTTATTTTTGTTTTTATTTCCATTTCTCTAGGAGGTGGGTCAAAAAGGATCTTGCTGTGATTTATGAAATAGAGGGTTCTGCCTATGTTTTACTCTAAGCGTATGATAGTGTCTGGCCTTACATTTAGGTCTTTAATCCATTTTGAGCTTATTTTGTGCATGGTGTTAGGGAGTGTTCTAATTTCATTCTTTTACATGTAGCTGTCCAGTTTTCCCAGCACCATTTATTGAAAAGGCTGTCTTTTCTCCATTGTATATTCTTGCCTCCTTTATCAAAGATAAGGTGACCATATGTACGTAGGTTTATCTTTGGGTTTTCTATCCTGTTCCACTGATCTATATTTCTGTTTCTGTGCCAGTACCATACTCTCTTGAATACTGTAGCTTTGTAGTATAGTCTGAAGTCAGGGAGCCTGATTCTGCCAGCTCCATTTTTCTTTCTCAAGATTGCTTTTGCTATTCGGGGTCTTTTGTGTTGCCATACAAAGAGTGAAAAATTTTTTTCTAGTTCTGTGAAAAAGGCTAGTGGTAATTTCATAGGGATTGCATTGAATCCATAGATTGCTTTGGCTAGTATAGTCATTTTCACAATGTTGATTCTTCCAATCCAAGAACATGGTATATCTCTCCATCTATTTGTACCATCTAATTTCATTCATCAGTGTCTTATAATTTTCTGCGTACAGGTCTTTTGTCTCCTTAGATAGTTTTATTCCCAGGTATTTTATTCTTTTTGTTGCAATGGTAAATGGGATTGTTTTCTTAATTTCACTTTCAGATTGTTCATCATTAGTGTATAGGAATGCAAGAGATTTCTGTGCATTAATTTTGTATCTTGCTACTTAACAAATTCATTGATTAGCTCTAATAAATTCCTGGTAGCATATTTAGGATTCTCTCTGTATAGCATCATGTCATCTGCAAACAGTGACAGCTTTACTTCTTCTTTCCGGATTTAGATTCCTTTTATTTCTTTTTCTTCTCTGATTGCTGTGGCTAAACTTCCAAAACTATGTTGAAAAATAGTGGTGAGAGTCGGCAACCTTGTCTTGTTCCTGATCTTTGTGGAAATGCTTTCAGTTTTCCACCATTGAGGACAATGTTGGCTGTGTGTTTGTCATATATGGCCTTTATTATGTTGAGGAAAGTTCCATCTATTCCTACTTTCTGGAGGGTTTTGATCATAAATGGGTGCTGAATTTTGTTGAAAACTTTCTGTGCATCTACTGAGATGATCATATTGTTTTTCTCCTTCAGTTGTTAATATGGTGTATCACATTGATTGATTTGCATATATTGAAGACTCCTTGCATTCCTGGGATAAAGCTCACTTGATCATGGTGTATGATCCTTTTAATGTGTTGGATTCTGTTTGCTAGTATTTTGTTGAGGATTTTTGCATCTATGTTCATCAGTGATATTGGCCTGTAGTATTCTTTCTTTCTGACATCTTTGTCTGGTTTTGGTATCAGGGTGATGGTGGCCTCGTAGAATGAGTTTGGAGTGTTCCTCCTTCTGTAATATTTCGGAAGAGTTTGAGAAGGATATGAGTTAGATCTTCTCTAAATATTTGATAGAATTTGCCTGTGAAGCGATCTGGTCCTAGACTTTTGTTTGTTGGAAGATTTTTAATCACAGTTTCAATTTCAGGGCTTCTGATTGGTCTGTTCATATTTTCTGTCTTCCTGGTTCAGTCTCAGAAGGTTGTGCATTTCTAAGAATTTGTCAATTTCTTCCCAATTTTCCATATTATTGGCATATAGTTGTTTGTAGTAATCTCTCATGATCCTTTGCATTTCTGCAGTTTCAGTTGTTACTTCTTTTTCATTTCTAATTCTATGGATTTGAGTCTTCACCTTTTTTTTCTTGATAAGTCTGGCTAATGGTTTATCAATTTTGCTTATCTTCTTATAGAACGAGCTTTTAGTTTTATTGATCTTTGCTATCATTTCCTTCATTTCTTTTTCATTTATATCTGATCTGATCATTATGATTTCTTTCCTTCTGCTAACTTTGAGGTTTTTTTGTTCTTCTTTCTCTAATTGCTTTAGGTGTAAGGATAGGTTGTTTATTTGAGATGTTTCTTGTTTCTTAAGGTAGGATTGTATTGCTATATACTTCCCTCTTAGAACTGCTTTTGGTACATCCCATAGGTTTGGGATTGTTGTGTTTTCATTGCCATTTGTTTCTGGATATTTTTAGATTTCGTCTTTGATTTCTTCAGTGATCTCTTGCTTATTAAGTAGTGTATTGTTTAGCCTCCATGTGTTTGTATTTTTTACAGTTTTTTTCCTGTAATTGATATCTAATGTCACAGTGTTGTGGTCGGAAAAGACACTTGATGCAATTTCAATTTTCTTAAATTTACCAAGGCTTGATTTGTGACCCAAGATATGATCTCTCCTTGAGAATGTTCCATGAGCACTTAAGAAGAATGTGTATTGTGTTGTTCTTGGATGGAATGTCCAATAAATATCAATAAATTCCATGTTGTTTAATGTATCATTTAAAGCTTGGGTTACATTTTTTATTTTCATTTTGGATGATCTGTGCATTGGTGAAAGTGGGGTGTTAAAGTCCCCGACTATGATTGTGTTACTGTTGATTTCCTGTTCTATGGCTGTAAGTATGTGCCTTATGTATTGAGGTGCTCCTATGTAGGGTGCATAAATATTTACAGTTGTTATATCTTCTTTTGGATTGATCCCTTGATCATCATGTAGTGTCCTTCTTTGTCTCTTGTAACAGTCTTTGTTTTAAAGTCTATTTTGTCTGATATGAGAATTGCTTCCCCAGCTTTCTTTTGATTTCCATTTGCATGGAATATCATTTCCATGCCCTCACTTTCAGGCAGTATGTTTCCCTAGGTCTGAAGTGGGTCTTTTGTAGACAGCATATATACAGCATATACATATTTGTATCCATTCAGCCAGTCTATGTGTTTTGGTTGGAGCATTTAATCCATTTACATTTAAGGTCATTATCAATATGTATCTTCCTATTACCATTTTCTTAATTGTTTTGTGTTTGTTATTGTAGGTCTTTTCCTTCTCTTGCCTTTCCTCCCTAGAGAAGTTCCTTTAGCCTTTGTTGTAAACCTGGCTTGGTGGTGCTGAATTCTCTTAGCTTTTGCTTGTCTGTAAAGGTTTTAATTTCTCCATCAAACCTGAATGAGATCCTTGCTGGGTAGAGTAATCTTGGTTGTAGGTTTCTCCTTCATCACTTTAAATATTTCCTGCCACTCCCTTCTGGCTTGCAGAGCTTCTGATGAAAGATCAGCTGTGAACCTTATGTGGATTCTTTTGTGTTATTTGTTGGTTTTCCCTTGCTGCCTTTAATATCTTTTTTTTTATATTTAATTTTTGATAGTTTGATTAATATGTGTCTTGGCATGGTTCTCCTTGGATTTATCCTGTGTGAGATCTCTGTGCTTCTGGGACTTGATTAACTATTTCCTTTCCCATATTTATTAGGGAAGTTTTCAACTATCATCTCTTGAAAGATTTTCTCAGTCCCTTTCTTTTTCTCTTCTTCTTCTGGGACCCATATAATTCAAATGTTTTGCATTTAATATTGTCCCAGACGTCTCTCAAACTGTCCTCAATTATTTTTTCTTTATCATTCTCTGCAGTAGTTATTTTCACTATTTTATCTTCCAGGTCGCTTATCCATTCTTCTGCCTCAGTTATTCTGCTTCTGATCCCTTCTAGAGAATTTTTAATTTCACTTAGTGTGTTGTTTATCACTGTTTTTTGCTCTTTAGTTCTTCTAGGTAACTGTTAAACGTTTCTTATATTTTCTCCATTCTATTTCCAAGATTTTGGATCACCTTTACTATCATTATTCTGAATTGTTTTTCAGGTATACTGCCTATTTCCTCTTCATTTTTTAGGTCTACTGAGTTTTTGCCTTGCTCCTTCATCTGCTGTGTGTTTCTCTGTCTTCTCATTTTCCTTAACTTACTGTGTTTGGGCTCTCTTTTTTGCAGGCCACAGGTTCATTGCTCCCTTAGTTTTTGGTGTCTGTCCCCAGTGGCTAAGGTTGCTACAGTGGGTTGTGTAGGCTTCTTGTTGGAGGGGACTGGCTCCTGAGTTCTGGTGGATGAGGCTGGATCTTGTCTTTCTGGTGGGTGAATCCACAACTGGTGGTGTGTTTTGGGGTTTCTGTGACCTTATTATGATTTTAGACAGCCTCTCTTTTAACGGGCAACAGCCTGTCTGCTAAAGTGTGGGGTTGTGTTCCTGTCTTGCTAGTTGTTTGGTATAGGTTGTCCAGCGCTGTAGCTTGCTGGTCATTCAGTGGAGCTGTGTCTTGGCATTGAGATGGAGATCTCTGGGAAATTTTTGCCATTTGATATTCCATGGAGCTGGGAGGTCTATTGTGGACCAGAGGCACAGCCCTGGCACCTGGCTTGAACATCCAGAGCCTGTCATCCACATGGCTCAGAATAAAAGGGAGAAAAGAAGGAAAGAAGATAAAATTAAAATAAAGTAAAATAAAATAAATAAAATAAAAAATAATTATTAGACATTTTTTAGGTCATAAAAAAGAAAGAGAGAAAGAAGAGAGCAACCAAATGAAAAAACAGATTCATGAATGATAACACGTGCTAAAAATTATACTAAAAAAATAAAAAGAAAGAAAGAAAGAAAAAAACAGACAGAACCCTAAGACAAGTTGTAAAAGCAAAGCTATACAGATAAAATCACACACAGAAGCATACACATACACACTCACAAAATGAGAAAAATGGGGAAAAATGCATATATCATTGCTCCCAAAGTCCATCTCCTCAATTTGTGATGATTCATTGTTTATTCAGGTATTCCACTGTTGCAGGGTACATCAAGTTGATTGTGGAGATTTAGTCTGCTGCTCCTGAGGCTACTGGGAGAGATTTCCCTTTCTCTCCTTTGTTCACACAGCTTCTGGTGTTCATCTTTGGCTTTGGACCCACCTGTGTGTGTAGGTTCCCGGAGGGCGTCTGTTCTTCACTCAGACAGGACTGGGTTAAAGGAGCAGCTGATATGGGGGCTCTGGTTAACTCAGGCTGAGAGGAGGGAATGGTACGGAATGCAGGGTGAGCCTGTGGTGGCAGAGGCAAGCTTGACGTTGTACCAGCCTGAGGCATGCAGTGTGTTCTCTCGGGGAAGTTGTTGCTTCATCTCGGGACCCTGGCAGTGGCGGGCTGCACAGGCTCCTGGGAGGGGAGGTGTGGATAGTGACCTGTGCTTGCACACAGGCTTCTTGGTGACTGCAGCAGCAGTGTTAGAGCTTCATGCCCGTCTCTGGTGTCTTTGCTGATAGCTACAGCTCACGCCCATCTCTGGAGCTCCTGTAAGCCACGCTCTTAATCCCCTCTCCTCACGCACCAGGAAACAAAGTGGCAAGAAAAAGTATCTTGTCTCTTCGGCAGCTCCAGACTTTTTCCCGGACTCCCACCCAGCTAGCTGTGGTGCACTAGCCCCCTTCAGGCTGTGTTCATGCAGCCAGCTTGAGCCCTCTCCCTGGGGTCTGTTCTCCAAAGCCAGAGTCTCAGGTCCCAACCCCCACCTATCTCAGCATGTGAGCAGACAAGCCTCTTGGGCTGTTGAGTGCTGGTTGGTACAGATACTCTGTGAAAATCTCTCCGCTTTGCCCTCTGCAGCCCTGTTGCTGCACTCTCCTCTGTGGTTCTGAATCTTCCCCCCTCTGTCATCTGCAGTCTCCACCCATGGAGGGGCTTCCTAGTGTGTGGAAACCTTTCCTCCTTCACAGCTCCCTCCACTGGTGCAGGTCCTGTCCCTATTCTTTTGTCTCTGTTTTTTCTTTTTTATTTTGCCCTACCCAGTCATGTGGGTAGTTTCCTGCCTTTTGGGAAGTCTGAGGTCTTCTGCCAGCATTCAGTAGGTGTTCTGTAGGAGTTGTTCCACATGTAGATGTATTTCTGAAGTATTTGTGGGGAGGAAGGTGATCTCCATGTCTTACTCTTCTGCCATCTTGAAGCTCCAACCCCCTCACTATGGTTCTTTTAAATATTTTCAATCTGAAGTTAAGAAATGTTTTCATTCTGGCTTGCCTACTCAACTTTTGTTATCAAAACATTTCTCCAGAGTCAGCATTCCTGAACTACTTTTCACTGTGTTCAGTGATCAAGAGCCTTTTAAGTGGAACAGTTGGCATAATCATTCTAGCGAAAAACACATTTCTGGGTAATAAGTGACCCAACATTTAAAACTGAAAGATATCTACATATAGGAAAAGACATCTAATGCATTTCTTCATATAATCAAAAGGAAACTGTTCTATATTATAGCCTATGTTTTCTCAGACCTCCCAAGTGTGGAGCTAAAAATGAGGCCATTAGGAAATGGATTTTGCCTTTACCTGCCCATAAACACCAGATCCCTACAGTTCTTTCCCTTTTGCCTTTTTTATTCAAGTTCTATTGACAGCCCCTTGATGGTCATCTTTGCAAGTGCATTTTAAGTAGTGTGAGCAACCCTCACCTGCCAACAACAGAGAGTTTTTGTAGATTCTGCTAAGCTCTGCTCTATTATTGCCATTTTACCAGGCAATGTAGATCCTTCTAGTAGGTGTTTTAGCTCCCCACTAAGCACCATTGACTTTGCTAGCTCTTGGCAAAATACATCTTCTTTGGGGACTGTGTTATTTTCCTAAGGCTGACATAAACTAAGTTCCTTAAAAAACAAAAATTATTCTCTTCCTGTTCTATAGGCCAGAAGTCTGAAATGAAGATATTAGTAGGGTTGTGCTCTCTCTGAATGCCCTAAGGAGAATCCTTCCATGTGTGTCCCTAGCTTTTGGCAGTAGTTGGCAATCTTTGGCACCCTTTCGCTTGTAGGTGCATCAGTCTAATCTCTGTTTCTATAGTCATGTGACATTCTCCTTTTGTATACATTTCTGTCCAGATTTCCTTCTTATAAGGATATCAATAATTGGATTAAGGTGTATCCTAATCCAGTATGACCTTACTTTAACTACATGGCCTTGTCAAAGGCTCTATTTCCAAATAAGATTACATTCATAGTTATCAGGGCTCAGGACTTAAACATACATTTCTGAACACAGCTCAGCTCAGTAGAGAACATGAAGCCATTAAATATTTCTTGAGAGCTTACTATTTGCTTGACACTCTTAGCACTCCTTCTGGGTACTGCCACTGCCTCTCCTATTCCCATCTACCTTTGCCCACCAAGCACCACAGTCTCTCTGTCACCTCCCTGGGGAGTGGTCAGACCACTAATATGTGGATGCCTTTCAAATGCCAAGGGTGCACAGAGTCAATGGCAAAAGGACAGATCTATGTCTTTCTCCCTTTTCTAATTGGTTCTATAAAGGAGGTACAGAAGCAGTGCTGTTTGTGCCTAAGAGTCTTAAGGAGTTTTATGTAACATGGTGACTTCCTTTTTGACCTCTTGTCTTCATTCTACCAAAGCCAAAAATGCAATTACATGGGTGGGGGCTGGGCCAGTGACAACATTAACTAAAGGCCCGGGCTATATTCAGGTGAGAAAACAAACAAGCAACAAAAAAGTCATTTTCTGACCCTATGGTTTTAAAACTGGCCCAAATCCTCTCCCCAGGATCTTTTCTTAAGAAATATTTTTGTGAAGTATAAGTCTCTCCTTCAAATTGATTTTTATCTGTGTTCCTCCTACACAAAGTTCATACTTACTATTTCTGTCATTAGTAACTTTCAGCCTTCTGAACAATCAGTTTCATTTCAAACTATCCACACCATCTCTCCTACTGTAATTGCCAGTGGCATTCACTATTAAAGGAATGCTTAATACCGTATTCTGAATATGTAAGCACAGTTTCAGAGAGACCTTTGATCTTAAAATGTCTGTTTTTTAGAAAAGGATAAAAAATAATGATTTTTCAGAGCTTACCATTTGCTAAATTCTATACTGAGTTCTTTATATACATTATCTGATTAGATCCTCACAGATAATGAAATAAGTAGTAATGTGATGTCTACTGTACAAATTATGAAACTGATGTAACTGCCCTGAAATAAATAAATTGCTAAGGTTGCATTATTAGAACGTAGCACATACCTAGAAGCTTTAATTGGCTAGTTGATCCTTAACAATTTTGCATTCTGCTTTTGCCATTTTTTTTTCATGTAGCACAGTCCATAGGGCACTTAAAACACATTTATGATAAAAACTCTCAAGAAAGTAAGCATAGATGGAACCTATCTCAACATAATAAAGGCCATATATGACAAACACACAGCCAACATTGTTCTCAGTGGTGAAAAACTGAAACTATTTCCTCTAAGATCAGGAACAAGACAAGGTTGCCCACCCTCACCACTCTTATTCAACATATTTTTGGAAGTCTTAGCCATGGAAATCAGAGAATAAAAAGGAATAAAAGGAATCCAAATCGGAAAAGAAGAAGTAAAGCTGTCACTGTTTGGAGATGACTTGATATTATACATAGAGAATCCCAAAGATGCTACCACAAAACTACTACAGCTAATCAATGAATTTGGTAAAGTAGAAGGATACAAAACTAATGCACAGAAATCTCTTGCATTCCTATGCACTAATGACACAAAATCTGAAAGAGAGATTAAGGAAACACTCCTATTTACCACTGCAACAAAGAGTAAAATACCTAGGAGTAAACTTACCTAAGGAGACAAAAGACCTGTATGCAGAAAAACTATAAGACACTGATGAAAGAAATTAAAGATGATACAAACAGATGGAGAGGTACACCATGTTTTTGGATTGGAAGAATCAACATTGTGAAAATGACTATACTACCCAAAGCAATGTACAGATTAAATACAATCCCTATCAAACTATCAATGGCATTTTTCACAGAACTAGATAAAAATATTCACAATTTATATGGCAACACAAAAGACCCCAAAGGGCTAAAGCAATCTTGAGAAAGAAAAACATAGCTGGAGGAATCAGGCTCCCAGACTTCAGACTATACTACAAAGCTACAGTAATCAAGACAGTATGATACTGGCACAAAAACAGAAATACAGATCAAAAGAAAAGTATACTAAGCCCAGAGATAAACCCATGCACACATGGTCACCTTATCTTTGCTATAGGAGGCAAGAATATACAATGGAGAAAAGACAGCCTCTTCAATAATTGGTGCTGGGAAAACTGAACAGCTACATGTAAAAGAATGAAATTAGAACACTTTCTAACACCATATATAAAAATAAACTCAAAATAGATTAAAGACCTAACTGTAAGGCCAAACAGTATAAAACTCTTAGAGGAAAACAGAGGCATAACACTCTAAGACATAATCACACCAAGATCCTTTTTGACCCACCTCCTAGAGAAATGGAAATAAAAACAAAAAAAAAAGCAAATGGGACCTAATGAAACTTGAAAGCTTTTGCACAGGAAAGGAAACAATAAACAAGACAAAAAGACAACCCTGAAAATAGGAGAAAATATTTGCAAATGAAGCAACTGACAAAGGATTAATCTTCAAAATATACAAGCAGCTCATGCAGCTCAATAACAACAACAAAAACAAACAACCCAATCCAAAAATGGGCAGAACACCTAAACAGGCATTTCTCCAAAGAAGATATAGAGATTGCCAACAAACACATGAAAGGATACTAATCATTAGAGAAATGCAAATCAAAACTACCACAAGGTATCACCTCACACTGGTCAGAATGGCAATCATCAAAAAATCTACAAACAATAAATGCTGGAGAGTGTGTGGAGAAAAGTGGACTCTCTTGCACTCTTCGTGGGAATGTAAATTGATACAGCCACTATGGAGAACAGTATGGAGGTTCCTTAAAAAACTAAAAATAGAACTACCATATGACCAAGCAATTCCACTATTAGGCATATACCCTGAGAAAACCATAATTCAAAAATAGACATGTACCAGAATGTTCACTGCAGCACTATTTACAATAGCGAGGACATGGAAGCAAGCTAAGTGTCCATCGACAGATGAATGGATAAGGAAGATGTGGCACATATATACAATGGAATATTACTCAGCCATATAAAGAAATGAAATTGAGTTCTTTGTAATGAGGTGGATAGACCTAGAGTCTGTCATACAGAGTGAAGTAAGTCAGAAAGAGAAAGACAAATATATGCTAACACATATGTATGGAATTTAGGGAAAAAAAATGTCATGACTAGGGGTAAGACAGGAATAAAGAGACAGACCTACTAGAGAACGGACTTGAGGAAATGGGGAGGGGGAAGAGTGAGCTGTGACAAAGTGGGAGAGAGGCATAGACATATATACACTACCAAACGTAAGGTAGATAGCTAGTGGGAAGTAGCCACATAGCACAGGGAGATCAGCTCGGTGCTTTGTGACCGCCTGGAGAGGTGGGATAGGGAGGGTGGGAGGGAGGGAGACGCAAGAGGGAAGAGATATGGGAACATATGTATATGTATAACTGATTCACTTTGTTATAAAGCAGAAACTAACACACCATTGTAAAGCAATTATACCCCAATAAAGATGTTAAAAAAAATCTACAAACAATAAATGCTGGAGAGGGTGTGGAGAAAAGGGAACCCTCTTGCACTCTTGTTGGGAATGTAAATTGATACAGCCACTATGGAGAACAGTATGGAGGTTCCTTAAAAAACTAAAAATAGAACTACCATATGACCAAGCAATCCCACTATTAGGCATATACCCTGAGAAAACCATAATTCAAAAATAGACATGTACCAGAATGTTCACTGCAGCACTATTTACAATAGCGAGGACATGGAAGCAAGCTAAGTGTCCATTGACAGATGAATGGATAAGGAAGATGTGGCACATATATACAATGGAATATTACTCAGCCATAAAGAGAAACAAAATTGAGTTATTTGTAGTGAGGGGGATGGACCTAGAGTCTGTCATACAGAGTGAAGTAAGTCAGAAAGGGAAAAACAAATACCGTATGCTAACACATATATATGCATTCTAAAAAAAATGATTCTCATGAACCCAGGAGCAGGACAGGAATAAAGATGCAGACGTAGAGAATGGACTTGAAGACATGGGGAGGGTGAAGCATAAGCTGGGACGAAGTGAGAGACTAGCATTTACATATATATACTACCATTTGGTAAAATAGATAGCTAGTGGGAAGTAGCCACATAGCACAGGAAGATCAGCTCTGTGCTTTGTGACCACCAAGGGGGGTGGGATAGGGAGGGTGGGAGGGAGGCACAAGAGGGAAAGGATACGGGGATATATGTATACATACAGCTGATTCACTTTGTTATACAGTAGAAACTAACACAACATTGTAAAGCAATTATACCCCAATAAAGATGTTAAAATAAACAAAACCAAACAAAAAAATAAAATAAATAATCTACCAGTGAGTTGGGTTTGGAAGGTAGGGAAGGAGGGTGCGAGAGGGTAGGAATGAAAGAAGATTGGCCATATGTTGATAACTATTAAATCTGCTTTATGGGCCCATGGAAGTTCATTGTACTAGTCTCTCTGCTTTCTTATGCTTGCAAATTTCCAAAATAAAGATTTTTTTAATTGTTAAAAAAAATACTCTATAAATATCTTGTGTGGGTTTTATTCTTTTAAATTTGATGAACAATCAGTAAATAAAATATACCCTGAGTGCCTTAAGAAGCTGTATGTGAAAATAAACCAGACAGGTGGAATATTGTGCTGGCAAAACGTAGGCACCCCATATTCATGTTTAATGCCATATTTAAAGGCATATCATTCCAGAATGTGTCACTCTCATAATCAGTGGTTGAATAGTTTTACACATAAATTGCATCTTCCAGTGTAATGTATACACTGTTACCTTAGCAGCTAAGGCTCCTCCGTCTGGGACTGCATGCAAATTTTTTATGTATGCACACATAAATTTCCCAAACACAAATCCAATTTATTGGTATTAGCATGTGGCTTCACCCTCCAATATGCTGAAAGAGGCAGTTTATGTTGGAAATTTTGTAAAAACAGAATTAGATGTATATTCAGAGCTAGAAAGGTCTCTGTAGGGTAATATATTACTTCATTCTGTGCTTATTTTTTCCTCTTTAGTTTTTCTAAATGGGTCAAATGTGGCTGAAGCATAATACTGGACAGCTTTATTTGCTTGACATAATTACTAATTTGGTAGCAGTCTCTTTTATTTATGACCGGTGATATTTTTCTTTCTTTAATTTTTTCTGTTTTTTTTTTTTTTTCCATTTTGAGGTAACCTCATTTATCCCAGGCAGCAGGTTGAAAAAAAAAGGCGTGAGTCCTCCGTTTCCAAAGTGATGCCCCTCCCCACTATTTTGCTGTAATATAAGGATCCCTGTCTTGGACAAATACATTGTGTGACAGTGATCCCTAGTGTTCCCTTTGAACAACTTTTATTATCATTCATCCATTTATCACTAACTTATCCTAGGCATGAGGCACCAATTATGTGTCAGACAATCTGGTAAATATTTAAGTGATTCTCTGACTAGTGGACTTTCCAGGTCAGTATTTCACTCTTACAGTGGAACTGAGCCTTGAACTCAATCAGAATAGAGAGATTTCTAAGCTGGAGGTTATCTTTAAGGTAAGAGATATGTAATTACCTCAAGTAACGTGAGTATCTGACAGTGGACAAGTCATTTCACCCAGCCTTGGAACTCATTTTCTTCATCTATAAAATAATAAGATTAAGACATGATCTCTGAAGCTCCTTTCAGACCTAATGTTCCTTGATCCAATGAATCAGTAATTCACATGTTTATACTTCCTATGTAAAGTTGATTTTTAAAATGGTTTTTAAAAGTTATAGTCAAATTATTGATCACTGCAGAAATTTTAGACACTACCAATGCTTACAAAAAGGGAAAATAATGGTTACCTTTAATGATATATTCCAGAGATAAGTAATCAACATTTTAACTTTTTTTGTTTGTTCGGTTTTCTCCCATAATCTTACAGAAAACGATATTGGGTTGGCCAAAATATTTGTTTGGGTTTTTCCGTAAGATGTTATGAAAACCCTAAATAATTTTTTGTCCAGCCTAATATTTTACAAGATATTTTCATAATAAAATCCTTTTTTTTTTTTTTTGGTTATATAAGTAGCTGTATCTGGTCCCCAAGGTTTTGTAATGGTTTTTAATTTTTTTTCTGCATATTTCTAGAAGTTCTTTTGCGCCTCTCCAGGTTCTGCCACTGGGTGGGAAGAGCAGAAGGAAAACACCAGCTGTCAGATCTCAGGGTGAATGAGTAATTCCCTCCAGATTCTAGGGAGGTCTAGAATACAGTTATGTGAGCAGTGAACAGAGTACTGAAGGATTTTCAGGCTTAATACAATGGCTACTGTCTGGGGATCCTCACAGAAAGACCATCACACAGTCCAGAATGAGAAAACAGACAAATAAATTTCTTGGAAAAGAAACTTGCTTATGAGCTCATTTGCACACTTACTGATTCTGGCTATCTGGGTTAATCAGGAGTCAGGGAAGCACCATTTACACAACAGTGACTTACAGGAAAATGATTCACAATGAAAATAAATGAAGGTCTGTGTTCAATCCAAGAGAAACATTTGCTTAGCTGGAAGTGAGCCAAGTGGAATATATGTCTGCTCACTTCATAATTCTGTACTCTAGTCATCTTGTATTTAATTATATGATAACGGTGGGTATGTTAATGCATACCTACCTTGTTACAACTATAGAATTTCATAACATTTCCTGAACTTAGAAAATTCTCCCTACTCCTTTTAAGTATTATTTTTTTTGGAGTGTTACAGTTTTGTATTTTTATTGTTTGTAACCTCTTCTTCCTTCATTACCACCCAAAAACTAAATAGAAATGTAAAGTATACAGACAGGTATTCCCTTTTAGTATGATAAAGGATAGTAGGGAAGATATGTGAGGGATACAAAGGGATGGAGAGCTCTTTAGTAAATGTTCCCCTCACTTTTCTTCCTAGTCAAAGAGAATGCTGACAACTCTTGTTTTGAGCCAGATATCATGGATTTGGTGTTAGATGTGGATGAGAGTGTTAGTTTTCTTGCTCTCTCTCTCTTTTATTCTTTTTGGTCTTGATCTAAGAAACTCTAAATCTGTGAGCAACATCTTCACTCTTCCTGTCGAAGGATCGATAAGAATCAGTCCTCTCAAAAACTTGTCAAAAAACAAAAAAAATGCCATAGGTAATCACACATTGTCTGTAATTCCTGACGATCCTCTAGATCATTCACTCTCACATCTGTTGTTGCTTAGCTTCATCCTCCACCACTCCACAGAATATGTTCTCTTGAAAGGTCTAAAAATCTTTTCTTAATCCTCAGTCTTCTTGACTTCTTCGTAATATTTGAAACTGGTTATCAGCTTTGGGATGCTGGTCCTCTCCTAGCCTCCTCAAACCTTTCTGGAAGTTCTTTAGTCTCTTGCTTCCACTTCCTGTGACCACATCATTTAACCAACCTTAGTGTCAACCAGGAAGTTGTCAAGAAAATTACTGAAGTTGGCATAACATCTGTTCAAGAACTTCAGAAGGCTAAGTTAATGTTTATATAAGCCAAGTTTTCATCAGTAGTGGATGAACAACTCTGAACTTGTCATCACAACAGGCTATATACATTTAAGAGTAGAAACCTAATTGTTGTCTACAGTGTTTCCTAAAAGCTTCAGAAAAATTAAAAATTCGTCAAGGCTCTGCCTCTGCACCTGATTTTTCCTTACTATTATTTACTCGTTTAACATATGATTTCATCTATAAGCTCTCTGGCAAAAATTACAAAGCATCAAACTTTAACCTTACTTTTTATTTTTTGAATTTAAGGTCCTCCAATACTGGCTGAGGATGTGATGACTACAATTACACAAATGTACACTGATTTATTACCTCTTAAGGTTTTCATAATGAATACATGATATGATGTCTTTGATGCACAGAGAACTCTGCCAGGTACCTGTCATTAGCATATTATTAACATTATTCATGATTAATTAATTCTGGATTAATTATTTTCTAGTCTCCTCATATGCCATCTTCTTAGCAATAACTGGAAATAAGAGTCAGGAACTGCTTTTATTTTACTCCACCTTGAGTGTCCTTATCTTCCAAGAGAGTTCATCACCAGGTGCAGTCTATCTTAGACTCAAAAATAATCTTGGGAGTCTAATTTAAACAAAACAGAGTCTCTGGCCTATAACTCCTCAGCCAGTACCCTCCATTTTCCATTAAGTCCTTATTACTAAATGTTTCACACCAGTTTACTACTTATTTTACTTGTCTCAGCATCTCATAATAGATAGAAATTTTATCTCTCAGTAAGTAGGGTTCAGTTGAAACTTCTGGCTTATTCATCACTTATCAGAATGGTGTTGGCACTCTTTTTATCTGGTTTTCATGTGTTCACTAATGCCTATCAGTCTTCCTTGATCTTAGCTTAATTCCTGTTCTTTTTCAAGATGATCTGGTTTATTCACAATTGTTTGCATTCATCTTTTCCATTTTATACAGATAAAAATGCATAAGTATACTTTATAGACATATATATTTAATAAAATAAATGACATTACCCTGTTATTATTATCCTCATACAACTCACACCTCCTGTGCTTCTTGTTTGACCATTTTCCTCCAAGTTACAAGGTTTTAATATATTCAGTGTCACTGTAGAGTCTAATGCTCCATCACTCCCTAAACTTAGTTGAAGCAGCAAATTCTGTTGACTTTATCACATTCTTTTCATTCCCAAAGCCATTTCCAGGACCAATTCCTCATCATCTCTCTTCTTGATTTGTGAAATAGTGCCTGAAATGTTTCTCACAATCTTCTTTTTTTCAGTCATTTGTAACTCCATGACAGTTACCACTATACAATATAAAGAATATTTATATTTAGATGTGTCACAGTTATCTTTTTATTCTATCATGATTGCCTGTAGGATAATCTCAGATTTATCAAGGTTTTCAAAAACCTCCAAGATCCCTCTGTTTACAATGACAGCCATGTCTATCTTTACATTTTTCTATAGTAACCATTTCATTAATATTCCACACTTTAGATAATTCTGGTCCCTTTAATTAGGATGTTCTTCTCCCAGTTATCTAAGGTTTAACTCAGATATGATCCTTCTTCCTTCAGTCTTCCATGATTAACACTAAGCAAAATCCATATTATCCTTACTTCTTTCTTGCTCATTATGGGACACTATAACATATAAGCTTTTCTTTTAATATATTTACATTCCTCATTGTAATTTAGCTATTTCATCTCTATTACTCTGCTCTTTAGGAAAACAATACATTGTTTAATGACTGGAGATTGATTTGTTTTATTTTTAAAATATGTTTTCTCACATGGATCTATTCTTTTAAAGTTTTATTGAGATATAATTCATGCATCATAAAATTCATGTATAAGTCAATGTTATTTTTAGTATACTCAGAAAACTGTGCAACCGTTACCACAGTCTAAGTGGTAGAAAACATTAGAATATTTTCATCATTTGGAGAAGAAATCTTATACTCATTAATAGTCAGTCTCCATGCTCCCTGCCCAAAGAATTAGGCAACAATTAATGCACATTCTGTTTCTACAGATTTGCCAATTCTAACATTTCATTTGGATGAAATCATGCAATATGCAGTCTTTCACTCAGCATAATTTTTCAAAAGTCATTCAAGCTGTAGCATATTTATATTAGATTAATTTTTTCATGTTGTGTATCCTTTTCTGAAGTATAGATTTACAATATTATATTAGTTTCAGGTGTACAATATAGTGATTAAATATTTTAATAGATTATACCCCATTTAAAGTTGTTAAAAAATAATCGCTATATTTCCCTGTGCTGTAAAATATATCCTTGTTGCTTATTTATTTTATATATAGTAGTTTGTATCTCTTAATCTCATACTCCTATCAACCCCTCCCCTTTTCTTCTCCTCACTGGTAACCACTAGTTTGTTTTCTATATCTGCAAGTCAGTTTCTCTTTTGTTGTATGCATTCATTTGTTTTATTTTTTAGATTCCACCTATAGTGATAACATAGAGTAATTGTCTTTCTCTGTATGACTTACTTCACTTATCAAAATAGTCTTTAGGTCCTTTCAAGTTGTTGCAAATGACAAAATTTCATTCGTTTTTATGGCTGAGTAACATTCCATATATATATATATATATATATATATATATATATATATATATGTATATATCATCTTCATTATTCATTCATCTGTTGATGGACACTTAGGTTGCTTCCATACATTGACTATTGTAAATAACACTGCTATGAACAACACTGGGGTACATGTATCCTTTTAAATTCGTATTTTTGTTTTCTTTGAATACATGACATCTACTAATTCTGCATTTTCCTAAAAATTTCCTTTTGTGTAGTAAATCTAGGTATTAAGTTGGCCAAAAAGTTTCTTTGTTTTTAAAGTAAAAATGAAAGACACATTTTTCATTTTCACCAAGAACTTTATTGAACAACGTATTCACCTTTTTGTTCCACTACCTTCTGCCATTTTCCAGGCAATTTCATTATTCTGTCTTCCCCAAACTTTTTAACTTTTTGAGCAAAGAACTATTCTAGGTGCATTTTACAGTCTACCAGGGAATTGAATTTGTTTCCATTAAGAGAATTTTATAAAGCCTGAAATAAATGGAAATCAAAGTTACAATGTCTGGTGAATATGGTGGATAAATCAGAACTTCCCAGCCAAGCTGTAACAATTTTGCCTGGTCATCAAAGAAACATGCGGTCTTGCATTATCCTGATGGAAGATTATACGTTTTCTGTTGATTAATTCCAGATGCTTTTCATTGAGTGCTGATTTCAATTGGTCTAACTGGGAGCAGTACTTCTTGGAATTAATCATTTGGTTTTCCAGAAGGAGCTCATAATAGAGGACTCCCTTCTAATCCCACCATATACACAACATCACCTACTTTGGATGAAGGACAGCTTTTGGTGTGGTTGGTGGTGGTTCATTTCGCTTGCTCCATGATCTCTTCCATTCAACATTATTGTATAGTATCCACTTTTCATTGCCCATCACAGTTTGTTTTAAAAATGGAACATTTTCGGGCTTCCCTGGTGGCGCGGTGGTTGAGAGTCCGCCTGCTGATGCAGGGGATGCGGGTTCGTGCCCCAGTCCAGGAGGATCCCACATGTCACAGAGCGGCTAGGCTGGTGAGCCATGGCTGCTGGGCCTGCGTGTCCAGAGCCTGTGCTCCACAACGGGAGAGGCCACAACAGTGAGAGGCCAGCGTACCACAGGGGGAAAAAAAAGGGAACATTTTCATTACGTTTCAGTAGAGAATCACATGCAGAAATACAGTAAAGAAGGTTTTTTTTTTTTTTTTTTTTTTGCTTAACTTATGTGGAACCCAAACATCAGAGTGATGAACATAACCAAGCTGTTGCAAATGATTTTCAACAACTGATTTAAATATTTTGAATATGTCAGCTATCTCCCATGTGATAGAACGTTGATTTCTCAGTTAGTGTTGATTTGATTGCTATCAACTTCATCTGGTTTACCCGACCATGGAGCATCATCCAGCAAGAAATCTACAACACAAAACTTCGCAAAGCACTTTTGACATGTTCGATCAGTCACAACACTTCTCCATACACTGCACAAATCTTTTTTTTTTTTGCATTTCG
Organism: Stenella coeruleoalba; assembly: GCF_951394435.1. Classification (NCBI taxonomy): domain Eukaryota; kingdom Metazoa; phylum Chordata; class Mammalia; order Artiodactyla; family Delphinidae; genus Stenella; species Stenella coeruleoalba. Next base: position 26,448,640 of record NC_137165.1, on the reverse strand, counting down.
GTTGCATTTTTACATTTCTTGAACTAATAACGCATAATATGCCAGAAATGTTTTTTTTCTTCCATCTTCAATATTAAAATTGCTACACAAAAATTCACCAATTTTGATGTTTTTTTTTAAATGCATGCTAATATGACAGCTGTCACTATACAAACTAACAAATTGTTTCAAATGAAGTTAAAGACAACCAAGTGCTAATAGAGCCATTTTATTAAAAAAACAAACAAACGAACCTTTTGGCCAACCCAATACATTTTATGTTCCTTCTTCTTAGGATTACTTATTATTTTCATCAGTGGATCCAGAATCATAAACTCACTTTCTTATTCTCATTTGTAAACTGAGAATATATTGGTACCAACCTGATAGGGTTATAGTAAAAATTTATTCAGCCAATACATGTAAAATACATTGTGATATACAGTGTTACCCATAAGTATTAGTTATTACTAAGTATACATGTTGAAATTTAAACATAAATTTTATGTTTTCTAACTTCCATATTAGACAGGAGTATACCAATTGAAATTTTAAAATAAAATCAGCACTAATTATTTCACATTTCATCAAGATAATTACTCCAATATGAGTAAAGCTATAACATTTCCCTGACCCCATAATAAAAAATGTTAAAATAATAACAATAATAGTATGTACCAGGAACTTTATATGCATTTTCTCATTTTCTTCAAAGCAAGCCTTAATAAAAATGTTATTGTTATTTCCATTTTGCAGATGAGGAGGGTAAATAAATGATGAAAGATTAAACAGCTAGTAAATGTGGGAAGGGATACTTGAATCCTGATCTGTCCAACTCAACAAAGCATTAATTTAACCAATTGTAATGTATGTCCATATAGTGCTCCACATTTTTTTATGTCTTTTCTCTCACTATTTACGCTTCCCAGGATAATTTTTTCTGATCACCATATATCACCATATATCCAAATAATACTTATTTGAAGGTCATGACAAATGAGAGTTGGCATATGAAGCCTCTCTTCACACTTTATAAACAACATTTTATATGTCAGAAATTTGATACTTTATCTTTACCATTTATAGTACCTATTGATTTTGACCTTAAGTTATAATTATTAACATATTTTCTTTTTTCCCTGCCTCTTTCATGTCTAAGTTTCTTGAGAAAAACACCTGTGTTTTGTTCAGTTTTGGACTCCTCAGAATATTTAGCACACTGTATTGCATACAGTAAGTGCATAAATATTTAAGATTATGCATTTTTGTTTTTCATGTCATCTTTATGACATGTATAATATGTTTCAATTTTCTCTTTAAGTGAGGAAAAAGGGAGAGTTTAATTTTGAGCAGTTTCTTTCATTATATAACAATGTCCATGTAGATTTGCTCGTAGAGCTACATGTGTCTGAAGACAGTTAAACATGAAACAGTTTTTGAACTACTCATATTTTCTTTTGATCTGTATGACTATCCTAAAGCTGGGTGCTGAGAAATCTCATGAAATGTAGTTCCTGGAAATTGTGGTTTCAGTCAGTTGAGAGTTTATTGTTGTGAATGCTACTAGGAAACGAGTTTTAATTACTGATGGAAACAATACAATTTCTATTTGAGAGTTTCATACATTTTATATACATATTAAAAGGCAATCATTGTTAAGTGACCAATTACTTTATCATTGACCTTATTTTCTGGACCAGAAATTCTTAGACACACAATATTAAGCCACCAAATTGAATCTACAAACTCAAAAACTTCAGTGGTCCCCTAAAGATCTTCCCTGCATCCATTGGTTTCTCCCACATCTATCATTTTCAAGGTTTAAATAATCTGTTTACAGCTTTCTTTAGTTATTCAAATGACTAAGTTCCAAGATCTAACAGATCTATAAATAGCACATGCTATATGCCTAAACACATTTTTTGTTGATGGCTGCTACCTTGAAACCTGTTCTCCAAGACTGGTTCCTGAATAGTGGAAGCACAACTCTCACAAGTCTTTTATGGAATTTCCTGTTCAAATTGGCTTAAATTAAAAGTCTTTTGAGCCAAATCTTTCTTATAAGGCAATACTTCACTTTTAAAATTAGGGAAAAGTTCTGTGGAATTCCTAACTAATGATGCAACTTAAACAGTTTAAATAAAACACCAGGAAATAACATCACCCCACATATGACATTATTTTACAGTCCTTATATTTGTCTCTTTGTGCTATCCTTTGAAGTCCTTTCATGTTCTATTTTAATATTCTTTCTCCCTCTCTGAAAATGTTGGTCTTGAACCAAATATCTTGAGTTTGGTGACATACATTGTGACAGAGAAGCATCCATTCTTGTTTAAACAATGAGAATAGTATAAATAGAATCTCCATCTCCTAAAGCTAGCAACATCAATTATTTAATCTCAAATATCATTAACATCACAACATGCTTGCATAAAAAAACACTAATGGGTTTCATTCAGAAAACACTTTATAAATTATAATCTTGTCAGTCAACATGATTAACATATTTGCAAATTAATCTAGAATCTGAAAATACAAGACAATTAATTAACATCTATATTTAGACTGAGGCTAGTTTATGAAACTATCATCCATGTGGAAAAACTTTGACTCTATAGAACTATATGAAGATAGTTCTGCCAATAGCTTCCAATTATACTTTATAGTATTATCACTATTTCAGATTTTATTGGTGATTTCAAAGATAAGAACTCCAATGCATAAAAACATCAAAGTGCAAGCAAGCCTTTAAAAATGTAGTTTAAAACACAATGTATGCTGTAATGCACTAATGTTTACAATGCCTAGGTTTTACATATATCCATAGTAATATATAATTATAATTGGAAAGGTTTCATTTTTAATTGTTACAACTCATCATTATTATCATCATCCAAAAGTAAATGAGTGTCTGCTGAATATTATTTAAATCCAAAGAAGCTATTTAAAAAAAAAAAAGAAGAATAACTGATTGAAGGGACCTAAATTAATATGAATAACTAAATAGAATGTCATACATATTAAGGCATAACTGCAACTGTAATCACAGATAAAGATGCTACACATTTTTTAAGGAGCTTAGTAGGATATTTGATGAAGTTTTTGAAGAGCTTTGTTTTCTGTGACTTCCTTTATTTTGCAATTGGGGCTTCCAGGAACAATTATTACTATATATTTTTTACTTTTAATAAGTAATAATTCAGTTATCTTAAGGTTAGAAAATGTTTAGCTGATTTTTTTCTCAGATTTAGTATGTGTTCTTTGTAACATTCTTTACACTTCTTAGCAGAATTCAAGGAATCAAAGCGTAACACTTTGTAAGACTTAAGATTTGAAACATGTCAGCATGCATATGACTGGCATACTTATGGTTCTGTCTACATTTAGAACCCAGAAGAATTTATATATGACCATAAACTATGCATTGTTTAATACCCTGGTTTAAATATGAGTTTTAACCCCTGATAACTTTTATAAATTATAATTGTAATTTTAAATATAAATATTATTTTATAAATTACATTTGAATTAAGTTTAATTAATTGCATGACCACTAATGATTCTACTCAGTACGTTGATTTACAGCTTTTTAGCTTAACATTTTACTACAGTGAAAATAAAATGAAAGATAAATCAAGTTTATGTTTTCCATATGCAATTGTGATGAAGGTTAGGATGTTCTATTTTTCTCATTATTATGTGTGCATATGTTTTTCCTTCTTAATATGTTTAGTGGGTTGAATATACACCTTAATGAATCATATTCCTGACTTCAGAAATTACCCTTTAACCAACCACTTCGTTATATTTTCAACTCTTTCACTCAGCCAGACTTGCTCTTTCTCTCATCTCTGACCTCCAATCACTTGAACTCTTTTTAGTCTATTATTAAGTAAAAGTTTTCTGGCTTTATTTCCTTTCTAGGCCATCCTGGACCAATCTCATGGTTAATAATTTCAATGAATTTCTCCCCACTCCTTAACCTATACCTTCTACAGCTAACCCCTCCTTGGCAGTGCCCAACTATTGGCCAATCCAACCATTTCTCTTTTTCCAAGGCTGGGAAGTGCTGCTGAAGAACACCTCATAATCTTTGTAATTATATCCATTATACATTATGATTGTTGCTTTGCATAAGCCCGAAGCAACTCAGTAACTTTTTTGAGCTTCCCTTGTTAATCCCCTTCATTATCCATGTAGTGAACATTCCAAACTGTGAAATGTTAACTTCAAATCTCCAAGCTTATCTCTATCCCAGTTAATTCTCACTCTTAGCACATGATGCAATCTACTTCACTGACACAATAAAAGTCATCAATAATGGAATTTTAAAAACTCATAGAACTTTCCAGTACTATGAGTGAAACTCAATATATGAAATTAACACACACACATGGAAGTTAGGTGTAATTTCACAATGGAATATAGGCTTTGACAAAACAATATAACTATATTACAAAGGTATGAAACAACTCACAAAAGGGGTCGAGAGATAAGGCACTGACCTAAGTTACTTTAGAAATGAGTGGAGTCTGAAAGACTAAAGGCAAAAGAAACACTATATTGTACTTGATGAAGTTATTTCCCAAAGGAGTATATGTTATCAGCTTTGATACTACTATATATCTACATTGAAAATGAATGGTTACATAAATATATGATGGAAAGTAGGATCTGTGTTTCTCACTGTTGGAGTTAGAAGTTACAAATTAGAGACAACAGAAAGCTAGATGGATCCAAAATGGTAATGGATTAGAACTGGAGACATCAGTGTGAACTCATATACACAGAAGCAGTAGGAGAAGCATTATAAAGTTTGAACAAAAACCAATGTTATTGAATATTGACATTACTACCTTATTTTCTCACCTCCCATCCCTTCAAAAACCCACCATAATCTGATTTCTAAGAACACCGTACTAATTAATATTTTGCCTCAATTGTCACCAATTATTTATTATTTATCACGTGCTATGTTTTATCTTCACTACAAAGTTTACTTGACTTCTCATCTTCATTTAGCAGCATTGTGTGTGTGTGCGTGTGTTTGTAAATCCTGGCTTATCTTTTCTTAACAATTTTAATTCTTTCTTTTCTGTAAACAAGAATGTTTCTGAAATTTTCTTCAAGCGAATCTTTTCTCCTTAAAAAATATCATGGCTTTATCTAAATTCTAAAATCACCTAATATTTTATCATTCCCAAAATAGGTGGGAAAAGTTCCTCTGGTGGGAGAGAATTTTCTGATTTCTCAATTTTTAAAGAGACATTTTACCTTTATTAGCAGATTCTCAGATAAATTAATGAAATCAAAATGTCTTAAGTTATAAAGAAACTCATACGATTTTATTGTAGTGATTTTTAAATAAGCAGAGTGGGAGGTGACATCATCAAGATGGCAACTTAAATCAATACCAATTTTAGTCCTTTGCACAAGAAAACCAACTAACAACTATCCATAGACAAGACAATATTGTGAAAATCCCAGAACCCAGAAGTGAGGCTGAAGCATCTCTTGGATGACAGAAACTGAGAAGGATCACATTAAAAGAGATAGAGCAGCAGTTTCATTCTGAATACAATTGCTCTCCCTCCAGGCTAGCAGAGCAACACACCCAGAAGTGCAGCGGGAAAAGAGAACAAATGATGTACATCCTGGAAACATACAACCTACCAAGACATTATCATGAAGAAATAGAAAATCTGAATAGAATAACAATGAGTAAGAAGATTGAACCAGTAATCAAAATCTCACAACAAAGAAAATCCAGGGACCAGATGGTTTGACTGGTGAATGTTATCAAACATTTAAAGAAGAATTAATGCCAATTCTTCTCAAACTTTTCCAAAAAATAGAAGAGATCACCTACAAATACCAAAGCCAGAAAAGGACAGGACAAGAAAAAGAAGTGATAGGCTAATATTCTTGCTGAACACAGGTACAAAACATCCCTGAATGATGATATAAAAGCCTACTTCTTCACCTATGGGCAACAGAATTTGAGTGAGCAAGAAATTCACTTTTTGTCAAGCCACTGAGATTTGCGGATGTGTTTACTTCAGCAGATAGCATTACTCACCTTTACCTATACAAGCACCTCATTGTAGATACTGTTTTTAACTGTTAAGTGTTTAAATACTCCAATCTTTCTTCTACATTGCCACCACAGCTGTATTTCTAAAGCATACACTATTTCCATAAATAACTGATGATTCACCTCAGAATAATTTAATAATACAATAATGTTCAAATTGTGTAGTATGTATATAAGGTCTATAAAGTACCTACTTTTGTCTTTTTGTTAATTCTTCCTGCTATTTATGTCAACAACCTCCCCACCTGAAAGAGAGCAAGATCTCATCATTTTGATTAATTCAAATTTTGAAAATTGTCCATGTTCTCAGGTTTCCATTTCTTTTTTTCGTTTTCTTTTCCTTCTAGAGTTATCCTAATTGCAAATATCTTCCTGCAGAAACACTGCTCATGCTTTCAGCTTCTCACAATATTTTTTCTTGCAGCATTCCATTTTGTACTACTAGATTTTTAAATTTAGTTCACATTAACACCACTATAACACAATATTCATAGCTTATATTGCATATATAGCATTTTACTATATAATTGTTGATCATGAATTCATAAATTCTCCCTGTAAGCTTTTGAACTATATCAAGTTCCTTATTGTTAAATTCCTTATTTCCTAACTCGTGGGTGTCTATAGTAAACATATATTAGTTTATTTTCAATTGGATGAAATTAATTTTCCTTCATTAATTTGAAAATTTTGATTTTAAAGATAAGAATACATTGAATTTTATCTTTAACAATTGCATTTTAGAGCAAAATATTTCAAAAAATGAGATTGACAAGATTATTAAGGAAGACTTGAAAAACTTACCTTATTTAGAAACAAACAAAATTAAAGCTATTATTTCTGGATAAATAATGCTCAGTATGGAGTAGTGTTATTCAGTTATTAAAGCTAAAGAAATTTGAACTGATGATGGTACTGTTAGAATAATCATTTATTGTTTGCCTTTTACTGTCATGGAACAATGAAAAAACAAACTTCACAAATTTAAAATTGGCTTTCTTTATTATTTCAAATAATGTGGTTATTCTGTACTGTAAGTTTATTTTGGCATTTCAAGTATATCCTAGAAAGAAATATAATAACAATTCAAAAGCTCTACACAATTTTAATCAAATTAATCTGGGAAATTTTATAGGTAAGCAAAGCCAAAGATGCAGATAAAACTACATAACTATTTTTTCAAAATGTACTAAAGCTTGAAACTTCAAAAGAATACATCTTTAAACATTTCAATAGATAAAGACTTCTGTGTTCAGAATATTAAGTACCTTCATTTCAATAAGAAAAACTACTAGAATTTGTTTCTTTTCTCCAATATTTTCTTTTCTTTTGATAGTGCTGTTAGTTATTAGTGTTTTTTAAAGCATCAAGAATGTGAAAAATAATATGATAAGCATGTAATAGAATCCTGTAAGATGGGCAAGGCTAATACATTTCCTATAAGAAGCTAATGCAGTATATCAGATAGGCTTAAATATTGATCTTTATTGTTAAATACCACAGCTAATGGTATGGTAAATTACCTTGTTTTATATTTATTTATATGATTTCCTTCAGTTCTACAGAAATTCATGAATACCATGAAATACTATTGTACTACAATTTTCCATTTATCCATTTATAAATGGAAAGAAAAAGACAAACTGACATTTTAATTTATTACTTGTCTATCATAGCAAACTTTTTTTAATAAATAAAACTAAAATCATAAACATTATAATGTAAACAATACATTATTTTCCATCTCTTTATGCTGGTTTCCAGTGGAGAAGATGTCATTATAAAGAATAGCCTGAGCATAGATTACTAGAGTGCCTCTGCTAAGCCAGGGTGGGATGTCTGAAGTATGTGCTGTTAACCTATAGCTAAGGAGTATAAAAGTGTTTGCCAATATAAAAAGAACAATTCAGAAATAAAATACTTTACTTTTCCACATACTTTCAGCTACCATTTAGATTACAGAAATAAAATAGATAAAAATATGGGAGAGGAGATAGATGAAGATTTGGAAACCAAAGCAATAAAAAGATTGATGACTTCAATACAGCAAAATACTCCAAGATATCAGGGTACAATTTTTGTAGATAAATATAAATCATTTTAAGTGAATTGAAAAGCAGAAATCTTTGTATGTGCTTATTGTTGTTCAAACTTTTACCTTAATAACTGACAACTATTTTTCACTGTGCAAAGATTAGGAATCTAATGTGATGTGTGAATTCATAAATTGTTTCTAATAATTTCTTTGAAAAATGAATTTTCTGTGATTCTTCCAATCCTCTTCTAGACTTCATGTGCTGTGTAAGATTCAAAATAAGTGTAGTTAATGTGAATTCTCTCCAGAATCCTTCAGGAAAAGAAAATGTCACCTACCCTTACTTTTTTAAAATAAACTTTTTCAGAGTTCTTTCTTTTCAATGTAAACAAGAGTGTCAATCACTCTGTACAAACTTCTCCTCTCCCTAAGTTCACATAAGAAAGTTGCAGTTATCTGATTCCAGAAACATGGGAAATGGTCTGTTTCATATCCACGTTGTGCATTGCCTCTATAATTGCTAATATCAAGAGATGACTTTCACTTTATCATAGACCACATTTCCAAGTGAGCTCAGAGATCCCTCTCACAGGAGGAAATTTTCACTTTAGATTTAGATTTTATGCTTAGTTACAACCCTCAGTGACATCATTAAGGCCACAGCATTGGTGTTCATACTTCTCAGGCAGCTTGCAGTCATTGTTTAATCCATTTGTAATATCGTAAGCAATCCACTTATAGTTATCAATTGCAGAAACTCATAAACTACCATTCTCTCCATTATAAGGTTACCTTGTTTTGTTTTTTTTTTTTTCATCTTCAGGTATTTGCATATGCTCCAATCTTGAGTTCTTGAAAAGCCTCCAGATGCTACTTAAGGGTGCTAATGGACTTCAACTCCCATACATATCCTGGATGCAGCATGTGTTCAGGGACCTGATAAATCCCATTTTTAGCCACTGAAACTCTCATGTCTTTAGAAAGCAGCTTTAGCAAAGGGAGAAAGGGTTTCAAACTGCTGAATCTTCATTGTCTTATCTGTAGGGGTTTGTGTGGCAGTGGAGAAGATCTTGCTTGAAATAGAGAAAACAAGACAGAAATTAAGATTACAATAATTATTTTGTATCATAAGTATGAAATCTGCAGGATGCATTCCGGGACAAGTAAAACAGACTTAATGCAGAAAAAACAACTTCTATTATTCTTTGGTTTTCTTCGATTTTAATGTAATATATTCTTTATTAATGTAAACTTGAGTTAACTGCAAATTAATTAGATTGATCTTCTACAGTTATACGTACCCCATTCTCTGAATTAACATGAACTGTCTTATTAAAGGTAAATGGAAAGTTTACTTTTTTATATAAATTATTTTATTTTTTTATAATTATGTTAACAAATGGTGTGATTTTAAAAATTATAGTTGTTTACAATAGTATATTAGTTTCAGGTGTACAGCACAGTGATTCAATATTTATAAATTGTACTTATTTAAAGTCATTATAACTTGTTGGCTATATTTCTTATGCTGTACAATATACCCTTGTGTCTTATTTATTTTACATATCATATCATAGTTTGTACCTCTTGACCCACTATGCCATTTCTCTCCCCACTGGCAACCACAGGTCAGTTATCTCTATCTGTGAGTCTGTTTCTGTTTTGTTATATTCATTCATTTGTTTTATTTTTTGAGATTCCACAAATAAGTGATAGTATACCATATTAGTCTTTTTCTGTCTGACTTATTTCACTAAGCATAATACCTGCCAGTTACTGTTGTTGCAAATGGAAAAAATTCATTCTTTTTTATGGCTGAGTAATATTCCATTGTGTGTGTGTGTGTGTGTGTGTGTGTGTGTGTGTATAATCACATCTTCTTTATTCATTCATCTGTTAATGGACACTTAAGTTGCTTCCATACCTTGCCTATTATAAAAACACTGTTATAAACATTGGGTGTAGATATCTTTGTGAATGAGTAAATTCTTGTTTTCTTTAAATATATACACAAGAGTGCAATTGCTGGATCATATGATAATTCATTTTTAGTTTTTTGTGGAAACTCTATACTATCAATATTTTCTACAATGGCTGCACCAGTTTACACTCCCACTAACTGTAATAGTGTTCCTTATACATTCTCACCAACATTTGTTATTTGTGGTTTTTTGGATGATAGCCACTCTGAAAGATGTGAGATGATATCTCATTGTCATTTTGATTTGCATTTCCCTGATGATTAATGACGTTGAACATGTTTTTGTGTGCTTGTTGTCCATCTGCATGCCTTCTTTGGAAAAAATGTCTATTTGTGTCTTCTAACCATTTTTTAGTCAGGTTTATTTATTTATTTATTTTTTTGATACTGAGATGTATGAGTTGCTTATATTTTGGGATATTAACCCTTTATCAAACATATCATTTGTCATTATTTTCTCCCATTCAATAGGTTCTCTTTTCATTTTGTCAATGAATTTCTCTACTGTAGAAAAGTTTTTTAGTTTGATTAGGTTTAATTTCTTTATTTTTGCTTTTCTTTCCTGTGCCTGAGGAGACAGATCAAAAAAAAATTACTACCACTTATGTCAAAGAGTGTTATGCCTATATTTTCTTCTAGGAGTTTTATGGGTTCCAGTCTTATATTTAGGTCTTTAGTCCTTTTGAGTTTATTTTTGTATATGGTGTGAGAAAATGTTCTAATTTCATTTTTTATTTAATGTAGCTGTGCAGTTTTCCCAGCACCATTTGTTGAAGAGTTTGTCTTTCCCCCATTGTATATTTTTGCTTCCTTTATCATAGTTTAGTTGACCATATGTGTGTGGGTTTATTTCTGGTCTTTCTATTATGTTCCATTGATCTACACATCTGTTTCTGTGCCAGTATCATTCTGTTTTTATTACTGCAGCTTTGCAGTATATTCTGAAGTCAGGGAAGGTTATGCTTCCAACTTTGATCTTTTTTCTCAAGGTTACTTTGCTTTTGTGCTTCCATATAAATTTTAACATTATTTGTTCTAATTCTGTGAGAAATTTCATGAGTATTTTCATAGGGATTGCATCAAATCAGTAGATTGCTTTGGGTAGTATGGAAATTTTAAAAATATTAATTCTTCCAATTCATGAACATGAGGTACCTTTCCATTTCTTTGTATCATCTTCAATTTTCTACATCAAAGTTTTATAGTTTTCACAAAAAAGTTCTTTCAACCCATTGGTCAAGTTTATTTCTAGGTGTTTTATTCATTTTGATGTGATTTTAAACAGGATTCTTGCTTTCTTTTTCTGGTAGTTTATTATTAGTGTAAAGAAAAGCAACAGATTTCTGTATATTAATTTTGTATCCTGCAACTTTACTGAATTTATTTATTTATTCTCTGTTTATAAATTTTTATTGAGTACAGTTGATTTACAATGTTGTGTTCGTTTCAGGTGTACAGCAAAGTGAATCAATTATACATATACATATATGAACTCTTTTTTCTTTTACATTACTTTCCCATATAGGTCATTACAGAGTATTGAGTATTGTTCCCTGTGTTACACAGTACGTTCTTATTAGTTATCTATTTTATATATAATAGAGTGCACATGTCAATCTCAATCTCCCAATTTATCCCTCCCCCCTCCTCTTGTTCCCTGGTAACCATACATTTGTTTTCTACACCTGTGACTCTATTTCTGTTTTGTAGATAAGTTCATTTGCACTCTTTTTTTTAGCTTCCACATATAAGTGATATCATATGATCTTTGTTCTTCTTTGTCTGACTTACTTCACTCGGTATGACAATCTCTAGATCAATCCATATTATTGCAAATTACTTTTTTTTATGGATGAGTAATATTTCATTGTATATGTGTACCACATCTTTTTATCTATTCCCATGTTGATGGACATTTATGTTGCTTCCATGTCCTGGCTACTGTAAATAGTGCTGCAATGAACACTGGGGTCCATGTATCATCTTGAATTATATTTTATTTTTCCTTTTGGGGGGAGAGTATATGCCTAGGAGTAGGATTGCTGGGTCATATGGTAGTAGTATTTTCAGTATTTTAAGGAACCTCTATACTGTTCTCCATACTGACTGTACCAATGTACATTCCCACCAACAGTGTAGGAGGATTCCTTTTCCTACACACCCTGTCCAGCATTTATTGTTTGTAAATTTTTTGATGATAACCATTCTGAATAGGGTGAGGTGATACCTCATTGTAGCTTTGATTTACAGAAATCACTTGCATTTCTATACACTAACAACAAAAGATCAGAAAGATAAACTAAGAAAAGAATCCCATTTACCAACATAACAAAAGGAATAAAATACCTAGGAATAAACCTACCTAAGGAGGCAAAAGACCTGTATTCAGAAAACTATAAGATGCTAAGGAAAGAAACAAAAGATGACACAAACTGATGGACAGATACAGCATGTTTTGGACTGGAAGAATCCATATTGTCAAAATGACTATATGACCCAAAGCAATCTGAAGATTCAAAGCAATCCCAGTCATCAATTTACCAATGGCGTTTTCCACAGAATTAGAACAAACATTTTTACAGTTTCCTATGGAAACAAACAAACAAAAAAAAACCAAATAACACAAATAATCTTGAGAAAGAAAAATGGAGCTGGAAAAAAGAAAAGCAGAGCTGGAAGAATCAGGTTCCCCGATTTCAGGCTATACTACAAAGACACAGTAATCAAAACAGTAGGGTACTGGCACAAAAACAGAAATATAGATCAATAGAACTGGATAGAAAATACAGAGATAAACCCATGCACCTATGATCAACTAATCTATGACAAAGGAGGCAAGGATATACAATGGAGAAAAGACAGTCTCTACAATAAGTGGTGCCAGGAAAACTGTATGTGCATGTAAAAGAATGAAATTAAAACACTTACTAACACCATACACAAAATAAACTCAAAATGGATTAAAGACCCAAATGTAAGGCCAGACACTATAAAACCCTTAGAGGAAAACATAGACAGAACACTCTTTAATATAAATCAAAGCAAGATATTTTTTGATCCACCTCTGAGAGAATTGAAAATAAAAACAAAAATAAACAAATGGGATCTAATTAAACTTAAAAGCCTTTGCACAACAAAGGAAACCTTAAACAAAACAAAAATACAACCCTCAGAATGGAAGAAAATATTTTCAATTGAAGCAACTGACAAAGGATTAATCTCCAAAATTTAAAAACAGCTCATGCAGCTCAATATCAAAATACCAAACAACCCACTCAAAAATAGGCAGAAGATCTAAATAGACACTTCTCCAAACAAGACATACAGAGCACAGGAAAAAAAATGTTCAACATCACTAACTATTAAATAAAAGCAATTCAGATATACAGCAAATGGTGTTCTCCAAAGCCCTTTCTTTAAAAATATAGGGTGCAAGAGGGCAGATGGCAGAAATAAGAAGAACTACAATCCTGCAGCCTGTGGAACAAAAACCACATTCACAGAAAGAGAGACAAGATGAAAAGGCAGAGAGCTATATACCAGATGAAGGAAAAAGATAAACCCCCAGAAAAACAACTAAATGAAATGAAGACAGACAATCTTCCAGAAAAAGAGTTCAAAATAATGTTAATGAAGAAGATCCAGGACCTCGGAAAAAGAATGGAGGCAAAGATCAAGAAGATGCAAGAAATGTTTAACAAAGATTTAGAAGAAATAAAGAACAAACAAACAGAGATGAACAATACAATAACTGAAATGAAAAAGACACTAGAAGAAATCAATAGCAGAATAACTGAGGCAGAGGAATGGTTAGTGACCGGGATAACACAATGGTGGAATACACTGCTGCAGAACAGAATAAAGAGAAAAATAATGAAAAAAAATGAAGACAGACTAAGATACCTCTGAGACAACATTAAATACAACAACATTCACATTATAGCAGCCTCAGAAGAATAAGAGAGAGAGAAAGGACCCAAGAAAATATTTTAAATGATTATAGTCATAAATTTCCCTAACATGGGAAAGGAAATAGCCACCCAAGTCCAGGAAGTGCAGAGGTCCCATACAGGATAAACTCAAGGAGAAATATGCTGAGAGACATAATAATCTAATTGGGAAAAATTACAGACAAAGAAAAATTATTGAAATCAACAAGGGAAAAATGACAAATAACATTCAAGAGAACACCCATATGGTTAACACCTGATTTCTCAGCAGAAACTCTACAAGCCAGAAGGGAATGGCATGATATACTTAAAGTGATGAAAGGGAAGGACCTACAACCAAGATTACTCTACCTGGAAAGGATCTCATTCGGATTCGATGGAGAAATCAAAAGCTTTCCAGACAAGCCAAATCTAAGAGAATTCAGCACCACAAAACCAGCTCTACAACAAATTTTAAAGGAACTTCTCTAAGTGGGAAACATAAGAGAAGAAAAGGACCTACAAAAACAAACCCCCCAAATTAAGAAAATGGTAATAGGAACATACATATTGATAATTACCTTAAATGTGAATGGATTATATGCTCCAACCAAAAGACACAGACTTGCTGAATAGATATAAAAGCAAGACCCATATATATGCTGTCTACAAGAGACCCACTTCAGACCTAGGGACACATACAGACTGAAAGTGAGGGGAGAGAAAAAGATATTCCATGCAAATGGAAAGCAAAAGAAAGCTGGAGTAGCAATTATCATATTAGATAAAATAGACTTTAAAATAAAGAATGTTACAAGAGACAAGGAAGGACACTACATAATGATCAAGGGATCAATCCAAGAAGAAGATATAACAATTATAGATATATATTCACCCAACATAGGAGCACCTCAATACATAAGGCAACTGCTAACAGCTATAAAATAGGAAATCAACAGTAACACAATAATAGTGGGGGATGAAAACACCTCACTTACACCAATGGACAGATCATCCAAACAGAAAATTACTAATGAAAGCACAAGATTTAAATGACACAGTAGACCAGATAGATTTAATTGATATTTATAGGACATTCTATTCAAAACCAGCAGATTGCACTTTCTTCTCAAGTGCATATGGAACATTCTCCAGAATAGATCACATCTTGGGTCACAAATCAAGCCTCAGTAAATTTAAGAAAACTGAAATCATATCAAGCATCTTTTCTGACCACAACACTATGAGATTAAAAATCAATCACAGGGGAAAAAAAAACGTAAAAATCGCAAACACATGGAGGCTAAACAATATATTACTAAATAACCAAGAGATCACTTAAGAAATCAAAGAGGAAATCAAATAATACTTAGAGACAAATGACAATGAAAACACAATGATCAAAAACCTATGGGATGCAGCAAAAGCAGTTCTAAGAGGGAAGTTTATAGCTATACAAACCTACCTCAAGAAACAAGAAAAATCACAAATAAACAATCTAACATTACACCTAAAGGAACTAGAGAAAGAAGAACAAATAAGATGCAAAGTTAGAAGAAGGAAAAAAATCATAAAGATGAGAGCAGAAATAAATGAAATAGAAACAAAGTAAACAAATGCAAAGATCAATAAAACTAAAACCTGATTCTTTGAAAAGATAAACAAAATTGACACATGATTAGCCAGACTCATCAAGAAAAACAGGGAGGAGACTCAAATCAATAAAATTAGAAATGAAAAAGGAAAAGTTACAATGGACACCACAGAAATACAAAGCATCCTAAGAGACTACTACAGCAACTCTATGCCAATAAAATGGACAACCTGGAAGAAATGGACAAATTCTTAGAAAGGCATAACCTTCCCAGACTGAACCAGGAAGAAATAGAATATATGAACAGACCAACCACAAGTAATGAAATTGAAACCATGATTAAAAATCTTCCAACAAACAAAAGTCCAGGACCAGATGGCTTCACAGGTGAATTCTATGAAATATTTAGAGAAAAGCTAACACCCATCTTTCTCAAACTCTTCCAAAATAATTGCAGAAGATGGAAAACTCCCAAACTTATTCTATGAGGCCACCATCACCCTGATACCCAAACCAGACTAAGATACTACCAAAAAAGAAAATTACAGACAAATATCACTGATGAATATAGATGCAAAAATCCTGAACAAAATACTAGTAAAAAGAATCCAACAACACATTAAAAGGATCATACACCATGATCAGGTGAGATTTATGTCAGATATGCAAGGATTCTTCAATATACACAAATCAATCAATGTGATACACCATATTAACAAATTGAAGAATAAAAACCATATGATCATCTCAAGAGATGCAGAAAAAGCCTTTGACAAAATTCAACACACAGTTATGATAAAAACTCTCCACAAATTCGTCATAGAGGGAACCTACTTCAACATAAGAAAGGCCATATATGACAAACCCACAGCAAATATTCTCAATGGTGACAAACTGAAAGTATTTCCTCCAAGATCAGGAACAAGACAAGGATGTCCATTCTCACCACTATTATTCAACATAGTTTTGGAAGTCCTAGACATGGCAATCAGAGAAGGGAAAGAAATAAAAGGAATACAAATTGGAAAAGAAGAAGTAAAATTGTCACTGTTTGCAGGTGACAATATACTATACATAGAGAATCCTAAAGATGCCACCAGAAAACTACTAGAGCTAATCAATGAATTTGGCAAAGTTGCAGGATAGAAAATTAATGCACAGAAATCTCTTTCATTCCTATACACTAATGATGGAAAATCTAAAACAGAAGTTAAGAAAACACTCCCAATTACCATTGCAACAAAAAGAATAAAATATCTAGGAATAATCCTACCTAAGGAGAAACAACACCTGTATGCAGAAAACTATAAGACACTGATGTAAGAAAGTAAAGATGATACCAACAGATGGAGAGATATACTATGTTCTTGGATTGGAAGAATCAATATTGTGAAAATGACTATACTACCCCAAACAATCTACAAATTCAATGCAATCCCTATCAAATTACCAACGGCATTTTTTATGGAACTAGAACAAAAAATCTTAAAATTTCTATGGAGACACAAAAGACCCTGAATAGCAAAAGCAGTCTTGAGGGAAAAAACATGGAGCTGGAGGAATCAGACTCCCTGACTTCAGACTATACTACAAAGCTACAGTAATCAAGACAATATGGTACTGGCACAAAAACAGAAATATAGATCAAGGGAAGAGTGTAGAAAGCCCAGAGTTAAACCTACACACCTATGGTCAACTAATCTATGACAAAGGAGGCAAGGATATACAATGGATAAAGAGAGTCTCTTCACTAATTTGTACTGGGGAAACTGGACAGCTACATGTAAAAGAATGAAATTAGAACATTCCCTATCACCATACACAAAAAGAAACTCATAATAGATTAGGGACCTAAATATAAGACCAGACACTCTAAAACTCTTAGAGGCAAACATAGGAAGAACATTGTTTGACAGAAATCACAGCAAGATCTTTTTTGATCCACCTCCTGGACTAATGGTAATAAAAACAAAAATAAACAAATGGGACCTAATGAAACTTAATAGCTTTTGCACAGCAAAGGAAACCATAAACAAGATGAAAAGACAACCCTCAGAATGGGAGAAAACATTTGCAAATGAATCATCAGACAAAGGATTAGTCTCCAAAATATATAAACAGCTCATCCAGCTCAATATTAAAAAGACAAACAACCCAATTTAAAAATTGGCAGAAGATCTCAATAGACATTTCTCCATAGAAGACATACAGATGGCCAAGAACACTTAAAAAGATGCTCAACATCACTAACTATTAGAAAATTTCAAATAAAAACTTCAATCAGCTATCATCTCACAGCAGTTAGAATAGGCATCATCAGAAAATCTACAAACAAGAAATGCTGGAAAGGTTGTGGAGAAAAGGGAACCCTCTTACACTGTTGGTAGGAATGGAAATTGATAGAGCCACTATGGAGAACAGTATGTAGGTTCCTTGAAGAACTAGAAAAAGAATTACCATATGACCCAGCAATCCCAGTACTGGACATATACCCAGAGAAAACCATAATTCAAAAAGACACATGCACCCCAATGTTCATTGCAGCACTATTTACAATAGCCAGGTCATGTAAGCAACCTAAATTCCCATTGACAGATGAATGGATAAAGAAGATGTCATACATATATACAATGGGATATTACTCAGCCATAAAAAGGAATGAAATTGAGTCATTTGTAGAGCTGCGGATGCATCCAGAGTCTATCATACAGAGTGAAGTAAGTCAGAAAGAGAAAAACAAATATTGTATATTAACACATATATGTAGAACCTAGAAAATGGTACCGTTGAACTGGTTTGCAGAGCAGAAACTGAGACACAGAATTAGAGAACAAACGTATGGACACCAAGGCGGGAAGCGGCGGAGGGTGGGGGTTGTGGTGTGATGAATTGGGAGATTGGGATTGAGGTGTATACAATCATGTGTATAAAATGGATGACTAATAAGAAAATAAATAAATAATAAAAAAATACAATTCATTTATTTATTCTAACATTTTGTTGGTCATGAATTTTGGATTTTCTACACATAATATTATGTCGTCTGCAAACGGTGACAGTTTTACTTCTCTTCAAATTTGGATGCCTTTTATTTCTTTTCCTTGTCTAATTTGTGTGGCTAAGCCTTCCAATACTATGTTAAATAGAAGGGGCAAGAGTGTGCACCCTTGTCTTATTCTTGATTATACAGGAAAATCTTTCAGTATTGAATATGATGTTAGCTGTGGGTTTGTCATAAATGGTCTTTATTACATTGAGTTATTTTCCCTAAACATCCACTTAGATAAGAGTTTTTGTCATGAATAGATGGTGGGGATGATTATCTATTCTACTTATTTCTACTGTGATCTTTATTATTTCTTTCCTTCTGCTGACTTTGGGCTTTTTTTGTTCTTACTTTTCTAATTCATCTAGATGTTAGATTAGGTTGTTTCTTTGTGATTTTTCTAATTTCTTGCTCTAGGCTTGTATCACTATAAATTTCCTTCATAAATAAATTTTGTCAAATACTTTTTCAGCATTTTTGAGATAATCATGCAATTTGTATCCTTCCTTTTGTTAATATGGTGTATCACTTTGGTTGATTTGTGGCGATTGAAACTTCCTTGCATCTCTGGTATAAATCTCACTTGATCATGGTGTATGGTCCTTTTTATATTATGCTGAATTCATTTTGTTAATATTTTGTTCAGGAATTTTGCATCTACATTGGTCATAGGTATTGGCCTGTAATTCTTTTTTTTTTTTGGTAGTGTCTTTGTCTGGTTTTGGTATCAGGGTAATGGTACCTTTGCAGAATTAATTTGGAAGTGTCACCTCCTCTTCAGTTTTTTAGAATAGTTTGAGGGCAGGCATTAGCTCATCTTTATATGTTTCGTAGAATTCCCTGTGAAGCTGTCTAGTCCTGGACTTTTGTTTCCTAGTAGTTTTTTTCACTCTTTATTAAATTTCACAGCTAGTGACCAGATTATTTGATTTCTTCAGTGATCCATTGGTTGTTTAGTAACAAATTGTTTAGCTTCCATGTGTTTGTGTGTTTTATAGCTTTTTTCTTGTAGTTATTTTCTAATCTCATAATGTTTTCATTGGAGAAGATGCTTGATATGATTTCAGTTTTCTTAAATTTATTGAGGCTTGCTTTTTGGCCCAGCATGTGATCTATCCTGGAGAAAGTTCCACGTTCACTTGAGAAAAATGTGTGTTCTGCTGCTTTCAGATGGAATGCTCTATAAAGATCAATTAAGTCCATCTGGTCAAATGTGTCATTTAAAGGCTGTATTTCCTTATTGATTTTCTCTCTGGATGGTCTGTCCATTGGTGTAAGTGGGGTGTTAAAGTCCCTTACTATTATTTTGTTACTATTGATTTCTCCTTTAATGGCTGTTACCATTGGCCTTATATATATAGGTGCTCCTATGCTGAGTGCATATATATTTACATTTGTTATATCTTCTTATTGAATTGATCTCTTGATCTATATGTAGTGTCCTTCTTGTCTCTTGTAACAATCCTTATTTTAAAGTCTACTTTGTCTGATATGAGTATTGCAACTCCAGCTTTTTTTGGATTTCCACTGAATACCTTTTTCCATCCGTTCAGTTTCAGTCCTCACTTTCAGTATGTGTCCCTAGATCTGAAGTTGGTCTCTTGTAGACAGCATATATACAGATCCTGTTTTTGTATCCATTCAGCCAGTCTATGTCTTTTGGTTGGAGCATTTAATTCATTTACATTTAAGGTAATTATTAATATGTATTTTCTTATTGCCATTTTGTTAATTGTTTAGGATTTGTTTTTGTAGATCTTTTTTCTTTCCTTCCTCTTTTGTTTTCTTATCTTGTGATTTGATGACTATCTTTAGAGTTGTATTTGGATTACTTTTTCTTTTTTGCATGTGTATCTATTGTAGATTTTTGGCTTGCAGTTCCCCTGAAGTTTTGATATAGCAAATATGTCAATATTGTACATAAATACAATATTGTTTTAAATTGCTGCTATCTTCATTTCTAATGCATTTCCAATATTCTGCATTTGTACTCTCCTGTTCTCACAATTGCTACTTTGGTATATTTGTGTGTGGATGATTTCCTCCCTTTACTGTATGTTTGCCTTTACTGGTGAGTTTTCCCATTTGAAATTCTCTTGTTTCTAGTTGTGGCCTTTTCTGCTGATTTTATGGTATTGAATTCTCTTAGCGTCTGCTTGTCTTTAAAGCTTTTTATTTCTCTGTTGAATGTAAATGGGAGTCTTGTTGGGTAGAGTATTCTTGGTTGTAGGTACTTCCCTTTCATCACTTTAAAAATATGGTGCCACTCCCTTCTGGCCTGCAGAATTTCCACTGAAAAGTCAGCTGATAACCGTTTGGAGATTCCTTTGTATGTTACTTGTTGCTTTTCCCTTGTTGCTTTTAATATTTTCTCTTTGTCTTTAATTTTTGTTAATTTGATTAATATGTGTCTTGGCATGTTCCTCCTCAGGTTTATCCTGCATGGGACTCTTTGCTCTTCCTGGACTTGACTGAGTATTTCCTTTCCTGTATTAGGGGCTCCTATGGAGTCACTGCTTTTCCCTGGGTCCCAGTGCACATGAAATCCTGTGTGCACCCACCAAGAGTGGAGTCAGTGTTTCCCCTAGTCCTGTGCAGCTCCTGCACTCAAGCCCCACTGGTCTTCAAAGCCAAATGCTCTGGGAGCTCCTCTTCCTGATGTCAGACCCCCAGGCTTGGGAGCCTTATGTGGGGCTCAAAACCCTCACTCTTGTGTGAGAGTCTCTCCAATATAATTATTTTCCAGTTTAGTTTCCTGTGTGTAGCCCACCCAGCAGGTATGGAATTTGATTGTGCCCCTCCTGCCATACTGTTGTGGCTTCTTTGTCTTTGGATGTAGAATATCTTTTTTGGTAGGTTTGAGTCTTTTTTGTCAATGGTTGTTCAGCAGTAGTTTTGATTTTGTTGTTTTTATGAAAGGAGGTGAGCTCAAGTCCTTCTAGTCCACCATCTTGTCTCCTCCTCCACTTGTTGAGGTATTTTCTGATTTCCTCTTTGATTTCTTTATTGACTAATTGTTATTTTAGTAGCATATTGGTTATGGTTTTCCCATTTTTCTTCCTGCAATTAACATGTAGTTTCATATTTTTGTGGTCAGAAAAGATTCTTGCTATAATTTACATCCTCTTAAATTTGTTGAGACATTTTTGTCACATTGCATATGATCCACCCTAGAGAAAATTTCATGTGCACTTGAGAGGAATAAGTATTCTGTTTTGGGATGGAATGTACTATAAATATCTATTAAGTCTGACAAGTCTAATTTGTCATTTAATCCCATTGTTTCCTTACTATTTTTGTCTGGGTGATCTGTCTACTGATGTAAGTAGGGTGTCTACTGTTATTGTTTTATTGTCAATGTCTGTTAATATTTGCTTTGTAAATTTACGTGCTCCTATATTAGGTACATATATGTTAACAAATGTTATATCTCTTCTTGATTGATCCCATTATCATTATATAATACCTTTCTTTGTGTTTTGCTATAGACTGTGTTTTAAATATGAGTATTTTTGTCTGATATGAGTATTTTCACTCCTTTTTTGTTGTTTCCGTTTGCATGGAATATAATTTACCTTCCCTCACTTTTAGTCTGTTTGTGTCATTGACTCTGTAGTGAGTCTTTTGGAGGTAGCATATAGATGGGTCTTGTTTTTGTTTGTTTGTTTTTCTTTTCCAATCAGCCACACTATGGCTTTTGACTAGAGCATTTAGTGAATTGATATTTTAAGTGATTATTAATAAGTATGTACTTATTGCCATTTTGTTCTTTCTTTTCTGGTTGTTTTTTTAGCTCTTCTCCGGTCTTTTCTTCATTTTGTTTCTTTGCTTGTGGGTTCTTTAAGTATGTATTCATTTTTTCTCTAGTTTTTGCATACCTATTGTAGGTTTTTGATATGTGGTTACAATGGGGCTCTTATATGTTAATCTATAACTATATCTACTTGTTTTAAACTAATACTCATTTAAGTTCAAACACATTCTAGAAGATCAACATATTTTACTTCCCTCCCTCACTTTTTGTGTTTTTGATGTCATATTTTACATCTTCATGTCTATCCCGTAAATGTTCACTGTAATTATAGTTGATTTTATAATTTTAGTCTTTTAATCTTTGTACTAGCTTATTCAACATTTACTATATATTTACCTTTATGAATGGGATTTTTCCTTTCCTATAAATTATGATTTCTTTGTAGCTGTTTCTTTTGCCCTTAAATAAGATGCTTTAACACTTCTTTTAAGGTCAGTTTAGTATTGATGAGCTCTTTTAGTTTCTGCTTGTCTGAGAAGTTATTTATTTCTCCTTCAATTCTGAATGGTAACCTTGCTAGGTAGTGCATCCCATGTTGTAGATTTTTCCATTTAAGCACTTTAAATATATTATACCATTCTCTTGACTTGGAAGTTTCTGCAAAAAAACAGTTGATAAACTTATGGGAGTTTCCTGGTACATGACCCTGTTTTTATCTTGGTGCCTTTGAAATCATCCCTTTAACTTTTGCCATTTAATTATGATATGTCTTGGTTTAGGTCTCTTTGGTTTCATTTGTTTGGGACTCTCTGTGCTTTCTATACCTGGAAATCTGTTGAGTTCTGCAGCTTAGGAAGTTTCCAGCCATAATTTAATCAAACATGTTTTCTAATCCTTTCTCTCTCTTTCTCCTGGGACCCCTATAATGCAAATGTTAGTACACTTGATGTTGTCTCAGAGGTCCCTTAAACTACCCTCATTTTTTAATATATTTTTCTTTTTGCTGTTCTGATTCGATGATTTCCATCATTCTGTCATCCAAATCACTTATATATTCTTCTGTATCACCCAGTCTGCTGTTAAATTCCTTCTAGTGTATTTTTTAGTTTAGTCATTGTATTAGTGCTAATTGTTACTTTTATTCTTCAGTTTCTTGTTAAAATTATCACTGTGTTCATCTATTCTTTTCTGAAGTACAGTTGGCATTCTTTACTAACGCTTTGAACACTTTATCTCGTGAATTATTTATACTGTTTCTTTTTTCAAGATTTTTTCTTTTTCTTTCATTTGCAACATATTGCTCTGCCTTCTCATTTTGTTTAACTTTCTCTGTCTCTATGAAATTAGGTCAAATAGTTACCTATCTGACTTGAAGGGGTGTCTCTGTGTGGGAGTGTCCCTATACAATCTATGTGTCCCCAGTGGCTTTGAAAGGAGAACTGGATCTGATGTGAGCACAGGTTACTTTTCCCTCTGGGGTGTGTTGGTAGCTATCACCTTGGTGGAATGTAGGGTTGATATGGAGGGGCTAGAGCCAGTGCCAGGTATGAGCTGGGGCTTCTTCTGTACTCAGTGGCAGTCATCACCGTATTCGGAGTGGGGTCTGGTCCCAAAGGGTTGATGCAGAATTACTGAGGATCAGGTCCAAGCCCTTGAATTTTGTGCACTCCTGCTGGCAACAGCATCTCTGCCCTAGTGGATAGCAGAGCTGAAGCAAGCGGTGGTGGACTAGGTGTTCAGTGCAGGCCAGAATGTGTAATAGGGTGATCTCAGAATGCCATTCAGAGTCCCTAATCCACCATCTCCATATGGGTGCCAACACTGCCTTCCTTTGCCCTGTTCAGAAACAGCACTGGGTTTGACCTGGCTCTGTCTCCCCAGGTGTGCACCCTCTACTAAGTAGCAGCACATTTGCTCCAATGGAGAACATAATTGGAGCAAAGGGGGCTGGAGCAGGTGTCTGGATTAAGCTGGGGCACATACTGGGAAGTCAGTCAGATCCCCAGGCAGCTTTCAATCTGTTGCCTTTGCATGTGCACTGGTAAGGCTGCCTTCACCTTGTTCAAAGGCAGGGTCAGTCTAAGATATCTCAATTCTCTCTAAGCATACACACTCTCCTTTGGCCAACAGCAACCATCACCCTAGTAGAGAGCTGACTGGAATAAGAAGAGCTGCTGCAGGTGCCAGGTGCTGGATAGGGTGTGGCTAGGGTGATTGCAGGAAACTGGCCAGAGTTCTGAGAAGTTTTCAATCTGCTTCCTCTGCTTTGATCTTGGTGAGTAATTAAGCACAAATCTATATTTTCATTAGCAGAGTGTCCGTTTCTTACAGTCATCTGGTAAGTCCCACTGATTGTCAAACCAGCTGAGGAGACTCATCTTCCTGCTGTGGGACCCCATGTCCGGGGTTCCCAATATGTATGTGGCTTGAACCCCTCACTCACCACAGAGGATCCCCAAGCCTGCGAGAGCTCCCTCCTCTTCTGTGACCCCTGCTAAGGGCACAAGTCCTGACCTGATCAATTCTCCTCCCTTCCTACCTGATTCCCTGTGGATCTTTCTTTACAGACTTAGTTGTAGAAAAGCCTTTCTGTCAGTCTCCAGATTTTTTCAGTGAGTTGTTCCTTATGTAGATGCATTTTTTATGTGTTCATGGGGGGAGGTGAGTTGAGCATCCTCTTACTTTACCATCTTGATCTCCCTCCTTGTTTGAAGTGTTCACTTATTACATTAAACTATTTAAATTAGAGATTTTTTTTTTGTTTTGATGCACATCAACAGAGGTGATTATATAGTTGTTCTGCACAAGTTTTGTTCAGCTTGCTTTCCTATTGTTAGAGCACAGATGTTCTGAACTCACAGTGAAAAAAATCATAGATTACAGGAATGTGTCATTGTTCTCATTCTCCTGTTTTTCTTCCGCCTCTTTTTCCTCTGTTTTCTTCTCTTCGTTATCTCCTTTCTTTCTTTACCAGTGATATTACTGGCTACCTACCACAAGCTAGATTCTGAGGATAAAGAAAATATAAGAAAGACATGCTAAAAAACAATTCACCAATTTAACACAAGTACAAAAATGCAACTAAATACTAAGGAAAGGGCAACTGTAGATATTATAATAAATCCAATTAGAGCAACAATTTTAACCCATTTCTTAGTAAAGGTGGACACACACAAACACCTTGAAAACTTATTTTTACATTAAGGTAAAAACTTTATAGGGTATAAAATATAATATAATTTAAAATACCAAGAAGAATGTGATAGTAGCTTCAGGCTGGCCTTTAAACTTCAAAGGTATCTTGTCAATGTACTTTGACATTAAGATAAACTTATTAGAGATACTGATATAAGATTTTTCTGGATGACTTAAGGTTAGAATTCTGAGTGACATTCAATCTCACAAGAGAAATGACAATAACATTACTCTTTAACAGGCATAAATTATAGAAGCATAGAATAAATGGTATAGAGGAATCATAAATGTAATTTATATATAGATGTGCAATAAATATATACAATAAAACATTGGAGCATAAATAAAAGTAAACTAAATAACATTAGAACACTGGCATTTGATCAGTAATGGCCAATGGTCGAGATTCAAGTTTGGCAATCTCTCTTTTTTTTTAAAAAAAATAATTAATTATTATTTTTTTGGCTGTGTTGGGTCTTTGTTTCTGTGCGAGGGCTTTCTCTAGGTGCGACAAGCGGGGGCCACTCTTTATTGCGGTGTGCAGGCCTCTAACTATCGTGGCCTCTCTTGTTGTGGAGCACAGTCTCCAGACATGCAGCCTCAGTAGTTGTGGCTCACGGGCCTAGTTGCTCCACGGCATGTGGGATCTTCCCAGACTAGGGTTTGAACCCGTGTCCCCTATTGGCAGGCGGACTCTCAACCACTGCGCCACCAGGGAAGCCCTGGTAATCTGTCTTAAAGGAATAATTCAAAATAAGGAAAATAATATTTTAATGCTACATTCCTACCACTGGAGACATCCTGAGCTCAATATCCACTCCATAATAGCAATGAGATCAACTCCAAGGGCATTTTGGGGCCATAATATTAAAGGGAATTGGTGCTAAAGTAGGAAGAGAAATTCATTAAAACTCTGATTTCTTCATTGTGCTTTCTCTATGAAATATTTCATGTTGGTTTCCTTCTCTGGAATATAATGCTCCATTTATTTATTGAAAAAGTCTAAGTCAAATGAAACAAAATTAGTTATGTTCTAAGCCTTAGGAAGAAATCCTCTTATTTCTCTTACTATGATATTTTTCAGTATTAATTTTCTTTGCTTTTGTTCCCTCTCCCCTCCACTGGGGCTAATTTGGGGTATGGATCTTAAAGAAAAAGATTCAAGAATATCTAGGGTAAATATTCAAATATTGACACATGAACAAATACAGATATTCATGATAAATGTAATCAATAGGTAGGAGTGTTAGAAGTCAGAATTCTCAAAGAGTTAACAAGGTTCCTGAGAAGTATATTTACCTTGAAGCAAACAGTCCGACTTCATTAGCCAGATAGCTAAAGCTCCTAAACAATAATTAAAATTGTTTTCATACTGTTATAGTCACAGTGGAAACTAAATGATTCTGTAGAATTTTAGAGCTCCAACCACCTGAATTTGAGACTTTTTCAATAAATGAGCTTAACACATAGGGAGGGAGATTATCTCTCTTATTTCACACTATATTGTCTAGTTGACATGATATTTTACATTTCAAGAGTGTATTTTACTGACTGCAAATTCCTACACAATCCAAGTTAGTCAGAAAAGAGAGCTCTAGACCTGCTAGTCTAAAGGCTGCAGTCACATCAGTTTCAATCACTATGAACTTCTGAAACAGCATACAACAACCTGGTTGATTTGTGGACTTACTTATGTCACCCTTGGGGATTCCCAGAAACACTCAAAGGAGGGAATTGTTCAAATATCTAGAATTTTTCATGAATATCTGAGCTTTAGATTCTTAAATCCTAGTGCACATTCTTAACCCTCTCTATTTCCACCTCTCTACCTCTCCTGAGATATTATTAGCAAGTAGTGCTCTGAAGATAGTCTGAAAATGTTTACTACAGTGGTTTAAAATTTTATTGTCTTTTTGGTTATAGTAATTCTGACAGGTGTGTGAAATGATATCTGCAAATGGTTTTGATTTGAATTTTCCTGGTAATTAGTAACGTTGAGCATCTTTTCATGCGCCTATTGGCCATCTGTATGTCTTCTTTAGAAAAATGCCTATTTGTGTCCTCTGTCCATTTTTAAATCCAGTTGTTTGTGATATTGAGTTGTATGAGTTCTGCATATAGTTTGGATATTAACCCTTTATTGGACATATCATTTGCAAATATCTTCTCCCATTTAGTAGGTTGCATTTTCATTTTGTTGATCGTTTCCTTCACTGCCCAAAAGCTTTTAAGCTTGCTTAGGTCTTTTTGTTTATTTTTGCTTTTTTTTTCCTTTGCCTGAGGAGACATATTCAAAAAAAAATTGATATGTCAAAGAGTGTACTCTCTATGTTTTCTTCTAGGAGTTTTGTGGTTTCAGATCTTACATGTAAGTCTTTAAACAATTTTGAGTTTATTTTTGGATATGGCAGGAGGAAATATTCTAGTTTTATTATTTGACATGTAGCTGTCCAGCTTTCCCAACACCACTTATTGCAGAGACTTTTCCCCCATTGTATATTCTTGACCTCTTTATCATAGATTAATTGACCATATGTGTATGGGTTTATTTCTGGGCTCTCTATTCTGTTCAATTGATCTATGTGTCTGTTTTTGTGTCAGTACTATATTGTTTTGATTACTATAGCTTGTAGTATAATCTGAAGTCAGGGAGCATGATACCTCTAGCTTTGGTCTTTTTACTCAACCGACCTGGAGGGTATTATGCTTAGTGAAATAAGTCAAAGAGAGAAAGATAAATGCTGTATCTTTTCACTTATATGTGGAATCTAAAAAATAAAACAAGTAAATTAATATAACAAAACAGAAACAGAGTCCCAGATACAGAGAACAGACTAGTGATTATCAGGGTGGAGAGGATTAGGAGGAGGGGTAAAATAAGTGAATTGAATTAAGAGGTACAAACTACTAGGTATAAAATAAATGTTACAAGGATGTAATGTCCAGCACAGGGAATATAACCAATATTTTTTAATGACTTTAAATGGAGTAAAATCTATAAAAAAATATTGAATCACTATGTTATACACCTGAAATTAATATAATATTGTAAGTCAACTACATTTCAATGAATTAAAAAAAAAACTTATCATGAGAAAAAAAGTATTATTGATTTATGTAATACTTAATTATAATCACTATTGATTATAAAACAAAAAAATAAGGAATTGATGTTTTAGTAGAAAATGAGCTTAAATGTCCAGCAATAGGTGAGTAAAAAATTCACTCAATGAAATATGGTATAGTAATTAAAATGTTGGTTATGAAAACATTAAGATAGAAAATAACATTATATTTAAAAAGCAAAATTGTAGAGCATAGTTTCAATTATGAAGAAAATCATAGAAAATATACTCAATAGAAATATATCAAAATAGTTTAGGGTGGTAGAATAATGTTTGACACACTCAGGACTAGGTTCTCAAGCTATACACCTGCACACTGCCAGCTTGCCTCCCAATAGAGGACTCCACTGCCAGGCTCACACATGTGGCAGGAATGTGGTCATACGAGTGCATGTTCACAGCCAGTATCCAGGCAGTTGCTTGTGGACCTAGATCCAGCCTTGTGTCCTGTCACTGGCCTGCACCACTGGGCTCACCAGTATGTAGCCACTCCAGCTATTCACCTACAGGCCCCGTACCTAACTTTCCTCATTGGCCAGCTCTACAATGTGCCCATGGTGAAACCTCTAACCTCTGGGGTGCATTTGCCATATATATGATAAAGAGTTAATATTCAAAATATATAAGGAATGCATACAACTTAATAGCAAAAAATGCAAATATCCAGAGAAAAACTTGGTTCAAAAGTGTACATGAATCCCAATGTTTATTGCAGCAATGTTTATTAAAATAACCAAATCATGGAAGCAACTTAAATGTCCATTGACAGATGAATGAATAAAGAAGATGTGGTACATATATACAATGGAATATTACTCAGCCATTAAAAAGAATGAAATAATGCTATTTGCAGCAACATGAATGGACATGGAGATTATCATTCTAAGTGAAGCAAGTCAGACAGCGAAACACAAATATCATGTGATATCACTTATATGTGGAGTCTAAAAATAAAATTGATACAAATGAACTTATCTACAAAACAGAAACAGACTCACAGATGTAGAGAATGAACTTATTGTTACCAGGGGGAAAGGGGAGGGGGAGAGATAGCCTGGGAGTTTGGGATTAACAAGTACACACTGCTGTATTTAAAATAGATAGCCAGTGGGAACCTACTGTATAGCACAAGGAACTCTGCTCAATATTCTGTAATAACCTAAATGGGAAAACAATTTGAAAAATAATAGAAAATAAATAAATACATAAATAAAATGCAAATAATTTAATTGGAAAATGAGCAATGGACATGAATGAACATTTTTCCAAAGAAAAACAAATATTCCACAGGTACATGAAAGGTGCTTAACATTACTGTTCATCAGGGAAATGCAATCAGAAACACAATGAGATTTTAACTCACACCTGTTGGAATATTAATTATTAAAAGACAAGAAATAATAAATGCTGGTGAAAATGTAGAGAAAAGAGAACCTGGTATACTGTTGGTGGGAATATATATTAGCATAGTTGCTATGGAAAACAGTATGTAGTTTTCTTAAAAAAAAATAAAAAAGCAATATCATACAATGTTTGTCCTCCTCTGTCTGACTTAACTCAGTATGAGAATTTCTAGGTCCATCCATGTTGCTGCAAATGGTATTATTTTGTTATTTTTTTATGTCTGAGTAATCTTCCATTGTATATATGTACCACATCTTTTTTATCCATTCGTCTGTTGATGGAAATTTAGGTTGCTTCCATGTCCTGGCTACTGTAAATAGTACTGCAATGAATATTGGGGTGCATGTATCTTTTTGAATTATGGTTTTCTCCAGGTATATGCCCAGGAGTGGGATTGCTAGGTCATATGGTAGCTCTATTTTTAGTTTTTTAAGGGACTTCCATACTGTTCTTCATAATGGCTGTACCAATTTATATTTCCATCAACAATGTAGGAGGGTTCCTTTTTCTCCACACCCTCTCCAGCATTTATTGTTTGTAGAGTTTATGATGGTCAAAAATAGACCTACCTTATGATTCAATAATCCCACTTCTGTTTTTTTATCCCAAGGAAATAAAATTGGGATCTCATAGAGATATCTGCATCCCCATGTTTATTGCAGCATTATTCACAGTAGCCAAACTATGGAAACAGTATAAGTTCCAGTCAACAGAAAAATGGATAAAGAAGATGTGTTGTATGAAATATTATTCAGCCATAAAATAGAAGGAAATCCTCCCATTTGTGACAACATGGATGGACCTTGAGGGCATTATATTAAGTGAAATAGGTTAGAAAGAGAAAGACAAATACTGTGTGATCTCACTTATTTGTGGAACTATAAACATTGAAGTTATAGAAACAGAGAGAAAATAGATGGTTAATAGGGGCTTAAGGATATTCTGTATTAGACAGAAATGAAGTTCTACTTTTCTTTAAATTTTGGCAATAGAAGTCAGATTCAAATATCATAAAGCTAAGCATTATTTTTTTTAAGAATAATTAATTCTGGGGCTTCCCTGGTGGTGCAGTGGTTGGGGGTCCACCTGCCAGTTCAGGGGACGTGGGTTCATGCCCCGGTCCGGGAGGATCCCACGTTCTGTGGAACGGCTGGGCCTGTGACCATGGCCACTAGAGCCTGTGCTCCACAATGGGAGAGTCCACAGCAGTGAGAAACCTGTGTACCACAAAAAAAAAAAAAAAGAAGAAGAAGAAGAATTAATTCTGTTCTTTAGAAGGAAGCCTAACAAAACAGAAAATCACTAGCTAAACTCTTGGGATACAAATTATTCAAAACCTTATCACTAATAAAGATAAACATATAGGCAACTTCATTAATGGCTTTTAATTAATTAAGTAATTACATAATCTATAGTGAGCCCCACCAGACTTAACGGTATGGGCTGTGTCAGTGATTTCAATCATTCCTAGAGATATTAATTTAATTAATATGGGGTAGGAAATTAAGGCTTTAAAAAAGTCTCCAGGTAATTTAATACACAACAAAGTTTGAGAAAATAGGACTTGAGAAATCAAACATTAAAAATAAAATATTTGTGTCTTACACCCACACAGCAAAATTTTGAGGGTGTATTCTATATACATCATATAATTCCAGTAGTGTTCTATAGGACCTATTGGAAACAACCCAATCCAAAAATGGGCAGAAGACCTAAGTAGACATTTCTCCAAAGAAGATATACAGATTGCCAACAAATACATGAAAGGATGCTCAACATCACTAATCATTAGAGAAATGCAAATCAAAACTACAATGAGGTATCACGTCACACCAGTCAGAATGGCCATCATCAAAAAATCTACAAACAATAAATGCTGGAGAGGGTGTGGAGAAAAGGGAACCCTCTTGCACTGTTGGTGGGAATGTAAATTGATACAGCCACTATGGAGAACAGTATGGAGGTGCCCTAAAAAAACTAAAAATAGAACTACAATACGAGCCAGCAATCCCACTAGTGGGCATATACACTGAGGAAACCATAATTCAAAAAGAGTCATGTACCACAATGTTTACTGCAACTCTACTTACAATAGCCAGGACATGGAAGCAACCTAAGTGTCCATCAACAGAAGAATGGTTAAAGAAGATGTGGTACATATATACAATGGAATATTACTCAGCCATAAAAAGAAACAAAACTGAGTTATTTGTAGTAAGGTGGATGGACCTAGTCTGTCATACAGAGTGAAGTAAGTCAGAAAGAGAAAAACAAATACTGTATGCTAACACATATATATGGAATCTGAGGGGGAAAAAATGGTTGTGAGGAACCTAGGGGCAGGATGGGAATAAACACACAGACCTACTAGAGAATGGACTTGAGGACACGGGGAGGGGGAAGGGTAAGCTGTGACAAAGTGAGAGAGTGGCATGGACATATATACAGTAGTAAATGTAAAAAGGATAGCTAGTGGTAAGCACAGGGAGATTACATAGCACAGGGAGATCAGCTCAGTGCTTTGTGACCACCTAGAGGGGTGGGATAGGGAGGGTGGGAGGGAGGGAGATGCAAGAAGGAAGAGATATGGGGATATATGTATATGTATAGCTGGTTCACTTTGTTTTAAAGCAGAAACTAACACACCATTGTAAAGCAATTATGCTCCAATAAAGATGTTAAAAAAAAAAAAAGAATCTGCTTTGTTTTATAATGTATCTTTCATGATTTTTCAAATAATCACACAGGTGAAATAACATTTATTCAGAGCCATTACAGACCCACTTTATTCTTAAAAGAACCTAATTAGTAGGCATTATTACAACCATTTTCCAATTAGATAACTTGCCATAGATCATCCAATTACTATGAGAATAAGAAGTCTGGTGGTGTAGTCAAGATGTAACAACTTGAAACCAACATTTTTACTAAGAAACTGTCTATACCTTATAATAGAAATCAACCAGTCAAAGCAATATTGGACATCTGCATTTTACTGTCCATACACTCTTCAAACTCAGTGTGTACATGTGTGAATTCATATCCTAATCCCACATCCTTGCTTTACTTCCTGAATTCACTCTATACCATATAGACATTGGTTAATGACATTTACATCTATCAACACATCTAAATTAAAAATCTTAGTATCATCTTCAGTTCCCTATTTTCCCTCACTACCTCATTCCCAATATCAAATAAAATATCAGAACCTGTCAATCATAGCTAACAAATATATCTGATTGTCAGTGACTCATAGCCATCACTGCCTTTGCTTTCATCCCAGAATTCAAACTTTAAGACCCAAGCTATTTTTCTCCCACTGTTTCAAAATTTATTTTAATTCTTTGCAAGACTCATAGGATTGTGAGAACTAGGAGTTAATATACATAATAGGCCTAGAATGGGTTCCTAGTAAGATACTAATAAATTTGAGCTATTATTATTTTCTGCTAAAGAATTTCATGTAAATTCAAGTAGTTGAGGGATGTATAAAGAAGTTAGAAAAGATTTTATTTTTCTTTGCCTGTGAGAGTACATTCTACTAAGAATCTGAACTTTATGTGATATTTTCCTCTTGTCTTGGCTACAGTTATTGGAAGCCTTATTCTAAGAAAAGCAAAGCTGTCATCCCTGGCTCCTTATCAGTACAGCTCTATCACACAGAACCCATGTTCTCATTGTGACCCCATATGTAAGCCTGGCTCCCTTCCCTGAACCTACTTCTGGTCTTCTCTTTTTCATTCTCTGTCTGTATATACGTCAAGACTTTATTTCCCCTCTTCCCGTACTTCTAGATTGCCTTCCATTTCTGGGGCTATTATCTTATATTTGCAAATTCAGAGGCTATTTCAATAGAACTTGTTTCCCTCTTTTTCCTCCATTCTTACCCTAGATTACTTTAGCTTCACATTACAGTGGGAATTGCAGGGCATTTCTATGTTAATTGATTTTTACATGTGGCCATGAAAGAAATGAGATCATCATTATCTTCATCATCATCAACATCATCCTCATTAAAGTAATTTAATATGCACTTAGAATTTGCGGAGTGTTTAAAATGTCCTCAGTACTTGATGAGAAACACCTCACTTAATCTTCACAGGAATATTAAAATGCAGGCAAAATTATTCGTTCATGTTATAGTTCAACAAACTGAAACTCAACAAAGTTATTTTCCCTAAAGCCAAAAATCTCAGATGCTACAATGGATGTGTGCTAGCACAGAAGTAGAAAATAAGGTGAGGATCCACTGGGGGTTGAAGAGGACCATCTATGGAGAGTAGTGGCCACAGACTCAAATGAGTGGGTCTAATACAGAAAATATTTTATTCTACCTTACCTACATGTAAATAAAATTAAGAGCATGGATGTGACTTTTGGTCTCAGTGATGCAGAGGTAAAGTGAGTAGTGGAAACAAGGGTGTCTGATGCAAGGCTCCAATCATAGACCAGTCTTTGTCATTGGCTGAAGATGAACTAACTTTGTGAGCTGGGGAATGAGTAGTGTTTTATATTGAGCATATTTATCCAGGTAATCTCAGTATTAACTAGTTCTATGATTGATTATGTTTTAGGTACTTTATGGTTGCAGTGTGGAAGTTGACCCTTTAGACAATGTTTTTGGCTTTGGTGAATGTTATTAGTCCAAACAAATAAATTTTTTAAAACATTTAAATGATACCTATTAATAGGAAGTTTGGAAAGTTGTGTGAAATTGGGCAAATGAAAGAAAATGGAAATGCATCCTTTTAAAAGGTATTTGTTAAGCAATAAGATTTGGGAATGTAGCTGATATGATACAGAATGGAGAATTCTAACTGAACAAATTTCTGCTGTGGTTACTTATTGTTCTTACCCAAAGTCAGAGGTACCAGGCCAAATTTTTTTAATGATCCTATTTTTTTTTCATTTGACTGTGGACAATTTGTCAAATATTAATGTATAGATGGACAAAGTTCAGCACATAGTCTATTTGCAAATATATTTGTACATATAGTATGTACTTTAACTTTTAATTTCAGATTTTTAAGAAGCTGAGTTAGTAGTTTGGACATGCTCTATTAAAATAAAGAAAAAGTATTTTCTTTATTATTTAAGAGTGTTAATTATATATCAACACATAAAAAGAGAAAGTAAAGGAAGATATGCTTAATTGTACCTGGTAGATCTTTTAAATTAATTGATGTATAGGAAATTCAAGAATTAATAGTAGAGGGGTGTATTATGATAATCTTCTGTTTGTCTGTTTATATATTTACTGGTGAGGAAGGTTTACAAATTTAAATACATAATCTGCTTTAGTTTTAAATATTCAATATTGCCATTTAAGACTTTGGCAGTCAAGTGGTCACATAAAAGTGAATGTTAATTCAGCCATTATACATGTATTAAGTGAAATTTATTAGGATGAAAGTAGCTTTCAGAATTGTTAAACTATTTTTTTTATTAGAAAGAAAGACTCTTAGTTCTTATTTACCTTTTAAGATGGACTATTGTAAGTCACAGCAATGAAAAGAAACAAGGCTCTATAAAAACCATTAAGGGGGATCAATTCTCTTCCAGAACATCTTGGATACTGGATAGTTCACTATGTCAATAAAAACATAACCACATCTCAAAGGATTTTCTTTTGTTACAGTGGCTCACAAATCTATGTGAAAGGCTTACACAGAGTCAGAAAACATACATGCTCTGTTTCTGTATTACCAATCTCTGAGCCCTGTAAACCATTTTTTACTCTAATTACTACAAAACAATGGGCAATGTTGGGATTAAGTTTAATTTCTACAAGTTTCTTTCCTCTATTATTTTGACACTGCAATGTCCATTATGCCATGTGGATAAGGAGTTGACAGTTCCAGGGTACCTAATCTTTAAATTTTCACTTTATTTCTTTACTGTTTTTATTACTGTTGCACATTCAGTTTCTATGGCAATAACATATCTCATATTTGCCAACTATAAAAGGAGAGTACAAATGACTGTTTGGTACATCTCAGAGTATTAATAAAATGATGTTTTAAAATGGTTTTATTATTACTTGCCTTCAAATTATACCATGCTACAATTATAGGTCAGGGTAAAACATCTTCACAAATTGTGTGATGAAAAAATTACCATAAGTTGATAAATTTTATTATAATTATAATAGTTCCAGTGAATCTTAACCTCAGAAATATTTGACCATTGCACTCAAAGATCCCTCTCTCTCTCTTCTTTTCTTCTTTCTTCCCTCTGTCCCTTTATCCTTCTTTCCCTTCCTCCTTTCCTTCCACCCTTTTTCTCTCTTTCATTGTTTGGAAGATAATTTTGCTAGAATTTTGGTATTTCAGATTTGGATAAGGGAGAGAACAAAATATATGAAGAATATTGAATGGGGATAATGTATTAACCATTTATGACAAGCCAGGACATTAGCTAGATACTTGTTTTTAGCATTAGCTAAATACATACTTTTATTTAATCTTCAAAACAACTTATATAGTAATACAATTCAGTTTTCTTGATGAGAAAGCTGAGGCTTAAAGAGGTTATGTAATTCACCGAAAGTTGGGACTTCCCTGGTGGCAAAGAATCTGCCTTACAATGCAGAGGACACAGGTTCAATCCCTGGTTAGGGAACTAAGATCCCACATGCTGTGTGGCAACTAAGGCCTTGTGCCACACCTACTGAGCTTGTGCACCTCAACTAGAGCCCACATGCTGGAAACTACAGAGCCTACATGCTCTGGAAGCCACACGCCACAACTACAGAGGACACATGCCCCAGAGCCTGTGTGCCACAACTAAAGAAGAGAAAAGCTGCAGGCCACAACTAGAGAGAAGTCCACGCACTGCAACAAAGAGCCTGCATGCCACAACTATGACCCGACACAGCCATAAATAAGTAAATAAATAAATATTTTTTTAAAATTCACCAAAAGTTGCAGAGTTAAAGTATGTCAGATGAATCAACCAAATTCTAGTATAGGTGATTCTAGATATGAAGTCTTAGACCAATGTAGTGTATATACATTGATGATATTCTTCAGGAAATCTAGAGAGCATTTCTTTTTTGACAGTTTTATGTACTTGATGACTGAATTAAGCAAGGCACATGATAACTACAGAATACAGCTAGATTGAAAAAAAATGAAATATTGCATAGAGAAAAAGGGTAAACCAATTTATTATTGTGTGATAACTATCTCCTGTTCATAGTCTACTTTAAAAAAATGGTTTAAGAATAAAATTAAAGATAATTAATGTAATTGGAATAATCTATGTTAGATATATTCCAGATTTCTGTTGTACTTTAACTACAATTAAATTCTGAAAAAATTTACTGATTTTTATTTTTCTCAGATAAGTATGTGAGTGAAATCAAGATGTCATCCAGATTGATCTGGGTTCACTAATAGGATCTTTTTAAAAACTATTTATTAAAGACATAAAAAACCAAAATGACAGCCTACAGAATGGGAGAAAATATTTACAAATAAAGCAACCGACAAGGGATTAATCTCCAAGTATACAAAGAGCTTATGCAGCTCAATATCAAAAAAAACCCAAATAACCCAATCAAAAAATGGGCAGAAAATCTAAATAGACATTTCTCCAAAGAAGACATAAAGATGACCAACAAACACATGAAAAGATGCCCAACTTCAAATTACCAATGGCGTTTTTCACAGAATTAGAACAAAAAATGTTACAAGTTGTATGGAAACACAAAAAGTCCTGAATAGCCAAAGCAATCTTGAGAAAGAAAAATGGAGCTGGAATAATCAGGCTGTCTGATTTCAGACTATACTATAAAGCTACAGTAATCAAGAGAGTATGGTACTGGCACAAAAACAGAAATATAGATCAATGGAACAGGATAGAAAGCCTAGAGATAAACCCACAGACCTATGATCACCTAATCTATGACAAAGGAGGCAAGAATATACAATGGAGGAAACACAGTATCTTTAATAAGTGGTGCTCGGAAAACTGGACAGCTACATGTAAAAGAATGAAACTAGAACATTCTTTAACACCATACACAAAGATAAATTCAAAATGGATTAAAGACCAAAATGTAAGGCCAGACACTACAAAACTCTTAGAAGAAAACATAGACAGAACAGTCTTTGACATAAATCGCAGTAACATATTTTTTGGCCCATCTCGAAGAGTAATGCAAATAAAAACAAAAATAAACAAATGGGACCTAATGAAACTTAAAATCTTTGCACAACAAAAGAAATCATAAAACAGATGAAAAGACAACCCTCAGAATGGGAGAAAGTATTTGCAAATGAAGCAACTGACAAAGGATTAGTCTCCAAAATATACAAAGAGCACATGCAGCTCAATATCAAAAAAATGAACAGCCCAATTCAAAAATGGGCAGAAGACCTAAATAGACATTTCTCCAAAGAAGACATACAGATGACCACCCAACACATGAAAGGATGCTCAACATCACTAATTATTAGAGAAATGCAAATCAAAACTATACTGAGGTATCACCTCACACTGGTCAGACTGGCCATCATGAAAAAGTCTACAAAGAGTAAATGCTGGAGAGGGTGTGGAGAAAAGGGAACCCTCCTACATTGTTGGTGAGAATGCAAATTTGTACAGACACTATGGAGAACAATATGGAGATTTATTTAAAAACTAAAAGTAGAGCTACCATATGACCCAGCAATTCCACTCCTGGGTCTTTATCCAGAGAAAACCGTACTTCAAAAAGACACATGCACCCCAGTGTTCATTGAAGTACAATTTACAATAGCCAAGACATGGAAGCAACCTAAATGTCCATTGACAGAAGAATGGATAAAGATGTGGTACATATATGTAATGAAATATTTCTCAGCCATAAGAAAATAATGAAATAATGCCACTTGCAGCAACATGAATGAACCTAGAGATCATCATACTAAGTGAAGTAAGTCAGACAAAAACAAATATCATATGATATCACTTATATGTGGAATCTAAAAAAAATGATACAAATGAACTTATTTACAAAACAGAAACAGATTCACAGACATAGAAAACAAACTAATGGTTACCAAAGGGGAAAGGTGGGGGGGAGGGTTACATTAGGAGTTTGGGATTAACATATCACACTACTGTATTCAACAAGGGCCTACTGTATAGCACAGGGAACTCTACTGAATACTCTGTAATAACGTAAATGGGAAAAGAATCTGAAAAAGAATGGATATATGTATATGTATAACTGAATCAATTTGCTGTACATCTGAAACTACCACAATATTGTAAATCAACTACTCTCCAGTATAAAATTGAAAAAAATTGAGATAGTAGCTGTAATAATTAAATGAACAGATTTAAATGCTAGAATTACAGTTTTTGCAGATATTTTGCATAATTTTATGTTCTTACATAAAACATTCACCATCTTTCCCAAGAATCATTTGGGAAGTAAGTAAGATTTTAATGTAATTCTGAAATATATAATTAAGTTAAATATGAATATATCTCCCTTTGTAGTACTTAATGGAGGAAGCAAAGTTTATAAGTAATTGAGAATTGCAGATTTGTCTCTTTTTTTAAATGAACAAAAACCCTATGAGGTTTTTGATGTTTGTTTTATTCTGAGGCCTTAGAAAATTACAATAAGTAGTAAGAATGATTTTAGAATTTCAGATACACTCAGATTTGTACATGGTTTTACTATTGATTATTTACTACTTTACTCTGTACTGTAGAGCAGTAAAGGAATCTGTAGATATTAGTGATGCCTGCAAAGTTTGTGTCATATATTGAGGCCTATTCATATCTCCTTGAGCTAAGAAAATAGTTTGTTTTCTGTAAAGAGAGGAAGTAGAGGGACAAAACCTTTAAATAATATTCCAAATGGTGGTGGCTTAATTTCATATTCTCTAAATGATTTCACTGTTGTTACTGTGTTGATCCTATTTTTGTAATTCTCTGATTAAAATTTTATTCGGCATTATCCTTGTCTGAAATTAAAGTCACAGACCATAGAAACATCCCTTTGTACCATCACTTACCTCTCCGCTCTACCTAGGAAAAGAGTGATTCGCATGTGATGCATTAGGGTTGTTTCTGGGGGAAAACCTTCACTATTCAAAGAGTTGAAGGGTTCTCTAAAATAGAAAAACGATTAGTTGTAAATTTCAAATAGCTGCAATTCTCCCCTTACCTCATTTGGCAGCTTAGATCCATTGCAAGCAAGTTTTAGTAAAATGATCTCACTTAGCTTTCAAAGTAATATAATTTCTCAGGGGCACTAATACTCTGTCAATTTTATAGCTGACTGCATCATTTTTATTATTCCTAAAAATGACTGGAGAGAGAGAGAGAGAAAGTGGAAGGGAAAGGAAAAGGGAAAGAGAAAGAGAAAGAGAAAGAAAGAGAAAGAGAAAGAAAAAGAGAAAGAGAAAGAGAATATTTGGTACATTTTAGGCACATTCTTAGGTGAACTCTTACTGGCATTTTCTCTCTTGCCTGGTTCTGCAGAGTAAGCAAGTTAATTCTTGCCTCAAAATCATTTTGTGAAAGGCTTACATCTTGACATCTGCTGAGTCATAACATCAAAAAGGCTTTCCCATGTTGATTGTAAGATAAATCATGTAGACTCTTTGGTAGTAGTATTGATTCTGCATTAATCACTGAATTCCCAGTGCAATTTTTCTAAAGTGTATGCACATGTTATTTCTTCCAGAAGGATGTGCCTTTATAGATATGAATGTAACACTGGTAAAGCTAAGTTTTTTATAATATCAAATTAAGCATATAATTTTTGGTTACCATTATTGTTGGTTGGTTTGCTTTACTTTGTTTTGGTTGATCCCCAATCTTTAGTATGCTAAAAAGTGTATTGTTTGAATTCTAAAATGCCATACATTATGAATACCAAAATCTCTGAGTTGATTCTCTAAGTTAATTATGTAAGTGGTGATGGTAAGATTCTCTTTAGCTGCTGTGATACTAACATACACTTGCTTCTTCACAGTCTCTACTATCATAGAAGAGGATAAACCCAGAATTTTGTTGTAAATTCAACATTTATAAAAGTAACAAAGGCAAGCCAATAGAAAATGTTTGCTTTCAACAAGTAAACTATCTCTTAATATATAAGAAATATTAGGTCTATTTTAAAGGCCTAACATTTAATGTTATAGATTTTATATGACTTCCTTTGGTCAAGGGGGAACACCTGATAAGTTTTACATTATTTATTTACTCTACTTATCATTATGGTAACTGAAGAGTTTTTGGAAACCAAATGTAAACAGTAGAATATTTAGCTTTTAATCAAGACATAGAAAGTCACAAGAGATTGTATCTTTTTCTCTAACAAAAAATAACAAGCCAAATAAACTACAAAAACATAGTTTCTCTAAGCCCATCCAAGAGTTCTACATGCAAAGAAGCCATGAAATGAACTTTAGAAAGTGATAAGTGTTTGTAAGAAAGAGAACCTGGACACATCTTTGGCAGAATGATAAGAGAATTAAGAATTTGCCATTAACCGGTGTAGGAAGAAACCAGCTGAAATTTTTATGTACTTTCTAATTATTTTTAAACATCTTTATTGCAGTATAATTGCTTTACAATAGTGTGTTAGTTTCTGCTGTATAACAAAGTGAATCAGCTATATGTATACATATATCCCCATATCCCTTCTCTCTTGCATCTCCTTACAACCTTCCCTAACACACCCCTCTATGTGGTCACAAAGCACTGAGCTGATCTCCTGTGCCATGCAGCTTCCCACGAGCTATCTATTTTATATTTTGTAGTGTATATGTGTAAATGCCTCTCTCTCACTTCATCCCAGCTTACCCTTCCCCCTCCCTGTGTCCTCAAATCCACTCTACATCTGCATCTTTATGCCTGTCCTGCCCCTTTAGAACAATTATTTTTTTCTTAGATTCCATATATATGT
Organism: Stenella coeruleoalba; assembly: GCF_951394435.1. Lineage (NCBI taxonomy): Eukaryota > Metazoa > Chordata > Mammalia > Artiodactyla > Delphinidae > Stenella > Stenella coeruleoalba. The sequence goes on along the minus strand of NC_137165.1, from coordinate 26,406,581 downwards.
GTCAGCATATAGTATTGGTTTCTCTTTTTCTGACATACTTCACTCTGTATGACAGACTCTAGGTCCAGCCACCTCACTACAAATAACTCAGTTTTGTTCCTTTTTATGACTTAGTAATATTCCACTGTATATATGTGCCACATCTTCTTTATCCATTCATCTGTCGATGGACACTTAGGTTGCTTCCATGTCCTGGCTATTGTAAATAGTGCTGCAATGAACATTGTGGTACATGACTCTTTTTGAATTATGGTTTTCTCAGGTTATATTCCCAGTAGTGGGACTGCTGGGTCATATGGTAGTTCAATTTTTAGGTTTATAGGAACTGCCATACTGTTTTCCATAGTGGCTGTATCAATTTACATTCCCACCAACAGTGCAAAAAAAAAAGGGTTCCCTTTTCTCCACACCCTCTCCAGCATTTATTGTTCATAGATTTTTTGATGAAGGCCATTCAGACAAGTGTGAGAGGATACCTCATTGTAGTTTTGATTTGCATTTCTCTAATGATTAGTGATATTGAGCAACCTTTTATGTGTTTGTTGGAAATCTGTATATCTTCCTTGGAGAAATATCTATTTAGATCTTCTGCCCATTTTTGGATTGTATTGTTTGTTTTTTTGATATTGAGCTGCATGTGCTGCTTGTATATTTTGAATATTAATCCTTTGTCAGTTGCTTCTTTGTCAAATATTTCCTCCCATTCTGAGGGTTGTCTTTTCATCTTGTTTATGGCTTCCTTTGCAGTGCAAATGGTTTTAAGTTTTATTTGTTCCCATTTGTTTAATTTTGTTTATACTTCCAATTCTCTAGGAGGTGGGTCAAAAAAGATTTTGCTGTGGTTTATGTCAAAAAGTGTTTTTCCTATGTTTTCCTCTAAGAGTTTTATAGTGTCTGCTCTTACATTTTGATTTTTAATTCATTTGGAGTTTACTTTTGTGTATGGCGTTAGGGAGGGTTCCAATTTCATTCTTTTACATGTACCTGTCTAGTTTTCCGAACACCACTTATTGAAGAGGCTGTCTTTTCTCCATTGTATATTCTTGCCTCCTTTATGAAAGATAACATGACATACGTGTTTGGGTTTAGCTCAGGGCTTTCGATCCTGTTCCATGGATCTATATTTCTGATTTTATGCCATTTCCACACTGTCTTGTTTACTGTAACTTTGTAGTATAGTCTGAAGTCAGGGAGCCTGGTTCCTCCAGCTCTGTTTTTTTTTTCTCAAGACTGCTTTGGCTATTCGGGGTCTTTTATGTTTCCATACAAATTGTGAAATTTTTTGTTCTAGTTCTGTGAAAAATGCCAGTGGTACTTTAATAGGGATTGCATTGAATCTGTAGATTGCTTTGGGTTGTATAGTAATTTTCACAATGTTGATTCTTCCAATCCAAGAACATGTTACATCTCTCCATCTGTTTGTATCACCTTTAATTTCTTTCACCAGTGTCTTATAGTTTTCAGCATACAGGTCTTTTGTCTCGTTAGGTAGGTTTATTCCTAGATATTTTATTCTTTTTCTTGCAATGGTAATTGGGAGTGTTTCCTTAATTTGTCTTTCAGATTTTTCATCATTAGTGGATAGGAATACAAGAGATTTATGTGCATTAATTTTGTATCCTGCTACTTTATGAAATTCATTGATTAGCTCTAGTAGTTTTGTGGTAGCATCTTTAGGATTCTCTATGTATAGTACCATGTCATCTGCAAACAGTGACCATTTTACTTCTTTTCTGATTTGGATTCCTTTTATTTTTCTTTTTAATTTTTTTGAATGTTTTTATTGGAGTATAATTGCTTTACAATGGCGTGTTAGTTTCTGCTTTATAACAAAGTGAATCAGTTATAAATATACATATACATATATCTCCATATCTCTTCCCTCTTGCATCTCCCTCCCTCCCACCCTCCCTATCCCACCCTTCTAGCTGGTCACAAAGCACCAAACTGATCTCCTTGTGCTATGTGACTGATTCCCACTAGCTATCTATTTTACATTTGGTAGTGCATATATGTCCATATATACACTACCACTCTTTCATTTGTCCCAACTTACCCTTCCCCTTCCCCATGTCCTCAAGTCTATTCTTTAGTAGGTCTGCATCTTTATTCTCATCTTGTCCCTAGGTTCTTCATGACCTTTTTCTTTTCTTTCTTTTTTGGATTCCATATATACGTGTTACCATATGGTATTGTATTTTTCTTTCTGACTTACTTCACTCTGTATGACAGACTCTAATTCCATCCACCTCACTACAAATAACTCAATTTCATTTCTTTTTATAGCTGAGTAATATTCCATTGTATATATGTGCCACATTTTCTTTATCCATTCATCTGTCAATGGACACTTAGGTTGCTTCCATGTCCTGGCTATTGTAAATAGTGCTGCAATGAACATCTTGATACATGACTCTTTTTGAATTATGGTTTCCTCAGGGTATATGCCCAGTATTGGTATTGCTGGCTCGTATGGTAGTTATATTTTTAGTTTTTTAAGGAATCTACATACTGTTCTCCATAGTGGCTTATCAATTTACATTCCCACAAATAGTGTATGAGGGTTCCCTTTTCTCCACACCCTCTCCATGATTTTTATTTGTAAATTTTTGGATGATGGTCATTCTTGCCTGTGTGAGATGATATCTCATTGTAGTTTTGATTTGCATTTCTCTAACAATTAATGATGTTGAGGTGTCTTTCATGTGTTTGTTGGCAATCTGTATATCTTCTTTGGAGAAATGTCTATTTAGGTCTTCTGCTCATTTTTCAATTGGGTTATTTGATTTTTCTTTTTTTTTTTTTATATTGACCTGCATGAGCTGCTTGAAAATTTTGGAGATTAATCCTTTGTCAGTTGTTTCATTTGGAAATATTTTCTCCCATTCTGAGGGTTGTCTTTTCATCTTGTTTATGGTTTCCTTTGCTGACAGCCTCTTCAATAAGTAGTGCTGGGAAAACTGGACAGCTACATGTAAAAGAATGAAATGAGTACACTCCCTGACACCATACACAAAAATAAACTCAAAATGGTTAAAGACCTAAATGGATTTCTTTTATTTCTTTGTCTTCTCTGATGGCTGTGGCTAAAACTTGCAAAACTGTGTTCAATAATAGTGGTGAGAGTGGGCAAACTTGGCTTGTTCCTGATTGTAATGGAAATGTTTTAGTTTTGTATCTTTGATAACAATTTTGGCCATGGGTTTATCATATATGACCTTTATTATGTTAAGGTAAGTTCTCTCTGTGCCTACTTTCTGGAGAGTTTTTATCATAAATGAATGTTGAATTTTGTCAAAACCTTTTTTGCATCTATTGAGCTGATCATATGGTTTTTCCCCTTCAGTTTGTTAATATGTTGTATCACACTGATTGATTTGTGTAAATTGAAGAATCCTTGCCTTCCTGTGAAAAACTCCACTTGATCATGGTGTATGATCCTTTTAATGTGCTGTTGGATTCTGTTTGCTATTATTTTTTTAGGATTTTTGCATCTTTGTTCATCAGTGATACTGAACCCTAGTTTTCTTTCTTTGTGACATTTTATTCTGATTTTGGTATCAGGGTGATGGTGGCCCCATAGAATGACTTTGGGAGTGTTCCACTCTCTGCTATATTTTGGAAGAGTTTGAGAAGAATAGAAGTTAACTCTTCTCTAAATGTTTGACAGAATTCACCTGTGAAACCATCTGGCCCTGGGCTTTTGTTTGTTGGAAGATTTTTAATCACAGTTTCAATTTCAGTGTTTGTGATTGGTCTGTTTATATTTTCTATTTCTTCCTGGTTCAGTCACGGAAGGTTGTGCTTTTCTAAGAATTTGTCCATTTTTTCAACGTTGTCCATTTTATTGGCATATAGTTGCTTGGAGTAATCTCTCATGTTCCTTTGTATTTCTGCAGTGTTAGTTGTTACTTCTCCTTTTTTATCTCTTATTCTATTGATTTAAGTCTCCTTCATTATTTTCTTGATGAGTCTGACTAATTGTTTGTCAATTTTGTTTATCTTCTCAAAGAACCAGCTTTTAGTTTTATTGATCTTGCCTACCAATTCCTTCATTTATTTTTCATTTATTTCTGATCTGTTTTTTATGATTTCTTTCCTTCTGCTAACTTTGAGGTTTTTTGTTCTTCTTTCTCTAATTGCTTTTGTTGTAAGGTTACGTTGTTTACTTGAGATTTTTATTCTTTCTTTAGGTAGGATTGTATTACTATAAACTTCCCTCTTAGAACTGCTTTTGCTACATCCCATATGTTTTGGGTAGTCGTGTTTTCATTGTCATTTGTTTCTACATATTTTTTTATTTCCACTTTGATTTCTTCAGTGATCTCTTGGTTATTTAGTAGTGTATTGTTTAGCCTCAATGTTTTAGTATTTTTTACAGTTTCTTTCCTGTAATTGATATCTAGTGTCATAACATTGTGGTTGGAAAAGACACTTGCTACAATTTCTCTTTTCTTTAATTTACCAAGGCTTGATTTGTGACCCAAGATATGATCTATCCTGTATAATGTTCCATGCACACTTGAGAAGAAAGTATATTCTGTTGTTTTTGGATAGAATGTTCTATAAATATCAATTAAGTCCATCTTGTTTAATGTGTCATTTAAAGCTTGTGTTTCCTTATTTATTTTCATTTTGGATTATCTGTCCATTGGTGAAAGTAGTGTCTTAAAGTCTCCTTACTATTATTGTGTTTCTGTTGATTTTCCCTTTCATGGTTGTTAGCATTTGCCTTATGCATTGAGGTCCTCCTATGTTGGGTGGGTAAATATTTGCAATTGTTATCTTCTTCTTGGATTGATCCCTTGATCATTATGTAATGTCCTTTTATGTCTCTTGTAATAGTCTTTATTTTAAAGTCTATTTTGTCTGATATGAGAATTGCCACTCCAGCTTTCTTTTGTTTTCCATTTGCATGGGATATCTTTTTCCATCCCCTCACTTTCAGCCTTTATGTGTCCCTCAGTCTGAAGTGGGTCTCTTGTAGACAGCATATATATGGGTCTTGGTTTTGTATCTATTCACCAAGTCTGTGTCTTTTGGCTTGGAGCATTTAATACACTTACATTTAAGGTAATTATCAGTATATGTTCCTATTACGATTTTCTTAAATGTTTTGTGTTTGTTTTTGTACGTCATTCCTTCTCTTGTGTTTCCTGCCTATAGAAATTCCTTTAGCATTTGTTGTAAAGCTGGTCTGGTGTTGTTGCATTCTTTTACCTTTTGCTTGTCTGTGAAGGTTTTAATTTCTCCATCAAATCTGAATGAGTCCTTGCTGGGTAGAGTAATCTTGGTTATAGGTTTTCCCCTTTCATCACTTTAAATATGTCCTGCCACTCCTTTCTGGCTTGCAGGGTTTCTGCTGAAAGATCAGCTGATAACCTTAAGGGCATTCCCTTATATTATTTGTTGCTTTTCCCTTGTTGCTTTTAGTATTTTTCTTTGTTTTTAATTTTTGATAGTTTGATTAATATATGTCTTGGTGTGTTTTCCTTGGATTTATCCTGTATGGGACTGTCTGCACTTCCTGGACTTGATTTACTATTTCCTATCCCATATTAGGGAAGATTGCAACTATAATCTCTTCAAATATTTTCTCAGACCCTTTCTTTTACTCTTGTTCTTCTGGGACCCCTGTAATTTGAATGTTTATGCATTTAATGTTCTAGAATTTTCTCAGAGTGTCCTCATTTCTTTCCATTCTTTTTTATTTATTCTGCTCTTTGCTAGTTATTTCCACTATTTTACCTTCTAGGTCACTTATCATTCTTCTGCCTCAGTTTTTCTGCTCTTGATTCCTTAAAGAGAATTTTTAATTTCATTTATTGTGTTGTTCATTACTCTTTGTATGCTCTTTATTTCTTCTAGGTCCTTGTTAAACGTTTCTTGTATTTTCTCCATTCTATTTTCAAGAATTTGGATCATCTTTATTATCATTACTCTGAATACTTTTTCAGGTAGACTGCCTATTTCCCATTCATTTGTTTGCTCAGGTGGGTGTTTACCTTGCTCCTTCATGTGTGTGTATTTCTCTGTCTTCTCATTTTCCTCAGCTTACTGCCTTTGGGGTCTCTGTTTTGCAGGCTGTAGGTTCATAGCTCCCATTGTTTTTGGCATCTGCCCCCAGTTGGTAAAGTTTGTTCAGTGTGCTGTGTACACTTCCTGGTGGAGGGGACTGGTGCCTGTGCTCTGATGGATGAGGCTGGGTCTTGTCTTTCTGGTGTACAGGGCCGTGTCTTGTTCTGCATTTTTTGGTGTCTGTGAACTTATTATGATTTTTAGGCAGCCTCTCTGCTAATCGGTGGGGTTGTGTTCCTGTCTTGCTAGCTGTTTGGTATGGGGTGTCTAGCACTGTAGCTTGCTGGTCGTTGAGTGGAGCTGGATCTTAGCAATGAGATGTAGATATCTTGGAGAGATTTTGCCATTTGATATCATGTGGATCTGGGGTCTCTGGTAGTTAAATGTGCTGAACTTGGCTCTCCCACCTAAGAGGCTCAGGTCTGACACCCAGCCGAAGCACCAAAACCCTGTCAGCCACACAACTCAGAAGAAAAGGGAAAAAAAAAAAGAAAAAAGAAAGAAAGAAAACTAAATAAATAAATGTATTAAAATAAAAAAATTAAAAGTATTAAAAATAAACAAATAAAAAAGTAATAAAAAAAAGAAAGAAAGAAAGAAGAGAGCAACCAAACCAATAAACAAATCCATCAATGATAACAAGTGCTAAAAACTATACGAAAAAAAAAAAAAAAGAAACAGACAGTCAGAACCCTAGGACAAATGCTAAAAGCAAAGCTACATGGACAAAATCACACAAAGAAGCATACACATGCACACTCCCAAATAGTGAAAAAGAAAAACAAATTATTTCTTTTTAAAAAAAAGAAGAGAGCAACAAAATCAATAAATCTACCAGTGATGATAAGCTCTAAATACTACATTAAGATAACATAAAACCAGAAACAAATTACATGCAGAAAGCATACCTCAAGTATACAAAGTCCTCCGCTCAATTTTGGGATGATTCACTGTCTATTCAGGTATTCCACAGATGCAGGGTACATCAAGTTGATTATGGAGATTTAATCCGCTGCTCCTGAGGCTTCAGGGAGAAATTTCCCTTTTTCCTCTTTGTTAGCACAGCTCCTGGGGTTCATCTTTGGATTTGGCCCCTCCTCTGCCTGTAGGTCACCCTCTGGCATCTGTTCCCTTCCCAGACATGATGGGGTTAAAGTAGCAGGTTATTAGGGGAGCACTGGCTCACTCAAGCTAGGGAGAGGGAGGGGTACAGAATGCAGGGCCATTCTGTGGTGGCAGAGGCTGGCATGCCGTGTGTTCTCCTGGGGAAGTTGTCCCTGGATCACGGGACCATGGTAGCGGTGGGCTGCACAGCCTCCTGGAAAGGGAGGTGTGGATAGTGACCTCCCCTTGCACACAGTATTCTTGGTGATTTCAGCAGCAGACTTAGCGTTTCATGCCTGTGTCTGGGGTCTGTGCTGATAGCTTTGGCTCGCTCCCATCTCTGGAACTTGTTTAGGTGGTGCTCTGAATCTGCTCTTCTCATACACCTTAAAACGATGTTCTCTTGCCTGTTAGGCAGTTCCAGACATTTTTTTGGTCTCCCTCCCGGCTAGCTGTGGTGCACTAGCTTCCTCAAGCTGTCTTCATGCAGCCAATCCCAGTCCTCTCCCTGAGGTCTTACCTCCGAAGCCCAAGCCTCAGCTAGCATCCTCCATACACCCCCACCCCCCGTGGCTGAGCAGACAACCTCTCTGGCTGGTGAGTGCTGGTTGGCACCAATCCTCTGTGCAGGAATCTCTCTGCTTTGCCACCTGCACCCCTGTTGCTGTGCTCTCCTCCATGACTCTGAAGCTTCCTCCCTACCCACTCCCTGTTTCCACCAGTGAAGGGGCTTCCTAGTGCCTGGAAACATTTCCTCCTTCACAGTTCCCTTCCAGAGGTGCAGGTCCAGTCCTTATTCTTTTATCTCTGTTTTTTTTTTTTTTTACTTTTGCTCTACCCTCTTATGTAGGGAATTTCTTGCCTTGGGGGAAGTCTGAGGCCTTCTGCCAGTGTTCAGTAGGGGCTCTGTAGAAGTTGTTCCACATGTAGATGTATTTTTGTTGTATTTATGGGGAGGAATGTGATCTCCACGTGTTACACCTGGGCCATCTTGAAGGTCCTCTTTCATGTACTTTTACGGTATATCTTGGCTTACATGAAAAATTAAAATTCCAGGGAATCCCAAACATAGAACAAGTCTGCACCATTCACCAACTCTCCCTTGGGTCTTCACAATTTGCTTAGTGACAAATATGGTGAAGGCTGGTGTGCAGAACAGGAGAGTTGAGAAACAGATTTCCACTAATAAGTGTGTGGTTTCCCACAACTATAAATAAACCCCCTCTGAAGATGGGAAACAGAGCAGGATTTTAGCAGACACAAAGAAATTTTTAAAAGTAATAATAAAATGGGATGTTACAAATGGATTCAGTAGAGAAAAGGACTAGATAACTTGAATACAGAGCAATAGAAAGTTTAAGTTAAGGAGAAAACATGTGTGAACAAATAGAACAGAGTGTCTAAGATCTGTAGGAAATCATATCATCTAACATGTATGTAATTGTATCCTCAGAAGGCAATGAAAGTGAAAAAGGAGCAGAGAACATATTTCAAGAGATAATGGCTATGAACTTTCCAAATTAATGAAACAACATCATGGCTAAATCCCCAAATCATTACACTGAACAAAAGAAGCTACACACACACACACACACACACACACACACACACACACACACACAGATACGACCAGCTGTATTATTTCATTTCTATAACCTCCAAGAACAGGTGAAACTAATTGATGATGATCAAAGACAGGAAATGGTTGCAATACAAATGACAGAGAGGAGAGAAAGGAGGCACAAGTGAATTTCCTTTGGTGATAAGAGCAGCCTGTCTTGTTTTTGTGGAATTTCAAGGATATGTAGGACGGATGAACCTAACTGAACTGAACACCAAGGATCTGTGGGTGATCCTCAGTTAAAAGTAAATACAGGTTAACAGGAAACCATGAAAATTTTATTTAAAATAGAGTTGGGAAGCCCTGAAAGGGGAACTGTCATGCACATACCTTCCCTTGGAGCTTACGTTAATTCCTGGACAGAAAAATGCTTACTTTACTTCCCAAGTAGGAGTAAGGAAGATATTCTTTTTGCTGAGCAATAGCTCAGGAAATGAGAAACCATCACCATCCTGAACTCTCACTTTCCTCCAACACACTTGTGTTAAAACAGCCACTTCCAATTTCCTCTTTTCCTCTATAAAATAATGATCATCTCCTTTTTCTCTGGACTTGCCTATGGATTGCCATAGTTTACATGCCTTGGATTACAATTCCTCTGCCATCTGCAAATTAACTCACTTTTGCTGGTAAAGTAACTGGCCATTTTATTTTTAAGTTTAACAAAATGTAAACAAACAATTCATAGTACAACCACTCAGGAACTACCATGGGAAACCCCCTTTTTTGTACTTTATTTTTTAATTCAGATACATATTACACTAGTAATAATAATATAAATAAAATTTTGTATACTTTGTTAACATGGCTTCATACTAGCATATTTCCATTACTATGCCCAAAGAGACCAATTAAAAAGAGGAAAACTTGCAACATATCTAGGATTCGAATAGGAGAAGACTATATTTCTATGTATTTTAACAGTGGATTTAAGTACATGTTGTTTAGTTTAAGTTGTTGCCAAAATTAGCTTACAGAAAAGAATGAGGGTAAGAAAAGGAATAAGGGGTTTTTTTTTTTTTTTTGGTTTTGTTTTGGAGCCCAAGGAAAGGAATGTAATGAAGCCTCATGAGGGACTTAACCCAGAAACTAGAAAACCTAAACACACACTCTGTACTCTTTATTGCACTTGGGTCATACTTGCCTTATGTCTCACTGAGAGTTCTCTCAGAGGCCCATCTTCTTATTTATTTGTTATGGTGACTGACTTCTTTTCAGGGTTAACACAAGCTCAATTTTAAATATTGTGACTATTTATTTGGTAGCCCTATATAATATAAAGTGTATTTATCCACAAACTTTGCCCTGTAACATTTTTGTCTATCCATGACTTTCGCAGCATCTTAAGGTGGTAAAATATTAAGTTGTTACTAGAATGAAATGGGCTCAACATAAAAATCAAATTGAATGTAGCTGCAAAACACAGTGTAAGACAAGATGTAGACCCAGAGCCTAATCAAGAGACTTCCATCCCCCAAATTGCAAGACTTGAAAATGTTTGCCCACAGAATTTCAGAATGGCTAAGGACAAGTAACTGATATATGCCTCTTACTCATCCTACTTTTAAATGAGAACTTTTAATGCTAGTTTCTTAGCTTTCCCTGTTCCACTATTCTATTATGTGTTAGGGGATGGAAGAGGGGTGGGTAACTTATTTACTTAGTTCATAGCTCGCCATATCAAGGATATCCACACTCAGAGTAAATATCAACCATGAATTCTTTGGTTTTGAGCCTGAATACATTGTTAGATAAGATAAGACTTTTGCAGCTCTTGAGAAGTAGTGGTTGAGAAGGTTACCAATGATTAGTGGAAACAGTGTGGTAATTGATTCTAGAGGGAAGACTGTGGTAATTAATTGCTATTTTGGCATGAATTAATTTCCCATTTGTATCTATACTTTTTGCCCTGTAATTCTGTATTTTACCATCCATACTCTGACTCTGGGTTGGCATTTCTACTTGTTTTGGCTAATAGAACATGGCAGAAGTGACTATGTTTGCAAGTTCTGAGCCTAAGCCACAGAAAACTTTGTAGGTTCTGCATGACTTCTTATGCTTTGGGGCTTGCTTGCACTTATGCTTCACCCTTGCCATGAGAACATGCCATACTAGGCTGCTGGAAAGGTATGAGTCATATAGAAATAAGACAAAGGGAAGAGAAGGAAGGTGATCCAGCTAGCCATGCCCCAGAAACAGAGTTACCAACCTGATTCACAGCTGATCAAAAGTTCATAATAGAGTCAAACCAACACAAGAAGCACATGATTTGCTGACCCTAAAGAATCATAAGTTTAAAAACATGAATATTGTTTGAATATGTTAAGTTTTCCGATTGTTTGTTTTTCAGCAATTTCCAATAGAGATATCCCCCAATTCTACCTTATTATAATTTACCTTTCATTCCCAGAAGTTAGCACATGGGCATAGTTTCTTCATGTCTTAATTTTAAATTACCAGGGATGATACTGATTTCCTACTCTCCCTGAATTAGTTCATTTTGGTTTAGGTGTCTATCTTCTGAAATATAAGATACACTGAGGAAAGGAGACCAGGTAGTGCCTCTGAAATTATAGGAAGATTTTGTTCCAACAATGGTAAAGTAATAAAAGGGAAAAAGCTTGGCCATTTTTTCCTAAGATATTTTATTAAAACTACTTTCCTACTATTTACTTACCAAAAAGAAAAGTCAGTAAAATAAAAAAAAAATATTTCATATTCTCTGGGCACAATGCAAAAACTAAGAAATAAGCAAGGTCTAGTATAATAATATTTAAGTTAAAAATATTTAACTTCCTAGAATTTAGGATGGGGGATACTGCGATAATAATTATTTTGTTAAACACAAATTTACGCCATAAGAGACTTTGGAAGAGGAATAAAAATAATAATACTGTATATTCAAATTAATAGAATGTCAATCCATTCTCATAGATAACTAATAGTTTTTGAGTATTTCCATTTTTCAAAAAGTGGGTAAAATAAGTAAAGTAATAACAAAAACAAACCCAAGAGCAATGCAATATTGGGAGGAAATAATGAAGATTTAAAAAAAAGACATTAAAACAATAAAGTGTGGACTGAGTGTTCAACAGGGCTCAGAAAAATACATAAAGAATTCTAAAACCTGGCACATTGAAAAATAATAGACATGCATTTAACAAATATAATCTATAGGAAATGGAAAAATACAAAGATATCAAAAGAGAGTATTAAATTAAATAGATACTGATGAAACTATTAAATAGAATATACAGAGCTCCAGGTATAAATTGACAATAAACTTTTCTCAACCCAGCTCTGAAAGCAATAAGAAAGAAAAAAGGAAGAAACAGAAATAGAAATTCCATCTTCAGTGATAATAGTAAGTACTTAAAAAGAAAATTAACACTAAGCATGAAGTGTAGCAAAGCATAGTAAAAAAAGAAAATACAATTTTTAAAAAGCAGGTAGTGTTGTGAAAGAACAGCTATCTCCAAAGTAGGCAGTACCTAAAGAGGGACAGAAGCTAGAAGTACTGTATGGGTCCAGTGTGAGTTGTCCAACTGTGGAGCCTCCCTACCTCCTGTCTGAACCTACAGTGTGACAAGGAGGCAGTGCCGAAGGAAGTGTGGCATAAAGAGGGATACTCACAGGTATGTCATCTGGCCATATGTGTCACATTACATAGGCAATTTGTGAGTGGTAAGTGCCCTATGAGTAGGGTTTCCAGAAAAAAAAACAAATTATATATATATATATATATATATATATATATATATATATATATATATATATACATAGAGAGAGAGAATACCCAGTTAAATTTGAATTTCAGATTTAATAAAAGGTAGAAGTGTGTTCCAAATATTGCATGAGACATTCTTACACACACACACACACACACACACACACACACACACACATACACACATATACACACACACACAAAGCTATTTATTTTTTATCTGAAATTCAACTTTAAGGGTATTCTGTATTTTTGTTTGCTAAATCTGGAAACCTACTTATAGTTATTCATCTTTCTCAACCAAAACAAAGGGTAACTATCTATTAGATACACTGAAACCCTGATTCGAATAAAGGTTGGTTTGTGAGCCAAGGTATTCCCCTGCCTCCTCCTTTACATAAAGTGTTCACAAAATACCACTTATTTGGGAAGACTTCCCCATATTTAAAAATAAGTAGTAGCAAAATAAACAAACATAAAAACTTAAGCTCTAAAAAATAAAAACTACCATTAGAAAAAGTAAGAAAGAAACTGAAGGAAAAGTGGAAATAAAACCTACATAGCAGTATGAATTTGCCAGAAAATTGAAAATCAAGAAATACTTCCCAACTAACTCATTCTGAGGTCATCATCACCGGACAAAAACATATCAAAAAAATAAACTACAGACTAAAATATTTTATAAACATAGGTTCAAAATGTCTAAACAAAATTTCAGTGAATTGAATTCAAGAGTATGCTAAATGAATGTTACATCATGACTAAATGGTATTCAACTAAGGAGTGTAAAGTTAACATTCAAAAAAAATAATGTGAAAGAAGATTCTTAGAAGATGGTGGAGTAGGAAACACCAGAAATCTGTTTCCCTACCTAGACAGCATTTGCACTGGAAGAATCCATCTGCTGTAACTATTTTGGAACTCTGGAGTCTATCGAAAGCTTACAACTTCCATGGGAAGACTTGGAAAGTACAGACATACCTCAGAGATATTGAGTTATCTTTATACTATATTGTAATCTTTAAATGTGCAATAACATTATGTCTAAAAAAGGTACATACTTTAATTAAAAAATATTGCTAAAAGATGCTAACCATCTGTTGAGCCTTCAGTGAGTTGTAATCTTTTTGTTGGTGAGGTATATTCCTTCAGTATTAATGGCTGCTAACTGATCAGGGTGGTGGTTGCTGGAGGTTGGGCTGACAGTGACAATATCTTAGAATAACACAACAATGAAGTTTACAGCATTAATTGACTCTTCCTTTCACAAACAATTTTTCTGCATCATACAATGCTGTTAGACATTTTATCCACAGTAGAACTCCTTTCAAAATTGAAGTCAATCCTCTCAAACCCTGCCATTGCTTTATTAACTAAGTTTATGTAATAGTCTAAATCCTTTGTTGTCATTTCAATCAACTTCACAACATCTTCACCAGGAGTAGATTCTATCTCAGAAACCACTTTCTTTTCTTACCCGTACGAAGCAACTCCTTATCCATTAAAGTTTTATTATGAGATTGGAACAACTCAGTCACGTCTTCAGGCTACATCCTCCACTGAAGTCTTGAACCCCTCAAAGTCATCCGTGAAGGTTGATATCAACTTCTTCCAAATTCTTGTTAATGTTAACATTTTGACCTCTTCCCATGAATCATGAATGGTTTTATTGGTATCTAGAATGGTGAATCCTTTCCAAAAGATTTTCAATTTACTTTGCCCAGATCTGGCAGAGGAATCACTGTCCATGGCATCTATAACCTTACAAAATGTATTTTTAAAGACTAAGTCTTGAAAGTCAAAATGACTCCTTGATCCATGCACTGCAGAATGGATGCTCTGTTAGCAGGCATGAAAACAACACTAATCTTATTATACATCTCCATCAGAGCTTTTGGGCAACCAGGTGCATTGTCAATGAGCAGTGATATTTTGAAAAGAATCTTTTATTCTGAGCAGTAGATCTTAACAGTGGGCTTAAAATATTCAGTAAACCTTGTTGTCAACAAATGTACTGTCATCCAGGCTTTGTTGCTTCATTTACAGGGCACAGACAGAGTAGATTTAACATAATTTTTAAAGGTCCTAGGATTTTCAGAATGATAAATGAAAATTGACTTAAAGTCACCAGCTATATTAGCCCCTAATAAAAGATTCAGCCTGTCTTTGAAGCTTGGAGGCCAGGCATTGACTTCTCCCCTCTAGCTATGAATGTCCTAGATGGCATCTTCTTCCAATATAAGGCTTTTTCAACTACAATGAAAATCCACTGTGTAGTATAGTTAGATCGCTAATCACAGATTACCATAACAAATATAAAATTAATGAAAAAGTTTGAAATATTGTGAGAATTACCAAAAAAGTGACACAGACATGAAGTGAGCAAATGCTGTTGGAAAAATAGCACTGACATGCTTGATGCTGGCTTGCCTCAAACCTACAGTTTGTAAAAAATGCAATATTTGAGAAGTGCAATAAAGTGCAATGCAATAAAATGAGGTATGCCTGTAAATTGTGGTTAATTTCAGTCAATTTCAGCTCTTAGCACAGTAGCAGATTTTAACACCCCTGCCCTCAGCTATGTGGCAAGCAGCTGTGAACATGTTCTCAGAGCAGCTTGTGCAAAATTTTCAGGATCCAGGGTGGACAAAAAGGACTCTGTACTACAAATATTGGGAATCTGTTCTCTGATCCCTGATTGCTACTTCTGATCACAGAGCCATGGCCAAAAGGTGGGCAGATATTGTTGTTGCAGATCCCCCATTGTTGCAAGCTCCTCCTCAGAAGGTTAAAGTGACAGCTAGAGGATTTAAAGGGCCAGTGTCCTTCCCTTCCTGTTTATTTTGCTCTCTTCCCTCTTTTGGGGGTCAGATATTAAAGATTAGGTCATTCAAAAGCAATTGCATATAAGAGGAAAATTAGAAAGTTACCACACATACCCAAGGGAAAGGCTCAGAAAACACCTGAGAAGACCTTAAATTTACACCACAGACTGATCCTAAGCACAGAGATAGCCTACAGCAATCAAAAAACAGAAACAATATACAAAACACAAAACAACAAAACCTGGTAAAGGGGAAGAATCTGATTTCCAGAGTTACCACATTATTAGATTTGCACACTTATATTCATAGCAGCATAATTCACAATAGCTAAAATGCAGAAGAAAACTAATGTTCCATTGATGGATCTATGGATAAGCAAAATGTGGTATATTTATAAAGTGGAATAGTATTCAGTCTTAAAAGGGAAGGGAATTCTGACACAGGCTACGATATGGATAAACCTTGAGACCATTATGTTAATTTAAATATGCCAGTTACAAAAAGACAAATATTATATGCTTCCACTTACATGAGGTACTCAACATCAGTAGTCACAGTCATGGAAAGAGAAATAGAATGGTGGTTCATAGTGGCTGGGGGGAGAGGGGAATGGGGA
This sequence comes from Stenella coeruleoalba, assembly GCF_951394435.1. Classification (NCBI taxonomy): domain Eukaryota; kingdom Metazoa; phylum Chordata; class Mammalia; order Artiodactyla; family Delphinidae; genus Stenella; species Stenella coeruleoalba. The sequence goes on along the minus strand of NC_137165.1, from coordinate 26,390,610 downwards.
ATTATTGTTTAATGGGTACAGTTTTAGTTTCACAAGATGAAAAGAGTTTTGGATATGGATGGTGCTGATGGTTGAAAAACATTATGAATCTACGTAATACCACTGAGCTGTACACGTAGAAATGGTTAAGATGGCTAGTGTTGTTTGTATTTTACCACAATAATAATATAGGGAAAATCAATAATGCAATTCACCATATTAACAAACTAAAAAAAAGGATTATCAGATTATCTCAATAAGCACACAAAAGCAGTCAAAATCCACCATCCATTTCTGATAAAAGTTTTCTGAAATCTAGGTATAGAGGAGCCTTCTTTAATCTCATTGAAGGTCATCTGTAAAATCTTATAGGTATCATCTCAATGGTAAAAGTCTGGATCCTTTGCCCATACGTTCTGGAATAATTCAAGGATATCTCTTCTTACCACTTGTATTCAGTACTCTGCTAAAGGACCCAGTTATGCAATAAGGCAAGAACAGAAATAAAAACATTAGATTGGGAAAGGAAGAAGTAAAATTGTTTTTAGTTGCAGATTGCATACTTGGCTGTATAAAAACATCTAAACAAATATACAGATCTGTAACCATTTGTAATCATTTTATTATAAATTTAATATTTCATTCATGTTTTAATTGATTAAAACTAAGTTTAATTCATTCAACAAATATTTGTTAATCATCTACAATGCATCAGGTACTATTCTAAATTATGTGCCCATTGAAAAATAGTACTGTAGATAAAGACTGTCCTCTTGGAGCTTACATGCTAGTGTGTGTATGAGGGGGCAGATAAAAGGTAAAATAAATACATATAAAAGGTGTAATAGAAGAAGATAGATACTATGGAAAAAATGAGTAATTAAAGGGGCTAGATGGTGAAGTGTAAGGGTGATCAGAGATACCTTTCCTGAAAATACTTGAAGGCAATGAGGGAACAGATCTGAATCCAGCTGGTAGAGTGTAGACATAGACTCTACTAATTCCTTTCACTTTAAAAACTGCTGGGCAGGGAGAGAGTTGGAGAGTAGTTGAAATAATATGTATGTGGAATTTTTTCATTGTCTTTCATCATTTGTTTTTTATTCACCTGAGATTATGGAGATCCTGAATTATGATTAAGGTAAAGAAAAGTGAAGCTCAATTTCCACTGCATAACAATGTGGATATTGTCAGAAGTTTATTCAGTCTCCTCGTGCTCTTTCAACCTTACCACTCTCAAAAAGAGTCGGGGGACTAGGAAAGCACGTTACCATGTACTTTTTTTGACAACATTGTGATTGAAAGATAGTTCATCATCTGTTAACTGTCAAGTTGTGCTTAATGCACAGGCACATCTGTCTCACAAACATCATCAAACTGTGCTCTTGAGCCTCTATCCATACATGGAGCAGTGCGGCAGTGCTCTTGTTAGCTTTGAAGTGACTGCACTGCGATGTCTTAGTGTAAGCCCAGAGGGAACTAGCAGAGAGTTCTTCTTCCCCAACAGCCCTAGATGGACATCTGAAGCATTAGATTATTTATATGACTGTAGCACAGGATAACAGACTCCTTCAGGAACAAGGAATACATTTTAGGAAAGCAAAACAAAACGTGTCTTTATATCTGTCATGTATAATACAATATAAGCATTTGCTTTATTCCTGCAACTCCCTACATCTAAATTGTATTTTATTACCATTCAGGTAAAATTCAACCACCTTGTTTTGTAGTTCATAAGATTCTGCAATGTGGAAAAAAAAAATGATTGGAATGACCAAACCGCTAATAGTAGATCTTCTTTGGGGTGTGAAAATGGGGTTATTTGCTTTTGCTCCCTTCCACATTTTTGTTGTGCAAATTTTTGATAGCAAGCATACATTCTTTGGTAATGAGAAAAATCTTTATATTCATATGGTATCATATGAATATAAAGATTTCATTTTGTTCAAATTTGCATCAAAATATTATCCAGGAATTGTAATAAGAACCAATACTCAAGTGTTTTCTATGTTCAGATACTCCAGATATTTGACTACTCTAATTCCTTTCAATTTTGTCTTCTAAATATCTCTTTAGCTGTTTCCTCAATTCTTGCTCTCCATCTCTGACCCCAGTGACTTGCCCTTATTATTCAAATTGTAGACTAGACAAGTAACTTAAACATCAAATGGAATTAGAGCAAAAGAAAGAGTTGACAAACCCAAATCCATAATGAAGTATATCTTACCTGGCCCAGATCATAATAATTGATTTATTTTGCCAAAGATAATCAGGGATCTGAAATAGAAACCCAGACAGAAGTTTTTAGTCAGTGTGGAACAAATGAGAAAAATATAATGATGATGACAACAATAAAACACTACCATTTAGTGAGAGAGAGAATGAGAGAGAACAGGAGGGAGAGAGATTTGGTGGATTTTACCAAATAGAACAATTTATTTTAATCTCAGAAATTTTAATATCAATGATTATTTCAGAAATTTATGATATATATTTTTGGGAGTTTCCCTTTGAGACTGTTATGAAAGTTATGAAAACTTTTTGAAAATTTTATTCAGATTTAGCTGCACTAAATAATAACAGTTTAAAAAATATAAAGCTTTATTTTACTTACTCTGTATCTCTTTTTAGATTTCCACTGGAATCTAAACGCAAAGTCAAGATGGTTGCCAGCATGCTTAGCATGCAAACGTTACTGACAATGGCAATCTCAAGTGGGGAAATAACTCTACACGTTTTTTTTTTCTTGTATTTTATAGACAATGTTGTTTAACTGGAAAGTACAAATGTTATAATAGTAACAGGAAAAGAAAAACACAAAACTATAAAAAACTCTTAGCTATACATAAGTTTTAAAATGTTTACAATGATCATCTCCAGTTAAGGAAAAATGTAATATCTTTATCTTTTATATTTTATAACTTCCAAAATGAACACGTATTTTATAGTTAGGAAAATATTACTAAAATATAGAATAAAAAAAATAATGGATTATTAAGACAATGGATTGTAAAGTTCAAAAGAATGGTTGAGTGGCTGAAATAATGCCTCCTGAACTGCAGTGGGTGGTTCTAAGGAAAGGCTCTGAAGAATCAATAGAATTTAGGAAGAGAGGGAGGAATAAGAGTATTCTTCATAAATGTAACTAAATGAGAAAACACACACACACACACACACACACACACACACACATGAATTGAAAAGCTTTGAGTTGTATTAGCAGAAGCATCTCCGTAATTTTTAAAATGCCCATTCATTTACTTAATAAGCATGTATTGAAAGCCTATGTTGTGCTAGAACCCATAGGTTCTGGAAACAAAAAGTCAGGTCCAATAAGACTTCTGTCCTTTAGAGGCTGATGATTTAGTAGAACAATGCAGAGTAGTCAATAATTACAGTATGGTAAATATCAAGGTAGACATAGTCATATCACATGGTGGGAATACAGATAGGTCTCTGACCCAGATTTTGGGATCAAGGACAATATTCTAGTAGAAGTCATACTCAAGCTGAGATTTGAGGTATTGTCAGGCTAAAGATAGCAACCCTAGACAGAATATCCAGCACATTGGAAAATATAAACTATGAAAAAAAGACTGGAGAACATATATAGTTTGTTATGGCAAAGTCAGAGGGATGGAAGTTGAGAGGGGAGTTATAAACCTAGGGTAAGATCCCATAGGATATCCTGTGCTAGCACCCCTGGAATATTTGTTGGCCTGAAATAATTATGGATTTAATGAAGCTTGCATAAGCACATGCATCCCTGACTGAGAAGTAAATTTAATTAGTGTAACAAATGAATTTAGACAGTGACAGTTGTTCCTGTTCTTTGTTCCTGGCCTCCAACTATACAATGGGCAGATAAAAAAGTTCTTATCCTGAGGGGGTTTATAATTTAGTTTGTGAGAACACAAACAAATATTACCCAGAGACAAGGAGGAGACTAGACAGGAGTTAGAAGTGGTGGCTCTGGTATTGAGTGTCTATAATCTCTAAAGGTATCTAGCAATGAAATGTCTCCTGGAGACAGTCTTCAGCACTAAAGGTGAATGGATACTCATTATTATGAGTTTTCACAGTCCTGGAAGGATGAAACTCTTTGAGGCAATTAGCCTATTTTTAAGAGATGTTAAAGATTTTGGGGATGATAGGAACTGAATGTAAGCCACATAAGGATGTTCTCCTTTGGTATGTCAACCCCTGTTTTTGTTTCATTACCAGTGTGGGCATAACTTTGTATAAAATAGGACATCGCAAGTTCAGTAGGACATATATTCATTGGCTGAGGAGTGGACTATGTGTCTCCAAGATAAAAAAGTAGTGACTGTCAAACAATATTTTGTTAAGTGGTCCAGCTCTATAGATACTTTTACACAGTGGAGTCTGTAGAGGTTACACTTATAAGTCAGAAGCAGACTCCATGGACAGGAGACTTGGAGAGTCTTCTATTTCAAGCAGCATAATGCATTGGAAAAAAACCTTAAACAGAATTTTAGAAGGAAGTTGCCTAGAAACTAAAAACTCTAAGTCCAGTGAGAGTTTATAAGCCTCTTGGAAAAGTTAGCTTTATTCTTCATTGAGAAATACTGTTCTGAGTATAAATTGGGTGCACCTAAATAAAACCAAAACTAAGAAATATCTCTTTCCCCCACCTCTTGACTATATCCTACCATTGAGTAGATAATACCAGTTAAAGAGGAACAAAACTAGGACTTGAATTTCTTTACCCGTAAAATTAAATTAGAATTAAATAAGTAAGGCAAATGAAAATGTTATGAAAACTGTTAAATACTACTCAAAATAAGAGTTTGTGGAGTGGGTTAGCATATTTTAAAGTAAACTTTCCATCCTTTTCCTCTGCCTTAATGGAAAGAGTATACTTCCCGATACCTTGACTTGGAGAGGTATTTGATAGGATATTAGTAGAAATGATGAGAACAGAATGCCTAAGAGGCAAGAGACCATTGTTTCAGGATGTGTGAGGAGAGGGGATTCAGAGCACTGCCTAAGTGAGCTCCAGAGATGGGCATGAGCTATCAGCGTGGGCACCAGAGATGGGAATGAGATGCTAAGGCTGCTACTGCAGCCACCAAGAAGCCTGTGTGCAAGCACAGGTCACTATCCACACCTCCCTTCCTAGTAGCCTGTGCAGCTCACCACTACCAGGGTCCCGTGATCCAGGGACAACTTTACCAGGAGAACACACGGAATGCCTCAGGCTTTTGCAACGTCATGCCAGCCTCTGTTGCCACAGGCTCACCCCACATTCTGTATACCTCCCTCCCCCCAGCTTGAGTAAGCCAGAGCCCCCTAATCAGCTGCTACTTTAACCCCATCATGTCTGGGCCGGGAACAGATGCCAGAGGGTGATCTACAGGCAGAGGCAGGGTAAAATCCAAAGATGAACCCCAGGAGCTGTGTGAACAAAGAGGAAAAAGGGAAATTTCTCCATGCAGCCTCAGGAGCAGTGGATTAAATCTCTACAATTAACTTGATTTACCCTGCATCTGTAGAATACCTGAACAGACAATGAATCATCCCAAAATAGAGGGGGTGGACATTGGGAGCAACTGTACACCTGGAGTTTGCTTCTTGAATCTAATTTGTTTCTGGTTTTATGTTTATCTTAGTTTAGTATTTAAAGTTTATTATCATTGGTAGATTTGTTTATTGATTTGGTTGCTCTCTTCCTTTATATATATATATATATATATATATATATATATATATATACACATATATATATATATATAATTTTTTTTTCCGTTTTCTCTTTTTGTGAGTGGATGTGTCTGCTTCTTTGAGTGATTGTGTCTGTATAGCTTTGCTTTTACCATTTTTCCTGAGTTCTCTCTGCCTTTCTTTTCTTATTTTAGCATAGATTTTAGCACTTGTTATCACTGGTGGATTTGGTTTTTGGTTTAGTTGCTCTATTTTTTCTTTCTTTTTTTTTCTTCTTTTATTACTTTTTAATTTTTAAAAAAATTTAATATTTTTTAAAATTTTAATTTAATAACTTTCTCTTCTTTCTTTCTTTCTTTCTTTCCTACTTTCTTTTTTTCTCCCTTTTCTTCTGAGCCATGTGGCTGACAGAGTCTTCATACTCCAGCCGGGTGTAATGTCTGTGCCATTGAGGTGGGAGAGCCGAGTTCAGGACATTGGTCCACCAGAGGCCTCCTGGCTTCATGTACTATCAAATGGCAAAAGCTCTCCTAGAGATCTCCATCTCAATGCTAAGACCCAGATCCACTAAACGAATAGCAAGCTACAACACTGGACACCCTATGCCAACAACTTGCAAGGCAGGAACACAACCCAAACGATGAGCAGAGATGCTGTCTAAAATCATAATAAGGTCACAGGCACCCCGAAACATACCACGGGATCTAGTCCTGCACACCACAAAGACAAATCCAGTCTCATCCACCAGAACACAGGCACCAATCCCCTTCACCAGGAAACCTACACAACCCACTGAACTAACCTTACCTACTGGGGACAGACACCAAAAACAGTGGGAACTACAAACCTGTAGCCTGTGAAAAGGAGACCCCAAACACAGTAAGTGAAGCAAAATGAAAAGACAAAGAAACGCACAGAACATGAAGGAGAAAGGTAAAAACCTGTCAGAGCAAACAAATGAAGAGGAAATAGGCAGTCTACATGAAAAAGAATTCAGAGTAATGATAGTAAAGATGATCCAAAATCTGGGAAATAGAATAGAGAAAATAAAAGAAACATTTAACAGGGACCTAGAAATCTAAAGAGCAAACAAATGATGAACACCACAATAAATGAAATAAAAATTCTCTAGAAGGAATCAATAGCAGAATAACTGTGGCAGAAGAAAGGATAAGTGACCTGGAAGATAAAATAGTGGAAAAAATAGCAGATAAAATAGCAGAATAAAGAAAAAAGAATGAAAAGAATTGAGGACAGTATCAGAGACCTCTGGGACAGCATTAAACACACCAGTACTCAAACTATTGGGGTCGCAGAGGAAGAAGAGAAAAGAAAGGAACTGAGAAAATAGTTGAAGAGATTATAGTTGAAAACTTCCAAAATTTGGGAAATGAAATAGTTAATCAAGTCCAGGAAGCACAGAGTTCCATACAGGGTAAATCCAAGGAGAAACAGGACAAGACACATATTAATCAACCTATTAAAAATTAAATACAAATAAATAATATTAAAAGCAGCAAGGGAAAAACAACAAATAACATACAAAGGAATCCCTATAAGGTTAAAGGCTGATGCTTCAGCAAAAACTCTGCAAGCCAGAAGGGAGTTACAGGACATATCTAAAGTGATGAAATGGAAAAACTTACAACCAACATTGTTCTACACAGCAAGGATCTCATTCAGATTCGAAAGAAAATTAAAAACTTTACAGACAAGCAAAAGCTAAGAGAATTCAGCACCACCAAACCAGCTTTACAAGTGCTAAAAAAACTTCTCTAGGCAGGAAACACAAGAGAAGGAAAAGACATAGAAAAACAAACCCAAAATATTTAGAAAATTGTAATAGGAGCATACATATTGATAATCACCCTAAATGTAAATGGTATAAATGCTCCAACCAAGACACAGACTGGCTGAATGGATAAAAAACTGAGACCCATATATATGCTGTCTACAAGAGACCCACTTTAGACCAAGGGACACATACAGCCTGAAAATGAAGGGATGGAAAAAGATATTCCATGCAAACGGAAATCAAAAGAAAGCTGGAGTAACAATTCTCATATCAGACAAAATAGACTTTAAAACAAAGACTATTGCAAGAGACAATGAAGGATACTACATAAGGATCAAGGGATCAATCCAAGAAGAAGATATGACAATTGTAAATATTTATGCACCCAACATAGAAGCACCTCATTACATAAGGCAAATGTTAACAGTCATAAAAGGGGAAAGTGACAGTAACACAATCATAGTAGGAGATTTAATACCCCACTTTCAACAATGGACAGATCATCCAAAATGAAAATAAATAAGGAAGCACAAGCTTTAAATGATACATTAAACAAGAAGGACATAGTTGCTATTTATAGGACATTCCATCCCAAAACAACAGAATACACTTTCTTTTCAAGTGCTCATAGAACATTATCCAGGATAGATCATATCTTGGGTCACAAATTAAGACTTGGTAAATTTAATATAATTGAAATCATATCAGGTATCTTTTCTGACCACAGCACTATGACTACATATCAATTACAGGAGAAAACCTGTAAAAATACAAACACATGGAGGCTAAACAATACACTACTTGATAACCAAGATATTAATGAAGACATCAAAGAGGAGATCAAAAAATACCTAGAAACAAATGACAATGAAAACATGATGCCCCAAAACCTATAGGATGCAGCCAAAGCAGTTCTAAGAGTGAAGTTTTTAGCAATACAATCCTACCACAAGAAACAAGAAACATCTCAAATAAGCAACATAACCTTACATCTAAGCAATTAGAGAAAGAAGAACAAAGAAACACCAAAGTTAGCAGAAGGAAAGAAATCATAAGATCAGATCAGAAATAAATGAAAAGGAAAGGAAGGAAATGATAGCAAAGATCAATAAAACTAAAAGCTGATTCTTTGAGAAGATAAACAAAATGGATAAAACATTAGACAGACTCATTAAGAGAAAAAGGGAGAAGACTTAAATCAATAGAATTGGAAAGAAAAAGGAGAAGTAACAACTGACACTGCAGAAATACAAAGGATCATGATAAAATACTACAAACAACTATATGTCAATAAAATGGACAGCCTGGAAGAAATGGACAAATTCTTAGAAAAGCACAACCTTCTGAGACTGCACCAGGAAGAAATAGAAAATATGGACAGACCAATCACAAGCACTGAAATTGAAACTGTGATTAAAAATTTTCAAACAAACAAAAGCCCAGGACCAGATGGCTTCACCAGTGAATTGTATCAAACATCTAGAGAACAGCTAACATCCAACTTTCTCAAACTCTTCCAAAATATAGCAGATGGAGGAAAACTCCCAAACTCATTCTATGAGGCCACTATCACCCTGATACCAAAACCAGATGAAGATGTCACAAAGAAAGAAAACTACAGGTCAATATCACTGACAAACAAAGATGAAAATATCCTCAAAAAATTACTAGCAAACAGAGTCCAAAAGCACATTGAAAGGATCATACACAATGATCAAGTGGGGTTTATCCCAGGAATGCAAGGATTCTTCAATTTACGCAAATCAAAAATATGATACACCATATTACAAATTGAAGGAGAAAAACCATATGATCATCTCAATGGATGCAGAAGAAGCTTTTGACAAATTTCAACACTAATTTATGATAAAAAAACCCTCCAGAAAGTAGGTATACAGGGAACTTACCTCAAAATAATAAAGCCATACATGACAAACCCACAGCCAACATCATTCTCAGTGGTGAATAACTGAAACAATTTCCTCTAAGATCAGGAACGAGGCAAGATTGCCCACTCTCACTCTATTATTCAACATAGTTTTGGAAGTTTTAGCCACAACAATAAGAGAAGAAAAAGAAATAAAAGGAATCCAATTTGGAAAAGAAGAACTAAAGGTCTCACTGTTTTCAGAAGACATATTATACATAGAGAATCCTAAAGATGCTACTAGAAAACTACTAGAGAGAATCAATGAATTTGATAAAGTAGCAGGAAACAAAATTATTGCACAGAAATCTCTTGGATTCCTATACACTAGTGATGAAAAATCTGAAAGAAATTAAGGAAACACTCCCATTTACCACTGCAACAAATAGAATAAAATACCTAGGAATAAACCTACCTAAAGGGACAACAGACCTGTATGCAGAAAACTGTATGAGACTGATGAAATAAATTAAAGATGATACAAAGAGTTGGAGAGGTACACTATGTTCTTGGAATGGAAGAATCAAAATTGTAAAAATGAGTATACTAGCCAAAGCAATCTACAGATTCAATGCAATCCCTATCAAACTGCCAATGGCATTTTTCACAGAACTAGAACAAAAAATTTCACAATTTGTATAGAAACACAAAAGACCCTGCATAGCCAAAGCAATCTTGAGAAAGAAAAACATAGCTAGAGGAATCAGGCTCCTGGACTTCAGACTATACTACAAAGCTACAGTAACCAAGACAGGATGGTATTGGCGAAAAACAGTAATATAGATTAATGGAACAGGATAGAAAGCCCAGAGATAAACCCACACACATATGGTCACCTTATTTTTGATAAAGGGGACAAAAATATACAATGGAGAAAAGACAGCCTCTTCAATAAGTGGTGCTGGAAAAACTGGACAGCTACATGTAAAAGAATGAGATTAGAATACTCCCTAGCACCATAGACAAAAATAAACCCAAAATGGGTTAAAGACCTAAATGTAAGGCTAGACACTGTAAAACTCATAGAGGAAAACATAGGCAGAACCCTCTATGACATAAATCACAGTAAGATCCTTTTTGACCCACCTCATAGAGGAATCGAAATAATAACAAAAATAAACAAATGGGACCTAATGAAACTTAAAAACTTTTGCACAGCAAAGGAAACCAAAAACAAGATGAAAAGACAACTGTCAGAATGGGAGAAAATATTTGCACATGAAGCAACAGACAAAGGATTAATCTCCAAAATTTACAAGCAGCTCATGCAGCTCAATATCAGAAAAACAAACAACCAAATCCAAAAATGGGCAGAAGACCTAAATCGACATTTCTCCAAAGAAGATATGCAGATTGCCAACAAACACATGAAAGGATGCTCAACATCACTAATCATTAGAGAAATGCAAATCAAAATTACAGTGAGGTATCACCTCACACCTGTCAGAATGGCCATCATCAAAAAATCTACAAACAATAAATGCTGGAGAGGGTGTGGAGAAAAGGGAACACTCCTGCACTGTTGGTGGGAATGTAAATTGATACAGCCACTATGCAGAGCAGTATGGAGGTTCTTTAACAACCTAAAAATAGATCTACCATACGACCCAGCAACCCTGTTACTGGGCATATATCCCTGAGAAAACCATAATTCAAGAGGAGTCATGTACTACAATGTTCACTGCAGCTCTATTTACAATCGCGAGGCCATGGAAGCAACATAAGTGTCCATCAACAGATGAATGGATAAAGATGTGGTACATGTATACAATTGAATATTACTCACGGATAAAAGAAATGAAACTGAGTTATTTGTAGTTAGGTGGATGGTCCTAGAGCTTGTCCTACAGAGTGAAGTAAGCCAGAAAGAGAAAAATAAATATCATATGCTAACACATATATATGGAATCTAAAAAACAAAAGAGAAAATGTTTCTAAAGAACATAGGGTCAGAACAGGAATAAAGATGCAGACGTAGAGAATGAACTTGAGGAGACAGGGCGGGGGAAGGGTAAGCTGAGACAAATGAGAGTGTGGCATGGACATATATACACTACCAAATATAAACTCGATAGCTAGTTGGAAGCAGCCACATAGCACAGGGAGATCAGCTTGCTGCTTTGTTACCATCCAGAGAGGTGGGATAGGAGTGTAGGAAGGAGAGGCAAGAGAGAGGAGATATGGGGATGTATGTATATATATATAGATGATTAACTTTGTTTTAAAGCAGAAATTAACACACCATTGTAAAGCAATTATACTCCAATAAAGATGTTTAAAAAAAAAAGAATATATAGGCATAAAGAGGACTTTGTCTTCAGTAAATTCTTACCTTGGATTTCTTGATTCTGGTTCAGAAGATTAAACCTGCTTAATAGGCTACTTTAAATGTTTGAACTATATAAATTTCTTCCTAAACCCTAAACTTTAATTTACAGTGTCTGGGTGCTATATGTACTGAAGATTTCAGTAAATCTGTTTATGTCTTTGAATGATTTCAAATTTTGTTGGTGAATCATATTTGAGGGTTTTGGTTATATATTAATACATATAAATTGAGCCTCTTTAAGACTTTTTTATTTTTTCATTCAGTGATTCAGTAAATGTCTTTTTAAATACATTTACAGCATAATGAGCTTATGAGGATTTCACTATAAATATGCTTAAAAACTAAACATAAAAACAGGGTGAATATAGGAACTGACATGCCTAATTCATTCATGGTAAGGTCTTATGCAAGTTCCATGCTCTGGAGAATTTTTACATAAAGTTTTAATGAAAGTTTTGGTAACTCAAAACTCATTTTATGCTCCTGAGTAACACAGGGGAATATCACTTTTCCCAAAGGTGGATCTGGACAGCTAAATCACAAGTTGTAAAGGAGATAAGTTCATTCAGATTCTTAGACTGAATTTACATCTATATTATAGTTTCAACTATCATCTTTTTAATATTGTGTTTTTTTTAAAAGAATAAGAACAGCATTTCCCAAAGAGGCCTATTGAATATGTTATATTAATATTTTAGTGCCAAAATTATTATTAATAATAATACATTGCAAAGTATCCAAAACTGGTTAGAATTTGCCTATAACCCGTCTAAGCCAAAAGGAATAAAGTGTTCTGTTTGGGCAATCATCCTTTTTATGATACCTAAGAGTTTGGTGTGAGATTTTAGTAAGCATGGATAGGAGTTCATTAGCAGCAAGATTAATTAGTGAGAATATTAGGCCTTATCTACAATCCATAGTAGAGAGATAGAGCTTTTATTTTTATAGAAGACACAGATTGCATATAGGACTCTATGCACAGCTTTAATATTATATGTATCAAAAATGCACATATATATTTAATACATTTTTATTCTGGAATAGGTATTTTTTCATTTTATGCTGATATCTAAATAGACTGAGGTTTGGGGGGCGAGAACTTGAAAAAAGTAAGAAAAGACCGTAAGATTCATGTCCTTGATGAGTTAGTTATTCTAGGCAAAACTAGCTGACACATACATATATTCAGTGAAAAACGAGAAGGTGAAAAGCAAACCAGGAGGTAAAGGTAGAGAGGACAGTTACTTATTTTGGTGACATTTATCCCTTGCTTTTACCCAGTATATGTATTTCTTAAAGTGAAAAGGTATTTTTATACTGATAGTTTTCTTTGGATACTGATATTTTTCTCAAGGATAGTGAATTTAATCAATGAATCTTCAGCTGATTGATTCACATTCCTTGAGCCTTTCAGATACATTGTTTGAAAGAGAGAAAATGCCTTCTCAGGCTAAAAACTGAACTTCTTACGCAGTGACTGATGTTATATTTATTACTCAAGGAACCACTGGTGAAGTTAAGTGAAGAAAGTGACCAAATTTTTATGTACAGCATATTCTAGCTATATAAACTTGCTTGCGTCTGTTGGAAAAGAAGCAATGTAATTATAAACAATAATTACCTCTGAGGTATGAGATCTATAGTCTTTATTTATTTATTTAGGTTTTCTTCTTTTATTTATTTATTTAATATGTCTTTTTTGGAGTATAACTGCTTCACAATACTGTGCTAGCCTCTGTTGCACTACAAAGTGAATCAGCCATTTGCATACATATATCCCCATATCACCTCCCTCTTGAGCCTCCCTCCCACCGTCCCTATCCCACCCCTCTAGGTGGTCACAAAGCACTGAGCTGATCTCCCTGTGCTATGCTGCTGCTTCCCACTAGCTATCTATTTTACATTTGGTAGTGTATATATGTCAGTGCTATTGTCTACCTTTGTCCCAGCTTATGCTTCCCTTCCCTATGTCCTCAGGTCCATTCTCTAGGTCTACTTCTTTATTCCTGCCATGCCACGAGGTTCATCAGTACCATTGTTTTTTTTTAGATTCTATATATATGCGTTAGTGTATGGTATTTGTTTTTCTATTTCTGACTCACTTCACTCTGTGTGACAGACTCTATGTCCATTCACCTCACTACAAGTAACTCAATTTCATTTCTTTTTATGGCTGAGTAATATTCCATTGTATATATGTGTCACATCTTTATCCATTCATCTGTCAATGGACATTTAGTTTGCTTCCATTTCCTGGCTATTCTAAATAATGTTGCAATGAACACTGTGGTACATGTCTCTTTTTGAATTATGGTTTTCTCAGGGTATATGCTCAGAAGTGGGATTGCTGGGTCATATGTTAGTTCTATTTTCAGTTTTTTAAGGAACCTCCATACTGTTCCCCATAGTGGTTGTATCCATTTACATTCCCACCAACACTACAGGAGGGTTCCCTTTTCACCATACCCTTTCAAGCATTATTGTTTCTATATTTTTTGATAATGGCCATTCTGACTGCTGTGAGGTGATATTTCATTGTAGTTTTGATTTGCATTTCTCTAATAATTAGTGATGATGAGCATCTCATCATGTGCCTCTTGGCCATCTGTATGTCTTCTTTGGTGAAATGTCTATTTAGGTCGTCTGACGAATTTTTAATTAGATTGTTCATTCTTTTGATATTGAGCTCCATGAGCTGTTTGTATATTTTGGAGGTTAATACTTTGCCTGTTGTTTCATTTGCAAATATTTTCTCCCATTCTGAGGATTGTCTTTTTGCCTTGTTTATGGTTTCCTTTGCTGTGCAAAAGTTTTTAAGTTTAATTAAGTCCCATTTATTTATTTTTATTTTTGTTTTTGTTTTTTTCATTACTCTAGGAGGTGGGTCAAAAAAGAACTTGCTGTGGTTTATGTCAAATAGTGTTTTCCTCTAAGAGTTTTATAGTGTCTGGTCTTACATATAGATCTTTAGTCCACTTGGACTTTATTTTTATATATGGTGTTAGGGAGTGTTATAATTTCATTCTTTTACATGTAGCTGTCCAGTATTCTTAACAACAATTATTGAAGAGGGTGTCTTTTTTCCATTGTTTGTTCTTGCCTCCTTTGTCATAAATTAGGTCGCCATATGTACATGTGTTTATCTCTGGACTTTCTATCCAGTCCATTGATCTATATTTCTGGTTTTGTGCGAGTACCATACTGTCTTGATTACTGTAGCTTTGTTGTATAGTTTGAAGTTGGGGAGCCTGATTCCTCCAGCTCTGGTTTTCTTTCTCAAGATTGCTTTTGCTCTTCAGAGGCTTTTGTATTTCCATAAGAATTGTAAAAAAAAATTTTCTAATTCTTTGAAGTATGCCATTGGAAATTTGACAGGGATTACATTGAAACTGTAGATTGCTTTGGGAAGTATAGACATTTCCACAGTATTGATTCTTCCAATCTAAAAACATAGTATATTTCTCCATCTGTTTATGTCATCTTTGATTTCTTTCATCAGTGTTTTATAGTTTTCTGAGTGCAAGTCTTTCGCCTCCTTAGGTAAGTTTATTCTTAGGTATTTTATTCTTTTTGTGGTGATGGTAAATGGGAGTGTATCCTTAATTTATTTCTAATTTTTCACTGTTAGTGTATAGGAATGCCAGAGATTTCTATGTATAAGTTTTTTATCCTGCAACTTTACCAAATTCATTGATTAGTTCTAGAAGTTGTCTGGTGGCATCTTTAGGATTCTTTATATAGAGTATCATTGCATCTGCAAACAGTGATAGTTTTGCTTCTTCTTTTCCAATTTGTATTCCTTTTTATTCTCTGATTGTCATAGCTAGGACTTCCAATGTTATGGTGTATAACAGTGGCGAGAGTGGACATCCTTGTCTTGTTCCTGATCTTAGTGGAAACGCTCTCAGTTTTTCACCATTGAGTATGTTGTTTGCTGTGGATTTCTCATATATGGCCTTTATTATGTTGAATTCAGTTCCATCTATGCCCATATTCTGGAGAGTTTTTATCATAAGTGGGAGTTAAATTTTTTTCAAAGGCTATTTCTGTATCTATTGAGATTATAATATGGTTTTGTTCCTTAATTTGTTAATACAGTGAATCATATTGATTGATTTATGTATATTGAAGAATCCTTGCATTCATGGTATAAATCCCACTTGATCATGGTGTATAGTCCTTTTAATATGTTGTTAGATTCTGTTTCCTCGTGTTTTGTGGAGGATTTTTGTGTCTATGTTCATCAGTGATATTGGTCTATAATTTTCTTTTTTTGTGATATCTTTTTCTAGGTTTGCTGTCAGGGTGATGGTGCCTTCTTAGAATGAATTTGGGAGTGTTCTTCCCTCTGCAATTTTTTGGAAGAGTTTGAGAAGTATCAGTGTTAGCTTTTCTCTAAAAGTTTGATAGAATTCGCCTGTGAAGCCATCTGGTCCTGGACTTTGGTTTGTTGGGAGATTTTTAATTACAGTTTCAATTCCATTACTTGTGATAGGTCTGTTTATATTTTCTAATTCTTCCTGGTTCAGTCTTGGAAAAGTGTACCTTTCCAAGAATTTGTCTATTTCTTTATGGTTGTTCATTTTATTAGCATATAATTGTTTGTGGTAGTCTCTTATAATCCTTTGTATTTCTGTGGTGTCAGTTGTGATTTCTCCTTTTTCATTTCTAATTTTATGATTTGCATCCTCTCCCTTTTTTCTTGATGAGTCTGGCTAAGGATTTATCTATTTTCTCTATCTTCTCAAAGAACCAGCTCTTAGTTTTATTGATCTTTGCTATTGTTTTCTTGTTTCCATTTCATTTATTTCTGCTCTGATCTTTATGAATTCTTTCCTTCTACTGACTTTGGGATTCCTTTGTTCTTTCACTAATTGCTTTAGGTGTCAGGTTAGATTGTTTATTTGAGATTTTTCTTTTTTCTTGAGGTGAGATTGAATTGCTATGAACTTCCCTCTTAGAACTGTTTTTGCTGTGCCTCATAGGTTTTGGGTCATCCTGTTTTTATTGTCATTTTTTTCTAGGTAATTTTATCTCTTCTTTGATTTCTTCAGTCATCTCTTGGTTATTTAGGAGCACACTGTCTAGCCTCCATGTATTTGTGTTTTTCACAGTTGTTTTCTTGTCATTGATTTCCAGTCTCATAGTGTTGTGGTCAGAAAAGATGCTTGATATGATTTCAACTTTCTTAAATTTTCCAAAGCTTGATTTGTGACCCAAGATGTGATCTATCCTGGAAAATGTTCCATGTGCACTTGAGAGGAAAGTGCATTCTGCCACTTTCGGTAGAATGTTCTATAAATGTCAATTAAATCTATTGGTCTATTGTGTCATTTAAAGCTTGTGTTTCCTTATTTATTTTCTGTTTGGATGAATTGTCCATTGGTGTAAGTGGGGTGTTAAAGTCCCCTACTATTTTTGTGTTACTGTCGATTTCCCCTTTCATGGTTGTTAGGATTTGCCTTATGTATTGAGGTGCTCCTATGTTGGGTGCATAAACATTTATAATTGTTATATCTTCTTCTTAGATTGATCCCTTGATCATTATGTAGTGTCCTTCCTTGTGTCTTGTAATAGTCTTTATTTTAAAGTCTACTCTGTCTGTCTGATATGAGAATTGTTACTCCAGCTTTCTTTTGCTTTCCATTTGCATGGAATATCTTTTCCATCCCCTCA
Source organism: Stenella coeruleoalba (assembly GCF_951394435.1). Classification (NCBI taxonomy): domain Eukaryota; kingdom Metazoa; phylum Chordata; class Mammalia; order Artiodactyla; family Delphinidae; genus Stenella; species Stenella coeruleoalba. The sequence goes on along the minus strand of NC_137165.1, from coordinate 26,373,219 downwards.
CTTTCAGTCTGCATGTGTCCCTAGGTCTGAAGAGGGTGTCTTGTGGACCACATATATATGGGTCTTTTCTTTGTATCCATTCAGCCAGTCTGTGTCTTTTGGTTTGGGCATTTAATCCATTTCTGTTTAAGGTTATTTTTGATACGTATGTTGCTATTACCATTTTCATAATTGTTTTGGGTTTGTTCTTATGGATCTTTTTCTTCTCTTGTGTTTCCTGCTTAGAGAAATTTCTTTAGCATTTGTTGTAAAGCTGGTTTGGTGGTGCTGAATTCTCTTAGCTTTTTCTTCTCTGAAAAGCTTTTGATTTCTCCACTGAATCTGAATGAGATATTTGCTGGTAGAATAATCTTGGTTTAAGATTTTTCTCTTTCATCACTTTAAGTATATCCTTCTACTCTCTTCTGGCCTGCAGAGTTTCTGCTGAAAAATCAGCTGATAACCTTAAGGGATTCCTTTGTATGTTATTTTTTGTTTTTCCCTTGTTGCTTTTAATATTTTTTCTTTGAATTATTTTTTGTTAGTTTGATTAATATGTATCTTGCTGTGTTTCTTCTGGGGTTTATCATGGATTAGACTCTCTGTGCTTCCTGGACTTGGGTGACTATTTCCTTTCCTATGTTAGGGAAATTTTCCACTACAATCTCTTCAAGTATTTTGTCAGACCCTTTCTGTTTCTCTTCTTCTTCTGGGACCCCTATAATTCAAATGTTGATGTGTTTAATGTTGTCCCTGAAGTCACTGAGACTGTACTCATTTCTTTCATTCTTTTGTCTTTATTCTGCTCTGTGACAGTTATTTCCACCATTCTATCTTCCACCTCACTTATTCATTTTTCTGCCTCATTTATTCTGCTATTGATTCATTCTATTGTTTTGTTTTTTTTTCATTTCAATTATTGTGTTGTTCATGACACTGTTTTTACTTTAGTACTTTTAGGTCCTTGTTAAACATATCTTGTGTCTTCTTGATCCATGTCTCCATTCTATTTCTGAAATATTGGATCATCTTTGCTATCATTACTCTGAATTCTTTTTCAGGTAGATTGCCTACTTCTTCTTCATTTATTTGGTCATGTGGGTTTTTACCTTTCTCCTTCTTCTGCAACATGTTTCTCTCTCTTCTCATTTTGTTTATCTTACTCTGTTTATGGTATTCTTTCTGCAGGATGTAGGGTTGTAGTTCTTCTTGCTTCTGTTGTCTGTGCCCTGATGGGTGAGATTGGAGCTTGTTTAGGCTTCCTGATGGGAGGAACTGGTGCCTGCCCTCTGGTGGCTGTAAATAAGTCTTTTCCCTCTGATGAGCAGGGCCACATCAAGTTTGCTGTATCTGTGAGCTTACTATGACCTTAAGCAGCCTGTCTGCTAATGGGTGTGGCTGTGTTCCTGTCTTGCTTGTTGTTTGACCTAAGGTTTCCAGCACTGGAGCCTGCAGGCAGTTGGGTGGAGCTGGGTCTTGGTGTGAGATGATAGCTCCGGGAGAGTGCCCACTGATTAGTATTCCCTAAGCTTGGAAATTCTCAGCAGTCCCATGTCCTGGACTTGGCACTCCACCCCAGAGGCCCAGGCCCAACCCCTGTCCTGGGAACCAAGAGCCTGCAAGCCACACAGTGTGGCCAGAGAAAAAAGTAAGAAAAAAATTAAAAGAAATAAATGAGACCCAAGACTATTAGCAAAAACAAAAACAACCAAACAACAACAAAAACCAAAAAAAGAAAGAAGAAAACAAACAGATAAACCAAACCCAAGACAAATGGTAAAAAACAAAAGCAAACACAAACAGACACACAAAAAAGCAAAGAAAACAAAAAACAAGAGAACAAAAAACAAACAAAAGAACTCAAAAATGAAAATAATCAATAAAGACTAAACTAAGAAAAACAAAAAATGAAAAATAAAAGTAGAAAACAAATTTAAAAAATCAAAGAAAACAGAAAACAAACACATAAAAATGATCCAAAAAAGAACAAAGAACAAAAATAAGAAATAAACACAAAACAACCAAAAAGTAATGTAAAAACCAAATAATAAAAAAATAATAAAAGCAACAACAACTTATCTACATTAAACAAAGAATAATAGTAACAAGAATTTTTTACTGGGGCCTCCTTTGTCAGTGTCCTTGCTCCCATAGTGAGCCACAGTCAAGCCTTCCTCTCCAGGAGGCCCTCCTGTACCTCTAGGTAGGTATCTGGACCTGCTGTGGGTACTTTGGGGCAGCTCAGACTCTGACATGGCCCAACTGCTGCATGTACTTGTCTGCAATGTCCACTGCTGCTAAACCTAGACTGGTTCAGTTGTGGGAACACTCAATGTCTATTAAAATATTCCACAGATGCAGGATTTACCAAGCTGATCATGGGATTTAATCCATAACCTGTGCAGCTGCACGGAGAGACGTCTATCATGTTCCTTAGTTACACTGCTCCTGGGGCTCAGCTTTGGTTTTGGCCCACCTCTACGTGTGCACCACCCTCAGTCATTTTTTCTCCACCCAGGCAAGAGGGAGTGAAATCAACATCTGATTGGGGCTCACTTACTCAGGCTGGGGAGGGTACAGCAGCCACAACTGATGTGTGCATGAAGTGCCTGTGGCAATGGAGACCGGCAGGCAGTTGCAACAGATTGGGGTGCACTCACTCTGGTGGGAAACCCGCCCAGCACCCACAGAGGCAGGGGCTAGTGTGTGGGACTTGTGGAAGCCCTTCCCCTTCTGCACCACTCACTCAACAATGGCACCTTATTTCCTAGGCAGACCACACTTCCTCTAGGGGCATTCCCAGCTGTGGAGTCACTCACTCCCATTCTCACTGTTGTATCCATGGAGCTAAAGCAGCTCTCTCTCTGGGTTCATTCTCCTAACCCCACACTTTAGCACTGAGCCCTCACCAGCACTGGTGGATTCCTGTCTCAGGCAGGGGTGCCCAAGGCTGATTTCTGAGGAGGCTTTGGGATGGGTGTTGCTCAGGACCCCGGAGCCTATGCAGGTGGAGGAGGCCTTGTCTTGAGGGGTGGGAGAGCCTGCTCAGATGGGTGCCCCTCCCAGTGCTGGTGGACGGAGAAGCCAGAAGTTGGGGAAGGAGTTTGCAATGGCAGCACTGCCCCTTATGTTCCACTAAACAATGACGCCTTGCTTCTATGGTGTTCCAGGCTTTTTCTGCAAACTTTCCATTTGTGGAGCTCCTTACTTCTCTCCCATTAGGCTGTCTTTTCACAGCCAACAGCTGTTCCCTCCCTGGGTCTACACTCCAAACCCCACTTTCCAGCACCCGGCCCTCCTCCACAACAGGAGACACACGATTCAGCCTGGGGTGCACAGGGCTGCGGTGCAGACCTGTGCACAGTTCTTACTTTGTCCTGCCTTCCACAGACTATCTGCTGTCTTCCCCTTTTAACCCCTGAAGGTCCCTTTCTGTCCCAGCTCATTTCCCCACCATGAGGGGGTTTTTCTGTGTGGGAACCTCCCCTCACCTTCAGCTTCCCACCAGGGGTGCTGGTTTCTTTTTTGATCCCTCTTTTTTTTCTTTTTTTCCCTTCTTTCATCCTAACCAGTTGAGGGGGGATTTTTCTTGTCCTTTTAGGTGTCCAAAGTCTTTTGCTAGAGTTCAGCAGGTGCCCTGTGAGAACTGTTCCATTTGTAGATGTGTTCTTCATGTAGCTGTGAGGAGAGAGGCATTCCATGTCCTCCTACTCTGCCGTCTTGACTCCTCCCTTGCACACAACTCCCTAGAACAATTCTTTAGCATTAAGCTTACCATTCCTTTGGATCTGGAGTTATTTGGGGTTAAGTACTCATTTCTCAATGAACTGATATACATCTACGTATCAAATTTATCCCTCTATTTTCCCTAGTCAAGCCCATCAAAATATGGTTTTTTTTTTACACATATCCTTAAGCTACTTATTTCTTATATTCCAGAATTACTTCTCATTTGGGTTCCATTAAGCCTTTCCTCAGTCCTCAATCTAAACTTGACAGTTCAGTGCTTCTACACCCCTTGTCTTGATCTCTACTAACTAGTACATAATAGGTCCTCACCAAATGTTTGTTAGAATGAGTGAATAGGTATAAATGAATGAATTAGTACTTCAGATGATCCTTCCAGAATTATATAGGCCTTCTATGGATAGTGTTTATTTTTCCCACTTGACTAAATGCTTCCTGATCTTCAATCCCTGATTACTCAGAGCATTTGGTATCTGATGCAACCCAGGACCAGGTTTCAGGGAGGGTCTAAGCTTATCTCAGATTATATCTTTAGTGTGGTAGTTTGCTTTGGTCTGAATTTTTGTGTCTCCCCAAAATTTTATGCTGAAATCCTAACCCACAATGTGATGGTATTAGGTTGTAGGGCATTTGCAGGTGTAATTAGGTTATAAGGGCAGAGTCCTAATAAATGGGATTAGTTCCCTTATAAAAGCAGTCCCAGAGAGATCCCTTGTCCCTTCCACCATATAAGGTTACAGTGAAAAGTTAATCACCAAACTGTCAGCACCATGATCTTGGACTTCTCAGCCTCTAGAATTGTAAGAAATAAATGTTTGTTGTTTATAAGCCACACAGGTTATTGTATATTTGTTACTGACGCCCAAATGGATTAAGACATAGCAGTTATTGCTGCTCAAGGAAAATAATCAAAATCAGGTTTTGTGTTTGCACCTCCAAATGAGGGAAGTTCAATCCCCAAAATTCTAAATTACACTTTTCCAAAACTGCTTTTGGATTCTTCACCCCTACTATTATGTAAAAATCATATAGAGCAGTGTAAATCTGAAAGCAGTTTAAATTTTAAAACGTTATCAAATACAAAATATAAACTCTGGCAGATTTGATGGTGAGGGTGCAAACATTACATTAGCTTCTTAACAATCTAAAAATATCACATGTATAATTTCCTAGGGAGCCTTAGGAATACTGTTTGGAGTTCAGAATATATATCAGCTCTCTAATAAACTGTAAATGTTGAATAAGTAGACCCCAAACCCTATGTGTACTGAGTATATTTCAAGTACTATGTTTTATTAACTATTCATTGAAGAATCTGTTGAACAATTCAACATATATAATCAAAAAGCAGGAAGTTCCCTTTTAATTCTCTTGTAGAGTGTCATAAAGAAAATTGTTCTAAATAATAGAAGCAGACTGTAATTAATTTTCTTTTCTTTATTCTCCTATTGAAATCAAACCCTGTCATTGCAATTTTAGCAATTTGCAGCAACAAAGCTTGAGGGTATGTTACTTAGCAAGTGTCCAAGAGGGATGGAAACTGGATGAAGGGCAGTTATTTCCCCAAATTGTGGAAGGTAAGCCTTTCTTCTAGTAAATTTCAGTTTAATTTTTGTTGTTTATAGGCTGATCTAACTAGCAACTGTACTGTTACCTTTCTACAATGAACCCGAGACTATACTCTTGGTCAATCTGAGGTAACATTAGCTACTTGTTCTCCCCAAAGTTCTTGACATCTTGGCTTACCTGTCTCAGCCATTGTCAAACTGAACCCAGAATTCATTTGCAAAAGAAGTTTCAAAGGGGATTATGCATTTGTATGGAATACATTTAGCTGTTTTGTTTTTTAAGGACATATCTACCAACAACAACAAAAAAAACCATAAATAATTCTTAGAATTGCATAAACGAATTGTATTTCCATCCATCTATGAATATATTTTAGTAGGATTCTGGAACAAGACAGGTTATAAAACACTAATATACTACACGTGAAAAAATTAAAAATTAAAATTTAAAATATTTATGCTCAATAAAGAAAGCTGAAGCATAAGAAAGTCAGGCTGGAGATTTATGGTGAGAAACGTAAAACTGATATGTCAGATTTGGTGACAGATTACTTATCATTCCAATTATATAGACATTATTTTGGCAATTTATTCTCATGTGTAGCATGCACTGAGCATTTTTTTCTCCTTATTAATAGTTTTGAGGCAGTGCTATTTGCACAAATAAGGCATATTAAAATAACAGCTCTGAATACTACAAAGCAAACACATGTTCTATTGGCCAGGGAATCCTGGCTGGGGCCAAGTTGACAGTTCAATTATCCAAACAGATTACAAATGATTTCACTGAAGACAAATAGCTGTGGATTTCCCTCTGTGAGTATTGCTCAATAAGATTGAAAAATGTCAAAGAGAAGCTGTCTTCACTTTAAATAACTGTATGTTTGTGAGATGTGATAAAGATTGTTTGTATGTGCATGCTGTGTGTGTGTGTGTGTGCATGTGTGTGTGTGTGGTGTTTAAATAATTAAGAGAACTCAAGGATTGGGGTGTTTTTTAAAAGACAAAGTTAGTAAGATCAGGTTACTGAAATTTCAACAACTAAAAAAAAATTACCTGTCACTTCTATGAGATTACAATGAAATTTATTGTCATTATGAATATCCTGAAGTATTACAATGTTCTGAATAACTTTTGGAATCACCACATAAAAATTGTGTTTAGTGTGTACTGTGAGTTGTGAGTACAGTGATTCTATTTTTTGTTGGTAAGCTAGAAATCACCAAATGAAATTTAGGTCAATCACTACCCATTGTACTTAATTAACAAAATACCTAATTTTACCAATTAGATAGCTATTTTTTCTAAAAATGAAAAGCTCAGCTCCAGAATAAATATGTGATTGAAGGCTTCACTTTGACTTTGTTTGTTTGTTCTCTTAATGAGAGTGAGACTCTATCTTAAAAAATCATTATATGGATCAAAACAGAAGAAAACTATTGTGTCTTCCATGTTTTATAAGTATGTGAATGTCCAAATTACATACATAAGATTTGTGGAGTTTCAGTAAAGAAAGAAGGCAACATATTATGGTAGAAAAAGCATACATTTTAGAACCAAGTTAACTTAGGTTTCAAACAACTAGTGCAGTCTTAGACGACTTATTTAACATCACTGAACTTAATTTCATTTGTCTCTGAAGTGGCACTGATAGTATTACTCAGTCCATAGGAATAAATAAAATGACACTCAAAAATTACTGAGCACAATGTTGGAACATCATAAGTGCTTTGTTGATGTTAACTATTGTTATAATAATGAACTGGGCAGAGAGACATAAGGTCACCTACTTAGGGTGTGAGTGACATGAGCACCATACCTTCTTTCATTAAATCATCCATTCCATTCATTGAACAGGCACTTATTGAACACAGATTGTGTCAGATACCAGCTGATATCTGGGTGTGAATAGGTAAAAAAAAAAAAGAGTCTAAAAGGATCACAACCTTGTGAGAGCAACATGAAAGCCAATAAATAATTTCAGTTGAGGTAGAGGCATGCACGAGATGCTAAGAACAGAGGCATGGAATCTAGATTGGCAGGTTCACTAAAGAATGGTGAAGGTAATTGTTCGGTGGAGACTTAGAAATGAATAAGGATTATTTAGACAAAAGTGCTGGGCAATAAGTGAAGAAATGTGTTGAAACATTTGCTAATCCATTTATATTTGGGAAGGAGATTATAAAAATATGCTTCCTAGGGATATACCTGTGGATACCTAGTCGAGTAAAAGAGTACAAGATTACTATAGACATTTAAAGATGCAGAATTTTAAAATATTAGTGATATATAGACAAACATTTTTTAAAATTCTATTGATATTTTTGGGTCTGTATCTGTAGATGGGGTTCTTTATATATGCTACTTGCTTAATCGAAAATATGTCCATTCAGGAAAGCGAAATACGTTGCATTTTATGATAAAAAACATCAGAATTAAAACAACAGATTGAAATCATTTTATCTAAGTAAATGGAAGCCATTTATACCAAATTTGTATAGACAAAAAAATGTTTCTCAAAGGCTATGTTCTTTTAATCAAAACTAGTTATTTTTTCTTTTCCTTTATTGTTTCAATCATGCAGTAATGTGGAGATCGGCATTAATAGTAGTAACAAACAGTTGCATACACATCCATACATATAGCTGCATTAAGTCCCATAAAATAACAATTAGATATACAGTCCTTGACTATAAAACATGAAAGAAATGCATTAATATATAGCATGACATTTAAAATTTTTTTTAATTTTATATAATTTTTAAAGGTTACTTTTCATTTACAATTAATACAAAACATTGGCTATATTCCCTGTGTTGTACAATACATCCTTAAGCCTATCTTACACCCAATAGTTTGTACCTCCCACTCTTTTGCCCCTATATGCCCCACCCTCTCCCCACTAGTAACGACTAGTTTGTTCACTATATCTGTGAGTCTCCATATATATATATATGAAAACAAGTATATATATATATATTGAAAACAAATAAACCAAAACCTAAAATTGAATTTTAATAAAATTTTATGAAATGACTTTCTAATAAAAATGAATATAAAATGATGTTAGAATGATATTTTTTCTTATAAGTGTTTTGGACTAGCACTCAATGCTATTTATTTATTTATTTATTTATTTACTTATGGCTGCATTGGGTCTTCGTCACTGCACACGGGATTTTTTTAGTTGTAGTGAGCAGAGGCTACTCTTCATTGCAGTGCCTGGGTTTCTCATTGCGGTGGCTTCTCTTGTTGCGGAACATGGGCTGTATGTGCATGGGCTTCAGTAGTTGTGGTGCACGGGCTCAGTAGTTGTGGCATACAGATTTATTTGCTCTGTGGCATGTGGGATCTTCCCAGACCAGGGATCAAACTGGTGTCCCCTGCATTGGCAGGCAGATTTTTAACTACTGCACCACGAAGGAAGTCCCTAGAATGGTATTTTGAACTCAAGAACACAAACAGTTATGTCTAGCTCTTTCCTGTGTAATTTTTTCTGCTTTCTACATACAAATTTTTTAATTTTTGTCTATCATTCTGTGAAATTTTTGTTACTCCTATAAACCAATATATTGCTATTACTATTAGTCCTGTGGTAGTATAATTAACAAAACTGCATCCAAATGAAGCAAAATACCAATAGCCATACCTATTACAACACTCTATTGTGACCTATTGCATAAAACCATTGAGACATCTATGGAGCTTGCTTATTGTGTCTTTGTAATTCACTAATTTAAATAATAATTCCATTTAGCACTATTTGTAGTGATATCAAAGTGATGTTAATACGTAGGGAAATCATGAAAAAACAAACTGATGATCCTCTTATATCATCTAGTGCTATCATTACATAGATGAGTTTTCTGTAGTTTCTCCTCACCATTTATTAGTAATTTATGGGCTCATGTTATTAGCTCAAAAGCACATTGAAGACACATCTCATGCTCAATTTTAGTTATCTGAATGTAGTACTTTATAAAAACAATACTAAGTATCATTTTGAAGAATACATTTAAGCAAAAGTTTATATTTAATTCATTGACATCACTCCTATTTTCACTCAAAATGCTTAAATATGACTACTAAAGTATTTTTTATGGTAATAAAAGTCATATTAGAAGTATAATTTAATTTCAATGCTATGGAACTGTTTGTGTAAATTTCCAAATCATTAAATTTTAGATACTAAATTTTATCCCTTCCTTATGTCCAATATATCTTCTTTTACCCACTCTAATTTGATAAGATTAGGAAAACTGCTATAGTTTTACAGGGACTCCCATTTTTAATAAGAAAGTTCTGAATGGGAGTAGAGAAGTGCAGACAAAATAGAAGGTTAGAATTGGAAAAGTCCATAATAAGCCTATATGGAGATGGCTTTATCTTTAAAATAGGGTCATCCTTTTAAGCTTTGGGGAGGAGGATTCCAAAAGGAAACTTCCAGATGGAGGAAAGATTGAATCATGTATCTCTAACTTTGTTTCTGAATGTCACCACCCTTTGTTATTTTCTCCGGTACTTCCAACCCCTAGCACTGTATATGCTTCTTAAAATTCTAACATAAGTGTAGGTAAAAATTCTTCCCTTTGATGTCTCTTATCATAGAGACTGATGTTTTAATGGAGAATTTTTATAAAGACAAAGATAAAAAAAAACTACAGCCATAAAACACAATCTAATTATTCATGATTCAGATGCTAAACACCACAGTATAGAATAAGAACTCATCACAGAATAAAATTTTCAGACTTCCTCAGTCCTCTGGCAACTTGCAGTTTATTTTCTAAGGAACATTGGTGTGAAATTCCCTTCTGTCTTTAATGGTAGCATGATGTCATGTAAAGTACACTTCATTTGGAGAATTCAGTTCTAATTCTGTCATATGTTTTAAGGTAACTTTAACAAAGCCTTAACTTCCCTGGATATAATTTTACTCTTGAAAATAGCAAAAGAAATTACTTTCTTTTCTATAGGATTGTCATAACTTTCAAATGAGATACAGTATTAAAATAAAGCTCAATATACTTTTTTAACTTTTTATTTTATATTGGAGTATAGTTGATTAACAATGTTGTGTTAGTTTAAGGAGCAAAAACAATGGCCTACACTGAAAACACTTTTCCTTAATTTTTTCTCTCCAGTTTTTTTTTCCACATGGAAAAATCTACATATTAATACTGTATTAGATAAATTTACCTATCAGGATAAAACTTTATTCCTCAGAACCCTCTAGCATTTGTCAATTCAGCTTCTGATCTTTATAGCATCTGTATGTCAATTCCAAATCTGTATAGTTCAATTCCTTTCCAGGACCATGCTGAATGAATTTTTAAGCCATAATTAAAATTAAAGCATTTATTGCCTCAGTTAATAACTTAGTTCTTCTCTGAAGCCTTTTTTGATGGTATACACAGGTGAAGACTGTTCCTCTCAGTCATCTATTTATGCACAGTATACTGTGATTTAGTGTCTAGGACATTATAAAAATTAATTAGATTGTTTTTTCATTAACTATAATTTAGATAATTACACTGTATTGGGAGACATTTTCAATCCTGTGATTATTTGAGTTGACACTCAAATGTTGCAGAAAAGCAGTGCTTTCCTTTTTCATAAATTTATTTTTTATTGAGGTAATGTTGGTTTATAACATTATATACGTTTCATGTGTACAACATTATATTTCTATTTCTGTATACACTACAACATGCTTATCACAAAACATTTAGTTTCCATCTGTCACCATACAGATGACCCCTTTACCCATTTCACCCTCTAAACCGCCCTTTCCCATCCAGTAACCAGTACTCTGTTCTCTGTATCTACATGTTTATTTCTGTTTGGTTTGGTCTGATCATTGTTTTTTTTGGAGGTGTGTGTGTGTGTGTTTTCTTTTCACATATGAATGAAATCATATGGTAACTGTCTTAACCTAAAGAAATATTTTTGGAATTCTCTTATAGCCCCAAAAGAAGCAATATGAAGTTTTATGTAGGTATCTATAAAATATTGGCTTAAATTCCCTGAGCTCTGCTTAACCTCTGTACCCCAGTGGTAGTGTACCTCCATTTAACCACCTATTTTTCTGTTGAAACAGAGCCTTACTTTCCCTGGACAATCCTTTAAATTCAACTGAGCAAAAATATACCTTTTTTTAAAAGCCTAACAGTTCCATATTAGCTAAAGCTAAATACCAGATCTGTATAAGGATCATAATCTTCCCTCCTCCTGCTTTGTCCCCAAATATTTGTGCTTATGCATGCACTAGTTCACCCTACGAGACCTACACTAATATTGCAGGACATAGGGTGAAGCTTTGTTGATAATGTGATGAATTATGATCAAGAAGGCAGAAAACTGAAATCCTTCCCTGCCTTTTATAGTGACTTTGTTTTTATATTGGTAGAATTACTAAAGAAAGTATATATAAGGAAAGGAAGTCATATGGGCAAAAATATAGGTTCATGGAAAACCTAAGTAGCCCTCACTAACATCTTATGTATAGCTTTTATAAAAAATGGCTTAAAACATTAACCTTGGCTTAATGAGCACATTCTATTCCTTTCCTGTCACCTGTTTTGTAAGATTTTTAAAGTTTTTTTCTTTCTTTTTCTTCATGGCAAGACACAATACAATGACACTCTGATACATGAAAGTCAGAACTCTTTGTTACTTATAGTTCTGAACAAGACAAAGCAGCTAGGCTGGGCCACAGAAGGGGATGCGGCAGGGAACAGGAAAACAGGAAACTGGGGCTGTTCCCACAGCTTTTGTATGCAACCTGGATGAGGTTAGCTAGGTTTCATGAACTCTTTCATGGATTGACTAATTTGAATAATTTTGCAGGCTCCAGGACATAAGGGCTGCCCCTCGCGTTCTGGTACCTGGCACTATAGTGATTAGTATGGGTGCATAGAAGCCCTGGAGTGTGAGGACCCCATAAGGGAGGTAGGTGGGGTGTGAATATAATCAGCTGCCCAAGAAAAGGAACTGACCACACTCTGGCCTAGTCTCAAAACTAGGTTAAGACAGCATTTCAAAAACAAAAAAACATGTTTTTCATCCTCCATTCCCTCACCTACATGAAATCTTAATCCTCTGACTAACAACACTGAGAATGTAAATCAAGGTGGAAGGGGCTCCAGTCAACAAGGTTTTCTGTTGCTCTGGTCAACAGACTCACTCAGGATGACCAAGGATGAGATGAAAAACCAAGAGAGATTGTCCAAGAGAGCAGGGTTCCTTTGAACCCACAGCAATTTAGCCCCCTTGCCCACCAGATACAGTTAATATCTTAGATCTCAACTAATTTGTTAGCAGTTCATCCTCTGTTAGGGAGATAAGAAGCTAGGAGGGAGTTGTGGAAAAGTAAGCACAGATTTTCTTTTCTTTCAGCCTCTTAAAATAGCAACAGCAAAAACCCAGACTCTAAAGACATGACATGAAGATATCTGAGTCAAGAGCCCCAAGAAGAATGTTTTTTGACAGAACTGTCTTTAGCAATTAGTAACTTGTATGGGATTGAGGCTGACACAGAAACAAATCCCAAGGATTATTCTGAAGTCTGTGAACATCTAGACTCTCTAATATGTCTTTTAAAAGGTCTTTCATGGCATAGCACTCGATAGCATTCATTTTCCTTGTCCAGAACCTTCCTGCACACCATCTGCTCTAAAGCTGTGTGAACTTGCATTTTATTTGCCATCAGGTATGTACAGAAGTTGTAGAATATTATGGTGAATTACATGCTATTGTGGGGTTAAGCACAGAGAATCAGTTTGGCATGACTGTACATTGTGAGGTGGTACATGGTAAGATGTTATCAGTGAGGTGAGCTGAGGTCATAGCATAAAGCATACTTATAAGTATCATGCTAAAAAGTTTGGACTTTTTCCTGAGGGCAATGTGAAATCATTGAAAAGTTTTAAATATGGAAGAGATATGATCATATTTGAATTTTAGTAAGACAACTCTGACTATTGTATGGAAGACTGTTAGAGAGTGGTAAAATAGAACTTTAAAAGACCAATTACAATGCTTTTAGATAATAGATGGAATGGAAAGAAGTAGCCAGACCCAACAGGCATTAAGAAGGTAGAAACAACAGGAGTGGATGATTCATTAGATGTGGAGAGTTAAAGACAATGGTGGGTCAACTAGGTTATTGTCTTGAGCAAATATTCAGAAGTAAAGAAAACCTGAGGTAGCTTGGATGGAAAAGAAAGGAACATTTGCTCTTTCCTGGGTTTGAGATGCCTTTCTTCTTCTTCCTTTTGGATAAATTTCCCCCCACCTTTAATATTCTGATCATCATTTTTCTTAGGATACCTTCCTTAGATCCTTTGTGTGCCAGATCATTAGGGATAACCCCATAATAGCATTCAACAAAATATATTGTAATAATTGGCTTCTTCACATTTACTCCATATTATCTTGTGAGCTGTCTGAAAATAAGACTTGAGTCTCTCATCTCTGTATCTCTGATTCACCACCTAATACATGATACCAGATGATCAATAAATATTAGTTAAAAGGTGAAAGGAAGGAAGAGAGGAAGGGTGATTAGTAAATGGGTAATTTTCTCTAGTAAACACCAACAAAATCTCATTGTCTGAACACAACATATGTTTATTTATCACTCACTCTGTAGAACAAGGCAGGCTGTGGAGTTTTTCTGGGTGATCTCCCTTCCTATTGATGAATCAAAGACAAGATTGCATTCATCTTGAGGTTCCACCATCTTCTGACTTTAGGAAAATTCAGTCAGCAGATGGAGGAAGAAAGCATGGGAAAATCATACCAGACACCCCTAATTTGAGTGAGATCTATCACTCTATCATTTGTACTCATTATTTTATTACAAGAATTAGACATATACCCAATCTTAGAGCAAGGACATGTAGGGAATGTAAAGAAAAAGCAACAACAACAACACACGGATCATGTTGAGCACTAACAGTTTCTAATACAGGAGGAAATTAAAAAGAAAAGAAGAAAGAAGAGAGGGAAAGTAAGTGATTGCATACGACTAGAGTGCAGAAAATGAGTCCTAATAATTCCTAGTATTGAATATATCCCAACATTCAAAGAGGATACTTAGTTGCATGCTGTGTGACTGATGACTTAAAAAGCACTGTGACAGGTGTGCTAAGAACATCCCTATTATACAGATCCAGAATCAGAAACATGCATTGTAAGCTGAGAATATGCAGTCAAGAAATAACTTTTTACATCACTATATGTGTAGAATGCCACAATGAGTGTATCCATGACTTCATATATATCTTCAAATGTATCTTCAAATATTTCATCTCTTAAACATGCTATTTCATGTATAATAACTTATGAGTTGTTATACTGCCTAAGTTTCCCTTCTCATTCGGAGAAAGTTTAAAGTAAAAATTTAGCATAGGGAATTTTTTTGGTGACACAATATCAGGTGACTTATTATTCAGAAATGTATTCAGAAATGTAACATTGAAGTATGCAGAGCAGAGATTAATTTACATCTGCTTAAAACTCATATCCTGATCTTCTTCTTGCAGTCACTTAATACAGTATGGTACCTAAAATTTATAGTATGAATCTATAATATGAACCTCAGTCTCAGGAGGTATCCTTACTATACAAAATATTCTACTAGTTATCCAGTTGCATTTATGTGTTTCAACAGGTTTGTTTTGTACATTTATTTTTAAACATAAAATTAGGTTTACTTGCTTGCTTTTATAGAAAAATTAGCATATTCATGACTTTGAAAGCATAATAATGTCCTTATTATTGAAACTCTGCCTCTAGAACTGCACTTTAGTAAATATGTCTTAATGTGTATTCATGAAACTGTAACAGGCAGTGACGCTGCATAATCTGAAACCACCCAAGATGTGAATGGGTGAGTATGTTAAAGAGAAAATGTAAATCTGTAAGCTGAATCAAGCATGTCAAGGTCTTTCTGCTAGATAATTGACATAGTATAACTCATAAAAAAACATTCTTCTCCTTTTCAATTAATTTTCCCAATCCTCAATGTCTTTGTCTTATTTGCTATAGTGATTGTTTTGACGATAAATTAGAAAATATATGTATATAAATGCCCACAAAAGCTATTGCATAGTCAATTATAATCATTAAAACCAATCCTTACTGCTAAACTCTTCTAAATTGTAACTCTACAAGAAGCAGTTGATAGGATCAAATAAAAAATTAAATCTACTACTAACATGTCTATTTATATTTCTTTCATATTGGTAGAGTAAGGTCAGGATCCTAGGAATTATCACAGAAATAACACATTCTTGTATTCCTAGAATAACTTTTACATTCTTGTGATTTAGTCAGATAAAATTTTGTGTAGGGTATTTGCATCTCATGTCTAAGTGAAATTTGTCAATAACATTATTTTCTTTTATTTTTCATATCTACTTTTTCTGTCCGATTACACTAGATGAATCTGTAGTCAGAGACAAATGTTAACATCTTTCTCTCAGAAATTAACATAAATTTTAATAACAAATAATAGGTTTTTTTGTAAACATAATCTTATGGACAACAATTAGAGAATACATCTCTATATCTCCATGTATCTATCTATCTATCTATCTATCATCTATCTGAGAGATTCCATTCCATTCAAGCACACATTGAAGTTTTATCAGACTTAAAAAACTAACCCAATTAAATAAATAATATCTTGGAGAGATAATTAATGTGTCAAAACTGACTCAAGAAGAAAAAGGAAACCAGAATAGGCCTATAATCATTTTTTAAAAGTAGATATATTAATATTTATCACCACTTCCCTTTCCACACATATAAGAATCAGGCACAGACTATTTCACAGAAAATTTTTATGAAAACTTCAAGAATCTGATAATCCTCATCTCATGCAATTGTCTTGAATGATAGGAATAGAAGAAATAATACTTTATACAAGCTACTTTATACAGACACTTTTATATGACACTTTATACTATAAGACACTTTATTCACTTATTTTATAGCTAGTGTAATCTGACATAAAAAGTGGATATGAAAAATAAAATTATTGACAAATTTCACTTACATATGAGACATATGAGATGCAAATAACCTACAAAAAATTTCATCAAACTAATTAAATCTAACTTTTTGTCTTTTGCTTTTAATTTTGAATTTCAGCTGTTAGATAAAGACTAGATCTGAGCTGCTATGTCCTTATGGTGAGGAGTTCATAGTATCTTTTTGTCCTTAATAAGGATACTTCATCCTTAATAATAATGCATTTAAGATTGTATTAGTATTGCCTAATGGCTTCCCTTGGTTAGTATTTTCCCATTGTACATTTTATTGTCAAACTTTTTGAGTCATTATAATTCTAAATATGTTAGAGCTGATTATTCTATATGTCATTTGAGACTATCTTTCAATGTGTAATATATACATATTCATTTATATAGTGATGACTGATATATTGTTTCTGCTATCATCTAACACTGTGATTTTTCATAATTATGAATTTTCTTGATTTCTCAGTTTTCCTTTTTTGAACCATCTCTGCTTGCCTTCATAATGAATGAAAAAAGAGATCTTCATTTTAATTATGATCCCCTTGTTCCATTTTCTATATTATTATCTGATATTTTGCATTTGTTCTATTTTAACATCATCAAGTTGGTTATATTTTGTATCTTTCATGTCCAATGCTTATTTTAAGTTTTAACATATTTGCCAATTTATTTATATAAGACTACTTGTGCAAAATAACTGCTTGGGCATTTCCTTCTAATCTTCTGTATTCAGAATATTTCTTACTTTAAAAAAAGTAATTTAGAAGTACTTTCAGAGATAATCTCTAACTATTAAACTCTCCTTTTTTCTGTCCTGCTTTTAGCATACCTAGTATTTTCTACAAAAAAAAAACACAACATAAATAAACAACAACAAAAAACTTGTTTCATGGCAAGGATTCATTATTGCTGTTTTCTTTTTCTTTTTTTTTTTTTTAGTTATCTGAAGCTCATGACCTCATGTCTGAACTACTTCAATAATCTCAGAACTAACCCTCTCCATATCCCAGCCTCCATCCCTCCCAACATTGGTTTTTGTACTCTTTCTTTGATACTTCATAGTACACAAATAAAATAGCACACAAATTTTATTATGTAACACACACATTTTATTACATAAAGTTTTCTTTTAACATCTTTATTGGAGTATAATTGCTTTACAATGGTGTGTTAGTTTCTGCTTTATAACAAAGTGAATCAGTTATACATATACATATGTTCCATATCGCTTCCCTCTTGTGTCTACATCCCTTCCACCGTCTCTATCCCACCACTCTAGGTGGTCACAAAGCACCTAGCTGATCTCCTGGTACTATGCAGCTTCTTCCTGCTAGCTATCTATTTTACGTTTGGTAGTGTATATATGTCCATGCCACTCTCTCACTTTGTCACAGCTTATCCTTCCCCCTCCCTCATATCCTCAAGTCCATTCTCTAGTAGGTCTGTGTCTTTATTCCTATCTTACCCCTAGGTTCTTCATGACCTTTTTCTTTTTTTCTTAGATTCCATATATATGTGTTAGCATACAGTATTTGTTTTTCTCTTTCTGACTTACTTCACTCTGTATGACAGACTCTAGGTCCAGCCACCTCACTACAAATAACTCAATTTCATTTCTTTTTATGGTTGAGTAATATTTCATTGTATATATGTGCCACATCTTCTTTATCCATTCATCTGTTGATGGACACTTAGGTTGCTTCCATGTCCTGGCTACTGTAAATAGAGCTGCAATGAACATTTTGGTACATGACTCTTTTTGAATTATGGTTTTCTTAGGGCATATGCCCAGTAGTGGGTTTGCTGGGTCGTATGGTAGTTCTATTTGTAGTTTTCTAAGGAACCTCCATACTGTTCTCCATAGTGGCTGTATCAATTTACATTCCCACCAGCAGTGCAAGAGGGTTCCCTTTTCTCCACACCCTCTCCAGCAGTTATAGTTTCTAGATTTTTTGATGATGGCCATTGTGACCAGTGTGAGATGATATCTCATTGAAGTTTTGATTTGCATTTCTCTAATCATTAATGATGTTGAGCATTCTTTCATCTGTTTGTTGCCAATCTGTATATCTTCTTTGGAGAAATGTTTATTTAAGTCTTCTTCATATTTATGGATTGGGTTGTTTGTTTTTTTGTTATTAAGCTTCATGAGCTGCTTGTAAATTTTGGAGATTAATCCCCTGTCAGTTGCTTCATTTGCAAATATTTTCTCCTATTCTGATGAAAGAAATTAAAGATGATCCAGGGGGACCTTGAAGATGGCGGAAGAGTAAGACGTGGAGATCACCTTCCTCCCCACAGATACACCAGAAATACATCTACATGTGGAACAACTCCTACAGAACACCTACTGAAGGCTGGCAGAAGACCTCAGACCTCCCAAAAGGCAAGAAACTCCCCACGTACCTGGGTAGGGCAAAAGAAAAAAAGAAAAAACAGAGACAAAAGAATAGGGACGGCACCTGCACCAGTGGGAGGGAGCTATGAAGGAGGAAAAGTTTCCACACACTAGGAAGCCCCTTCGCGGGCGGAGACTGCGGGAGGTGGAGGGGGGAGCTTCGGGGCCACGGAGGAGAGCACAGCAAGAGGGGTGCGGAGGGCAAAGTGGGGAGATTCCTGCACAGATGATCGGTGCCGACCGGCACTCACCAGCCCGAGAGGCTTGTCTGCTCATCCGCCGGGGTGGGCGGGGCTGCGAGCCGAGGCTCGGGTTTCGTTTTCGGATGGAGCGCAGGGAGAGGACTGGGGTTGGCGGCTTGAGCATAGCCTGAAGGGGTTAGTGCACCACAGCTAGCCGGGAGGGAGTCCTGGGAAAGGTCTGCACATGCCAAAGAGGCAAGAGACTTTTTCTTCCCTCTTTGTTTCCTGGTGCACAAGGAGAGGGGTTTAAGAGCGCTGCTTAAAGGAACTCCAGAGACGGGCGCGAGCCGCGGCTAAAAGCGCGGACCCCAGAGACGGGTGCAAGCCACGGCTAAAAGCGCGAACCCCAGAGATGGGCGCGAGCCGCGGCTGAAAGCACGGACCCCAGAGACGGGCGGGAGATGCTGGTGCTGCTGCTGCCGCGACCAAGGGGCCTCTGTGCGAGCACAGGTCACTCTCCACACCCCTCTTCCGTGGAGCCTGTGCAGCCCGCCACTGCCGGGTTCCCGGGATCCAGAGACAACTTCCCCGGGAGAAAGCACGGCGGGCCTCGGGCTGGTGCAGCATCACACCGGCCTCTGCCAGCCGCAGGCCCGCCCCGCACGCAGTGCCCCTCCCTCCCCCCCGGCCTGAGTGTGCCAGAGACCCCGAATCAGCGGCTCCTTTAACCCCGTTCTGTCTGAGCAAAAAACAGACGCCCTCCAGCGACATACACGCAGAGGCAGGGCCAAATCCAAAGCTGAGCCCCTGTGAGCTGTGAGAACAAAGAAGAGAAAGGGAAATCTCTCCCAGCAGCCTCAGAAGCAGCGGATTAAAGCTCCACAATCAACTTGATATACCCTCATCTGTGGAATACCTGAATAGACAAGGAATGATCCCAAATTGAAGAGGTGGACTTTAGGAGCAAGATCTATGATTTTTTTCCCTATTCCTCTTTTTGTGAATGTGTATGTGTATGCTCCTGTGTGAGATCTTGTCTGTATAGTCTTGCTTCCACCATTTGTCCTAGGGTTCTATCCGTCCATGGATTTTTTAAAAAAATTTTTCTTAATAATTAATATTAATAACTTTATTATACTTTACCTTCTTTCTCTCTTTCTTTCTTTCTTTCCTTCCTTCCTTCCTTCCCTCCTTTAGACAATGAATCACCCCAAATTGAGGAGGTGGTCTCTGAGAGCAAGATTTATGATTTTTCCCCCTTTACCTCTTTTTCTGAGGGTGTATGTGTATGCTTCTGTGTAAGATTTTGTCTGTATAGCTTTGCTTCCAACATTTTTCCTAAGGTTCTATCCATCCCTTTTTTTTTTCTAAATAAGTATTTTTTAATTCAATAACTTTATTATAATTTATTTTATTTTTACTGTATCTTCTTTCTTTCTTCCTTCCTTCCTTCCTTCCTTCCTTCCTTCCTTCCTTCCCTCCTTTCCTTCTTTCTTTCCTCATACTTCTACTAATTCTCTCTACTTTTTCTCCCTTTTATTCTGAGCCGTGTGGATGAAAGGCTCTTGGTGCTCCAGCCAGGAGTCAGGGCTCTGCCTCTGAGGTAGGAGAGCCAACTTCAGGACACTGGTCCACAAGAGACCTCCGAGTTCCACATGATATCAAATGGCGAAAATCTCCCAGAGACCTCCGTCTTAACACCAGCACCCAACTTCACTCAACGACCAGCAAGCCACAGTGCTGGACAACCTATGCCAAACAACTAGCAAAACAGGAACACAACCCCACCCAGTAGCAGAGAGGCTGCCTAAAATCATAATCAGGCCACAGACACCCCAAAACACACCACCAGATGTGAACCTGCCCACTAGAGAGACAAGATCCAGCCTCATCCACCACAACACAGGCACTAGTCCCCTCCACCAGGAAGCCTACACAACCCACTGAACCAACCTTAGCCACTGGGGACAGACATCAAAAACAGCAGGAACTACGAACCTGCAGTCTGCAAAAAGGAGAACCCAAACACAGAAAGATAAGCAAAATGAGAAGACAGAAAAACACACAGCAGATAAAGGAGCAAGATAAAAATGCACCAGACCTAACAAATGAAGAGGAAATAGGCAGTCTACCTGAAAAAGAATTCAGAATAATGATAGTAAGGATGATCCAAAATCTTGGAAATAGAATGGACAAAATGCAAGAAACAGTTAACAAGGACCTAGAAGAAATAAAGATGAAACAAGCAATGATGAACAACACAATAAATGAAATTAAAAGTACTCTAGATGGGATCAATAGCAGAATAACTGAGGCAGAAGAACGGATAAGTGACCTGGAAGATAAAAGAGTGGAAATAACTACTGCAGAGCAGAATAAAGAAAAAAGAATGAAAAGAACTGAGGACAGTCTCAGAGACCTCTGGGACAACATTAAACGCACCAATATTCGAATTATAGGGGTTCCAGAAGAAGAAGAGAAAAAGAAAGGGACTGAGAAAATATTTGAAGAGATTATAGTTGAAAACTTCCCTAATATGGGAAAGGAAATAGTTAACCAAGTCCAGGAAGCACAGAGAGTCCCATACAGGATAAATACAAGGAGAAATACGCCAAGACACATATTAATTAAACTGTCAAAAATTAAATACAAAGAAAACATATTAAAAGCATCAAGGGAAAAACAACAAACAACACACAAGGGAATCCCCATAAGGTTAACAGCTGATCTCTCAGCAGAAACCCTACAAGCCAGAAGGGAGTGGCAGAACATACTGAAAGTGATGAAGGAGAAAAACCTGCAACCAAGACTACTCTACCGAGCAAGGATCTCATTCAGATTTGATGGAGAAATTAAAACCTTTACAGACAAGCAAAAGCTGAGAGAGTTCAGCACCACCAAACCAGCATTACAACAAATGCTAAAGGAATATCTCTAGACAAGAAACACAAGAGAAGGAAAAGACCTATAATAACGAACCCAAAACAATTTAGAAAATGGGAATAGGAACATACATATTGATAATTACCTTAAATGTAAATGGACTAAATGCTCCCACCAAAAGACACAGATTGGCTGAATGGATACAAAAACAAGACCCTTATATATGCCGTCTACAAGAGACCCACTTCAGACCTAGAGACACATACAGACTGAAAGTAAGGGGATGGAAAAAGATATTTCATGCAAATGGAAACCAAAAGAAAGCTGGAGTAGCAATTCTCATATCAGACAAAATAGACTTTAAAATAAGGACTATTAAAAGAGACAAAGAAGGACACTACATAATGATCAAGGGATCGATCCAAGAAGAAGATATAACAATTATAAATATTTATGCACCCAACATAGGAGCACCTCAATACATAAGGCAAATACAAACAGCCATAAAAGGGGAAATCGACAGTAACACATTCATAGTAGGGAACTTTAACAACCCACTTTCACCCATGGACAGATCATCCAAAATGAAAATAAATAAGGAAACACAAGCTTTAAATGATACATTAAACAAGATGAAGTTAATTGATATTTATAGGACACTCCATCCAAAAACAACAGAATACACATTTTTCTCAAGTGCTCATGGAACATTCTCCAGGATAGATCATATCTTGGGTCACAAATCAAGCCTTGGTAAATTTAAGAAAATTGAAATTGTATCAAGTATCTTTTCTGACCACCATGCCATGAGACTAGATATCAATTACAGGAAAAGATCTGTAAAAAATACAAACACATGGAGGCTAAACAATACACTACTTAATAATGAAGTAATCACTGAAGAAATCAAAGAGGAAATAAAAACATACCTAGAAACAAATGACAATGGAGACACAATGACCCAAAACCTATGGGATGCAGCAAAAGCAGTTCTAAGGGGGAAGTTTATAGGAATACAAGCCCACCTTAAGAAGCAGGAAACATCTCGAACAAACAACCTAACCTTGCACCTCAAGCAATTAGAGAAAGAAGAACAAAAATACCCCAAAGCTAGCAGAAGAAAAGAAATCATAAAGATCAGATCAGAAATAAATGAAAAAGAAATGAAGGAAACAATAGCAAAGATCAATACAACTAAAAGCTGTTTCTTTCAGAAGATAAACAAAATAGATAAACCACTAGCCTGACTCCTCAAGAAATAAAGGGAAAAAACTCAAATCAATAGAATTAGAAATGAAAAAGGAGAAGTAACAACTGACACTGCAGAAATAAAAAAGATCATGAGAGATTACTGTAAGCAACTCTATGCCAATAAAATGGACAATCTGGAAGAAATGGACAAATTCTTAGAAATGCACAACCTGCCAGGACTGAATCAGGAAGAAATAGAAAATATGAACAGACCAATCACAAGCACTGAAATTGAAACAGTGATTAAAAATCTTCCAACAAACAAAAGCCCAGGACCAGATGGCTTCACAGGCGAATTCTATCAAACATTTAGAGAAGAGCTAACACCTATCCTTCTCAAACTCTTCCAAAATATAGCAAAGGGAGGAACACTCCCAAATTCCTTCTACAAGGCCACCATCACCTTGATACCAAAACCAGACAAGGATGTCACAAAGAAAGAAAACTACAGGCCAATATCACTGATGAACATAGATGCAAAAATCCTCAACAAAATACTAGAAAACAGAATCCAACAGCGTATTAAAAGGATCATACACCATGATCAAGTGGGGTTTATTCCAGGAATGCAAGGATTCTTCAATATACACAAGTCAATAAATGTGATACACCATATTAAAAAATTGAAGGAAAAAAACCATATGATCATCTCAATAGAGACAGAGAAAGCTTTTGACAAAATTCAACACGAATTTATGATAAAAACCCTGCAGAAAGTAGGCATAGAGGGAACTTTCCTCAACATAATAAAGGCCATATATGACAAGCCCACAACAAACATCATCTTCAATGATGAAAAACTGAAAGCATTTCCACTAAGATCAGGAACAAGACAAGGTTGCCAACTCTCACCACTCTTATTCAACATAGTTTTGGAAGTTTTAGCCACAGCAATCAGAGAAGAAAAGGAAATAAAAGGAATCCAAATGAGAAAAGAAGAAGTAAAGCTGTCACTGTTTGCAGATGACATGATACTATACATAGAGAATCCTAAAGATGCTACCAGAAGACTACTAGAGCTAATCAATGAATTTGGTAAAGTAGCAGGATACAAAATTAATGCACAGAAATCTCTGGCATTCCTATATACTAATGATGAAAAATCTGAAAGTAAAATCAAGAAAACACTCCCATTTACCATTGCAGGAAAAAGAATAAAATATCTAAGAATAAACCTACCTAAGGAGACAAAAGACCTGTATGCAGAAAATTATAAGACACTGATGAAAGAAATTAAAGATGATACAAATAGATGGATAGATATACCATGTTCTTGGACTGGAAGAATCAACATTGTGAAAATGACTCTACTACCCAAAGCACTCTATAAATTCAATGCAATCCCTATCAAACTACCACTGGCATTTTTCACAGAACTAGAACAAAAAATTTCGCAATTTGTATGGAAACACAAAAGACCCCGAATAGCTGAAGCAATCTTGACAACGAAAAAAGGAGCTGGAGGAATCAGGCTCCCTGACTTCAGACTCTACTACAAAGCTACAGTAATCAAGACAGTGTGGTACTGGCACAAAAACAGAAAGATAGATCAATGGAACAGGATAGAAAGCCCAGAGATAAACCCACGCACATATGGACACCTTATCTTTGATAAAGGTGACAGGAATGTACAGTGGAGAAAGGACAGCCTCTTCAATAAGTGGTGCTGGGAAAACTGGACAGGTACATGTAAAAGTATAAGATTAGATCACTCCCTAACCCCATACACAAAAATAAACTCAAAATGGATTAAAGACCTAAATGTAATACCAGAAACTATCAAACTCTTAGAGGAAAACATAGGCAGAACACTCTCTGACATAAATCACAGCAAGATCCTTTCTGACCCACCTCCTAGGGTAATGGAAATAAAAACAAAAATAAACAAATGGGACCTAATGAAACTTCAAAGCTTTTGCACAGCAAAGGAAACCATAAACAAGACCAAAAGGCAACCCTCAGAATGGGAGAAAATATTTGCAAATGAAGCAACTGACAAAGGATTAATCTCCAAAATTTACAAGCAGCTCATGCAGCTCAATAACAAAAAAACAATCAACCCAATCCAAAAATGGGCAGAAGACCTAAACAGACATTTCTCCAAAGAAGATATACAGACTGCCCACAAACACATGAAAGAATGCTCAACAACATTAATGATTAGAGAAATGCAAATCAAAACTACAATGAAATATCACCTCACGCCTGTCAGAATGGCCATCATCAAAAAATCTAGAAACAATAAATGCTGGAGAGGGTGTGGAGAAAAGGGAACACTCTTGCACTGCTGATGGGAATGTGAATTGGTTCAGCCACTATGGAGAACAGTATGGAGGTTCCTTAAAAAACTACAAATAGAACCACCATATGACCCAGCAATCCCACTACTGGGCATATACCCTGAGAAAACCAAAATTCAAAAAGAGTCATGTACCAAAATGTTCATTGCAGCTCTATTTACAATAGCCCAGAGATAGAAACAACCTATGTGCCCATCATCGGATGAATGAATAAAGAAGATGTGGCACATGTATACAATGGAATACTACTCAGCCTTACAAAGAAACGAAATTGAGCTATTTGTAATGAGGTGGATAGACCTAGAGTCTGTCATACAGAGTGAAGTAAGTCAGAAAGAAAAAGACAAATACCGTATGCTAACACATATATATAGAATTAAAAAAAATAATGTCATGAAGAACCTAGGGGTAAGACGCAGACCTACTGGAGAACAGACTTGAGGATATGGGGAGGCGAAGGGTGAGCTGTGACAGGGCGAGAGAGAGTCATGGACATATACACACTAACAAACGTAGTAAGGTAGATAGTGGGAAGCAGACGCATGGCACAGGAATATTGGCTCAGTGCTTTGTGACAGCCTGGAGGGGTGGGATAGGGAGGGTTGGAGGGAGGGAGACACAAGAGGGAAGACGTATGGGAACATATGTATATGTATAACTGATTCACTTTGTTATAAAGCAGAAACTAACACCATTGTAAAGCAATTATACCCCAATAAAGGTGTTAAAAAAAAAAAAGGATGATACAAGTAGATGGAGAGATATACCATGTTCTTGGATTGGAAGAATCAACATTGTGAAAATGACTCTACTACCCAAAGCAATCTACAGATTCAATGCAATCCCTATCAAACTACCACTGGCATTTTTCACAGAACTGGAACAGAAAATTTCACAATTTGTATGGAAACACAAAAGACCCCGAATAGCCAAAGCAACCTTGAGAATGAAAAATGGAGCTGGAGGAATCAGGCTCCCTGACTTCAGACTATACTACAAAGCTACAGTAATCAAGACAGTATGGTACTGGCACAAAAACAGAAAGATAGATCAATGGAACAGGATAGAAAGCCCAGAGATAAACCCATGCACATATGGTCACCTTATATTTGATAAAGGAGGCAAGAATATACAGTGGAGAAAAGACAGCCTCTTCAATAAGTGGTGCTGGGAAAACTGGATAGGTACATGTAAAAGTATGAGATTAGAATGCTCCCTAACACAATTTACAAAAATAATCTCAAAATGGATTAAAGACCTAAATGTAAGTTCAGAAACTATCAAACTCTTAGAGGAAAACATAGGCAGAACACTCTATGACATAAATCATAGCAAGATCTTTTTTGACCCACCTCCTAGAGAAATGGAAATAAAACCAAAAATAAACAAATGGGACCTAGTGAAACTTAAAAACTTTTGCACAGTAGAGGAAACCATAAACAAGACCAAAAAACATAAAGTTTTAATAGTCTCCAACTTTATTTAGTTCAAAACTCACCAAAGAATACACAGAAGACCAGCTGTAAGCTCGCAAAATTCTCATATGTACATTGATCACAACACTGACTAAAATTCATTTTCTTCCCCTACCTCCGACCATGGCTATTCCTTTTCTATGAATACAGTGTCCCTTATCCTTTATTCATGCTCCCAGTCCCCTAAACAAAAGTTATATCTGATGCCCTCCTTGCCCTACCTCCATAGCTAATCAATATTTAAATCTTATAAATTTTATCCCTTAGTCTCTTTACAAACATTCTCCATATTTTCATTCTAACAGCTATTTCCTATTTTAGTCCCTCATTGGCTTATACCTATGTAATTACAATATCCTCTTTCCTAGACACAATTCAACCCATAACACCTTCTATGTTTTTCCTCTGATGTGTTGGATTACTTATTCTGAGAATGTGCCATGCACTCTCACACCTTAATTTATTTTCACAGGCTAGTCTTTCTACATAAATTTTCCATTTTCCACTTAAGGTGAGATTTTAACCTTTAATATTCAGCTCAATTATCACTACTCTCCAATACAACATTAAAACCTTCTTTCTTTTGTATTTTCATAGAAATTCTTATATGATTCTATATTCCTTTAAATATTTTTATATACCCCTGTAATCCCACAAGTAAATGTGAACCCTGTCACTGTAGTCTGTGTGATATTCATTTCTGTATCCACAATGTCTAACATAGTACTACATAAAATATCATGTCCTCAGTATATATTTTACATGGATTAATGAGTGAATGGATGGATAGATGTATGTATGCATGTATGTATGTATGGATGAAGTGCCACTAGTGCGTATGATTTTATCACATGAATATACTGCTTAAAACAGTTAACCCTCATTTTTTGCATGATAATGTTCAGATTCCTTAATGTCACTCCAAAGACATTTCATAATAGGGCAGGTTAAACTCCTACACACTCCTAAATTGCCTAGTTGGGCCATGACCATTTTATTACAGCTTGCCCCAGTTACATGATTTTTCAAACCACACTGTGTGTTCTGTATTCAACAGACACATACACAGCCCTAGGTATTCCAAAGTACAACTATCTAGTGTTCTCTCCTTTGGTTGGTATACCATTGGGTTCTCTGAGCATCTGCTGTTCCATCTTCATATTCATTTTCAAATATAATATTACTTTTTGTTTCAAGCACCTTTGCATGTATTCCCTATATTGCACTTTCATTCTACAAAAGTACCCCATTTATTTCTAAACAAAACCATAACTTCACCATAGCTATCTCCTTCCTTGATGTCAGTACAATGTTTCTTTAGCCTTGGGTCTTATGAGTTCTGTTCTGCTCACTTCTCTTTTGGAGCTCACTTCTTTGTTATGCTTAATAAGTAGTTATTTTCACCTCTTGCTGTAAATACAAAGCCTACCATGGGCCAGACACAATAGACATTTGGGCTACATCAGTGAATAAAATAGACAAAGGTCCTTGCACTTGTCTAGTTTATATTCTAACAGGGATAGCCAGGTAATAAAAAATAAACAGTAAACACAATAAATAAATAAATTAGATGGGATCTTAGACAGTGATAAGTGATATAAAAATAAGAAAAAGTAAATCAGGGTAAGGAGGATAGGAATAACTGAAATTTCAGTGGTAGTCAGTCATAGCTCATTGAGAAGCTGACATTTGAGCAAAGATGAGAAGAAAGTGAAGGAGAGTCAAATTTGGAGGAAGAGAATAATAGGCAAAGGGAACAGATAGTGTAAGACTCTAACTTGGGAGAGTGCTTGTTTGAGTAACAGCAAGGTGTTCTGTTGTGGAAGATGAGTGAAAGGTATGTGGAAAGAAGTAAGAGAGGTGGCCAAAGCTGTAACTTACAGGTCATGTAAGATGTTGAAAATTATATCTATAATGTCATAACTATCTACAGAATCATCAATTTATATTTCCTCACCCTGCTTTGTTTTCTTCAGAGGATACATTTCTATCTGTGATTATTCATTTTATGTATTTGTTAAAGGTATATTATTTCTCTCTCATACTAAACTACAAGGCCTTTAGGACAAGGAAATTTACAATAGCTCTAGGGACATATTAGTGGCCCAGTTATATTTGTTGAAAGCACATAAATGTTGCATGGTATTTCCTTATATTTTCTAACTGCGATTTACCTCATTAGTATACTTCAGATCTGTTTTTCCAGCCCCTGATGTTGATGCTCAAAATATATTTGCTGCTTTGAATTACAATAATGGGAAATGAAAGCAGCATAGTAGTCTATTATAGACAAGCTTCAAATCTTTCAATCCAAGAGCTTTCATAGTGTTTATTTATTTATTTTTCTGCACTCTGTTTATGTGGATTCACTGCAGCTTCTAATTGGTAAGGAGAAGCCTCAGGCTATACTTACAAAACACACAAACAATAAACAAGATGTTCTTATTTTTATAAATATGTAAAATTAAAACTAGTGCTCTATTGTCCATATCTCCAGAAATTAGAATCCTATTCACTTAGAAATATCTTCTTAATGGAGGGGAAGAAACCCAAAACATAAGAAAGAAAAAAACAACACAACTATCCCCCTTTAAATTAGTATTTCTAGGTTTCTAAATTGATTTTTATATATGAATAAACAGTGAAATAAGGTCACATAAAATTTAAAATTGTGTAGAATCATCCACATATTTTTCTTATGCAGTAGTTTTATTTCTAATTCTAATTCTATAAATTTTAACTCACAAGTGTCTCTTGACCAATAGGTAAGGTAGAAATAGTGCCAGTCAGGACATTTGTGTTAATCCCAGAGACTCAGTAAAGAGAACATTGGTAATGCTGCCACTGATTCAGGATTGCTAAGACAAAAAAAACAGAAATATAGATCAGTGAAATAGGATAGAAAGACCAGAAATAAACCCATGAGGAGAAAAACTATACAGTGGGGGAAAGAGAGTCTCTTTAAAAAATGGTCCTGGGTAAACTGGACAGATACATGTAAAAAATGAAATTAGAGCACACTTTAACACCATACAAAAAAATAAACTGAAAGTGGATTAAAGACCTAAATGTAATACCAGATACTGTAAGACTCTTAGAGGAAAACATAGGCACAACACTCTCTGACATAAATTGCGGCAATATATTTTTTGATCCATCTTCCAGATTAATGGAAATAAATAAATAAATAAATAGGACCTAATTAAACTCAAAAGCTTTTGCACAGCAAAGGAAACCATAGACACAACTAAAAGGCAACACACAGAATGGGAGAAAATATTTGCATATGGTGCGACTGACAAAGGATTAGTCTCCAAAATTTACAAACAGCTCATGTGGCTCAGTATCACAAAAACTAAAAACCCAATCAAACAATGGTCAGAAGACCTAAATAGATATTTCTCCAAAGAGGACATACAGATGGTTAAAAAGCACATGAAAAGATGCTCAACATCGCTAATTATTAGAGAAATGCAAATCAAAATTGTAATGAGATATCACCTCACACAGGTCAGAATGGTTATCATCAAAAAATCTACAAATATTAAATGCTGGAGAGGGTGTGGAGAAAAGGGAACCCTCCTACACTGTTGGTAGGAATTTAAATTGGGTCAGCCACTGTGGAGAACAGTATGGCGGTTCCTTAAGAAACTAAAAATAGAGCTAACATATGATCCAGCAATCTCACTTCTGGGCATATATGAAAAGAAAAATATGATTAGAAAAGATACATGCACACCAATGTTCATTGCAGTGCTGTTTACAATAGCCAAGACATGGAAGCAACATAAATATCCATTGACAGATGAATGGATAAAGAATTTATGGTACATATATACAATTAAATATTACTCAGCTGTTAAAAAAAATGAAATAATGCCATTTGCAGCAACATGGGTAGACCTGGAGATTATCATATTAAGTGAAGTAAATCAGACAGAGAAAGACAAATATCATATGATATCACTTATTTGTGGAATCTAAAAGAAAAATGATACAAATGAACTTATTTACAAAACAGAAACAGACTCACAGATTTAGGGAACAAACTTATGGTTACCAGGGAGAAGAGGGGGAGGGGGATAGACTGGGAGTTTGGGATTGACATGTACCTACTGCTATATTTAAGATAGATAACCAAAAAGGACCTACTGTATAGCACAGGGAACTCTGTTTAATATCCTGTCATAACCTAAATGGGAAAATAATTTGAAAAATAATAAATACATACATATGTATATGAATCACTTTTCAGTACACCCGAAACTAACACAACATTGTTAATCAACTATATTCCAATATAAAATAAAAATTAAAAAAAATAATAAAGTTATTGGTGTTTTGTAGGCTCTTCTTGCAAACCCATGTATGCTTTTATTTCTGGTTCTTTCCCTTAATTGTTTAGATTGGTCTTATTTTCTGTATATTGCTTCTTTGGATTCCTCATTTTGTTCTTCAACAAATCAGATTCCTCCCCTCCCCCTGGCATTTATTCTCCTACTATATTGTCTTTGTTGGATGTAGTTCCCTTCTTTGGAAGGAAATAATGTACTATCTCTTAGGAACTCCTCAATTTGCATGGACAAAAACATATTTGGAATATTTTGTGCAAGAAGATTTTGCTCAGTAGAAAAAAAATAAACAAAAAAATAATATGGCCTTTCTTTTTAAATTCTTATTTAACTACAGGCATTGCTTAAAGCAAAACTTATTTTAAAAGCTTATGTTTTTGTCCCAGCTCATGGGCACGCACTAAGTACATATGATAGCATATATATACACTGACTAAATAAATAAATAATATAATGTGGCATATATATGCTGCAATGATATATTATAACACAATAATTCTCTCTATATATGATATATATAAAGCAAAAATTCTGCCTCAAACCTTTTATTATGAATGGATTACAGTTAGCTGATGTCAAAAATCCAGATAGTTGGAATTAAGATGTTTGAGTAGATTTTTTAAAATAGCTGATTCATATAAATGCAGCATAAATAATTTAAAAACCAGAAATTAGCTACCTTTTAAAAGGGAAATGAGAAAAAAATTCTGTTCATGACTCTAATTTTTGAGTGATATTATAGGCTGAATTTTTAAATGTAATGCTCAATTTTTTTCCTGATATTTACCATTAAAACAATTTAAGTAATTAAAATATTTTCACCACATATAAAATAAATTTAAGCTGGTTCCTTAATCTGGTAATAA
This sequence comes from Stenella coeruleoalba, assembly GCF_951394435.1. Taxonomy (NCBI): domain Eukaryota; kingdom Metazoa; phylum Chordata; class Mammalia; order Artiodactyla; family Delphinidae; genus Stenella; species Stenella coeruleoalba. The sequence continues at coordinate 26,341,170 of NC_137165.1, read as the reverse complement.
AAGGAATAATAAATAAAAATATGTTATATAGAAAGTTGAATAATAAATGATAAAAGTTTACAGAGGAATATGACAATAAGCGGCTGAAATTTAGAAAAAGTTTAGATATATCTCAAGGAATTTGGAATATAGTAGGATAAGCATAGCATTACAAATGTTGAAACTGGCATAAACAAAATTTTAAATTTGGTCATAAGTATGATATACACTGTAATATGATGTTAGGCCCATTATGATCAACAGATATAAATTAAATCATGATAATGCTTCATAAAATAAAACTTTATCTCTTTAGCTCTCACCTGTGACAGATATTAAGTTGGAACTGCTCCTGTTCCAGTTGTCTCTATCCAGGGTTGATGAACTGTTCATGTGAGGCTCAAAGACAAGTTTCTTTTTTAAAAAAGAACCTTATTTGGGCAATTAATCTGTGACAATAAATGGTGTTAGGAAAACAGGACAGCTTCATGAAAAAGAATCAAACTGGACTACTTTCTCACCATATATAAAAATAAAATTAAAATGGATTAAAGCCTTAAGTGTAAGATCTGAAACCATAAAATTGCCAGAAGAAAATATAGATAATACTTCCTTTGACATCAGTCGTAGCAATATTTTTTTGGACATGTCTCCTCAGGCAAGGGAAACAAAAGCAAAACTAAACAAGTGTGACTACATCAAACTAAAAATCTTCTGTATGGCAAAGGAAGCTATAGACAAAACAAAAAGGCTGCCTACTGAATGGAAGAAGATATTTGCAAACAATATATCTGTTTAGGTGTTAATATCCAAAATATTCAAAAAACTCATAAAACTGAATATTGAAAAATAGTCAACCTGATTAAAAAATGAACAGAGGAACTGAACAGACATTTTCTAAAGAAGACATACAGATTGCCAACAGGCATATGAAAGGATGCTCAGCATCACAAATAAAGATTACAATGAGATATTACCTCACACTTTTCAGAATAGCTCTTATCAAAAAGACAAGAAATAAAAAGTCTTGGTGAGGGTGTGGGAAAAAGGGAACACACTTGCACTGTTGGTGGGAATGTAAATTTGTACAGCTACTATGGATAACAGTATGGAGCTTTCTCAGAAAATTAAAAATAGAACTACCATATGATCTAGAAATTCCACTCCTGGTTATTTATCCAGTAAACAGTAATTGGAAAAGATGTATGCACCCCAATGTTCAATGCAGCAGTATTTACAATAGCCAAGATACAGAAGCAATCTAAGTGCCCATCAATAGGTGAATGGATAAAGAAGACCTGGTATATATTGAATGGAATATTAGCCACAAAAAGGATGAAATATTGTCATTTGCAACATATATGAACCTAGAAGGTATTATGCTAAATGAAATAATTGAGACAGAGAAAGACAAATACTGTATGATTTCACTTATATGTGGAATCTAAAAAAACAAAACAAATAAGCAAACATAACCAAACAGAAACAATCATAGAAACAGAGAACAAACAGGTTCAGGAGAGAAATAGATGAGGGAGATTAAGAGATACAAACTTCCAGTTCCAAAATAAATTAGTCACAGGGATGAAATGTACAATGTGAGGAATATAGTCAATAATTATATAATATCTTTGTATGGTGACAGATAGTAACCAGACTTATTGTGGTGATCATTTTGCAATGTATAGAAATATTGAGCCACTATGTTGTGTAACAGGAAATGTTAGTCAAATTATACCTCAAAAACAAACAAACAAACTAATAGAAGAAGACATCCGATTTGTTGTCAGAGGCAGGGGAGAGGGTGAGGGGAGATTGGATGAAGGTGGTGAAAAGGTACAAACATACAGTCATAAGTAAATAATTACCAGGGATGTAATGTATAACATGATAAATATTATTAACACTGTTGTATATTATATATGAAAAATGTTCTCATCACAAGGAAAAATATATTTTTCTATTTCTTTAATTTTGTGTCTATATGAGATGATGAATGTTCACTAAACTTATTGAAATAATTATTTCATGAGGTATGTAAGTCAAATCATTATGGTACACACCTTAAACTTATACAGTTCTGTATGTCAATTGTATCTCAATAAAACTAGATGGAAAAAATTAGGGCCAAAGAAGAGGTCCCCCAAATCCTACTTTGGTTCATAGTTTCATGTTTGCTTTTGTGATATCCAATTGATATTTCAATCTTCATGAGAAAGGATCTTGTTTATTATTGATCACTAATAGATGTATATGTCTGATCTAATATAGTATATATAATATATATGCATAACATAATAAATATTGCCACAGTTAGTTGAATTAGCAGAGACCTGCCTGATAAGAAGTCTCCACAATAAGAAAGCCTGAGAAAAGTATTATAGGTAAAATAAACAGAAACTTAAAGGCTCCAAAATAAGAACAATCTTGCAGATTTTGAGAAATGACAACATGACCATGGTGGCTAAAGCAGAATACAGTTGGAAGAATTGTTTGTAGGTGGGCTCAGAGAGGTTCAGGGCACAGATTCTACAGAGCATTGTAGGATATAGTAAGAGACTAGATTACATTCAAAGAGTAGTGAAACATTGCTACATGGTTTTAGGAAAAGCGGACTATGTGATATAATTTATATATTTAAAAGTAATCTGGGTTATTCTACTGGGTAGAAAATAGACTGTTGGAAGTAAATGTAAACAGTTAGGAGTCTCCTTGCCTTTGCCCAGTGAGAGATGTTGGCATTTTAGACAGGAGCAGAGATGGGTATATTTAAGAGAAACTGCACGCTGATGAGTAAGTTGGAGGGGTGAAGACAGAGTGAGAAAAATCTAATAAAATAACCCCAGTCATTTGGCTTGAGAAACTGGGTGATTATCTGTGTAATTCTAGCAATGGGCAAGACAAGGTTGATTGATACATGGTTTGGGCTTATATACTAATCATAAATATTATTTTGGGTCTGCTAATTGAGGGTGTCATGTAGAAAGTTGTAATTGAATATGAGATGAGACAAATGATTAAAAATTACCTTATATCTTTATAAAATATACTTTATATTATTGCCCTCATGTTAAATCCAGAGCACTTGAGTAACTTAGTGAAGGTCATGTTTTATTAATTGGTGAAATCACAATTCAAACCTTGGTCTGATTCTCAAGGTAAGGTTGATTTGTTTATGCTACTTCACATTGCTCGGCCTAAACTGTAATGAAGCAGCAAACATATATTCAGACTGCAGTAATTTAAGGCAGAATGTGCCAAAATTTCTATCTGAGAAGGAAGAACATTTTTTTAACTGGGGTAGTGCATGATGTCTTCCTAGGAGAAGTAGTTGGTGAGTTGAGGGGGTAGCGTTCCAATAGACAGACCGGAGGCAAAGATTTTCTCTCTGAACCAGATAAGAAAACCATATATGAGCAAGAGCAAAGGAGTGAAAAGAAGTGTTGATATACATTTGGGAATTTTAACCTTAGCATAGCTTGAAGAGAGGGTTTAGAGTTGGACAGGGTAAAAGATAATACTGCAATGTTGCTGCTAGACGCTAGATGTCCTGGTAAATAAATTAGGTTTTATTCTGGAAAGAAAAACTTCTGTAAGATTTTGAGTAGGACTAGATGGCTGACCATATAAATGTAATGTAAAGTGTATGTTCTTCTCATAGAAAACTATAAGTCTAAGCCAAAAGGAAACAAAATTCAGCTATTGCACATATGAGAAATCTGAAACTAAGATGACAGATTACTCACCCCAAACCATATAGAAGTTAATGATTAATCTGGAATTAGAGCTCAGATGTCTTGATATATCAATGTCCTATCTATCTTTTATGTTTTGTATGGACAATTTCTTATAATCCCTTATACTGTTATTGTTTACTTTCATAATTCCTCTATCTTCCCCACTTCAAACATAGTGCTGTGTACTGTAAGGACTCAAACTGTATTTATTCAGGACCCTGTGCTGATGGTATCTCTGACAACACAGTTTTACTGCTGTTGTTACTTTAATTTCTTTGCTTCCCCCCATAAAACTAAAACATCAACCAGGACAGCAAAACAAAAACCCAAAAACAACTACAAAAATACTAAGCATTCCCACAAACTGCAAAATATGAGTGACTGGAAACAAACCACTGAAGTCAAAAAGACCCCCATGATATCAATCCCTATGCAGCTGGAAATGAAGATAAGACTTGGGGACCTCTGATGACCTGTTATACAGAGAAACTTAAAATAGCCTATAAACACTCACTGGAAATTATAGCAGTCCAATCAAAGAAATAGTCTGGGACCAATGAGCTCTCAAAACTAACCAACTGAGGCTTCACTGCAGGATAAAACCACATAGTGAGGAGACCTCATAGGAGATAGAATCCAAATTGACAAGACAAAGATAATAGGGGCAAAACCATTTGGAAATTGGGGTGTGGGAAAGAAAATCATTAGGTATCACAAATTACAAAACTGTCTTTCAAGCACTTCAAAAGACAGTGGAAGAGGGAGGTTAGGAGCTGTGGAGCCACATCTAACTGCAAAGGAGGCTAGAACATGCAGTCTATTTTTTTGCCTGGGAAGAAAATGTAGACACAGATATCAGTACCCACTGGCAACCCTACCACATGTAGAGCCATTACTCTCCTGGGACCTCTGTTCCATGTCCTGATATTGATAGAGGTGGAGTGAACAAAATTAGAATGATCCTTTCATATATATGTATGCACACTGCTGTATTTATATCAAAATATTCAATTCTATTGTAAGCAAATTCACATGTTATTAAATAACCTTCAGAAACACCTTGTTCACTGGCCACAACATACTCCCTTTTGTATTTCCGTATTACTATTCTGTCACTTGATACTTAGGCTGTTGTAAAACATTTGCTATTACAAATTATAAGACAAACATGCTTGTGTATAAATATCTGCCCACATTAATAATTATTTTTAAGGATAAGTTTTTGTTTGTTTGTTTTTGTTTTTGCAGTACGAGGGCCTCTCACTGCTGCGGCCTCTCCCGTTGTGGAGCACAGGCTCTTGACGTGCAGGTCCAGCGGCCATGACCCATGGGCGCAGCCGCTCCATGGCACGTGGGACCCTCCCAGACCAGGGCACGAACCCGTGTCCCCTGCATCAGCAGGCAGACTCCCAACCACCGTGCCACCAGGGAAGCCCTAAGGATAAGTTTTCTTTTTGTTTTAGATTCTTGTTTGTTTTTTACATCTTTATTGGAGTATAATTGCTTTACAATGGTGTGTTAGTTTCTGCTTTATAACAAAGTGAATCAGGTATACATATACATATGTTCCTATATCTCTTCCCTCTTGCGTCTCCCTCAATCCCACCCTCCCTATCCCACCCCTCTAGGTGGCCACAAAGCACCGAGCTGATCTCCCTGTGCTATGCAGCTGTTTCCCACTAGCTACTTATTTTACATTTTTAGTGGGGAATTTCTTTTTAAAATTTATGAAGGACTTCTATGGTTCTTGCTATATACTGCCAACTTGCCCTGTGTAAATATTGTACCAATTTGCATTCCCACGTGGGTGTATCAGTGTCAGTTACCTTGGACAACTCTGGACATTGTCACTTTTAAAAAAGCTTTTATAGTTTGTAGGGAGAAAATATCTCAGTATTCATGAAATATATATATTTTTTATTTTTTCTTAAAGATTATAATAGTATCTGTGGCCATTAAACTGATATTAAGATAACCAAAAGTCAGAATTAAGAGCCCAGAATCAGATAAGTCCATTCAAATGTGGAAATCAGGTAAGTCCCTTTTCTTAAAAAAGGAAGTATGAAAACTATAGTTTTATGAATAGCTTCAGAAGGAAATATTGGTTAATATTTGCCACACAACCAATCCATCTTTTCCAAGGACTTGGTAAAGAGCAGCCTGTTTTGTATACCACTATGAACCCATACTTACTGTGCCCTTCAACTTCTCCTAAAAAGAATAAAGTTAATATATATCTCCATTTACTTGGAGCTCATAGATAACTGAACATTCAATAACTTCATGGAGAAAATTCTGAAGATAATCCCTCTGATCTATAACATCATGTATTATTAATAATTATCTAGTTCTGTTAGAAAGGATATCCATTTCTTATCTTAAACGCAGTACCAGAATATGTAATTTGAATACTATGTGAAATTTTGAATTATATCCACGCTGTGAAATTCAAGAATATTATTTACCAACAGTTTTTCATACAGCTAATAAAATATTTGTTATTATAGATAATTATGAGTTCATATAAATACATCAAAGATTCATTTGTTAATAGAAATATTGCCACAGAGGATTAAGGAAGATCAATTTTTAATCTTCTCCATATTAGAATTCTGCATATGTTATGTAATAAGATTTAATGTATGACTGTTTACTTGTCTGTCTTGAAGAAACTTTATTTTCATAAATGTATCCCAATACCTAGCTCTTTATTTTCATAAATGTATCCCAATACCTAGCTCATCACTTGCTATGCAGTGGTTGCTTTATAGCAACTACAAAACACTGATTATTCAAGAATCTAAAACAACCACAAGGCATTTAAAAAATTATTATATCATAATCATTATTGTCATCATCACCATCATCACCATTAATATCACTATTATTCTGTGACTTGCCCAAAGTCTATCTGTTTCATGTCTTAAATTTCAAAGTGATAGAAATCCAAAAGTATCAGCTTACCAAAAAGATTTATCATGCTTACAAGGGGGCATCTCCCTGATTCAAGGCATTCTGAGATGCAAATTAGGATGAGCTGCAAGAACAACTTGAGAACAGCACTCAATTACTTTCAGGACATTTTTTTCCTACCTTATTTCTGCTTTTTCATTCCTATGTGATTACCTTCTCTATTTTCCTCAAATTGACTTTCTCTTCCTCTTGAGTCCATGTATCTTCTTCAGTCCACTTGACTTTCATCAGTAGTCAAGACACCTTAGGGCCCCCATAGGATATTATCTTCTTGTTTTTTTTTGTCTCAGTAAGCTCTGAGAAAAATTCTGATTTGCTCAGCTTGAATCAGGTATCTAATCCTGAACACATTTTCTCTGTTCAGATTCACAATTATGTTATGATGCAGGATACTATCACTGTAACAATTCACAAAAATGAAATTCAAAAATTGACCAGTGTGATGAATGATCAATTCAGACAAAATTTATTGTTGAAGGCCATATTCTAAGTCATCAAATTGCCAATTGATTCATTTCTCAAACTTCCCAAATATACTAATTGTTAAAAATGGTTTTCAACAGGTTTGATGAGTGTGTTGACAGCTTTCACAAGAATGTACACTTTTGGACACTGCAGAGGTAAAAACTTTTGAAATATTTATTTAAATATTATGCATATTTAAATACATATAATATACACATTTAAAACCTATATAAATATTTAAAAATATATACATATATGTATGTACACATACACATATATATATACACATAAATATTTACTTTTTAATAACAATTTAAGCTTAACCTAATTAAAGTTATTATTAAATACTAAAAATAACATATTATACCTAATTTGCTTTAATTTTGGAAAGTAAAAAATAACATCCAAAAACCTCTAAAAGAAATCTGAAGTAACTAAAAGACTCACATCATTTATGAAATGCTGAATTTTTGGTATCTAACAATGACAAATTGGAAATATTGACTTGTTAGTTGTTAGGAGAAAGATTCAGTATTAAAGAGTAAAAGTGTTCAAGAGTGGAAGCAAGACATGGATGCCCTGAAGGAATAAATATAATGGACTCTATGAATAGAAATAAATGAGGAAGTGACAGGAGGAACCACATCACATAATAAATTGTATGTAATAAATTGTGGTAACTAATTTCCAGATATAACTTTAAATTTAAATGCTACCTGAAATTGCCAAATGAATTCTGAAACTTAAAGATTATAAATCCAAAATGAACAAAATTTTTGTTTTAAATTACATTAACCTGAAAAATTCCTATATAAATTAATGAAACTTTGGTTACAGAATCTGTAATTCACATTTTGAAGTAAATATATACATACATTTAGAACTCTAATATTAGTACTTTGAATTGTAGCATTCATAAAATTGTAGTTCAGTAGAGGGATCAAAATTGTATACTCCTGTTAAGCTCTTAAAGTGTTCCCATTAAAGCACTTAAATCTTTCTGTAAATTTATTAAAATCATATCTACCAACTTTCATGAAATTTTAAAATCAGTCATTTAGCAAAGTATTCATCAGTAAGTTTGATATTTGACAGATTTACTTTGTGGCAAGATGAATTTCAGTAATTTGATTTGATGAATTTATTTTCAGCAAATTGGCTTGATTTCATGGCTGAATGGAGAACAATTAGAATATTCATGGATGTCTCCTATATTGAAGTCCTAGATCATGTCAGTGGTAGGTTACAAACAGATGACATCCCAGGCATCCCTATTCCTAGTTTAGCAGACATCACTTCTCTTTTTGTGGTAGAAAACCACTCAAGTGCCAGTGGCTAAAACTGTCATGCTCCCAGATGGGATTGCTAAAGAGTTGAAATAAACTGAGTATTTAAATCATGGCTTTGGAATATCTTTTTCCCCTTGAATCAATTCAATTTTTAGCTCCATGCCCATTATGGTTTGAGCACCAACTCTGTCAGGAGGTTTGACATCACATAGATGTAAATAATGGCTCTTTTTTTAGTCCTGTTCTGCTTCTGTAGCTTGCTTCAAAAATTGGCAAAGTGTCTACTGTAGGTTTAGGATTAAGGCGGGTACTTAATACAACATCAAAAAATCACAGGCAGGGGCTTCCCTGGTGGCGCAGTGGTTGAGAGTCTTCCTGCCGATGCAGGGGACACGGGTTCGTGCCCCTGTCCGGGAAGATCCCACATGCCGCAGAGCGGCTTGTCCCGTGAGCCATGGCCGCTGAGCCTGCACGTCCGGAGCCTGTGCTCCGCAATGGGAGACACCACAACAGTGAGAGGCCCGCGCACCGCAAAAAAAAAAAAAAATTCACAGGTGGTAATGGATATTTCAATGCCATAGACCAAAATCCATTTCCAGTCCCAAGAGATGACCTCAGGAAGTGGGAACACTTTGTGTATGTTGATGTGCATGTGTGTGTGTGTGTGTGTGTGTGTGTGTGTGTGTGCACATATTTGTAAGTCTGTGGCTGTGTATATGTATAACCACATGTGAGTGGTGGTATATGCCTTTATGTCATGGATATGATATTTGGGCATTCAAAATAAGAATAAGGAAACCTGAAATTTGGGAAAATACCATTTAAAAATCTACTGACTCAGCTTATCTAGAAATTAATTATTAAACTAAATTAGTATTTTAAAGACCCTCTCATAGAACCAGAGTTGCAGTAGTAAAAAAAAAAAAAAAAAAAAAAAAAAAAACAGAAATCCTGTCTTAACAAGCTTGTATTAGCATGTGAAAAAAGATACAAAAATGAGTAAGTAAAACAAGTAGTATGTCAGTACTGGTGTTAATAGCTTAGAAAAGAATAATACAGGCAACTGGCTAGGCTGTGCCTTGTTAGGGGTGTGTGTGTGTGTGTGTTCGTGCGTGTGTGTAATTTTAAGTATATTATGAATAAAAACCTTACTCAGAAATTAAAACCTGAAAGATTTGAGGATCTGAACTATAGAGACATCTGGAAGAAAAGTACTCCAGGGAAAGGGAAGAGAAATACAAATGCCCTCAAATGGGATCCTGTCTGCTATATTCCAAGAGGAAGGTCACTACAACTGGAGGGAGTGAGAAAGGGTAAAAGTAATATGAGGTGAGGTCAGGAAAGTGACTGGAGGTCAGATTGTGTAAGAGCTTACTGTCATCATAAGGAAATCATTGTAAGGAATCATGAGGAATTTCAGGCATTGCTGACAATTTCCTCTTCTTCATGCCTGACATTCAATCAGTTACTAAATTCTATAGATCTACTCCAGAAATATCCTTCTAACTCTTTTGCTTTTTTCACTTTCCATGGTCACTGCCCTAGATCAGCTCTCACTGTCTGTATAATGATTATAACAGCCACCAAACTGAAAATTCTGATTTTCTCCATCCTCCACATTGCCACTAGAGAAGTCTTTCTCAATTCCTCTGAAAATGCAAATCTAATCATATAATCATATAAAGACTAAAACACATTTTCATTGCAACTTGATAAAGCCCAAATGCTAGCTCTGGCATTCAAACACTGGAGGATCTTTCTTAACTTAATTTTTCTACCTTATCTCTAGGTAATACCCTCTTCCTCAACCTGTAGCAATCCACCCATACCTCATTCAAATTGGATAACAATTTCTCGACAACAACAGGCCTCAGTGACTTTGCTCTCAATAGTATTCTGTACTTTACTGTATCACTTAATATGCTTTAAGGCTTTGGTCTATGTGTCCATGCATTGCTCCTATGTGTATTGCAAGGGTGCTCCCTGTATGTGGTCTTATGGTGCATATTCAAACTTTTAGGCCACTTCTGGGTATTTCTGGCAGGCAAGAGTGGTGAGATAACTTGGATGTTCCTAGCAGGAATACCAAGGTGCTTGATGATAAGGAATAATGACTGGGCTGTAGTGGTGACAGCAAATTCCTGGGTATAGAACTTGGTTAAAAAATGTGAGCCTTAGACTTCTCTGGTGGTGCTGTGGTTGAGAGTCTGCCTGCCAATGCAGGGGACACAGGTTCGTGCCCCAGTCCGGGAAGATCCCACATGCCGTGGAGCGGCTAGGCCCATGAGACATGGATGTTGAACCTGAGCATCCGGAACCTGTGCTCCGCAACGGGAGAGGCCACAACAGTGAGAGGCCCCACATACCGCAAAAACAAAACAAAACAAAACAAAAAAATGTGAGCCCTAGAGTAGGAATGTCTGATATTGAGAAAGTGACTTAAACTTCTATATATAAACTAGAGATGACAATCATGCCACACTCATTGGGTCATTGTAAAAATTATCACAGTTACTATCACATAGCATGTTCTCAGTAAATGATAGCTATAATGAGTATTATAAATCAGGTCACCATTGCACTAGTGGGGAATGAATTCACCCTATTAAGATAGAGTCAGGTATTAGAAAAACAAATGAGGTCCAGTGAAAATAACAAGGAGTTAATGGAAAGATAAATAATATTTCTGCTACAAGGGGGACTCCTGGAATAGACATAGACACAACATTGTTAAAGGAGCAGCCATGAGTTTGTGGATTCTCTGGACAGTGGCAGGGCTCTTGGGTACCCCAATAAGAGGAGGCCATGGCACACTGACAAGGTAACCACATTCATCCATACAAGTGCTATTTGTGAAATATGCCAGACAGTATTCACTGCTTAGAACCAGAGTTAGAGAAGATAATTTGCAATATATTGGATGAGTTTGGAGCTATGAAATGACACTTGGCACTATTTTAATTCAATTCTTTCTACTCCCAAGTTGGTGCAGCCAAGATAATTACTTGCTATTATATGTATTCCTGGAGCCTATTGCAAGGAATGGCATATAATAGGACTCTATAAATTTTTACTGAATGAATTAATGCTGAATCTTCACTTCCTCTTGGCAATCAATATTTTAATTACATTGGTGACAGTAATGGTTAATTCATGAAGCACTAATGGGAAACAAGCACATTCCAAAGGAAGAAAATATAAAATGGAATGCAGCAAATAGCATTATGGATACCACTAGGTATATATTAGTTTCTCCTCTCCCATGCCTGTAAACTATAATCTCAATCCCATATGAAACAAAACCACAGGCTTCACACTTTCTGTTGTTTTCATTTCTATTCATTTTAAAACAGTTTTTGCAGTCTTTGAGGCTTAACATGTTGGTGCCAAATTTGGCTTTCTTTTTTTACCCTCAGCATTATTTTAATCAACCTGTATTTATTGACCATTTACTATATACAAGGTATACTTTTAGATGTTAAAGTAACAGTGATTAAGGAGGAAGTTTGTGCTCTCAAAATCCTCAAGTTTTGCTGAGGGGAGAGATGAGTAAACAGAAAAATGTCCTACTTTTGAGAGACATAGAGAGCTCTGAAGACACAGATTCCTGGGCTGAATCTTAAAAGAGGAACCAGGCCAAATCATCTCCATAATTGATTTTTTATAAATCTTTGGTGTCAATACACTGTTTCCTGGCAATTTGGTCAGATAGTATTTTTAAGGTAAGTTTTATTTATCTTCATGGATATATTACATCTCATGACACCCTTTCCTCCAAACTGCATGAAAATGATGTGAAGAATAACTATTCATCCAAGTTTAATGGGGCAGTCTATTCTACACCTATTATCCAGTTTAATTATTAATAACGTCCTCTTCCACTCTCAGAGTGTATTAAGAAACAAATTTTATGGTCATGCTATTAAAGACTGAAGAGACACTCTTTTTTTTTTTTTTATCTTTATTGGAGTATAATTGCTTTACAATGGTGTGTTAGTTTCTGCTTTAACAAGACACTCTTGATAATCCCTTCAGTTTGACTAACCTGAAGCAGGTTTCTTCCTCCCTCCAGGCCCAACTTCTCTCTTACTCCCTGTCCTTACAGAAACCAGATGGTCTAACTGCAGGAGTTCCTCCCCACCCATTTTCTTAGCATTTTTAACTTTAGAAAACTTGTGATTGTAAATTCTTTCTCTGACCCTTTGAGATGTGAACCTTTTTCAAAATCTCTTGCCGGCTGTACAATGTGTGAATGTTGTTCTCAAGGACACGGGAGACATCCCTTTGAAATATAGCCATCGAGGAAGATCCCAATTTCTATGGGTGGGTAGAAGTCTGAGTTTGGTGGTAACCTTGCTCCAAGTTGTAAAATTACCTCCTGTCATGAAGATACAAGTGTGTTCACTTTTCCTTTAGACAGAGTCAATTAGAAAACACACAAAAAATGGTCTAAGATCTCTCCACCCCCACCCCAGCTCTTAAAATCCTTCCAGTCCTTTGTTCCATTGTAGTTCAGTTATGGTGTCTCCCTTATTGTAATAGTCTTGAATAATGTCTTCCTTGCCTGATCAACTTGGCCAGTGAAATTATTGTTTCAACATAACTATGTCTACCAGATGTGCAGGCAAAACCAAAGAGAGGTCTCCAGCATCTTCTCTGAGCAATAGACTCATGTATCCAACTTCCCACTGACCATCTCCACTTGGATATCTGAGAGACTTCTCAAACTTAAGATGTCCAAACTTAACTCTCAAAGTTAACCAATCAGTCCCTCTACCATAACCACCACCAACACAAACACAGAAACCATTCCTTTGGGCAATTTCCTCATTTCAATATATGGGAATTTTACAGTCCTGATTGCTCAGGCAACAATCCTTGAAGTTATCTGTTACTGATGTCTTTTTTCTCTTGTATCTTGTCTATTTGAAAAACCCACAGTGTTTAAATTCAAAATATATTCAATATTCATTTCTTACCACTTAAACATTTACCACCCTAGTTTAAGCCACTCTTTTCTCTTATTTTGGATTATATATATATATATATATATATATATAAAATCCATAAATTTATCCCTTGCTTCTAACATTTATCCCTTCCCCCTACCTTCCCCAAGAAAGATAATTTTTAACCAAAAATAGAGCTATCTTTTTAAATGTTCTTCTGTTTAAAACTTGTTTCCCTTCCAATATAAAATCAGAATCAAAGCCAGAAACCTTCTAAAGCCTTTGCAGTGAATTGAAATGATACACCTGTGGGGTAGACCAAATCAAGTGAAAACCTTTGCTAAGATCCCAGAAAGAGTTAAAGATGTGCCTAGTTTCCCCTAAGGCAGTTTGTAACCATTTTTTCTTTTAGGGGCCTAGAAGATGACTTTTTGTCATACGGTATTTTATAAGCTAGCATTTCAATTTTCAATAAGCTTTTTCACTCCTGTATCTGACAGTTCATTTTCTGCACAGTGATTGCTTTAATCTTCTAAACAGGCCACAGTATGGTTTTACACAAAAGATCATGCTATTTTGTGTGTGAGAGAGAAAATGTTTCAGCATAGTCCACCTTGTTCTCTCCACAAAGCAAATTTAATATTTATATTGTAAACAGACATATTTCTTATGTCTCCACTGAGACTTGTTTTATTAAAATGGAAAGTTTATGTCAAAGAATATCTCAGTTTTTTTTCTTCACCAGTATGACTTGCAAATTTATTTTCAAATTTCTTTTTTGCTTATTTGGTTAAAATGAACAAATATGGTCCATATTTTTTAAACATCTTTTTTGGAGTATAATTGCTTTACAATGATGTGTTAGTTTCTGCTGTATAACAAATTGAATCAGCTATACATATACATATATCCCCTCCCTCCCTCCCACACTCCCTATCCCACCCCTCTAGGTGGACACAAAGCACTGAGCTGATCTCCCTGTGCTATGTGACTACTTCCCACCAGCTATCTATTTTACATTTGGTAGTGTATATATGTCCATGCCACTCTCTCACTTCGGCCCATGTTACCTTTCCCCCTCCCTGAGTCCTCAAGTCCGTTCTATATGTCTGCCTCTTTATTTTTGTCCTGCCCCTAGGTTCTTCAGAAACATTTTTTCTTCAGATTCCATTTATATGTGTTAGCATACCATAATTTTTGTTCTCTTTCTGACTTAGTTCACTCTGTATGACAGACTCTAGGTCCATCCCCATCACGACAAATAACTCAATTTCATTTCTTTTTATGGCTGAGTAATATTCCATTGTTTATATATGCCACATCTTTATTGATTCATCTGTTGATGGACAATTAGGTTGCTTCCATGTCCTGGCTATTGTAAGTAGAGCTGCAATGAACATTGTGGTACATGACTCTTTTTGAATTATGGTTACTCAGGTTATATACCAAGTAGTGGGATTGCTGGGTTGCAAGGAAGTTCTACTTTTAGTTTTTTAAGGAACCTCCATATTGTTCTCCATAGGCTGTATCAATTTACATTCCAACTAACAAGGCAAGAGGGTTCCCTTTTCTCCACACCCTCTCCAGCATTTATTGTTTGCAGATTTTTTGATGATGGCCATTCTGAGTGGTGTGAGGTGATACCTCATAGTAGTTTTGATTTGCACTTCTCTAATGATTAGTGATGTTCAGCACCCTCTCATGTGTTTGTTGGCAATGTGTATATCTTCTTTGGAGAAATGTCTATTTAGGTCTTTGGCCCATTTTTCAATTGGGTTGTTTGATTTATGGATACTGAGTTGCACAAGCTGCTTGTAAATTTTGGAGATTAATCCTTTGTCAGTTGCTTCATTTACAAATATTTTCTCCTATTCTGAGGGTTGTCTTTTCATCTTCTTTATGTTTTCCTTTACTGTGCAAAAGCTTTTAAGTTTCATTAAGTCCCATTTGTTTATTTTTGCTTTTATTTCCGTTTCTCTGGGAGGGTGGGTCAAAAAGGTTCTTTCTGTGATTTATGTCATAGAGTGTTCTGCCTGTGCTTTCCTTTATGAGTTTTATAGTGTCTGGCCTGACATTTAGGTCTTTAATCCATTTTGAGTTTATTTTTGTGAATGGTGTTAGTAAGGGTTCTAATTTCATTCTTTTACATGTAGCTGTCCAGTTTTCCCAGCACCACTTATTGAAGAGGCTGTCTTTTCTCAATTGTATACTCTTGCATCCTTTATTAAAGATAAGATGACCATATATGTGTGGGTATATTTCTGGGCTTTCTATCCTGTTCCATTGATCTATAATTCTGTTTTTGTGCCAGTATCACACTGTCTTGATTACTGTAGCTTTGTAGTAGAGTCTGAAGTCAGGGAGCCTGATTCCTCCAGCTCCGTTTTCCTTTCTCAAGATTGCTTTGGCTATTTGGAGTCTTTTGTGTTTCCATACAAATTGTGAAATTTTTTGTTCTACTTCTTTGGAAAATGCCAGTGGTAGTTTGATAGGGATTGCATTGATTCTGTAGATTGCTTTGGGTAGTAGAGTCATTTTCACAATGTTGATTCTTCCAATCCAAGAAGATGGTATATCTCTCCATCTATTTGTATCATCTTTAATTTCTTTCACCAGTGTCTTATAATTTTCTGCATACAGGTCTTTTGTCTCCTTAGGTAGGTTTATTCCTAGATATTTTATTCTTTTGGTTGCAATGGTAAATGGGAGTGTTTCCTTAATTTCACTTTCAGAATTTCCTTCATTAGTGTATAGGAATGCAAGAGATCTCTGTGCATTAATTTTGTATCCTGCTACTTTACCAAATTCATTGATTCTCTCTAGTAGTTTTCTGGTAGCATCTTTAGGATTCTCTAAGTGTAGTATCAGGTCATCTGCAAAGAGTGACAGCTTTACTTCTTCTTTTATGATTTTGATTCCTTTTATTTCTTTTTCTACTCCGATTGCTATGGCTAAAACTTCCAAAACTATGTTGAATAATATTGATGAGAGTGGGCAACCTTGTCATTTTCCTGATCTTAGTGGAAATGGTTTCTGTTTTTCACCATTGAGGATGATGTTGGCTGTGGGTTTGCCATATATGGCCTTTAATATGTTGAGGAAATTTCCCTCTATGCCTACTTTCTGTAGGATTTTGATCATAAATGGGTGTTGAATTTTTTCGAAAGCTTTCTGTGCATCTATTGAGATGATCATATGGTTTTTCTGCTTCAATTTGTTAATATGGTGTATCACATTTATTGACTTGTGTATATTGAAGAATCCTTGCATTCCTGGAATAAACCCCACTTGATCATGGTGTATGATCCTTTTAATATGCTGTTGGATGCTGTTTCCTAGTATTTTGTTGAGAATTTTTACATCTATGTTCATCAGTGATATTGGCCTGTAGTTTTCTTTCTTTGTGACATCCTGGTCTGGTTTTGGTATCAGGGTGATGGTGGCCTCATAGAATGAGTTTGGGAGTGTTCCTCCCTCTGCTATATTTTGGAAGAGTTTGAGAAGGATAGGTGTTAACTCTGTTCTAAATATTTGATAGAATTGGCCTATGAAGCCAGCTGGTCCTGGGTTTTTTTTTTGGAAGATTTTTAATCACAGTTTCAATTTCAGTGGTTGTGATTGGTCTGTTTATATTTTTATTTCTTCCTGATTCAGTCTCAGAGAGTTCTGCTTTTCTAAGAATTTGCCCATTTCTTCCAGGTTGTCCATTTTATTGACATAGTAGCTTGTAGTAATCTCTCATGATCCTTTGTATTTCTGCAGTGTCAGTTGTCATTTCTCCTTTTTCATTTCTAATTCTATTGATTTGTGTCTTATCTCTTCTTTTCTTGATGAGTCTGGCTGATTGTTTATCAATTTTCTCTATCTTCTCTAAGAACCAGCTTTTAGCATTATCGATTTTTTCTATTGTTTCCTCCATTTCTTTTTCGTTTATTTCTGCTCTGATCTTTATTATTTCTTTCCATGTGCTAACTATAGGGGTTTTCTTTTTCTTCTTTCTCTAATTTCTTTACGTGTAAGGTTAGTTTGTTTATTTGAGATGTTTCTTGTTTCTTGAGGTAGAAACAAGAAAGCAGGTAGAACTGCTTTTGCTGCATCCCATAGGTTTTGGGACATGGTGTTTTCATTGTCATTTGTTTCTAGGTACATTTTAATTTCCTCTTTGAATACTTCTGTGATCTCTTGGTTATTAAGTAGTGTATTGTTTAGCCTCCATGTGTTTGTATTTTTTACAGATTTTTTTCCTGTAGTTGCTATCTAGACTCATAGCATTGTGGTCAGTAAAGATACTTGATATGATTTCCATTTTTTTAAATATACCAAGGCTTGATTTGTGACCCAAGATATGACCTATCCTGGAGAATGTTCCATGAACACTTGAGAAGAAAGTGTATTCTCTTGTTTTTGGGTGGAATGTCCTATAAATATCAATTAAGTCCATCTTCTTTAATGTATCATTTAAAGCTTGTGTTTCCTTATTTATTTTCATTTTGGATGATCTGTCCATTGGTGAAAGTGAGGTGGGAAAGCCCTCTAATAAGATTGTGTTACTTTTATGGCTGTTACCATTTGCCTTATGTATTGAGGTGTTCCTATGTTGGGTGTATAAATACTTACAGTTGTTATATCTTCTTCTTGGATTGATCCCTTGATCATTATGTAGTGCCCTTCTTTGTCTCTTGTAATAGTCTTTATTTTAAAGTCTAGTTTGTCTGATATGAGAATTGCTACTCCAGCTTTCTTTTGCTTTCCATTTGAATGGAATATCTTTTTCTCTCCCCTCACTTTCAGACTGGATGTGTCCATAGGTCTGAAGTGAGTCTCTTGTAGACTGCATATATTCGGGTCTTGTGTTTGCATCCATTCAGCCAGTCTATGTCTTTTGGTTGGAGCATTTAATCCATTTACATTTATGGTAATTATCAATATGTATGTTCCTATTATCATTTTCTTAATTGTTTTGGGTTTATGAATGTAGGTCTTTTCCTTCTCTTGTGTCTCCTGCCTAGATAAGTTCCTTTAGTATTTGTTGTAAAGCTGGTTTGGTGATGATGAATTCTCTTAGATATTGCTTGTCTGTAAAGCTTTTCATTTCCCCATCAAATCTGAATGAGATCCTCTCTGGGTAGAGTAATCTTGGCTGTAGGTTTTTTCTTTAAATTACTTTAAATATGTTCTGCCACTCCCTTCTGGCTTGCAGAGTTTTTGCTGAGAAATCAGCTGTTAACCTTTTGGGGATTCCCTTATATGTTATTTGTTGCTTTTTCTTGCTGCTTTTAATGTTTTTTTCTTTGTATTTTATTTTTGATAGCTTGATTTATATGTGTCTTGGTGTGTTTCTCCTTGGATTTATCCTGTATGAGACTCTCTGTTCTTCCTGGACTTGATTGATTATTTCCTTTCCCATGTTAGGGAACTTTTCAGCTTTAATCTTTTCAAATATTTTCTCAGACGCTTTCTTTTTCTCTTCTTCTTCCTGTACCCCTATACTTTGAATGTTAGTGCCTTTAATATTGTCCCAGACGTCTATGAGTCTGTCCTCAATTCTTTTCACTCTGTTTTCTTTATTCTTCTGTGTGGTAGTTATTTCTACTCTTTTATCTTCCAGGTCACTTATCTGTTCTTCTGCCTCATTTATTCTGCTATTGATTCCTTCTAGTGAATTTTTTATTTCATGCATTGTGCTGTTCATCGTTGTTTTTTTGCTCTTTAGTTGTTCTAGGTCCTTGTCAAGCAGTTCTTGTATTTTCTTCATTCTGTTTCCAAAATTTTGGATCATCTTTATTATCATTACTCTGAATACTTTTTCAGGTAGACTGCCTATTTCCTGTTCATTTGTTTGCTTGGGTGGGTTTTTACCTTGCTCCTTCATGTGTGTGTATTTCTCTGTCTTCTCATTTTCCTCAGCTTACTGCCTTTGGGGTCTCCTTTTTGCAGGCTGTAGGTTCATAGCTCCCATTGTTTTTGGCATCTGCCCCCAGTGGGTAAAGTTGGTTCAGTGTGCTGTGTACATTTCCTGGTGGAGGGGACTGGTGCCTGTGTTCTGGTGGATGAGGTTGGGTCTTGTCTTTCTGGTGTACAGGGCCGTGTCTGGATCTGCATTTTGTGGTGTCTGTGAACTTATTATGATTTTTAGGCAGCCTCTCTGCTAATTGGTGGGGTTGTGTTCCTGTCTTTCTAGTTGTTTGGTATGGGGTGTCCTGCACTGTAGCTTGCTGGTCGTTGAGTGGAGCTGGGTCTTAGCAATGAGATGGAGATATCTTGGAGAGCTTTTGCCATTTGATATCATGTGGATCTGGGGGGTCTCTTGTGGTTAAATGTGCTGAACTTGGCTCTCCCACCTAAGAGGCTCAGGTCTGACACCTAGCCAAAGCACCAAAACCCTGTCAGCCACACAACTCAGAAGAAAAGGGAGAAAAAAAAAAAAAAAGAAAAAGAAAACTAAATAAATAAATGTATTAAAATAAAAAAAAAGTATTAAAAATAAACAAAGTAATAAAAGAAAGAAAGAAGAGAGCAACCAAACCAATAAACAAAGCCATCAATGATGACAAGTGCTAAAAACTATACCCCCCATAATAGAAATAGACAGTCAGAACCCTAGGACAAATGCTAAAAGCAAAGCTACATGAACAAAGTCACACAAAGAAGCATACACATGCACACTCCCAAGTAGAGAAAAAGAAAATATATATATATATATATATTTTTTTTTTAAAAAAGGAAGAGAGCAACAAAATCAATAAATCTACCAGTGATAATAAGCTCTAAATACTACATTAAGATAACATAAAACCAGAAACAAATTACATGCAGAAAGCATACCCCAAGTATACAGTTGCTCAAAGTCCACCACTTCAATTTTGGGATGATTCACTGTCTATTCAGGTATTGCACAGATGCAGGGTACATCAAGTTGGTTGTGAAGATTTAATCTACAGATCCTGAGGCTACTGGGGGAAATTTCCCTTTCTCTTCTTTGTTCACACAGCTCCTGGGGTTCAGCTTTGAATTTGGCCCCACCTCTGAATGTAGGTCGCTCTCTGGCATCTGTTACCCACCCACACAGTACAGGGTTAAAGTAGCAGCCGATTAAGGGGCTCTGGCTCACTCAGGCCAAGGGGAGTGAGGGGTACAAAATGCTAAGTGAACCTGTGGTGGCAGAGGCCAGCATGACATTGCAAGAGCCTGAGGCATGCCATGTGTTCTCCTGGGGAAGTTGTCCCTGGATCACAGGACCCTGCTAGTGGCAGGCTGCACAGACTTCCAGGATGGGAGGTGTGGATAGTGACCTGTGCTTGCACACAGGTTTCTTAGTGGCTGCAGCAGCAGCCTTAGCGTTTCATGCCAGTCTGTGGTGTCTGCGCTGATAACTGCAGCTCTCACACATCTCTGGAGCTTGTTTAGGCAGTGATCTGAATCCCCTCTCATTGCACACCCAGAAACAATGGTCTCTTGCCTCTTGGGCAGTTCCAGACCTTTTCCCGGACTCCCTCCTGGTTAGCTGTTGTGCACTAGCCTCCCTCAGGCTGTCTTCATGCAGTGAACCCCAGTCCTCTCCCTGGGATCTGACCTCCAAAGCCCGAACCTCAGTTCCCAGCCCCCACTCACCCCAGCGGGTGAGTAGACAAGCCTCTCAGGCTGGTGAGTGCTGGTCGACACTGATCCTCTGTGCAGGAATCTCTCCACTCTGCTCTCTGCACCCCTCTGGCTGTGCTTTCCTCCATGGCTCTGAAGGTTCCCCCTGCCCACCCTCTGTCTTCGCCAGTGAAGGGGCTTTGTAGTGTGTAGAAACTTGTCTTCCTACACAGATCCCTCCCAGAGGTGCAGGTCCTATCCCTATTCTTTTGTCTCTGTTTCCTCTTTTTTCTCTTGCCCTACCCAGGTACGTGTGGAGTTTCTTGCCGTTTGGGAAGTCTGAGGTCTTCTGTCAGTATTCAGTAGGTGTTCTGTGGGAGTTTTTGCACATGTAGATGTATTTTTGATGCATTTGTGGGGAGGAAGGTGATCTCCATGCCTTACTCATCCACCATCTTGAAAGTCCTCCCAATATCTCAGTTTTAAGTCATTCTCCCAAACTCTCTTTTTCTACTCACTACGGCTGTTTCACTTAACTTTATAACAAAGACCTTGAATTTGGAAAGTGCTAGAGCTGGAGCTCTCTGACTAACCATTGTAAATAAGGGATGGCAAGAGCCCTCTAATGTAACTTGACCTTAGGCAAGAAAGGCCAAACAGCAATTACAGGAAAGACAGCAAGCAAATATTGTTCTTTTCTTTGTCTGGTAGATCACTGACTTTTCAAACATACTTTAACATTGGCCAAGAGGATGAGACCCTGGTGAGTTTTAAGTAGTTGGCTCAAAGGTTAAATGTATTTCTTAAACACCTATAGTTGAAATGAAATGATTTAGTAAGTTTAGCAAAAGCTTTTGGAGTAGATTACTAACAGATATTTGTTAACAAATGTAAGTGTGCCTGTTATAAACTATTTTTAATGAAAGAAAAGAGTTAAAATATTCTGAATGAAATTAATAGTGAAAAGCCAATATTTTCAAAGCAGGTTGTTGCAGTTTGCTCCTGAACTGTGTCTATCCCTTCTTTTCACAAATGTCACTATAAATATGGTAAAGTGGTGAGACACCAATTCAGGAGCCTCTTTGAAAGAGTAATGGACTTGCTTCCTAGGAGAAAATGACTACATAGCAGTATAGGGAGCAAAGAAACACAACCATGCTCATTATAAAACTATGCTGAAACAGTAATTATATGAGGGAGGGACAATTCTGAGAACAACATGCTGTCTGGCACTTAGATTTACCTCTCAAACATGTGGACTTATGGTGCTGGTAGTGGAATGATGGGGGTTGCTTCTTGACAAAATTTTGAAGCACATAGTCCAAATGACTTGTACCACTAGGTTAAGGTATTCTCTCTCCTGGACATTGACCTCCTTATCTGCTTTCTGATGTGTGTCAATTCTCTTCAAGGCACAATATTTATTTTAGCATGCAGCCTGATTGTTAACCAGGCTTGGTAGAACAGATATGTAAGAAATACTGCATTAGTATTAATTCCCAAAATGCATCGTGCAGAACCCCACTATCTGAACACAGGCTGTCAATTCCTTATCCCCTTCTACCCAGCCATAAGTACCCTTACTTTACTCCAAACCACTTTTTCCATGAATTCTTGGGGTGGTTTCTCAAGTGCCCTGGACAATAACCTGTGCTCATTGCTTTTCTCATATGGCCTCACCCAGAAACACAAGTGCCCAAGGAAAGGATTTACAGTTCCAGAGCAATGCTGGATTCCATGCAGAAGTGGATGCATTACCCTTCTCTCTAAGTTTGCCCTATATTCTGTCACCTGGCCTCTGTCACGCTGCACCTCTAGTTATACAGAACACTTCGGGGTAACAGTTTTTGTAACTTCTGGTTCTATATTTCTTACCTCAGACTTTAAAGAAGGTTCTCAGGTAAGTTGGACCAAGCGGAAGCCATTACAGTGTCTTTATCCAGTAAAATTATTAATATAATAATGATGACAGCAATAGCAAACCACTTACTGAGTGTTTACTGAATTCCAGGTACTATTCTATGTACCTAACATGTATCAGGCTTTATTACAATAAATCTTCAAGCAATGCTGTGGGGTTAGTGGTTTATGTTAATTTAACTGATAAGGGTCTTGGGTCTTGGAGAAATTAAGTAAAGTCCATTGAGAGAGCTGTTACTTAAACCCAGCTCTGTCCAATTTCAAATCCATTACACTGTACTATGATTTCCCTACCGACTCCTTCACCAGTTCTCCAAAGGATTGTATACATATTTCTCCTTCTCTCTTCTAAATAGAATCCATCATATATAAGCAAAAGTAAAATAAAACAAAAAAGCAAGATCAAAAAATATCCACAGATAGTCAAATTTACATTTCAGTTTGGGACTCAGGGCATTCTGCTACTTTTAGAAATGGCAGTATCTTCAATAAGTAGACCAAATAGTGTAGTTTGTGAGATTTTATTTCTTTGTTTATGGTGTTGTTAAGACACAACAGACTTAGCAAAGCTTTCAATTAATGAATTTATCCCTTTATTCAGTAGCTCATTACTAGGCACCTCAAATATGCTTCAAACTGTGCTAGGTGCTGGAAATTTAAGAGTGAAAAAATAAAGATGATTTAGTCTTTACTTTATGCAGTTAACAGTATAGTAGGGGCAACTAGTTTTAAGCAAAAAATCACAAATGTTTAATGAAAAAAATGTGTTAAGTGTTAAAAAACTAAAGTGCTAAAAATACAGCATGACCTGAAAGCATTCAAGACATAGATATAATTTTGTCTGGGTTGGACTTTCAGAGGGTGGTTGTCCTTTAGAGCTAGCCTTATGATCTATTGTTTTTTTCCCTAGGTTTTCATTTCAGTATAGATGACAAAGGATAATTATTATAATAATTGATATTATGTTCATGACAGCATATGCAAAGCACCTGGCATCATACTCTGTACAAAGCTTATGCTCAATAAATAATTGTCCCCTTCCTCTCTGGATTCCCTGCCATGTATGCACTTTCTGCCTCACCTTCATAAATCAGCATATTTAGCTCAATTTAAAATAGCGCAGTTTGATCATAGAAATAATGACTTTATTCCCTTTTGACTAACTCATTAGTTTTTTCTCCCTTTTGAATAATTCATTATTTTTCAAAATCCTTGACCATTTTGTTTTCTTTTTTTTCTTTTTCAGATGAATATTTGTTGTCATCACTACAGATACAGATTATTAAAACTTTATGAAATACAAACATTTATTTTTCAGTTAAAATAAGTGAAATTATATTAAATAGGAATAGATTTTGTTCAAGTGAGTCATATTTATGGACCTCAATTACTTTTTTTTGAAGTATACTTGACCTAAAACTCTATGTTACTTCCTGATTCATAACAGATTCAATATTTCCATACATTACAAAATGATCACCACAAAAAGTCCATTTAACCATATGTCACCACAGAAACATTTCATCCCTGTGACTCATTTATTTTGTAACAGGAAGTTTGTGCCTCTTAATTTCCATTACTTATTTCACTCATCCTCTGACCCCCATCCCCTCTGGCAACCAACTGTTTGTTCGCTATATGAGTCTGTTTGTATTTTGTTATGGTTTTTAGATTCCACGTATAAGTGAAACCACATGGTGTTTGTCTGATATTTCACATAGCATAATATCCTCTAGGTCCATCCACGTTATGGAAAATGGCAAGACTTTATTCTTTTTTATGGCTGAGTAATATGCTATTGTATGTATACATCACATCTTCTTTTTTCATTCATCTATCAATGAACATTAAGTTGCTTTTATATCTTGGCTATTGTGAATAATGTTGGAATGAACATAGGGGTGAATATATCTTTCTGAATTAATGATTTTATTTTCTTTGGAACAATATCCAGAAGTGGAATTGCTGAACTGTATTTTTAATTTTTTGAGGAACCTGCATACTGTTTTCTACAGTGACTGTACCAACTTACATTCCCACTAACAGTGCAGGAGGGTTCCCTTTCCTCCATTCTGACAAGTATGAGGTAATATCTCATTGCAGTTTTGACTCGTGATGTTGAGCATCTTTCCATGTGCCTGTTGGCCATCTGTATGTCTTCTTTGGAATAATGTCTATTCAGTTCCTCTGTCCATTTTTTAATCAGGTTGACTTTTTTTTTTTTTTTGATGTTCAGTTGCATGAGTTATTTGAAAATTTTGGATATTAACACCTAATCAGATATATTGTTTGCAAATATCTTCTTTCATCAAGTAGGGAGCCTTTTTGTTTTGTTGATAGTTTTATTTGCTGTGCAGAAGGTTTTTAGTCTGATGTAGTCCCATTTGTTTATTTTTGTTTTTGTTTCCTTTGTCTGAGTAGACACATCCAAAAACATATTGCTAAGGCTGATGTGAAAGAGAGTACTGCTTATGTTTTCTTCTAGGATTTTTATGGTTTCAGGTCTTAAACTTAAGTCTTTAATCCATTTTAATTTTATTTCTGTATATGGTGTGAGAAAGTAATCCAGTTTGATTCTTTTGCATGGAGCTGTCCAATTTTTCCAACATCTTTTTTTTTTTTTTTTGCAGTACACGGACCTCTCACTGCTGTGGCCTCTTCCATTGTGGAGCACAAGCTCCAGACGTGCAGGCTCAGTGGCTATGGCTCATGGGCCCAGCTGCTCCATGGCATGTGGGATTTCTGGGACAGGGGCACGAACCCATGTCTCCTGCATCGGCAGGCGGACTCTCAACCACTGCGCCACCAGGGAAGCCCTCCAACATCATTTTTGAAGAGGCTCTTTTTACCCCATTGTATATTCTTCCTCCTTTTTAATTGACTATATGAGTGTGGATTCATTTCTGGTTCTATATTCTGTTCTATGCATCTGCTTTTGTGCCAGTACCATACAGTTTTAATACTATAAATTTGTAGTATAGTTTGAAATCAGGGGTTTTGATATCTCCAGCTTTGTTCTTTCTCAAGACAGTTTTGGCTCTTTGGAAGCTATTATGTTTCCACACAGATTTTAGAATTCTTTGTTCTACTATGCCATTGGTATTTTAATAGGGAATGTATTTAATTTGTATATTGCCTTGGATAGTATGGTCATTTAAACAATATGAATTCTTCCAATCCATGAACATTTGTTTGTGTCATCTTCAATTTCTTTCATCAATTTCTTAGAGTTTTCTGAGTACAGGTCTTTAACCTCCTTAGTTAGATTTACTCTTAGGTATTTCATTTTTTTTTGATGCAATTGTAAATGGGATTGTTTTCTTAAATTATCTTTCTGATAGTTTGTTACTAGTGTTTAGAAATTCAACATATTTCTATATATTGATTTTGCATGCTGCAACCTTACTGAATTCATTTATTAGTTCTAACGAATTTTGGTGTTGTCTTTGGGGTTTTCTATATATATTATGTCATCTGCAAACAATGACAGTTCTATTTCTTCCTTTCCAATTTGGATTCCTTTTATTTCTTATACTACTCCATGCTTTTTAAAAAATATCTTTTTTTTTTTTTTTTTTTTTGCTGCATACTGTTGTACCTGAGTGGATGAAAGACAGGCCATAGGCATGGAAAATTGTCTCTAATATTCACATATATTACCTTTTTTCCCCCCTTGTATTCCAGTTTATCTCTTGCTCTTATTTCTTTTGACTCTTGTGACATTTTGTATATTCCCAAATATTCAACTATGTTGATTCCACATGATAGTTTATGATATCTGTCTTGGATGTTCTCACAGAAATTGTTACTGAAAGTGGGGTCTGGCTGCTCACCACTCAAAAGCCAGTAAAGAGACAAGGTCGGTGGAAGAGAAAGTTTGCTTTATTTTGGAGGCTGGCAACCTGCAGGGGAGGGCAGGCTCCTATCCAAAGGCCAACTCCCCACCACCACCACCCAATAATTACTAGGCAAGGACTTTTATAGATGGAAGGAGGGGTCTACATGCAGAAACAGCACAGTCAGCTCTGACAGTCATCTTGAAATTAGCCATGCAGTGGTCTGATCAGCTAATCTTGATTGTTTTAAGTACAGTTAGTCCTTATTTTCAGAGTCGGTTTGTTACCATTTCTTTGTGGCCAGTTTTCTGAATTGTGGCAGCTTATTTCATGACTACAGTGTGGTCATCCTGTAGTTAACTTCTACCTGGTGGGGGTTTTAGTATCTATAAGACAGCTCACAAGATATGGCTTAGAATATTATCTATAACCCACGAGGAGGAACTAAAGATCCTTTACGATGCTTAATGACTATATTATTATTTAGTATTCTAGGAGTGTTTTCCTTTGTTTCTACATTTTCTCACTTTTCTGACTAAACTTATTCTTTTGCTAAATTTTTTCCACAGAAAAAAGGCAGGCAGAGAACATGGGTAGGAAGGACCAAAGGGTCCTGCTCCATTTCATGATGATCAATTTACATAAATATTTCTGGAGTACAACTCTGCACTCTCCATGATATTCATATTTTATATTTTTTCAACTAGTTAAGAATAAAAGGGTTGTCTGGTTATCCATTTCAGTTGATAGCAATGTACCTCTGTCCAGATGAAACAGTTAATCTTAATAAGCAGTTAGCCCATTCCAAAAGGATGAACTAGTTTTCACCTGACTGCTGCATGCAAAGCTGTCAAACTTCTAATGATTACCCCCTTTGAATGTGCATTATAATGGCTACCATATTCTTTAATAAGTATTAGTCTTTAGTATTAATATAAATTACAGAGGTTTTACTGGGTTATGTCACTCTACCCAAGTTTTTAGCCAAGACAGGAAAAAGTCTCTACAAAATGTTTTTGCATTCAATTGATCTCTGTTGATATAAAGAAGAAAATGAAGAAAAGAAGGTGACAAGTTACTGTTTTCAAATATTTGAAAGGCTGTCTTCTGAAAGAGAGGTTAAATGCATTATGTCTATTTTCATGGAAAAGATCTAGGATAAAAAGGAAGCAATCTTGATACCAATACACGAAGGGTACAGAAAGGCACATTGTGACACCATATAAAGATCGCCTTGGACTTCCCTGGTGGCGCAGTGGTTGAGTCTGCCTGCCAATGCAGGGGCACGAGTTCGTGCCCCGGTCCGGGAAGATCCCACATGCCGCGGAGAGGCTGGGTCCGTGAGTCATGACTGCTGTGCCTGCGTGTCCGGACCCTGTGCTTCACAACGGGAGAGGCCACAATGGTGAGAGGCCCATGTACCGCAAAAAAAAAAAAAATCGCCTTTATGATAGTTAGAACTGTTAAACTAAACTGAGTTGGTGTTTCACACAGTTCTGATCTAACTTCTGAGTTAACCAAATTGACAGCTGTAGAGGATTGTGTACATGGGGAGTTTTCTTTGATGGGTAGTTCAACTGGATTATCTCTACTGTCCCTAGTCCCTCTAAATTCCTGTGGCTAAAAGCAGTTTTTTTTTCCTCTAATTACAAAGTATGGGAGAGGGTAAAGAACATATATTAGGGTAATAAGTTTTTAACAATACATCAAACATACTTTCATCAATGAAAAAATTTTCCAGAGTTAATTCATGCAAAGAGTAATTAATAAGCACTGCTTCCTCAAAAATTTATGTGTTTTGCTTTATTTCTATTTTTATCTCAGTAAAACTTTTAACAGAAGTAACTTTGAATTCTAGAGTTATACATGATTTTATGCCATATGTGCAGTAAATACCAAAAGATAAAGAGGAGATGTGTTTTAACATCTCTATCAAACCTACATCAAAAATGAATGAATTGTGTCAGTGTTTCTACAAGTGTCCCAACTTACACTTCCTTTTTTCACATGTCACTTGCATTTACAGTTTTGAAACAATGCAATGATTTTTTTTCTAATTCATTTAATCAACACAGTATTACAGATGAAAGAGATGCAAAAGATCATCTAATTCAAACTCTTCTATTCTGTGAGGAAATATGCTGACAGAAGTGAAGTGAAAATGAGAAGGTGGAATAAACATTGCATAAATCTTAATTAGAGGTGCTGATTATTAGACTGCATGACCCCCTTTGCTGAGATCTACAGGACCTTGTTAACCAACCTCATTCTACAGTCCTGTGTGGCTTAAATACCTACTTACTTAATTCAGTCAAGCATTAGATGAAGTTAGATTGAATCAATATTGATACTGGGAGTTCTGGAATCCTCAGTCCTAATTCATTGTCTCTTAGCAAACCTTTACTGAGTGCTTATTATGTGCCAGAATATATAAAACGTCCTGGAGGTATAAAGAACAAACATCCCCATACTCCAGGAAGTCCCATCTAGAGGAGAAGACAAACAGTACAGTGAGTCAAAAAGCATTAAATGCTGTATTACAGTAAAGTGATATGAGCAGATAGAGTGACCTTGTAACTGATTCAGGTGCCAAATGAATAGGGGTTTTGTTTTATTTACTGCAACAGTTTGGAAAGGAGGAGAACATGGAACAGAGCTCAGGAGGAGCAGGAAGTTCTCCATTTCAGTTAAAGTATGGCACATGGAGTCTGAACTAGGAAAGGTAGACAGAGCAAAGTTATAAAGCACATTCTTCACTAGGTAAAGGAGCTTGAATATAATCCTGAAGAGATATAAATAGCCCAGTGGGGCTTCCCTGGTGGCGCAGTGGTTGAGAGTCCACCTGCCGATGCAGGGGACACGGGTTCGTGCCCCAGTCTGGGAAGATCCCGCATGCCACAGAGCGGCTGGGCCTGTAAGCCATGGCCGTGGAGCCTGTGCTCCACAACGGGAGAGGCCACAACAGTGAGAGGCCCACATACCACAAACAACAACAACAAAAAATAGCCCAGTGAACTGAAGCAACGAAACACCATAATCCAGGAAATGCCAACGGTCAAAATATAATAATCTCTGGGCAGACATATTAGCTCTGCAATGACTCAATCGTCTACCTCAGAACACCTTGCGAGGAATACTTTAGATTGAATAAATGCAAAACAAACAGACAAACAAACACCTCAGTACTTTTAATCAGTTTTATGTGCCTTTAATATGTGTCATTACCATGATGAAGGCTGAGCCAAAGACTCTTGGCCAGAAGTAAGTGGTTACCACGGGTGCACTGCATTAGTGGATGGCTTATGATGGAATCAAAGATGAGAGTGAATGGGGGAGGTGATAATGGCTAACTCAAAATTGAAGGACATTTGGACCAGTAAGAAATTCTAAAGAGAAATTTAAAAACTACAATGATCCAACAGGGACATGGCTGGAAATTGTGTACAGGGGCCACAGCAGTGTCACTCTTATTCATTTCACAGGGAAACTGCCTTCTAGGGAACTTCAGTCTCAATTTCTCTCTCTCTCTCTCTCTCTCTCTCCATCGCACGTGCACACACACACACACACACATATACACACCTGAGACACTAGAGATTTGTTTTGCTGTTACTGCACCCAATCATGTTGTAAAAATAAAACTAATCTCTTACGTTTTGCATGCCAAGTTTTACATTCTTATATAACCTAATCCTCCTCCAAACCCTATGATATAGATCTGATTATTGCATCCATTTTAAGGTTGGGAATATGAATCTCAGAGATGTCAAATAACTGGTAAAAAAGTAAAAGATAGACATAGAGTTATCATAGGACTGCAATTCACTCCAAAGTGTATATCCAAGAGAAATGAAACATATTCATACAAAGCTTGTAGCAAATGTTCATAACAATATTATTTATAAAAACCCCAAATTAGAAACAATCTAAACATCCATCAAATGATGAAATGGTAAAAAAATTCTGATATATCCATACAATGGAATATTATTCAGGAATATAAAGAAGTACTGATACATGCTATAATACAGTAAACCTTGAAACCATTACACTATGTGAAAGAAGCCTTTACAAAAAATACATATTTTATGATTCCTTTCATGTAAAATATCAAAACTATTTTTAAAAACCTAAAGACTGAAAACAGATTAGTGATTGCATAGCATTGAAGCCTGGAAGTGAGGAAAGGGGAGGAAAATAGGTAATGACTACTACAACACTCTTTTCTGGAGTTTTGTAAATGATAAAATTGGATTGTAGTGATGGTTCATAATTTTGTAAATATACTAAAAAAATATTAAAATACTTTAAATGTAGGTTCAATATATTAATTTTAGGGTATATAAAATCTATCTCAATAGAGTTTAAATTGTAGAGCCAGGATTTATACTCAGTCTGACTGTATACCTGAACTTGTAACTAATAAGCTAATCAATCTTCTTCTACTTATATATGGGAATTGTCACCACTGGTTAGCTTCTATGAACTGCAAAAGATAGTTTCCATAGATCCCCTTATCTCTTAAACTCACTTAAATAGTAAAGTCTATGTAATTCAAGCTGTCAAATTAACTTTCTTGTGCTTCCAAATGACAAACTGCATGGCTTCATTTTCTTCTTTTGTAGAGACAATATTTCTTTTCTAAAGAAAATGCCTTCACTTAAGTTTCTTGATTCTATCCTTTTTCATCTCTTCTCTGGCTTTGTGCCATTTTTGACTCTTCTAAAATTCTGTTTCCCGCTATTGCTTGTTCTCTGGCTACAAACATTCTAAGATAATCCCCATTCTTGGAAAGAAAAACACAACAAAACCAAGGAAAAATAAATGTTTCTGTGCCTTTCCTTCCAACCTCAACCTATCACCTTAAATCTCATTTTATGGCTGCCAAATTTCTTGTAAGATATTGCTTGATGGCTCCATTTCTCCAAATTCCACATAGGCAAAATCTCATGACATCCCAGAGTGGCTTTCTTCCTTACTGGTTATGTATTCTTTAAATTTGCCTTCTAATTACTTCCTAATGGCCAAATCCAGCAAACTTTCAAAACCCCAAATCTGAGGGCAAAATGGAATGTTAGCATAAGACAGAAAAAAGTTTCAGTACTTAAAATGCAAAGTTTGCTACTCTCTGAATCTAAATTTTCCTATTTTAGTTAGTACAGCAAAAGGTAGTGAAAATACTGTTTTTGTGTCAGAAATATTTATCAACATTAAAGAGTTCTGGACATATACATAATATAATATGTATATGAGTTAGCACTTCTGGACTTCAAGAAATGAAGAAACAAACTTCAACTAATCTGATCTTTAAGTAATATTGATTGTGCCTTCAATAGAAAAAATATAAGGTGAAGGTAAGAATACTGCCTTGAGGAAAAATAAACTATTTGTATATGTTTTTTTTATTTCAGCCTATAATATGGTACACACAAAAGGATATTTAAGATGCTAAATTGCAAAATAAATTAAATTTATGTTGTATTAATTTTTTTTAATTGAAGTATAGTTGATTTACAATGTTGTGTTAGTTTCAGGTGTACAGCAAATTGATTCAGTTATACATACATATATATCTAAGTTTTTCAGATTCTTTTCCCTTATAGGTTATTACAAAATATTGAGTACAGTTCTCTGTGCTATACAGTAGGTCTGTGTTGGTTATCTATTTTATACATAGTAGTCTGTGTATGTTATTCCCAAACTCCTAATTTATCCTCCCTCCCCTTTCCCCTTTGGTAACCATAATTATGTTTTCTATGTCTGTGGGTTTATTTCTGTTTTGTTCATTTGTATTTTTTTCCTTTAGATTCCACATATAGGCAATATCATATGCTATTTGACATTGTCTAGCTACTTCATTTAGTATGATAATCTCTAGGTCCATCCATGTTGCTGCAAATGACATTATTTCATTATTTTTTATGGCTGAGTTATTACTCCATTGTATAAATATACCATATATTCTTTATCCATTCGTCTGTTGATGGACTTTTAAGTTGCTTTCATGACTTGGCTATTGTAAACAGTGCTGCAATGAATATTGGGGTGCATGATGGAAATGTAAATTGGTGCAGCAACTATGGAGAACAGTATGGAGGTTCTTTGAAAAATGAAAAGTAGAGCTACCATATGATCCTGCAATCCCACTCCTGGGCATGTATCTGGAGAAAACCATAATTATATTGATTATTATTTTTTTCTTCCTTTTTACAAGCAAGTTCTGCTCACTTTTATTTGAGCAAGGCATACTTACTGTCCTTTATAAGTTATAGGCTTACATTAAGTATACTTAGATGGAGAGAAAATTTCAGATTTCTCACTATATTTTTCAAACAGTGTAAAAGCAAAGCTTTTAAAGCTCACTTATATTTTTTAAAAATTACATAAAGTTATTAGCAAGTGGGAATAATGACTTCTAAAACAATAGTTCAACAGCTATTGATGATATTCTTTTTTTTTATTTTTATTTTATATTGAAACATAGCTGATTAACAAGGTTGTATTAGGTTCAGGTGTACAGCAAAGTGATTCAGTTATACATAAACATGCATCTATTCTTAACTAGTACATCTAAAGTGTAAATGTCAAACCCCATATCTCCATTTGCATTCTTGGATTGGAGATGTCTTGCTGGAGGTTAGTGGGTAGAGAATAGGCCAAGAGGGGATCACAGTAAATTTAAGCTTCATTGAGCTATGTTTTGGGTATCAACTGGCTATTGGGTTAATAATTTTAAAAATAATGAAAGAACTTTGCATTCAATATAATATATTCATTTCAAGTTATGAGTCAGTGGTAGAATTTTGACACCCATAATCCTAACCTCCTGGTGTCACTCCTATGGATATATAGCAAAAAAGACTTTGCAGATAGAATTAGAACTACCAATTATTTGACCTTAAAAGTGTTAGATTACCGCAGATTATCCAAATGGACCTCATCTAATCACATGAGCATTTTGAAGAATAGGGATTCATTATGCTGTCATTTGCTTGAAAATGAATTACAATGAGAAGAAACTGAATTCCTCCAACAACCTGAAGGAATAGGGAAGCAGAGTCTTCCCCAAAGCCTCTAGATAAGAGACTACCCCAGCTGGTATCTTGACTTAGACCTTGTGAGACCCATCACAGAGTATCCAATAGAGCCATACTGTGCTGAGACTTCTAAACCATGGAACTGTGAGATAATAAATAGATGCCATTGCAAACTGCTAAGTTTGTGGTAATTTGTTAGAGTAGCAATAGAAAAGTAATAGGGAGCCTTACCAATGATTTTATAATAATGTGACAAGCCTTGCTATATTTGGCATTGGCTACATTTGACACAGAAAATGACAGAATGTAAGAGTTTTAACTTTAATTTGTACATTAACACATACATGTGCTACCTTATAGAAAGAACTGAAAGACACCATTGCTGGAATAACTACTTTCTGTGTTTTGTATCCTTAGATATGACAGAAATAGTAATATGTCTTTGCTGAATATCTCTCTCCCTGTCTTTTTCTCTCTCTACATATATATACATACACACACACACACACACACACACACACACACATATATATATAATGGTGTTATGCATAAAAGATAAAGCCAAACTATGTTTGCTTGGTGTATGCTTTTGAATTCAATATCTCAATATGTAGTCTTTATGCTCCTCCTTAGGATGAGCAAACTAAACTTGGTGTTTGATGTGTTGGTTCTGTACCTGTAGGCAGTATAAAGCAGCTGATCTGAAAATAATTCTTCTATCCACAAGTGACAAGAAGAGAATATGAATAGCTTCAATTGTTTCTCAGTGCAATAGGCCCTGGTTATAACTGAGAAACATAGTCTTTGTCACTATTTAAAAGATTCTGTGCTGCAGTTGAATCTTAATGGTAATAATAGTTTAAAGAGCTGCCTAGCCACATTTTAGCTACAGTTTAGTTCTACACTGTTAGAAAATTTTCAAAAGCCCAGTCAAAAAATAATTCAACCACAGTCCCTACATCATGAATCTTAGTTACATGTCAGACAGGAAATTAGACAACAGTTCTAAAACTTTCATGTAAGTTGTTCCCTATTAATAATTAAGAGTTTCAGGATACAAGTACTGACTTGAATGAAGGTAATCAATTCTCAGGAACAACTTGTCCAATTTTCCTCATTCCCAGTGTTACACCAACCCATAAACTCAACATGGATATTAAGCCTAAATGGATCACAGAGGTAAACCTATGAAACATCTCTTAAAAAATAAAATAGGAGATGATCTTTTGACATTGGTTTAAAAAATATTTCTTAGAGATAACACAAAAAAATACTCTCCATAAAAAAATTATAAAGAGGATTTCATTCAAACTGTTTTAAGTCACCCTTCAGAAAATGAAAAGATAAACCAAGCTTAAGAGATTATATTTGCAAATCATATATCTTATAAATGAGAAGTTTAAAAAATATTTTTAAAAAGAGGTAAAAATCTTATATAGATATTATACCAAAGAAGATATACAAATGACTAATAAAAATAGAATATTAGTCATAACGAAAATGCAAATTAAAACCTCAGTAAGATATTTCTTCACATCTATTAAGATGGCTATTATAAAAAAATACATCACTGATATGAATGTATAATGGAACACTACTTTAGTAGTGAATTAGGCAGTATTTTTTGTGAAATGTAAGTTTATCACATGACTCGGAAACTTCACTTTTATATATCTAACCAAAATAAATAAAAATATATTTTGACACAAAAACGTGTAGGTAAATGTTTATAGAAATATTATTCATACTAGCCAAAAACAGAAACAATTCAAATAGCCATCAGCTTGTGAATGGATAAAAAATTATGGTATATCTGTGCAATGAAGTATAAATACACAATAGTAAGAACCAACTATAACTATGCCTGTGACAATATGGATAAATTACAAAAACATTATTCAGTAAAAGAAACCAAACACAGAAGACTTAATAGTGTAAAATTACATTTATCAGAAATTTCAAAGAAAAGCATTTCTATAAACACAGAAGGATCATCATGGTTCTCTGGGACATAGTATGGGAGGGAGGATTGGCCGAAATTTTGCACAAGAGATCTTTTGGGCGTGATATAAATATTCTAAAACTGAATTGTGGTGATGGCTGTGTAACTCTATACATTTACTAAAAATAATTAAATTTTACACTTTCAATGAGCATATTTTATGATATGATATGTAAAGAATATCTTAATCAATATTTTTTAAAATGGCTGGTACTACTCTATACTGCTACCTTAATTAGTTATTAGATATGAGCTACTGAAACAAGATTATTATCTTGCACAAGAAAGATTTGCAGTTAAAATGATCCCTGAATATATTAACATCTGAAAACTGTCTTAAGACAGCATTCCAAACAAGTGAGGGCAAAAAGTATTTTATTGAAAAAGGACTTGAGTGGTGCATCATAGTGCCACCACAGAGTTGTTAAAATTTCTTAGAGAACATTGAGAAGACAGACTTGATTAAGCAGATACTTTTGGCTATGTTTTTAGGAGTAGAAAGAGATACATTTGGGCAACTAATGGTAGAGGGCATTGAAATCATACTTTTACTAATCTGTAGAAATTGAGAGTTATGTATTATTAATAAAAGTGGTATAGTGAAATTAATACATACAGAATCTTATTTAAAAGTAAAATTCAAAATTATCGAAGTAGAGATAATATTGAGAATCAGATTTTATAACTATTTGTAGAGAATCTTTTAAAACTGAAGGATGAAAATGATATGAGGAGTGATAAAAATAAATCATATTGGTTTCTTGTTGGATATCTCCATGAAAGAGCATAAACTTGCAATGTCTTAGGAGATATTAGCCAAAACACTGAAATGAAGATGAACTACAAAATAAGCGCTCATAGAATTAATTTGGAGTTGAGGCTCGTAAGTAGCCATATTGAGTACTGATGGAAACAGAAATGCAGATAGCACACTTGGTGAGTCACCTCAGATGTGGCACTACCCTAGCCAGGGCCCTGGCTTGTCAGCTTGGATCCAAGCACCTCCACATCCTTCTGTTCCTCCTCTTAGTGCTGGCCCATCACATCTCACTGGTACCTGTGGCTGGGACCTGTGATGTCTCCTGTGTCAGTCCTGCCCTTCAGCCTATATTTACTTCTCACCAGGGAAGTTGGGTTCTGCCAAAGGAAGCAAATCCTGAAACATGAATGCCTTCTCGTTAGGGGAGGAGCTCAAGATGTTGGAGTAGAAGGACATGGGCTCATCTTTTCTTATAGAAACACCAAAATCACAACTAACTGCTAAACAACCATGAATAGAAAAACAGTGGAACCTACCAAAAAAGATACCCTACAGCCAAAAACAAAGAGGAATCTACAACAAGATGGTGGGAGGGGCACAAGGGAGGGGCACAAAGACATCAAGTACCATATGTGCCAGATGGGCCACCCACAGACTGGAGAGCAATTGTACCATAGAGACACTCCCACAGGAGTGAAAGTGCTGAGCTCCACATCAGGCTTCATGGTCTGGGGGTCTGGCAAGGGGAAGAGGAAACCTCAGAGAATCTGGCTTTGAAAGCCAGTAGGTTTTGATACAGGAAATCCATGGGACTAGGGGAAAGAGAGACCCTACTCTTGGAGGGCACACACAAGGTTCTGTGCTCACCAGAACCCAGGCGAAAAAAGCAGTGACCTCATAAGAGGTTGGGCCAGACCTACCTGTTAATATTGAAGGGTCTCCTATGGAGGTGGGGAGCAGCTGTGGCACAATGTGGGAACAAAGACACTAACAGCAACTGTTCCAGAGAGTACTCATTGGCGTGAACCCTCCCAGAGTCCATCAGTAGCTCCACTCAAGAGCCTCTAGGCTCCAGTGCTGGGATGCCTCAGGCCAAACAACCAACAGCATGAGAACACAGCCTCAGCCATCAGCAGACAGGCTGCTTTAAGTTTTCCTGAGCATGGCCCTGTCCATCAGAGGGACAAGACCCAGCTCCACATACCATGGAGTCCCTTCCATCAGGAAGCCAGCAGGAGACTCTTAGACAGCCTCATCCACCAGAGGGAAAATAACAGAAGCAAGAAGAACTACAACCCTGCAGCCTGAGGAACAGAAACTGCAATCACAGAAAGATAGACAAAATGAGTCAACAGAGGAATATGTCTGAGATGAATGAACAATATAAAATGCCAGAAGAACAACTAAGTGAAGTGGAGATAGTCAATCTACCAGAAAAAAAAGTCAGAATAAAGGTGCAGAAGATGATCCAAGGCCTCAGAAAAAGAATGGAGGCAAGGATCAAGAAGATGCAAGAGATGCTTAACAAAGAACTAGAAGAACTAAAGAACAAACAAACAGAAATGACCAATACAATAACTGAAATAAAAAATACACAAGAAGGAATCAATAGCAGAATAAATGAAGCAGAAGAATGGATAAGTGACCTGAGAGACAGAATGGTAGAAATCACTGCCATGGAACAGAAAAAAGAAAAAAAAGAATGAAAAGAAATAAAGACAGTCTAAAAGACCTCTGGGGCAACATTAAACACACCCACATTTGAATTATAGGGGTCCCAGAAGGAGAAGAGTTAGAGAAAGGACCTGCTAAAATATTTGAAGAGATAATGGCTAAAAGCTTCCCTATCATGGGAAAGGAAGCAGTCACCCATGTCCAGGAAGCACAGAGAGTTCAAAGCAGGATAAATCCAAGGAGGAACACACTGAGACACATAGTAATCAAATTGAAAAAAAAAATAAATAAAGAAAAAGTGCTAAAAACAATGAGAGAAAAGCAACAGATAAGATAAAAGGGAACTCCCATAAGGTTATCATCTGATTTCTCACCATAAACACTGAAGGCCAGAGGTGAGTGGCATAATATCTATAAAGTGATAAAAGAGAAGAATCTACAACCAAGAACACTCTACAAAGCAAGGCTCTATTTCTGATTCAATGGAGAAATCAAAAGCTTTACAGATAAGCAAAAGCTAAGAAAACTCATCACCACCAGATCAGCTTTACAATAAATGCTAAAGGACCTTTTCTAAGCAGAAAAGAAAAAGTCACAACAAAAACCAGGAAAATTATGAATAGAAAAGTCCACCAGTAAAGGCAAATATGCAGTAAAGGTAGGAAATCAGCCACACACAAATATGATATCAAAACCAGCAATTGTGAGAAAAGGAGAGTACCAATGCAGGATATTGGAAGTGCATTTGAAATTAAAATAAACAGCAACTTATATCAATCTTCTTTATATACAGACTGCTATATCAAAACCTCGTGGTAACTGGAAACAGAAAATATACAATAGATACACACAGGCACAAAATTCCAAACACAACAATAAAGGTAGTCATCATATCACCAGGGAAGAGAACAAAAGAGGAAAGGAAGAAAAAAGACCTACAAAAACAAATCCTAAACAATTACCAAAATGGTAATAAGGACATTCATATTGATAATTACCTTAAAAGTAAAGATAAAATTATCCAACCAAAAGCCATAGACTGGCTGAATGAATACAAAAACAAAACCTGTATATATGCTGTCTACAAGAGACACACTTCTTAACTACGGACACATACAGACTGAAAGTGAGGGGATGGAAAATGGTATTCCATGCAAATGAAAATCAGAAGAATGCTGGAGTAGCAACACTCATAACAAAGAAAATAGACTTTAAAATAAAGACTGTTATAAGAGACAAATACTGACACTACATAATGATCAAGGGAACAGTCTGAGAAGAAGATATAACAATTGTAAATATATATGCAACCCACATAGGAGCACCCCAATATATAAGGCAAATACCAACAGCCATAAGGTAGAAACTGACAGTAACAAAATAATATTGGGAGAAATTAATACCCCATTTCCATCAATGGACAGATATTCCAGACAGAAAATCAATAATGAAATACAGGCCTTAAATGACACATTAGACCAGAAGGACTTAACTGATATTTAGAGAGCATTCCATCCAAAAGCAGCAGGATACACATTCTTTTCAAGCGCACATGAAACATTCTCCAGGATTGATCACATGCTGGGTCAAAAAGCAAAACAAGGTAAACTTAAGAAAATTGAAATCATATCAAGCAACTTTTCTGACCACAATGCTATGAAATTGGAAATAAATTACAGGGAAAAAAATGTAAAAAACACAAACAAATGGAGGCTAAACAATATGCTACTAAACAACCAATGGATCACTGGAAAAAATCAAAGAGGAAATCAAAAAATACCTAGAGACAAATGAAAATGAAAACACAATGATTCAAAACCTATGAGACACAGCAAAAACAGTTCTAAAAGGCAAGTTTATAGCAATATAATCTTACCTCAGGAAACAAGAAAAATCAGAAATAAACAACCTAAACTTACAACCA
This sequence comes from Stenella coeruleoalba, assembly GCF_951394435.1. Taxonomy (NCBI): domain Eukaryota; kingdom Metazoa; phylum Chordata; class Mammalia; order Artiodactyla; family Delphinidae; genus Stenella; species Stenella coeruleoalba. The sequence goes on along the minus strand of NC_137165.1, from coordinate 26,301,047 downwards.
AAGCAACTAGAGAAAGAAGAACAAACAAAATTCAAAATTAGCAAAAAGAAAGAAACCATAAAGATCAGAGCAGAAATAAATGAAATAGAGAACAAGAAAACAACAGAAAAACTCAATGAAACCAAAAGCTGGTTCTTTGAAAAGATAAACAAAGTTGATAAACCTTTAGCAAGCCTCATCAAGGATAAAATGGAAAGGGCTTAAATCAATAAAATTAGAAATTAAAAAGGAGAAGTTACAACAGACACCACAGAAATACAACAGATCATAAAAGACTACTACAAGCAACAATATGCCAACAAAATGGACAATCTGGAAGAACTGTATAAATTCTTAGAAAGGTACACTCTCACAAGGCTGAACCAGGAAGTAATAGAAAATATGAACAGCCCAATCACAAGTACTGAAATTGAAACTGTGATTAAAAACTCCCAACAAATAGAAGTCCAGTACCAGATGGCTTCACAGATGAATTCTATCAAATATTTAGATAAGAGCTAACACTTATCCTTCTGAAATTCATCCAAAAAAATTGCACAGGAAGGAATACTCCCAAAGTTATTCTATAAACTACCATCACTGTAATACCAAATCCAGAAAATGATGCCACAGAAAAAGTAAACCACAGACCAATATCACTGAAGAACATAGATGCAAAAATCTTCTACAAAATACTAGAAATCAGAATCATACACCATGATCAAGTGGGCTCTATCACAGAGATGCAAGGATTTTTTCAATATCTGCAAATCAAGCAGTGTGATACACCACATCAACAAATTGAAGTATCAAAACAATATGATCATCTCAATAAATGCAGAAAAATCTTTTGAGAAAATTCAACACCAGAAAATGGCATAGAGGGGACATACCTCAACATAATAAAGGCCATGTATGACAAAACTACAGGTAACATCACACTCAATGGTGAAAAGCTGAAAGCATTTCCTCTAAGATCAGGAACAAGACAAGGATGTCTACTCTTGCCACTTTTATGCAACATACTTTTGGAAGTCCTAGCTATGGCAATCAGAAAAGAAAGAGAACTAAAAACAATCCAAATTGGAAAAGAAGAAGTAAAACTGTCACTGTTAGCCAATGACATGATACTATACATAGAAAATCCTAAAGATGCTACCAGAAAACTACTAGAGCTCATCAATGAATTTGGTAATGTTGCAGGATACAAAAATAACACCCAGAAATCTATTGCATTTCTATACACTAACAATGAAAGATCAGAAAGAGAAATTAAAGAAACAATCCCATTTACCATCACATTGAAAAGAATAAAATACCTAGGAATAAACCTACCAAAGGATACAAAAGATCTGTACTTTGAAAAGTATAAGATGCTGATGAAAAAAGTTGAAGATTACACAAACAGATGGAAAGACATACCACGTTCTTGGATTGAATCAATATCGTTAAAATGAAAATACTACCCAAAGCAATCTACAGATTCTACACAATCCCTACCAAATTACTGACAGCATTTTCCCCAGAATTAGATCAAAATATCTTAAAATTTGTATGGAGACATGAAAGACCCCGAAGCCAAAGCAATCTTGAGAAAGAAAAATGGAGCTGGAGGAATCAGGTTCCCTGGCTTCAGACTATACTACATAGCTACAGTCATCAAAAGAGTATGGCACTAGAAGAAAACAGAAAAATAGATAAATGGAACAGGATAGAAAGACCTGAAATATACCCATGCATCTATGGTCAATCTATGACAAAGAAGCCATGACTAAACAGTGGATAAAGACAGTCACTTTCATAAATGGTGCTGGGAAAACTGGACAGCTACATGTAAAATTTGAAAGTAGAACCTTCTTTAACACCATACACAAAAATAAACTCAAAATGGATTAAATATCTAAATGTAAGACCGAATACTATTAAACTTTCAGAGGAAAACATAGGCAGAACACTCTTTGAAATAAATCTCGACAATATCTTTTTTGACCCATCTCCCAGGATAATGGAAATAAAAAGAAAAATAAACAAATGGGACCTAATTAAACTCAAAACTTTTGCACAGTAAAGGAAACCACAAACAAGATGAAAACACAACCCAAAGAATGGGAGAAAATATTCACAAATGATGTTACCAAGGTGGAATTAGTCTCCAAAATTTGCAAACAGATCATACAGCTCAATATCCAAAACACAAGCAACCAAATCAAAAACTGGGCAGAATACCTAAATAGACATTTATCTAAAGAAGACATACAGATTGCCAAGAGGCACAGGAAAAGATGTTTGATATCACTTATTATTAGAGAAAAGTAAATCAAAACTACAATGAGATATCACCTCATCCCAGTCAGAATGGCCATCATCAAAAACTGAAAACAATAAATTCTGGAGAGGGTGTGGAGAAAAGGGAACCCTCCTTCACTTTTTTTTTTTTAATTTTCACAAGAGATAAATAAACTGATACCAAGCATTGTAAGTGGATGACCACAACAAAAGCAGCAATGATTGCAATTACTAAACACGAAACACACTCATACTATGTCATAATATTGACATTCAGTCCAGTAATCCTCCACTGTAACAGCTCCTTTATTTTGCAGTGAAAATTGATTTGTATATTATTTGCCTCTGAGTCCTTGTGGGATTTTTTTTTTATTCAAACAGAAAGTCACAAAAATTATAATCATCCTTATCAGTTCACTCAGTCCCATGTAATTAATTTTTTTTTCATCTTGATCTTTTGTTAGCACTTTTATGAATTCAACAGTTTTCCATTAGAGTTCTGAAAATGCTTATTCATTCAGTTCAGCAGTATAGTCAGTTACCAGAAGCCTGTACTTGTCAGAGTCTTTTCCATGAATTCCTTGAAGATGAAACCCTTTTATAGGAACATTTTTGCAAAAGCATCAGAGTACACCCAGAACTGCCTGTAAATGACAAAAGACTTTAAAATAACTACAGTTAAAGATTTGATGAAAGTTCATAATAATGCAATTGACAAGGAAATTTAGTTATTTCTGAGATATACATTTTAAAGTAATAATTAGAATTATGACTTATAACATACCAAAACATATAAAATTTTTAGAAATTTCATGTAATTTCTGAAATATTTATATTAACATATTTCCATACAAATAATCCAAAGAAAGTTTAATATTAGTTGTTTCTGTTTGTTTGTTTATACTGCAGGTTCTTATTAGTCATCAGTTTTATACACATCAGTGTATACATGTCAATCCCAATTGCCCATTTCAGCACACCACCATCCCCACTCCCCTGCAGCTTTCCCCCCTTGGTGTCTATACGTTTGTTCTCTACATCTGTGTCTCAACTTCCGCCTCTTGATGAACTTTTTATTTAAAATACTTATACAGCACTGCTCGACAGTTTCATATTGCCGACAACAGCAATTTATCATTTATAATATTTCAATCAGTTTACAATTTTTAAAAGTGTTAACACTTTTGAAATTATTTGGAGTTATTTATATTAAATATACCTGATAATTTTGCTTTTGACTAAATATGGGAATTTGGGGGAACAAACAAAAATGGTGGCAAAGAGGGTGTATGGTGAAGGTGAAAATTGTTATGGATATTTTAAAAGAAAATAAGCCCACGCCAATAAAAAATAAATCCCTTAAAAATGAAATAAAATATCTTCATCTGCCTGAAGAATTTCTATGGCAGCTTGCAGGGCCTGAAATATAGATTTGTGTTGTTTGTGTATGGGGCAATATTTAGACATATAAGTTGCTTCAGAGCTAGTTCTTGTTGATTTATTTTGTGGACAGCCTTGATTCTAGAGCCCTTTCCCCAGGAGCATGGGAGGCTGAGTGTATACATGTCAATCCCAATCGCCCAATTCATCACACCACCATTCCCACCCCCCCGCGGCTTTCCCCCCTTGGTGTCCATAGTTTGTTCTCTACATCTGTGTCTCAACTTCTGCCCTGCAAACCGGTTCATCTGTACCGTTTTTCTAGGTTCCACATACATGCGTTAATATACGATATTTGTTTTTCTCTTTCTGACTTCCTTCACTCTATATGACAGTCTCTAGATCCATCCACATCTCAATAAATGACTCAATTTTGTTCCTGTTATGGCTGAGTAATATTCCATTGTATATACGTACCACAACTTCTTTATCCATTCATCTGTCGATGGGCATTTAGGTTGCTTCCATGACCTGGCTATCATAAATAGTGCTGCAATGAACACTGGGGTGCATGTGCCTTTCTTTCTTTCTTTCTTTCTTTCTTTCTTTCTTTCTTTCTTTCTTTCTTTTATTTTTTTGGTTGTGTTGGGTCTTCATTTCTGTGTAAGGGCTTTCTCTAGTTGTGGTGAGCGGGGGCCACTCTTCATCATGGTGTGCAGGGCTCTCACTATCACGGCCCCTCTGCTGATGGGGCACAAGCTCCAGACGCACAGGCTCAGTAGTTTTGGCTCACGGGTCCAGATGCTACATGGCATGTGGGATCTTCCCAGACCAGGGTTCGAACCCATGTCCCCTGCACTGGCAGGCAGATTCTCAACCACTGCACCACCAGGAAAGCTGGCATGTGTCTTTTTGAATTATGGTTTTCTCTGGGAATATGCCCAGTGGTGGGATTGCTGGATCATATGGTAATTCTATTTTTAGTTTTTTAAGGAACATCCATACTGTTCTCCATAGTGGCTGTATCAATTTACATTCCCACCAACAGTGCAAGAGGGTTCCTTTTTCTCCACACCCTCTCCAGCATTTGTTGTTTGTAGATTTTCTGATGATGCCCATTCTAACAGGTGTGAGGTGATACCTCATTTCAGTTTTGATTTTCATTTCTCTAATAATTAGTGATGTTGAGCAGATTTTCATGTGCTTCTTGGCCATCTCTATGTCTTCTTTGGAGAAATGTCTATTTATGTCTTCTGCCCATTTTTGGATTGGGTGGTTTGTTTCTCTAATATTGAGCTGCATGAGCTGTTTATATATTTTGGAGATTTTTCCTTTGTCCGTTGATTCATTTGCAAATATTTTCTCCCATTTTGAGGGTTGTCTTTTCCTCTTGTTTATGGTTTCCTTTGCTGTGCAAAAGCTTTTAAGTTTCATTAGGTCCCATTTGTTCATTTTTGGTTTTATTTCCATTACTCTAGGAGGTGGATCAAAAAAGACGTTGCTGTGATTTATGGCAAAAGTCTTCTTCCTATGTTTTCCTCTAACAGTTTTATAGTGTCCAGTCTTATATTTAGGTCTCAAATCCATTTTGAGTTTATTTTTGTGTATGGTGTTAGGGAGTGTTCTAATTTCCTTCTTTTACATGTAGCTGTCCAGTTTTCCCAGTACCACTTATTGAAGAGACCCTCTTTTCTCCATTGTATATCTTAGCCTCTTTTGTCATAGATTAGTTCACCATAGGTGTGTGGGTTTATCTCTGGGCTTTCTATCTTGTTCCATTTATCTATGTTTCTTTTTATGTGCCAGTACCATATTGTCTTGATTACTGTAGCTTTGTAGTATAGTCTGAAGTCAAGGAGTCTGATTCCTCCAGCTCCGTTTTTTTCCCCTCAAGACTGCTTTAGCTATTCAGGGTCTTTTTTGTCTCCATACAAATATTAAGATGATTTGTCCCAGTTCTGTAAAAATTGCCATTGGTAGTTTGATAGGGATTACATTGAATTTGTAGATTGCTTTGGGTAGTATAGTCATTTTCACAATATTGATTCTTCCAATCCAAGAACATGGTATATCTCTCCATCTGTTGGTATCATCTTTAATTTCTTTCATCAGTGTCTTATCGTTTTCAGCACAAAGGTCTTTTATTTCCCTAGGGAGGTTTATTCCTAGGTATTTTATTTTTTTTGTTGTTGCAATGGTAAATGGGAGTGTTTCCATAATTTCTCTTTCAGATTCTCTCTATATAATATCATGTCATCTGCAAACAATGACAGTTTTACTTATTCCTTTCCAACTTATACTACTTTTATTTCTTTTTCTTCTCTGATTGCCATGGCTAAGACTTCCATAACGATGTTGAATAATAGTGCTGAGAATGGACATCCTTGTCTCTTTCCTGATCTTAGAGGAAATGCTTTCAGTTTTTCACCATTGAGAATGATGTCTGCTGTGGGTTTGTCGTATATGGCTTTTATTATGTTGACATAGGCTCCCTCTATGCCCACATTCTGGAGAGTTTTTATCATAAATGGGTGTTAAGTTTTGTCAAAAGCTTTTTCTGCATCTATTGAGATGATCATATGGTTTTTATTCTTCAATAGTTAATATGGTGTCTCACATTGATTGATGTGCATTTATGAAAAATCCTGCATCCCTGGGATAAATCCCACTTGATTGTGTTGTATGATCCTTTTAATGTGTTGTTGGATTCTGTTTGCTAGTATTTTGTTGAAGATTTTTGCATCTATATTCATCAGAGATATTTGTCTGTAATTTTCTTTTTCTGTAGTATCTTTGTCTAGTTTTGGTATCAGGGTGATGGTGGCCTCATAGAATGAGTTTGGGAGTGTTCCTTCCTCTGCAATTTTTTGGAAGAGTTTGAGAAGGATGGGTGTTAACTCTTCTCTATATATTTGATAGAATTCACCTGTGAAGCCATCTGGTCCTTGACTTTTGTTTGTTGGAAGATTTTTAATCACAGTTTCAATTTCATTAATTGTGATTGTCTGTTCATATTTTCTGTTTCTTCTTGGTTCAGTCTTGGAAGGTTATACCTTTCTAAGAATTTTTCCATTTCGTCAGGTTGTCTATTTTATTGGCATAGAGTTGCTTGTAGTAGTCTCTTAGGATGCTTTGTATTTCTGCAGTGTCTGTTGTAACTTCTCCTTTTTCATTTCTAATTTTATTGATTCGAGTCCTCTCTCTATTTTTCTTCATGAGTCTGGCTAATGTTTTATCAATTTTTTTTTATCTTCTCAAAGAACCAACTTCTAGTTTTATTGATATTTCCTATTGTTTTCTTTGTTTCTATTTCTTTTATTTCTGCTCTGATCTTTATGATTTCTTTCCTTCTGATAACTTTGGGTTTTGTTTGTTCTTTCTCTAGTTCCTTTGGGTGTAAGGTTAGATTGTTTACTTGAGATTTTTCCTGTTTCTTGAGGTAGGCTTTTATAGCTATAAACTTCCCTCTTAGAACTGCTTTTGCTGCATTCCATAGGTTTTGGATTGTCATGTTTTCATTGTAATTTGTCTTGTCGTATTTTCATTGTCATTTGTCTCTAGGTATCTTTGGATTTCCTCTTTGATTTCTTCAGTGATCTCTTGGTTATTTAGTAAAATAATGTTATCCTCCATGTGTTTGTGTTTTTTATGTTTTTTTTTCCCTGTAATTCATTTCTAATCTCATAGTGTTGTGGTCAGAAAAGATGCTTGATATGCTTTTAATTTTCTTAAATTTTCTGAGGCTTGATTTGTGAACTAAGATGTGATCTATTTGGAGAATATTCCATGTGCACTTCAGAAGAAAGTGTAATCTGATGTTTTTGGATGTAATGTCCTATAAATAACAATTAAATCTATCTGGTCTTTTGTGTCATTTAAAGCTTCTGTTTCCTTATTTATTTTCATTTTGGATGATCTGTCCATTGGTGTAAGTGAGGTGTTAAAGTCCCTCACTATTATTGTGTTACTGTCGATTTCCTCTTTTATAGCTGTTAGCAGTTGTCTTATGTATTGAGGTGTTCCTATGTTGGGTTCACATATATTTATAATTGTTATATCTTCTTCTTGGACTGATCCCTTCATCATTTTGTAGTTTCCTTCCTTGCCTCTTGTAACATTCTTTATTTTAAAGTCTATGTTATCTGATATGAGTATAGCCACTCCAGCTTTCTTTTGATTTCCATTTACATCAAATATCATTTTCCATCCTCTCACTTTCAGTCTGCATGTGTCCCTTGGTCTGAAGTGAGTCTCTTGTAGACAGCATATATATGGGTCTTGTTTTTGTATGCATTCAGCAAGCCTGTGTCTTTTGGTTGGAGCATTTAATCCATTTATGTTTAAGGTAATTATCGATATGTATGTTTCTATGACCATTTTCTTTGTTTTAGGATTGTTTTTGTAGGTCCTTTTCTTCTCTTGTGTTTCCTGCCTAGAGAAGTTCCTTTAGCATTTGTTGTAGAGCTGGTTTGGTGGTGCTGAATTCTCTTAGCTTTTGCTTCTCTGGAAAGCTTTTCATTTCTCCATCAAATCTGAATGAGATCCTTGCAGGGTAGAGTAATCTTGGTTGTAGGTTCTTCCCTTTCATCACTTTAAGTATATCATGCCACACTCTTCTGGCTTGTAGATTTTCTGCTGAGAAATCAGCTGTTAACCTTTTGGGAGTTCCTTTGTATGTAATTTATTGTTTTTCCCTTGCTGCTTTCAATAATTTTTCTTTGTCTTTAATTTTTGCCACTATGATTATTATGTGTCTCAGCCTGTTTCTCTTTGGGTTTTTCCTGTATGGGACTCGTTGCACTTCCTGGAGTTGGGTGGCTATTTCCTTTCCTATGTTAAGGAAGTTTTTAACTATAATCACTTCAAATATTTTCTCAGGTCCTTTCTCTCTCTCTTCTCTTTCTGGGACCCCTATAATGTGAGTGTTTTGCATTTAATTTTTTCCCAGAGGTCTCTTAGACTTTCTTCATTTCTTTTCATTCTTTTTTCTTTAGTCTGTTCCACAGCAGTGAATTCCACCATTCTGTCTTCCAGGTCACTTATTCGTTCTTCTGTCTCAGTTATTCTGCTATTGATTCCTTCTAGTGTAGTTTTCATTTCAGTTATTTTATTGTTCATCTCTGTTTGTTCGTTCTTTAATTCTTCTAGGTCTTTGTTAAACGTTTCTTGTGTCTTCTCAATCTTTGCCTCCATTCTTTTTCTGAGGTTCTGGATCATCCTCACTATCATTATTCTGAATTCTTTTTTCTGGAAGGTTGCCTATCTCCATGTCATTTAGTTGTTTTTCTGGGGTTTTATCTTGTTTGTTCATCTGGTATATAGCCCTCTGCCTTTTCACCTTGTCTATCTTTCTCTGAATGTGGTTTTTGTTCCACAGGTTGCAGGATTGTAGTTCTTCTTGTTTCTGCTGTCTGCCCTTTGGGGGGATGAGTCTATCTAAGAGGCTTGATGGGAGGGACTGGTGGTGGGTAGAGCTGACTGTTGCTCTGGAGGACAGAGCTCAGTAAAACTTTAATCCCCTTGACTGCTGATGGGTGGGGCTGGGTTCCCTCCCTGTTGGTTGTTCGGCCTGAGGCAACCCAACACTGGAGCCTACCTGGGCTCTTTGGTGGGTCTAATGACAGACTCTGGGAGGGCTCACACCAAGGAGTACTTCCCTGAGCTTTTGCTGCCAGTGTCCTTGTCCCCACAGTGAAACAGAGCCACCCCCCACCTCTGCAGTTGACCCTCCAACACTAGTAGGTAGGTATGGTTCATTCTACCCCAGGGTCACTGCTCCTTCCTCTGGGTCCCAATGTGCATGCTCCTTTGTGTATGCCCTCCAAGAGTGGAGTCTCTGTTTCCCCCAGTCCTGTTGAAGTCCTGTAATGAATCCCTAATAGGTTTCATAGTCTGATTCTCTAGGAATTCCTCCTCCCGTTGCCAGACCCCCAGGTTGGGAAGCCTGATGTGGGGCTCAGAATGTTCACTCCATTGCATAGACTTCTGTGGTATAAGTGTTTGCCAGTCTGTGAATCACCCACCCACCAGTTGTGGGATTTGATTTTACTGTGATTGCGCCCCTCCTACTGTCTCATTGTGGCTTCTCCTTTGTCTTTGGATGTGGGATATCTTTTTTGGTGAGTTCCATTGTCTTCCTGTCGATGATTGTCCAGTAGCTAGTTGTGATTCTGGTGTTCTCGCAAGAGGGAGTTGTCATTCACTATTGAGGGAATGTAAATTTGTACAGCCGCTGTGGAGAACAGTATCAATGTTCCTAAAAATAATGGTAACATATTATTCAGCAACCCTACTCCTGGGCATATATGCAGAGAAAAACATGGTTTGAAAGGATACAGGCACCCCAATATTCATTGCAGCACTGTTCACAATAGCCAAGACATGGAAACAACCTAAATGTCCATCCACAAATGAATGGATTTTGAAGATATGGTACGTATATACAATGGAACATTACTCAGCCATTGCAAAGAATGAAATAATGCCATTTGTAGCAACATGGATGAACCAGATTATACTACCAAGTGAAGTCAGACTGAGAAAGATAAATATCATATGATATCACTTATATGTGGAATCTAAGAAAAATGATGTATGAGCTTATTTACAAAACAGAAACAGACTCACAGACTTAGAGAATGAATTTATGGTTACCGGAGGGGAAGTCTGGGGAGTAGGGATAGATTGGGAGTTTCAGATTGACACGTATATACACACTGTTATATTTAAAATAGATAACCATTAAGGACCTACTATAAAAAAAATAATAAAAAATAAAATTAAAAAAATAATGACAGTGAAAAGAAAAAAAATTAAAAATAATAAATTATATCATTCAGTTCTAAAATAAGAAGCAGAAATGTAAAATGTAATTTTTCAAAAATGGAGAGATTTTTTGAAAAGAGCAATTTTGAAGTGATAATGAATGGTTCAAGCTTTATGTTTAGTGTAATAATATTGTTCAGGATGTAGGAAACCAAGGTTGAGCATTTTCTAGACATTTCTTTTATGAGATCTATGATTTCAGCTAGTCAAAGAGATGGACTCTTAAGGGGACAAATATGACTAAATGCAAATTTTTGAGTCTAAAATTTCACAAGGTAGGTGAGTCTCTAATGTCATAGAACAAAGGCTCACCATACTCCAGAGCCTTCAGGAACTTCAGAAGTTATCTAAAATATCTTTATTAATGACAGGAAAAAGAGGCATATGAAGATTGGGTCATTTGTTCTAGAGCCTGTAGCAAAAAATTAATAGAATTATAAAGTAAAAATGGTACACATGAATCCCAGAAGGGCATTCAGTTAGTTATTATTGAGTATGAGACGACAATGGGACTATAAAATAAGATTTCCATTTTAAGAATGGGAGTAAGCATGGAATTTAAGCCTTACACAAGGGTCAGTCAAATAAATAAGAGCGAGTAGACATTAAAGTACAAATCTAAAAATTTAGCCTTGAGGGAAGGCATGGATGGAAGGAGAATAGGAAAGAAGAAGGTGAGAAGAAGAAAGAAAGAAAGGAAGAAAGGAAGAAAGAAAGAAAGAAAGAAAGAAAGAAAGAAAGAAAGAAAGAAAGAAAGAAAGAAAGAAAGAAAGAAAGAAAGAAAGAAAGAAAGAAAAAGAAAGAAAGAAAGAAAGAAAGGAGAAGGAAAGAAAGAAAGAAAGGGAGAGGGCAGGGGTAGGGAAGAAGGAAGGAAGGAAATACATTATTTAGATGAGGAAATAGAAATACATGTAAAAAAGAGAAAAATGGAATGGCTTGAAGGCAAGATACAGTGAATTTTGAGAGAGATAGCAAAGATAGTACAGGCCTATTTGCTATTCATTTCAAAGAGAATGAGAACTGGGGATAAGCATCAGATATGGGAGAAAGGATATCATTAGAAATAATAAAATACATTGAGGGACTATATTATAGCAATTAAGAACCTAAGTTCTGGAGTTAACAGATCTAAATTTAAATCTTCCTCTTTATTTAGATGCTGTGAGAACTTGGGCAACTTATGGTCTAAATCTCATTTAAAAACCAAAACTGTCAAAAGTAACTACCTCTTAGACTTAGGGTTAAATAGCTGGGGTACAGAAATAAACAAAAAATACTAAAATAGTGTCTGATATTGTTAGTGTTCAATCAATATTTCATTACTATTATTATAGTTTATGTCAGAAAGTTGGTAAAAGAAGACAGAGCTATTACAAATAAATATTTGTAACCACAGATGATGTCAATAAGCACACGACTAAAGGCTTGCTATTGTATTTTGTTTCCTAAAGAAAACTGATATCACAGAATAAATAATAATAAAGATAAATTTCTGTGTGTGATATAATTCCATACAGATGTGACATATTCCAGGTCACATTTTAAAGGAAATATTCTACCAAAATTATTTCCAAGATGGCAATATTTTATTTACCATTTTTGCAATTAGTGAATAACAGCTGACAGTCTATTTTCAGAATAATTGTTATGGCAGTGATTGTCCTCTGATCTCATAATCATTTTCTAGTGTAATTTGTTATTAATATTTGAGTATGAAATGTGGGATTGAATAAGTGTGAGAAGTGAAAAGTCTTTTACCATCTCAATTGCCATAATATTGACTGTAGGTTTCTATGGCACTTCTATTATTTCTTAAACTTTGTGAGCTCTATTGGGGAAGTATCCCTTGATTAGACCTAGGTGGCCGAATAGATATTTCTATGGCTTACTGATCTACTGGTAAGGATGGTATGTCAGAAGATTCAAAGAGCACCATAGTCTGCTGTTACCAAATTGAGTCTATGGGCCTTGATCTGGCCCTAGCCCAGCTGATGGCTCCCTGCCTCAGTGGGGGAGGGTTCTTTTCTGGTTTGTTGGAGTAGGCAAATAATGAAACTGAACCTGAGATCCACACAGCATAAATTTTATTCAATGGCTAAAGAATGGAGAAACAGGAACTAAGTTCACAGATCAACTTCTCTCCCACCTGGCAACAGGGATTTAATTTTAAAAGGTAAAGGCAAAGGGAGGAAGAGAGAGGCTGATGATGGGGAGGCATATTCATTAGTCTTCTGGGGAATGGGCAGGGCTTTTGAGGAGAAGTGGGGTGCCACTCTCTTTTCATCCTTTTTTGGTCCTTAATATCTGGTCTTGGCTGCCAGCAGGTGTGTCATTTAGTATGCTAATGAAGTAAAATATGTATAATGGACTCAGGGTCTGTTGAAGGTCAGATTTTTTGCCATTTTGGTCCTAGCTGGTTCCATCTGGGTTTCTGTTTGTTTGTTTTGTTTTGTTTGTAGCTTACTTTCTTGTCTCTGGACACTTTAACTTAAAGGTTTATGTTAACTCTTGCTAAATGTGGGGGTTGGAGGGTTGTGAGCAAGGACACTCCTGCTAAAGGTGGGGGTTGATGGGTTTTGAGCAAAGACCTGGAGAAGTTCTGGTAACATGTCTAGGTTATATTTTATTGACTTTGCTTTTGGATTCATAGAAGAAAAAAAAATATGAGTAGCAGTAGTCACCATTTTTCTTCCACTTGAAAAGATACCTATTTTGTTTCATAGTATATGTTAATATTTTATAAATTTTAAAGATTCTTTTGTTGGTGGGATACAACACACAGACACTCGAACACATGCAAGATAGAAACCTTTGTTACTTAGAGCTCCAAATGAAAGAAGACTGCCATGCAAGGTCACACAGGAAGTTACATCTCGGGTCAGGGTAGCAGCAAACTGGGGATGTAGAAGGCAGTTTATATATGGTAAAGAGAGTGTGATTAGCTAGGTTCCCAGGCTCCCTGTGGAATGGCTGGATTGAAAAGTTTCATAGGCTTTTGCATATAGGCGCTGTTCCTTGACCTCTGGCTTCTGGCCCCAGGGTAATTAAGGTGAGTGCCTAGTGGTCCCAGGGTGTGAGAACTCAAGAAGGGAAGTTGCCCAAGAAGGGAAACTGTTCAGCTTCCAACCAGGGCCTTAACACTAGATCAAAGCAGCATGAAATATTTTTTCTTCTTCTTATTATCATCATCATCATTAATAATACTAATACTATTAGTAGTTATAATTATTATTAATATATAAAAATATAGTGTCTTAAATATTTACAGCACACTATTAATTTGAAACTAGTGTTAACTTTGTATTGTAGCTATAAATAGTGAGGGTCAAGGAGGATAAGAAAATTGATAATGTTCACTAAATTTGTAACTGACAGCTTAAAGTTAAGTTGACTGATATCATATTCGATATATATTATCAGAGTTCCACTCCAAGATGGAGACATAGGCGTCTCCTGAACTCAACTCCTTCCGGGGACACACCAAATCTACAGCTACACAGGGTGCAATTGTCTCTGAAGGAAATACAGAAACTAACCTAGCAACTCCTACATATCAGATGAATGAGAAATTATCTGCATTGAAATGAGTAAGACAGGCTGAGACACACTCAAATAAACCTCACAACTGGGAGGTTACTCACAACTCCTAGCTTCTCCCTGAAGAGTGAAGGGTTTGGGCCCAACGTCTACTGCTCCAACTTTTAAGACCATTTGAAGGACTAGCCCCCAAAACACCTAGCTCAGAAAGCCAACCGAGCTTGTACCCAGGAGACCCACAAGACTACAGCAAACAAAGAAACAGTTCTTAAAGAGCTTGGGAGGACTCACTGTGGCTATTCCTCCAGGGCTCAATACAGAGGCAGGAAAAAAAAAATTGCTGTCTCCCAGTCTTTCCCTGAAAGAGGCCTGTTTGCATGCTATAAAAGCTGCTGCCTGAGAGCCTCTAACTTAGCTTACATCTAGAGGCTGACTGAGACCCTCCTCTTTGGGACACTAACAGGTCCTCCACACATTCTCAACTGCTGGGAACCACTAAGAACAAAGAAGATGATTTGGACAATCACCAATGTTTAAGAGACAACCAAAAGCTCAGGCCAGGCTGAACTGTAAATTTCATCTCCTACATGAGACCGCTGCCAAGATTGGAAGAGGTTATTCATTCAATATATATTCTCTTGTGCAGGTCTAGATGAGAGCCCTCCTTTGTTCGGAACTTCTAAATCATCTTTTGCACTGATGGATTCATTTTATGACCTGCAAATCCTTATAACCAGCACCAACCTAAGGCAGAATAAAATTAAGCAATGGAATCTCCGCATTCTACAGTTAGCAACTTACTCAAATCTAATGTTAAATGCACTTTCACTGTATCAATTCACCCAGCTCTGATAATCATCATTCATCCTGGCACCTAGTTCCAGATTTTCCATTCAACTGATCTATTAAATAATGGGATAAGTGAATCAAAACAAGAAATACTTGGTACTATGGAATTATAACAAAGTAGAAGATGCTTATTTACTTTTGTGAATGGCCTATGTCATTCCCCAGAATTTTGCTTTGAAAGAGTTATAGTAAGTTTTAAGTGATTAAAGGATCCTGGCCTATGGGAACAGAATACTCAAAGATATAGAAAAATAAAAGGCACTGATGTGTTTATAAGACAGTAAATCAACATGGTTAAGGAAGAAAATACATTTATGGCAGGGGCAGGAGAAGAACATTAAAGCATTAGATTATGGAAGAGATGTGAAAAGCTTGTTCTATTTTTTTTTGCACATTTTATTTTATACATCTATTTGAATTTGAAAGCAGCAATATGGTCATATTTGCACATTAGAAATACTACTGTCTGTAATGCAAAGGACATGTTGGAGCCAAGAGGGAGTAGAGGAAAAACAAGTTGAGAGACTGTTGTGGTAGTCTAGACAAGAAAAAGTGAAAACATATAATCAGGTAGAATAGGTGGAAATAAAAAAAACAGGACAAAGATTGACAGAGGAGGTAAAATCCACTACAAAAAAGAGTAGAATACATCTTAAAGCCCAAAAGAAATTTGTTTGTGAAAACTGTGTTTTGGATGAGCCCCATGAATGCCAATAATCAAAAGCAGATCTATCTGCTGGGAACATATGATATCTGAGTTTTCTCTGTTTGTGGAATGTGGAGTGGTAGGTATTATAGCAACCAGGATACTAAGAATGAAGTGTTAGAGTGTGCATTGAAGTGTATCCCTGAAGTTTCTATTCTTTGAGAATAACACATCTGTAGTACATCTTGAAGTTAATATTTGGATATGTTATATTTACACCCAAATCACATTTTAGTGTTGTGCTAGCATAAAGGGGAAAAGGTTTTCACTGTTCCTGGAAATGATGCTATATTTCACCTTCACTCTGGAGTTTTAGACAGGAAAATAGAGAGTTAGCAAAGAGAAATTAAATGACTCTGTTGTGATATCTTCTTTTTAGGTTACGTTTTAATCCAAATTTCATTCTATGTGTGAGGAGTCTATGAACAACAAAGGCAACAAAATGTAGAGCGAGGGAAAGAGAGAGAGATTCAATACCCTTCCCCTTTAGGAATTCACTTAGTGATAAAATGGCTATCCTGTCAAGAATTATCATCATAAAAAAGAGATATCAAAAGAATCACTTTCTCTTTTGCATTTCCAGAAAGATATTTTTGCTTTTCTTTCATGAGGTGCTTCTGTGACTGAGACAAATCTTAACAATGGAAGATTGAATTTCAGTCATTTAATGTCTTAGTACCATGAACTTGTTAATATACTGTGTCAAGCTGCTTAAATATTTCATTATTTAAATATTTATAATGGGAATTTTTGACATGGATGAATCTGTACTTTCTAAAAAATACAGATTATAAGTTTGAAACATATAAAACAACACGAGAAAGATAGATGAGATAGCCACCAGTGGTATCCTGAGGATGATGTCTTCAGTATGGTTGAACTGTGCTACCAAGTGAAGTCTGTCTCACGGTGACTAGGTGACTAGGCTAGACTGTTAGTGAAATAACTACTTAATTCACATTCATTGAATTGCTCTTTATTACAATGTCACCCTTTATAACTATTAATTATTTCTTAAATTTCTATTTTGTCTGCTATTAATATTGGTTCACCAGTCTTCTTCTGTTTATATTTGGCTATCTTGTCCATATCTCCTATTTTATTTTTAAGGATATTGTAAATTTTTGTTAAAGAAATAACTCTTATAGTAGCATATAACTGAAGTTTAAAAAATCCAGTTTAAGAGATTGTATTTAAACAAGCTTATTCTGTTAGCATTTATTGTGTTTAATATATTTAGACAGTTCTTTTTCTCATTTTTTGCTATGCTTGGGTAAACTTTTCATTATCCTTCTCTTTTTCTAAATCTATTTTTCTCCTTTTATGGTGTGTAAACTTGAAATAATTAATACTTTCACTGGTTACAACTAAAATTTTAATATATTCAATAAATGCCTTTCTGTACATATTTTTAACAAGCCTAAAATTATTTAATTCTACTATGTTGCTCTTCATGTGTTTTAACACTGTTAATACTTCATCCCATGCTCTTTTATTTTATTGCCTTCTGAAAGTTTTAGGCACACAATTAGTTATTATTAATTATAGTCATATTGAATTAAATTTACAAACATATTTTATTATTTTTATCACATCTATTTTTTCTTTCACTAGACTCCTATAGTTTTTACTTTTCTTTATGTTAAAGTACATCTTTTTGTAATGAAGAAAGAAAGTCTATGGATGATAAACTCCCATTGGTTTTATAGGTATGGTTTTGTTTTTTTATTACTTCATCCTAACTCTTGAATGTTATTTTAACTGGCTATGGAATTCTAAATTGCCAGCTATTTTCAATCAATACTTTACAGATACCTCTTCATTCTCTTTTGGCTTACATTATTGTTGATGAGAAGCCTGCTAATTCTCATCATTCATAGGTATGCAATTTATTTATTTATCCACTAATTTCTAATATTTTGTCTTTAATCTTAATGCTTCATAGTTTAACTAAAATGTTATAGTTATAAATTTATTTTAATTTTTTGTTTAGTACTTAGTATACTGATTTAGTCTGTAGACTATTTCTTATATTCCAGAAAATTATTATCTCTTATAATATTGCTTCTTTAATATTCTTCTTATTCTCTTCTTTCTGAATGCCTATGGAATAAATATTGGAGTCTGTTAATCTATTCTCTATAGTTCTGAACAATTTTCATCTTTTAAAATTATCCTATCTGCGTTCTGAGTTCCTAGTACTGTCTTTCAATCTCAATAACTTCTAATTGATTCTGCTTATAAACCTGTCTTTTTAAACTTTTTCTGCTTATTTATCAATATTCTTTATTCTTTTTTATGAGAGATATTCTCATTTATATCTGTAGGAAATTTCAGATTCTTTACTCTAAAGAAATATTATTTTTGTTGACTGCTCTTTCAGCAAGATTGTTTCTCACTTTTTTCTTTTTTTCTTTCTTTTTCTTAAATTTTATTTTAATTTAATTTTTAAATTTTTTTTTTTTGCATTTTGATTTGCAGGCTTATTTTGACTGGAACTCCCCTCCTCTTTCTCTCTCCTTATCTTATGTTCCATTTACACTCAAATTTCTCTCTCTGTTGCTTGTGTAGTAGTCTTTACACAAGTCCTTCAGGCTGTTATAATAGCACCTGGTCTTGAAGGGACGGCTCAGGAGTTCTGACCTTGAGGTAAAATGTAAATATTGGGAATCCAGTCACTGAAAAAAACATGTAGCTTTGTATAGGTTTTAGCTGAAAAGGCTATGAAGCTTTGCCTGCTTTCACTTGACTCCTTAGAAATAACCTTCACATAAACCATTATATCAGCTAGTGAGTGTCAGTTGCAATGTATTTTAGCATTCTTTCACCAGTTGGGAGCATTAGCACACTTCTGATTTGCAGATATGACTTTTACTTCTGTCTCTCATGTGCGAGCACCAATATTCTTATATTGTTAAAACACTTGCCTTTATCAGGCTGCAAAACCAGTCATGCCAGGATGCAGGTCTGCTGTGGATGGCCAACACCAGCCCTGGGAATCCCCAGCAAGCACTGGGACAGAGCCCCACCTACCAGCATGCCAGCAACAGCTCTGGTATGCCACAGGCTGTGCAGCCAGCCACATTGGGACCAAGATCTTCCAAGCAAAGGGATGGAAGCCATTGCATGAGGCAGGGCTAGCAGCTAACTTGGCCAGGGGCCAGCCCTACCTGGCTGGTAGGGCTGTTCACCCACAATAGTTAGCTCCACCACAACAGAAGGGTCCATGCAATCCACAAAGGAGATACCCTAGAATATAGAGCTCTGATGGCCAGAAGGGCGTGTGCTACTCTGTCTCATAGGATATTTCTTATATAAGGCCACTTCTCCAAGGATGGGAAACATAACCAAACTATCTAATGTATAGAAATAAACACAAAGAATTAGATAAAATGAGAAGATACAGGAATATGCTCCAAATGAAGAAAAAAGACAAAACCTGAGAAGAAGACTGAGCAGAGTGGAAATAAGGAACCTCCCCCCAAAAAGTTCAAGGTAATGATCATAAAGATGCTCAGCCAACTCAGGAGAATGGATGAACACAGGAAGTTTAACAGTGTTAGAAAACATAAAGAAGAACCATATGAAGGTGAAGAAAACAATAACTGAAATAAAAATACACTAGAAAAAAATCAATAATAGATTAGATGTTACAGAGGAACAGACCAGTAAACTGAAACATGGAGAAGTAGAAATAGCTCAAGCTGAACAGAAAGAAAAAAAAATTAAAAAAAATAAGGAGAGTTTAAGAACTTCTGGGACAACATCAAGAAAACTAACATTCACTTTAAGGGTCCCAGAAGGAGAAGAAAGAGAGAAAGAGGCAGATAACTTATTTAAAGGAAAAATAGATGAAAATTTCCCTAACCTGTCATAGGTAGCAGACATCCAGGTCCAGGAAGCACAAATAGTTTCAAATAAGATTAACCCAAAGAGGTCCACACCAAGACACATTATAATTAAGATGGTAAAAATTAAAGATAAAGAGAGAATATCAACAGCAGCAAGAGGAAAACAAATAGTTATGAACAAAGGAACTCCCATAAGTGTATCAGCTGATTTTAAGCAGAATTTTACAGGCCAAAGGGAGCACAGTATAGTCAAAGTGATGAAGAAAAACACTAAAACCCAGAATACTTTACCCAGCAAGACTATCATTCAGATTTAAATGAGAGATAAACTGTTTAATAGACAGAAAAAGCTAAAAGAATTTAGCACCTCTATACCAGCTGTAAAAGAAATGTTAAAAATACTTCTCTAAGCAGAAAAGACAACTAGAAATATAAATATTATGACATAAAATATCTAATTCATTGAGGCAAATATACATTAAAGGTAATAGATCAACCATGTAAAAAACTAACAGGAAGGTTAAAGAAAAAGTAGTAAAATCATCTCCATCCACAATAAGTGGTAAAAAGATACACAAAACAAAAAATATAAAATATGATGTCAAAAATATTAATTGTCTGTGAGGGGGGAGTAAAATGCAGAATTGTTTGAGTTAAATGCATTTAAATTAAAGAGATAATCAACTTAAAATAATAGCTAATATATATAAAGGTTGTTATATCTGAACTTCATGGTAACCACAATCCAAAAACCTATAGTAGATATACACACACAAAAGAGAAAGGAATCCAAACGTGATAGACAGCCATCAACTCACAGGGACAGAGAGCAAAAGAAGAAAGTAAGAAAACTAAAAACAAACAAACAAAAAACAACAACAAACAAATAAGAAAATGGCAATAAGTACATTTCTTTTAATGATTATGTTAAATGTAATGCACTAAATGCTCCAGTCAAATGCACAGAATGATAAACAAAAGTCCAGGGCCAGATAGCTTCATAGGTGTATTCTACTAAACATTTAAAAAAAGGGTTAACACCTACTCTTCTCAAACTATTTCAAAAATTTTCAGAGGAAAGAACACTTCCAAGCTCATTCTAGAAGCCCAGAATCACCCTAACACCCACAAAGGGGAAAGACACAAAAGAAAAAGAAAATTAAAAAATCACTGATGAACATAGATGCAAAAATCATAAACAAAATATTAGCAAAGTTAATTAGTCAATATATTAAAAGTATCATACACTATGATCAAATGGTATCTATCACATTGTCTATCCCAAGGATGCAAGAATGATTCAACATCAGCACATCAATCAATGTAACAGTCCACATTAACAAACTGAAGAATAAAAATTCTATCATGTGATCATCTCAATAGAAAGCTTTTGACAAATTTTGACATTCATTTGTGATTTTAAAAAGACTATCAACAAAGTGAGTATAAAAGAAATAGTCTTCAACATTATTAAAGCTATATATGAGAAAGCTACAGTCAATGTCATACTCAATGACAAGAAGCTGAAAATATTTTTTTCTTTAAGTTCAGGAACAAGACAAGGATGACTACTCCTGCCACTTTTATTCAACATAATATCGCAAGTCCTTGCCACAGCAATTAGCAAGAAAAAGACATAAAGGAAATATAAATTGGAAAGGAAGAAGTAAAACTGTCATTGATTGCAGATGATATAATACAATATATAGAAAAAATTTTTAATGTTACCAAAAAATTATTAGAACTAATAAATGAGTTCAATAAAGTTGCAGGACACAAAATTAATACACACAAAAAGATGTTGCATTTCTATATACTAGCAACAAACTATCAGAAAGAGAAACTTTTAAAACAATCCCATTTACAATAATATCAAAACGA
The DNA here is from genome assembly GCF_951394435.1 of Stenella coeruleoalba. NCBI lineage: Eukaryota > Metazoa > Chordata > Mammalia > Artiodactyla > Delphinidae > Stenella > Stenella coeruleoalba. Next base: position 26,279,753 of record NC_137165.1, on the reverse strand, counting down.
ATAAAATACCTAGAATAAATTTAACGAAGGAGGTAAAAGACCTGTACTCAAAAAGCTATAAGATATTGATGAAAGATATTGAAGAAGACACAAACATGTGGAAAGATACACTGTACTCCCTTAGGCTGGTGAAATGTCACATCGGCCTCTGCAATCACATGCTCGCCCTGCACTCCACACCTCTCCCTCCCCCTGGCCCGAGTGAGCCACAGCCCCCAAATCAGCTGCTCCTTTAACCCCGTCCTGTCTGAGGGAAGAACAGATGCCCTCAGGCAACCGTCATGCAGAGGTCTGTCAAAATCAAAAGCTGAACCCCGGGAGCTTGCAAACAAGGAAGAGAAAGGGAAATTTCTCCCAGCAACCTCAGGAGCAGAGGATTAAATCTCCAAAATCAACTTGATGTACCCTGCATCTGTGGAATACTTGAATAAACAATGAATCATCCCAAATTGAGGAGGTGGACTTGGGAGTGTAGTGGAATAACTGACGACATGGAAAGGAGACGTGACCCATGAGCCCCCCCTCGGCAAACCGAGGGCTAGCGAATAAGCCAGAACCCCTCGGCAGACTGAGGGCTAGCAAGTAAGCCAGAAATGCAGGCAGTCCTGGCTACTTTGGGCGCTGATCCATGAAATGACCTCAGTATAATCAGAATTATGGAAACACAAGGAAATGTCCTTGTGCTACTTTAGTATAATCAGAATGATGGGAACACAGGGAGATGTCCTTGTGCTGCTTGTGAGCTCAAGGATGAAGCACGGCATGTCTTTGAGAAAGCCCATTGTTGCTTGTATAATCAATAAAAGCTTATGTTGCTGCTTTGGCATTTCTGGAATGTTAAGAAAACAAGTTTTAAGATGTAAACATAGATAATGCTTAAATAAAAGCTACCACAGCAGGACAGACGGCGCTGTTTTGCCTGAGCGAGCGGCAGCCCTCTACTGCTGTGTTTCGGCAAAATTCATCTCGTGTGATGAGCTTACTTTCGGCCCTGTCATAAGAAAACTACAACAGGGAGCAAAGATATATATATTTTTTCCTTTTTATTTATTTTTTTTTTTGTGGTACATGGGCCTTTCACTGTTGTGGCATCTCCTGTTGTGGAGCACAGGCTCTGTATGCGCAGGCTCAGCAGCCATGGCTCATGGGCCCAGCCACTCCATGGCATGTGGGATCTTCCTGGACCAGGGCATGAACCCATGTCCCCTGCATCGGCAGGTGGACTCTCAACCATGGCACCACCAGGGAAGCCCTTTTCTTTCTCTTTATTTCTTTGTGTGAGTGTGTATGGGTATGCTTCTGTGTGTGATTTTGTCTGTATAGCTTTGCTTTTACCACTTGTCTTAGGGTTCTGTCTGTTGGTTTTTTTGTTTGTTTGTTTATGTTTTTAAATTCTTTTCTTAATAATTATTTTTATTTTATTTTATTTTATCTTATTTCTTATTTCTTTCTCTTTTTTTCCCTTTTATTCTGGGTTGTGTGAATGAAAGGCTCTTGGTGCTCCAGCCAAGAGTCAGGACTGTGCCTCTGAGGTGGGAGAGCCAAGTACAGGACACTGGTCCACAAGACACCTCCCAGGTCCACATAAAATCAAATGGCAAAAATCTCCCAGAGATCTACATCTCAACGACAATACCCAGCTTCACTCAACGACCAGCAAGCTACAGTGCTGGATAACCTATGCCAAACAACTAGCAAGACAGGAACACAGCCCCATCCATTAGCAGAGAGGCTGCCTAAAATCATAATAAGGCCGCAGACACCCCAAAGCACAGCACCAGACGTGGATCTGCCCACCAGAAAGGCAAGATGCAGACTCATCCACCAGACACTAGTCCCTTCCACCAGGAAGTCTAAACAACCCACTGAACCAACCATAACCACAGGGGACAGACACCAAAAACAATGAGAACCATGAACTTGCAGCCTGTGAAAAGGACCCCAAAACACAGTAAGTTAAGCAACATGAGAGGACAGAAAACCACACAGCAGATGAAGGAGCAAGGCAAAAACCCACCAGACATAACAAATAAAGGGGAAATAGCCAGTTTACCTGAAAAAGAATACAGAATAATGATACTAAAGATGATCCAAAATCTTGGAAATAGAGAAAATACAAGAAGTGTTTAACAAAGACCTAGAAGAACTAAAGAGCAAACAAACATTGATGAACAGTACAATAAATGAAATTAAAAATTCTCTAGAAGGGATCAAGAGGAGAATAAATGATAGAAGAACGGATAAGTGACCTGGAAGATAAAATAGTGGAAATAACTACAGCAGAGCAGAATAAAGGAAAAAGAATGAAAAGAATTGAGGACAGTTTCAGACATATCTGAGAGAACATTAAATGCACCAACATTAGAATTATAGGGGTCCCAGAAGAAGAAGAGAAGAGGAAAGGGACTGAGAAAATATTTGAAGAGATTATAGTTGAAAACTTCTGTAATATGGGAAAGGAAATAATTAGTCAAGTCCAGGAAGCACAGAGAGTCCCATACATGATAAATCCAAGGAGAAACATGCCAGGACACATATTAATCAAACAATTAAAAATTAAATAAAAAGAAAAAATATTAAAAGCAGCAAGTGTAAAACAACAAATAACACACAAGGGAATCCCCATAAGGTTAACAGCTGATCTTTCAGCAGAAGCTCTGCAAGCCAGAAGGGAGTGGCAGGACATATTTAAAGTGATGAAAGAGATATAAACCTACAACAAAGATGACTGTACCGAGAAAGGATCTCATTCAGATTTGATGTAGAAATTAAAACCTTTAGAGACAAGCAAAAGCTAAGAGAATTAAGCACCACCAAACCAGCTCTACAACAAATGCTAAAGGAAGTTCTCTAGGGAGGAAAGACAAGAGAAGGAAAAGACCTACAATAACAAACCCAAAACAATTAAGAAAATGCTAATAGGAACATACATATCAATAATTACCTTAAATTTAAATGGATTAAATGCTCCAACCAAAAGACATAGACCAGCTGAATTGATGTAAAAACAAGACCTGTATATATGCTGCACACAAGAGACCTACTTCAGACCTAGGGACACATACAGACTGAAAGAGAAGGGATAGAAGAAGATATTCCATACAAACTGAAATCAAAAACAACCTCAAGTAGCAATCCATATCAGACAAAATAGACTTTAAAATAAAGACTATGAAAAGAGACAAAGAAGGACACTACATAATGATCAAGGGATCGATCCAAGAAGATATAACAATTGTAAATATTTATGCACCCAATATAGGAGCACCTCAATACATAAGACAAATGCTAACAGCCATAAAAGGGGAAATTGACAGTAACACATTCATAGTAGGGTACTTTAACACCCCACTTTCACCAAAGGACAGATCATCCGAAATGAAAATAAATAAGGAAACACAAGCTTTAAATGATACATTAAACAAGAGGGACTTATTGATATTTATAGGATATTCCATTCAAAAACAAGAGAACACACTTTCTACTCAAGTGCTTATGGAACATTCTCAAGGATAGATCATATCTTGGGTCACAAATCAAGCATTGGTATATTTAAGAAAATAGACATTGTATCAAGTATCTTTCTCGACAATAAAGCTATGAGATGAGATATCAATTACAGGAAAAAATCTGTAAAAAATACAAACACATGGAGGGAAAACAATACACTACTTACCAAACAAGATATCACTGAAGAAATCAAAGAGGAAATCAAAAAATATGTAGAAAGAAATGACAATGAAAACACGATGACCAAAACACTATGGGATGCAGCAAAAGCAGTTCTAAGAGGGAAGTTTATAGCAATACAATCCTACTTTAAGAAACAAGAAACATTTCAAATAAAAAAACTAACCTTACACCTAAAGCAATTAGAGAAAGAAAAACAAACAAAAAAACAAAGTTAACAGAAGGCAAGAAATTATAAAGATCGGATGAAGAATAAATGAAAAAGAAATGAAGGAAATGATAGCAAAGGTCAATAAAACTAAAAGCAGTTCTTTGAGAAGATAAATAAAATTGATAAACCATTAGGCAGACACAAGAAGAATAAAAGGGAAAAGACACAAATGAATAGAATTAGAAATGAAAAAGGAGAAGTAACAACTGACACTGCAGAAATATAAAGGATCATGAGAGATTACTACAAGCAATTATATGTGAAAAAAAATTGACAACTTGGAAGTAATGGACACATTCTTAGAAATGCACAAGCTTCAGAGACTGAACCAGGAAGAAATACAAAATATGAACAGACTAATCACAAGCACTGAAATTGAAACTGTGATTAAAAATCTTCCAACAAACAAAAGCCCAGGACCAGATGGTTTCACAGGGGAATTCTATAAAACACTTAGAGAAGAGATAACACCTATCCTTCTCAAACTCTTCCAAAATACAGCAGAGGGAGGAACACTCCCAAATTCATTCTATTAGTCCACCATCACCCTGATACCAAAACCAGACAAAGATGTCACAGAGAAATAAAACTACAGGTCAATATCACTAATGAACATACATGCAAAATTCCTCAACAAAATACTAGCAAACAGAATCCAACAGCACATTAAAAGGCTCATACACCATGAACAAGTTGGGTTTATTCCAGGAATGCAAGGATTCTTATATATATATGCAAATCAATCAATGTGATACACCATATTAACAAATTGAAGGAGAAAAACTATATGATCATCTCAATAGATGCAGAGAAAGCTTTTGACACAATTCAACACAAATTTATGATAAAAACCCTTCAGAAAGTAGGCGTGGAGGGAACTTTCCTCAACATAATAAAGGCCATGTATGAGAAACCCACAGTCAACATCGCCCTCAATGGTAAAACTCTGAAACTATTTCCACTAGGATCACAAACAAGACAAGGTTGTCCACTCTCACCACTATTATTCAACATAATTTTGGAAGTTTTAGCTCCAGGAATCAGAGAATAAAAAGAAATAAAAGGAATACAAATTGGAAAAGAAGAAGTAAAGCTGTCACTGTTTGCAGATGCCATGATACTATACATAGAGACCCTAAATATGCTACCAGAAAACTACTAGAGCTAATCAATGAATCTGGTAAAGGAGCAGGATACAAAATTAATGCAAATAAATCTCTAGCATTCCTATACACTACTGATGGAAAACCTGAAAGTGAAATTAAGAAAACACTCTCATTTACCATTTCAATGAAAATAATAAAATATCTAAGAATAAACCTACCTAAGATGACAAAAAACCTGTATGCAGGAAATTATAAGACACTGATAAAAGAAATGAAAGATGATACAAAGAGATGGAGAGATAAATCATGTTCTTGGATTGGAAAAATTGACATCGTCAAAATGACTCCACTACTCAAAGCAATCTACAGATTCAATGCATTCCCTATCAAACTGCCATTGGCAATTTTCACAGAACTAGAATAAAAAAAATCACAATTTGTATGGGAACACAAAAGACCCCAAACAGCCAAAGCAATCTTGAGAAAGAAAAACGGAGCTGGAGGAATCAGGGTCCTTTACCTCAGACTATACTATGAAGCTACAGTAAGCAAGACAGTATGGTACTGGCACAAAAAAAGAAATATAGGTCAATGGAACAGGATAGAACATCCCGAGATAAACCCATGCACATATAGTCACCTTATCTTTGATAAAGAAGGCAAGAATACACAATGGAGAAAAGAGAGCCTGTTCAATAACTGGTGCTCGGAAAACTGGACAGGTATATGTAAAAGTATGAAATTAGAACACTCCCTAACACCATATACAAAAATAAACTCAAGATGGATTAAAGACCTAAAGGTAAAGCCAGACACTATAAAACTCTTGGAGGAAAACATAGGCAGAACATTCTACGACATAAATCACAGCAAGATCCTTTTTAACCCAACTCCTAGACAAATAGAAATAAAAACAAAAATAAACACAGGGGACCTATTGAAACTTAAAACCTTTTGCACAGCAAAGGCAACCATAAACAAGACAAAAAGACAACCTCAGAATGGGAGAAAATATTTGCAAATGAAACAACTGACAAAGGATTAATTTCCAAAATGTACAAGCAGCTCATGCAGCTCAATATCAAAAAAGAAACCACCCAATCCAAAAATGGGCAGAAGACCTAAACAGACATTTCTCCAAGAAGATATACAGATTGCCAAGAAGCACATGAAAGAATGCTCAACATCATTAATCATTAGAGAAATACAAATCAAAACTACAATGAGATATCATCTCACACCAGTCAGAATGGTCATCATGAAAAAATATAGAAACAATAAATGCTGGAGAGGGTGGGGAGAGAAAGGAACACTCTTGCACTGCTGGTGGGAATGTGAATTGGTACAGCCACTATGGAGAACAGTATGGAGGTTCCTTAAAAAACTACAAATAGAACTACCATATGACCCATAAATACCACTACTGGGCATATACCCTGAGAAAACCATAATTCAAAAGGAGTCATGTACTAAAATGTTCATTGCAGCTCTATTTACAATAGCCCAGAGATGGAAACAACCTAAGTGTCCATCATCGGATGAATGGATAAAGAAGATGTGGCACATATATACAATGCAATATTACTCATCCATAAAAAGCAACGAAATTGAGCTATTTGTAATGAGGTGGGTGGACATAGAGTCTGTCATACAGAGTGAAGTAAGTCAGAAAGAGAAAGACAAATACCGTATGCTAACACATATATATGGAATTTAAGAAAAAAAAAAGTCATGAAGAACCTAAGGGTAAGACAGGAGTAGAGACACAGACCTACTAGTGAATGGACTTGAGGATATAGGGTGGGGGAAGGGTAAGCTGTGACAAAGCGAGAGATTTGCATGGACATATATATATACACTACCGAACATAAGATAGATAGCAAGTGGGAAGCAGCTGCATAGCACAGGGAGTTGAGCTCGGTGCTTTGTGACTACCTAGAGGGGTGGGATAGGGAGGGTGGGAGGGAGGGAGACACAAGAGGGAAGAGTGAGAACATATGTATATGTATAACAGATTCACTTTGTTATAAAGCAGAAACTAACACACCATTGTAAAGCAATTATATGTCAATGAAGATGTTAAAAAAATGATACACTGCACTCATGGGTTGGAAGGATAAGTATTGTTAAAATGATCATACTTCCAAAGGCAAAATACAGATTAAATGTAATCCTTGTGAAAATACCTATGACATTTTCACAGAACTAGAACAAATAATTCTGATGTTCACATGGAAATACAGTAGACCTTGAATAGCAGAAACACTCTTGAGAAAGAAGAACAAAGCTGGAGGTATCACAGTCCCCGATTTCAAATTATGCTGCAAAGCTACAGTAATCAAAACTGTATGGGTAGGCCGAGTAGCTACCCACCGTAGGGGCAAGACCCAGCTCTAGCCACCAGTAGGCAAGAAACAGACATTCCCATCAGAGGTGTGCACAAACCTCTTAGACAGACTCATCCATCAGTGGGCAGACAGCAGAAGCACAAAAACTATAGTCCTGGACCCTGAGGAACAGAAACTTCAATCACAGAAAATTAGACAAAATGAGTTGACAGAGGAATATGTCCCAGATGAATGAAGAAGGTAAAACATGAGAACAATTAAGTGAAGTAGAGATAGACAACCTACCAGAAATACAATTCAGAATAATGATAGTGAAGATGATCCAAGATCTTGGAAAAAGAATCGAGGTAAGGATCAAGAAGATGCAAGAAATGTTTAACATAGACCTAGAAGAGCTTAAGAACAAACAGACAGAGATAAATAGTAAAATAACTGAAATGAAAAATACTCTAGAAGGAATCAACAACAGAATAACTGAAGCAGAAGAAAGGCTAAGTGAGCTGAAAGACAGAAATATAGAAATAACTGCTGAAGAACAGAATAAAGAGAAAAGAATGAAAGAAATAAAGACAGTTTAAAACGCCTCTGGGGCAACATTCAGTATAACCGCATTGGCATTACGTGGGGTCCAGAGGGAGAAGAGATAGAGAAAGGACCTGAGAAAATATTTGAAGAGATAATGGCTGAAAGCTACCCTAACATGGGAAAGGAAACAGTCACCAAAGTCCAGGAAACACAGAGAGCCCAGGCCGGATAGATCCAAGGAGGAACATGCTGAGACACATAGTAATCAAACTGACAAAATTTAATGAGAAAGAAAAAAATATTAAAAGCAGCAAAGGAAAAGTAACACATATCATACAAGGCAACTCCCATAAGGTTATCAGCTGATTTTTCAGCAGAACCTCTGCAAGCCAGAAGGAGGTGGGACAATTTAAAGAGGTAAAAGGGAAGAACCTACAACCAAGAATATTGTACCCAGCAAGGCTCTCATTCAGATTTGATAGAAGAATCAAAATTTTTCACACAAGCAAAAGGTAAGAGAATTCAGCACTACAAGACCAGCTTTGCAACAAATGCTAAAAAAACTTCTCTAAGCAGAAAAGAAAAGGCCACAACCACAAACAGGAAAATTACAAAAGGAAAAGCTCACTGGTAAAGGCAAAGAAACAGTAAATATAGGAAATCATCCACACATAAATATGATATCAAAACCAGCAATTGTGAGAAAAGGAGAGCACAAATGCAGGATTTTGCAAAAGCACTTGAAATAAAAACACCAGCAACTTATATCAGTCTTGTTTATACATGGACTGCTATATCAAAACCTCATAGTAAGTGCAAACTGAAAATCTACAATAGATACACACACACAAAAGAAAAAGGAATCCAAATACAATGCTAATGGTAGTCATCAAATTACAAGAGAAGAGAACAAAAGAGAAAAGAAAAAAGACCTACAAAAGCAAATCCCAAACAATTAATAAAATGACAATAAGAACATATATATTAATAATTACCTTAAACTTAAATGGATTAAATGCTCCAACCAAAATACACAGACTGGTTGAATGGATACAAACAAAAATCTATAAGTATTCTGTCTACAAGAGACCCACTTCAGATCTAGGGCCACATACAGACTGAAAGTGAGGGAAAAGAAAATGGTATTCCATGCAAATGGAAATCAAAAGAATGCTGGAGTAGCAATATTCATATCAAAAGAAAAATAGAATTTAAAATAAAAACTTCTATAATAGACAAAGATTGACACTACATAATGATCAAAGGAACAATATGAGAAGAAGATACAATAATTGTAAATATATATGCACCCGACATAGGAGCACCCCAATATATAAGGCAAATACTGACAGCCATAAATGGAGAAGTCTACAGTAACAAAATAATAGTGGGAGATGTTAACACAGCAGTTTCATCAACGGGCCAATCATCCAGACAGAAGATTGATAAGGAAACACAGGCCTTAAATAACACATTAGAGCAGATGGACTTAACTGATATTTAGAGAGCATTCCATCCAAAAGTGGAAGAGTACATATTCTTCTCAAGTGGTCATAGAATATTCTCCAGGATTGATCATGCTAGGCCACAAAGTGAAACTCTGTAATTTTAAGAAACCTGAAATCATATCAAGCATCTTTTCTGACCACAATGCTGATAATCAATTAGAAGGAAAAAAATGTAAAAAGCACAAGCACTTGGAAGCTAACCCATATACTACTAAACAACCAATGGATCACTGAAGCAATCAAAGATGAAATAAAATACCTAGAGACAAATGAAAATGAAAGCACAATGATCCAAACACCTCTGGAATGCAGCAAAATCAGTTCTAAGAGGAAAGTTTATAGCATTACAATCTTACCTTGGGAAAAAAGAAAAATCACTTTACACCTAAGGCAACTAGAGAAAAAATGAGCAAAACCCCAAATTAGCAGAAGGAAAGAAATCATGAAGAGCAAAGCAGATATAAATGAAATAGAAACAAGAAGCCAATAGAAAAGCTCCATGAAACTAAAAGCTGGTTCTTTGAAAAGGTAAACAAAATTGACTAAACTTTAGCCAGGCTAATGAAGAAAAAAAAGAGAGCTCAAATCAATAAAATTAGAAACACAAAAGGAGAAGTTTCAACAGACACCACAGAAATACAAAGGATCATGAGACTACTACAATCAATTATATGCCAATAAAATGGACAACCTGGAAGAAATGGACAAATTCTTAGAAAGGTACAGTCTCCTAAGACAGAACCAGGACAAAATAGAAAATATGATCAGTCCAATCACAAATACTAAGTTTGATTTTAAAACTCCCAACAAACAAAAGTCCAGGACCTGATGGCTTCACAGGTGAATGTTACCAAGCATTTAGCAAAGAATTATTACCCATCCTTCTGAAACTCTTCAAAAAAATTGCAGGGGAAGAAATACTCCCAAATTCATTCTATGAGGTCACCATCACCTTCACACCAAAACCAAAAATATTGCACAGAAAGAAAATAACAGGCCAGTATCACAGATGAACATAGATGCAAAACTCCTCAACAAAATACTAGCAAACTGAATCAAACAATACATCAAAAGGATCATACACAATGATCAAGTGGGATTTATGCCAGGGATGCAAGGAATTTTCAGTATCCACAAATCAATCCGTGTGACAGACCACATCAACAAATTGATGAATAAAAACAATATGATCATCTCAATAGATGCAGAAAAAGCTTTTGACAAAATTCAACAGCGATTTATGATAAAAACTCTCCAGAATGTGGGCATAGAGGGAACAAACCTCAACATAATATAGACTATATATGACAAACTTATAGGTAATATCATACTCAATGGTGAAATGCTGAAAGCATTTCCTCTAAGACCAGGAACAAGACAAGATATCCATTTTCACCATTTTTATTCAGCATAGTTTTGGAAGTTCTAGCCACAGCAATCAGAGAAGAAAAAGTAATAAAACAAATCCAAATTGGAAAAGAAGTTAAACTTTGTCACTTTGCAGATGACGTGATATTATACATAGAAAACTAAGTCACTTTGCAGATGACATATTATACATAGAAAATCCTAAAGATGCTACACACTAATAATGAAAGATCATAATGAGAAATTAAAGAAATCATCCCATTTACCATCACATCAAAAAGAATACCTAGGTTTATACCTAGGAATAAACCTACATAAGAAGACAAAAGACCTGTTCTCCAAAGAGTGTAAGACGCTGATGAAAGAAATCAAAGATGACACAAACAGAGAGATATACCATATTCATGGATTAGAAGAATCAATATTGTAAAAATAACTACACTACCCAAGGCAATCTACAGATTCAATGCAATTCCTATCAAATTACCAGTGGCATTTTTCACAGAATTAGAACAAAAAATTTTAAAAGTTGTGTGGAGACAAAAAAAGACTGCGAGTAGCCAAAGCAATCTTGAGAAAGAAAAACAGAGAGGGAGGAATCATGCTTTCTGACTTTAGACTACACTACAAAATAATATGGTTCTGACACCAAAAACAGAAATATAGATCAATGGATATATGGATATTTGATAATTAATCAAATATGGATAATTTGATAATTAATATGGATAATTAATCTATGACAGAGGAGGCAAAACTATAAAATGAATGAAAGATTCTCTCTAATAAATTGTGCTTGAAAACTAGACAGCTACAAGTAAAAAAAATAAATAAATAAAACTAGAACATTCTTTAACACTATACACAAAAATATATCCAAAATGGATAAAAGACCTAAATGTAAGATAAAATAGATACTATAAAACTATACTATAAAACAGATACTATAAAACAGATACTATAAAACTCTTATAGCAAAATATAGGCAGAACACTCTGATATAGACTGTAGCAAGATATTTTTTGATCCCCCTCCTCTGGTAATGGAAAATAAAAAATGGGACCTAATTAAACTCAAAATCTTTTGCACAGCAAAGGAAACCATAAACAAAATGAAAAGACAACCCACAGAATTGGAGAAAATATTGGCAACTGATGCGACCAATAAGTGATTAGACTCCTTAATTTACAAAGAGTCAATGCAGCTCAATTTAAAAACAACAACAAAAAAAAAAACAATAGAAAAATGGGCAGAAGACCTAAAGAGACATCTCTCCAAAGAAGAAATACAGATGGCTAAGAGACACATGAAAAGATGCCCAACATCACTAATTATTTGGTAAATGCAAATCAAAACTACTATGAGATATCACCTCATACCAGCCAGAATGGCCAACATCAAAAAATCTGCAAACAATAAATGCTGGAGAGGGTGTGGAGGAAAGGAAACTCTCCTACACTGTTGAGGGAATGTAAATTGGTACAGCCACTATGGAGAACAGTATGGAGGTTCCTTAAAAAACTAAAAATAAAGCTACCATATGATTCAGCAATCCCATTCTTAGGTGTATATCCAAAGAAAAACATGGTTCAAAAGGATACATGCACCCTAATGTTCACTGAAGCACTGTTTACAGTAGCCAAGACATGGAAGCAACTTAAATGTCCACTGACAAAAGAATGGAAAAAGAAGTTGTGGTAAATATATACAAAGGAATATTACTCACAATGAAATAATGCCATTTACAACAACATGGATGGACCTTCACTTTACTAAGTGAAGTAAATCAGACAGAGAAAGACAAATATCATATGATATAGCTTATATGTGGAATATAAAAATAAATAATGAATTTATTTATAAAACAGAAACAGACTCACAGACTTAGAGAACAATCTTATGGTTACCATGGGGAAAAGGTAGAGGGGAGGGATAGACTGTAATTTTGGTATTGGTGTGTACACTCTGCTATATTTAAAATAAAATGCCTTAACATGAAAAAATATTAAAAACTGTATGGGTATTAGTACAAAAACAGAAATATTCATCAATTGAACAGAATATAGAGCCCAGAAATGAACCCACACTTCTATGGTCAATCAATCTGTGACAAAGGAGGCAAGAATAATCAATGGGGAAAAGACAGCCTTTTCAATAAATCATGTTGTTAAAAGTGAACAGCTACATGCAAAAGAATCAAATTGGACTACTTTCTCACACCAAATATAACAATAAACTCAAAATGCATTAAAGACTTAAACGTAAAACCTGAAACCATAAAACTTCTAGAAGAAAACATAGGCCATACTCTCTTTGACATCTGTCTTAGCAATATTTTTTGGATATGTCCCCTCAGGCAAGGGAAAGAAAAGCAAAAACAATCAAATGGAACTACATTAAACTAAAAAGTTTTTGCACAGCTAAGGAAACTATTAGCAAAACCAAAGGGCAACCTACAGAATGGGTGAAGATATTGCAAACAATATTTCTGATAAGGTTAATATCCAAAATATACAAAGAACTCATTCAACTCAAAAAAAAAAAAACCTATTAAAAGTGGGCAGAGGGCTGGAAAAACTTATTTCTGAAGTCATACAACTAGGCAACAGACACATGAAAAGATGTTTAACATTCTTTTTTTTTTTTTTTTTTTTTGGTGGTACACGGGTCTCTCACTGTTGTGGTCTCTCCCATTGCGGAGCACAGGCTCCAGATGTGCAGGCTCAGTCGCCATGGCACACGGACCCAGCCGCTCTGCGGCATGTGGGATCTTCCTGGACCAGGGAACGAACACATGTCCCCTGCCTCAGCAGGCGGACTCTCAACCACTGCACCAACAGGGAAGCCCCAACATTCTTAATCATCAGGGAAATGTAAATCAAAACCACAATGAGATACTACCTCACACCTGTAAGAATAGTTGTGAAAAAGACAACAAATGATAAATGCTGGTGAGGATGTGGAGAAAAGGGAACACTTATGCACTATTGGTGTGAATGTAAATTGGTACAACCACTATGGAAAATATTATTAAATTTCCCCAATAAATTAAAAATAAAACTACTGTTCTATCCAGTAATTTCATTTCTGAATATTTTTCCATAGAAAATAAAAACACGGACTCAAAAAGATATATACACCGCAGTGTTTATTGTAGCATTATTTACAATCACCAAGATATGGGAACAACCTAAGTGACCACTGATAGATAAATGGATAAGGACGATGTGCTATGTTTATACAATGGATCATTAACCATAAAAAAAGAATAAAATCTTACCATTTGCAAAAACATGGATGGACCTGGAGGGTATTATGCTAAATGAAATAAGCCAGACAGAGAAAGAGAAATACTTTATGATTTCACTGATATGTGGAATCTGAAAAACACAAGAAATGAATAAATGTAACAAAACAGAATAGACTCATAGATACAGAGAACTAACAGGTGGTTGCCAGAGAGGAGGTGGGTGGGGGGGATGAGAGAAATAGGTGAGGGAAATTAAGAGGTACAAACTTCCAGTTAGTTATAAAATAAATCAGTCACATGGATGTAATGTACAGCATAAGACATATAGTCAATATTTTTTAATAACTTTGCATGGTGACAGATTGTAACTAGACTTATCTTGTTATCATTTTTTAGTGTATAAAAATATCAAGTCACTACGTTGTACACTGAAACTAATATAATGTCAATTACACTTCAATAAAAAAAATAATCCTGTCTTTATCTGCCTTCAGTTTTGAGGTTAAACAACCTCTCTTTTTTTTTTTTTTTTTTTTTGTGTGTGTGTGTGTGTGGTATGCGGGCCTCTCACTGTTGTGGCCTCTCCCGTTGCAGAGCACAGGCTCCAGACGCGCAGGCTCAGTGGCCATGGCTCATGGGCCTAGCCACTCCGCGGCATGTGGGATCTTCCCGGACTGGGGCACGAACCCATGTCCCCTGCATCAGCAGGTGGACTCTCAACCACTGTGCCACAAGGGAAGCCCCAACCTCTCTTTTTAAAAACACAGCCCTCCCCATTTCCTCAAATACATATGAGCGGAAATAAACTGTTCCTAAACTTGGACAGTTGGTGTTATCCATTTTGAGTTCTAAACATCTAAATTGTGGATCCTGGACTAGGACGTCTGCTCCTGTATCTACAAAAACTCTGTTACTTCCTGTCTCAATAGAAAATCCTAAATTTGGCCTCACACCTGTTTATGCAAGTAAAGGTCTCTTGATCTGTTTTTGGTGCCTTCTGACAATAAAAGAAGGAAATGAGTGATTTAGTTATATCTGTATTTTGTATTTGGTAACTCCCAACATAAAAAAAAATCTCAACATACACAACACACACACACACACACACACACACACACACACACACACACCAAAATCTCGCTTCTGACAATGAAAGAAAACAAATGAACAAATAGGGAAATGCAGTATGGCTAAGATGGAACACAGAAGGATCATAATAACAATATGCTTTTCTTTGGTTTTTGTTTTGTTTTGTTGTTGATTTTGCTTTTGCTTGATAGCAATGCACACTTCTAAAAGTAACATTTCCTTTAATCAGGCCCAATACCTTGGAAGAGAGCCCATGAGAGCATAGTTGATGATTGAATTCCCACAGCTTTCAAAATACTATTTTCCCTCACTGAGCTGTCAACCCTCAAGGGCAGAAACTGTAGATTGCTAATACATGGCTGTAGTCTAGCAGTACGGCATATTCTTTGGTCTTGAGAAAGTTGAAAAAAAACTGCCCATAGCTTGCAGTGGTTTCATGTTCAGAAATCAAGAGGAATTTCCAAATGTAAAATGTATCACTGATGGAACCTAAGTAGAGCAACAGAGCTCATATGGAAAAACTATAAACAAACTTCAAGTGATGGTCTTACCCAAGCCCATAGATTTTATATATCTTGGGCTGAGAGGTCCAGAGACATATTTCAATGTTAACAAACTGATACATAAAACCATTCTTATGCAGCACAGGCTGTCTTCCCCAGCTCTATTTAAATTGCTCTACTCCTAAGGGAGATCAGAAGCCACAATTTAACATGTGTGTATGTGTGACTGTGTTCATGCCTTGCTATTTTCAATTTTCTTAAACTTAAACCCAATTTTTTGGTTATTTATCCTGGCTTCTCCAATTTAAAATATATACATAGTCTATTTTTAGAGCAGTTTTAAGTTCACAGCAAAATTAAGCAAAATGTACAGAGAGTTCTCATATATCCTGACAAACCCACCCACAAGACTCGCTCCTTATCAATATCCCATACCAGAGAGGTACATTCGTTACAATCAATGAACCTACACTGACACATCATTATCAACCAAAGTCTATAATTTGCATTAGGGTTCACTCTTGGTGTTATAGTGTTATATATTTATGGATTTGGACAAATATACAATGACATGTATCTACCATTGTAGTGTCATACAGAATATTTTCACTGCCTTCTGTGTTCTAGCTATTTATCCCTCCCTCCTCCCTAGCAGCCACTGGAAACTACTGATCTTTTTTTTTGTCTCCATAGTTTTACCTTTTCCAGATTGTCATATAGATGGAATCTTACAGTATATAACTTTTCAATTGGCTTCTCTTAGTAATATGCATTTAAGATTCCTCTATATATTTTCATGGCTTAATAGGGCATTTATTTTTAGCAAAGAATATTCCATTGTCTGGATGCACCACAGTCAATCTATCCGTTCTCCTACTAAAGCAATCTACTACATCTTAGTTGCTTTCAAGGTTTGTCAATTGTAAATTAAGTTGCTATAAATATCCATGTACAGGTTTTTGTGTGCATATAAGTTTTTAATTCATTTGGGCAAATATCAAGGAGCACAATTACTGGATTCTATGGTAGGAGAGTGTTTCCTTTTGTAAGAAACTGCCAATCTGTCTTCAAAGTGGCTCTACCATTTTACATTCCCACCAGGAATAAATGAGAGTTGCACATTCTCACTGTCATTCATTATTGTCAGTGTTTTGGATTTTGACCATTCTAATAGGTGCGTAGTGCTGCTCACTATTGTATTAATTTGCATTTCCATAATGACGTGATGTGGGGCAGCTTTTCATATGCTTATTTGTCATCTATATATCTTCTTTGGTGTGATGTGCACTTAGATCTTTTGTCCATTTTTTAGTCAGCTTGTTTGTTTTCTTACTGTTGAATTTTGAGTGTTCTTTGTATCAAATAACAGCCTTTATCTAAGTCTTTTGCAAATATTTTTTCCCAGTCTGTGGCTTATCTTCTCATTCTCTTCACCATGTCTTCTGCAGAACAAAAGTTTTTAATTTTAATAAAGTTTGCTTATCAATTATTTCTTTCATAGCTTGTGCTTTGGTACTGAATTTAAAAAGTCACCACCATAGCTAATGTCATACAAATTTCCTTCTGTGTTATCTACTAGGACGTTTATAGTTTTGTATTTTATATTTATGATCCATTTTGAGCAATTTTTGTTAACAGTACAATGTCTGTTCATTTTCTTTTCTTTTTTTTTTCTGCATAGTGATATCTATTCATTCCACCCAGCACCATTTGATGAAAAGACTATATTTTCTCCATTGTATGCCTTTGCTCCATTGTCAAAGATCAGTTGAGTATATTTTATGGGAGTATATTTCTGAGCTCTCTATTCTGACCCATTGATCTATTTGTTTATTCTTTCACCAATATTACACTGTAATATTGATTACTGAAGCTTTATAGTAAGTCTTGAAGGTTCATAGTGCCAGTCTTCCTACTTTGTTCCTCTCTTTCAGTATTATGTTGGCTATTTTCAGTCTTTTGCCTATCCATATACACTTTGTAATGAATTTGTCAATATCCACAAAGTCACTTGCTGAATATTTGATTTGATTTGCATTGAATCTGTAGTTTGATTTTGGAAGAGCTGACATCTAGACAAATTTGAGGTTTTGTATCCATATACATGGAAAATCTCGTATTTATGCAGTTGTTTCTTTTTGTCTTATTGTTTTTATAATTGTCTCATATAGATCTTGGACATATATTTTTAGATTTATGCCTAAGTATCTCATTTTTAAGGATGCTACCATAAATAGTACTTTTTAAATTTCAAATTCTACTTGTTTATTGCTGGTGTATAAAATTGATTGACTTTTGTATATTAAACTTGTATTCTGCAATCTTACTATAACCACTTACTAGTTCCAGGAATCCTTTATTAATTCTTTTGGATTTTCTACATAGGTAATCATGTCATACTTGAAAAAATACAGTTTTATTTATTTCACCTAAATCTGTATCCTTTTATTTCCTTTTCTTCTCTTATTGCATTAGCTAGAACTTTGAGTACAATAATGAAGTGATGAGAGGGAACATTCCTGCTCAAGAAAGCTTATTTTCTCTGACTATGAAGTATGATGGTAGCCAAGGGTTTTCCTGTAGATGTTCTTTATCAAGTTGTGGAAACACCCTCTATTTCATAGTTTGCTTAAACTTTTGTGTGTTTTTTATTTATCACAAAAGTGTGGTGGATTTTGTCAGTTAATTGCTCTGCATCTGTTGTTGGAATTATATGATTTTTATTTCTTAGTCTGATGTGATGAACTACATTATTTGACACTCTAATGTTGAACCAGCCTTGCACAACATGAATAAATCTTACTTTGTTGTGGTATATAATTTTTTTGAACATTGTTAGATTTGACTTGTTAATATTTTGCTGAGGAATTTTGCATCTATATTCATGGGATATATTGGTCTATAGTGGGGATTTTTTGGTGTTTTATTTTTATAATGTCTTTGACTGGTTTTAGTGTTAGAGTAATACTGGCCTCATAGGGTGGTTTAAGAAGTGTCCCCTCTGCTTCAAACTCTGGAAGACATTATAGGGACTTGGTATATTATTTCTTAAAGTGTTTGGTGGAGTTTACTAGTGACCAATCTGGGCCCTACATTTTATGCTATGTTATGTTATGCTTTGCTATTTTATTCTTTTTATGTCTTAACATGTTGTTAACTATTATTCAGAGCAAAATAGGGAATCAGTTCTAGTCTAGATTAGGAAGCTGTGCTTCATGAACTTGCACAAAATGCATACTTATATGTACCTTAACATGTTGGATATAAAATTAAGAAATTATACCAGAAAATTTCCAAGAATCCAACAGACTAATTCTGTGATGCTAAGGCATTTTAAATGTAAAAAAAGAAATACAAAACAATGACTAAAAGCTAAAATTATTAGTCACAAAACTGAAATTTCAATGAAGATATATTTCAATGAGGATATATATATATTTAATTGGAGCATAGTTGCTTTACACTGCTGTGTCATTTTCTGCTGTACAGCAAAGTGAATCATATATATATATATATATATATATATATATACCCCTCTATTTTGGATTTCCTTCCCATTTAGGTCACCAGAGAGAACAGAGTAGAGTTCCCTGTGCTATACAGTAGGTTCTCATTAGTTAACTATTTTATGCATAGTAGTGTATATATGTCAATCCCAATCTCCCAATGCATCCCACCACCCCACCTTTCCCCCCTGGCAACCATACGTCTGTTCTCTACAACTGTGACTTGATTTCCACTTTGCAAATAAGATCACCTATACCATTTTTCTAGATTCCACATATATATGTTAATATATGATATTTGTTTTTCTCTTTCTGACTTACTTCACTCTGTATAATAGTCTCTAGGTCCATCCACATCTCTGCAAATGAAACAATTTTGCTCCCTTTTATGGGATTAATATTCCATTGTATATATATACTGAATTTTCTTTATCTATTCCTCTGTTCATGGACATTTAGGTTGCTTCCATGTCCTGGCTATTGTAAATAGTGCTGCAATGAATATTGGGGTGCATGTATTTTCTGAATTATGGTTATCTCTGGGTATATGTCCAGGAGTGGGTTTGCTGTATTATAGAGTAGTTCTATACTTACTGTTAAAAGGAACCTCCATACTGTTCTCCATAGTGGCTGTATCAATTTACATTCCCACCAACAGTGCAAGAGGGTTCAATTTTCTCCACAGCATCTCCATCATTTATTGTTTGTAGATTTTTTTATGATGGCCATTCTAGGTGATACCTCTTATAATTTTGATTTGCATTTCTCTAATAATTAGTGGTATTGAGCACCTTTTCATGTGTTTGTTGGCCATCTGTATGTCTTCTTTGGAGAAATGTCTACTTAGGCCTTCCACCAATTATTGATTGAGTTGTTTTTTTTTTTTTTTTTTGATATGGAGCTGAATGACTCAGCTGTTTGTATATTTTGGAGATGGATCCTTTGTCTGTTGCTTAATTTGCAAATATTTTCTCCCATTCTGAGAGTAGTATTTGTCTTGTTTATGGTTTCCTTTGCTGTGCAAAAACTTTTAAGTTTAATTAGGTCAGTTAGTTTATTTTTGTTTTTATCTTCATTATTCTAGGAGGTGGGTCAAAAAAGGTGTTCAGCCTATGTTTTCCTCTAAGAGTTTTGTTGTGTCTGGCATTACATTTAGGCCTTTAATCTATTTTGAGTTTATTTTTGTGTATGGTGTTAGGGAGTGTTCTAATTTCATTCTTTTACATGGAGCTGTCCAGTTTTCCTGGCACCAATTTTTGCAGAGACTGTGTTTTCTCCATTGTATATTCTTGCTTCTTTTTCATAGGTGTGTGGATTTATCTCTGGGATTTCTATCCTGTTCCGTTCACATATATTCCTGTTTTTGCATCAGTACCATACGGTCTTGATTACTGTAGCTTTGTAGTATAGTCTGAAGTCAGGGCGCCTGATTCCTCCAGCTCCATTTTTCTTTCTCAAAATTACTTTGGCTCTTCAGAGTCTTTTGTGTTTCTATACAAATTATAAAATATTTTGTTCTAATAGTGGGGAAAATGTCATTGGTAATTTGATAGGGAGTGCATTGAATCTGTAGATTGCTTTGGGTAGTATAGTCATTTTCACAATATTGATTATTCCAATCCAAGCACATGGTATATCTCTGCATCCATTTGTGTTATATTCAATTTCTTTCATCAGTATAATATACTTTACTGTGTACCAGTCTTTTGCCTCCTTAGGTAGGTTTCTTCCTAGATATTTTATTCTTTTTGTTGCAAATATAAACGGGATTGTTATCTTAATTTTTCTTTCTGATCTGTCATTATTGGTATATAGGCATGCAAGAGATTTCTGTGTATTCATTTTGTATCCTGCACTTTACTAAATTCAATGATTAGCTCTAGTAGCTTTCTGGTGACATCTTTAGGAATTTCTATATATAGTATTATTTCATCTGCAAACAGGAAAAAATTTAGTTCTTCTTTTGCACTTAGGATTCCTTTTATTTCTTTTTATTCTTTGATTGCCATGGCTGGGACTTCCAAATCTATGTTGAATAATAGTGGTGCGAGAGGACACCCTTGTGTTTTTCCTGAGCTTAGAAGAAATGCTTTCAGTTTTTCAACATTGAGAATAGGTTTGCTGTGAGTATGTCATATATAGCTTTTATTATGCTGAGTTTATTATGCTATTCCCTCTAAGCCTGCTTTCTGGAAACGTTTTTATCAAGAATTGGTGTTGAATTTTGTCAAAAGCTTTTTCTGCATTTATTGAGATGATCATATGGCTTTTATTCTTCAATTTGTTAATATGGTGTATCACATTGATTTGCATATATTGAAAAATCCTTGCATCAGTGGGATAAATCCCACTTGATCATGGTGTATCATCCTTTTAATGTGTTGTTGGATTTGGTTTGCTAGTATTTTGTTGAGGATTTTTGCCTATAATTCATCAATGATATTGGCATGTAATTTCCTTTTTTTGTGATATCTTTGTCTGGTATTGGTATCAGGGTGGTGGTGGTCTTATAGAATGAGCTTGGGAGGTTCCTCTCATGCCAATTTTTGGAAGAGTTTGAGAAAGTTAAGTGTTTTCTCTTCTCTAAATATTTGATGGAATTCACCTGTGAAGCCATTTTATTGTGGACTTTTGTTTTTTGGAACATATTTAATCGCAATTTCAATTTCATTACATGTGATTGGTCTGTTCATATGTTTTATTTCTTCCTGGTTCAGTCTTGGAAGTTTAAACTTTTCTCTGAATTTGTCCGTTTCTTCCAGGTTGTCTATTTTATGGGCATATAGTTGATTGTAGTAGTCACTTATGGTCGTTTGTGTTTCTCTGGTGTCAGTTGTAACTTCTTTTTCATTTCTAATTTTATTGATTTGAATCCTCTCCCTTTTATTCTTGATGAATCTGGCTAATCTTTTATCAATTTTGTTTATCTTCTCAAAGAATCAGCTGTCAGTTTCACTGATTTTTGATATTGTTTTCTTTGTTTCTATTTAATTTATTTCTGCTCTGATCTTTATGATTCTTTTATTCTACTAAATTTGGAGTTTTTTGTTCTCTCTTCTCTAGTTGTGTTAGGAGTAAGTTTAGGTTTTTTATTTCAGATTTTCTTGTTTCTTGAGATAGGGTTTTTTTTTTTCTTTTTTTTAGACTTTGGGGGTAGGAGTTTATTAATTTATTTATTTAGGTTTGCTGTGCTAGGATTTGTTTCTGTGCAAGGGCTTTCTCTAGTTGTGGCAAGTGGGGGCCACTCTTCATCACGGTGCATGGACCTCTCACTATCGTGGCCTCTCTTGTTGCAGAGCACAGGCTCCAGATGCACAGGCTCAGTAGCTGTGGCTCACGGGCCTAGTTGCTCCATGGCATGTGGGATCCTCTCAGACCAGGGCTTGAACCTGTGTCCCCTGCATTAGCAGGCAGATTCTCAACCACTGTGCCACCAGGGAAGCCCCAAGGCAGGGTTTTATTGCTATAAACTTGCCCCTTAGAACTGCTTTTGCTAAATCCCATAGGTTTTGGGTCATCATGTTTTAGTAACCATTTGTTTCTAGGTATTTTTTTATTTCCTCCTTGATTTCTTCAGTGATCTCTTGGTTATTTAAGAGCATACAGTTTAGCCTCCATGTGTTTGTGTTTTTTACAGTTTTTTTTCTTCTGTCATTGATTCTAATCTCAAAGTGTTGTGTCAGGAAAGATGCTTTATACATTTCAAATTTCTTCAATTAACCGAGGCTTGATTTGTGACCCTAGATGTGATCTATCCTGGAGAATGTTCTCTGTGCACTTGAGAAGAAAGTGCATTCTGCTGCTTTTGGATGGAATGTCCTACAAATATCAGTTAGTCTATCTAGTCTAATGTGTCATTTAAGGACTGTGTTTCCTTATTAATTTTCTCTCTGGAAGATCTAGCCATTGGCATA
Source organism: Stenella coeruleoalba (assembly GCF_951394435.1). Lineage (NCBI taxonomy): Eukaryota > Metazoa > Chordata > Mammalia > Artiodactyla > Delphinidae > Stenella > Stenella coeruleoalba. The sequence goes on along the minus strand of NC_137165.1, from coordinate 26,256,735 downwards.
AGTGAAGTGTCAAAGTCCTCTAATATTATTATGCTTCTGTCGATTTCCCCTTTTATGGCTGTTAGTTTTTGCCTTATGTATTGTGGTGCTCTTATGTTGGGTTAATAAATATTTATGATTGTCATGTCTTCTTCTTGAAACGATCCCTTGATCATTATATAATGTCCTTCCTTGTCTCTTATAATAGTCTTTGTTTTAAAGTCTATTTTGTCTGATATGAAAATTGCTACTCCAGTTTTCTTTTGATATCCATTTGCATGGAATATCTTTTTCCATCCCCTCACTTTCAGTCTGTATGTGTCCCTAGGTCTGAAGTGGGTCTCTTATAGACAGTATATATATGGGTCTTGTTTCTGTATCCATTCAGCCAGTCTATGTCTTTTTTTGCAGCATTTAATCCATTTACATTGAAGGCAATTATCAATATGTATGTTCCTATTACCATTTTCTTAATGGTTTTGGGTTTATTTTTGTAGGTCTTTTTTCATACCTTGTGTTTCCCGCCTAGGGATGTTCCTTTAGCATTTGATGTAAACCTGGTTGAATGGTGCTTAATTCTCTTAGATTTTGCTTGTCTATAAATCTTTTCATTTCTCTGTTGAATCTGAATGAGATTCTTGGTGGTTAGAGTAAGCTTGGTTGTAGGTTTTTCCCTTTCAACACTTTAAATATATCCTGCCACTCCCCATGGCCTGTAGACTTTGTGCTGAAAAATCAGATGGTAACATTATGAGGATTCCCTTGTATGGTATTTTTTGCTTTTCCCTTGCTGCTTTTAATATTTTTTCTTTGTATTTAATTTTTGTTGGTTTGATTAATGTGTGTCTTGGTGTGTTTCTCCTTGGGTTTATCCTGTATGGGACTCTCTGCACTTCCTGGAAGTATGTGATTATTTCCTTTCCCATGTTAGGGAAGTTTTCCACTATAATCTCCTCAAATATTTTCTCAGACACTTTCTGTTTGTTTTCTTCTTCTGGGACCAATATAATTCAAATGTTGATTAGTTTAATGTTGTCCCAGAAGTCACTGAGACTGTCCTCATTTATTTTCATTCTTTTCTCTTTATTGGCAGTTATTTCCAATAACTGCCAATAATGGTGGCAGTTATTTCCACCATTCTGTCTTCCAGCTCAGTTATCTGTTTTTCTGCCTCTTTTATTCTCCTATTGATTCCTTTTAGTTTATTATTCATTTCAGTTATTGTGTTGTTCATCACTGATTGTTTCTTCTTTAGTTCTTCTAGGTCCTTGTTAAACATTTCTTGTATATTCTCAATCTGTACCTCTATCTTATTTCTGATATCTTGGGTCATCTTTACTATCATTACTCTGAATTCTTTTTCAGGCAGATTTCCTATTTCTTCTTCATTTATTTGGTTTTGTGGGTTCTTACCTTGCTTCTTCATCTGTAACATTTTTGTCTGTTGTTTCATTTTGTCTAACTTACTGTGTTTATGGTCTCCTTTCCACAGGTTGCAGGGTTGTAATTCCTCTTGCTTCTGTTTTCTGTCCCCTGGTGGGTGAGTTTGGTCCAGGGGCTTGTGTAGCCTTCTTGGTGGGAGGGACTGGTGCCTGCTCTCTGGTGGGTTTAGCTGAGTCTTTTCCTTCTGATATGATGTTTGTGAGCTTAGTACTACTTTAGGCAGCCTGTCTGCTCATGGGTGGGGCTGTGTCCCCATCTTGCTGGTTGTTTGGCTTGAGGTGTCAAGCACTGGAGCCTGCAAGCAGTTGGGTGGAGCCAGGTCTTAGAGTCCAGATGGATACCTCCAGGATAGTGCATGCTGATTAATATTCCCTGGACCCAAGAATTTTCTGGAATTCCAGCATCTTGGCCTTGGTGCTCACATCCCAGAGACCTGGGCCCAATCCCTGGTCAGGGAACAAAGAGCCTGCAAGATGTAAAGAATGACCAGAGTAAAAAGAAAGAAAAGAAAAGAAAACAGACAAACAAAATCCAAGACAAATAGCAAAAACAAACAGCAACAACCATAACAACAACAACACACACTCAAAAAAAAAAAAGAAGAAAGAAAACAGACAAAACCCAAGAAAAATGATAAGAACAAAACCAAACAAACAGAAACCAAGAAGCAGACAGAAAAAAAAAAAAAAAAAACACAGAGGAAAAAAAAAAATCAGTGAACAAAGAAAATAACTCAAAGATGAAAGCAATCCATTAGGACTAAACTAACAAAACCAAAAAAGTGAAAAACAGAAAGACAACTCAAAAATAAGGCAAAGGATACATAAAACAAACACATAAAAATGAAAAAAGAAAGAACAAAAACAAGAAAAAAACAACAAAATATACAGTAAAAATAGAAAAATAAAAAATAAAATAAATATTGAAAACAATAAAATAATAAAAAGTAAAAATAAAAAATAATTAAAAACAGCACCACCAACAACTGAACAAAAAGAAACAAACAAAAAATAATAGAAAGAAAGAATATATAGTTATCTCTTCTCTATGGATAAGACAACTGAAACAAATCTTACCTCACCTATAAATAAGTTTTACTTTAAGGACTTAAAAACGTGGAAAGTGATTTTGGCACATCAGATAAAATTAGCAGCAATTGTTTGCTTTCCAAAAGTTTGTTCAATTATCAACATTTTTTACAACTACTTATCCAGGCACTGATATGGATGCTGATTTATGAAGAAAATAAAAGTTTTCCCTGTCATAAGGAGACTGATATCTAAGAAATCTGAAGAAAAAGAAATGGCATATGATGTATATAATGATGATGAGTTAGGAGTTCTAAATGGGTACAGATAATGAAGCAGTGCCTCCACCTCTAGTAGTCTCATACACCTGGCAGCAGAGTTTGAGATCTCCAGTCAAACTGATTCACCTTTGGCATTTATCAGCAAAAATTTTCTATAAATTAAGAACTAATCATAATACAGTACTTGGCAAAAAGTGAGCAATATCTACATAGCCAGAATTAATCAGCATTTTTTAAAAGTTTAGACTCTTGGCATCTTCCTCTTTTAAGTGGTAATAATATTTCTGAAATCATCAAAAGTGATTATAAGAATTAAACAAGATGATGTATGAAATGTGCTTAGCAAACATTTAGCATATAGTGATATTTAATTAATTGTACCTATTAAAATAAATGATTCTCAGAAAAATGAGAATATATAAGTTATAAAACAAAAATTTTATTATTAGAGAAAGAAAGAAGAATAAAAACTGTTAGAAGATATAGTCAAGAATATCCCCCATAAAGTAGAACTACATAGATAATAACAAAGAAAAATAGGAGATAAAATATATGAACATTAAAAAAAATAGTTAAGAGATCCAACATCAAACTAACAGGGATTAGAGAAAAGAGGAGGTGGATATTCTCTAAAAATTAATGTGCCCTGTAACTAAAGGGCATGGCTCTCTATATTTATGGTTTCATGGAGAGCCCAAGTACAATAAATGAAGAAAAATAAAAGGCTCACATTAAAGTATATCATAATGAAATTCTACTACAATTGGGTAAGATGCTAAAAGATTCCTAAAAAAAGGCAACGTTTTTGGCATTAATGTTATGAACAGAAATACTGGAAATTAAGAGATAATGGAACAACGACTTCAAATTTTGAAGTACAATCATTTTTAAACTATAATTCTTGACCAAACCTATTATCAATAAAATGTAAGAGGAGGCCAAGGACATTTTAAGACAGTAATGCTCTCAAAAATGTTGTCTCCCATGTGCCCTTAATTAGTAGGTGTTAAGAAATAAACTAACAAAGAGGTGCATATAGGATCTAGGAAACAGGAGGCTTAACATTGGTACAAAGAGTCCATAGTAGACACTGTGTAGGGTGACCTATAGAACAGTCCACTAGTTTGGAAAAGAAAGACAGATCACTCCTCCAGGGAGATGCTCAAGAAAGTAGGGAAAAAAATACATATGTATGTAAACTTGGACATAAGAAGGTTTCTAATGAATTTGAATATTTGGAGTATACATAATTAACATTGTATTTGAATATTCTGAAAATAATACTAGTAGATGTTTGAAAGATCTGCTTAGGATTTAAAAAAATAATCTTTACATAGAACAGTAGATTAAAAAATGAAACAAATATAAAATCTAGGAAGGAAAAGAAATATTGTTATAATATATTTTATTACTTGGTGCAACAGTGAACATTTATGAATAAGAATAATGCTATTATGACTACAAGATGCCAAAAATTTCCATGAAATTGAGTCAAGTTTGGAGGGTGCATGGAAGGGAATATGGGGTTGGAGGGATAAGGTCAGTCAGAGAGTTAAATATTTATCTGCTGTGAATGAAATCTGAAATCTTTTAACACAAATAGCAATATAATCAAATAGTTTTGAAATGTGGAAATGGTTGCTTCTGAAAAGTAGGTCTGGTTGGTGGGATGCAATGGGACGAAGACTGGTCCTTTTTGGTATGAGCCTGATAACATTATTTGGATTTTAAATGATGTGTGTGCTTGTATAACTCTAATAAAAATCTAAAATACATTTAAAATATTAACAAAAGTTGTGGCTTCCCAGGGGAATAAATTAATTACCTTTCTTTTTTAAAGAACTAAATCAAGTTTACCTTCTGCACTTGCTGAGTAAGTTTAATGCAATTATAAGACTATATTCCCACTCCCCATACCCAGCACACATACAACAAATATTTTCAACTGTCTTTAGATGCTTAAGATGTCATTAATGTATGGCAAAATCCGTTTTTGTATAATTAAAAACAATAGCATTTAATTCAAATGCATTTATAAAATTACTCTCATATACAAATTCATTTCCATGAACAGTAATTATTCATCAAGTTAACCACTTAAGTTGTTCTATGAGACTCTGTTCAACATTTCTGGAATGTTAACCTGTGATGGTAATGTTGGAAAAAGACAACCCAGCATAACTGAAACTTTGACATGCTAGTTAAACATTAAACTTTTAGTAAATGATCTAATCCCTGCTGAATATCAGAATTATCTGGGCCCAAAGAGAGTGCAAAATTGGTGTAATAGCTCAGCTGTGAAGGCAGAAAAGTATTTGATGCAGTTTCATCCATATTAAAACATCTTTTAGGGAAAATTGTTGCCCCCAGAGAAGCTACTCAAGGAAGAAAAGTCTGACTCAGAGTTTTTTGATGAGGTCTCGTGTCAAAAAAAATTACCTGAATCAACTAGATCCCTTTAGTGCTGGATAAAAATATGAAGAGAAAGACAAGTAGAAAGATGTGGAGAGGATGAGGAAAAGAGAAAGAGAGATAGAAATTTTCCATTGCTAGTGAGGCTGAAGAGTCCTGATAGAAAGATGGGTCTGAGTGGCCACAATGGGCCATGTGCAAGCCAAAATTATAAGGAAATAGACTCTGAATGAACAGGAGATATGAGGTAAGAGGTGCAGTTTGGGATACTACATATTTGAAGAGAGGGAATATGTTTTGATATAGTCATTGTTGAGAGTGGGCCAGCAAGGTGTCAAGAAATAGAAAAGAAGATTGCACAGAAATGTTGCCTGCCCAGTTGTGCCTGGTGATCACAAATCTGTAGTTAACCTATCCCTAACTTCCTCTGTCAACATGAGGCCTTGGAAAGTTATTTACCCTTGTAGGTCTCTGTTTTTAAATTATAATTTAAAACATTTCTTTATCTATGATGCAAAGGAGATAGATGTGCCCCAGTTGTTCCATCCAGCATGTAACAATAATATTCATCATTAGTAAGTCACTGGGTATGAGGCATGGGAGTGGGAAGTAAAAAGTTTCACAAAGCAGATTCCTGCTCACAAACACTTCAAAGTCTTTGTAGACAAACTGTATCCTCACAACAAGAATCAGAGGCTCTGCATTCAAGCATCATATTGACTATAACAGTTTCTTTCCAGTTGGAAGACATGCTAGTATAATTGATGATATTTTTCTAGTCCTCAAATAAGTGTTTCTCAGGGCTTTGGGAGAACTTAATTAATGCCACCTGATATTTTTCTTCTTGTGCTATATGTTTCCTAACAGATTTCCTGCTGCAGCATTTTGATTATTTCTGTTTTGAAGCTTCCTCCTCTAAATTTCCCTTGGGGTGGGGATCTGCAAGGAGATAAAAGTATGGTTTGTAATCTCATAGAGTGATTCAGGGATTAGAGTCCCTGGCACTGAGTCCCTTGCTTAAATCCTGTTTAGCTTGCCATATGAAACTGTTTAAAATGTCTGTGGAGTTTCATCTGCAATAGTAACATAGAAATCAGGAACCATCCATTGGAGCTTTGAAATGTCTCTGTTCTTTGTTGCTTTTCCTTTGATTTAAGCACTAAACTCTTAATACAGTGTACTTTACACAGGTGAATATCAATGTCACCTAGGGAATTTTTAAAATATAATGTCAAGGCCTTGTACTTGGAAATTTAATTTGTCTTGAGTATGCCCAAAGTATGCTTTTCTCCCTCATGTTTTCCAGATGGTTCTCATGTGTGATCAGGATTGAGAGTCACTGTTCTCAGAATAGAAAATGGATAGGTTAAGTGAGTAAATTGTAGAACACCTTGGAAAAGAGTGCAGAACACCTTCTCTGATACAAACAAAATACTTTAAAAAAATCTTCCAATATTTGCTAAATCAAAAATGTCAAGTGATATAGAGTGGGAAGGAGGTATGTTGAAGAAAGAGTGGATTAATAATGTTTGGGATTGGGAGCAGAGTGGGAGGGAGAATGGAGAGTTTGGGTGAAGGTTCTTTAGAATCTGAAATTTGCCCAGAGTATAGAAATTACATGCAAGATTTCTACAGGAAGCTCTTCATAAAACAGTTTAAGAAAAACTAGGTATATGTAAAGACATTTCTGATATTTTCCAGGTCCCTGTATGAGTATGATTCAGCTAAGGGCCTGTGGGCTAATGCTAATTTTTATTCCTGATCCCTTGATGCTAACACAGGTCAAAACTTTGGAATGCTTCCTCTATGGATATGACTAAGCTGAAATACAGATAAGTTTTTTTTTTTTAATTTATTTTTGGAATGTAGGGCATGTTATTCAAAGGGGTGATATCCTGTTCAGAGGGTGATTAGCTGGCTGACTTGATTCTGGACTGGGTCCTTTTTACTACACCTGAGAACTGCCAATTGTTCAAAGAAAGCAAATTGTCATTATAGTTCATCTTCTTTTCATAATGCCCTCGCTCTGGAATCATCCCATCCCTTGGGCCCCTGGTATTTGTTTGATCTTGCTATGTTCTTCCTCCAAACCTGTATGACTTCCCCATCGCATTGTTTCTGAGTCTGCTATAACTGAAATTTTCTGATGGCAGAATCACACATGTAGCATCTGGAGACTTAGGTACGGTGTAAAGTTAAAGCAGGAGTTTAGCTTGAGGCATATCCCTTGTGAGCAGTCTAGAATGCCATTCATTTCTAAGTCTTGCTTTTCTAAACCAACAGGAAATATGAGTAATATAGCCAGAGGATAGAGCTCTGAATCTGTAATGGTGGTTCCCTGATGTGGGAAATCACCCTTTCTTTTCCCACCTGATACAAATAGCCAATTTTAATTTATCTCTGAGGGAGAATTGAGGGTGAATTGACCATTTTTGCTGCTGCGAAAGGAAGAGAGAAGGTCTCCAGAGTGCATTTTCCCATGGAACAGCTTTAAGAGAAAAACCTACTGATAATATACTTAATTTACACGCATTGTAAAGACTACTTCCTCCTGCTGCTAATTAGTGTGTGGTCCATTAATGTTGTGAGTCCAGGAGATGCCTCACTCCTGGTCAGTCACTTAAAGCATAGCCTGGGGAAATGCAAATTTCCTCCATCTCTGCAGAGTAATGAAACTGTCGGAAGAGTAATGAACTGAGGACTTGTACATACAGAGTCATTCAAATGAATTTTAATTTGGATGAATTATTTGGTTTTACAGTTAGGTTAATACACAGTGTTTATTTTATTTTATTTTTTAATAAAACTTCTAAAAGCTAGATTGTTTCCTTGAAATATTGAAGGACATATAATCTTCTTTTTGAGGATTGACTCTCCCAGAATAACATGATGTAGTATAGTGACTTTAATCCTAAAACCTCTCCAAATTAATTTCTGAGTGGGCAGGGCACTTTAGGATTATCCTTCCCTAGGTATTTGTCTCCAGTGTTTATATCTGAGAGTTTTACATTATTTGATGTCTCAACTAGTTTTACTGTCATTATTTGGAGCATGTAGTTATTACCAAACTCCATTGTTCAAATTAATGAAAGTCTGCCTCATGTGGATAAAGTTCTCAAGTTTTAAGCTAAATAAAACTTTGTGTTCCATTAGCCACTAACAATATGTGTGACTTTGGACTAGCTGATTGATAATGAAAATGCTGCATTGTATGTCAGAAGTAGAGAATCATCCTATTAAAGGAGATATTTTAATTAAAGGATCTAGCACAGAATCAAGCACATGGCACAAACTAAATAACTGGTAGATTTTGCTATTACCTCTATGACTACTATGAATTAAAGTGCTGGGTGTGGTTGAGTGGGAAAGCATATGAAACAACATTCATAGTTGACAGGTATGATCTAAGTCTTGATCTAGGTGGTGGAAATGCTCTAAAAATTGACCAGCATTATTTATTTAAGTAAAAGTCCATTGAGTGGTGGACTTAAGATTTATGCATCTTACTAATTTAAAAAAAATGTGTTTTGTGAAAGCAGTTTATTGTCACTTAACTGCTCTGATTTCAGAATCTTCCTAAAAATTAATTTGATCATCTTAATAAAACTTATATATTAGTAGAGTATATAAATATGAATCAGTGTAGTTAGAAGATAATGCATATGAAATGTATGAATGAATGAGAAAGTATGCGGTATACATAGTTTGCTTAAATTATAAAAGCTTTTATGATCATAGTTTTTAAAAATAATTTTTATTGGAGTATAGTTGATTTATAATGTGGTGTTAGTTTCAGATGCACAGCAAAGTGAATCATTTATATATATATCTCTCCACTCTTTTTTTATATTTTGTTACCATATAGGTCATTACAGAGTATTAAGTGGAGTTCCCTGGGCTACACAGTAGGTTCTTATTAGTTATCTGTTTTATATATAGTTCATTTGTACCATTTTTTTTAGATTCCACATATAAGTGATATTATATGATATTTGTCTTTGACTTATTTCACTCAGTATGACAGTCTCTAGCCCCATCCATGTTGCTGCAAATGGCATTATTTTGTGTTTTTTTATGGCTAATATTCCATCATGTATATGTACCACATCTTCTTTATCCACTCCTCTGTTGATGGGTATTTACGTTGCTTCCATGTCTTGGATATTGTAAATAGTGCTCAATGAATATTGGGGTGCATGCATTTTTTTGAATTATAGTTTTCTCCAGATATATACTGAGAAGTGGGATTGCTGGACCATATGGAGTTCTATATTTAGTTTTTAAGGGAACCTCCATACTGTTCTCCATAATGGTTGTACCAATTTACATTCCCACCAACAGTGTAGGAGAGCTCCCTTTTCTCTACGTCATCTCCAGCATTTATTGTTTGTATATTTTTGATGATGGCCATTCTGACTGGTGTGAGATGATACCTTATTGTAGTTTTGATTTGCATTTCTCTAATGATTAGTGATGATAAGTTTCTTTTCATGTGCTTTTTGGCCATCTGTCTTCTTCGAAGAAATGTCTATTTAGGTCTTCCACCAGTTTTCTTGATTGGTTTCCCATTCTGTGTGTTGACTTTTTGTTTTGTTTATGGTTTCCTTTGCTGTGCAGAAGATTTTAAGTCATATTTGTTTATTTTTGTTTATATTTTCATTACTCTAGGAGGTGGATCTAAAAAGATATTGTTGCAGTTTATGTCAGAGTTCTGCCTATGTTTTCCTCTAATATTTTTATAGTGTCTGGCCTTACATTTAGGTCTTTAATCCATTTTAAGTTTATTTTTGTGTATGGTGTTAGGGAGTGTTCTAATTTCATTCTTTTACATGTAGCTGATCAGTTCTCCCAGCACCACATGTTGAAAAGCCTCCTTTGTCATAAATTAATTGACTATAAGTTCATAGGCTTATTTCTGGACTTTCTATCCTGTTCCATTGATCTATATTTCTGTTGTGGTGCCAGAACCATAATGTTTTGATGACAGTAGATTTGTCTTATAGTCTGAAGTCAGGGAGCCTGATTCCCTCAGCTATGTTTTTCTTTTTCAAGATTTCTTTCCTATTTGGGGTCCATTGTGTTTCCATATAAATAGTAAAATATTTTTGTTCAAATTCTGTGACAAATGACATTGATAATTTGATAGGTATTGCACTGAATCTGTAGATTACTTTGGGTAGTACAGTCATTTTCACAATATTGATTCTTCCAATTCATGAACATGGCATATCTCTCCATCTGTTTGTGTCACTTGGATTTCTTTCATCAGCATCTTAGAATTTTGAGACTACAGGGCTTTTGCCTCCTTAGGTAGGTTAATTCCTAGGTATTTTATTCTCTTTGATGAAATGGTAAATGGGATTGTTTCCTTAATTCCTCTTTTTGATCTTTGGTTATTAATGTAGAGGAATGCAAGACATTTCCTTGTATAAATTTTGTATCCTGCAACTTTATCAAATTCACTGATGGGCTCTAGTGGTTTTCTGGTAGCATATTTAGAATCTTCTATGTATAGTATCATGTATCTGCAAACAGTGATAGTTTAAATTCTTTTCCAATTTGATTTTTTTTTTTTCTTTGCAGTACATAAGCCTCTCACTGCTGTGGCCTCTCCCGTCGTGGAGCACAGGCTCCGGACGTGCAGGCTTAGCAGCCATGGCCCATGGGCCCAGCCATTCCACAGCACGTGGGAGCCTCCCAGACCGGGGCATGAACCCACGTCCCCCACATCGGCAGGCGGACCCCCAACCACCACGCCACCAGGGAAGCCCCCAATTTGATTTTAATTTATTTCTTTTTCTTTTCTGATTGCTGTGGCTAGAACTTCCAAAACTATGCTGAATAAAAATGTCAAGAATGGATATCTTGTCTTGTTCTGATCTTAGAGGAAATGCTTTCAATTTTTCACCATTAAGAATGATGTTAGTGGGGCTTCCCTGGTGGCGCAGTGGTTGAGAGTCCACCTGCTGATGTGGGGGACACGGGTCTGTGCCCTGGTCCGGGAGGATCCCACATGCTGTGGAGTGGCTGGGCCCGTGAGCAATGGCTGGTGGGCCTGCGCGGCCGGAGCCTGTGCTCCACAACGGGAGAGGCTGCAGCAGTGAGAGGCCCGCATACCACAAAAAAAAAAAAAAAAAAAAAAGAATAATGTTAGCTGTGGGTTTATTGTATATGGCCTTTATTATGTTGAGGTAGGTTCCCTCTATGCCTACTTTCTAGACAGATATATTTTTATCATAAGTGACTATTGAATTTTATCAAAAGCTTTTTATGCACCTATTGAGATGATCATATGGTTTTTATCCCTTAATTTGTTGATGTGGTGTATCAGATTGATTGATTTGCGTATATTGAAGAATCTTTGTATCCCTGGGGTAACTCCCACTTGACCATGGTGTATGATCATTTTAGTGTGCTGTTGGATTCTGTTTGCTAGTATTTTGTTGAGGATTTTTGCATCTATGTTCATCAGTGACATTGGCCTGTAGTTTTCTTTCTTTGTTCATGTAATAAATGTAATACAGATGAAGAAAACCAGACATCTTTGTCTGGTTTTGGTATCAGGGTGATGTTGGCCTCATAGAATGAACTTGGGAGTGTACCTTCCTCTGCAATTTTTTGGAAGAGTTTCAGAAGGGTTTCAAATAATTCTCTAATTATTTGATAGAATTCGACTGTGAAGCCATCTGGTCCTGGATTTTTGTTTGTAGGAATTTTTTTAATCACAGGTTCAATTTCAGTACTTGTGATTGGTTTGTTCCCATTTTCTATTTCTTCCTGGTTCAGTCTTGGGAGATTATACCTTTGTAAAGATTTGTCCATTTCTTCCAGGTTGTCCATTTTATTGGCTTACAGTTGCTTTTAGTAGTCTCTTATGATCCCTTGTATTTCTGTGGCGTCCATTGTAACTTCTTGTTCATTTCTAATTTTATTGATTTGAGTCTCTCCTTTTTTTTTTTCTGAGTCTAGCTAAAGGTTTTAAAATTTTGTTTATCTTCTCAAAGAAACAGCTTTTAGTTTCATTGATCTTTTTTATTGTTTTCTTCGTCTGTATTACATTTATTTCTGCCCTAAACTTTATGATTATTCCTTCAACTAACTTTGGGTTTTTTTGTTCTTCTTTCTCTAGTTGCTTTAGGTGAAAGGATAGGTTGTTTGTTTGAGATTTTTCTTGTTTCCTGAGGTCAGATTGTATTACTGTAACCTTTCCTCTTAGAATTGCTTTTGCTAAATCCCACAGGTTTTGGATTGTCGTATTTTTGTTGTCATTTATCTCTAGGTATTTTTTCACTTCCTCTTTGAATTCTTCTGTGATCCATTGGTTGTTTAGTAACATGTGATTTAGCCTTGCATTTGTGTTTTTACATTTTTTTCCTGTACTTTTGTTCTTTCTTCCTTTAAACTATTTGCAGACTTTCTCTTTTTTTAATTAATTAATTAATTTATTTATTTATATTTGGCTCTGTTCGGTCTTCATTGTTGTGCACGGGCTTTCTCTAGTTGCAGTGAGTGGGGGCTACTCTTCATTGAGGTGTGTGGTTTTCTCATTTTGGTGGCTTCTCTTGTTGCAGAGTACAGGTTCTAGGTGTGTGTGCTTCAGTAGTTGTGGCATGATGGCTCAGTAGTTGTGGCTTGTGGACTCTAGAGCACAGGTTCAGTAGTTGTGGCACACAGGCTTAGTTGCTCTACCCCATGTGAGATCCTCCAGGACCAGGGATCAAACCTGGGTCCCCTGCATTGACACGTGGATTCTTAACCACTGTGCCACCAGGGAAGTCCCTCCTGTACTTTATTTCTAATCTCATAGTGCTGTGGCCAGAAAAGATGCCTGATATGATTTCAATTTTCTTAAATTTACTGAGGCTTGATTTGTAATCCAAGATGTGATGTATCCTAGAGAATACTCCATGTGCACTTGAGAAGAAAGTGTATCGTGCTGCTTTGGATAGAACATCTTATAAATATCAATTAAGTCAACCTGGTCTAATATGTCATTTAAGGCCTGTGTTTCCTTATTGATTTTTTTCTGGATGATCTGTCCATTGGTGTAAGTGGGGTGTTAAAGTCCTCCACTTTTATTGTGTTGCTGTCAATTTCCCCTTTTATGGCTGTTAGCATTTGCCTTATATATTGAAGTTGGGTGCATATATATTTACAATTGTTATATCTTCTTATTGGATTGATCCCTTGATCATTATGTAGTGTCCTTCCTTGTCTCATAACAGTCTTTTTTTTTAAGTTTATTTTTTCTGATATGAGTATTGTTACTCCAGCTTTCTTTTGATTTCTGTTTGCATGGAAGATCTTTTTCCATTCCCTCAGTTTCAGTCTGCATGTGTCCCTAGGTCTAAAGTAAGTCTCTTGTAGGCAACATATATACAAGTCTTGTTTTTGTACCCATCTATCTATGTCTTTTGGTTGGAATATTTAATTCATTTACATTTAAGGTAATTATTGATATGTATGTTCCTATTGCTGTTTTTGTAACTGTTTTGGATTTGTTTTTGTTGGTCTTCTTTCTTCCCTTCTTCTTTGGTTCTATCCTCTTGTAGTTTGATTACTATCTTTAGTGTTGTTGTTGAGTTGCTTTTTCTTTTTGTGTGTGTATCTATTGCAGTTTTTTTGGTTTACACTTCCCATGACGTTTTGATATAGCAGTGTATATACGTAGAAAGTTATCTAAGTCTCACAGTTTCTTTTTTTTTCTTTCTTTTTTTTTTGCAGCACGCGGGCCTCTCACTGTTGTGGCCTCTCCCATTGCAGAGCACAGGCTCCGGACAGGCAGACTCAGAGGCCATGGTTTATGGGCCCAGCCGCTCCGCAGCATGTGGGATCTTCCTGGACCGGGGCACAAACCTGTGTTCCCTGCATTGGCAGGCGGATTCTCAACCACTGCACCACCAGGGAAGCCCTCACAGTTTCTTTTTTGATGTCATATTTCTGTGTGGATGATTTCCTACTATTACTTTATGTTGGCCTTTATGATGAGCATCCCCATTTGTGATTTTCTTCTTCCTAGTTATGGCTTCTTCTTTTTTTTTTTTCTACCTTGAATAGTTCTATTAGCATTCCTTGTAAGGCTGGTTTGGTGGTGCTGAATTCTCTTAGCTTTTGCTTGTCTGTAAAGGTTTTGATTTCTCCATTGAATCTGTATGACATCCTTGCTGGGTAGAGTATTCTTGGGTGTAGATTTTTTCCCTTTCATTACTTTCAATATATCATGCCACTCTCTTCTGGCCCGCAGTGTTTCTGATGAAAAATCTACAGATAACCTTACAGGGATGTTATTTTTGGTTACTTGTTGCTTTTCCCTTGTTGTTTATCCTGTATGGGACTCTCTGTGCTTCCTGGATTTGGAGGACAGTTTCCTTTCCCTGTTAGGAGAGTTTTCAGCTATAATCTCTTCAAATATTTTCTCAGACCCTTTCCCTTTCTCTTCTTCTTCTTGGATCCCTATAATGTGAATGTTGTTGTGATTAATGGGAATGTTGTTGTGATTAATGTTGTCTTCATTTCTTTTCTTTATTCTATCTTGTGGCAGTGATTTCCACCACTCTGTCTTCCAGCTCACTTATTCATTCCTCTGACTCATTTATTCTTCTAGTGTATTCAGCTAGATTCCTTCTAGTATATTTTTCATTTCATTTATTGTGTTGTTCACCTCTGTTTGTTTGTTCTTAAACTTTCTATCTCTGTATTAAGCATTTCTTTTACCTTCTTGGTCTGTACCTCTATTGTTTCCAAGATTTTGAATCATCTTTACTATCATTACTCTGAATTCTTTTTCGGGTAGATTGCCTATCTCCTCTTCCTTTAGTTGTTCTCATATGTTTTTGTTTTGTTCCTTCATCTGTCACATATTTCCCTCTCATCTCATTTTGTCTTACTTTCTGTGTTTGTGGTCTCTCTTCCATAGACTGCAGGACCATAGTTCCTCTTGCTTCTTGTCTGCCTCCTGGTGGGTGTGGTTAGTCCAGGGAATTGTGTAGGCATCTTGGTGGGAGGGAGTGGTGTCTGCCCTCTGGTGGGTTAATTTGGGTGTTTTCCCTCTGGTGGGCAGGGCTGTGTGATGGGGTGTATTTTGAGGTGGTTGTGAGCTTAGTACTACTTTAGGCAGCCTGTCTTCTGATGGGTGGGTCTGTGTTCCTATCAGTTTGGTTGTTTGTCCTGAGGATTTCCAATACTTGAATCTACAGGTTGTTGGGTGGAGCCAGGTCTTGGTGCCAAAATGGAGGTCTCTGGGAGAGCTCACGCCAATAAATTTTTCCCAGGACTTCTACTACCAGTGTCATTGCCCCCTTAGTGAGCTACAGCTGACACTCATCACCCCGAGGGACCCTCAAAGACCCCCATGTAAGTCTAGCCCAGGTTCCTGTGGAGGTACTGCTTTGTGCTGGGTCCCAGTGCATGTGAGAAATTTTGTGCACCCTCCAATAGTGGAGTCCTTGTTTCCTCCAGCCCTGTGGAGCTCTTGAACTCAAGCCCTGCTGACCTTCAAGGCTAAATGTTCTGCTGACCTTCAAGGCTAAAGGCTCTTGATACCAGAACCTCAGACTGTCTTGGAGGGCTATTTTTATGTGGAAACATTCCTGTGTAGCCTGTGTGGGTTTAATTATTTGCTGTGGGCACTGTTTGTAGTATAGATGTCTGCCACTTCTTTCTTCTGTGTATGCTGGCCATTATCCCTTCGATAAGAGGTGTGACTGATGTTGTGGTGACCATAGTTTGCACTAGATATTGAGTAGGGTCTCCCCTTTTCTCTGTGGTTGTCACTTCCCTGTCAGGGATGGGGTCTGCTCCCTAGTTGTTGGAGAAAGAGCTCCCAGATCTGTTTCTTAGCTGTGTTTCTGATCTGTGGTGTTAGGTAGGTAGGATTGGAGCATGCTATGGGGAAGAATCCACTGAGTTTTCCTCCTCTGGAGCTGTTCACCTGTGGGTGTGGGTGTGCTCTGTTGGGTCACCTTTCACCAGTTGTGTGAGCTTTCATATTACACTGTTTTTGGCACTGCTCTTGGCCAAAACTTAACCATGGTTATGTTGGCCCTGGTGACTCTCACACATTGTTTTCACCAGGCCACCAGCATAGATCCACTGAAGTCATGTCCCAGGATTGCAGTAATCATGGGTCTAGACTGCTGTGGGTGTTATGGAGACAGTGACACAGGTCCTATCCCACTTCCTCTCCTCTTTCTTGTCCCTTCTTCTTTCTTTAGTCATACCCAGTTACATGGGAAACTTTCTTGTCCTTTTAGTGTCTGAGTTCCTCTGCCAGTGTTTAGCAGGTGCTCTGTTAGAATTGTTCCATTTGTAGAGGTAGCTTTGATGCATTTGTGGGGAGAGGTGTACTCTATGTCCTCCTACTCTTTGGCTTTCTTGACTTCTCCCTATATAAACATGGGTTTTTAGGATTATAAAACTACTGTATTTTTATTGTGAAAATTTGAAAAATGAAAATTTAAAAGCCCACAACCAAAATACTCAGTCATAGGCAATAACTCATAATGTCATCATTTTGAGAATATCACAATTAGTATTTTGTTAAAAAAAATCTTTTTGCACATATATACATATACACATATATATGTCAAGTATACTATAATAATGTGTCTTACTGGTGTAATTACTATTTTTATTTAATGATGTATTATATTTCCTGAATTTAGATGCTTTTGCATTATTTCTAATGTCTGCAGAAAAGTTCTTAGTGTAAACATATAATTTATAAATTATATCTTATTCTGGCATTTAGATTAGCTCTCCTTTGGATTTGATTTAATTATACTTACCTTGCAATAAACTTTTACAGAATAAACACTGAATATATCTACCTAGAATTAGGATTCCTGGACTAAAATATACATATATTTAAAATCTTTTGATAGCTTTATCCAAATTACCCTTTCAAAAACTTAGTTATTTACATTCCTGCCTCCAATGAATCACAGGCCATTTCCTCACATGTTTGCCAATGATGAATACTAAGAAAATTAAACTCTCCCAAAGCAACAGGCAAAACACACTTTATGCTGTAATATTTTGTTTACTTGTGTAGTTAAATGCTTTTTAATATATTTTACATTCCATTATTTCTATACATACTTTTGCTTACTTTCTGTACCACAGGCTTCATGTAATTGCAATTAAGTGTCATTTTACCTGGAGAAGGCATATTCTAAGTACAGTTGCACCAGGACTTGGTCCAGGGACAGCATCTGATTAAAATTCCACGTGAGATCACATTCTCATAATTACTCAGCATCAAAAGTCAGTAGAGATTTCTCTATTAAGGACAGTGGTTTTCTTCTTCAGTGAAATAAAAGGTGTCAAAACTCAACAAAACTGGGGTCTTTTTACTAGAAAATGAAGTGACCTTACTCTGTCAGCTCTGTTGGAGAATAAATGGTGAGACTGAACCATAGCAGACTACCTCCTTTTCCTTCTTTTTTCTGACCATAGTGTTGGAGATTAGTAGCAATCATTGAGCCAGGGGAAAAACAATAATACACTATGTAGCTGTCCAGTTTTCCCAGAACGATTTATTGAAAGACTGTTTTTTGCTCCATTGTATAATATTGCCTCCTTTGTTGTACATTAATTGACCATAGGTGTGTGGGTTAATTTCTGGGCTTTCTGTACTGGTCCATTGATCTATATTTCTATTTTTGTGTCAGTACCATACTGTTTTGATCACTATAACTTTGAAATATAGCCTGATATTAAGGATCCTTATTCCTCCAACTCCATTCTTCTTTCTCAAGATTGATTTGGCTATTCAGAGTTTTTTTGTGTGTGTGTCTCCATACAAATTTTAAGATTTTTTGTTCTAGCTCTGTAAAAAGTGTCATTGGTAATTTTTTATTTTTATTTATTTATTTATTTATTTTGTGGTACACAGGCTTCTCAGTGTTGTGGCCTCTCCCATTGTGGAGCACAGGCTCCAGACGCACAGGCTCAGCGGCCATGGCTCATGGGCCTAGCCACTCCATGGCATGTGGGATCTTCCCGGACCGGGGCATGAACCCGTGTCCTCTGCATTGGCAGGTGGACTCTCAACCACTGCGCCACCAGGGAAGCCCCCGTTGGAAGATTTTTAATCACAGTTCCAATTTCCCTACTTGTGACTGGTCGTTCATATTTTCTATTTCTTCCTGGTTCAGTCTTGGGAAATTTTACCTTTCTAGGAATTTGTCCATTTCTTCCAGGTTGTCCATTTTTTGGCATACAGTTGCTTGTATTAGTCTCTTATGATCCTTTGTATTTCTGAAATGTCTGTTGTAACTTCTTCTTTTTCATTTCTAATTTTATTTGTTTGAGTCCTCTCCCTTTTTTTCTTGATGAGTCTGGCTAACAGTTTATCAATTGTGTTTATCTTCTCAAAGAACCAGCTTTTAGTTTCATTGATCTTTGCTATTGTTTTCTTCATCTCTATTTCATCTATTTCTGCTCTTATCTTCATGATTCCTTTCCTTCTACTAATTTTAGGTTTTGTTTGTTCTTCTTCTTCTAGTTGCTGTATGTGTAAGGTTAGGTTGTTCATTTGTGATTTTTCTTGTTTCCTGAGGTAAGATTATATTGCTATAAACTTCTCTCATAGAACCGCTTTTGCTGCATCCCATAAGTTTTGGATAATTGTGCTTTCATTGTAATTTGTCTCTAGGTATTTTTTGTTTTCCTCTTTGATTTCTTCAATGATCCATTGTTTGTTTAGTAGCATATTGCTTTGCCTCCATGTGTTTGTGATTTTTACAATTTTTTCTTGTAGTTTACTTTTAATCTCATAGGGTTGTGGTCAGAAAAGATGCTTGATATGATTTCAATTTTATTAAATTTACTGATGCTTGCTTTGTTTCCCAGCATGTGGTCAATCCTAGAGAATATTCCATGTGCACATGAGAAGAACATGTATTCTTCTGCTTTTGGATAGAATGCTCTATAAATATCAGTTAAGTCCATCTTTTCTAAAGTGTTATTTAAGGCCTGTGTTTCCTTATTGATTTTCTGTCTGGATGACCTGTGTATGATGAAAGTGAGATGTTTAATTCCCTCACTATTTTTGTGTTACTATCCACTTCTCCCTTTATGGCTGGTAATATTTTCCTTATATATTGAGGTGCTCCGATGTTGGGTGTATACATATTTACAATTGTTGTATCTTATTCCTTTATTGATCTCTTAACTATTTGTGGGGAAACTGGACAGCTATATGCAAAACAAAAAAAATGAAATTGGAACATTCTTTAACACCATACACAAAAATAAACTCAAAATGGATTAAAGACATAAATGTGAGACTGGACATTATACAATTCTTATAGGAAAACATAGGCACAACACTGTGACATAAATCATAGCAATATCTTTTTGAACCATCTCCCAGAATAATGGAAATAAAAACAAACATAAACTAATGGAACCTAATTACACTAAAAGCTTTGCACAGGAAAGGAGACCAGAAACAAAATGAAAAGACACCCTAAGAATAGGAGAAAATATTTGCAAATGATGTGACTGACAAGGGATTAGTCTCCAAAATTTACAAACAGCTTTTGTGGCTTAATATTTTCAAAACAAACGACCCAATTAAAAAATGCACAGAAGTCCTAAATAGACATTTCTCCAACAAAAACATACAGATGGCCAAGATGCATATTAAAAGATGTTCAACTTCACTTATTATTAGAGAAATTCAAATCAAAACTACAATGAAATATCATCTCACACCAGTCATAGTGGCTATCATAAAAGAATACAGAAACCATAAATCCTGGAGAGGGTGTAGAGAGAAGGGAACCCTCCTATGCTCTGGGGGTAATGTAAATTGGTGCAACCACTATGGAGAACAATATGGATGTTTCTTAAGAACTAAAAATAGAGCTACCATATGATCCTGCAATTCCACTCCTGGACATGTATACAGAGAAAAACATGGTTTGAAAATATATATGCACCCCAACATTCATTGAAGCATTGTTTACAAGACATGGATGAAGCCCAAATATCCATCAACAGATCAATGGATAAAAAAGATTTTGTACTTATATACAATGGAATATTACTCAACTATTAAAAAGAACGAAATAATGTCATTTGCAGCAACATGGATGAAACTAGAGGTTGTCATACTGAGTGAAGTAAGTCAGACAGAGAAATAGAAATATTATATAATATCCCTTATATGCAGAATCAAAAAGAAAAAAATGATACAAATGAATTTATTTACAAAACAGTAATAGACTCACAGACTTAGGGAATTAACTTATGGTTACTGGGGGAAAGGGTCAGGGAGAAGGAAAGTTCAGGAGTTTGGGATTGACATGTACACATTGCTGTATGTAAAATGAATAACCAACAAAGACTTAGTGTATAGCACATGAAACTCTGCTCAATAGTATGTAACAACTTAAATGGGAAAATAATTTGAAAAATAATAGATACATGTATATGTATAACTAAATCACTTGCTGTACACCTGAAACTAACACAATATGGTTAATCAACTGTACTCCAATATAAAATAAAATGTTAAAAAATGTAATACACCAGATTTATTAAAGGACTACCTTAAAAATATGCTGTTTTGGAATTTGTGCATAAGAGTGGGAATAGTGACAAAAAGGGCTACACCTTGAGTGTGCTGTGCCCCAGGACCCCTTCATTATATACACACTTTGATTAAACAATGCATTACAAAAATTCATGGGTCATTTGAGGTGTAGTGATTTATTGATAAAGAGTTAGTAAAATGGATAAAAAAGAGGCAAGCATTCATTTTTTACTGTATTATTAGCAGGCACATTTGCAGAATCTTTGCAGTATCCAAGCACCATCTTTTCCTGTCTAGTCCAGAAACCATATCTATTTTTTGTTTATTTTGTTTTGTTTCACTTTATGGCCAATGACACAGTTTCGGGCTAATTTCAGTTCTCCCATTATAAGAAAGGTATCATTACTGTTATTGCTCACAATAATATAGCTCTTGGGAATCTGTTTATGTTGAAATAATATAGATCTTCTTGCCTCTTTTGTTCCTAATATCTTTTATTTAATGCTGTTTACATACTCAGGATGCTTCATCATCTATCCTGTCACTAGTGACCACTGACTTCAGATGACTTCCTTAAGATTGTTACTTTGCTTTGATTATGATGCTCACAAGTGCAATTTTACCCAAATTATGCAGGAAAATGTGAAGAAGAATTCATTTTCCAGTCATGTTAAATTACCATTTGGAATTTCATAGCACAGACAAAAAACTGTATCCATTATTGAACTCTTTAAGCAATGGTCACTGCATTCATAGAGTGACCTGTTTCAATTTTGCAACATCTCTACTTATGTGAGGGACCTGAAGGTAGAGTGAGATAAGTGGTCCCATTTGTTCAAGAAATGCCTTTTCCTCTAATCATCATGGAATAAGAACAACTCTGGAGATAACACTGATTTCATCAGTGTCAGACACCAGAAGGTAACAGTCAGAAAATCTTTTGTTGTAGAGTAATGGTTTGAAAAATCCCTTGAATGAGATAGACATGGCCACTCCTGGAAGACTGCTAGACCCTGGGTGGAAAGTCAGCAGTGGATGTGGAGTGGTAGCCTGGTTTTAACACAGGAAGCCATATGGGCTAAAGACATTGTCCCCACTCCTGCTGCTCTTGGGTGCTATAGACCCAGGCAGCACCATGGTGAGAACCAACACATAAGTCCACACATGTAGCCTAAGCCCAAGGGGCAGCTGTGGACCAGCCCAATAATAGCTCTCAAATCATCCTATGTGCATTGTGAGGGAAACACTCAAAATCGACACATAGTAGCGGGATCTCACACAACCCCAAAAACCCCAAAAACATTGCAGTGGCTGATAAGTGTAATCTGATCAGTGGTCTGTCCTTGTGGGGTTAGTGTAGACATTGTTTTTTGGCCTTTCATTTCTGTTTTTGTATTTGTCTCTGGTTACAAAACTGGTATCTGCACAATATAAAAATGTTGATAAATTCTAAACAATGTAACAAAAATAAGACAATGATAGTAGCATATTTCAGTGTTAATGTGTATAGTGGGCTTTGAAAAACTAGAGAGATAATGTTGGATTATAAATCAAAGAACAAAATATTTATATGTGAATCCAAACCAATTTAAACTTAATAAATTAATCACTGATCTTCCTTACAGAACTATTCCAAATAACACCTTTAGACACACCCATCTCTAGGCAGTGTGGCTTAACTCCTTCCACCTTGAGTATGAGCTGTGCTTAGTCACTCAGTTTAAATGAATAGAGTATGAAAATAGAAAAATGGTAATTTTACAGTGGAGAAACTTGGCAAACACTGACTCAGCCAATTAATATCATACATGGAAATTCAGGTTGTTATCATGTATCCCCCCTATATGATATGATGAGAAGGGCATTTCACCTCCGTGGTGTTATTTCAAAAAATCTATAAATCCAGATGAACCCAAATTGGGAAACATTCTAAAAAAGACCTAATGAGTATTCTTCAAATTTTTCAAAAACTTGGGAAAAAAAAAAAAAGAAAACACTGAGAAACCCTCGGAGATACAAGAAGACTAAGGAAACATAGTGACCAAACGTGATTATCCTACATTAGAACCTGGAACAGAAAAATGGCATTACTGGGAAAACTGGTGAAATTTAAATCAAGTTTGTAGTTCAGTTAATAGTATTGTAACACTGTTAACTTCTTCACAATGTCAGTATTAGGGGAAGCTTGTTGTGAAGGGTTCGCAGAAACTCTCTACGCTATCTTGGCAAACTTTCTGTAAATTTGAAATTATTTCACACTAAAAAGCTTTAAAAAATACTAGTACATTCCTGGCCAGTTTATTTTTCCTGCAAACGCTCTTTCAAACAAAGAAATGTTTATAATTTCTATGTGATTTAATATCTATTTTACAACTTACAGTTTCATCACATGTGTTTCAAAGTCATTAAGAGTTCATAGAAACCTTTAACAGGAGCAATTATTTTATGAATAATTTACTTAACTATTTGAATATCATTGAACATATAGATTTTAGTAATTTTTATTATTACAAATAATTTTTTGATTAAAATATTGTGCAGAAATCTTTATGTTCTATTTGGTTTATTTATTTAGAAAGTTATTTCAGTAAGTGAGAATGAAAAACCAAAAAGAATATGAACTAAAAAAAAGAAGTTTCTGATATATATTATCAACTTCCTTTGCAGAAAGTTTAGTGACTCATTTTAAAAGAAGTAAGTGATATCTGAAAGACACTAGAATTTCATGAACAAAATTATATCAAGAACAAACTAAATGAGACAGTTAAACCTTAAGAAGAAAGAGAGAGAAGTTGTATTCTCATAGTAGGAAGTAAAATCTTCCAGCCCCAGCAGATATTACACACATTTGGATAAAGATCAAAGGAAGCAAGAATGTTAAAAAAAATAAATAAAAAATGGGGAAAATATACTTATTTTTCTAAATCTACTTGTGTGTGTATGTGTGTGTGTGTGTGTGTGTGTGTGTGTGTGTGTGTGTGTGTGTGTGCAAAGGGATTTACCAACAACCACTCATCCAGTTTCAAGTATACTGAAAACAGAAGGACTAGCATCTGATCCTGGTTCTACCAATTATGAGTTGTAATTCAGGTTGAGTCGTATCTGTCTCAGCCTCAGTTTCCTCACATAAAAGGAGGCAATATTAAAGTAGATATTTTTTTGAAAATCATTCCTTTACATTTCTCTACTAGTAATCAGCAGGGATTTATTCATGCTTCTTAGTTTGTAGAGAAATATTTGATTACCTCCCCCTGTCTAATGGAGGGTAGGTATATGAGATTTCTAATAACTATTTTTCTCATCTGTTTCCCTTTTGAATATGGAGTTTGAGATGCTACATGTCCTGCAGACTTCTGGTTAATATAAGGGATTGTGGTCATCCACAATCTTTCCTGAATATGTTCACCTGCTGTCCACTCATGTACTCCAACAGTGGATTCTCTACTGGATTGACTACCCATTCCCTAGCTTATCAATCATTATGCTTTGTTGTGATTACTTTATGAGGGCATGGGTCAAGCAATTTTTTTTGAGAGCATGGGACAAGCTGATTTTGGTCATTGTGCTAAGATCTAAGGATATCTCTAATTAAACTCTACATACTTTAAATTAAACATCTTGTTGGCTCTTAAAATTTAGAAAAATAAAAGCTCAGTTCTCTTATGGTGGACATGAAGTAACATTATTACTTACTATTTGACTTCTATGGACTATTGTCACCATGTAAATGTGTCCTTTTTTTCTCTGCATATCCAACCCCAATCTTCTTGTCAATGCCCTGTCCAAATCTTTCTCTTGCCTTGAGTTTTCTTTAATTATTTTTTCTTACCTCTTCCCCAAATTCACACAAATCTTGACTTCCTTTAATGTTTAATGGTTTTTAAAGTAAAACTTAACTAGATATTTACTACATGCTGGTTTGTGTGTGTATGGATAGAGGGATGGTTATTTAACAGAGCATAGCTTCCTTAGCTTTGAAGCCTTGGAGTTGAATCTCAGCTTTAACATTTACTAGCTATGGGACTTTGGGCAAGTTACAGAACCTCACAGAGTTGCATTACTCCTTCTGTAAAACAGGGGAAATAATTCCTTTGCAGGCTTCTTGTGTGGCTTAAGTAGGATATTCATCATGTAAAATGTCTTGCTCTAAGTGCTCAGTTTTATTTCTAACTTTCTCTCTCATGGTTGTTGTTTATTTTCTTATAAAATAAAGTTTTGGCTTAACAAGGAATACTAGCAACATTGAAAGCATTTTGGAAAATTAAATGTCACAAATTTAGCATACATCAAACACCTGGTCCAGAGAAAGTCAGGGACGAGTTTTTAAAATACTGCTAAATAAAGTTTGTCATGTTAAATCAGGTTTGCTCTCTTGTCTTGATTATTTGCTTTAGTAAATCTTTCCCCATTCTTATATAACATATTTTAGTTAGTTAGTTTGTGGTTAATATTTAAAATTCATCTCAATGCCTTCAGTTCTGTTAGTAACTAAACTTGTTGTGGATAAGTCATCATTAAATGGCCTAGGAGATTTGTAGAATGTAGAGTGCTCTGTATGTATTAGCTGAGGTCTGAATTGCTGATCTTACAAGAAATGTGGCATGTGTAAAGTCTAATTGTATTCTTGCTTTGATAGCTTCCAATTCTGAGTAATTAAACATTGCTCATATAGTGTTCTAATGTTAATTACATTCCCATTTGCCAGAGGCTACATGTTCCCCCAAATGCCCAAAGACAGTATCTGGGAAAAACCAAATAAGTTAGAGGCAAGTAGTAGATATCTACATTTATCTACTTTAAGCAATTAATTTTGATGTTACTCATAAGAGTTCATCAATCTTGAAGTTTGACTCTTGAAGGGCTAGAATCTCCAAGTGGTCAAGAATGTGATAACCATGGTTTCATCAGAACACTCTGTTCTTTCTAATTTCAGTTGTGATGTTTATGTATTACATTGTTGAAGAACAAATTTCCTTGCTTACAGAAGCAGAGGGTGCCATTTTGAAACTGTGTAACAATGGCAAATGGCTAAATCTCCTATGTTACCTGGCCAGAAAGTTTAGTCATTAAATCTTTTACTCCCTCAGTCACAAAAGGCAGTCCCCCTTTTTGAGAGATTAGAAAACCACAAAAGATTCTGCTCTAGGAAATTACTGTATTTTCTTATGTTTGAGACAGATAGTTGAGGTTGCTGATAAAGCCGTGTGTTCCTTAGCTTTATCTTACGCTCTTATCAAATTTGGTGTTGTTGCCTGTTCTTTATATAAAAAAGAAACATTAATAGAAAAACAATATTATTGGGGAAAATTGTGGAAAAAATGACAGTTAAGGAGATATCTTTTATAAGAAAATATTCTTAGAAAATATCCCCCCATAGGAGCTCCAAGATGGCAGAAGAGTAAGATGCAGAGATCACCTTCCTCCCCACAATTATGTCAGAAATACAATTACATGTGGAACAACTCCTACAGAACACCTACTGAACGCTGGCAGAAGACCTCAGACCTCCCAAAAGGCAAGAAACTCCCCATGTACCTGGGTAGGGTAAAAGAAAAAACAGAGATGGCACCTGCACCAGTGGGAGGGAGCTGTGAAGGAGGAAAGGTTTCCACACACTAGGAAGGCCCTTCACCACCTGAGACTGTGGGTGGTGGAGTGGGGAGCTTTGGAGCCACAGAAGAGAGTGCAGCAACAGGGGTGTGGAGGGCAAAGTGGAGAGATTCCCACACAGAGGATCGGTGCTGACCAGCACTCATCAGCCTGAGAGGCTTGTCTGCTCACCCACTGGGACAAGTGGGGGCTGGGAGCTGAGGCTTGGGTTTCAGTCAGATCCCAGGGAGAAGACTGGGGTTGGCTGTGTGAACACAACCTGAAGGGGGCTAGTGCACCACAGCTAGCCAGGAGGGAGTCCAGGAAAATATCTGGAGATGCCAAAGAGACAAGAGACTATTTCTTGCCTCTTTGTTTCCTTGTGCGTGAGGAGAGAGGATTAAACATGCTGCTTAAATGGGTTCCAGGGATGGGCACAAGACGCGGCTATCAGTGTGGATCCCAGAGATGGGCATGAGACACTAAGACTGCTGCTGCAGCCACCAAGAAGCCTGTGTGCAAGCACAGGTCACTCTCGACACCTTCCCTCCAGGGAGCCTGTGCAGCCTTCCACTGTCCCGTGATCCAGGAAAAACTTCCCTGGGAGAATGCAAGGCGTGCTTCAGGCTGGGGCAAAGTCTCCCTGGCCTCTGCCGCCATAGGCTAGCCCCACAACTGTACCCCTCACTCCCTCCATTCTAAGTGAGGCAGAGCCCCCAAAGCAGCTGTTTCTTTAACCCTGTCTTGTCTGAGTGAAGAACAGACACCCTCAGGTGACCTACACACAGAGGCAGGTCCAAATCCTGAACAGCAGGAGCCGTGTGAACAAAGAAGAGAAAGGGAAATCTTACGCAGCAGCCTCAGGAGTAGCAGTTGAAATCACCGCAATCAACTTGATGTACCCTGTATCTGTGGAATACCTGAAAAGAAAATGAATCATTGCAAATTGAGGAGGTGGACTTTGGGAGAAACGATATATATATATATATATTTTTTTTCCTTTTTCTCTTTTTGTGAGTGTGTATGTGTATGCTTCTGTGTGTGATTTTGTCTGTATAGTTTTGTTTTTACCATTTGTCCTAGGGTTCGGTCTGTCCATTTTTTTTTCTTTACTTAAAAAAAATACTTTTTTCTTAATAATACATTTTATTTTAATAACTTTATTTTATTTTACTTTATTTTATTTTATCTTCTTCTTTATTTCTTCCTTTTTTTCCTCCCTTTTACTCTGAGCCGTGTGGAGGACAGGCTCTTCGTGCTCCTGCCAGGCATCAGGGCTGTGTCACTGAGGTGGGAGAGCCAAGTTCAGGACTCTGGTCCACAAGAGACCTCCCAGCTCCATGTAATATCAAATGGTGAAAAATATCCCAGAGATCTCAATCTCAATGCCAAGACCCATCTCCACTCAACGACCAGCAAGCTACAGTGCAGGACACCCTATGCCAAACAACTAACAAGACAGGAACACAACCCCATCTAGGAGCAGAGAGGATGAATAAAATCATAATAAGGCCACAGAAACCCCAAAACACACCACCACATGTGGACCTGCCCACCAGAGAGAAAAGATCCAGCCTCATCCACCAGAACACAGGAAATAGTCCCCTCCACCAGGAAGTCTACACAACTCACCGGACCAGCCACTGGGGACAGACACCAAAAACAATGGAGACTATGAACCTGAAGGCTGTGAAAAGGAGACCCCAAACACAGTAAGTTAAGCAAAATGAGAAGACCGAGAAACACACAGTGGATGAAGCAGCAAGGCAAAAATCAAGCAGACCTAACAAATGAAGAGGAAATATGCTGTCTACCTGAAAAAGAACTCAGAATAATGATAGTAAACAGGATCCAAATTCTGGAAATAGAATGGAGAAAATATAAGAAACATTTAAAAAGGAGTTAAAAGAACTAAACAGCAAAGAAACAGACATGAACAACACAATAAATGAAATTAAAAATTCTCTAGAAGGGATTGATAGCAGAATAACTGAGGCAGAAGAACGGATAAGTGACCTGGAAGATAAAATAGTGGAAATAACTACTGTGGAGCAGAATAAAGAAAAAAGAATGAAGAGAATTGAGGACAGTCTCAGAGACCTCTGGAACAACATTAAACACACCAACATTTGAATTATAGGGATCCCAGAAGAAGAAGAGAAAAAGAAAGGGTCTGAGAAAATATTTGAAGAGATTATGGTTGAAAACTTCCATAATATGGGAAACGATACAGTTAATCAAGTCCTGGAAGCACAGACAGTCCCATACAGCATAAATCCAAGGAGAAACATGCCAGGACACATATTAATCAAACTATCAAAAATTAAATTCAAAGAAAAATATTAAAGACAACAAGTGAAAAACAACAAGTAACACATAAGGGAATCCCCATAAAGTTAACAGCTGAACTTTCAGCAGAAACTCTGCAAGCCAGAAGGGAGTGTAAGGACATATTTGAACT
Organism: Stenella coeruleoalba; assembly: GCF_951394435.1. Lineage (NCBI taxonomy): Eukaryota > Metazoa > Chordata > Mammalia > Artiodactyla > Delphinidae > Stenella > Stenella coeruleoalba. The sequence goes on along the minus strand of NC_137165.1, from coordinate 26,227,998 downwards.
GATGAAAGAGAAAAAAAACTATAAACAAGATTACTCTAACCAGCAAGGATCTCATTCAGATTTGGTGGAGAAATTAAAACATTTATAGACAAGCAAAGGTTAAGAGAATCAACACTACCAAACCAGCTTTACAACAAATGCTAAAGGAACTTCTCTAGGCAGGAAACACAAGAGAAGAAAAAGACCTACAGTAATAAACCCAGAACAATTAAGAAAATGGTAATAGGAACATACATATCAATGATTACCTTAAATGTAAATGGATTCAATGCTCCAACCAAAGACATAGATTGGCTGAATGGATACAAAAACATGACCCATATATATGCTGCCTACAAGAGACAGACTTCAGACCGAGGGACACATACAGACTGAAAGTGAGGGGATGGAAAAAGATATTCCATGCAAACGGAAATAGAAAGAAAGCTGGAGTAGCAATTCTTATATCAGAAAAAATAGACTTTAAAACAAAGACTATTACAGGAGACAAAGAAGGACACTATATAATGATCAAGGGATCAATCCAAGAAGAAGATATAGCAATTGTAAATATGTATGCACCCAACATAGGAGCACCTCAATACATAAGGCAAATACTAACAGCAATAAAAGGGGAAATTGGCAGTAACACAATCATACTAGGGGACTTTAACACCCCACTTTCACCAATGGACAAATCATCCAAAATGAAAATAAATAAGGAAACACAAGCTTTAAATTATACATTAAACATTATGGGCTTAATTGATATTTAGAGGACATTCCATCCAAAAACAAAAAATTACACATCCTTCTCCAGTTCTCATGGAACATTCTCCAGGATAGCTTATACCTTAGGTCACAAATCAAGCCTTGGTAAATTTAAGAAAATTGAAATCATATGAAGTATCTTTTCCAACCACAACACTATGAGATTAGATATCAATTACAGGAAAAAATCTGTAAGAAATATGAACACATGGAGACTAAAAAATACGTAACTAAATAACCAAGAGATCACCGAGGAAATCAAAGAGGAAATCAAAAAATACCTAGAAACAAATGACAATGAAAACTCAATGACACAAAACCTATGGGCTGCAGCAAAAGCAGTTCTAAGAGAGAAGTTTATAGCTATACAAGCCTACCTTAAGAAACAAGAAACCTCTCAAATAAACAACCTAACATTACACCTAAGGCAATTAGAGAAAGAAGAACAAAACAACCCCAAAGTTAGAAAAAAGAATGAAATCATAAAGATCAGATCAGAAATAAATGAAAAAGAAATGAAGGAAATGATAGCAAAGATCAATAAAACTAAAACTGGTTCTTTGAAAAGATAAACAAAATTGATAAACTATTAGCCAGATTTATCAAGAAGAAAAGGGAGAAGACTCAAATCAATGGAATTAGAAATGAAAAAGGAGAAGTAGCAACTGACACTGCAGAAATACAGAAGATCATGAGAGATTACTACAAGCAACTACATGCCAGTAAAATGGACTACCTGGAAGAAATGGACAAATTCTTAGAAATGCACAATGTTCTGAGACTGAACCAGGAAGAAATAGAAAATATGGACAGACCAATCACAAGCATTGCAATAGAAACTGTGATTAAAAATATTCCAACAAACAAAACTCCAGGACCAGATGGCTTCACAGGTGAATTCTATCAAACATTTAGGGGAGAGATAATACCTATCCTTCTGAAACTCTCCCAAAATATAGCAGAGAGAGAAGCACTCCCAAAATCATTCTACGAGGCCAACATCACTCTGACACCAAAACCAGACAAAGATGTCACAAAGAAAGAAAACTACAGGCCAATATCACTGATGGATATAGATGCAAAACTCCTCAACAAAATACTAGCAAACAGAATCCAACAGCACATTAAAAGGATCATACACTATGATCAAGTGGGCTGTATCCCAGGAATGCAAGGATTCTTCAATATACGCAAATCAATCGACGTGATACAGCATATTAACAAATTGAATGAGAAAAAACATATAATCCTCTCAATAGATACAGAGAAAGCTTTTGACAAAATTCAACACCCATTTATGATAAAAACCTTCCAGAAAGTAGGCATAGAGGGAACTTTCCACAACATAATAAAGGCCATATATGAGAAACCCACAGACAACATCGTCCTCAATGGTGAAAAACAGAAACCATTTCCACTAAGATCAGGAACAAGACAAGGTTGCCCACTCTCACCACTATTATTCAACATAGTTTTGATAGGTTTAGCAACAGCAATCCAAGAAGAAAAAAAAAAATAAAAGGAATCCAAATCGGAAAAGAAGGAGTAAAACTGTCACTGTTTGAGGATGACATGATACTATACATAGAGAATCCTAAAGATGCTACCAGAAAACTACTAGAGCTAATCAATGAATTTGGTAAAGTAGCAGGATACAAAATTAATACACAGAAATCTCTTGAATTCCTATACACTAATGAAGGAAAATCTGAAAGTGAAATTAAGAAAACACTCCCATTTACCATTGCAACAAAAAAATAAAATGTCTAAGAATAAACCTACCTAAGGTGACAAAAGACCTGTATGCAGAAAATTATAAGACACTGATGAAAGAAATTAAAGATGATAAAAATAGATGGAGAAATTTATCATGTTCTTAGATTGGAAGAATCAATATTGTACAAAAGACTCTACTACCAAAAGCAGTCTACAGATTCAGTGCAATCCCTAACAGACTACCACTGGCATTTTTCACAGAACTCGAACAAAAAATTTCACAATTTGTATAGGAAACACAAAAGACCCCGAATAGCCAGAGCAATTTTGTTAAAGAAAAAACTTAGCTGGAGGAATCAGTTTCCCTGACTTCAGATTGTACTACAAGGTTACAGTAATCAAGACAGTATGGTCCTGCCACAAAAACAGAAATATAGATCAATGGAAGAGGATAGAAATCCCAGAGGTAAACCCACACACATATTGTCACCTTATCTTTGATAAAGGAGGCAAGAATATACAGTGCAGAGAAGACAGCCTCTTCAATAAGTGGTGCTGGGAAAATTGGACAGCTACATGTAAAATAATGAAATTGGAACACTCCCTAACACCATACACAAAAATAAGCTCAAAATAGATTAAAGACCTAAATATAACGTCAGACAGCATCAAACTCTTAGAGGAAAACATAGACAGAACACTCTATTACATAAATTATGACAAGATCATTTTTGACCCACGTCCTAGAGAAATGGAAATAAAAACAAACAAATGGAACCTAATGAAACTTAAAAGATTTTGCACAGCAAAGGAAACCATAAACAAGACGAAAAGACAACCCTCAGTATTGGAGAAAATATTTGCAAATGAAATAACTGACAAAGGATTAATCTCCAAACATACAAGCAACTCATGCAGCTCAATATCAGAAAAACAAACAACCCAATCCAAAAATGGGCAGAAGACCTAAATAGACGTTTCTCCAAAGAAGATATGCATTGCCAACAAACACATGAAAGAATGCTCAACATCATTAATCATTAGAGAAATGCAAATCAAAACTACAATGAGATATCATCTCATACCGGTCAGAATGGCCATCATCAAAAAATCTACAAACAAATTAATTCTGGAGAGGTTGTGGAGAAAAGGGAACCCTTTGCACTGTTGGTGGGAATGTAAATTGATACAGCCACTATGGAGAACATTATGGACGTTCCTTAAAAAACTAAAAATAGAATTACCATAAGACCCTGCAATCCCACTATTGGGCATATACCCTGATAAAACCATAATTCAAAAAGATTCTTGTATCAAAATGTTCATTGCAGCTCTTTTTAAAATAGCCAGGACATGGACACAACTTAAGTGTCCATCAACAGGTGAATGGATAAAGAAGATATGGCACATATATACAATGGAATATTACTCAGCTATAAAAAGAATGAAACTGAGTTATTTGTAGTGAGGTGGATGGACCTAGAGACTGTCATACAGTGTGAAGTAAGTCAGAAAGAGAAAAACAAATACTGTATGCTAACACATATATGTGGAATCAAAAAAGAAAAAAAAAAAGATCAGAAGAACCTAGGGGCAAGATGGGAATAAAGATGCAGACCTACTAGAGAATGGACTTGAGGAAATGGGGAGGGTGAAAGGTAAGCTGGGACAAAGTGAGACAGTGGCATGGATATATATACACTACCAAACATGAAATAGATAGCTAGTCGGAAGCAGCTGCATAGCACAGTGAGATCAGCTCGGTGCTTTGTGACCACCTAGAGGGGTGAGATAGGGAAGGTTGGAGGGAGGGAGATGGAAGAGGGAAGAGATATGGGGACATATGTATATGTATAACTGATTCACTTTGTTACAGGGCAGAAACTACCACACCATTGTAAAGCAATTATACTCCAATAAAGATGTTAAAGGAAAAAAAAAAAGAAAGAAAATATCCCCCCAAAATGAGCAAAGAATGGAAATAGACAATTGACCAAAAAGAAAGTGAAATGAATAGCATACAAATAAGATAGTCAAATTCAGTATTGTTCATGGACTTACCAATTAAAATTCCAATCAGATATTACTTTTATCCACCACTGTGGCAATTAAAAAAAAAAAAGAATAAGAACTATTGCTGGCAGAGATGTGAAGAAAAGTACACTCGCATGAGTTTCTTTCAGAAATATAAATATTAAACCATTTTTACCGAAGTATGAAGCAAAACTTACTAAATTTAAAAATAAATGTAACTTCAGTAATCCCTCTTCTGGAAATCTGTTTTAAAGATATAAATGCTGTAGTTGAATACTTTAGAATATGCATGTTTATTAAAGTGTCCATAGTGGGCATAAGCACCCATGAATAAATGACTAGATTGGTTGAATAAATGAATAGATTGGTTGAATAAACTCTGCACACCCATAATATTGAATATTATGTAGCCATTAAAAAAATAGTTATATCAGTTGACATGGATAAATTTCCTTTAGTTATTATTGAATAAGCAACACAAAAACAAATGTTTTAAATTAAATTTTAAAATAAATATGCATGTTACACAGAAAATTATGTATTTCCAGTTTCATACACAAGTTTAAATATTTGTAAAATGTACAACTTTCAACCATAATTGTATATGGTTAAATGAGCTGGGAACAAAATTTGGAAAAATACAAAAATGGACACCAGGTTTTCAAAGTTGGTTACCTGTGGGATGAGATGGGGGAATAGGTGGAAGTGGGTGGAGAAGAGGAAAAGTGGGAAGTGCAAAGTAATTAAAGAAAAAACACTGCAGTAAGATAAAATAGAATGTGTAATATGATACTCTATATAAATAATGCATATGAGTACATATATGTTTATAAAAATTAGAAAAAAAGTTAATGTCTATCAACATGAGATGTATATATTGTCAGGGTAATAAAAATATGTTGTTCAAAATTAAAGACAGTGGTTGCCTATTGTAAGTAGTATGGCTCTGGGTGGGAATAAGAGGTAGGAGATGCAATTGAAGAAGGGTGCCTAAGGTTTCCAAAGCTATTAACACTTGTTATAACATTGTTAATTTTTATATCTTATGTATACATGCTTATATTGGCTTATATATATGAAATGTAGCATAATATTAAAATGCAATTTTACATGCAATGTGTAAAATTACTTAGCAAGTAGCTAAGTAATGTGGGAGGCACGATTTTTTTTTAATTAAAACAAGCAAACAAAAACCTAAAACTTCCTAAAACACACATATAGTTTCAGAAGCTACATGTATCTCAGGTTTCAATTTAATATAGATTCATGAACACAGAAAAGTTGTGGAAGGAACTGTGAAAGAAAACTCAAAATGGAGTTTCTAAAGAGAGCTCTCTAAAATGGAGCTTGGAGACCAATGAAGAAGTGAGACTTAGCACATCTCAGCCCAGAGGGAATTTGAATTTTTGACCACTTATTGTCTTAATGCAGGGATCCAGAACATCTTCACAATATTCCAGATATTCAAATAATTATCACACCCTTACTGTAAATAACTGATGAGATATTTATTTCTTGCATAAGAGCCAATCATAATACTCTAAAGACAACTTTAACAACCTTGTAGCATTCCCCTTTATAAAGCCCTGGCACTTTTTCTTCCCTAGAACACTCTTTCAGTTTTATCCAGATCTTTGTCTCCCAAATTGCAATTCCCAAGACCCCAAATAAAGCTCCCTGCTCTTTGCAGCCTCCATTGACAGAATTTAGCAAGGATTTTAACAGTGAATGGAGTTTGGGGATGAAGTGGAGTGGGATTCAATGATGGGAAATAAATGTTGTTATTGTTTTGCCTTTGTTTACCTTTCTACTGTAGTATCTCCTTGTGTAAAAAAACATTTCTCATACTATTGTTGCAATTTTGAAAGAAGAAAGAACCTTTGAGAGAGAACATTACCAAAAATACCTATGTAATTGGAAAAATGAGATTGATACACACTTAGCTAAAAATCTTTTTCACCCTTTAAATTCAGCTCAAAAGTTCCCTCTTTCCAAACAGTCTTTTTGTATTTTTTCTCTTTTATCCCACATCAGTATAGACTCTCCCTTATCGCACATTGCATTTGACTGTGAAAATCAATGTAATTACTGGAATTATAACAGTTTATTTGTCTGTTTCCTTTACTAGAGTTGGGATTCCAATGTTTTCAATCTCATTATTTCTGGTTTCTAGCATGGTCTTAGAGTCCTTACAAGAATACAATGCATTACTGAGGGATCTCCTATCACTTCACTATTTTATTTTAATGAGGTACCAAAATAAATAATATAGACAATAACTTTTATAAAAAAGCTAAAAGCATGAATAATCTCAAATCCAGGAGTAATATCTACCAAAATGTACCATTGTGAACAAGGAAATATGAACTAGGTGCTTTGTTCCGAGATAGTACTTTAATATTTATGGGAAGAAAGGCATCTTAGAAAAATAATTTAATACATATGTGTGTTTTCAAAAGCTATGGCCAAGGTATGGTGGGTTGTATCATTGTTTCAACTATTTGCTGTGCACCTTGTGAGAAGAATATACATCTCCATTTCATTGACATTACACTTGCGTTCACATACATTGCTGGTGGGCATGTTAATTGGTACAAGCATTTTGGAAGATTGTTTGGCAGTATTTACTAAAGCTCAACATGTGTGTCATTGGGAATAGTCAATAAGCTATCTATAATAAGAATAGAGAGGAACCAAGATGGTACAGTAGAAGGATGTGCTCTCACTCCCTCTTGCAAGAACACAAGAATGACAACTAGCTGCTGGACAATCATCGAAAGGAAGACACTGGAACTCACCAAAAAAGACACCCCACATCCAAAGACAAAGGAGAAGCCACAATGAGATGGTAGGAGGGGAGCAATCACAGTAAAATCAAATCCCATAACTATTGGGTGGGTGACTCACAGACTGGAGAACACTTATACCACAGAAGTCCACTCACTGGAGTGAAGGTTCTGAGCCCCACATCAGATTTACAACCTGGGAGTCTGGCACAGGAGGAGGAATTCCTAGAGAATCAGACTTTGAAGGCTAGTGGGATTTGATGGCAGGACTTCAACAGGACTGGAGGAAACAGAGACTCCACTCTTGGAGGGCACACACAAAGTAGTCTGCACGTTGGGACCCAGAGGAAGGAGCAGTGACCCCAGGGGAGACTGAACCAGACCTACCTGCTAATGTTGCAGGGTCTCCTGCAGAGATGGGCAGTGGCTGTGGCTTACGGAGTGGACAAGGATACAGACAGCAGAAGTTCTGGAAAGCACTGCTTGGCCTGAGGCCTCCCAGAGTCTGCCATTAGCCCCACCAAAGAGCCCAGGAAAGCTCCAGCATTGAGTTGCTTCAGCCAAACAACCAACGGGGAGGGAACCCAGCCCCACCCATCAGCAGTCAAGCAAATTAAAGTTTTACTGAGCTCTGCCCACCAGAGCAACAGTCAGCTCTACCCACCACCAGTCCCTCCCATCAGGAAACTTGCACAAGCCAATTAGACAGCCTCATCCACCAGAGGGCAGACAGCAGAAGCAAGAAGAACTACATTCCTGCAGCCTGTGGGACAAAAAACATTCACAGAAAGATAGACAAGATGAAAAGGCAGAGAGCTATGTACCAGATGAAGGAACAAGACAAAACCCCAGAAAAACAAATAAATGAAGTGGAGATAGGCAACCTTCCAGAAAAAGAATTCAAAATAATGATGGTGAAGATGATCTAGAACCTTGGAAAAAGAATGGAGGCAAAGATAGAGAAAATGCAAGAAATGTTTAACAAAGACCTAGAAGAATTAAAGAACAAACAAACAGAGATGAACAATACAATAACTGAAATGAAAACTACACCAGAAGGAGTCAATAGCAGAATAACTGAGGCAGAAGGATGGATAAGTGACCTGGAAGACAGAATGGTGGAATTCACTGCTGCAGAACAGAAAAAATAAAAAAGAATGAAAAGAAATGAAGACAGCCTAAGAGACCTCAGGGACAACATTAAATGCAACAACATTCGCATTATAGATGTCACAGAAGGAGGAGAGAGAGAGAAAGGACTGAGAAAATATTTGAAGAGATTATAGTTGAAAACTGCCCTAACATGGGAAAGGAAAGAGCCACCTAAGTCCGGGAAGCACAGAGAGTCCCATACAGGATAAACCCAAAGAGAAACATGCCGAGACAAATAGTAATCAAATTGGGAAAAATTAAAGACAAAGAAAATTAATGAAAGCAGCAAGGGAAAAATGACAAATAACATACAAGGGAACTCCCATAAGGTTCACAGCTGATTTATCAGCAGAAACACTACAAGCCAGAAGGGAGTGGCATGATATACTTAAAGTGATAAAAGGGAGGAACCTACAACCAAGATTACTTTACCCAGCAAGGGTCTCATTCAAATTTGATGGAGAAATGAAAAGCTTTCCAGACAAGCAAAACCTAAGAGAATTCAGCACCACCAAACCAGCTCTACAACAAATGCTAAAGGAACTTCTCTAAGTGGGAAACACAAGAGAAGAAAAGAACCTATAAAAACAAAACCAAAATAATTAAGAAAATGGTCATAAGAACATACATATTGATAAATACCTTAAATGTGAATGGATTAAGTGCTCCAACCAAAAGACACAGTCTTGCTGAATGGATATAAAAGCAAGATGCATCTATATGCTGTGTATAAGAGACCCACTTCAGACCTAGGGACACACACAGACTGAAAGTGAAGGGATGGAAAAAGATAATCCAGGCAAGTGGAAATCAAAAGAAAGCTGGAGTAACAATACTAATATCAGATAAAATAGACTTTAAAATAAAGACTGTTACAAGAGACAAAGAAGGACAGTATATAATGTTCATGGGATCAATCCAAGAAGAAGATAAAAAATTATAAATATATATGCATACAACATAGGAGCACCTCAATACATAAGGCAACTGCTAACAGCTATAAAAGAGGAAATCGACAACAATACAATAATAGTGGGGGACCTTCACATCTCACTTACACCAATGGGCAGATCATCCAAAATGAAAATAAATAAGGAAACAGAAGCTTTAAATGACACAATAGACCAGATAAATTTAATTGATATTTATAGGACAATCCATCCCAAAAGAGCAGATTACACTTTCTTCTCAAGTGCGCACTGTACATTCTCCAGGAAAGATCACATCTTGGGTCACAAATCAAGCCACAGTAAATTTAAGAAAATTGAAATCATATCAAGCATCTTTTCTGACCATAACACTATGAGATTAGAAATGAATTACGGGGAAAAAAACGTAAAATACACAAACACATGGAGGCTAAACAATACATTACTAAATAACCAAGAGATCACTGGAGAAATCAAAAAGGAAATCAAAAAATACCTAGAGACAAATGACAATGAAAAAACGATGACTCAAAACCTATGCGATGCAGCAAAAGCAATTCTAAGACAGAAGTTTATAGCTATACAAGCCTACCTCAAGAATCAAGAAAAATCTCAAATAAAGAATCAAACCTTATACCTAAAGGAACTAGAGAAAGAAGAACAAAGAAAACCTAAAGTTAGCAGAAGGAAAGAAATCATAAAGATCATATCAGAAATAAATGAAAAATAAATGAAGGAAACAATAGCAAAAATCAACAAAACTAAAAGCTGGTTGTTTGAGAAGATAAACAAAATTGATAAACCATTAGCTAGACTCATTGTGAAAAAAAGGCGGAAGTCTCAAATCAGTAGAATTAGAAATGAAAAAGGAGAAGTAACGACTGACACTGCAGAAATACAAAGGATCATGAGTGATTACTACAAGCAACTAAATGCCAATAAAATGGGCAACCTGGAAGAAATGGACAAATTATTAGAAAAGCACAACCTTCTGAGACTGAATCAGGAAGAAATAGAAAATATGTGCAGACCAATCAAAAGTAATGAAATTGAAACTGTGATTAAAAATCTTCCAACAAACAAAAGTCCAGCACCAGATGGCTTCACAGGTGAATTCTATCAAACATTAGGGAAGCGCTAACACCCATCCTTCTCAAACTCTCCCAAAAAATTGCAGAGGAAGGAACACTCCCAATCTCATTCTATGAGGCCACCATCACCCTTATACGAAAACCAGACAAAGATACTACAAAAAAAGAAAATTACAGACCAATATCACTGATGAATATAGATGCAAAAATCCTCAACAAAATACTAGCAAACAGATTCTAACAACACATTAAAAGGATCATACACCACAATCAAGTGGAATTTATCCCACGGATGCAGAATTCTTCAATATACGCAAATCAATCAATGTGATACACCATATTAACAAATTGAAGAATAAAAACCATATGATCGGACTTCCCTGTTGGCGTAGTCATTGGGAGTCCGTCTGCCGATGCAGGGGACATGGGTTCATGTCCCGGTCTGGGAGGATCCCATGTGCCATGGAGTGGCTGGGCCCGTGAGCCATGGCCACTGAGCCTGCATGTCTGGAGCCTGTGCTCTGCAACGGGAGAGGCCACAACAGTGTGAGGCCCGTGTACTGTAAAATCAAAAACAAAAAAACAAAACAAAACAAAAACAAAAAAAACGTGTGATAATCTCAATAGATACAGAAAACGCTTTTGACAAAATTCTACACCCATTTATGATAAAAACTCTTCAGAAAGTGTGCATAAAGGAAACCTCCCTTGACATAATAAAGGCCACATATGACAAACCCACAGCAAACATCATTCTCAATGGGGAAAAACTGAAAGCATTTCCTCTAAGATCAGGAAGAAGACAAGGATGTCCATTCTCAGCACTATTATTCAACATAGTTTTGGAAGTCCTAGACATGGCAATCTGAGAAGAAAAAGAAATAAAAGGAATACAAATTGGAAAGGAAGAAGTAAAACTGTCACTGTTTGCAGATGACACGATACTCTACATATAGAATCTTAAAGATGCCAGCAGAAAACTACTAGAGCTAATCAATGAATTTGATAAAGTTTCAGGATACAAGATTAATGCACAGAAATCTCTTGCATTCCTATATATTAATGATGAAAAATATGAAACAGAAATTAAAGAAACACTCCCATTTACCATTGCAACAAAAAGAATAAAATTCCTAGGAATAAACCTACCTAGGGAGACAAAAGACCTGTGTGCAAAAAACTATAAGACACTGATGAAAAAAAGTAAAGGTGATACCAACGGATGGAGAGATAAACCATGTTCTGGGTTGGAAGAATCAATATTGTGAAAATGACTATACTACCCAAAGCAATCTTCCAATTCAAGGCAATACCTATCAAATTACCAATGCATATTTTACAGAACTAGAACAAAATGTCTTAAAATTTGTATGGACACACAAAAGACCCCAAATAGCCAAAGCAGTCTTGAGGGAAAGAAACGGAGCAGGAGGAATCAGACTCCCTGACTTCAGACTATACTACAAAGCTACAGTAATCAAGACAATATGGTACTGGCACAAAAACAGAAACATAGACCAATGGAACAAGATAGAAAGCCCAGAGATAAACCCACACACCTATGGTCAACTAATCTATGACAAACGAGACAAGGATATACAATGGAGAAAAAACAGTCTCTTCAATAAGTGGTGCTGGGAAAACTAGACAGCTACATTTAAAAGAATGAAATTAGAACACTCCATAACACCATATACAAAAATAAACTTAAAATGGATTTGAGACCTAAATGTAAGACTGGACACTATAAAGCTCTTAGAGGAAGACTTAGGAAGAACTTTGACGTAAATTTACTCTTTGACGTAAATCACAGTAAGATATTTTTTGATCCACTTCCTAGAGTAATGGAAATATAAACAAATGGGACCTAATGAAACTTAAAATCTTTTGCACAGAAGCAGAAACCATAAACAAGACAAAAAGACAACCCTCAGAATGGGAGAATATATTTGCAAATGCATCAACTGACAAAGGATTAATCTCCAAAATATATAAACAGCTCATGCAGCTCAATATTAAAAAAACAGACAACCCAGTCCAAAAATGGGCAGAAGACCTAAATAGACATTTCTCCAAAGTAGACATACAGATGGCCAAGAAGCACAGGAAAAGCTGCTCCACATTGCTAATTATTAGAGAAATGCAAATCAAAACTACAATGAGGTATCACCTCACACCAGTTAGAAAGGGCATCATCAGAAAATCTACAAACAACAAATGCTGGAGTGGGAGTAGAGAAAAGGGAACTCTCTTGCACTGTTGGTGGGAATATAATTTGATACAGCCACTATGGAGAACAGTATGGAGGTTCCTCAAAAACTAAAAATAGGTCTTCCCTTGTGGTGCAGTGGTTGAGAGTCCGCCTGCTGATGCAGGGAACATGGGTTTGTTCCCCGGTCCAGGAAGAGCCCACATGCCATGAAGCAGCTGGGCCCGTGAGCCATGGCTGCTGAGCCTGCACGTCCGGAGCCTGTGCTCCACAACAGGAGAGCCCATAACAGTGAGAGGCCTGTGTACCACACACACACAAAAAAAACTAAAAATAGAATTACCATATGATCCAGCAGTCCCACTACTGGGCATATACTCAGAGAAAACCACAATTCAAAAAGACGCATGCACCCCAATGTTCATTACAGCACTATTTACAATAGCCAGGTCATGGAAACAACGTAAATGCCCATCAACAGACGAATGGATAAAGAAGTTGTGGTACATATGTACAATGGAATATTACTCAGCCATAAAAAGGAACGAAATTGGGTCATTTGCAGAGATGTGGATGGGCCTAGCGACTGTCCTGCAGAGTGAAGTAAGTCAGAAAGAGAAAAACAGTTATCGTATATTAACACATATATGTGGATCCTAGGAAAAAATGGTACAGATGAACCAGTTTGCTGGGCAGAAATTGAGATCCAGATGTAGAGAACAAATGTATGGACACCAAGGGGGGAAAGCGGCAGGGGGTTGGGGGTGGTGGTGTGATGAATTGGGCGATTGGGATTGACGTATATGCACTGATGTGTATAAAATTGATGACTAATAAGGACCTGCTGTATAAAAAATAAATTAAATTAAATTTTTTAAAAAAGAAAAGAATAGAAAAGAATTTTATTTCAGCCAAACTGATGACTATAGCCTGGGGGTCACAAATTCAAGCAGTTGAATTGTGTTCTGTTAGACTACAAAATGAGGGAGGCTTATAAAGGCAAAACCCACAAAACTACAGAAGTTGTTTGTTAAAAATTATAATTGGAGCTGGTAAGAAGTAAGTGTTCTTGTTAAGCAAGGATTGTTTGGGGTCCAAAATTATTGCCTAGTTATAAGGGGAGAACTTGAGACCATAAAGTTGCAGCTGGCAGATTCTAGCAAATATTGTTTTTGAGAATGGCTTGTGGTACCCTTGAGTCTGATTCAGTTCAGAAAATTCAGGTTTTCAGTGACATAGGAACTTGTCTGAAATCACATCCACAATGGCCACCCAGCTCCATTCTGGATGCCTGAACCACAGTTACTCCATTTTGATTTTTAAAATTCATTATTTTCTTTAATGATTAAAGCAGATGTTCAATGTATGTTTGATAGGCTGCAAACAGGCTGTTTTAGTTAGCATAAAGTTTAAGTTAAATTATGCATAAGCCAGAATGGCTTCCCCATACCTGAATATGTGTAAATTTCTTCTATCTTACACATATGTTATGACTTAGAATTTTTATTACTAAGAATATTGTCAACAGAAATAGTCATGTATAAAAATAATTACAGCAGGATTATTAAAAATAGCCCAAACTGAAAACAATCTAAATTTCCTTCAATATTAGTTGAATAAATAAATGTAGCAACATTATGCAATGGAATACCTACATATATCTGAATGAATGAAGTACATAAGGATCTGATGATATAGATGAATATAACAAACATAATATTGAGTGAAAGTAGCTAGTCACAAAAGAGTTCATATAGAATTGTTTCATCTTTAAATCTATAAAGGTCAGAAGCAGCCAGAATTAACCTATTGTGATATAAATCAAAATAATTGCTACATTTGTAGAGGTAATGATTGGGAAGGGTCATGGACAGGATTTTGGGGATATTAGGATGTTGTTTTTAAATGTAGAAGAAAATACTTTGGGGACGTGTATATATTTGGAATTGTTATAATAGCCCTGACTGAAACATTATAAATAAATCAGTAGATTTACTATTTTCTAGACCATTCAATTAACTCTATTCCACTCACATGTAACATCCCTAAATGTGACCAGTAATCAATGTAATACATCTGGAAGATAAAAAGTCAGAGTGGTGAATCAGTCTTAAAAGCTAAAATACATTATTAGTATTAGAAAAAACATGAAAATTAAAAAAAAAAAACACCCTGCTGAACATTATAGTGAGTTATATATGGAGAGAATATATGAATGTGCATCATAACATACATACATTGACTATATCAAATATACTTCTCAGACATGTAAATATTTTATTTAAAACAAAAATTTCAGCAAAATTTTATGTGCTTACCACATGACAGATATTTTTCTAAATTTTTATTATCTCATTCAGTTCAGGGTACAATTATTATCTTGATGTATCAGACAAGGAAACTGAGGCAAAGACAAGTTAACTAACTTGTTAAAGATCACAGAGCTAGAAAATATTGGAACTCAGAATTTAATTCAGATAGTCTCAGATTCTGTACTAGGTTACTTCCAAATAGAAGAAATGATTTTTAAAAGTTAAAAAAAAACCTCTTGTTTTCCTCCATATGTAAATAAACATGAATATACAAAACTGTTTTACTTAAACATTTCTATAATGCAACACTTCAAAAGGTTTCTGAGTACAGTTGTGATTTATGTTAACTAAAAAAAAACCTCTGTCACTTTTGTAAGTTGTATAAACGGCAGAGAGTTTTTGAATTGGAAATGATCCTAAGAATTCCTTTTGTACAAACATTCATTCAAATAAGATTTTATTCTATGACCTCCCTTACATTATTAGTTCCTATTCAAAATTCCAGTGTAAGAAACTGGACCTAGGTCCCACTCCCTCTCCCCCGACCTGCCACATTCAATGTCTTCTTTTTATTCCAATCATTTCTGGAAATTACCACATATTTTATAAAAAGTTTACTGGAAAAACAAATGCTTTTTTAGATATGTTTATGAGCACTTTAGCTTATCTCTCCTACTTCTATGTATGTATTTGTCCTTACCCTATAAATGTGGTACACACCAGTCTTTAAAGCACAGAAAAGAGGTAAAAGCAATCCTCTGACAATAATCCATGAGTCAGGTTATCTATTCACTTACCTTTGATACTTGCTCTTCTCTCTTCTGCTTGTTGAGCCACTAATTTGCTGCCTCAGTTCCTAATATCTGCCTCATGCTTCGTCTGGAAAGAGGGTTGAACACTAGAACTCCAATCCATCAGATCTTGAGTTAATTACACTATGCTTATGCTGTTTCTAGACTACATTTCCCAGGTTGTATATTATAAAGTGTATATTGTAGTTTTCATATGCTTCACCATGAAGATCAGGCTTTTGTGAAAGCTCTGCTCTTCCAGTGACGTTCAAATTCAGAGCAGCTGAGAAGGGGCTTTGATGCAGAGCCCGACCTGTGCAGTGCAGTGGGGTGACTGCTTCCCTACCTCACAGACATAAATGGCATTATGAGGAGTCCTGTTACACTGCTCCCTCACTAAGTGTGCTGTCAGTGTAATCTCCACATTTCATTTGTTTATTTACCTCATTCTATTACCTGCTTTTAAGCCAGACCTACCCCAGCCTCCTCTTAGACAGTTGATTATTTGCTAAGAACCATGAGAAAATATTTTATAATAAATTCTTTCAAATCTTTTCTTGAGTTACACTAGATGATAAATATTGAGATTTCTGATTGTCATTATATATCTTAGGTATTCCTCACACCTACACAACATCTGTGAATTTGATAAGCTTTCCTTCTGTGTTCCTGCATGTCACTGATAATCAAGTTATCTGATTATTAAAACTCACTCACTGAGCATGATTGCTCAGCCTACTGATTGGTAATGTCACTTTTTTTTCTATTGTTAAACAAGAGACAGCAGATCCAAAATGGAATCATTTGTGCTAAACCCACATCACCAAATCAAGACAATACCTAACATAACTACTGTTTCAACCTCTTCCAGGAATGGAATCTTAAACATTCAATCTGAAATTACCTGTTCAGAACTAGTGAGGTAATCTGCCTGATAGACCCCTGTTGTCCCCCAAAGGAAGGTGACTTGCCACAAACAACCCACTCTTTGCTAGTAGTTTTCATCCCACCCAGTTCTGCCTATGAAAGTCTTTAATTTTGTAAAACGCTTTGGAGATCCTTTCTATTTGCTAGATGAGATACTGCCCAATTCATGTATTGTTAATACAGCCAATAAGATCTTTAAAATTTACTCAGTTAAGTTTTGGGGTTTTTTTAACACCATTTATTGTCAGTATACATTTCTTGAAAGCCAATTATGTATCAGAGATTGTGTTATTTGCTAGGAACATAAAGAAACAGAAGTCCCACATCCCCAAGAAATTCACAGATGGATGGGATATAAATAAATGACGGAAATATTATGATATACTAAAGAGTAACAAAGAGTATCAAGGAGACATTACCAGAGAGCAGAGATTGGTCATGTTTTTTCTGTTTCCAGCAGCATAGTGCCTGACACAGAGAAAGTACTAAATGCATATTTTATAAATGAACATCTACTGTTCTTAATGACAAATGATAAACAATGATAAAACAATGTCATGTGACTAGGGAATTTTCTTCTTCAGTATCAACTTTAAATCCCTCATATATTTTGAGCAATGACATGCAAACATTCCTACAAGCTCTGGTGAGGAATGTAGCAACCCTTTGCCAAAAACTGCGCTAAAATATCATAAACTATGAGCCAGTAAACCAAATTCAGTTTTTCAACACCATCTGTGTGCTCAGGATATCTACATTCGATTTCCTCCTGTCTTTTCCAAACCACAACGTTTAATTGGAAAAAGACATAAAATACCACTTGTGCTCTGAGACCTTTACATTTATATCTCAAATTTCAAAATGATAAAGGATACATCCCAACAAGTTCTTTTACTTGTTTTCCCCTAGAATTATTTCTTCACACTTTGTATTAGTCAAGACTTTTAAGTACAAACAACATAAATCAACTTTGGCTGATTTAATAATAAAATGAATCTATTAAAAGGTTAGTGGGTACATTACCAAATTGAGAGGAAAGCTTCAGAACTAAGTTTGAAAACGGACAGAGCAATAAAGGCCTGTCAGAACCACAGTCAAAATCATGCCACAAAAGCAGTAGAGTGATGGCAGAGTTACCATCCCTATCAAGTGGTAGATAATAATTCTTGCATCAACCACTTCCACTGGACAATTGACTCTGTTGTCATGTTCAGTCACTGCTGCCCCTCCAAGCTCAATATGTTGCTGCTTCCATCTACCACCAAAATCCCTACTAGGATAGACACTCTTGATTGTCCAAACATGGGTCAAATGCCTATATCCTAGTGGCAAGGGGCTGAAATAATACAGGCTTTTCCAGTCACAAAAGCTTATAAGTAGAAGGAGTCTTCAAACATGCAGAGGGATTCAGCTGCTGGATGTTCCAAGGTGGAGGAAGCAGAAGAAAAATGTCTACCACCCATTTATAGTAAGTAAAATACATAATAGAGAAAGAAAGATATAATTCTTGGCAAGTAATCCCAGAACAAAACATGAAACAGAACATTCCAGAACAAAAGCGTAATCCCTGGTTAACCTAGGTATCAATATAACCTATACTATATATAACTCTTGCTACAAAGGGCATTCCTAAAAGTATTAAAAGTATTTTCATACACTAAATACATTTCCATAAACCTCATAATCCTTACAGATTTTCCATAGAAAATCTATGGGAAGAGATAAATATTTATGTTACAAGTAACTATTCCATTTTCACTGTAGAAAATAGAGAAAGCACACTTTTGCTAGTGGGGAAGAAAATGTTGCACCCAAACAACCATGGATACCAGTCAATGGCTTTCCTTCTAGATACATATGTCCATGTATGTATTGTGCCTCTATATTCATAATACAATGTGTGTGTGCATCTGTGTTTAGGTATATGGCTTATATCATTATGCAATATATGCTTTAATCCTGATTTTCTAAATTAGCAATTTATTAACTGAGACAACATTTTCAATGTTAAATTTCTGTATTACTTCTACAGATTATTTCTCTTTTTTTGTTCTTCTCTGTCATTTTTAAAAAAATATCTACTCTTGAAATATTTTAATTTGCCTCTGCCTCCTCAAGAAAACAAAATTCTTTCCATATTTTCATCTTGTATGATTTTTGCATACAGACACTGAACATTTTTATTTTCTTGAAAGGTATTAGTAAAAATCAGGTAAGGAGACCAATTGACATTTTCACATAATTGGTGAGATCCTCAGGCAGGAAGACAAATATAATACAACCCCTGCAGGTTGCTGAAACATTTCCCTCAGTGTTCATATCTCCAGGATATCAGGATGGACTTTCCACCTTCTTGTTAAGCAGCAGCAGACCATTCCTATCACTGCTGCAGGGAGGAAGCTGGGTTTTGACACCTCAAACCCTTTTGAGTTTCCAGTAGGCAGGTCACTCTGGAAAATGTTACTTTTTCTTCCCCAATCCACTCTTCTCTCACTAGTGTCTGTTAATAAGGGCCAGTTAATTTCCCTATATAAAAAGAGAATAAGTGGGTTAAAGAACAATGGTTTATACTCTAATAGGATGAGATTCTTGAGATGGAGTGGACAGAGCAGAATGAGAACAATTGTCAGTGTTAGGCAGATCTAAGCTTTAATCTCAGTGCTTTTACACCACAGTTGTGTTGCAGTCAATAAGCACTCAAATTAGCTGAACCTCCTTTTTCTCATCCACAAAATGGGAATAATACTACGTACCTCATTGTGTTGTTGCATGTGCCCTGTGACCTCATATCACTAATTCCTATGCTGTAGTAATTAATCCAAACTATGTTAACATATACTGAATACATAGAAACACATCCTTCGATATTTCTAAAATTCTCTTACCTGTTGCTCAGTTTTTAGCTTATCATACTTACTGTGGGTTTTCCTAGATAGCTAAATTTTAAAATAAGGAAAATAGTAATTATTTCATCTTTGCTCTGTGTTAAGGATTCATGGAATATCCTGAATTGAATTGTATATGAACTAACACCCTCTCACCAAAATTTGCCTATGCAATAATCTTTCAAAATGTTATCTGTATCTATCCACATATAGGACACTGAGGATTTGGATTTTTCAATTTTTTAGCTTAAGCAGTATATTGTTTCATAACCACTGTAACTTACAATAGCTATTGCTTGTATAATAATTTAAGTTTGAAATTATTTTACATGGCCTCTTTTGATCATCAAAATATTCCACATATATATATTTGGAAGATGGTTTTATTACTATTATCTTCTTAAACATCATCATCCACATTTTATAAATAAATAGACTAAAACTCTATCATTTAAAAGACTTATTTAAGATCACACAGAAGAGACTGAGCCCAAAAGTGTGTGCCTGCTGATACCAGTAGGTATGCTTTTCTCATGAGACTACATGCCTCCAAAGGGAAGAATGTGATTAAAGTAATATTAATCTTCTATGTTTGTGTTTTCCTTTTACTTTTGGAAAAATCACTATAGATAGAGATAGATGGATAGATAATAAATAAACGACAGACACTTATGTGTATGTGCTTGTGTGATGTATTCATGATTTTTTGTTCATTGTTTAAAATAACTTTAAAAAAATAACATGAATCTGCATACCATGAGTGCTCATCTATTATCTTCATTCACCTCATTTATTTTTAGAATCTACTGTTTTAAAATAACTCAAACAAAGCCAACAGGAGTCATTATTTGTTTTAGCAAACAATTTTTACGTTACTACTCTGTACTAAACTCTGTGCTAGGAACTTGAAATTTAAAGATAAATAAAATGAGATCCCTGACTCTGAGAACTCACAGTCTTGTGAACTACTGTAAGTCTGATTATATTCTTGTCTAATACAATACTACATGTACTTCTTAAGTCAGGAGAGTGAATTTGGCCTGTGGCAGTTGGTTAAGTCTTCATTGTAAGTATGACACTAGAGCTAAATCTGGATAAGTAGGCACACCTTGGGGAACAGGTCCATATGTTTTAACAGATTCTCAGAAGGGTCCATAAACTAAAGGAATTTTAAGAAGTGCTTATTTTAAAATGAAGAGAAATGGTAGGACTGAGCTTAATTAAATAGAACAAGACTAGACAATTACTGGTTTATATCCCCCATGACAAAGTCTAGACTTTATACTGGAAGCAGTGAGAAGTAGTCAGTGAGTTTTTAAGCAAAAATATATGATTGAGTATGTGTTTTAGAAATCTCACTTCTGTTAGTAATATGTTTGAAATAATCCATATTTTAAGTTTGTATATATTTGGGTCATACTAATTTAGTTATCCCCCTTTCACCCAACAACATTTTTGTCTATAGATGAGTTTCTATGTCATGGCACTGCACATCCACAACTAGATACTTGTCAATATGTAATGTTTGAATCATTACATTAATTTCAGATCACTGATTGATTACATTTTGTTTCTCTGCTTTGCAGAACTGAAAAGAACACAGACTTGAAAGGTTGAATCATTTCGTAGGAAAGTCTTCTTGGTCTCATTTAATCCCAGTAAGATATCTCTGATTAATGTGCTTCTACCAACAGAGTTTTTCTTGTTTCCCTAAGTTTGGTTAATGAGAAATTACCTACTTCCTTTTTTGTTAGTTCCATTTAGATGTATTCATTTAACACAATCACATATGTAAAAGTAAACTCAATTAAAATGTTTTCACCAAAGTTAATATTAAGAACATAAAATATTTCCAGGGGAAATGAACTAACATTTATTAAGTACTTACTATATGTATGGAATATTAAGTGTATTATGTTATCTAAAGAGAAAAGCAGAAGCAATAGATAGGGTCTTTAGGATAACAACCAATGTATAAATTTAGAAAGTTTGTATTGACACATAAGTCATAATCCTTGTATTCCCCCTTCACATTATAAAAAGTGTGAAATCTGGTTCAGAAGAATAAAATATATTTAAAAATATGTCTTTTTACTTTTCATTTGATACCTACAGATGTTAAGTCAAGAGGATGAGAATAATATCAGAATCTACCTCTGAACCACAGCAAGTATAATACTGAATAAACTGGAAGCCCTCGAATTCCACACTTCCCCTGGAACACTTCTCAGTGGGTCACATGTACTCCTGATAGTAATTGACATAGTCATTCCTAGTTTAGTTCACCATCTTTGGACCTCTGTATGGTTTTCCTCATGTCATGCCCAAAGCTCAGGACTGACCCTGATACATGCATGATTTTACTCCTGGCTTAAAAATACTCTGAAATCATCATCATTCTTGACATGGTCAGTGTAATGGTACATCCACTTTAATTACTCTGGTATTCCTCTTACTGATTTAGAAGAGGGTCAAAATTACAAATGCCACACCTCTTTTGGCAGTCTTCTAAGAGAGAAGTCTTTTCCTCTTAATTTCTTGTGGTACAATAATATTTATTTCTTTAATGGGGCTTGCTATTTAATTTTCTCAGAACTTCTTTCCTTCTGGTGTCACCAGAATGAAAATCAAATACTTCAGCAACAAATGTACTAGTGTATTTGGACTGAGTCAAAGTATGTCTGATCCCTACTAAAATAGAACTGTCTCCAAAAGTGTCACCCAGGGAAGCAACATGAGGGTCCCTAACCCATGCCTAAACTGTCTCTATAAAACACAAGTACACCTGCCTTAGGCAAAGAAGCATGGAAGCACCCCCCAATCCCCATGCCTTTCTAATAAAAACCTCCCTCTGGGCAAACTTGCAGAAAACCAAAACTGACTGTAACTTCTAACTTGTCTACAGAACAGGAATAAGTGGGCTAAACCACAAGAAACTGGTATAAACTGGCTGAACATCAAAATTGGGACAAATGTCGCTCTACACTTTATTATCATCTCATTTTAATGTTAAAATTACCATCTGACAGCATCATGTTGGTTTCACCTGCTTTTGACCTAAAGCCCAAAGGACCATAAGAAGGCAGAAAGGAGGCATGGACCTCATTCTAGGAAATCACCACCTGTTCCCACACATCAGAATGAGAGAAGACTCCTATCCCCTATAACCTCCTTCACCCTTTTTCTATACAGAAAATTTGCCCCACTTGAAATCAGGGAGAAGGTGCTTTCAGAGCATGAGCTCCCCTTCTCCATTTTTTGGTCAATGAATAAATTTTCTGTCTGCTGCTACAAAAATAATTTCACTTTACTGTTGCAGTAAATACCCCGGTAGGGAAAGAACCAAAGGAGGGATCAGTAACAAAAAGGAGAGTAGGATGTTAATTCCCTATTCCTTATCGGTCCCCCAAACCCCACCTGCAATTCAGGAAACTTATAACCAGGATTTCAGTTCTAATGTTTGTTTTTTAAATTTTATTATTTATTTTTAAAAATGAAAGTCACAATACCTGAATACAAAATAGGAACTGATTTTCAAAATTTTAGGTAAACACTAAATTGAAACAAAGGCATGTTACAATTAGAGTTTATGTCTTTTTCATTAGTAATTATAGTAGCTGCAATTTAGTGATATCTACTTTATGATATACAACTGGACTGGGCATTTTACATTAACTCTCTTTTTTAAATCTTTTGAATCTTGTTGGTTTGAGCAAAGGGTTCACTTAGGGAACATTAAAAGTATTACGTATTATGTGGGCTCTAGGTATTTAAAAGTTGTTTGTTTGATATGCTTTGACTCACAAAATACCTCAGCCATCCATCAGCTCATTTGTTGGTTTAACAGATATTTACTGATTACCTCTTATTGCCTATGTACAAGGGATAGAAAAATAAAAATGCATGTTTAACAAAACATCATACGTTAAACCTGAAAATTGATTTTAAATATTATATTGGAGGGTGAATAGAGTTCATTAGTACTGTTACAAAGTACAAATTTATCCATAAATTTCAGCTTTCTCCATTGATTCAAAAGCAAATCTTTTCAGGGATGCACAATGCAGATGTATAGTATAGTGATATACCTACTAAATATTTTTCTTGGTAGTTAAGTTTGGGAACTTTGTGTGGTGAACATGGAATGACTGTGTCTTTGTATGTTATGAGGTTTTTTTTTTCTTTTGTTTTTCAAATACAGTGAGCCATGTCAGTATTACTCCTTTTTCTCTATACACCACACCCCCAGATGTTTAGATCATCTGGCAATTTTATCTGGACAGTTTTCTACACTTATGTATGAATATATTTTTAAAATCACTGAAGAATATCTATTGGTGAACATAAGAGTAACTAGCATAGTGTTCTTATTATATGGTAGAAACTCATATATAGTTCACTGACTGCTTCTCATGATCCAGTGAGCTAGTCAGTAGAGGGAGAGGGAATAATTCTGTTATAATGAAGAAGATTGAGTACAGGTAGGTTAAATAATTCCTGTGGTCATTGTGGTAAAACCTGGCGGAGTCAGAATTCAAATCCAGGGTACTGTGATTTGAAAATCCATCCTTTCTCTAATATATCATGTTAGTTGTTAATGGACACTAAGCAGTAACACAAAATGCCCTCAATAAACTAAAATAGGGAAAAACATCCTTATGTAATTCTCATACCATTTTAACATCAAATATAACCACCTTAGAATTTGTTATGTATTAAATAGTCTTGCAAACATACATTATCTTTGACCTGGCAATTATCCTGGTAAAAAATAATAATTAAATATAACCATAAATATTTATCCACAGCAATCTCAGAGTTGTTCCTAATGCTCTCCTCAGGCAGTTTTTTCACCTCTGGAATTTAGCACTTTTATACTCCCCATTGCAGCACCTCAACATTCTTGCCCTTTTTAAGTGGATCTTTATGTTCACCTATATAGTGCCTTTTCCTTGACTTTTTGTGGGGGCTTGATCTCATCAATTAGTGCACCCGAGAGCAACTCAACCAAGAAGAAGTGTGTATTAGAAGTGACATTGGAAAAGTTCCTGTGACTAAAATATAACCTGATGCTACTTTTCCGCCTAAAACTTTTCACCGTATTCCAATCAATCAAGTGTGGATCAATATTCTTGCTTATTATTTTGAGTTGCCTCTCTCTTTTTGCCCTATGAAATACCATCTGTCTCTTGCTCTTTGAACTCCAGCTATACTGCACTGTCAGTTCTAAAAATGCACTGATGCTCCCTCTTCCCTTAGGATAATTGCAAATGCCATTCTCTTCTGCCTTAGGAAAGCTTTGTCATTCCCCTTTATCTTGTCAATGCTTACTCATTCTTCAGTTTCTGACTCAATAGTTAATTCCTTCTAGAGGAATCTCTCCTAAACCTCAGAATAGGGTCACCAGATTTAGCAAATAAAATACAGATGCTCAGTCAAATTTGAATTTCAAAGAAACAACTATTTCAAATAAACAAATATTTCAGGTTTTTTTAGTATATGTCCCAAATATTGCAGGAGATGTCCTGTATTTGAGGCTGTATCTCAGATTAGAATAGATCTTCCCCTTAAATACTCTCTTAGCACATTCATCAATTTTATGGCAATTAGCACAATTTATAGTCATATATTTACCTAATTATTGTGTAATTCTCCTCATTTGCAAGCTCAATATGGAAAGGACTATATCTGTTTTGACAACCACTCTATCCCTAGTGTTATCAGAATGCTGGAAAACTAGAAGAGCTCAATAAATCTTCTAAGAACAAATGAAAAAAGTGATAAAATAAAAATACACATTTAAAGGTGAAATTTCAAGCCAATAATGAAATTATTTTCATGGTGTTAGAGAGTACATTTTAATACCTTTAGTTACATTTATGCATTTATATTTATTATATTGAATATTTATTGAGCATTTATTCAATTTCAGATACTAATTACTTTGCATTGCACTAAGTACTTTGCAAACATTATTTCTTTCAATTCTCATGACAGCTCTATGATGTTAGTACATTAGCCCTGCTTTACACATTAGAACACTAAGAATTAGAGAAAACAGTCATTTTCTGTAGTCACAAAGGTGCTATGCAGAAACTTTATTCTTTAATACATATACAAATACTACCCAACCAAGCAAGAATGTGTGTTAGTGTGTGTGCACGTGCACACACATGCACCTACATATGAGCACATATGTCTCCATGGAATGAAAGTTTTGTTTTGATTGCTTTAGAATTTTAAGGAAGATATCCAAAGCACTTGTTGCCAATAATTGTAGTCATAATCTACAAAGAGTATTTCATGCATGCCTACATACATAGATATATGTGTGTACATATATACACACCCTGGAATATCTTCAGCAGCAAAGGATAACTTTGTAAACTCACTATGTACCAATGAAGTTATGATTCTTGATTATATATAATAAAAAGCCTTTTGAAACTGAAAAGTCTTTGGGTTTCACATACTTCCCTTTTCTCTCAATTTAAGTAGAGCCTGTGACTTCTCATAAAACTTTTCTTGGTACAAGATTACTTAAGTTTACCAATGACTCAAAATTATATTAGTTGTTTTTTTTCCTGCTATGTACCTTGGCTGGAAAAAAATATTCTAAATTATATATATTTGTACTTTGGCTATTAAAATGAAGAGTTAACTCCAATTGCCTAGTGAGGGAGATCTAGAAGTGGCTGTGAGAGCTTACTATATATACTTTACAGTTTGTTTCCTGTCAGTTCAAGTTACATGAAGCAACAGGCATTTCTTAAGATGAATCATTAGCAATAGATTTGCAGTTCCTGAGACATGAAACTTAGTCAAGTTTATGATCTGGAAATAAGGCATCCCATGATATGAAAGCTCACAAATCCCCTCTTGGGCTATACTATATCTTGTCATTGATGTTGAATGTTATTTTCCAAAGTGTGCATATGGCATTTATTTAAAGCAGTAATGAATAATAGATTCAGAGTTCATCTGTGGAGAAAACATCATTTTTTTTCTATGAGCATTTAGTGCATCCTCATACTAAAAGTATTTAAACATGTTATTTTATTAAGATGATCTCTTGCCAAATGAGAATAATTTTAGTTTAGTTTGAATATATCTTATGTCATCATTAATTTATTATGATGGAGGCACTAAAAAATAAGAGATCACAAACCTCTTACTGAGTTGACAGAACTGAGCTAGCTAAAACTATATCTGTAATAAAAGGAGAACATTTTGCAGGGTTTCACAGAGAAAAGCAATTCACAGAGTGTTCTGTGCTATGTGCACTTCCTGTATTCAGGTGCCTTTTTGTTTTCATTATGTGTGACAATGTGTTATGGATGCTTATGAGTGAGCACTTTATGAGATGCAGAATTAAATATGTCTAATAAATATGAATTCTGCTGTCTCAAGGCCCATATAAAAATGATCATTATTTATGTGAGCATCCACACAAGAAAAAAATATTACAGCCTGTTATAGAGATGTTTCATTCTCAGAAGGGCCAAATGCACAAAAGTAAGTATTATTCTACTCTCTCTCCTTTTTTTCCATCTCTGAAGGTATAGAGAAAACCTTTGACTTTGAAATGCATCTGAAAAAAAAGAATGGTTTGAATATCTTTTGAACTTCCCTCAAGGAGAGAAATCCTACAATTTTGGAAGAAAAATGAATGTAAACATCTTACTCTAGGAAGCAATAGTTTGGTTAAAAATAGTTGCCTGGTACCATTTATTTTGCAATGGTTTGTCTCCACAGCAAGCTAGAAACCTGACCCTTCCAGAGGAAATGAGCCCTTAAAACTCTCATCAGCTGTGAATCAGGTTACAAGGGCAAAAATATTATTAAATACCAGGAAAGAGCTTTGGTTAACATTAGCATTTCAACACACCAATATTCCCCAATTTGTCTGGGAAAGATCGTTAGGTTCAGTGTAACCAAAAAGCTACCTTCAAATTAGGGAACCATAAAGCAGTTAAGAATTCAGCTTACATTGCAAAATGTTAGCACTTCTAGCATGCTAGAAGTGACATCAAATGCCCAAGTCAATATATTGGCAATTTTAGACCTGTGCAGCTAAATATTTACTGCACAGCCAGCCAAATTACCTTTCTAGATATCTAGGTGCAAACACCCCTTAACTGGAGGATTTAATGAGTCAGTAATCATTGCTCTGATATTGGTAGAGCAATGATGCATGAATGATATATTTTAGGCAAAATCTTGTTTTAAAGCTGAGAGCTAAATTTCTGTTCTAGAGGTTTATTAGAGAATCTGCCAGGTTGAGAATTTGCTAACATGATATGGCTTGGATTTTGTTTCTTTATAGAGCATTGCATTATATTTATATATTTAATTTAGTTTATTTCTTTTAAGATGTGTATGAAATGTAAAGGGAAAAAAATGTATGAAGAGGATGAAGGAAGGAAAACCTCCCACAAGTAATATTTTACTTTTTTCTCACAATAGTTAACATTACTAAAGTTAAACTTTTATTTAGGGTAACCTGTCTTTGTTTATATAAACCAAAGGACCTCTGAGGTATGTTGCACTGATTTTTGGCAGGGCACCGTAATTAGCCTGTGCATTTATACTGAGCAATTACTGTTTCATGCTTTTCTTTTTTTTCCTTCCTTCTGTTCTTTCTTCTTTCTTCATCTATTTATTGGTGAAGCCCTTAATATATAATAGGATCAAGGTGAATCCTGCCCTGATGGTAGCCATAGATTATTACTCATGGACAATTATATCTGTAGACAAGTTGGACAGGTAGGCAAATAAACTATCAACTGAAAGTCAGTATGATGGGTGCCATGTTAAATTTCTGAAGAGAACTCAGTGGGAGTTCATAGGAAGGAATCTAGAAAGAATTCAACATGATGACTCAAAAAATTTATCAAGATGTTGACTTTAAAAAATGCACAACGTGAGAGTTGTAAGTTAAGTTTTATTTGGGGCAAAATTAGGACTGCAGCCTGGATGACAACACCCAGATAGCTCTGAGAAACTGCTCCAAAGAGGGAGGGGGGAAGGTCAGTATATATATGATTTTTGTGAAGGGGGAGTACATTCAATCGAGCACATATTTTTTTTCGGAAGGTTTCTGCTACTCACGAGGAGCAGTCATCACCATTGAAGGATTTTAGTGTTTTTCTAGATATGAGGAGATATAAGAATTGGGCTCATAAAGTCAGCTCCTGAAAATATCTAACTATAAAGTCAGCTCCTGAAAATATCTAACTATCTGAAGACCTGTTCTGCCAGTTTTTCCCAGAGCACAGAGTGCCTCATTTCTGCTCTCCTCCTGAACTCCTTTCAGGGGGTGTTGAAAGTCAGCAGCTGCAGCAGCACATGATTTACTCCTTGTAGAGGTAGATGGCAAGTGCCAAAGGCAAGTACCAATTTGTAGTTGACCAAGAGAAGGTACATTTAATCATGATTGAATCTTCTAAAAAATATACCTTTAAGAAAGGTTTAACATTTTTCCAGGAAGGGAAACAGTACAGGCAAAGGCACGAAAATGCAAATATATGTAATGAGATGGTAATGAGCCCAAACCCAATAACACCCATGCTATGGACTAAATGTTTGTGTTGCCCCCAAATTCACGTGTTGAAACCCTTCCACCAATGTAATAGTATCATGAGGTCAGGGCTTTGGAAGGTAATTAGGATTAGCTGAGGTCTGAAGAGTGCTAACAGTAACCCTCATGAACAAGATTATTGCCTTTATAAGAATCCCAAGAGAAATCTTGCTTCTCTTTTCTCTCTGCCATTTGAAGATACAACAAAACAGCCACCCGCAACCTGAAAGAAGGTTCTGACCAGAACTGAATTATGCTAGCAGCCTGATCTTGAACCTCTAACCTTCAGAACTATGAGAAATACATTTCTGTTGTTTTAAGCCTCCAAGTCTGTGATATTCTTTTATAGCAACCTGAACAGACTAATACAATCCATGAGTTCTTGATATTTATTAATAGTATTTTGTATATAGTACCTTTTTGCATATTATTTTGCTTCATTTTGTGGATTTTAGCAATTTTGCTTAATAATTATATTGACAGAAAAAGCATATTACCAATTTTAAAAAGAAAGTACGTACTGTAATAGCCAAAATATATATATTTGTCCATGAACTCCTGTTTTCTCCATTGATTCAAAAGCAAATCTTCATTAGTGATGCTCATTGCAGTGTATAGCATAAGGGATATACCTATTCATTCTTCTCTTTGAGATAGGTAAGTTTGACCTTGTATGCTTATTACAGAGTATAGCTTTTTTCTTTGGTCTCTCAACTAAAGTGAGCTACCTATAACAATTTTCAGCATTACTTCTTTATCTCTCATACCCCAATATGTCTAGGTTTATCAGGACAGTTTTCTGCCCTTATGTTCTAAATATATTTTTTAAATTACAAGTGATTATCTATTGGAGGATATAAAATCAAGTAACATGGTGTTATTATTATACAGTAGAAATTCAAAATACTGTTCACTGGCTGTCTCAAATAATGCAATGAGCTATACTTAGGGCAATATGTTCTTCCTTAAAAGAAGTCACATCACAGTGTCTTGAGTGTGTGTGTGTGTGTGTGTGTGTGTGTGTGTGTGTGTGTGTGAATTCATATATGTTTTTTTTCTACAAATCAATGTGGATAATATGTTCTTTGAATATTTTCATGTTTATATATTCATTTTAGTCATGAAAGTACTTGACAGATATTCACTAGTATTAGTTTCACTAATGTCAGGCACTGTATTAGGATTAGAAACAAAAAGATGAATAAGCAAAAGTTGTTACCCTGAAGGAGATGCATGGAATTATTTGGCAGTTGACCTGATTCCAAGTTGAAATGTTCTGCACATGTCAGGATCTCAAGTAGTCCTGCTTTGTTGAAATAAATTCAGAGCACATTTTTCATAATTTCAGCATGTGTCAGTTTCCAACCCTACTGAAAACAGAAAGCTAAACTCCTTACTCTGGGAAGAAAAAGAGTGATGATGTGGTAGGTAGGGGAATAGCAAAGGGTTAGAGAAAGATTTGTATTGCTTTTTACTAAATCTGGATAAAAATTCAATAGGAATTAAACTCTTCTTGTAAGGACACCGTGGGGAATTATGAAAGACAAGGCTAAGCTATGCCAAGCTTGACAGCTTATTTATTATTTTACAGATTTCTATTCAGAGAAGGACACACCAGAAAGACACTTTCCACTGTTTCTCAACTATTTTATCTTATTTCTGAGTGTGCAGAGCCCACTGTGTGTATCCTATTGAATTTAAGTTTTATGGTCCTCCAGATTTAGTGGGAGTTTGAAAAAAAAACTAAGTTGTACTTTACAGTTTCAACCAACAAAGAAGGAAAATACTATGAGTTTGAAGTGAGTGGCATACACTATTCAAAATTACCTTTTACTAGAGGTCAATAGTTCTCAACTGATTGTGATTTTATCTCCCAGGGGACAGTTGGCATTGTCTGGAGACATAGTTGTTTGTAACACCTGGGTGATATTGCTGGCATCTAGTGTGTAGAGGCCTGGGATGCTGTTAAACATCTTCCAGCACACAGGCTAGCTGTTTCTCAATAAAGAATTATCCACCCACTCTCAATAATAGTGTCCAGTGAAGAAACGCTGATGTAGGTGAAGCCCATCATAGGCAAGGAAGTGTATCACCTGTTTTTGTTGTTGTTGTTGTTTGTTTGTTTGCTTTGACTCACTTTAAAAACAGAGGTTTTATTTTTACTTTTAAAACAAATTTATTAACTCAGCCTTTTAAAGTGTGGACTATTTATTACAGACTACTCGAAAATCTAGTATAAATGTAGAGTAACTGGAAACACTAAATTACGGTGATAAAAGGTACAGTATTAATAGCAATACTTTTAAAATCAGATAGATCTGAATTTGAGATCCAAATCTGCTGTTCATTGACTTTGTGACCATGGTTCTATTACATTACCATATCTGAGTTCACTTATGTTTTAAATGTCTGCAATAGAACTTACCCCATTTGGGTTTAGTAAAAAAATAATTGAAATAGGACTATGATGGAACAACTTGTGGCAGACCAATACTCTCACTAAGAATAACTAGAAAAACTGAATAAAATTGTATCTTTTTGAAGGTATTGGAAAGCTGTTGAAGGAGCCAGCGATGGAGGAGCCAAGATCTCAGAGAGACAGAAATTCACTGAGGAGAGCCCTGAATCCGCATGCTGTTTTTCCTCTTGGAACTTTCACTGAATTACAGTGGAATAAGACTACAAAGACAGGCAGAAAAAAGAACAGAACTTTTGAACATTTTACTGGATTTGGAATGTAAAAATTGGAATTTGGGACTTTCAAGGCAGACAAGACTTGAAGTGAGATACAGAGAAGTGAGCCAGGCACTTGAGTCTGCCCACTGAAGAATTTGCCATAGGGTATGGTGCAATGTGGGAGGTTAAGATAAAGGCTGAAAGCCTAAACAGAAGTTTTAATAGTTTCTTGCGCCTATAGAAAAAAAAACAAACAAACAAATCTTAGAATAGGTTAAGATGTCTTTATCAGGACATAATTCAGAACCATAAAACCAAAATATGAAAAATGTAACTACTTCTATTTAAAAATTCATATTTGTTAAAATATAACATTTAAAGAATAGAAAGCCATAGGAAAAAATATATGTAAGCAGAAACATTTAAAGAATAGAAAGTCATAATATATATACATATATGTTTATATATATATATATATATATATATATACATATACACATATGTAAGTAGAAACATTGTTAAAAACTCCAATAGGCATATCTCAAAAAAAGGATAAAGTTTTCAACCTTTGACATGAAAAGATAAACAGTACTAAAGGTTGATGTTCCATCATTGGTGGATGTGTAAATTGGCACAGCCACTTCTGAAATCTTTTGAGCAGTACTTACTAAAGCTGAACATACATGAATGTTCATAGCAATGCTATTTAAGTTAAAAATCTAGAGTCACTTGAATATTCAACATTAGAAAAGTGGATGAATAGCCTATGTTATATTTATCCAGTGAAATACTAGAAGCAATAAGAATTGAAAATTATGCCTAAACACAAAAGTGTGGATGACTATCTTAAATATAATGTTGAATGAAAAAATTCAGTCACAATTGTATGTAATATAAATCTATCTATAGTGATAGAAATCAGAAGGATAGTTACTAAAGCAGAGGAGTTAATGACTGGGAGAGAACATCAGTTTTCTTCAAGAGTTTTACTAATGTTCTATTTCTTAATATTGGTGATTGTTAGAGAGTGTACATTTTGTGAAAAATAATGAGCTCTTCACTTACGGTATTTTTTTCTGTATATATGTTGTGCTTCAAAAATTTTTTTTTAAATTAAACAGAATAATTTTTTTAAAAAATTGTCAATGTAATAGCATAGATATTGGGATATTGGGACATACTGAATGCTCAGTAAGTGGTCATTGTTACTGTGATTATTATATTTATTCAAAGTAGTATCAAGTGAAACACATAAGGGATGTACTGCTAAATAAAGGAATAGGTTTTCATAATTCTAAGATTTTAATAAAGATTTTTCTAATTTATTTTTATTTGCAAGACAAAGGCTTTGGTCTTTACTATTTGATTCCAATATATTATTTTCTTCTTTTCAAATTTGCTTTGTGTTGGTCATTTAGGGGCAATTGTTTATGCTTTATGGCTATGGTTATGGACCATAAACGATTTAATCAGAGAGGAGTAGCTGATTAAATAAGAGCACTCTGAGTTTGTTGTGATGAAGCAAATTTGCAAAGTTTCTTTAGGTTTTTAAATGAAAGATTTCATAACAGTTGACTGCTAATGTTGATGAGATATTTTCTACAGAGAAATATCAAAATTACATGATCTCTTCAATTTTTAACAAGAAATGCTCAATATAATCTCATATAACTCAAAAATTATGGGAAGTTCAAACAAAGAGTAGCCTCAAGTGAAAAACACATGTAATTTAAGTATTCCTTTGATTTTTCTATTTGGATAAGATGAAGTCTCTGTATATGTTTGGAATTCTAACAAATAAGGAGAGGTATATGTTTTTAATTTGTTGGGAGATGTACTTTAATAACTTATCTACCAATAAGGCAGCTATTACATGTTCCCAAAACAAATTGCCAGCTAATTTGTTTCTAACTTAATGAAGCTATAAAATTTATAACAGAATCAAATAGCTTACTTTTATGTTTGTTAAAAAAAAATGTAAGTAAAATTTAGTGGAGAATCATCTGGGGAAGACTACAACAGATAATAATTGAACCCTCTATGCTCTGATGATGAATTGCCACATTCTTCTTAACTCTTCTTTTTAAATGAAGCTTAGTTTATTTTTCAAATATTAAAGTTGTGCACATTTTAAGGATATTTGAGAAATAGATAATAACAAAAAATAGGAAAAAATTCACATTTCATTGCCCAATACAAGTATTGTTAATAGTTCAGTGTAATTTCTTACAGTTGATTCTTGATACATTTGTTAAATCAAAATTATATTTCATATACAATTTTCAAACTATGTTTCACTTAATATTATTGTATTAGTATGTTAATTAAAAATTTAATGTATGAATAATATTCCATTATATTTTTACATAATAAAGTAATTCTCTATTGCTGAAGTTGAGATTCTTTCTAATTTTTGGTGCATTAAATACTATTATGGATAAAACATTTTTCTGTATGGCAAGTATACCTTTATTAAAGATTATCAGAAATAAATCACTGGGTCAAACTGTACTAAAAATTGAATATTTTATTTTTGGTTAATCCATTTAGAGGATTATTTAGAAAACTGATCATGAAAATATGATAGAATGTTGACTTTTGCATTTATTTATGAAAGATTTCAGGTATTGTGTTCAAGGTATTAACTCTGATTCTTTCTACATATACTGTGTACAGCAGTTTGATCACATAATTAAAAAAAAATTATCTTAAACCGTCTTATACCATTTGCTCTTGGAGTCAAGAACCAAAATATTTTGTAGTTATATTTAAGATCCTTATCTATTTTGATACAATACATAGATTAGATAGATAGATAGATAATTGATAGGCAGATGATAAATATAGATAAGCATGAAGGACAGATAGGTGGAATTGCATGCCATTTGGTATTTAGTTCAGTAGATCTATGGAAACCCTGCCTGAACATGCCAGACAAAAGGATTTTGTAAAGACCAAGTCATGAGGTGGCTCAATGTTTGCACATAAACTGTGAATAATCAATATTACCGCTCTTCAGATGGATATTAAAATTTTTATTAATAAGGACCAGTTTATGATATTTGCAAACAATATTTGTATGTGAAATCTTCTATATATAGACCTTTCTATATAGAAAGGTGAAAGGGGGTGGAGGCACTGGAGAATTTTAAACAGGTAATTGTTTTGGTCAAATATGCATTTAAAAGAAACGAACAACTGTGTGGAGGGAGTGAGGGTAGAGTAAGCCAGTGCTCATCATCAAGGAACTGTTTATTTCCTGACAGTGTATTTAAATTTTAAGAAAATGTTCAAGAAGGAATATAGAGATCCTTAAATGAGCTGGTATATGTGCAGCTGCCACTTACTGCTGAGAGATTACTAACGCAAGAGAAGCTGACTTTTCACAATAACATTTGAGGCATTTATTAAATAAATACCTTGGTTTGAATTCAAGAAAAATTTCTTACTTAAAGTCTGTCATACTCATGCAATGTTCAGTTCTATCCAAAATCTTAGGTGGGATTTGACTATTGAACACACAATGATGTTCCTCGGACAGTACTGGTACTCTTGCTGACCCTGGGGGCAAACTAGGAAGCATGTCACATTGATTGGTATGTTTCCAAGGCATGTCTGCATGTATGCCTGGATGCAAAAAACCTTCAACATTTTGTACCATCACCCATTAGAGCTTTAGGAGGGAGAGTCACCATCAATTACTCAAACAAATCATCCCCCCATTTTTTAACCTCTTCACGTTCTTCATTAGCAAGAAAGGAATGCAATCTTGCTCACTATTTATTTATAATGAGTGGTTAAGTTAAAAATGGAAGCAATGGCATAATACATGTGTGCCCTTATCTATAAATCTGAACTTGGTTTTAATAAAATCTTGCCTGTTTGTATACTGTTAAGGCTTTCATTCTTTATTTTAATTGATTAAGTATATATATATATATATATATATATATATATATATATATAGCAGCATACTTATTTCAATAGCTTACATTTACTATAATATTTACCACCATCAGACTTGCCACATGTTAAGACTTAGCTTTGTGCATACATATTGCCTTTGCTTGAAATAATGAGTAATCATAATACCCTTCTAAGAAAGGTTTTGAACATCAAAGAAAACCTACTGGTAGAATAATGACATCTTATTTATTTATTTATTTATTTATTTATTTATTTATTTATTTATTTTAGTCCAACAAAGAGCATTTCCTATAATAAAGAGCAGAATGTTCTCGTAATGTGTGTGTGTGTATGTGTACATTCTTCCATAGAGTATATTAAAGTATCAATGAGCAACAGTCAACAACCCAGAATTCCTTCTATCTGCTTATAAGGTTAAATCTCCTATAAAGAGTTTATTCAGTTGGAAAATATTAGATACATCTTAAATGATAAAAGCTTTTATAAAGACAACAAATACCAACTACTTTTGATCAACACTTGCTAAATACATTATCTTTCAAATAATTTGCTAAATTTTTAATTCAGAAATTCTTTGAAATCCTGGATAAAGGACACCTGATTCTTGTCCTTGAAAATATATTTCTACTATAAATTTAAAAACTAGCATAGCTATCAGCCTCATAAAAAATTTTAATGTGTTTGCTATCATAGAGTATGATCTTTGGGGGAATAGTCATAAAGTTACATTTTTGAATCTGCAGTTCTGAGAATCAGAATCTTGTGTTTTTACTAACACTTCTGACACCAAGTGTGTGGGTTTGTTTTTATTTTTTCCCACACCAACCAGTTCTCTGATTTTCCCAATACCCACTGTGTGTCTTACAATTCAATTCAGATGCTACCTGGGATTAGCAGAGACCCCACAGTTTAATGATCGATTCCCACAAAACTGCCCCCCTCGTAAGATGCCAATCACAAGCCCCAGGCCTCCCATATTTCTGACTGGCTGGTTATAAATTGGGGGCTCCCATGACCTCCCCTCACACTTGATAATCTTCTATAACCACTCATAGAACTCAGAGTATTACTTTACTTACAGTTATCAATTTATTATAAAGGATAAAAATAAACAGCCAGGTGAAGATGTGCATTAGGCAAACTCCAGGAGGGTCCTGGGCACAGGAGCTACTGTCTCTGTGGATTTTTTGTGTACCATCCTCCCAGCATGCTGATGCATCCACCAACTCAAAAGTTCTCCAGACCCATCATTCAGAGATTCTTATGAAGGTTTCACTATGTAGGCAAAAATGATTAAATCGTTAACCATTGGTGATTGAACTTAACTTCCAGCCCCTCTCCTGTTCTGTAGGCTGGGTGTGGGGTTATAAGTTCTAATCATCTAATCATTCCTTAGTCTTTCTGGTGACCAGCCCCCATCCTGAAGACATCTAGGGGCTCTCAGCCACCAGTCATCTCATTAACATACAAGACATTCATCACTCTGGATATTCCAAGTATTTTAGGAAATGTATGCCAGGAAGCAGACAAAGACAGAATAGACACTTCTTATTGTATCACATAAATTTTGCCCTTTGTAAGTTTAACAACATAGAGTTATACTATGAGGCTCTCTGAAAGGCAGTCCTCATGGACTTCTACTTCCATACCTCCATTCTCTTCCAAACCATTTACCTTATAAATAATATACAGAATAATATCCTTTCCATGAATAAAGAAACCTAGATTTTAGTCCTCCATTGCTACCAACTAATTGAATGGTATTGGGAAACTCCCATTAGACAATGAGGTTTCAATCTCCTCATTTGGAGCACACATGGAGAGAACTATATAAATGTTATGATCCCCCAAAGTTCTAAGATTCTATAATGTTATGCTCCATTAGACGAGATAACTCCCAAGAATGTCACAGGGTCCAAATAAACTAGCAGTACTTAAAATAAAATTTGAGTCTGTAATGTTTATTACTGAAATAATATATGTTGTTCCTTTGTTCTGCAATCACAATAAAATAGTAAAGATAATAGGGAAGTTTAATTTTAAGATAAATGGTAGCTTTTTCTTCTGTTCATTGGAATTTAATGCTTGTGTATTAAAGACCATATCATGTTTTAGTCAAGCAGTGTCCCTCATAGCAAGTTTAATATGTGAATATTAAAAAGGAATTAATACCCAAAACAAGGGGACTGATGGAGTCAGGTGGGTTTGACCCAATGTACTGTATGAACGTGAAGGGTGGAGGTAGAGCCAGGGATATAAGTCACAATGTTAAGAGGTCATAAAAATTGTCAACCTAATTCAACAAAAGATCAACATTAAAAAGCTAATGGGATCTTGTCAGGTGAATAGAAGCTAAACAAGGCAATATGCAACAAGTGGAACTGTCCCAAGCTGTCCCTATCCTTTTACTAATAAGATATGGAGTTCTTTTTCAGAGACAAGAGAACAAAACCACAATTCATGCAGCTGAAGCATGTGTAGAGGAGAAGATTTTGACCTCAAACAACTCCTGGAACCAAAGTTTCTCCCACAGACAGAACCAGAGGACAGGGGAATAACCAGAACTTGAACATCATAACACTTTCAGAAGCAAAGTGTGTCCAGGAAGATCTGGTGCTGAAGCCCCTTCATCACACCTTATCATAAATGGCTAAGCGCCAAAGTCCTCCAGTGGAAAACTGCCTTGCCAGCTCTTCCAAATATTTCCTCTTCTAACTCATAAAAGTTTGACCAAACCCCAGATTGTAGAGACAGATTTGAGACATGCCTCCTTGTACGTTGACCATGCAATAAAGCTTTTTATTTTCTCAAAAGTCTGTGCCACAGTTCTGGCTTCTATGCATGTCAGGCAGTGAGCTCTTTGCTTAGTAAAAATTTCTGCTAACAATTAAGGGACCAATGTCCTGTGACCACCTGCCTGAGACTCTGTAGCTCCCTGTGGGCTGCAGGCTCTTGTCGCCGACCTTAAGTGCCTCCAGACTACTTTGTTTACTCTTATGCCTTTGCAAAAATACTTCAGCTTCATAGAAAGGATTTTTTGACAAGTACAGGTTTCTGATAACTTTCATATCATACCACTGAACTGACTAATATAGTAAAAACTTGTAGTGGAAATTCGGATGGCTTCATGAAACTGTTAACAGAAAAGTAAGATCAAGGATTAGTTACATGGGACTGAGTGAACTGATGAATATAGTTATAATTTTCATGGGTTTTTTGACTGAAATATTACTGACTTTTAATCTGTATTTTTTTAGATATAAGAACACCTTTTTCCCTTAAGCTAATTATGACTTACAATCACTTGGTAAATTATATTTTTGTAAGTAGAATTGAAACATTTATCCTTTCTCTCTACTTGATCCCTCCAGATTTTGGAAACTATTAGCGAGTATTCTAATCTTTATGGCAATATATTTATTTGCATAAATTCAGTAAGAATCTCTTCTCCTTAGAACATAATTGGAAACATTGGTTATGCTGCCATAGCCTTTACTGAAATATCATACTTGAGAATATACATAGAATGAGATATAACCAGACAATTTTAAAGTACTGAGGTAAACTTTATACAATCATGAAGCCACTTGGAAAAACAACCTGGTACCCTGCTTGTAGGATTCTCAGCAGCCTTATCAGGTGAATAAAAGTGGTCACTTCCTGACAGATGCAAGAATCTCAGGATATTTTAGGGACTTTGAGAAGAGAGGAATTTACCCAGATCTATAGATATTGCAGGCGTAATCTTTTTTTTTTTAACATCTTTATTGGAGTATAATTGATTTACAGTGGTTTGTTAGTTTCTGATTTATAACAAAGTGAATCAGTTATATATATACATATGTTTCCATATCTCTTCCCTCTTGCATCTCCCTCCCTCCCACCCTCCTTATCCCACCCCTCTAGGTGGTCACAAAGCACCGAGTTGATCTCCCTGTGCTATGAGGCTGCTTCCCACTAGCTATCTATTTTACATTTGGTAGTGTATATATGTCCATGCCACTCTCTCACTTAGTCACAGCTTACCCTTCCCCCTCCCCATATCCTCAAGTCCATTCTCTAGTAGGTCTGTCTTTATTCCCGTCTTACTCCTAGGTTCTTCATGACATTTTTATTTTTTTCTTTTCTTAGATTCCATATATAGGTGTTAGCATACAGTATTTGTTTTTCTCTTTCTGACTTACTTCACTTTGTTTGACAGACTCTAGGTCCATCCACCTCACTAAAAATAACTCAATTTTGTTTCTTTTTATGACTAATATTCCATTGTATACATGTGCCACATCTTCTTTATCCATTCATCTGTTGATGGACACTTAGGTTGTTTCCATGTCCTGGCTATTGTAAATAGAGCTGCAAAGAGCATATTGGTACATGACGCTTTTTGAATTATGGTTTGCTCAGGGTATATGCCCAGTAGTGGGATTGCTGGGTCGTATGATAGTTCTATTTGTAGTTTTTTACCGAACCGCCATACTGTTCTCCATAGTGGCTGTACCAATTTACATTCCTCCCAACAGTGCAGGAGGGTTCCCTTTTCTCCACACCCTCTCCAACATTTATTGTTTCTAGATTTTTTGATGATGGCCATTCTGACCGGTGTGAGATGATATCTAATTGTAGTTTTGATTTGCATTTCTCTAATGATTAATGATGTTGAGCATTCTTTCATGTGTTTGTTGGCAATTTGTATATCTTCTTTGGAGAAATGTCTATTTAGGTCTTCTGCACATTGACAGATTGGGTTGTTGTTGTTTTGTAATTGGGTTGCATGAGATGCTTGTAAATTTTGGAGATTAATCCTTCATCAGTTGCTTCATTTGCAAATATTTTCACCCATTCCAAGGGTTGTCTTTTCGTCTTGTTTATGGTTTCCTTTGCTGTGCAGAAGCTTTTAAGTTTCATTAGGTCCCATTTGTTTATTTTTGATTTTATTTCCATTTCTCTAGGAGGTGGGTCAAAAAGGATCTTGCTGTGATTTATGTCATAGAGTGTTCTGCCTATGTTTTCCTCTAAAAGGTAGATAGTTTCTGGTCTTACATTTCGGTCTTTAATCCATTTAGAGCTTATTTTTGTGTATGGTTTTAGGGAGTGTTCTAATCTCATACTTTTACTTGTACCTGTCCAATTTTCCCAGCACCACTTATTGAAGAGGATGTCTTTTCTCCACTGTATATTCTTGCCTCCTTTATCAAAGATAAGGTGACGATATGTGCATGGGTTTATCTCTGGGCTTTCTATCCTGTTCCATCGATCTATATTTCTGTTTTTGTTCCAGAACCATACTGTCTTGATTATTGTACCTTTGTAGTATTGTCTGAAGTCAGGGAGCCTGATTCCTCCAACTCCATTTTTTGTTCTCAAGATTGCTTTGGTTATTTGGGGTCTTTTGTGTTTCCATACAAATTGTAATTTTTTTTTTGTTCTATTTCTGTGAAAAATGACAGGGGTAGTTTGATAGGGATTGCATTGAATTTGTAGATTGCTTTGGATAGTAGAGTCATTATCACAATGTTGATACTTCCAATCCAAGAACATGGTATATTGCTCCATCTATTTGTATCATCTTTAATTTCTTTCATCAGTGTCTTATAATTTTCTGCATACAGGTCTTTTGCCTCCTTAGGCAGGTTTATTAATAGATATTTTATTCTTTTTGTTGCAATGGTAAATGGGAGTGTTTTCTTAATTTCGTTTTCAGATTTTTCATCATTAGTGTATAGGAATGCCAGAGATTTCTGTGCATTAATTTTCTATCCTGCTACTTTACCAAATTCATTGATTAGCTCTAGTAGTTTTCTGGTAGCATCTTTAGGATTCTCTACGTAGAGTACCATGTCATCTGCAAACAGTGACAGCTTTACTTCTTCTTTTCCGATTTGGATTCCTTTCATTTCTTTTTCTTCTCTGATTGCTGGGGCTAAAACTTCCAAAATTATGTTGAATAAGAGTGGTGAGAGTGGGCAACCTTGTCTTGTTCCTGATCTTAGTGGAAATGGTTTCAGTTTTTCACCATTGAAAGTGATGTTGGCTGTGGGTTCTGTCATATATGGTGTTTATTAAGTTGATGAAAGTTCCCTCTATGCCTACTTTCTGCAGTGTTTTTATCATAAATGGGTGTTGAATTTTGTCGAAAGCTTTCTCTGCATCTATTGAGATAATCATATAGTTTTTCTTCTTCAATTTGTTAATATGGTGTATCACGTTGATTGATTTGTGTATATTGAAGAATCCTTGCATTTCTGGAATAAACTCCACTTGATCATAGTGTATGATCCTTTTAATGTGCTGTTGGATTCTGTTTGCTAGTATTTTGTTGAGGATTTTTGCATCTATATCCATCAGTGATATTGGCCTGTAGTTTTCTTTTTTTGTGACATCCTTGTCTGGTTTTGGTATCAGGATGATGGTGGCCTCGT
The DNA here is from genome assembly GCF_951394435.1 of Stenella coeruleoalba. Lineage (NCBI taxonomy): Eukaryota > Metazoa > Chordata > Mammalia > Artiodactyla > Delphinidae > Stenella > Stenella coeruleoalba. The sequence continues at coordinate 26,185,814 of NC_137165.1, read as the reverse complement.
AGAATGAGTTTGGGAGTGTTCTTCCCTCTGCTATATTTTGGAAGAGTTTGAGAAGGATAGGTGTTAGCTCTTCTCTAAATGTTTGATAGAATTCGCCTGTGAAGCCATCTGGTCCTGGGCTTTTGTTTGTTGGAAAATTTTAAATCACAGTTTCAATTTCAGTGCCTGTGATTGGTCTGTTCATATTTTCTATTTCTTCCTTGGTCAGTCTCAGCAGTTGTGCATTTCTAAGTATTTGCCCATTTCTTCCAGGTTGTCAATTTTATTGGCATAGAGTTGCTTGTAGTAATCTCTCATTATCGTTTGTATTTCTGCAGTGTCAGTTGTTACTTCTCCTTTTTCATTTCTAATTCTATTGATTTAAGTCTTCTCCCTGTTTTAATTGATGATTCTGACTAATGCTTTATCAATTTTGTTTACCTTCTCAAAGAACCAGCTTTTAATTTTATTGATCTTTGCTATCATTTCCTTCATTTCTTTTTCATTTATTTCTGATCTGATCTTTATGATTTCTTTCCTGTTGCTAACTTTGGGGTTGTTTTGTTCTTCTTTCTCTTTTTGCTTTAGGTACAAGGTTAGGTTGTTTATTTGAGATGTTTCCTGTGTCTTAAGGTAGGATTGTATTGCTATAAACTTCCCTCTTAGAACTGCTTTTGTTGCATCCCATAGGTTTTGGGTCATCGTGTCTCCATTGTCATTTGTTTCTGGGTAATCTTATAGAAAGCCCTTGGTGTGGCTTCCCTGGCTTTGATAGGGCTTTTAAAAGTTCAATCTCAGATTCCTTATGGAATGTTCCAGCAAAGCTAAGTTTAAAAGAGCCTATATGATCAATTACATGTATGTAAATAGTCGGGTCAAGATAACTGAAACTAGATTTATTTTGCAAACAAATTAGTCTTAATTTGGCTATATTTGGTAGAAATGAAAGAAAATACTTTTAGAGAGAAAAAATCTGTTTTAGTAATATATTTTTCATCGATATTAAGTTCTGGTGCTGTTAATTGTCTTTGAGCTTTTGTATTTACTGCCTAAGACTCCCTTCCAGAATGTCTCCTTGTTGCTATGTTGTGTTATTATGGAGTGTAATTGATTATTAAGAAGACATGCTAGGATTGTTTCCAAAGCTTACCGCAGTAACATATCTTTGGATGAAAATCAGATGCTTTGTGACCTGCAATAAGAAGATTATGCACATTGGAAAACACATCATTCAAAGGACTCTTTCAAAGCTAGATGGAAGGACACTTATCAGGTATTTTGAACTACATCATGCACAGTGAAACGGAAGGAAATTGACTCAGATTTAGTGCCCATTTCAGAAAGGCCTCTGCACTGGACTGTTCTATATAAAGGACTGCTGTCCTCAAACTCGCCTTAAAACAATGCTCAAACAGAGGAGAAACCTATGCCATCAGCACCCAGGAGAAGACATTATATTTCTTAGGGAACTATTAGACAGGAGAATTTTCTTGGTTACAAACTACCTGAATAAGCAGTTGTTTGTGCAGTAGTTAACTCATCATTTTGTGTTTATATTAATCCACCCTCTGAAATAGAAAACCATCTAGATAAAATTAGGTATCAGGAAACTTGTGTCATTACAAGAACCTGGATTCTATCTTTTAGAAAATATCTTTCCATTAGACCCGTGGGAAATAAGGTCTATATTTGAGAGATTGCTTAAACTGGGTATTATTGTTTTGTGCTTGCTAGGATTTATATTCTGTCTTATCAAACTCTGCACTTGCTGTTTGTAATGTATTCTCAAGTCCTTTTTAGGCCTATAATCCTTACCAACAGGAAGTAGCCAGAGCAGCTGTCACTCCTTATCCCTCAAGATTGAGGAGTCAACAACAAAAAGGGGACATTTGTAACTGCAGAACCAGAACCAAACTGGCCTTTTCCTGTTTCTAACAAGATACTGAGTTGTTTTTCAGTGAAAATAGAATAAACCACAGTTTATGCACAGAGGAGAAGATTTTGACCTCAAACAATATACAGAATAAAATTTCTTCCCTCCTCAGAACAAAAGAACCAAGACACAACCAGAAACTGAATGCTGGATCCCTTTCAGAAGTTAAGAGTCCTTTGCCCAGGAAGATCCAGTGCTGACACCCCTTTACCACATCTTACCATAAATGGCCAAGTTCCAAAGCCCTGCAGTCAAGAAGAGTCAGGGTCAAGAAGGGAGAAAACTCAACTCACCAGTGCCCCCTATACAAACCCTCTTCCCTTAATCCATAAAAATTTGACTGAACCCCAGACCAGGGAGACAGATTTGAGTGTGCTCTTTTCTCTTTGCAGGTTGGCATTGCAATAAAGCTTTTATTTTATCAAAAATTGATCCCATAGTATTGACTTCTATGCTTGTTGGGCAGCAAGCCCATTGCTCAGTAACAGAAGCAGTAATTAGAAGTCTAGTTTGGCAGGGGGTCTTCATTCAGGGGATCTTATTTGCGATCAGCCCACTCATGTAGTGCCCTAAAAGAGGTAATTCTATGGATAAAACTTGAAACCCTGATGTATGATACTACAGAGGTAAATACATGTCATTATACATTTTTTAAAACCCACATAATTTATAACACCAAAGGTAAACTCTAATATAAACTATGGTATAAGATAACTATTGTCTGACAACAGTATATTCCTTAACATATAACAAATAAAGCCATTTTTAAAGTATAAAAATAATCAATAAAAATATAATAGTCAGTAAAATATGCTAGGATATTTGTATAATAATAATTGGAAAACCACACACTTGTGCTTTTTTCTTTTGTTTTGTTTTGCTTTTCCATTAGAGTTGACTGAGGGACATTCTAAAGTGCATCTAGAAATATGTAACATTTATACTTTACTGAAAATTTCTTTCTCTTTTTATGTTTCAAATTAGAACATGCATTTATGTCTTTAATTATTGCTATTTTATAAAAATCATTACTAAATTCCTTGAAAGATATTACTAGGATTAGAGCCTATAATTATGTCTTTAAAACTAATTTTAGAGGAGCTTCAAGATGGTGGAAGAGTAAGACATGCAGATCAACTTCCTCCCCACAGACACACCAGAAATACACCTACATGTGGAACAACTCCTACATAACACCTACTGAACGCTAGAAGAAGAACTCAGACCTCCCAAAAGGCAAGAAACTCCCCATGTACCTGGGTAGGGCAAAACAAAAAAGAAATAAAAGAGACAAAAGAATAGGGACGGGACATGCACCAGTGAGAGGGAGCTGTGAAGGAGGAAAAGTTTCCACACACTAGGAAGCCCCTTTGTGGGTGGAGACTGTGGCTAATGGAGGGGGGAAGCTTCGGAGACACAGAGGAGAGCGCCACAACAAGGGTGCAGAGGGCAAAGCAGAGAGATTCCCACAAAGAGGATCAGTGCCGGCAAGCACTCACCAGCCCGAGAGGCTTGTCTGCTCACCCGCCGGGGTGGGCGGGGCTGGGAGCTGAGGCTCCAGCTTCAGAAGTCGGATCCTAGGGAGAGAACTGGGGTTGGTTACGTGAACACAGTCTGAAGGGGGCTAGTGCGTCACGCTAGTCGGGAGTGTGTCCAGGAAAAGGTCTGGAGCTGCCGAAGAGGCAAGAGACTTTCTCTTGCCTCTTTGTTTCACAGTGAGTGAGGAGAGGGGATTAAAAGCACCACCTAAACAAGCTCCAGAGATGGGCGTGAGCCACAGCTATCAGCTCAGATCCCAGAGACAGGCATGAGATGCTAAGGTTGCTGTTGCAGCCATCAGGAAGCCTGTGTTCAATCACAGGTCACTGTCTACACCTCCCCTCCCAGGAGCCTGTGCAGCCTGCCACTGCTAGGGTCCCGTGTTACAGGGACAACTTTCCCAGAACACATGGTGCACCTCAGGCTTTTGCAATGTCACGACAGCCTCTGCCACCACAGGCTCACCCCGCAATCTGAACTCTCCCTCCACTGGTCTGAGTGAGCCAGAGCCCCCCAAATCAGCTGCTTCTTTAACCTCATCCTGTCTGGGTGGGAACAGATGCCCTCAGGCAACCTATATGCAGAGTCAGGGCCAAATCCAAAGCTGAAACCCAGTAGCAGTGGGAACAAAGAAGAGAAAGGGAAATCTCTCCAGCAGCATCAGGAGAGTGGATTAAATCTCCACAATCAACTTGATGTACCCTGCATCTGTGGAATACCTGAAGAGACAATGAATCATCCCAAATTGAGTCAGTGGCCTTTGGGGGCTACTATATATATATTTTTTTCCCTTTTTTCACTTTTTGTGAGTGTGTATGTTTATACATCTCTGTGTGATTTTGTCTGTATAGCATTGCTTTTACCATTTCTCCTAGGGTTCTGTCTGTCCAGTTTTTTGTTGTTGTTGGATAGTTTTTAGCACTTGTTATCATTGGTGGATTTGTTTTTTGGTTTGGTGTCTCTCTTCTTTCTTTCTTATTTCTTTAATTTTTTTTTTTAATTTTTAATAATTATTTTTTATTTTAATAATTTTATTTTATGTTATTTTCTTTCTTTCTTTCTTTCTTTCTTTCCTTCTTCCTTTCTTTCTTTCTTTCTTTCTTTCTTTCTTTCTTTCTTTCTTTCTTTCTTTCTTTCTTTCTTTCTTTCTTTCTTTCTTCCTTCCTTCCTTCCTTTCTTTCTTTCTTTCTTTCTTTCCTATTTGCTCCCTTTATTCCAAGCTGTGTGGATGACAGGGTCTTGGTGCTCTGGCCTGGCATCAGGCCTGTGCCTCTTAGTTGGGAGAGCCGAGCTCAGGACATTGGTTGACCAGAGACCAATATCAAAGGGCAAAAATCTCCCAGGGATCTCCAACTCAACACCAAGACCCAGCTCCACTCAACGACTACCAAGCCACAGTACTGGACGTCATAGGCCAAACAACTAGCAAGACAGGAACACAATCCCACCGTTTAGCAGACAGGCTGCCTAAAATCATAATAAGGCCACAGACACCCCAAACACAAAAACAGACGTGGACCTGCCCATCAGAAAGACAAGATCCAGCCACATCCAACAGAAAACAGGCAGTAGTCCCCTCCACCAGGAAGCCTACACAACCCACTGAACTAAGCTTAGCTACTGTGGACAGACACCAAAAACAATAGGAACTACAGACTTGCAGGCTGTGCAAAGGAGACCCCCAACATAGTAAATTAAGGAAAAGAGGAAGACAGAGAAACATACAGGAGATGAAGGAGCAAGGTAAAAACCCACCAGACCAAACAAATGAAGAGGAAATAGGCAGTCTACCTGAAAAATAATTCAGAATAAAGATAGCAAAGATGATCCAAAATCTTGGCAATAGAATGGAGAAAATATAAGAAATGTTTAACAAGGACCTAGAAGGACTAAAGAGCAAATAAATACTGATGAACAGCACAATAAATGAAATTAAAAATTCTCTAGAAGGATTCATAGCAGAATAACTGAGGCAGAAGAACGGATAAGTGATCTGGAAGATAAAACAGTGGAAATAACTACTGCAGAACAGAATAAAGTAAAAAGAATGAAAATAATTGAGGATAATCTCAGAGACTTCTGGAACAATATTAAATGCACCAATATTCGAATTATAGGGGAACCAGAAGAAGAAGAGAAAAAGAAAGGGACTGAGAAAATATTTGAGGAGATTACAGTGGAAAATTTCCCTAATGTGGGAAAGGAAATAATCAAGTCCAGGAAGTGCAGACAGTCCAATACAGGATAAATCCAAAGAGAAACAGGTCAAGACACAAATTAAACAAACTAACAAAAATAAAATACAAAGAAAAAATATGAAAAGCAGCAAGAGAAAAACAACAAATAACATACAAGGGAATCCCCATAAGGTTAACAGCTGATCTTTCAACAGAAACTCTGCAATTCAGAAGGGAGTGGCAGGACATATTTAAAGTGATGAAAGAGAAAAAACTACAACCAAGATTATTCTACCCAGCAAGGATCTCATTCAGATTCAATGGAGAAATTGAAACATTTAGAGACAAGCAAAAGCTAAGAGAATTCAGCAACACTAAACTAGCTTTAGAAAAAATGCTAAAGGAACTTCTCTAGGAGGAAACACAAGAGAAGGAAAAGACCTACAATAACAAACTCAAAACAATTAAGAAAATGGTAATAGGAACATACATATCAATAATTACCTTAAATGTAAATGGATTAAATGCTCCAAGCAAAAGGCATACACTGGATGAATGGATACAAAAACGAGACCCATATATATGCTGTCTACAAGACACCAACTTCAGACCGAGGGACACATACAGAGTGAAAGTGAAGGGATGGAAAAAGATATTCCATGCAAACGGAAATAGAAAGAAAGCTGGAGTAGCAATTTTCATATCAGAAAATACAGACTTTAAAACAAAGACTATTACAAGAGACAAAGAAGGGCACTACATAATGATCAAGGGATCAATCCAAGAAGAAGATATAACAATTGTAAATATTTATGCACCCAACATAGGATCACCTCAATACATAAGGTAAATACTAACAGCCATAAAAGGGGAAATCAACAGTAACACAATCATACTACGGGACTTTAACACCCCACTTTCACCAATAGACAGATCATCCAAAATGAAAATAAATAAGGAAACACAACCTTTAAAAGATACATTAAACAAGATAGACTGAATTAATATTTATAGGACATTCCATCCAAAAACAACAGAACACACTTTCTTCTCAAGTGCTCATGGAATATTCTCCAGGATAGAACATATCTTGGGTTACAAATCAAGCATTGATATATTTATGAAAATGGAAATTGTATCAAGTATCTTTTCCAACCACAACGCTATGAGACTAGATATCAACTACAGGAAAAAAATATAGGTAAAAAATACAAACACATGGAAGCTAAACAATACACTACTTAATAACCAAGATATCACTGAAGAAATCATAGAGGAAATCAAAAAATACCTAGAAACAAATGACAATGAAAATACGACGACCCAAGACATATGGGATGCAGCAGAAGCAGTTGTAAGAGGGAAGTTTATAGCAATACAACCCTACCTGAAGAAACAAGAAACATCTCAAAAACACAAACTAACTTTACACCTAAAGCAATTAGAGAAAGAAGAACAAAAAAACCCCAGAGTTAGCAGAAGGAAAGAAATCATAAAGATCAGATCAGAAATAAATGAAAAAGAAATGAAGGAAACAATAGCAAAAATCAATAAAACTAAAAGCTGGTTCTTTGAGAAGATAAACAAAATTGATAAATCAATAACTAGGCTCACCAAGAAAAAAGGGAGAAGACTCAAATCAATAGAATTAGAAATGAAAAAGGAGAAGTAACAACTGACACTGCAGAAATACAAGTGATCATGAGAGATTACTACAAGCAGCTCTATGCCAATAAAATGGACAGCCTGGAAGAAATGGACAAATTCTTAGAAAAGCACAACCTTCCGAATCTGAACCAGGAAGAAATAGAAAATATTAACAGACCAATCACAAACTCTGAAATTAAAATTGTGATTAAAAATGTTCCAACAGGGCTTCCCTGGTGGCGCAGTGGTTAAGAGTCCGCCTGCTGATACAGGGGACACAGGTTCGTGCCCTGGTCCGGGAAGATCCCACATGCCACGGAGTGGCTGGGCCCATGAGCCATGGCCGCTGAGCCTGCATGTCCGGAGCCTGTGCTCCACAATGGGAGAGGCCACAACAGTGAGAGGCCCACGTACAGGAAAAAAAAAAAAAAAAAAAAAAAAACACCAAAATGTTCCAACAAACAAAAGCTCAGGAACAGATGGCTTCACAAGCGAATTCTATCAAACATTTTGAGAAGAGCTAACACCCATACTTCTCAAACTCTTCTGAAATATAACAGAGGGAGGAACCCTCCAAACTCATTCTACAAGGCCACCATCACTCTGATACCATAACCAGACAAAGATTTCACAAAGAAAGAAAACTACAGGCCAGTAGCACTGATGAACATAGATGAAAAATTCTCAAAAAAATACTAGCAAACAGAATCCAACAGCACATTAAAGGATCATATAGCATGATCAAGTGGGGTTTATCTCAGTAATGCAAGGATTCTCCAATATACCAAAATCAAACAATGTGATAAACCATATAAACAAACTGAAGGAGAAAAACCATATGATAATCTCAATAGATGCAGAAAAAGCTTTGAATAAACTTAAACAACGATTTATGAAAAAAACTCTCCAGAAAGTAGGCATAGAGGGAATTTACCTCAACATAATCAAGGCCATATATTACAAGCCCACAGCCAACATCGTCCTCAATGGTGAAAAACTGAAACCATTTCCACTAAGATCAGGAACAAGACAAGGTTGCCTACTCACCACTATTATTCAACATTGTTTTGGAAGTTTTAGCCACAGCCTTCAGAGAAGAAAAAGAAACAAAAGGAATCTAAATCAGAAAATAAATAGCAAAGCTGTCACTCTTTGCATATAACATGATTCTCTACATAGAGAATCCTAAATATGCTACCAGAAAACTCCTAGAGCTAATCAATGAATTTGGTAAAGTAGAGGATACAAAATTAACACCCAGAAATCTCTAGCATTCCAATACGCTAATGATGAAAAATCGGAAAGTGATGTTAAGGAAACACTCCCATTTACCATTACAACAAAAAGAATAAAATATCTAGGAATAAACCTACCTAAGGAGACAAAAGACCTGTATGCAGAAAACTATAAGATACTTGTGAAAGAAATCAAAGATGATAAAAATAGATGGAGAGATATATCATGACTGGGATTGGAAGAATCAATATTGTGAAAATGACTCTACTACCCAAAGCAATCTACAGATTCAGTGCAATCCCTATCAAACTACCACTGGCATTTTTCACAGAACTAGAACAATTTGTATGGAAACACAAAAGACCCCGAGGAGCCAAAGCAATCTTGAGAAAGAAAAACACAGCTGGAGGAATCAGGCTCCCAGTCTTCAGACTATGCTACAAAGCTACAGTAATCAATACAGTATGGTACTGCACAAAAACAGAAATATAGATCAATTGAACAGGATTGAAAGCCCAGAGGTAAACCCATGCCCCTTCAGTCACCTTATTTTTGATAAAGGAGGCAAGAATATACAATGCAGAAAAGACAGCCACTTCAATAAATGGTGCTGGGAAAACTGGACAGCTACATGTAAAAGAATGAGTTTAGAACATTCCCTAACACCATACACATAAGTAAACTCAAAATGGATTAAAGACCTAAATGTAAGGCTGACCCTATCAAACTCTTAGAGGAAAAGATAGGCAGAGCACTCTATGACATAAATCACAGCAGGATTCTTTTTGATCCACCTCTTAGAGAAATGAAAATAAAAACAAACAAATGGGAGTTAATGAAACTTAAAATCTTTTTCACAGGTAAGGAAACCATAAAAAAGGTGAAAAGCCAACCCTCAGAATGGGTGAAAATATTTGCAAATGAAGCAACTGACAAAGTATTAATCTCCAAAACTTATAAGCAGCTCATGCAGCTCAATATCAAAAAAAAAAAAAAAAAATCCAAAAATGGGCAGAAGACGTAAATAGACATTTCTCCAAAGAAGATATCCAGATTGCCAACAAACACATGAAAGAATGCTCAACATCATTAATCATTAGAGATACGCAAATCAAATCTACAATGAGGTATCACCTCACACCAGTCAGAATGGCCATGATTAAAAAATCTACGAACAATAAATGCTGGACAGGATGTGGAGAAAAGAGAACACTCTTGCACTGTTGGTGGGAATGTAAATTGATAGAGCTGCTATGGAGAACAATATGGAGGTTCCTTAAAATCTAAAAATAGAACCATCATATGACCCAGCAATACCACTACTGGGCATATACCCTGAGAAAACCATAATTCAAAAAGAATCATGTACCACAATGTTCACTGCAGCTGTATTTACAATAGCCAGAACATGGAAGCAACCTAAGTGTCCATTGATAGATGAATGGATAAAGAAGATGTGGCACATATATACAATGGAATATTACTCAGCCATAAAAAGAAATGAAATTGAGTTTTTTTGTAGTGAGGTGGATGGACCTAGAGTCTGTCATACTGAGTGAAGTAAGTCAGAAAGAGAAAAACAAATGTCTTATGCTAACACATATATAAGGAATCTAAAAAGAAAAAAAAAATGGTCATGAAGAACCAGGGGCAGGATGGGAAGAAAGGGACAGACCTACTAGAGACTGTACTTAAGGACATGGGGAGGTGGAAGGTTAAGCTGGGACAAAGAGAGAATGGCATATGTGGACATATATACACTGCCTAATGGAAATTGATAGCTAGTGGGAGGCAGCCTCATAGCACAGGGAGTTCAGTTTGGTGCTTTGTGACCACCTAGTGGAGTGGGATAGGGAGGGTGGGAGGGAGGGAGACACAAGAGGGTAGAGCTATGGGGTAAATGTATATGTATAGCTGTTTCACTTTGTTATAAAGCAGAAACTAACACACCATTGTAAAGTAATTATACTCCAATAAAGATGTTAAAAAAACATTATTTGTAAGTGTGAGAAGGTGGCAATTTGGCAATACTCATCTAAATTATTGACATACATTCCCTTTGACCTAGATGTTCTTCATATTTGAATATAGAAGTACTTGTACATGTGTGAAATGACATTTGTACAAGGTAATTTTTTTGGTATAACTTGTACCAAGATAACATCAGTAATACCCTAAGAATCTAACAATATGTAACTGCTTAAATATATATTCAATACATTCACATGATGGAATACCTTGCAACATTAAATAAAAATAAGTAATGTGCAGAAAAATAAACTAATTATAAAATTTTAAAGTTTGAACCTCTCTAGGTTACATATGTTAACAGTGAAGGTACATTTAAGTGAACATTTAACTTTTAATGTGGCTGTTAATAAATAAGTAAGTGTTTTAAGGTTTTGTATTTATAGAGTAAAAACAAACCATCAAGTCACTAATGGAATAACTTGGAGATATTTTCACTTTTCAACAAATGGAGTACTATCATTCAAATTAACTTCTTTTAAGTGTTTGCATTTTTGATCCCTTTCATGGAAAAGGACTACTTGGCTCCTTTTATAAAAGTAGCAGGGGAAATGCATTATACTGATTTTAATATGGATACACCCTGCTTTCCGATGCCTGGGTAAAACTCTAACTTCAGCTCCTGGATAAGAATTTAAAAGCATCATTAGTCAATAAAGATTAAGGTTAAAACCAAAACAAAATACTATAACACCATGGTTCTATTGTAAAATGTTTACGCTCACTGCTTTTCTCAGTCCACACTCAGTCAGTCTCCTTAGACTTAACCACTTTGATTAATTACATTAATCATATCTATTGTGTGCATAAATGTATTTTATGGAAGTTTCTTCAGATAATTTTATAAATTAAATATATAGATTATTTAAAAATATAAATACTCAAAACTTATTACATAAAGCAAACATTCCTATTTCTTATTAAAAGAAGAAAACACTTTGACCCTTCAAATGTTTATTTTGTTATTTACTACTATATTTCTAGATAATATGTTCATTAGATGCTAATTTATTTTTAAAAATAATGAAGTTTCTGTTCTCCTCATTTGCCTGGATTCCTTGCAAGTCCTCTTCCTTTTTTATTCTAAGTAAATATCCCCTTTTGTACCTAATTTTTAACTCATTTTGGTTTTTCTCTTAAAGAAAGCCTCTTAAATACTGTAAGTTTAAGTCTTCATAAAAACTGGATCCATTAGTATGTCTTGATTTTTTTCAGTTTTAAGCATTATTCTGAAATTTTCACCTCTGCCTAGTATTTTTATAACTGTTTATTTGTTTGTCTTGGCCCTTTAATGTTGTAATCTTTCTCTGACTTCCAAGGACATGTGGCTGCTTGTTTAAGACTGGACCACTAAAATGTTGAGGGCCTGAATAGGGCTTGGACATAGAGGACATCACTAAAAATTGATTTGGTTTCACTAGGAAACAATATTTGTATATATTTATTATGTTGGTCTTAATTTTAAAATTACCGGAAACCAATCATATCTGAGAACTAGAAATCTGTCACAAGATGAACAGAATCACTATGATAGTTGTGAAGGAAGATCACAATATAATAGCTGTGCCCCAGGTCTTGGGAGTAACACCTCCAGAGTGGAATTGTTCATGAAATTCAGGAAAGGTGTCTACAAGATCAAATTGATGATAGGTATGATATGCTGGAAAGATTGGAAAGGTGATTTGTGTAATTGGTGATTGAAATTTGGGGTGATTCATAATTTTTTTTTTTTTTTTTTTTTTTTTTGCGTTACACGGGCCTCTCACTGCTGTGGTCTCTCCCACTGCAGAGCACAGGCTCTGGACATGCAGGCTCAGCAGCCATGGCTCACAGGCCCAGCTGCTCCACGGCATGTGGGATCTTCCCAGACTGGGGCACAAACCCGTGTCCCCTGCATCGGCAGGCGGACTCTCAACCACTGCGCCACCAGGGAAGCCCCATAAATATGTTTTTAATAAATCAACGGTTTAACCAAGCAAGCAAACACAAATGATAACATAATTAAGTGTAGAAAATAGAGAGAATAAATATGTGTGCTTGAAAACAAAAACAATTATAGAATACTGTATGGCTCACATATAAATAGCATTTTAATAGCCATATCAATATATGAACTGAATATCAATATAATCAAAATTATAACTATATTGAAGAGGAGTTACTGGACTTCTGTGTGTATGTGTGTGTCTAATAAGGGATGGAAGAGGAAATTGTTTTTTATTGTAATATAGTTGCTGTGCAATATTTGTTTCAGGTATACAACATAGTGACTTGACATTTGCATACATTATTAAATGATCATAACAATGATCACTAATAATCAATTGTCCCCACATGAAGTTATTACAATATTTGTGACCATATTGTTTATGTTGTATATTAAGTATATCACCTTGACTTATTTATTTTCTAACTAGAGGTTTGTACCTTTTAATACCTTTCATCCTCCCACCCTCTTCTCCTCAACAATCACCCATTTGTTCTATTTGTTCTCTGTATCTCAGATGGCTTCATTTTTTGTCTGTTCATTTTTTTTAGGTTTTACATATAAGAGAGAACATAAGGTACTTGTCTTTGTATAAGCCATTGTCTGACTTATTTTACTTTCCATAATAGACTCTAGATCCATCCATGTTGTAGCAAATGAAAAGATTTCATATTTGTATATATGTACCACATCTTCCTTATCCATTCATTTTCAAATATCTATATCCATTCCATATCTTGGCTATTGTAAATAATGTTGCAATGATCATTGGTGTGCATATGTATTTTCAAATTAATGTTTTTGTTTATTTCAGGTAAAACCCAGAAGTAAAATTCCTAGATTCTGTGCCAGTTCTATTTGTAATTTTTTGAGCAGCCACCATACTGCTTCCAACAATGGTTGCACCAATTTACATTCCCATGAACAGTGCCTGAGTGTTTCATTTTCTCCTCACCAACACTTGTTATTTGTTGCTCTTTTTATTATACCATTCTGAGAGGTGTAAAGTGATATCTTATTATAGCTTTAATTTACATTAACCTGATGATTAATAATGTTAAACACCTTTTCTTTTGTCTACTGGCCATCTGTATGTATTCTTTGGAAAAATGTTTTTTTTCAGGTCCTCTGTTCATTTTTTTAAATCAGGTTTTTTGATGTTGAATTGGAAGAATTCCATATATATTTTAGATATTAACCCCTGATTAGATATATCATTTGCAAATGTTTCTCTCATTCAGTAGGCTGCCTTTTTCATTTTGTTGATAGTTTCCTTACCTGTGCAAAAGCTTTTTAGTTTGTTATAGTTCATTTGTTTATTTTTTTATTTTGTTTTGCTTGCCTTAGGAGGCAGATCCAAAAATTGTTGCTAAGTCCAATGTCAAAGAGCATACTGCCTATGTTTTTTTTTCTATAAGTTTTATTTCTTCAATTCTTACATTTAAGTCTTTAATACATTTTGAGTTTATTTTTGTATATGGTGGGAGAAAGAAGTCCACATTGATTCTTTTGCATGGAGCTGTCCAGTTTTCCTAACATGATTTATTGAAGAGAATATTACATATTCTTCCCTCCTTTGCCATACATTAGTTAACCATATAAGTTTGGGTTTATTTCTGGGCTCTCTATTCTGTTCCATTTGTTTATGTGTCTGTTTTTGGTGCCCTTACCATACTGTTTTGATTACTGTAGCTTGGTAGTGTAATTTTAAATTAGGGAGTGTGATACCTCCAGTTTTGTTCTTCTTCCTCAAGATATCTTTGGCTATTTTTTTGTTTCCATATGAATTTTAGAATTATTTGTTCTAGCACTGTGAAAAATGCTTTTGGTATTTTGACAGGGATTGCATTCGATCTGTAAATTGCCTTGGGGAGTACGGTCATTTTAACAATGTTAATTTTTCCAATCCATGAGCACAGTATATCTTTCCATTTGCTTGTGTCATCTTCAGTTTCTTTCACCAATGTCTTATAGTTTTCAAAGTGTAAGACTTTTACCTCTTTGGTTAGATTTATTCCTTGGTATTTATTGTTTTTAATGCAATTATAATGAAATTGTTTTGTTAAGTTTTCTTTCTGAGAGTTTGTTATTAGTGATGGAAATGCAACATATTTCTGTATATTAATTTTGTAGCCTGCAACTTTACTGAATGTATTTATCAGTTCTAGTAATTTTTCATGGCGTCATTAGGATTTTCCATATATATTATTACGTCATTTGTCAGCAGTAACAGTTTACTTCTTCCTTTTCAATTAGGATTCTTTTTATTCCTTTTATTTTCTTTGTCTGATTGCTGTGGCTAAGGCTTCCAATACTATGTTGGATAAAATTAGTGAAAGTGGGCATCCTTGTCTTGTACCTGATCTTAAAGAAAAAATTTTCAGCTTTTCAACACTAGATATGATATTGGCTATGGGTTTGTCATTTGCTATGGACCTTTATTTTGTTGAGGCATGTTCCTTCTACACCCATTTTGTCGAGGGTATTTATCATTAAAGGATGTTGTATTTTTTCAAAAGCTTTTTCTACATCTATTGAGATGATAATATGATTTTTATTCTTCAGTGTGTTAATGTAGTATATCACATTGATTTGTGAATATTGAAGCATTTTTGCATGTCTGGGATAAATCAAACATGATCATGACATATGATTCTTTTAATGTGTTGTTGAATTGATTTCTTAATATTTAGTTGAGGATTATGACATCTATGTTCACCAGTGATTCTAGCCTATAATTTTCTTTTTCTGTAATGTCTTTGTTTGGTTCTGGTATCAGGGTGATGTTGGACTCCTAGAATGAGTTTGGCTGTATTACCTCCTCTGCAATTTTTTGGAATAGTTTGAGAAGGAGAGGTACTATCTTTTATTTAAATGTTTGTTAGAATTCACCTGTGAAGCCATCTGGTCCTGGACTTTTGTTCATTGAGAGTTTTTTGTTGTTCTTGTTGCTTGTTTGTTTGTTTAAATTACTGACTTAATTTCACTACTGATAATCAGTCTGTTCATATTTTCTATTTCTCTTGATTCAGTCTTGGGAAATTTTACCTTTCTAGGGATTTATTCGTTTACTCGAGGAGTCTTATATTTTATTGGCATAAAATTGCAGTAATCTCTTATGATTCTTTGTATTTCTGTGGGGTCTGTTGTAATTTCTACTCTTTCATTTCTGATTTTATTTATTTGGGCCCTCTTTTTTTGTTTTAACATCTTTATTGGATGGACCCTCTTTTTTGTTTTTTTTCTTAATGAGTCTCCCTAATGTTTTATCAATTTTGTTTATCTTTTCAAAGAACCATCTCTTAGTTTCATTGAACTTTTCTATTGTTTTTGTTTGTTTGTTTTGGTTTCATTTGATTTATTTATTTATTTATTTTTGTCTCTATTTCATGGTTTTCTACTCTGATATTTATTATCATTCCTACTGCTAACTTTGGGTTTTGAATGTTCTGTTTCTAGTTCCTTTAGGCATAAGTTGAGATTCCTTGAGATTTTTTTTCCTTGTTTCCTAAGGTAGGCTTAGTTGCTATGAACTTTCTTCTTAGAAGTTTGCTGCATCCCATAGATTTTAGATCATGTTTTTCCATTTCATTTGTTTCCAGGTATGTTTTAATTTCCTCTTTTATTTCTTCAGTGACCCATTGGTTTTTAGGTAGTATGTTGGTTCATCTCTATGTGTTTGTGGTTTTTGTTTTTGTTTGTCTGTTGTTCAGTTTTGTTCTTACAGTTGATTTCTAGTCCCATACCTTTGTGGTCAGAAAGGATGATTAATATCATTTCAATTTTATTAAATTTACTGAGATTTGTTTTATGGCTTAGCATGTGATCTATGCTGGAGAATATTTCATGTGCCTTGAAAATACTGTGTATTCTGGTGATTTGCATTGGAAACGTCTATCTATCCATTAATACCAACTAATCTAATGTGTTGGTTAAGGCCAGTATTTCTTTACTGCTTTTCTGTCTGACTGATCTCTCCACTGATGTGAGTGGGATGTAAAAGTCCCCTACTGTTACTGTGTTATTTTCAGTTTCTTCTTTTGTGTTTGTTAATATTTGCTTTATGTATTTAGGGGCTCCTATGTTGGGTGCATATATCTTCTTGATGGATTGATCCTTTACCATTATTTAATGTCATTTTCTGTCTCTTAGTCCAGTCTTTGTTCTAAAGTCTATTTTGTCTAGTATAAGTATTGCAATCCCAGCTTTCCTTTTATTTCCATTTGCATAGAATATCTTTCTCCATCCCCTCCCTTTCACTGTGTGTGTGTCTTTAGATCTGAAGTGAATCTCTTATAGGCAACATATATATAGGTACTGCTTTTTATTTTAACCATTCAGCCACTCTATGTATATAATTGGAGCATATAGTCTATTTACATTTAATATAATTATTTTAAAGCAATTAAAAAAAAACCTTTTTTATTTATTTATTTTTGGCTGTGTTGGGTCTTCATAGCAGTGTGCAGGCTGTCCCTAGTTGTGGCAAGCAGGGGCTACTCTTCATTGCAGTGAGCAGGCTTCTCATTGTGGTGGCTTCTCTTGTTGATGAACATGGGCTATAGGCATGCAGGCTTCAGTAGTTGTGGCTCGCAGGATCTAGAGCACAGGTTTAGTAGTTGTGGTGCATGGGCTTAGTTGTTCCATGGCATGTGGGGTCAGCCCAGACCAGGGCTCAAACCCATGTCCCCTGTATTGGCAGGTGGATTCTTAACCACTGCACCACCAGAGAAGCCCTATAATTATTTATAGGTGTGCAGTTACTGTTATTTTGCTCATTCTGTTCTGGTTGTTTTTGTAGTTTTTTTCATTCCTTCTTTTTTTTGCTCTCTTCTCTTGTGATTTGATGACTATCTTTAGTGCCACTTCTTTTGCTCTCTTCCTTTGTGATTCATTGCCTGTCCTCTTTTGTGTGTATCTATTATAGATTTTTGGTATGTGGTTGCCATGAGGTTCATAAAATATATATTTATATATGATTATATAATATATGATTATATATTATATATATAATGATTACATATATGATTATTTTAAGTTGATTATTTCAAAGTTGGAACACATTCTAACCAGCCTACGTTTTTACTCTTCTCTCACATTTAATGTTTTAATGTCATATTTTACATCTTTTTGTTTTGTGTATCCCTAAACTACTTATTCTGGATATAGATGAATTTATTTCTTCTGGCTTTTAACCTTCATACTAGCTTTAAATGTGATAAATGTACTATATTTACTGTACAATTGCCTTTACTGTGAGATTTTTCCTTTCATAATTTTCATATTTCTAGCTGTGGTCTTTTCTTTTCCACTTAGAAAAATCCCTTTAACTTTTCTTGACAAGCAGGTCTAGTGGTACTGAACTCTTTTGGTTTTTGCTTGTCTATAAAATTATTTCTCTCCCATTCAAATCTGAGTGATAACCTTGTCAGGTAGATTATTCTTGGTAGTAGGTTTTTCCTTTCATAACTTTGAATATATTGTGCCATTCCCTTCTGTGCTTCAAAGTTTCCACTGAAAAGTAATCCATCTTATGAGAGTTTCTTTGTATGTACCCTACATACAAACCTTCAAGTTGCAAACTTTCAAAGATACAAACAGGCATTCCATCAATGTCAGGCATGAGTGAAACTGCGATTTCCCTCTCTCTCCTATTGCTGACAACTCTTCACCTCTAATATCCACCACCTTCTTTCCCTCCTCCAGCCAGTAATTTTTCTTGCCTGTTCACTCGATGCCAGCCCCTGTATACCAGCTCTTGTACGGTACTGTATGGTACAGTTCAAGGTACTGTACTGTAAGATTAAAAATGTTTTCTTTACTTTTGTGTTTGTTTGTTTTTTATGTATTATTTTTGTGAAAAGTATTATAAACCTATTGCAGTACAGGACTGTATAGCCGATTATGTTAGTTGGGTACCTAGGCTAACTTTTTTGGACTTATGAACAAATGGGACTTATGAACACTCTCTCAGAACAGAACACATTCATATGTAGGGGACTTACTGTAGCACTTATGCTATTTAAAGATTCTCTCTTAATCTTATTTCTTGCCATTTTAATCATAATCATAATGTGTCTTGATGTGGCTCTCTTTGGGTTTGTCTTGTTTGAGACTATGACATCTGTTTCATTTACCAGGTTAGGGAATTTTTCAGCTATTATTTATTTAAATCAGTTCTCTGTCCATTTTTCTCTTTCTTATACTTCTTTGACCCTTATTACATAAATATTAGTATGCTTGACATAGTCCCATATGGCTCTTAAACTACCCTCATTTTTTAAATTCTTTTTTTTTTTCTCTTTTCTGTTCAGCTTGGTGATTTCCACTATTCTGTCTTCCAGATCCATGATCCTTTCATTTTTATTGTCTTATCTACTATTGAATCCTGCTAGTGTACTTTTTATTTGAGTTATTGTATTCTTCAGCACTTCTGGTTCTTCTTTATATTTTCTAACTCTTTATTGAAATTCTAACTGTGTTCATCCATTTTTCTCCTGTGTTTGTTGATCATCTTAATGGTCATTACTTTGAATTATCTCAGGTAGATCATTTATCCCCACTTCACTGAGTTGTTTTTCTGAGGTTATATTCTGTTCCTTCTTTAGAAAGTTTTCCTCTGTCACTTTATTTTGCCAAATTCTCTATGTTTATTTCTTTTTGTGTTAGGTAGGTCAGTTACATTTCCTGATCTTGGGGAACTAGTCTTATGTAAGAGACTTCTTATGTGGCCAAGAAGCACACTCCTCACTAGTCATCAAAGATATATTCTCTAGGGGTGCCCCCTATGTTGGTACTTCTGTTGTGTTTGGCCTACTACTGTGGGTGCACTTGTATGCAGGGCTGGCCTCCCTGCCTGGTTGGATGCAAGGACCTGCCTTTTGTGGTGACTGTGGACTTTCTGGAGGGGGGAGGGGGGAGGCGGGAGGCCTCCCATAAATTGACTGTGTGGTCTGGGGTAATTGGGGCTGGTGCTGGCCCACTTGGAGGAAGAGATTTTTATACACTTATGTAGGAAGTGAGCAGGTAATTTCTAAAACAGAAATAAAAGAAGAACAGTACCAACATTATTCAGAGATGAATAGGTAAATGCAAAGAGAAACAGCAAAAAGCACTGTACAAGAATGTGAGAAAAGAAGGTGTGTATAGGAGGCAACTCTTCCTTAATAAGCTTTGAACTGCTTTAAATTGTGTGCAAGTATAACCAAATAATCTCCCATCTCTCAGAGATTTAAGAGAAGACATTGCATCTGTAAGATTGTACAGAGTATAAGATAAACATGATGAAAAGAAAATAGAGCTCAAGATTGAAATATGATATTACAAATGAAAAGCTCAATTAAGTGTCTAGAAGATAGAGTTGAGGAGATCTCTCAGAATGTATAGCAATAAGAAACAGATATGGAAAACAGAGGAGAGAAAATAGGAAAAACTCTAGAAATCATTCTTAAAGATAATAACAATAGCAGACTTTTGTATAACAATCACTAAATGGCAGACAATATTCTCAATTTTTTACAAAAAGCAATTAATTCAAATCTGAAACAATTCTATGAGGAGACACTATTCATATGGTCTACACTTAGCAGTTGAAAAATCCTAAGTATGAAAGGTTAAGCCATTTGGCTCTAGTTATACAGCTAGTGTGGATAGAACTTGGATCTGCAACCAGGAATTGTGACTCAAGATTCTGTGCTATCAACCCCTCAGTATAACAAAATGGAGGAGATTATCACATAAATAACTTAAGAATATTTCCTGTCATTGGAAGGTATAAATTTACAGATTGAAATAACCATTATGTTCCCCAGAAAATGGAAAACAATAGATCATCCCCAAATTTTCTGGCAGTGAAGATCTACATATTTTCAGAAAAAAAAATATATATAGCCACTAAGCAAAATTCCAGAATAATATTGGAGGTTGAGGTTGTTAAAAACAAGATGAGAAGTTAGGGGAAAAATCAAACAAAATGTTCTTAAATGTGAAGAAGAATTATCTCCAATGTAGAAAGTTATATTTAGCCAAACTGTGCAATATCAAGGCTATAAGAGATATGTTCATATATATAAAGTTTCAGCACTTTTTCTCCCCAGGGAAACATTCTTCACCTTTCTCAGACTGAGCTAGATGTTGTTCCTATGTATTCCTTTGGATTTCAGAAAATATCTCTATGAAAATTCTAACAAAATTCTATTGAACATGTTCTTCTATTTTTTCTTCCTTTTGTCCTTCCTTCGTTTCTTCTCAAATATTTTTGAGTACCTACTCAGTATTAGGTATGTTTTGATTGACAGAATACAGTCTGCATTAATAGAGAACATTTTTCCAAACTATATTTGTAGTGAGAATGCACTAACCCTCTCAAAAGGTTAAGCACCTTAAGCACATGTCACATCTGACCCTTTATTCATACTGAATAAAAGAGAATTATCTTTAGTAAGAGTCATCTCTCTGAGTCCCTCAAGTTTACTGTAATTGAGTGGCTTCCAATACGTCATATTGCCTATACCTACCACTTCTTCTATGGCATGTGTGTTAGGCAGAATAGTCCTCCAAGAAACGCACAACCAGAACCTCAGAATATGATCTTATTTGGAAATAGGGCCTTTGTAGATGTAGTTAAGATGTGGTCATATTGGATTATGGTGGACCTAAATTTAATATGATTGGTGTCTTCATTGTAAGAGGGACATTTTTATAGAGACACAGACACAAAGGGAGAAGATGGAGGCAGAGATTTGAGTGATGCAGCCGCAAGCCAAGCAACACCTGGGACTACCAGAAGTGGAAGAGATAAGGAAGAACCTTCTCCTAGAGTTTTCAGAAGGAGTTTGGTCCTACTAACACCTTGATTTTGGACTTTTAATCTCTAGAAGATTAATCGGTAATCTCTACTATGGAACAATAAGTTTCTGTTGTTTTTAGCCAAAAAAATAAAAAGAAAAGAATGCCTGCAAGGGAGAAGAATACAAATTAGCAAACAAATACATATATAAAGCTTGTAAAAATGATGAGGAAAAGAAGCAGCGTGCAGTCTGCACAGACCAAATTTTAATATCCTCAAAAATTTATTTATTTTTGCATCCCCAGGGTCTAGTATAGTGTTTTCCATGTAACCACACAATAAATTTTTGGTCAATTGCAAATACATGTTGAATAAATATATGTATTTTCCTAATAATCAAAAAAATATGTTACATGAAAAATCTAGTGGAAAAAATCTTAATAGTTTGTGTGCACACATCAAAGAGTAAGTTTTTAATTTTGCTGTGTATTAGGCCTCTTAACAGCTTTTTTAGTTTTTCATGTTGTTACTTTGTTACTTGTAGAATATAATTTTAATACATGCACAACAAAATTTAAAATAATTATCCTTTTTCCATTTTGCACCTGTTCAATAGAGATAAAGAGAGCAAATGATCTGAGTACCTCATTACTTCACAGAAAATATTGTTTTCAACCTGTGTTGCAATTCCAAAACTCCAATAGCAAGCTATAATCAAGCTATAAGATTCTACAGCACTGACAGTGCCATGCCCAGTTTAACAATAGATAGATAAATATGATTAACTAGTGGTCTAAATGTAATTGTATTGCGGTGGGAAATGCGGTGGTAAAGCAGATTATCATTATTACATAATGAACTAGCAATCTTTATATACATTGTTTCTGTTTACACAATAGTCAAGCCTTAGGCAAAACTCTGCAATATTTAAAATATACAGCTGCTAAGTCTTTTGTTTTTAACAGTTTTCACTCATTCCTTCACCCAAAAAATCCAAAAGGTATAAACAGGGAAAATTGAGTACTTAGAGTTAACAATAAGAATCAACAAATTTTTTATGCTAATTAATGTTACTGGTACAATAGGTTTGGAAATGGCAATGAGCTGTACCTAATTTATTTTGAATTTCATGTTCTCTGAAAATAGCAAGGAGCTTCTTCTCTATACAAAGATATTAGAAAAAACAGGTAATTTGTAATTCATTTTATACTTGTCTGTATTTTGACACCATAGGACTCTGAAAGAAAACTAAATTATATCTATGCATTTACATATAAATGCCAAATGTAAGTAAAACTGTTCATACTAATTTTCATTATTACTGGAAAATTTGGATAAATGCTTTGTTAATTTCAAATTCAATATATTTTGTTTAAAATTTGAATAAATCCTTTAATTTCTCCAAATGTAAAAATCAGATATATGCACATTATCTGCATGAAGAAATAAGGTGGAATATTCTGTAGTTTTTTGTCATGATCCTTTGTTCTATATAGCTCATCTCCCCTTTGCAGTATTCCCTCCAATTTCTAATATCCAGTTCTTCTGAAATAACTTTCAGTACTACCAGTAATCCATGCTTTCTTTCACTTTGTTCAAACTTCTCATTGCATATGACTTATTTTAATATTCAGTAAACCCAATGACATCCTGACTTCTATATGATAAGAAAATATTTTAACTGCTTGTCTTTTTCCCTCAGTAGGCTGAAAGTTTCATGAAATCATATGCTATGTCTTGCCCATGTTTGTATTCTAAGCATTCTAGCTTAGTCCTGACACAAGGTAGGCTCTCAAAGCACATTCACTGAATGTATGTACAAGCAAAGAACTATTAAAAGTATCTATCTATTAGCCTAACTTCAAACATTTAACCATTTTCTACTAAGAGAACAATTTGAGTATTGGAAGTCTGTTTTGTAAAGACTGGCAAGGCAAATCAGTAAATTTGGTCATAATAGATAGATGAATCAATAATGCAGGTTAACTAGAGAACACTGCAAAAATATCTGATCCATTATTCCCAATATTCCAACTACAGACTTTTGAATAGTTGATATTTCTTGACATTGAGGTCAATGAGGTCAGTGAGGTCACTTTCATATTTGTGGTGTGCTATCCTTCTTTTGAAAGAGCTGTTTTATTATATTAACACAGCATCCAGATGAAAGAAAAGAGAAGTCTAGTTGGGATTTGGCAAGGTTAGCTCTGCTGTCAGCTATCACATTTTCATAACAATGAAAAATGTACTCTATGGTTAGCCATAGAACATCCAGAAGCTGTGTAAGAATACAGGGGTAAAAGGATAAAATAGTATTATAATTTGAAAAAAAATGCTACAAGATTAGCGTCATATGGCATTACTTGTTCTAGAGCTTCTCCAGTCTCTTCAAGCCTTGACTACAGCCTTTCTATTTTATATACAGCTGAAAAATCTGCTTGTGTCTTATTTAATGTCCAGTCCCTCAACATTTCCTTTTCAGTTTAAAATTACTATTAATTCCACCTTTAGTATTTATTCTATGGAACATTAATAAAAGTAAGACATACTTATAGGTAAATACACTAATTGTAGTATCCTAATAATAACTAACATTAGAAATAACTTAAATGTGCATGAATGTATATGAATTCTTAAGATAAAACCTGGGGTATCTATATAAGGAATCTTCTGTATGGATCTATTAAAAAAGAGAGAGCTCTATACATAATTGACAATCCATGGCAAAGAAAGCAAGTAAAGGACAGTATATAGCATAAAATATTATCTGTATAAAATATACATAAATTATGTAGGCCAGAAAAATACAGAAGAATGCTTGCTTTTTTTTTTTTTTTTTTTTTTGGGCTCCAGACGCGCAGGTTCAGCGGCCATGGCTCATGGGCCCAGCCGCTCCGCGGCATGTGGGATCTTCCCGGACCGGTGCATGAACCCATATCCCCTGCATTGGCAGGTGGACTCTCAACCACTGTGCCACCAGGGAAGCCCCGATGCTTGCTTTTTATAAACAGTTATTCATGTTTCATTATGGAAGACATTTATTTACTTTTTTTTCTAAATTTCCATTGTATTCAACTGTCTACATACTGAACTAAATTCGTAGTCAGGAAAAAAAAAAAAAGAAAGCATTTATTAAAATGCTACATAGAGATCTCTTTCTTCTCTTTTCAAAACGTGTCTCAGGGGAATTTTAATGCTATCATCCTTAGCAAGACTGGGTCTTCCACTGATGTTTGTAATATCATCCCATTCTAACTATTTCAGAGCCTCACATCTTCAATTATCTCATGATATACCTCCATTGTCAGTTTCACCATGGTTTACAACATCCTCAGGTTCACAAAATGATAATTTGGAAAAATAGAACAAAAGAAACAAGTGAATAAGTAACTAAGTAACAAAGTTTTAAAACATGTCTTTCTATTTTACATTTGGTAGTGTATATATGTCCATGCCACTCTCTCACTTCGTCCCAGCTTACCCTTCCTACTTCCCATGAACTCAAGTCCATTCTCTATGTCTGCGTCTTTATTCCCGTCCTGCCCCTAGGTTCTTCAGAACCTTTTTTTTTTTGGATTCCATATATATGTGTTAGCATAGCCGCTGCATAGCACAGGGAGATCAGCTCGGTGTTTTGTGACCACCTAGAAGGGTGGGATAGGGAGGGTGGGAGGGACATGCAGGAGGGAAAAATATGGGGATATATGTATATGTATAGCTGATTCACTTCATTATAAAGCAGAAACTAACACACCATTGTAAAGCAATTATACTCCAATAAAGATGTTAAAACAATGACAACAGAAAACATGTCTTCCTATTTTCTTCTCCAGCAAACTTCTAGAAGTAGTTATATCTACTTTATTAATTTTCTGTGTCATCTACCTATCATTCCTTCCCTCTTGGTTCTCTTCACAGCTTAAAAATCATAATTAACTTTCTAATCCTGTAATCCTGGGTTTGGCAAACTATTTCCGAAAAGGGTCACACAGTAAATATGTTAGTCTTGACTGGCTAAACAGTCTCTGACACAACTAAACTCTGCCATTGTAGCACAAAAGCAGCTGCAGACAATACATAAAAAATGGACAAGCTGTATTCCTATAAAACTTTATTCATAAATACAGGGAGTGGACTGGATTTGCCATGTGAGCTATATTTGCAGGCTCCTGATATAACCTAATAGCTAATTTTCAGTCATCATCAGTTTTACTTTTCTGAATTGACACTGACTTCTTACTTCTTGAAATTCTCCTCTCTGGGCAGAAAGAATTTGGGATCACCAAATATTCCATGGGCTCCTGTACATTTCCCAGGCACCCTTGAAGTTACATTGAGAACACGTGACTCATTGTGCCCAATGGGTTTGAGTGGAAGTGATGTGCATTCCTTCTTTTCCGACACAGTAAAGAACTAGGATATGAATTTTCTGTGTTCTGTCTCTTGTTTGCATTGAGGGTGGCAAAGAACTCTAAATTGCCAGAGCTGCAGAATGCACAGACCCAACACTCCTTGGTGACAGTGGAAATAAGTTGCAGACTGTTACAAAGTGAAAACTAAACCTTTGTTTTGTTAAGAAAGTGAGATATAAGGGTTTATAAGTTACACTATGGGCAAACCTATACTTAGTCTTTTTAACTTCCCTCAGATCATGCTACTCCTTACCTAAAGGGTGTCATGGTTTTCCTCTCTTTTTCAATTAACAATAAATGTTCAGGATATTTAGTGTGGCATTCAAGATCATGACCCTACTTTTATTAGTTTTTGAGTGCTTTGCAGCAATTGCCACAAACTCAGCTACTGAAAACAGCACATGCTTAATTTTGGTACAGTTTTCATGGGTCAAAAGTCCAGGCACAGTTTAGTGGGGTCTCACAAGCCTGCAACCAAGACAATGAATGGGGCTGAGGTCCTGCAAGAGGCTTGACTTGAGAAAAATTAACTTCCAGCTTCCTTCAGATTGTTGGGAGAATTCAGTTCCTTGTGACTGTGGTACTAAAGTCCCTGTTTTCTTGCTGGCTGTCAGCAAGGGGTCACTCTCAGCTCCTAAGGGCCATCCTCAGGTCCTAGGCATGTGAACCTCTCACAACTTGGCAGCTTACTTCTTTGAAGTCAGGAAGAGACTCTCTATTCAGTAAGGGCCCATTTCCCCTTTTAAAGGTTTTCAGCTGATTAAGTCAGGCTCACTCAGTATAATTTCCCCTTTCATTAACTTATAGTCAATTGATTTGAAACCTTATTGCTATCTGTGAAATCCTTTAACTTTTTCTCTATAAAGTAACCTAATCATGGAGTAATATCCTATCATGTTCACAGTTTCTCCCCACACCAAAAGGGAGGGCACTATGTAGGGCATGTACACCAGGAAGAGGAATTTTGGGGGCCATGTTAGAATTCTGGTTACCAAATTGTCCTAATGTATTTCCCAAGCATTAATTACTTCCACATTTTCCTCTCGGTTCCGTGTAATATAGCTAAAAGAAATCACTTGGATTTCTTGCTGTTTATTCTTCGTCTTAAGACAAAGCTAACAATTATTGTGGTTATTGTGGTTAAGCTAACAATTATCGATGGTTATGTTATACATCAAATACTCTCATGTTTATTATGTTTTCAATCCTTAAAATAACTCAAAGAACTTAGTTTTAACATCTCCATTTATATATAAAGAAACAAATTTCTATTCTTGAGACCCAAGCTCTAGATTATTTAATTATGACTCATCAATTTATTTACTAGGCCTCTATCTTTTCCATATGCTAATGTCTTTATCTAGAATTTATCCCATCAGGCTCATATGTGTAATACCTATCCATCTTTAAAATAATTTCCCCAAAATTTTATTATGAGATTTTTCAAATATATACCAAACTGAAAGTATTTCATAGTGAAGACCAATATATGTATCATCTAGTATCTACCATTAATATTTTACTGTACTGGCTTTATCATATATGTTTCCATCCATGCAACAACACCCTATCCATCCAACATTACATTGTAGTTTTTGATATGTTTCAAAGTAATTTGTAGGCATCAGTACACTTCCACCTAAATATTGTAATATGTAATCTCTTAGCTAAACTTCAATAGTTATTTTCAGACTCTCTTCTTTTGATGCAAAATTTACGTACAACGAATACATAAATATTAAGTGTACATTTGCTGTGTTTTAACACATGCTTACATCTGGGAAACACAGATGAATATCAAGATATACAATATTATAATGACTCCAGAAACTTTCCTTGTGCATTTTTCCAGATAAACCCTACACCCACCAACAATCTTTTAATTCTTCCCCACTGTTAATCAATTTTGCCTAGTAAAGAACTTCATTTAAGTTGAATTATATAGCATGTTCTCTTGTGCATTTTTTTTTTTTTTTTTTTTTTTTTTTTTTTTTTGCGCTGCGTGGGCCTCTCGCTCTTGTGGCCTCTCTCGTTGCGGAGCACAGGCTACGGACGCGCAGGCTCAGCGGCCATGGCTCATGGGCCCAGCCGCTCCGCGGCATGTGGGATCTTCCCAGACCGGGGCACGAACCCGTGTCCCCTGCATCAGCAGGCAGACTCTCAACCATTGTGCCACCAGGGAAGCCCTCTTGTGATTTTTAATACTACAGATGCTTTTGATACTGATTCTTTTTGTGTATGAAACAAGTAGTTTATTTCTTTTCGTAACTGAGTAGTATTGAATTTAAAAAACATATCTTAGTTTGTATATTCATTATATTGTTGATGGAAACTTCTTTCTGAGAATATTATGAATGAAATTGTCATGAACATTTGTGTAAAAGTTTTTCTGTTAATATTTCTTTTCATTTTTCATGAGTGTATACCTAGAAGTTTAATTTCTGTGACATATGCTAAGTGTATGTTTAGTTTCATAAAAAACTAAGACACTGCCATAATGCTTCCAAGGTGGTTGTATTATTTTACATTTCCACCAACAATATACAGGAATTAAAGTTTCTCCACATCCTCAAGTACACTTGTCATCACCAATCATTTTTGTTTTAACCGATTTGGTGGGTGATAAATTTATTTTCCATTTGCCTGATGACTTACAACATGGAACAGCTTTTAAAAATGTCTATTAAATCTTGCTTCTTTTTATTAGGTCATTTTTTAATTTATTTTTATTGTAGTTATAGTTATTTATTTCCGTGGCTTATATAAGAGACATTTAGCTAATTTCAAGTCACAGCTACGTACTTCTGCATTTCTTCTACAGTGCTTTATGGTTTTAGTCTTTCCATTTTCTCTGTTATGAATATTTAATTTTTCTGGCAGCATTTCCTGAAAAAAAAAATTCAACCCACTGGGTTGCTTTGGTGCTTTTGTTGAAAATTAAATGACTATATACCAATGTGTCTATTACTAGATTTTAAATTTTGTTGCATTGATCTCTGTCTCTGTCTCTGATACTTATTGTTTTATTGTACAGTCTTGATTATGGTAGCTTTATTGTTAATTCTGAAGTCAAGTAATGTAAGGCTTTTAAACTTTCTTCTTCTTTTAAGATTTCTTTGCATATTCTAGTTTCTTTGCAGCTCAATATATATTTTAACCAGCCTACTAAGTTTACAGAGAAGTCTTTTGGGACTTTAGGATGACATTGAATCTGTAGATCAAATTGGGTGGAATACACATATTAATAACATTGAATTTTCCATTAATGAAAATGGTATACCTCTTCACTTATTTACATCTTGTTAAATGATCTCAGCTATGTTTTATGGTCATTTTAGAGATTTTCTTCATCTTTTAAAAAAAATGTATTCCTAAGTATTTTGTCTTATAATGCTACTCTGAATAAAATTATTTATTCCATTTTATTTGTGTTTTCTACTAGTACTAAAAATGCAACTGATTTTTTTCTTACATCTTATAAGCAACGTGCGAGAGTTCCAATTTCTCTGTATCTTTGCCAATATGTGTCATTTTGTCTTTTTTTTATAGTCATCCTAGCAGGTGTGAAATGGCATCATATTATAGTTTTGATTTGTATTTTCCTAGTGATTGATAATATTCAGCACTGTTTTATATGCTTATTAGCCACATGTACACCTTCTTTGAAGAAACATCTATTCATAATCCTTCCCTGTTTTTTTTTCTCCCCATTGAGTTATAGTTCCTTCAAAATGCTGTGTTAGTTTCCGCTAAATTTCCCCTTTTATGGTTGTTAGCATTTGCCTTATGTATTGAGGTGCTCCTATGTTGGATGCATAAGTATTTACAATTGTTATGGCTTCTTGAATTGATCCCTTGATCATTATGTAGTGTCCTTCCTTGTCTCTTGTAACAGTCTTTATTTTAAAGTCTTGTTTATCAGGTATGAGTATTGCTACTTCAGCCTTTTTTTTTTTTTTTTTGTGGTACATGGGTCTCTCACTGCTGTGGCCTCTCCCGTTGTGGAGCACAGGTCCCTGACGCTCAGGCTCAGTGGCCATGGCTCACGGGCCTAGCCACTCCATGGCATGTGGGATCTTCCCGGACCTGGGCATGAACTCATGTCCCCTGCATCGGCAGGCAGGCTCTCAACCACTGCGCCACCAGGGAAGCCCTTCAGCTTTCTTTTGGTTTCCATTTGCATGGAATATCTTTTTCCATCCCTTCACTTTCAGTCTGTATGTGTCCGTAGGTCTGAAGTTGTTCTCTTATAGACTGCATATGTACATGTCTTGTTTTTGTATCTATTCAGGCAGTCTATGTCTTTTTTTTTGGAGCATATAATCCATTTACATTGACGCTAATTATCAATATGTATGTTTCTATTACCATTTTCTTATTTGTTTGGGTTTGTTTTTGTAGGTCTTTTTCTTCTGTGTATCCCAGCTAAAGAAATTCCTTTAGCATTTGTTGTAAAGCTGGTTTGGTGGTGCTGAATTCTCTTAGCTTTTGCTTATCTGTGAAGCTTTTGATTTCTCCATCGAATCTGAATGAGATCCTTCCTGGGCAGAGTAATCTTGGTTGTAGGTTTTCCCCTTTCAACACTTTAAGTATATCCTAACACTTCCTTCTGGCCTGCAGAGTTTCTGCTGAAAAATCAGCTGATAACCTTATGGGGATTCCCTTGTATGTTACTTTTTGCTTTTCCCTTGCTGATTTTAATACTTTTTTCTTTGTATTTAATTTTTGTTAGTTTGATTAATATGTGTCTTGGCGTGTTTCTCCTTGGGCTTATCCTGTGTGGGACTCTCTGCACTTCTTGGACTTGGGTGGCTATTTCCTTTCCCATATTAGGGAATTTTTTGACTATAACGTCTTCAAATATTTTCTCAGACCCTTTCTCTTTCTCTTCTTCTTCTGGGACTCCTATAATTTGAATGTTTGTGCATTTAACATTGTCCCAGATGTCTCTGAGACTGTCCTCATTTTTTTTCATTCTTTTTTTTTACTCTGCTCCTCAACAGTTATTTCCACCATTCTATCTTCCAGCTCACTTATTCGTTTTTCTGTCTCAGTTATTCTGCTCTTGATTCCTTCTAGTGTATTTTTCATTTCAACTATTGTGCTGTTCATCAGGGAGGGAAGAAAAGTGGAAGGGGGACAGGACAGTGCCCCTTATGGGGGCTGGGGGAGGAGAGAGGTTCCCATGCTTGAAGGGGTCCACTCACAGCGAGGGGATCAGTGGAGATGGAGAGGGACCTTTGAGGGATCAGGGAATGAGAGGGGGAAGTAGCCAGCATCTCCCCCTCCTGCTTGGGCCCTAGTATGTCTGTTTGGGTCCTGGGCCTGAAACCCAAACCCTGGGGCCCCCTCTGGCCACATAAGTCCCCAGGACTGAGCCCCACCCCCTCCAAGCCCTCCTCCAGCTGTACCAGTCCCTGCTGGCATGCCTGTGGAGGCCTGCATCCTAGCTGGCCTGCACAGGCACATGTGCTCCAGGCCAGCTACAGGAACAGACACTGGTGAGAGGAAAACATGCAGAGGTAGGGCTGACACGGCAGGTCCAGAGACCTACCTAGAGGTCTTGGAGGCCTACTGCGGACATGGGGGTAGGCTGTAGCTCACCATGGGGACAAGGACACTGATAGATGAGGCATCAGGGAAATTTTTATTTAAAATTTTTTTAACCTTTTATTTTATTTTTTTTTCTTTATTTTTGACTGTTGTGGTTCTTTTTGTTGTTGTTTCATTTTTATTTTTTCTAATATATTTAAATTTTTTCTAATTCTATTTTCTTTATTCTTTGTTGTTGTTCTGCTGTTTTCTGGGGTTTTTTTTCTTTGTTTGTTTGTTGATTTTTCCATGCTGTGTAGATTTCTGGGTCTTGGTTCTTTCCCTGTTTTTTGAATTTCATTACTTGTCTTTTTTATTATTGAGTAATAATAGTTCTTTATTTTCTACATACAAATGCTGTATGAAATTCATGATTTGCAAATATTTTCTTCTTTCTTTGGATTATTTCTCACTTTCTTAATGGTATAATTTGTAGGACAATAATCTTAATTATGGTGAAGTTCAATTTATCTATTTTTCAAATGTTGCTTGTGGTATTAATGTTATATCTAAGAACCATTGCCAAGATTCTGAAGACTTCCCATTAATATATAAAGTAATTATTTATATGGTCAGATTTAGATCTACCATTTTACTGTTTAGTTTTTATTTGCCAGTCCCTTTTAGTTTCTCTTTCTCTGCTTTTTTTCAATTATTTAAATATTTTTTTGGAATTCTATTTTAAATTACCTACATTACATACATATATATATTTAAAAATCATCCGTTTCTCTCTTTATTCCATTTATTTCACACTCATATGCTAGTTCATTACAAAATTGACATATATGCTCCTTGAACATCCAAAGGTATATCAAGAAAATCCTTTCTCCTATATTAAATTAGTTATTGTTTCTTTAGCTCATGTGTTTTTTATCCCACATATATTTTATGTGTTTGCTCTAGAGATTACAATAAACATGTTTAGATTTACAAACTAGAGTTAATATTATACACATCATTAAAATGTTGAAATCTCACCGACATATAGATCTAATAAATCCCCCCTCTCTCCCCCCACCACCACACACACATTTTATGCTAGAGGTAGAAAACTTTTTATGTAATGGACCAGATAGTAAATACTCTAGACTTTGCAGGATACAAACAGTTCCTGTTGTGTATTCTGTTTTGTTTTTGTTTTGTTTTGTTTTAATAATATTTTTTTAATGTACAAAATCATTCTCAGCTTGAAGTTTACAAATATAGAGACGGTAGGGTAGACGTTGCCCATGGGCCATAGTTTGTTATCTTTTGCATTATGCTATCATTATAAATATTACATGTATATACCTTATAAACTATAAAAGAAAATGTTACAAATTTTTGCTTCAGAAAGATACATAAATTTCAAAGAAAGAGGAAATAAGGAGAATTTATATTTATCCAAATGTTTAACATTTCCCATGGACTTTGTTCTTTTTTAAAGACACAGATTTCCAACTTGTGATGTTTGGAGAATTCCTTTTGTTTTATGTATGTAAGTATTTATTTATTTGCATTGTGTATTTGATGTCAAAAGAATTCTCTAAGTTTTCTTATATCTTCGATATCTTCTTTTGCCTTTAGTCTTCTGGTTTACTTTGGCTGAATATAGAATTCTAGAATGATAGTTTTATTTAGTTAGGTTTTATTCAGTACTCTAAAGATGCTGTTTTACTGTCTTTTACATTTTTCTTTCTGATGAAAATCAACAGTAATTTGAAGCATAGTTGCTCTTTATATAATATAGAATTTTATGCTGGTTACTTTCAGGATATTTTCCTTAGTTTGGCTCTAACTGTTTTAACAATGGCATATCTACAAATAGTGATCTTCATGTTAATTCTTGCTTAGAGTTTCCTGAGTTTATCTAATCAGGTCACAAACAATGCCCTGCAAATGAAGAAAAATCCAGATCTCCTTCAGAAGGAAGAATGCAATAGCATGACAGTTGTATACAGTGACTTCCTCTTAACTATCCTGAAGGAGACCTTCAGCAACTCAGCTGGGTAACTGTGCCTATGGGAAGGAAAAACTATTAGACACCATCTTTGGCTAATACCAATTATTGGGGAACCAGAACATCACAGGTCCATCAGTCCATCAAAGTGTCAGATAATGAAGGAAGATCTGAATTTTCCTCATGATAGGATTGTTAAAATAGTATGTGTAGTCAAAACATGTATGCTTTGGGTCTGACAGAACTACCACAATGGCTCACTGACACACCAAGCAAGGCCTGTTATGGATGAAAAAGACAATTAAAAGCAAAACCAGATCCTGAGGGAATTGTAGATACTAGAGTCAACATCAAAACTTTAGGGTTAGGAATGGTGACTCTTATTGTACTCACATTTAAGACTCTATCTTGGCTGATGCAAAAGATAAATGGCTTTTGGAGGAATACAGTGGAATATCTTAAGTTTAATCATATCATCACTCCAGTGCAGCTTTTCTTCTAGGTATGCTCTTGTAATAGGAACAAATCAGTTCAATTGGCAAACAACTATTGACCTGACAAATACTTTTTCTCTATTACAATAAGACAAAACAGTACAATAAGATTCCTTTTACCTCACAAACCCAACAATAAAATATTACCACTTGCTTTAGGATTACCCACCCTCTCTATTGGGCTACGACCACCCTTTAAAGTACCTTTTTTTTTTTTTCAATTAGAGGGGAAAAAAACACCTCTATACGTGGACAAATTAGAACAATTTTCACCCTGGGAAGAAAAGTGTGCTCCATGAGAGGAAGAGGAACAAATTTCATAAAAGACATATATTGTGTGCCTTCTTACAGGCAAATGTAGCACAATTCCAGAGCACAGAGCTGAGTGAGCTGAGTGCAGACTCAATTGCAGTTTACCTTTACTCCCTTAGATCAGTGCCCTAGTGCAGTACACAAAGTGTGAAACCACATGTGACAAACCAAATTCTTTAATACAATTAAGATCTCAGGGAATTTAAACATTTAACTGGTCAACAAGATAATACACTATATGTTATGTTTTAAGAACTGGATTATGTCAGGGAAATTTCTGAATGGCCAATGATCTGAAACATGCCAGGTTCTTCCTTCTATAGAGGTAAGTCAAGATGCTACAGCCTAGTGCTCTCAATCACTAAGAAAGAGGCCTGCTGATTGATTTTGGAGGGAATATATATCACAATATAGGAGAATGCTCCAACTCATTTCCTGACTCACTTCCCAAAGTAGTCAGTTCATTGTGGAGCCCCATGCCAGCAAAGGCTTTTCAGCTTGTTCAGGGTGTACCTCCACTCTGCACTTATAGTTCTAAAGATTCACCATATCTCAAGGTCTCTATGCTAACAGATGCTCAATTCAGAGCACATTATTAAGAATGAAGGTAGAATGTGTAATGCGTATTTTTATATATTTTAATGAATGTTGCTTGTATTCACTACCTCTCCTTCAATAGTTTATATATTTTGGTCGTTAATTTTATAATTAACTACAAAATATTTCTATAATCTTCAGAATATAAGAATACCAGAACTTATAGTACAATATACATGACCTAGAAATTCTGGACCTAGACTGAGTGCAGTAACTAATGAAATTTTTGTTTGTTCCCTTGAGGAAAGTGTGATTGCAGTTTGAGTTATAAAAGGGATAGTTGCATTATATAAAGCAGAAATATTTGTGTGTGGTGTGGGGAAGATCTAAAGTATAAGAAAGAATTCATATAGATGTTAGACAGCTAAAATGATATGTGTTCATTTTTATTTATGTGGCATCCCATGATAGGTGAACGTTAAGACACAGTAGTCCATATCTATTTTTTTTAATATCTTCTGCAAGGTACAGCTTTTGTAAATATCAAAACTGTGACCAACTAGAAGGTGTCCCACAGGAATTTAAATACTGCAAAGATACTGTAGATTGAAGAGATCCTTGACATGGTAGCAAGTGTCCAGGGTTATAGAGAATTGCAATACAGTACTCCTGCAATGGCAGAAGTCCAAGTGACAGTAGATGATAACTGCTGTGGATATTGTACTTGGTCCCTTGGTTCCTGGAAAATATAGTTCCCTGATATAACAATGCCTGACAAAAATATTGATAGAAAACTTACAGGCCAATTTTAATCAGGAACATAGGGGCAAATACAAATCCACTTTCATTAACCTAAGTAGAAAAGAAATTCAAAGGAGGTATATCATTACACTTGCCTGATCTATTTTAAAAGTAGAATTTTTTTTTTCATTTTCAAGATGTAAACATTAAGTATGTACAGCCTTTTCTTGTGTCAATCGTACCTCAAAATAATTTTTAAAAAGACTTTTCTGAAGAAGAGCATGTGTATAACTGCTCTGTTATCCACTGAATTGTTGTTCATTTGTTAGAGTTCTATGATGAAATCTTATAGACTTGGAGTTTTCATTATAGAATGATTTTAATTACTGTTTCACTTTTTAAAATAGTAATGAAGGAGACAGTCAAGATGGAGGAGGAGTAGGAGGATACGGAGTTCATCTCTCCCCACAAACGCATCAAGAATACATCTACAAATGGAGCAATTCTCACAGAGCACCTTCTGAACACTAGCAAAGGACCTCAGACACCTAAAAGAACAAGAAAGATCCCCATGTAATCAAGTAGGATGAAAGAAAGAAGAAGGGAAAAGGAAGAAGAGAGGAAATGGAATGGGACCTATGCCCCTGCAGGGGGGCTGAAGGTGAGGACAGGTTCCCTCATCTGGGGAAGCCCCCTTGCTAGCAGGGAGATCAGCTGGAACAGAGGGGGAGTTTTGGGGGCTTGGAGGAGAACACAGCAACTGGTCTGTGGTAGGCAGGACAGAGTGAGACCTACACAGATGGTCTGTGCCACAGCCCTGTGTGACCCAGCCTGAGACTTGTCCACTTGTGTGCACAGAGGTTGGATGCTGGAACTTGGGGTTTGGAAAGAAGACCCAAGGAGAGAACTACTGTTGGCTGTGAGGAGACAGCCTGAGTGGATGGGAGTGAGGAGCTCTGCAACCGGGAATGCTCAGGGAGAAAGCCCAGACCACCATAGAAGAAAAGCATCATTGTTGAGTGACATGCAAAGGGTGGGGCCGCCATTGCAGCCTCTCTCCTCATGCTCAATCCCCTGCATCCATGGGCACCAGGGAGGGGTCCCATTTGAGTGGCTCTTGCCCCCCTGGCCATCACCTCCTCTGTGCCCTCTCTGCCTGGGCAACCTACTCACCCAGATCACCACCTCAGCACCCTCCTGCCTGGGTGAACTGCTCACCTGATTACCACCTTAGCTCCCTCCTGGTGATGGGCTTGTGCATCCCAATAGCCACCATGGCCCTCTCTCACCTGG
Organism: Stenella coeruleoalba; assembly: GCF_951394435.1. Classification (NCBI taxonomy): domain Eukaryota; kingdom Metazoa; phylum Chordata; class Mammalia; order Artiodactyla; family Delphinidae; genus Stenella; species Stenella coeruleoalba. The sequence continues at coordinate 26,149,177 of NC_137165.1, read as the reverse complement.
GCAGCCCCATGCCTGATCTCTGTCTCTTCCTCCTCCCACCTGATGGACTCGTGTACTCTGACAGCCTCGGGAGCAGATGCTGGTGGGTGGCCCACACACAGAGGTCCACATACAGGGGCCGTGTGACGAAGGAAGAAGAGCTAAAATCTCTCCTTGGGTCTGGGCAAAACACGGAGTTACACCTCCACTGACAATTTCCTAAATTCAGCACCTGTGTAATATCTGAACAGGTAACAAGTGCTACTGCAGCTGAGACAGGTCTGGCTTTAGCAGTTGTGGGCTCTGAGGAAGTGGCAGGATGTATTTAAAGTGATGAAAGAGAAAAATCTATAATGAAGAATACTCTACCCAGCAAGACTCTCACTCAGATTCAATAGAGAAATCAAAAACTGTACAGACAAGAAAAAGCTAAGGGAATTCAATACCACCAAACCAGTTTTAAAACAAATAGTAAAGGAACTTCTCTAGACAGGGAAAAAGAAAGGTCACAAGAAAATCACAAATGGAAAATCTCACTGGTAAAAGGAAACATAGGGTAAAAGCAGGAAATTATCCATACACAAATATGATATCAAAACAAGCAACCATGAGAAGAGGAGAGCACAAATGTCAGAAAGGAATCACATTTGAAATTAAGGAATCAACAACTTAAAAAAATCTTATATATAGATAGACTGTTATATCAAAACCTCATGGGAAATGCAAATTAAAAAACTATAATAGATACACACACAAAAAGAAAAAGCAACCCAAACATAACACTAAATATGGAAATCAAACAGCAAGAGAATAGAAAAAAAAAGGGGAAGAAAACAAAACAAAAAAATGTTTATAGAAACAAACCCAAAACAATTAAGAAAATAGGAACATACATATGGATAATTACCTTAAATGTAAATGGATTAAATGCTCCAACCAAAAGACCAGACTGGCTGAATGGATACAAAAACAAGACCCATATATGCTATCTACAAGAGATCCACTTCAGACCTAGAGACACACAGACTGAAAGTGAGAGGATGGAAAAAGATATTCCATGTAAATGGAAATCAAAAGAAAGCTGGAGTAACAATACTTACATGAGAAAAACATAGAATCTAAAATAAAGACTGTCAGAAGAGACAAATAAGGACACACATAATAATCAAAGGATCAATCCAAGAAGAAGATATAATAATTATAGACATATATGCACCCAAAATAGGAACACCCCAATATATAAGGCAAATGTTAACAGCCATAAAAGGGGAAATCGGCAGTAACACAATGATATTGGGGGAATTAATACCCCACTTATACCAATGCGCAGGTCATCCAGGCAGAAAATTCATAAGGAAACACAAGCATTAAATGACACATTAGACCAGATAGACTTAATTGATATTTATAGGACATTCCATCTGAAAGCAGCAGAATACACTTTCTTCTCAAGTGCACATGGAATATTCTCCAAGATAGATAACATCTTGGGTAACAAATCAAGCCTTGGTAAATTTAAGAAAACTGAAATCATATCAAGCATCTTTTCTGACCACAAAGCTATGAGATTAGAAATAAATTACAGGAAAAAGAACTGTAAATAATACAAACACTTGGAGCCCAAACAATATGTTACTATACAAATAATGGATCGCTGAAGAAATCAAAGAGGAAATCAAAAAATACCTAGAGACAAATGACAACAAAAATATGACAATTCAAAATCTATGGGATATAGCAAGAACAGTTCTAAGAGGAAAGTTTATAACAACACAATCTTACCTCAGGAAACCTGAAAAATCTCAAATAAACAACATAACCTTACACTTAAAGCAACTAGAGAAAGAAGAACAAACAAACTCCAAAGTTAGCAGAAGGAAAGAAATCATAAAATCAGAGCAGAAATAAATGAAATAGAAACAAAGAAAACAATAGCAAAGATCAATGAAACTAAAAGTTGGTTCTTTGAAAATATAAACAAAATTTCTTAACCTTTAGGAAGATTCATCAAGAAAAAAGGGAGAGGGCTCAAATCAATAAAATTAGAGATGAAAAAGTAGCAGTTACAATGGTCACCATAGAAATACAAAGGATCATAAAAGATTACTACAAACAATTACTATGCCAATAAAATGGACAACCAGAAGAAATGGACATATTATTAGAAAGGTACAATCTCCCAACACTGAAGCAGAAAGAAATAGAAAATATGAACAGACAAATCACAAGTATTGGAATTGAAACTGTAATTTTAAATGTTCCAACAAACAAAAGTTCAAGACCAGAGGGCTTCACAGGCGAATTCTATCAAACATTTAGAGAAGTGTTACCACCTGTCCTTCTGAAACTCTTCCAAAATATTTGCAGTGGAAGGAACACTCCCAAGCTCATTCTATGAGGCCACCATCACCCTGATACCAAACCAGAAAAAAAATCCCCCCAAAAAAGAAAATTACAGGTCAATATCAATGATGAAAATAGATGCAAAAACCCTCAAATAAATACTAGCAAATCAAATTCATCAACACATTAAAAGGAGCAAACACCATGACCAAGTGAGATTTATCCCAGGGATGCAATGATTTTTTAATATAGGCAGATCAATCAATGTGATACAAATTAAGGAATAAAAGCCATATGATCATCTCAATAGATGCAGAAAAAGCTTTTGACACAATTCAACACTGATTTATGATAAAAACTCTCCAGAAAGTGGGCATAGAGGGAACATACCTCATCATAATAAAGACCATATATGACAAACCTACAGCTAACATCATACTCAGTGGTGAAAAACTGAAAATATTTCCTATAAGGTCAGGAACAAGACAAGGATGTCAACTCTCACCAGTTTTATTCAACATAGTTTTGGAAGTATTAGCCATGGAAATCAGAGAAGAAAAATAAATAAAAGGAATCCAGGTTGGAAAAGAAGTAAAACTGTCACTGTTTGAAGATGACATAATACTATACATAGAAAATCCTAAAGATGCTACCAGGAAACTCCTAGAGTTCATCAATGAATTTGTTCAAGTTGAAGGATACACAATTAATACACAGAAATCTCTTGCATTACTATACACAAAAATGAAAGATCAGAAAGAGAAACTAAGAAAACAATCCCATTTACCATTGCAACAAAAAGAAAAAAAAAAAAAACCTAGGAATAAACCTACCTAATGAGGCAAAAGACCTGTACTCAGAAAACTATAGGGTACTGATGAAAGTAACTGAAGATGACACAAACAGATGGAGAAATATACCATGTTCTTGGATTGGAAGAATGAATATTGTCAAAATGACTCTACTATCCAAAGCAATCTACAGATTCATTGCAATCCCTATCAAAATACCAATGACATTTTTCCCAGAATTAGAACAAAAAATTTTACAATTTGTATGGAGACATGAAAGACCCCAAATAGCCAAAGCAATCTTGAGAATGAAAAACAGAGCTGGATGAATCAGGCTTCCTGACTTCAGACTACACTACAAAGCTACAGTAATCAAAACAGTTTAGTATTGGTACAAAAATAGAAAGATAGATCAATGGAAAAGAATAGAAAGTCCAGAGATAAATCCATGCACCTATGATCATCTAATCTATTACAAAGCAGGCAAGAATATACAATGGAGGAAAAACTGACTTCAATAAGTGATTCTGGGAAAACTAGACAGCTATATGTAAATGAATGAAATTAGAACACTCCCTAATACTATATACAAAAGTAAACTCAAAATGGATTAAAGACTTAAATGTAAAAAAACTTTTGCATAATCTTTGCTGTCTACTTTTTTGTTTGTTTTCTATCTTATTAACTTCTTAGCCTCTCAGTGAGACTTTTCCACATTAAAGTTAGCTAAAGCCTCTTTTTGAGATGATCATATAAATCACTGAAACAGGAGCTATTTTTAGAATAAAAGGGGGCACTATTAAATTATATTTACATTTTTATAAATATAGAATAGCTGTATTTAAAATATAGCTTCTCTGTTTGGCTGGTAAATTTATTTTACTTATCTATTTCTTGGTGTTTGTGTGTGTGTATGCTTATGTGTGTGTCAAGGTGCATATGTGTGTTACTGTTCAATAAGTTTGTTTTTCCTCAGGTTTTCTCAAATCCTGGGGAAAGACAGAGCAAGGATTAAATGAATATATATATATATAGGTAGGTAGTAGTAATCTATTTTATTTAGTCATTTGTTTTCATTTTCCAATTTTATAGGTGAAAAGGGCATTTCTTTGTTGTAATAGCTTGTGTTACATTGACTCCTGATGAGTTTGAATATTTTAATAAGTTTACTGGCCATTTGCATTTCAACCTTTCATCATGTCTCCTTACATGAGTACCAAATTTGACTCTCATTCATTCTGTTTAAACTTATGATTTGTTGACATAGAGATAAATATCTAGTATTCAATTATTATAAGAACACAATACATTTTAAACCTAAACAATTATTTTTTCTACTAAAATGAATGATATCCAGAGAACTTAGCTAGAAGAATCTGCTCAGCTTTAAACTGATTGTTTATCAGAAATTTCTATATCAAAATTAAGAGGACAACCATGAGTTTAACATGTGGTTTTCTTTATTTAATTCAAATGTTATATATCATTATACCACCTTTTAAAGCTCAGTATACATAGTTTCTGAAATATCAGAATAACTTATTATTACCATTAATGTAGATTTTTAAGAGCTGATTAACTCATTCTTGGCTTTGCATTGATAGAAAATATCTTAAGTTGAAAGCTATGAAGGTAAAATTAGAAATAAATAATTTTTTGTTGATTTTTATGTGTTGTACTTCTTAATGACTTGTTCATTTCAACAAATGATGACAAATTGTCTTTGATAGAAATCCTTTAGAGTGTTTCTAGTATAGCATAAATAAATAGTGTTCATATTCTATGTAGCATAGAATTACACTATGGTGTAAATGAACTTATTGCTAATAATTTGTAACTGTTGCAAGTTCCTGCCAGAACACTGTCAAGATGCATTTGGCAAATCTTCCCAGATAACTGGTAAACAGAAAAAGCTAATTACATTTGGGACATTCAGAATGTGAATACATACAAATCTAATCAGAGGGTAAAATGAACTAAAAGTCTTTACAAATCTTTAAGTGGTTTCTGCTGAATTCCATGTTACACATGGGAAGAGTCAGCATGAGGAACTTCAGTCTACAACTTATACCTTCAGTGAGAAAAAAAAGAAATTGATAATGAAACAAAAGGGCAGCCGTCAGAGTCAGCCACAAGAAATAATTCTTGCTTGAAACACTGATTTTCAAAAAGGCAGGGAATATGTGAAGAGCCTATTGCTTGTGCTTCTGAAGATGTTGAAGTTAACTGAGGGTGTGATTTTTTAGTACCCAAACAATGGTAGCAGTCAAGAGGAGCACAATACTCTTAACAAAATTCACAAAAATGCTAGTCAATTTGGAAGCTGAAAATTCTGAATCAAATTGTGATCCTGAAATAAAACTTTGTATTTGAATATTGCCCTTTGAACAGAAGTGTTTAAAGCCGAGTTAAATATGGGGAATATTTGAACCCTGGATGATCACTAGCTTATCATTTGTATTTCACTAATCATTGTCCATATTGCTTATCATCCATATTCCACTGTCCTAGAAGTTTTATGTGAGTGAAACATTTTAGAACAGGTGTTCTTATTTAGGGTCTTTGTGTGACTATATATCTTTAGGTGATCCATAGACACCCTGGATGTTTACATGAATTTTGCTTCTGTGTGTGTGTGTGTGTGTGTGTGTGTGTGTGTGTGTGTATGTGTGAAAGTGAATGTATATTTGCTCAAATACCCAGAGAGAGGACTCAACTTTTTTTTCAATGTGAGTATGATCATCAAAACATAAGAAATATATCCAGGCTTAAAACCAATAATTTCTCTTGATCTTTAAGAAAAATTAATCAATAACAATAATTGTAAACTCATTTTCAAAAGGTATTCACATACAATAGTTCTAGTAATTCTCCCAGTTTTTCTGTAGAGATAATCATATTTTTATGATACACCTTGAAGATGACATGTTAATAAATGGCAAACTAATTTTATATGAAAGTATTCTTTTGCTCTAGGGAGGGAAGCAGTCATTAAAAAAATATATCTTTTTGTATATATATGTCTATGTGTGCATGTGTGTGTTTTTCTGTGTGTGTGTGTGTGCCTATTAGGAGTAGTCCTAGCTTGGTATTTATGAGAGAGGGGAGATTACACTAAATAACAACATAAAAACAGAGTCTCTCAATGCTAGTTAAGAGCTACTCTCTTCTCCTTTGTATCCACTGCCAATCACTGCCGTCTATTTGTCTAATTTTCTATATCATATATAAAATGTGTTTGTGTATATATATACATATAATCATATAAAAATGATATTTGGTACAGTTACCTGATTTGCTGTGTTATAGGCGTTTATTTTGTTTGGGATAATAGTCCTTCCCATGGTGTGTTTATTTATGTTAGCTATCATATACATGCTGGTCTTTCTAAGGTAGGTAATTAAAAGATAAGACAAATTACTTATTTTTAAGTTTGAAAATACATTTGAGACACTATCTCTGGGATTTTTAGGAAATGCAAACATAATTATGGTAAAATTATGGTAACCTCCTTGATATACTTAAAATAAAAATGAACACTTCTATACACTTCCGATTCTTAATGTTTCACAAATATTATTTACATTTACGAATTTCTTAGGCTCTGGGAACAGAAATTTAAATGTGTTTCTGGTATTCTGATAGAAATAACTTATCATGTGTTTGAAATACAAAATACTATACCCATGTTTCATATATTAAAGTTTATAGGGTGTCTTAGATAATTAACATTTTGCCTTACTAAAGACAACTGATTTTGCTTCATGTGAAAGACATTTGTCAAATTTCCAACAATATTTTTTTTTAAACACTGGAGAAATTTCTAGTTTACATAATGGGCTCTATCATTTTCCAATCAACTATACCCAAAGAGGAATTATTTACTGCAATCTTTCAGTTTTAGTGGAATTGGGAAGAAACTTGCTATACAGATGAGATTTGGAGTTTCCTATTCCTTAAACTTATTTTGTAAAGTTACATCATAGCTTTATGCAGAGCAATGAATTGGTTGCATTTTACTCCATGACATTTACTAAACTTGAATAGAAAAACAATGGCTATCTAATAAGACTTTGCTTATTTAAGCCAGGTGATAGTGACACAGATTTCAATAACAGTGACAAATACAACAGTAAGATAAACAATAATATCATTAATAATAGAAATTTTCTATGAAGTTCATTCTATATACCAGGACTTTCCTTAACTTTCATACATATTAACTCATTTATTCCTCACAATATCATTATAGGTAGACCCATCTTATAGATAAGAAACCTGAGACACAGAAGGGTTAAATAATGCCCAAGTTCATGTAACTGGAAAATGAAGTAGCTAATGGTTCAATTCCAAGTTCTCTTGATTAAGTATCCATTTTCTAATCACTGTGTTATGCTGACTCCAAGAAATTCACAGTGTGTCAGAAACTCAGAGACAGAAAAATGCACATCCTGAATACAATGTGGTCTTATAAACTGGCTGTCTTAATAAATTCAGAGAAAAGAAAGACATCATTTTTGTGGGAGGTGAGTGTAAAAGCCTTTATAGGTTTGGGTTAGACCCTGAAAAAATAAGTTGGATATTAAAAGACAACAGTAAGAAGTGATAAAAATAATATCAGCCAAAGTGGGAGGTTCAGACACTTGTGTAATGTTAAATGCTATAATATTCTGGAGGATGTTTCAATTATTCAAAGTAAAAATAATATATACATCCATATAAGAGCTAACATTCTTTCACAGTTAGTGTTTTAGGTTTCTTACATCTTTTTCCACCATGCTGTTAATCTACATTTTTAAATAAACTTTTAAAAGTTTTAGAACAATTTTACCTTTAAAGAAAAATTGTGAAGACAGTACAGAGAGGTTCCACATACCCCACATCCAGTTTCCACTATTATCAGGATCTTACATTAGTATTTGCATTTGTTCCAATTAATGAACTAATATTGATACATTATCATTAGATAAAGTCCATGCTTTATTCATATTTTCTTAGTATTTATCTAATGTACTATTTCAGTTCCAAGATCCCATCTAGGATATCACAATAAATTGAACTGTCATATTTTTTTGTCTCCTCTTATCTATGACAATTTCTCCAGACTTTCCTTGATTTTGATTATCTTGACAGTTGAGAAAAGTACTGGTCACTTATTTTGCAGAACATCTTTTGATTGAGATCTTCTTAAGTCTCTCTCATGATTAGGCTAGGGTTATGTGTTTGGGGGAGAAAGACTACAGAGCTAAACTGCCATTTTCATCACATCATATCAAGGATACATACTATCAATATGGCTCATAACTGTTGATGTTAACCTTAATCACCTGGCTGAGGTGATGTTTGTCAGAGCTCTCCAGTATAAAGTTACTCTTTCTCCCATACAGTACTTTTTGGAAAGAGCATGTTGTACTTTGGAAGGAAGTCACTATGTACCATCCATATCAAGAGTGGAGATCCAAGGCCAATCTTCTTGACAGTGGAGTATCTAAATAAATTTAAAATTCTTCTACATGAGAGATTTGTCTATTCTCACTCATATATTAATTTATTCAATCATTTAGTTATGTCAGTGATGACTCTAGGATATTCATTTTATACTTTGGATTATAATCTAATACAACTTTATGTATTGTATTATTCACATGGTCTCAGATTTGGCCATTGAGAGCTTTTTCAGTTGACTCCTTGTCACTTTGACATATTCACCTCATTGTGGTTTTTTTCTGTTGTTTTTTTTGTTTTGTTATTGGTTTCATCATTTTGTTTTGCTTTTGCTTGTTCATTCGTTAAAGACTTCCTTACTTTTGGTCACTACTAGATGCTCCAGGCTCATCTTGTATATTTTCTGCCCCAGTTCAAGAATTGGACATTTATTCCAATGAACTGTGGTTAATTTTATTGGAGAATAGATTGAAAAATCAAGATCTGAGTACCAGGTATGCCTATTCCTACTAGAGTGTATGGCTTCTGTGTCTTAGCTGACACTTCAAGGAAATATATGTATATATACTAACTAATATATAGTCATATCTAAAAATATTTCTATGTGCAACCATCTGTACTTATATTAAGCTAACATGACTTCAAACTGATATCTACAACTCTAATCTTTATCACATGGCTCAGTCTAACCTCCTCCCCTTGCTCATGTACAATGTCCCACTCCAAAAATGAGAAGCTTGGCTCCCACAAGCCACAATTTTTTTACATAATTGTTTAATTCCAGTGTACATGTATAGTGTTATCAGAATTGTTAACCCATAACTTCATGGGGAACAACTTTATCAACTAAAGTGCAGTGCTATGGACAGAATCATATGCCTTTAGTTTTATAAACTCTACTCATTTCCAAAGTTACTTAGCTCAGCATTATTTTTCCCACCCCCTTTAATGAATTACTTCCTGAATTTGTAATATAGTTCAATTGATTTGTCACATTTTCCATTCCATCTAGAAATTCTCTGGCCTCCAAAATAATTTTTAAGTTGCATATATTAAGGTTCACACTTTTTGGTATAAAGTTTTATGGATTTTCAACAAAAGCATAGTGTCTTATATCAACCACTTCAGTATCATATAGTCATTTTACAACCCTAAAAAATCATCTGTGTTTTAGCTATCCAACCCTCCACCCTTCCCTAAGCCACTGACATTACTATCTCTAGTGGATTGAATGCTTCCATATTTGCAAAAAGCCTCTGCAAATGTCATTAAAGATTTACATTTAAAAATCCTGAATGACTCAGGTGGACACTAAATTCAATGACAAATGACCTTATAAGAAACAAACAGCAGGAAGACACACAGTGAAGAGGAGAAACCCACGTGACCAGCTGAGGCAGAGATTGGAGTGATATGTCCACCAGCCAGGGAATGTCTGGAGTCAGTTGCTTCCAGATGCTGGAAGTTGCAAGGAACAGATTGTTATCTAGTACCTTTGGAGGGAGTGTGACCCTGTCAAAATCTTTATTTTAGACTTATAATCTCCAGAACTATGAAAGAATAAATTTCTATTGTGTTAAGCCACCAAGTTTGCGGTATTTGCTATGGCAGCCATAAGAAACTAATATAGCATCACTGTAACTGCATTTTCCAGAATGTCATATAGTTGGGCTCATGTATATAGCATGCAGCTTTTACAGACTGACTTATTTCATTTAGCAATATGCATTTAAGATTCTTCATTATCTTTTCAAAGCTTGATAACTCCTTTATTTTTCTGCTGAATAGAATTTTGTTATATGGATGTTCTGGTTTGTTTATCCATTCACCTATTTAAGTACATGTCATCTTGGTTACTACTGCTTTTTTTCAATTATGAATAAAGTCTCCATAAACATTCATGTGCAGCTTTTTGTGTAGACATAGATTTTCAAATCAACTGGGTAAGTACCTAGGATTTATGATTGCCTGGATCATGTGGCAAGGTTATGAAAACTTCCAAAGCAGAAGTGGCATCTTGCATTCTCACTAGCAATGAATGAAAATCCCTGTATCTTTATTTGCAATTGGTGTCATCAACTTTTTGGATTTTTATTGTTCTAACAAGTGTGTGGTGTTATCTTTGTGTTTTAATTTGAAATTCCCTAATAATAGGTGATGTTAATCATATTTTATATGCTTATTTGAAAGCAGTGTATCTTCTTTGGTAAAATATTTGTTCACATTTTTTTGCCCAGTTTAACTTTTTTTCCTTGTTGTGCAGTTTTACTAGTTCTTTGTATATTTTGGAGAGAAGTCATTTATTAAATATATTTTTCACATATTTTCCCCTAGTATGTGGTTTGTCTTTTTATTCTCTTAATAGTGTCTTTTTAAGAAGTGATGTTTTTAATTTTAATAAATTCCAACTTACCAATATTTCTAATGATTCATGATACTAGTGTTTTATATATAAAAAGCCCATTACCAATTCCAAAGTCACATAATTTTCTTCCATGTTATCTTCTAGACATTTTATAATTTTGTGTTTGATATCTAAATTTACTATCCATTTTAGTAATTTTTGTGAAAAGTATAAGATTTATGTCTAGGTTTATTTATTTGTCTATGGATTTTACATATGGACATCCAGTCATTCTAGCACCAAATTGATTATCCTTTCTCCATTGAAATGTCTTTGCTCCATTGTCAAACTTGACTATATTTGTGTGTCTATTACTGGGTTCTCTGTTCTGTTCCATTGATCTGTGTGTCTATTCTTTTACCAGTACTGCGATGTCCTGATGACTGTAACTCTATCTCAAACCTTGATTCAGTAGTGTGAGCAGGCTTACTTTGTTCTTCTTCAGTGCTGTGTTGTTTACTCAAGGTCTTTTGCCTTTTCACATAAAATTCAGAATAAGTTTGTCAGTATCTACAAAATAGCTTGTGATTTTGATTGGTATTTTGTTACCTATATGTCAAGATGAGAAGAATTGACATCTTAAAAGTATTAAATGGTATATCTTTTTTAGAAATAAGAAAATTGTCTCAGAGTAGCATAAGTTATTTAGTGAGGTCTTGTTTTTAATAAATGTCAGGACTTGGATTTGTGCCTTTTAACAGTCTAGCCTCCAAACACAAATATTTAAATATATCATTACATTCCTTTAATTATAGCAGTCGTCACACTACTTATTTTATTTTAGATGGCCTATAAACTTTTCAAGTATATGGGTATCTGTTTTATTTTTGTTTCTCCAACAATTAGTCAAGTATGTCACACATATTGCAAATGTAACTATTTTATTTTCCACTGCTATTAACCCTGCTCTGGACAGCACATCCCCTGAATAACAAGTCTCAGGGCGGCACTCACCTTCCCCTACTGTCATTATCAATCTAGCTTTAGCCAGTTTGATCATTAAAATAAATATAATACAAAAGGTTAATCAAATCTTTCTACTTCTCTGCTTAAACCTCTCCCAAAGTGTTCTGTTGAAATTAAATTAAATCCAAATATGTACCATGGCTTGTGATTTCCTGTACAAACTGACTCTTTGTTACCTCTCTGATCTCACATGGAAATCATATTCCTCTTCTTAATTGGGCTTGAGTCATATAAGCCGTCTTTCTGGTCTTTGAAATTGCTAAGTTCATCCTTCAATAGACTTTTGCCTTAATTATTCCTTCTCCCTGATATTTTTTTCCCAAATGTGTACAAAGGAGATTCTTTGTCATGAAAAATCTCAGTCCAAACATCATTTCCTCAGAAAGGCCTATCTAAACACGTTACCTAAAACAACTAACCAACCTCTTGCTCCCCTCACACCATTCTACTCTAGTGAGTTTTAATGTTGTTTTGTTTTCACAGCACCTATGATTATCTGAAATTTACTCATTTCATTATTTCATTGTTTATTGTCAATATAATGAACTTTAAGGTTCATGAGGCAAGGATCTTGTCTGAGAAGTCCACCACTCAATAAATGTGTTTTGAGTGAACAAATAGGGAAACGACTAATAAACACTAATTATTTCTTGAAATTAAACATATTAGTTGTTAATCTAATATTATTTTGTTTACCCCTAAATTGTATTACTTATTGTATAACTAATGCACATTATGCTGAATTTACTGAGTATTTCATGCATCAGGCTTTTGTGCCAAGACGGTTAGCAGATGTAACATAAACCTTTATTTCTTACTTTTTTTATTTTATAGTCTTGTCTGGCACTGCCTGTTCTCAAATGTTGGTGCTGCCTAATTTGGTCCATCAACCTTCTCCTTTGCACACTATCTTTAGGTGACAACATTGAAAGTTCAAGCTCCTCTTTTTTGCCTGAACAGACCCATATATAAGTTTTTATTTAATAAATTTTTCTCAAGATTCAAATTATAATAGTTCTCTGCCTGCCAGATAGATTGCCCTGGTTATTTTATAAGCATTTATAATTCAACAAGTAAGCCTTCAATCTGGCCCAACTTCTTTTCTACATAATTTTGTTTGAGTGAAAAGCCAATATGTGTTTTGAAAAAGCAAACATATGCACATAGATTTTTTAAATTTTACACATTTTGTCTTTTTATTAAGGGAACAAAGCCTTTCTGGAATTTGAAGAGATGTTTTATCCATATCTGTAAATACTCAGCATTCAGTTTGCAAATTTTAATGACACTTGTGCTCAGACAGTTATGGAATACTTTGTCATAACATGCTAACTGCTTTTAAATTCAGCATAATGAAGTACAAGGCATTCCCCTGTGAAAACAGTTTGGGAATAAATCTACATATGATGAAAAATCTTACCAAAGGAGTATGGTTAGGTTAATTGCAAAAAGCAATTATGCAAACACCACTCCTTATGTTAATTTGGGATCTGCAGGAAGTTGTATGTTAAAAGATTTAAAATATGACTCACCTTCCCTGGCCTTTTTCATGATACTTAAAAGTAGTCTCTTAGTATATTAAACAATTTGGGTGTGGTCAAAATGTGTACAAACTTAAATGTTATGTCTTCATTTTTTTATCCATTTTCATTTTTGTATGCTTAAGAAGGAGCAACTTATAATAGAGTTCTCCATATGAAAAATAAATCTCAACTCATTTGGAAATAATGAAAAAGCAGTTGACTATTGGGCAGGTTCCTGAGCATCCATCAATACCTGCATTATTTCAACTAACATTTTTGGAACACCTACCAAGTGTCATACCCTGGGAATATAAAAGTAAAAAGAAAAGGAACTCTCTTTTCATCATCTTGAAATCTAGAAAAGAACCAAATACCTAAGTAGCCACTACAACATTATATGGCATTTATTATAATGATTCTAGCTAAACTATATATGGGATTTAAGAAAGCTTATCAAATGTGATAATTGACCTGAGAATGAAATAATAAGTTAGAGTGTTTGGTGAAAACAATCAAGAAAAATCATCGGAAGCAAAAGTTTTAGCAAATGGAAAGAAATAGAGATGCTGGTTTGTGTTGGCATAAACATGGAATTTTTAAGTAGTTTAGTGTTGTTTAATTGCAAAGAATACATGTGAAAGGTGAAAAGGACACTAAAGTGACACTAAATCATGGAATGCTTTGGTCATATGAAATATTGTGTATTTGTCTTTCAGGAAATGAGGAATATGTGCAAATATTTGAATAGAGACTGATACAGTTGGAATAAGTGTTAAAGTATCAGACTGTTAAAACTATATAATGTAGCTGTAAATATATAGGACATTGTGAGAGTTTAAAACAAGGAGTTGAAAACAGTAAGAGGTTACCAAAATATTCAAAGTTAAAATTATAAATTCAAATGTAAAGTGTGTGAAAATTAATGAAGATCACTCAAATGAAAGGAGAGGCTATTTATTTAGAGCTTGGTATAGCAAGAGAGCCAACCATTATCACTTGCATTTGGCAGACACTCAAGATAGGTAACAAATAAGAAAGCCTTATAGTGCAAAAATGAAGGTTTCAGGTTTGTTCTAATTACAAGTTGTTGGCATGGGGAGACTGGAGGCACACTAACAAGAATGGGGGTCCTATGTAATTGTATTGAAGAATTTTGGCTTTCTCTGGTTGGTCCTGAATTGGAAACAGGGACAACAGTAGGGAAGTTGACAGATCCTGACCCTTCTTGACTGGTTGCTAGAAGTTTTAGTTTGGCTTCCTGGGCTGGTTGCTGAGGAAGTTGCCAGTTAGCTTTTGGATTGGTTAGTAGAGAGTGATTGGTCAGAGTTCTATTGTTATATGTGGTCTGTATATTTTTCTTTTTTTATATCCATCCTTTCAAGTGGGTAAATATATATGTAGACTGCCTAATTACATGACTTGACCAGTGATTATATATGACTTTGAGGAAGGACATCCAGAAGAGCAAGGGAACAGTTTCAGGAGTAGAATAGATATTTATTTAATGCTACTTGTCAGTCCCTTGGCTAAGATTTGTTATATCCTCACCTCTTAATCCTTACCTTAAGTCAGAAGATAAGTATACATGGCCAAAGAAGGCTATTCCCAGCATAAGGGAACTCATGGAAGTGATTCAGAGATAATTAGTTTCTGACCATACATTTAAAACCTAAAATTTTAAAATATATATATTATTTTGAAACTAAAGTTCAACTTGTGGCACTTTTAAAGTTCAATTTTTTGTCACTGCCTTCAGGAAATTAGTACTTGAAAATCAGGTTCAAGGTAACTTAAAAAATAAGTTTGAGGAGACTTAAAAGGAAGATGATAAAATTTCTTTCTTTGCATTTCTTTTCTTTTACTTAAAAAAAATCTTTAGCACCACCAGACCAGCTTTGCAACAAATGCTAAAGGAACTTCTCTAAGCACAAAAAATGGCCACTACTAGAAATAAGAAAATTATGAATGGAAAAGCTGGTAAAAGCAAGCATAAAGTAAAGGTAGGAAAACATCTGCACACGTATATGATATTAAAACCAGCAATTGTGAGAAAAGGAGAGCACAAATGCAGGATATTGGAAATGCATTTAAAATGAAAAGACCAGCAACTTAAACAATCTTTTTTATATATAGACTTCTACATCAAATCCTCATGATAATCTCAAACCAAAAATCTAAAATAGATAAGCACACAAAAGAGAAAAAGGAATCCAAACACAACCCTAAAGTTAGTCATCAAATCACAAGAGAAGAGAAAAAAAGAAGAAAGGAAGTAAAGATACCTACAAAAACAAACCCCAAACAATTAAGAAAATGGCAATAGGAACATACACATGGATAATTACCTTAAATGTAAATGGATTAAATGCTCCAACCAAAAGACACAGACTCGCTTATTGGATACAAAAACAAGTTTTGTATATATGCTGTCTACAAGACACCCACTTCAGATCTAGGGACACATACACACTAAAAGTGAGGGGATGGAAAAGGCATTCCATGCAAATGGAAGTCAAAAGAAGCTGGAGTAGCAATACTCATATCAAACAAAATAGCCTTTAAAATGAAGACTCGTATAAGAGACAAAGATGGACACTACATAATCATCAAGGGAACAATCCAAGAATAAGATATAACAATTGTAAATATATATGCACCCAACACAGGAACACCTCAATATATAAGGCAAATGTTAGCAGCCATAAAAGGGGAAATCAGCAGTAACACAATAGTAGTGGGGAACTTTAATACCTCACTTACGCCAATGGACAGATCATCCAGACAGAAAATTAATAAGGAAACACAGGATTTAATGACACATTAGACCAGATAAAATTAATTGATATTTATAGAGCATTCCATCCAAAGGCAACAGAATACACATTAATCTCAAGTGCACATGGAACATTCTCCAAGATTGACCACAAGCTAGGCCACAAAGTGAGCCTTGATAAATTTAAGATGATTGAAATCATATCAAGCATCCTTTCTGACCACAATGCTGTGAGATTGGAAATTAACTACAGGAAAAAAAACTGTAAAATCATAAATACATGGAGGCTAAACAATATGCTACTAAACAAAAAATGGATCATGGAAGAAATCAAGAGGAAATTAAAAAATACCTACAGACAAATGAAAATGAAAGCAGTGATCCAAAATCTATTGGAAGCAACAAAAGCGGTTCTAAAAGGAAAGTTTATAGCACTACAATCATACCTCAAGAAACAAGAAAAATCTCAAATAAACAACCTTAGCTTATACATAAAAAAAACTAGAGAAAAAAGAACAAACAAAACCCAAAGTTAGTAGAAGGAAAGAAATCATAAAATAAGAGGAGAAATAAATGAAAGAGAGAAGAAAACAATAGAAAAGTACAATGAAAATAAAAGCTTGCTCTTTAAAAAGATAAACAAAATGGATAAACCTTTAGCAAGACTCATCAAGAAAAAAAGGGAGAGAGTGCAAATCAATAAAATTAGAAATAAAATATGGACACCACAGAAATACAAAGGATCATAAGAGATTACAACAAGCAACCATATGCCAGTAAAATGGATAACTTGGAAGAAATGGACAAATTTTTTAGAAAGGTACACTCTCCCAAGACTGAACCAGGAAGAAATAGAATATATAACCAGACCAATAACAAGTACTGAAATTGAAACTGTGGTTTAAAACCAACAACAAAAAAAATCAGGACCAGATGGTTTCACACGTGAATTCTATCGAACATTTAGAGAAGAATTAACACCTATACTTCTGAAATTATTCCAAAAACTGCAGAGGAAGGAAACTCCCAAACTCATTCAATGAGGGCACCATCACCCTGGTACCAAAACCAAAGATACCACAAAAAAAGAAAATTACAGGCCCATGTCACTGATTAACATAGACACAAAAAATCCTCGACAAAATACTAGCAAACCAAATCCAAAAATACATTAAAAGTATCATATACCATGATCAAATTGGATTTATCCGAGGGATGCAAGGACTTTTCAATACATGCAGATCAATCAATGTGGCATACCACATTAACAGATTGAAGAATAAAAACCATATGATCATCTGAATAGATACAGAAAAAGCTTTTAACAAAAGTCAACACCCACTTATGATAAAAACTCTACAGAAAGTGGGCATAGAGGGAACATACCTCAACATAATAAAGGCCATATATGACAAACCTGTAACTAACATTATACTCAACCATGAAAAGATAAAAAACATTTCCTCTAAGATCAGGAACAAAACAAGGATGTTCACTCACTCCACTTTTATTCAACATAGTTTTGGAAGTCTTTAGCCACAGCAAACAGAGAAGAAAAAGAAATAAAATAATACAAATTGGAAAGGAAGAAGTAAAACTGTCACTGTTTGCAGATGACATAATACTATACATAAAAAATACTAAAGATACCACCAGAAAACTACTAGAGCTTACCAATGAATTCAGTAAAGTTGCAGGATACAAAATTAATACACAGAAATCTATTTCACTTTTATTTGTTAGCAGCAAAAGATCAGAAAGAGAAATTAAAGAAAGAAGCCCATTTACCATTACATCCAAAATAATAAAATACCTAGGAGTAAACCTACCTAAGAAGACTAAATACCTGTTCTCTAAAAATTATACAACTCTGATGAAAGGAATAGAAGATGAGACAAACAGATAGAGGCACATGAAACGATTCTCAACACACTAATTATTAGAGAAATACAAACCAAAACTACAATGAGATATCACCTCACACCACTCAGAATGACCATCATCAAAAATCTATAAACCATAAATGCTGAGAGGGTGTGGAGAAAAGGGAGCTCTCCTACACTGTTGGTGGGAATGTAAATTGGTACAGCCACTATGGAGCACGGTATGGAGGTTCCTTAAAAATCTAATTACAGAGTTACCATATGATTCAACAATCCCACTTCTGGTCATATATCCTGGGAACAACGTGGTTCAAAATGATACATGCATGCCCATGTTCATTGCAGCACTCTTACAATAGCCAAGACATTGAAACAACCTAAATGTCCATTGGCAGATGAATGGATAAGAAGATGTGGTACATATATACAATGGAATGTTAACTAGCCATTAAAAAGAATGAAATCATTCCATTTGCAGCAACCTGGATAGCCCTGCAGACTATTATACTATGTGAAGTAAGTCAGACAGAGAAAGAAAAATATCATATGATATCATTTATATGTGGAATAAAAAATATATACAAATGAATTTAGGTAACAGACACACAGACTTTGAGAAGAAGCTTATGGTTACAGAGGGGAAGGGTTTGGGAGAAGGATAGATTGGGAATTTGGGGTTGACACATACACACTGCTATATTTAAAATAGATAACCAGCAAGGACCTACTGTATAGCAATAGCACAGGGAACCCTGTTCATTATTCTGTAATAACATAAATGAGAAAAGAATTTGAAAAATGAGATATATGTGTATGTATAACTGAATCACTTTGCTGTACACCTGAAACTAACACAACATTGTTAATCAACTATACTTTAATATGAAATAAAAATTTTTAAAAAATCTTTGGACTTTTAAATAGTAGTGCTTAGGGGAATGTACAGTGCTCCATTCTTTGTAAAATAGTATTCTTCATTCCCTGAGCTTAAAGTATAATGAGACTAGGCAAGAAAGAAAAATGAGCTAGATGCCCTTTGATCAACTGGCAGACCTTTCTTTATTGCACGAGTAATTGTTCACAATGTCAACGGACTTACGCATTATATTGACTACTGGGGAAATTTCCTAGATATGCTTACTAAATGATCTTAGAAATGAATTAACCCAGCTAAATTTTGAAGAAAACTTCAAATATAGTGGGAGTCTTTTGTTGCTGTTTTTGTTTGTTTGTTTTATGGGGATATTTAACACTCATCTTTTTTTGATCATCAATTTCTGAATGTATAACTGAGCTGCTTCCCACAGCTTAGTCAACAAGACAACATGTTTTGGAAAACCTACAATATACAGTGTATTAAGGTCAAGATCCAAAGGAATATAAAGCAGAGCTCTTGCCCTTGAGGTGCATATAGAATGAAGTAGGGGGTGGGGCAGTTAGCTGGACATAGAATTTTCTATATATATGTAGGAAAGCACCAACAATAATACAGTAAAAAACAAAAATACCAATTAACCAGTACAGAAAATCTGTCTTGGATTTCATAAGATATAAAGATAATACTGAACTTTGTGTTCACTAAAGTTATGGGAAAAGAAATAAAAGTCTTTTCTATATGTTTGGAAATCTGGACAGAAAGTACTGGATTTCCTCTTATAAAATTTAATGGCATTATTTATTTAGTCCAGAAGTGGAAAATATATATTGAATATTTTTTGAAGAAAGATATGTATTGAATAATAATTTTCACCCAGCATTGGACCTGGCACATTATATACCCTTTTTTAATTTTAATCCTTACCACAAACCTGAAGAGTAGGTAATATTAGACACGTTGTTCAAATGAGAAACCGAATCTTGAGAACACACTTTTCAGGTCTTTAAAACAATGCTGATTTCTCCAAAAGTAAGAAACTGCATAAGGTCCCAGGAGTTCCCTTATTGGAGAGGCATGCATCTAGAATAAGTTTGGCCATAGAAAAGGAAGGTAAGTTTCTTTAGGGACCCCGTTTCACAATACAGTGTGACAGGAGGGACTAGGCAGGAGAAGAACACCCCCCCCACTCCACCCTGGAAAGTTAAGTCATTTTATACATTTTTTTTTAAGTTCTGGAGTAGAAACAATGTTAGAAGAAAAAAAAAACTATTATTGTAACTATTGAAAACAGAACTGAACAGTGTAAAGTATCTTTAAAGTATTCATTGTTGAACAAGAAACTTAACACAGAAGCATGTCCTGGATGTCATGTACTAGTCTAAACCTCAGGAATATCATATTGAACAAAGAGTGAGCTGGAGAAGCATGAATTCTAGTAGGGAGACTGACCAATAAACATAAATAAATAAAAATACAATTTAAGATTATGAAGTAAGGTACATCAAGAGATGAAGAAGGACATTCCACTAAAGCAGTTGTCACAACATATATTTTTATCAATTCAGGCTTACTGATATTTAATTTATATCTATGAAAATTGTGTGTGTGTGTGTGGTTTGAGAAATGCAATCAGTTGTATAACAACCAACATAATTAAAATATAAAATATTTCTAATACCCACCAAAATTACCTGATTCCCCTTTGTAGTCAGACCCCTTCACCCCACACCCAGTCCCTGGCAACTGATGATCTTATATCTGTTCCTATACCTTGCATTTTCCAAATTAACATGTTAATGGAAACACTGTAGCTTTTTGGGTTCTGGCCTCATTTCTTTAGCATTTTTGGACTTAATTCATATTGGAGTATACATCAATAGTTAGTTCCGGGCTTCCCTGGTGGCGCAGTGGTTGAGAGTCCGCCTGCCGATGCAGGGGACATGGGTTCGTGCCCCGGTCTTAGAAGATCCCACATGCTGTGGAGCAGCTGGACCCCTGAGCCATGGCTGCTGAGCCTGCGCGTCCAGAGCCTGTGCTCCGCAATGGGAGAGGCCAAAACAGTGAGAGGCCTGCATACTAAAAAAAAAAAAAAAAATTGTTCCATTTTTATTATTAAATATATTTTGAATTCTCCCAGCAGTGTGTGGGAGTTCAGTTGTGTCACATCCTTCCCAAAACTTTGTACAGCCTGTTTAATTTTGTTTAAATTCTAGCCTTTCCAGTATATGTGCAGTGAAATCTCACTGCAATTTTAATTTGCTCATCCCTAATGACTGCTGAGGCTGAAAATTATTTCCATGTGTTTATTTGCCATTTCTCTTTCCTTGGTGAAGTGTTTGTTCACATTTTTTTTAACATCTTTATTGGAGTACAATTACTTTACAATGGGGTGGTAGTTTCTGCTTTAAAACAAAGTGAATCAGCTATACATATACATATATCCCCGTATCTCCTCCCTCTTGTGTCTCCCTCTCACCCTCCCTAACCCACACCTCTAGGTGGTCACAAAGCATGGAGCTGATCTCCCTGTGCTATGTGGCTGCTTCCCACTAGTTATCTATTTTATATATGGTAGTATACATAAGTCCATGCCACTCTCTCACTTCATCCCAGCTTAACACTTTCACTCCCTGTGTCCTCAAGTCCATTCTGTACATCTGTGTCTTTGTTCCTGCCTTGCCCCTAGGTTCTCCATTAACATTTTTATTTTTTAGATTCCATATACATGTGTTAGCATCCAGTATTTGATTTTCTCTTTCTGACTTACTTCACTCTGTATGACAGGCTCTAGATCCATCCACCTCACTGCAAATAACTCAATTTCATTTCTTTTTATGGCTGAGTAATATTCCATTGTATATATGTGCCACATCTTCTTTATCCATTCATCTGTCAATGGACACAGGTGGCTTTCATGTCCTGATTATTGTAAATAGAGATGCAATGAACATTGTGGTACATGACTCTTTTTGAATTATGGTTTTCTCAGTGTATATGTTAGTAGTGGGATTGCTGGGTTGTATGGTAGTTCTCTTTTTAGTTTTTTAAGGAACCTCCATACTGTTCTCCATAGTGGCTGTATCAATTTACATTCCTACCAACAGTGCAGGAGGGTTCCCTTTTCTTCACACCCTTTCCAGCATTTATTGTTTGTAAATTTTTTGATGATGGCCATTCTGACTGGTGTGAGGTGATACATCATTGCAGTTTTGATTTGCTTTTCTCTAATGATTAGTGATGAGCATTCTTTCATTTGTTTGTTGGCAATCTCTATATCTTCTTTGGAGAAATGTCTATTTAAATGTCTAAATGTCTATTTAGGTGCTCTCCCACCTCTGAGACACAGGCCTGACACCTGGCTGGAACACCAAGACCCTGTCAACCACACGGCTGTGCCTTCCCTCTTTGTCATCCACCATCTTGTTACAGTGCCATCACCAGGGAGAGCCCTGTTGCTAAGCTTGGTATCTGCGTCCTTGCTCCCTGCAGCCAGCCCCACATCTTTTAAACCATTTTTTTATTGGGTTTTCTTCTTCTCATTGAATTTTAAGAGTTCTTGATATATACTGGACAAAAGTCCTTTTTCAAATATGTGTTTTGGAAATTTTCTCTCTCATTTGTGCCTTATCTTTTTCTTTTCTTTTCTTTTCTTTTATTTTATTTTTATTAAAGTATACTTGATTTACAAGAGTATATTTGTTTTAGGTGTATAACATAGTGATTCAACATTTTTATAGATTATACTTGTTTTGCTGAAAGCCTTCTTTCGGTTTTAAGTTTCATTAGATTTGCTGACAAATTAACCACTCATCTCACACAAACAAACAGCTTTAATCAATTCTTTAATGAAAGGTGATTTGACTTAATTTTAATATACAATCATTAGAAGGAAAGGAATAAGAATATTAGAGAAACATAACTGGGTATACATCACAGAATTCGGCAGACAGCTACTTCCAGATCCAAACACCAGCTGGGAAGTCCTGAGTGACAGCATTCTGGAACCCCATTTGGGAATGGTCCCAGGCAGTGCATCCAGCGCATGGGTGAGACTTCCGAGTGGAGTTCTGGGGGCTTCCATTTATAATTCCAGGCTGCAAACTGATATCATTTTGCTGGCAAAATGGATTTACTCTAACTCTCTGGATTCACTCTAACAATGCTTTTCATTTTACCATGTGGGTCCCAAGATTTTCCAGACCCCAAGGGACTGGCCATGTCCCCAGGGCTCAAGAAATTTCAAGACTCACTCCCTTTCTTATCGTAAGTGCCTTTGATTTGCTAGCAGCAAGTGTTAGGTGTGCAAGCAGGAGAGCAGTCCAGGCAGGGTCACAGGTCATTCAGAAGCCTGCTTCTGCCTCTGAAGCCTGAAAAAGACTACTTTATTAGTTTTCCCAAAAATACTCCATTTAAAGTTATTATAAGATAACTGCTATTTTTCCCTCCACTGTAAAATCTATCCTGTGATTACCTACCTTACACATGGTAGTTTGTATCTTTTAATTCCATACCCCTATCTTGAACCTCTCCCTTCCTTCTCCCCACAGGTAAGCAATATTTTGTTTTCTATATTAGTGAGTCTGTTTCTGTTTTGTTACATTCATTCCATTTATATTTTTAGATTCCTCACATAAATCATAGAATACATTGCCTGACTTATTTCACTAAGCATAATACTTTCTCTATATCCAATCATGTTGTTGAAAATGGAAGAATTTTATTCGTTTTTATAGCTGAGTAATATTTAATTGTATATATGTCACATCTTCTTTTTCCTTTCATCTGTTGATGAACACTTAGGTTGCTTCCATATCTTGGCTATTGTAAATAATGCCACTATGAACATCGGGATGCATGTATCTTTTCAAATTGCTGGTTTTGTTTTCTGTACATGTATTCCCAGGAGTGGAATTGCTGGATCATATGGTAGTTATACTTTTAGTATTTTAAGGAATTTCCATACTGTTTTTTATTGTGGTTGCACCAATTTACATTCCCAGCAAGAGTGCACAAAAATTCCCTTTTCACTGCATCCTCGTCAACATTTGTTACTTGTGGTCTTTTTGATGAAATCCAATCCAACAGAGGTGAGGTAATATCTCATCAGGGTTTTGATTTATTTTCTCTGATTATTAGTGAAGTTAAGCATCTTTTCATTGCCTGTTGGCCATCTGTATGTCTTCTTTGGAAAAATGTCTATTCAGGTCTTCTCATTTTTTAATCATTTTTTTCTGTTGTTGTTGTTATTGAGTTGTGTGAGGTGTTTATGTATTTTTGGGTATTAACCCATTTTCAATCAGATCATTGGTAAATATTTTCTCCCATTCAGTAGCTTGCTTTTCTTTTGTCAATGGTTTCCTTTTCTTTTAGTATCAAAGCTTTTAATTTAACTAGGTTGCATTTGTTTATTTTTGCTTTTATTTATTTTGTCTTAGGAGACAAATGTAAAAAGGAAAAAATGGCTATGATTTATGTCAAAAAGTGTTCTGCCTATGTTCTCTTCTAGGGGTTTTATGGTTTCAAGTCTTAAATTTAGGTCTTTAATCCATTTTGAGTTTACTCTTTTATGTAATTGTGAGAAACTGTTCTAATCTCATTCTTTTGCATGTATTATAGCTGTCCAGTTTCCAAACACCACTTATTGAAGAGACTGTCTTTTGTCCATTGTACATTCTTGCCACCTTTGTCAAAGATTAATTGATCTTCTTGATCATATTTCTAGACTCTCTACTTTGTTGCATTCACCTATGTGTCTGTTTTTTTTGCCAGTACCATGCTGTTTTGATTACTGTAGCTTTGTAGAATATTGTGAAGTCAGGGAGTGTGCTATGTCTAGCTTTGTTTTTTCTCTCAAGATTCCTTGGGAAATTCAGAGTCTTTTGTGGTCCCATATAAATGTTCAGATAATTTTTCTAGTTCTGTGAAAAATATCATGGGTATTTTGGCAGGGACTGCATTAAATTTATAGATAGCTATGGGTAACATGGACATTTAAAAAATATTAATTCTTCTATTCCAAGAACATGGGATAATTTTCCATTTCATTGTATCATTTTCAAATTTCTTCCTCAGTGTTTTATAGTTCTCAGAG
This sequence comes from Stenella coeruleoalba, assembly GCF_951394435.1. Classification (NCBI taxonomy): domain Eukaryota; kingdom Metazoa; phylum Chordata; class Mammalia; order Artiodactyla; family Delphinidae; genus Stenella; species Stenella coeruleoalba. Next base: position 26,124,102 of record NC_137165.1, on the reverse strand, counting down.
TATAGGTCTTTAATCTACTTGGTTAAGTTTATTTCTAGGTATTTGTTAGTGTATAAAGAAGAAAAAGATTTCTTACCTTAATCTTGTATCCTGAAGTTTTACTGAATTCATGTATTAGCTCTAATGGTTTTTTTGTGAAGACTTAGGGTTTTCCATATATAATATCATGTCATGTGTAAATAGTAACAGTATTATTGCTTTCCTTACAATTTGGATGCCTGTTGTTTCTTTATCTTTTCTGATTGCTGTGACTAGGACTTCCAATACTATGTTAAATAGAAGTGTCAAAATTGGGCATCCTTGTCTTGTGCTGGTTTTAGAGGAAAGGCTTTCATCTTTCCACTGTTGAGTATGATCTTAGCTGTGGTATAGTCACAAACGACCTTTATTATGTTGAGATATGTTCCTTTAACACCAACATTTTTGAGAGTTGAACATTCATATCATGAATGTATGTTGAACTTTGTCAAATAGTTTTTCCAAATCTATTGATATATGTGATTTTTTTCTTCCTTTTGTTAATGTGGAGTATCACATTCATTGATTTGTAAATACCAAACCATCCTTGCATCTCTGGAAGTGATCTTGCTTGATTATGATATATGATCCTTTTATTTATATTGTTGAATTCAGTTTGCTAACATTTTGCTAAGGATTTTTGTGTCTGTATTGGTCAGAGATGTGGGCCTGTAATTTTCTTTTCTTGTAGTGGCCTTGTTTAGTTTTGGTGTGGGGGAAATTGTGGCCTCATAGAATGGAGTTGAGAGTGTTCCATTTTCTTCAATTTTTTGGAATAGTGTAAGAAAGTAAGGTATAGCTGTTCTTTATATGTTTGGTAGAATTTTCCTATGAAGTTGTCTGGTTCTGGGCTTTTGTCTGATAGGAGGTTTTTGTTTTTGTTTTACATAAATTCAATTTCACCATTAGTGATCACTCTACTCAGATTGTGTATTTATTTCTTCCTGATTCAGTCTTGGCAGGTTGTATATTCCTAGAAATTTGTCCATTTCTTCTAGGTTGTCCAATTTGTTGGCATATAAATGTTTGTGTTATTCTCTTACAATATTTTTGTATCTCTCTGGTATCAGCTGTTATTTGTCCTCATTCTTTTGTTTATTATATACAAATATATTAATATACAAATATATTATTTGTATATTTTGTTTATTACAGTCATCTCTATTTTCTTCTTAATGACCTGTCTGAATGTTTATCAATTTATCAATTTTGTTTATCTTTTCAAATAAACCAGCTCTTAGTTTTATTGATCCTTTCTACAGTTTCCTTGGTCTCTATTTTTTAATTTACTTTATTTTTATTATCTTTACTATTTCTTTCCCTCTGCTGAATTTGGGCTTTGTTTGTTCCTCTTTTTCTAATTCCTTTAGGTGAATGTTTAAATTGTTTCTTTGAGATTTTTCTTGTTTCTTGAGGTTGGCCTGTATAGCTATAATTTTCCTCTTAGAACTGCTTTTGCTGCATTCCATATATTTTGGAAAATTGTGTTTCCATTTTCTTTTGTCTCAAGGTATTTTCTCATTTCCTCTCTGATTTTTTCATGAGTCTTTTTTTTTTTTTTAGTAGCATGTTGTTTATTCTCCACGTTTGTGCTTTTCCAAAATTTATTCCTGTAATTGATTTCTAGCTTTATACTGTTGTGGTTGGGGAAAAAATGCTTGATATAATTTTTATCCTCTTAAGTTTGTTGAGCCTTGTTTTGTGGCTTAGGCTGTGATTGCTCCTGGAGAATGTTCCACATGAACTTGAAAAGAATGTGTATTCTGCTGTTTGGAGTTGTAATGTCCTGTTGATAACTATTAAGTCCAGCCAGTCTACTGTGTTTCTTGAGACCACTGTAGCCTTATTGATTATCTGCCATCTGTCCTTGGATGTAAATGTGGTGTTAAAGGTCCCTACTATTATTGTATTGTTGTCAATTTCTCCCTTCATATCTGTTAATATTTCCTTTATATATTTAGGTGTTCCTGTGTTGGGTGCTTATATGTTTACAAATGTAATATCCTCTTCTTGTATCACTGTCACTATAAAATGCCTTTCTTTGTTTTTTGGTGTAGCCTTTCTTTTAAAATCTATTTTGTCTGATGTAAGTGTAGCTAGCTCCACTTTCTTGTCATTTCTATTTGCATAAAACCCTTTTCCATCCCCTCATTTTCAGTCTGTGTGTGTCTTTAGCTCAGAAGTGAATCTCTGGCAGAAAACATTTTAAAGGGTCTTATTGTTTTAATCCAATCAGGCACTCATGTCTTTTGATTGGAGTATTTATTCCATTATCATTTAAAGTAATTATTGATAGGTATGAATTTATCACCATTTTGTTACTTGTTTTCTGGTTGTTTTTGTAGTTCTTCTACGTTGTTTTCTTCTTTTTCTTTATTACCTTGTAGTTTGATGATTTTCTTTAGTGGTATTCCTGTGTTCCTTTCTCTAAAGTTTTTGAGTATCTATTGTAGGTTTTTGATTTTTGGTTACCATGGGATTCATACTTGTTGATCTATAACTACACTTATTTTAAACAGGTAGTCTTTTAGGTTAAGACACATTCTAAAAGGTCTATATTTTTATTCCCCTCTCCCTTAGTTTTGATGTTGTATTTTACATCTTCATTTTATTCCTTTACTGATTGTTGTATTTATAGTTGATTTTACAATATTTTGTCCTTTAATCTTCATACTAGCTCATTTAAGAGGTTGATTCTCAACTTTCTATATATTTGCCTTTAGTAGTGAAATTTTTCCTATCCTATAGATACTTACTCTTGTTATAGCCTTTACTTTTCCACTTAGATAAGAATCTATAACATTTCTTTAAGGGTAGGTTTAGTATTGATGATCTCTTTTAGTTTTTCTTGTCTGATATGTTATTTATATCCCCTTCAGTTCTAAATGATAATCTTGTTGCATAGAGTATCCTAAATCAAAGTTTTTTCCCTTTCAGCACTTTGAATATATCATGCCATTCCCTCTGGCCTGCAGTGTTTCTGCTGAAAAATCTACTGATATTCTAATGAGGGTTTTCTTGTATATGACTATTTTTCTCTTGCTGCCTTTAGAATTCTCTTTGTAACTTTTGATATCTTAATAATGATATGTCTTAGTGTGAGTCAGTTTGGGTTCATTGCTTGTTTGTTTGTTTGAATGCTCTGTGCTTCCTGTACCTGAATATCTGCCTCCTTCTTCAGGTTTAGGAACTTTCTATCCATAATATCATCAAATATATTTTATACCCCCCTTCTCTTTCTCTTCTCCTTCTGTGTCCCCTATAATGCAAATATTAGTAGGCTTGAACTTGTCCCAGAGATCCCTTAAACTGTTCTCTTTTTTTTAATTTGTTTTTTTTTGTTTGTTTATTTATCTGATTGGGTGATTTTCATTATTCTACCTTCCAGATCATTTATGCATTCTTCTGTATCACCTAGTCTGCTATTAATTCCTTCTAGTGTGTTTTTCATTTAAATTATTGTATTCTCCAGTTCTGACTGGTTATTTTGTTTGTTTGTTTTTACTAACACTTAGTTAAAATTCTCACTGTGTTCAGTTATTCTTATCTGTAATTCAGTTACCTTTCTTATTACTAATGCTTTGGATTACTTACCTGGTAAATTGCTTATTTCTGCATTATTAGCTTTTTTTTAAGGCATTTTCTCTTGCTCTTTCTGTTGACACAAAATTCTATGTCTTCTCATTTTGCTTAACTTTTTCTGTCTCTATGAAATTAGGTAAAACAGCTTCCTATTATGGTCTTGAAGGGATGTCCTTGGCTGGGGCCATTCCTATACAGTCTGTGTATGTCCAGTGACTTAGTTGGGAGAGCAGAATTTGCTGTGAACACAAGTCATATCTTTCCTCAGGGTGTGCTGGCAGCTATTACCCTGGTAGAAGATGTGGCTGAAAATGAAGGGCCTAGAGCCAGAGCCAGGTGTGAGCAGGGGCTTCCCCTCTACTCTGTGGCCACTACCACCCTATTGGAGGCACAGTCATGTCCTAGGCTGCTGGAGCAGAAGCCCTGAGGATCAGTCCACTGTCTCCAAGTGTTGTAACTGGCACCCTCCCCCCAGAAGGGAGCAGTGCTGGAGCATGAGGGTCTGATGTGGGCACTCAGCATGGTTCTGGGAACAGGCTGTGGTGGTCTAACCAGAGTCCTAGACCCAGATTGGTTCTGATGCATTACCTGTGTAAGCACAAATAATGGTTGCCCCCACCCTGCTCAGATGCCACTTCAGGCCTCAGTTGCCCCTCTATCTCACAGCCAAGCCCTTACCCCAGTGTGGAGCTACATTGCAAAGCAAGCAGGACTGGAACCTTCACCCAGCTCAAGCTTGGGCTAGCACCTGGGCGGTCATGGGAAACCAGCCAGTCACTGGAGCAGTTTTTTATTCTCCCTCTCTGCCTTGCTTTGAGAAAAAGCAAGCATGCATGTGCTCTTCATGAGCAGAGTCCAGGCTTTCCACAGTGCTTCTGTTAGCCCCTCTGGTCCTCCAACCAGCCAAGGTACCTCATGTTTCCTGTGTATGACCCCAGGGCTGGGGATCCCACTATGTGGCTGAAACCACTCACTCCCCAGGAAGGATCTCCACTTGTGTAATAGCCCTTTTCCTCTGAGTCCCCTCCAAGGGGTATAGTTCAAGACCCAATTGTTTATTTTACCTTTCTACCTGATTCCCTATGGATCTTTCTTACAGACTTGGTTATACAGGAGTCTTTCTGCCTGTCCCCACTTAGTTTTCAGTGAGAATCTCTCTACATATAGATGTATTTTGGACGTGTTCATGGAGGGATGTGAGTTCTATGTCCTCTTACTTCATCATCTTGATCTTCCTCTCTATCTTTTATTTTCTCAACAGATTCTTTTGAATATCATTTTAAAAATTTGATAAAGCTCTACACCACTTTTTAAATTTTACATTTCACATTTATTTTATGCCAAATTAAAAAAAAAACACTTTGCCTGATCCAAATCTATAAAGATTCTCTACATGTTTTCTTCTAGAAGTTTGTATTTTTAGGTTTTACATTTTGCTCTGTAATCCAATACCGATAATGTTTGTATGTGGTAAGCAAAGCAAGATAGCTCAAGGTTCTGTCTTTTTACCTATATGAGTATTTTTCCCATTTTTAAATTTTTTATTGTCTCAGCTCTAACAAAATTTGGTGAAAAATTATTTTCTATTGAATCACCTTGGTACTTTTATTGAAATCAATTAATCATATAACTGTGGGTCTCCTGCTGAACTCTTCATTCTGTTTCATTGATTGATATGCCTATATCACAGGTCAAAGAATACATTTTGATCAAATGCTCTGAGATTATGTATAAAAAATTAAATCTCTTGGCCAAAGTAGTTCTCATGGATGCCCATCCAATTATTTTTAAGCAAATTGTAAAACTGGTAGGTATTCCCCAATTTTTTAAAAAAAGTTTGAAAATAAAAAAACAATTAAATCTATGTAGAGATAAACTTTTAAAAAGTTGAAAAAGTAAACCAAGAAATAAAAATTGACCTTGAGAATCTACTCTAGATAAAATATGATTCTAAGAAATGCAATGAACATACTATTCTATATTCTCAACAAAATTAACAACATTAAAAGAAGTAGTATTTCTCTCAGGAAGGAATTATAAGAAAAATATCAAAAAAGAGAGAATAAACTAAATTTGTAATGTGAACTGGTAGTGATAGATAAAGAAATGATAAAAATATTTACAAATCTTACAAAGGACTTGTATCAGAATACTTAATAAATTCTCAATAATAATGTCAAATAATCTAATACTGATAGGTTAAAAAAATTTAAATAAACTTTACCAAAGAAGATATACAGGCTTCAAATAAGCACATGAATAGATGCTTGAAATCATTGTTCATTAGGAAAATGCAAACTAGCATCAAAATGAGATACACACCAATTAGAAAGGCTAAAATTTAAAACGCTGATCATGCAAAGTTTTGGGGTATAAGCACAGTGACTAAATTTTATACACTGGTGCTGGAACTGCAAAATGGTACAAACACTTTGGAAAACACTTTAGCAGTTTCTTAAGAAGTTAGACATACACTTACCACACAACACAGCCATTTCACTCTTTGGTATTTATATAAGATAAATAAAAGTGTATTCCAGAAGTGTTTAGAGCAGCTTTATCTGAGATAGGAAAAATTTGGTAACAACCCAAATGTCCATTAACAAGTGAATGGAAAAACAAACTCTGGTATATACAAATGAATAAAATGTTACTTGAAAATAAGAAGGCATGAACCATTAGTAGGCACTATACCATGGATAAATCTTAAAATTATTATGATGAGACACAGTACATGATCAAGTGCATGATGTATTGTTTATTAGTATAAGGGCAAGAACATGCAAAGTAACCTATCATTACAGAAAGCTGGACAACTGATGACTGCAGAAAGAAAAAAGTATGGAAAGAAGAGGTTGGAGAAAAGAATTGCAAAGTGACACAAGGAATCATTTAGGGGAGTTGTATATATTTATTATACTGATTACGGTGATAGTTTCCTGGGTGTATAAGTATGTCTATTGTTGTCAAATTATACATTTTAATTATGTGCAATATATTGTATGCCAAATATACTTTAATAAACGTGTTACAACAAATAAGCACAAATGACACATGCACACACACACATATTCGAAAGACTTATTTAAGAAAGGAGAAACTGAAATTTGAAATTATAAAGTTAAAAGGATAGGAAATCCAGTAGAAAATAAATGATAAAGGGTATGAATAAGTAACTCACAGAAAAGATATCCCAAGTGGCAAATATATGTATAGAAAGATTCTCAGCTTCACTAATAACCAGAGAGATGAAATTTGATATATCTCTCACCAGACTGGCAAAAATTGCAAAAGGAAACAATGGCAAATGATAATAAGGATGTAGGCAAAGAGAACTCTGCACTACTAGTGGGAGTTTTAACTGATGCAGGAATTTGGGAAAGCTGTTTTTAGTATGTATGGAAATTACAAACCATTAAATGTTTGTTCAATTAATTATACAACCAGTATTTCAAATACCCTAGAAAAACTCTTCCACCAGTTCACTGGAAGAAACTAACTAGAGTCCTTAAAGTGACATGTTTTATAGTAACAAAGACCAGAAACAGCTTAGGGTTACACGAAAAGGGGAATGAAAAGCAATGTGTGATATATTCTTATGGTAGAATAGTCCATGTTAGAAAAAATAAATAAATAAAAAGAGATAAATCTCCCTAGTAAACATAATGTTGAGGAAAACAATAAAATAAAATAATTCCAAAAGTAATCTATAGCAATATATCATTTATATAAATAAATAAAACTAACAAGAAACACAATCAGGGATCTGATTTTTTCAGGCATCTCTCTCTCTCTCTCTCTCTCTCTCTCTGTTAAGTGTCAGTTCAGATCTTCTAAGAGGCAGAAGCCAAGGTATTTATTGGTAAAATATATGTGAAAATTAAGAGAGGAATATGCAGGAGTCTTCAGGGAGAGTTGTCAGACTGATGCAAAACTGTTCCTGTGAAAGGTGAGGGGAATAAGAAATAGTGTGAGAAGCTTCTTGGACCACAAACATATGGGGGAGTCCCCAGGCCAAACGTGTAGCCATTACAGAAATCTCACATCAGGTGATAATGGTCCAGGTTTAATAGCCCTCTTTGTTCTGTCACTGGAAGGAAAAATTTGGCTTGTGGTGAAGGTTATGACTGAGCTAAGAGGGTGGCAGCAGGAGGGTGTCAATCAGCCTTGCTTTCTCCAATAGAATTTCCTGGAGGGACATCGTGATGATGCACTTCCATGGTCACCACTCTGGACAGTAATATGAAGGATATAATTTAAATACATAGATACCTGTGCCTATTGGAAGCAAATGAAAAGAATAATAAAGAATCTAAAAAGTATTTTGTGTTTATTAGAAGAAACGCTGATAATAGAGTTCTATGCATTGAAGAGTATGACTTACTCCGTTTTGTGGACCTGAGCTTCTTTCAAAACAAGCCTGGAACTTGGTTAAAAATTGTCTGTTACATCACTTTGCAACAATTAAATTTTTTAAAAAAGCAGAAATTTTATAATATACAAAAATAAGTATAATCAAATTTTACAGGATAGAACTAGGGAGGTTGCATCAACATCCTCTAAGAAAGCTCAAGTGTCCCCTCAACCCCTTCAAGCATCCTCCCAACCCTTTCAAATATCCTTTATCAATCAGGGTGAAGGCTTATGACTGAAACATAGTATCTGAGCTTGAATTATACAAAGTAAAGAGGTTAAAACACTATTTTTCCAAGGTAAGGAGCTCTTTATGTCTCCCAATAGTGTCAATCTTTCTTTTACTGGCCTGTTAGAGATTTACACTTCTTCACAAACCTGGCATGGTGAAAGTGGTCAGGTTCTTTTATACATGGATACATGTATAAAAGGGTAATTAAGAACTGGGATGCTTAGAAGGGTAATTAAGAACTGAGATGGAGACCAGGGGAAGTGGCTGAACAGATTCATCTGTTTTGCCTCTAGTCCAGTGAAAATAACTTAATTAGTTGCACTAAGCAGGAAGCCAGTTAAGAATCTGTAGATAAAATTCTATAATTAGTTGAGGTTGTATCATCTCTGTCTGAAGATGTTCCAGTTTGAAGAACAAGTTATATATCACTTATCTCTTCATTTTACACAAGAACCTGTTGGTGTGCAATTAGAAATGGGAAGCTCTCTTTTGCATGCCTTTTTCGTGTCACTCACTGGTCTAAGAGTCCTAGGTGTAATTGTTCTTCCCCTCTGCTTCTATCAAAATTATGAGTGAACAATAACATTTGTACTTGTCAGATTTCTTAAATAAGTTTCAATCAGTGCTAGTATTGCTGAGGGAAGAGATTACTTCTCAAGTATATCTGAAACCAAGCTGAATTTATTACTTTCCAAGCAAAAAAAACAAAACTGTCTTTGCAGAACAAATCAAACTGCTAATCCTTGTAGACTTTTTGGGGAAGTACAACATTCAAGGACTGGCTGACTTTACAAAAAAAGTAAGAGAGCAGAGGAAGTATGGCCTTTTGGGATTGTCTAACATTCAAAAGTAAGCATATTGAAGCAGAATTGTTAATGACTGATTGGTGCTGGTTAAACAGGCACTGTGTTTACTTGCTTAGGGCTTGAATTCAGGGCCAAACTTTTTCGACTTCCTTTCTTAAATTTGGAGAATACAACTTTTCTTTTTCTCACCATAAGAAAAACTTGAAAAATTGGACTATGTTTATATTAAAAACATCAGTTTATTAGACTACACTATTAGAGAACACAAAGACAAGCCACAGACTGATGAAACATATATTTTAACACATATATAAATGACAAAATTTTCATATGCATCACTTACATATAAAACACACTAATCCATATAAAAAGAACAGGCAACACAATAGGAAAGTGATATGAGCAGGCACTTTGAAAAACAAAATGAAATCCAAATGCCTCATAAAACTATGGAAATTGTTCAGTCTCATTAATTATTTGATAAATGTTCATTAAAATAACAGTTATACCACTACAAACTCATCAGAATATCTCATCAAAATCAAAAAAAAGTCTGACAACACAAAATCACCACAAGGAAATAGATCAACAATATTCATATATTGTTGGTGAGATAGGAAATTAATACATCGTCTTGGGAAATGCTTGGTTTATCTACTGTGGTTGAATATGTATATATGCTATGACCCAACCTTTCTATATGTATATACTCAATAGGTGTTCAAGTATAATTAGAACAGAATACATATAATTTCATAGAAACTTTATATTCTTAACAAGCCCCAAACTGAACAAAAGTATCCATCAGCAGTAGAATGGATAAAAAAATGTATAAATAAATTGTAGTATAGTCATAAAATGGAATACTCTGCAATACCAAATATAAATGAACTGCAGCTGTATGCAATGCCATAGATGAATATCACAAATGTAATATTTAATAAAAGAAGCCAGAACATAACATATACTTCAGGAAACCGTTTATATAAAGTTTTAAAAAGGGCAGCTGTAATTATGATTATAAATTAGAATACTGGTAGTGGGTAGTGATCAGTGAGAAACAGAAGAGAAGTCTCTTGGGTGCTGAAAATGTTCTATTTCCTAATTTGGGTGGGGGTTAGTAGGAAGTATTCACTTCTGATCATTTATTTCACTTCACACATAATGTGTGATACTTTTTCTTTGTCATACACATTAATATAAAATAATAAGGGAAAAAAAGAAACATGTTACACACAGTTAAATCGAACCTTTATATAGTTTTCATCAAGCTTGTCACCTAAATCCCACTCTGGAAACTGGATCCCAACATTGCTTATGCTCTCCATCTTCCTTGCTTTGGAATACGAACATTTCATACATGCTACGGTGTTTGCCCTCACTTTGACAATCCCCCACACACACCCCATTCCAGAGGCTAGAACTCAGTTCTTGGTCCCTTGGTAGGTGAACTTCTGAAAGCTGCTGAGAGATTTTTCTCGGGCTATTTTCCTATATCCTATTTAACAAAATATTGTCCATGTTCAATATTATCACCCTTCCTAGGCTTTGACCACTTGTTATCTATAATGCATATATATTTTCCCAGATACCAACTCTTTATCTGGATTACCATGTATGGAATACTATGTCTGCTGGATTCTCTTCTACTGATGAGCCTTTTTTCCATTTCTGTAACTAGATTTATGTTCTTATTATATGCCATTACAGTGACCAGTTGTGACTCTTGGGCACATCCCCTGAATGCATAACTGTAAATCATAATAAATATTTTTAATTCAACACTTGTACTTGAGGGACGTGTTTGATTGCAAACACATCATCCAGCTATGATGGTTGGAACAGGACATGGTCTTTTAAGTCCTTTAAGACAGTAACTGGAAATTTGAAAGCATATTTGTTCACAAATTTAAAAATCACTTACCTATAAGTTTTGATAGTATTATATGAAAGTAGAGACACAAGTCATACTATATTAAAATAGACTATTAGACATATAATTTGTCCCAGATAAGTTAAATGAAGAAAAGTTAAAGAGACTATTTCATATGGGCATTGCTGTGAATATTGAAAATCTGTGAAACCAACTGTGAGAAGCTGATTTCTCCTGTAGGGCAAGAAATACAACAAGAATAATAGTGTCAGAGGAACCAGTGAGAGCTGAGGCTGTGGAAGAGGTGTTAGATTCTATTCTTGATGGGGCCACAGATTGTCAAACACAATGTTAAGGAGAGAGAGGAAATATCCCAACCCCTCTCTCCTCCCTTTTTCTGATATGCTGTTGGTGACTTCCACTGGCCAAACACCGGTAGAAGCCAGCTTGTGAGGGAGTTCTGGTGATATGTTCACAATGTTCAATATCATTTTGCATAATGCAAGGCAGAGAAGGATGAAGAATATTGTTGAGAGGCAGAGGTGAGAAATGGAAAACAAAAACATGATGATTGTGTAAATCCAGCATTTTGTAACTATTAAATAATTAGAGAGCATATCTCCTTTTGTCAAAAATGTCAAACTAAGTTTGAAATAATATGGATTGAAATTTTAAAAGAAATTATTCTGGAAGTTTAAGCTGATAAAAACAATTATGTTAACTGCTTGCAGTAAGGATTAAATAAGTGCTTACTATATGGTTGGCACTGTCCTAAGTGCTTTGCATATAGTATTCTAGTTGTATATTATTCCTCATAAAAAAAAAACTATGGACTTAATACACAATTCTTAATCTCTCTTTTAGATGAGGAAAGTGAATCACAGATCAGTTACAGTAATTTGCCTAAATTCACACAGATTATAAAGCTTAAACTCTATGGTCTGGTTTCAGAGTTGTGCTCTATACAATTAGACAAACTAAAATGGGGGGAAAATAGCATTGATTAAGCAATAATTTCTTTTAGCATTGCAAAGGGTACTATATATTTCCAATATAAAAGTATTTGAAAACACACCTCCTTAAGAGTTTTATTTCTCTATAACCTTTCCTTTCCAGACATCCTTTCCTCCTTTTAGGCTAAGACTTGAGGTTTCTCACCCACAATGATGGTTATATTCAACAAACAACAAGGTGCATAATGTAGGTCAAAAGAAAAAAATCCTAGAGACATATATATTAGTACAACACAAAAGTGAAACCCATATAAGTTCCAAAAAGTGATATTGGGATGGTTGGTCATGCAGGAGAAGATCTTAAGAACAAGAGAAAAGGGCTAAGTTAATACCTACTTGGAACATTCAAGGCTACCAGGGGACAAATATGCAGTTTAACTGTCAAATTATTTTCAAAGTAAAGGCTTAGTGTACTGATCTACTCCACTTACCTCCAACGTAGATATTTATAGATTTGTAAAGATCAATTATCTGTGCTTAATTCTATGTTCAAGAAACTCAAATCTAAGCTCAGAGCCTATATTTTTGGTGCAATGCAGTAATTAATCATTTAGTATTTATGCTTTAAAAACTTATTTGGCTTTATGTAGACAGAACAAGTAGCCATGATTCAATTAACAGATAAATCTTAACTACCTCCCACAGAGAATTCAAGATTATTACTTGGGGTTGGTGGTGGGGAAGAAACCATGTAAAAATCCAAGCTGTCAAGTAGTTGCATAATCTAAAGCCTTATTGTATTTTGCAAATTATATGTGAGGTTAAGAGTAAATTGTCTTCATCAGCAGAAAAGAAAGGTGACATTTTAGTGACAAGTTCTCAATATTATGAAGTAAAGTAGGAAACCTAAGCATCCCCTAGGTGTTACTAGGAAACTCATTGCAGACTGTCAATCAATGTAATTGACATAAAGAGAAAATAAAATCTATTCTAATATAATGCTGGGAGTCAATGTTAATAAAACAGAGCAGAGAAGTCCAGAGAGTTTCTGAAATATTCCAAATGCAAGCCCATTGAGAACTGAATTGTTCTTACAGTTCTTCATGCATAAGTCAGAATATGAAAGAGGCTTTCCTACAGGATTTTTGGAAGTAATTAGGAATGCTGATTCCGTTAAGAAGAAAGAACATTTTATGGATTGATATGGGGAAAAATGATCATGTTATATTGTTAAGTGAACAAAAATGATGGTTTTGACCTTTATTCAAAATAAGATTGAGTTAAAACAGAAACAGCAATAACAACTTCAAGAAGCTCCAGGGTTTTCTTCAGCAGAAAGTTATATATGTAGGCATCCCTTCCCAATTTCTGGAACTGTTCTTGTTTAGCCACTATTTTTGCAGTAGAGATGAACGTTTTCAATCATCTCTTCCTGAAAACATCAGGCTCCTGCCTTATAAGAAGCAGATACAAGTTCCTAGAATAAACGATGAAACACTTGCTTTTACATCACATTTAATGCTCATTTAGACGAGGAAAAAAATAGAAGAGAATCAGAAATTGTAAAACACTTAAAGTACTACATGAATATAAGGTGGTGTAATTACTGGTATTAGTTTTTGTTTGGTACCTTTTTTCCCCCTGATTTTTCAGACATTTCTTGTGTTACCAAAGGCACCCTGTGGGCTTCTGGACTTATCAAGCCATGGGATATGATTTTTTGGTACTCTTCTGGGACTATCTAACTTCTGACTAGCCACTTGCTCAGACCATCCCTCAGTTTTCTGTGATCCCAATACCATGCTTCTACTGGCCTCCTCGTGGCTTATTATGTTGCTGCCAAACTCTTGCCATCAGCTTCCCCAACAGACATATTTTTAAATCTATGTTTTGAAGTTTCATTTGAATTCCATGTTTTGAAATCTATATCTCCAATCTAGACCTCACTTCTGAGGTTTAGACTGAATATATTAAACTGTCTTCTAGAAGTTTTCATTTTATAATCTCATAGGCACCACAAATTTTTATGTAAAATTATAATTTTATGATGAAGAGTAAGTTATAGAGTTGGAATTGCTAGGTTGAATCTTTACTATTGAATAGCTATGTGACAATGAAAAAAATATTTAATCTTTCTGTGATGTTTTCTCATTTGGAAATGAGGTTAATTACAGTACTTCCTTCACAAGAGTATGGTGAGAATTAACTAACATTTCTTTGAAAATTGCCAGCACAGAGTAAGGTCTCAACCTCAATCATTAGCCATCATCATTTACCTTTCAGTTTGTTGGAGTACATCATTAAAATTTTGATTCAAAGGAAATTTTTATGTTTTTTTTTTTTTTTTTTTTTTTTTGTGGTACACGGGGCTCTCACTGTTGTGGCCTCTCCGTTGCGGAGCACAGGTTCTGGATGCGCAGGCTCAGCAGCCATGGCTCACGGGCCCAGCTGCTCTGCGGCATGTAGGATCTTCCCAGACTGGGGCACAAACCCATGTCCCCTGCATTGGCAGGCAGACTCTCAACCACTGTGCCACCAGGGAAGCCCTATATGTTTTATTTCCTGAGATATTGCATATGTTATTGTATCTACCTAATGCCACAGAGTTAAAGGAGAGTTTTGCTATTTGGACATTTTACAACATTTTTCTGCCATTTTCTTCTTGGAAGAAAAACCATGGAAAAGCAGTATGTGACTGATCCTGGTGGTCTAAGAGTCATCTGGTTTTTCTCCCTCTGCAGAAGATGGAAAAGCTAGATATTTACTTTATTTCCTTTGCATTTACTCATTCTGGTAAATGGGTTATAAGGGAAAGTCTGCCTGAGGCTTTTAGGAAATATATCTCCTCTCTGATGAAAGGAGACAGGCAGTTTAAAAGAGCTCTCTCATCAACTGTCAACCCCTCCGTAGTAGGTAGAATAATGATCCCCCAAAGGTGACCCTGTTCTAATCTCTGGAACTTATGAATATGTTACTTTAAATGTCAAAAGGGATTCTGCAGATGTAATCAAATGTATGCCTATGATATGGATTATCCAGGAGGATCCAATCTACTCACAAGAGCCTTGAAAATCAGACAAATATTCCTAACTGTTGTCAGAGAGTGATGTGATGATAAAGAAGGGTCTTTAGGTATGATGTGAGAAGGACTCATCCAGCCATTGTTGGTTTTGAAGATGGAGTAAGTGATCATGAGCCAAAGAATGCAGGCAGCCTCTAGAAACTGGAAAAGACAAATAAAAGGATCCTCACAAACCTCCAGGAGGAACACAGCCCTGGCAACATTTTGATTTTAGCATAGTCAAATCGATGTCAGATTTCAGATCTAAAGAATTAAAAAAATAATTTGTGTTGTTTAGATTGCTAGATTTGTAATTATTTCTTATGGCAGCAATAAGACACTTATATACTTCCCCCTTCCTGCATGAGAACATGCATTTTATAGAACTGCATAAGAATATGATGTCTAGTATCCACAGCTTTCCTGATATCAAAAGAATTGCAGAGATAAGAACCTGAAGTAATGGATTTGCTAAGACAATCCTGAAATTGCTTAACTGCAATTGCCTTTTTCCTTATGGAAATAGTAAATATTTTTATGATCTCTGTTCCTATTGCCTTCTTGTTTGATATCTTACAGTTTATTGATTTTCTTGGAAGTTTTTTTTTTTTTACATTATTATTCCTCTTTTCTGATTATTAGGTTTTTATTTATATAAAATAAATTTTTGTCAGAAGTATACAGCTTGAGACCAGAGGGCAGGCAGCAGAAGCAAGAATTATAATTCTGTAGCCTGTGGAATGAAAACCACATTCATAGAAAGACAGACAAAATGTAAAGGCAGAGAACTTTGTACCACGTGAAGGAACAAGATAAAACCCCAGAAAAACAACTAAATGAAGTGGAGATAGGCAACCCTCTAGAAAAAGAAATCAGAATAGTGATAGTGAAGAAGATCCAGGATCTCAGAAAAAGAATGGAGGCAAAGATCAAGAAGATGCACAAATGTTCAACAAAGAAAGACCTTGAAGAAATAAAGAAACAATAACTAGAAGAATTAAAGAACAACAACAAAAAAAACAGAGATAAACAATACAATAACTGAAATGAAAAATACACTACAAGCAATCAATAGCAGAATAACTAAGGCAGAAGAACGAATAAGTGACCTGGAAGATACAATGTTGGAATTCACTGCTGTGGAACAGAATAAAGAAAAAAGAATGAAAGGAAATGAAGACAGCCTAAGAAACCTCTGGGACAACATTAAACACAATAACATTCACATTATGGGGTTCCCAGAAGGAGAAGAGGGAGAGAAAGGACCCAAGAAAATATTTGAAGAGATTATAGTTGAAAACTTCCCTAAAATGGGAAAGGAAATAGTCACCCAAGTCCAGGAAGTGTAGAGAGTCCCAGGCAACATAAACCCAAGGAGAAACATGCCGAGACACATAGTAATCTAATTGACAAAAATTAAAGACAATGAAAAATTACTGAAAGCAACAAGGGAAAAATGACAACTAACATACAAGGGAACTCCCACAAGGTTAACAGCTGATTTCTCAGCAGAAATTCTATAAACTAGAAGGGACTGGCATGACATATTTAAAGTGATGAAAGGAAAGACCCTACAACCAAGATTACACTACCCAGCAAGGATCTCATTCAGATTAGATGGAGAAATCAAAAGCCTTACAGACAAGCAAAGGCTAAGAGAATTCAGCACCACCAAACCAGCTCTATAACAAAGGCTAAAGGAACTTCTCTAAATGGGAAACAAAAGAGAAGAAAAGAACTACAAAAACAAACCCATAACAATTAAGGAAATGGTAATAGAAACATACATGTCAATAATTACCTTAAATGTAAATGGATTACATGCTCCAACCAAAAGACACACGTTCACTGAATGGATACAAAAACAAGACCCATATATATATTGTCCACAGGAGACCCACTTCAGACCTAGGGACACCTACAGACTGAAAGTGAGGGGATGGATAAAGATACTTCATGCAAAAGGAAATCAAAGGAAAGCTGGATTAGCAATACTCATATGAGATAAAATAGATTTTTAAATAAAAAATGTTACAAGAGACAAGAAAGTACACTACATAATGATCAAGAGATGAATCCAAGAAGAATATATAACAATTATAAATATGTATGCACCAACCTAAGAGCACTTCAATATATAAGGCAACTGCTAACAGATGTAAAAGAGGAAAACGACAGTAGTACAATAATAGTGGAGGACGTTAACCCCTCACTTACACCAATGGACACATCATCCAGAGAGAAAATTAATAAAGAAACAGAAGCTTTAAATGACACAATAGATCAGATAGATTTAATTGATTTTTATAGAGCATTCCATCCCAAAACAACAGATTACACTTTCTTCTCAAGTGCATAAGGAACATTCTCCAGGATAGACCACATCTTGGGTCACAAATCAAGCCTCAGTAAATTTAAGAAAATTGAAATCATATCAGGCATCTTTTCCTACCACAATGTTATGAGATTAGAATTCAATTAGAGGGGGAAAACGTAAAAACACAAACACATGGAAGCTAAACAATACATTACTAAATAACCAAGAAATCACTGAAGAAATCAAAAATGAAATTAAAAAATACCTAGAGACAAATGACACTGAAAACACGACCATTTAAAACATGTGGGCTGAAGCAAAAGCAGTTCTAAGAGGGAAGCTTACCTCAAGAAACAAAAAAAATCTCAAATAAACAACCAAAACTTACACTTAAAGCAACTAGAAGAAGAACAAACAAAACCCAATGTTAGAAGAAGGAAAGAAATCATAAAGATCAGAGAAGAAATAAATGAAATAGAAACCAAGAAAACAAAAGCAAAAATCAATAAAACTAAAAGCTGGTTCTTTGAGAAGATAAAATTGATAAACCTGTAGCCAGACTCATCAAGAAAAAGAGGGAGAGGACTCAAATCAACAAAATTAGAAATGAAAAAGAAGTTACAATGGACACTGCAGAAATCCAGAGCATCCTAAGAGACTACTACAAGCAATTCTATGCCAATAAAATGCACAATCTGGAAGAAATGGACAAATTCATTGAAAGGTATAAACATCCAAGACTGAATCAAGAAGAAATATAAAATATGAACATACCAATCACAAGTAATGAAATTGAAACTGTGATTAAAAATATTCCAACAAACAGAAGTCTAGGACCAGATGGCTTCACAGGTGAATTCTATCAAACATTTAGAGAAGAGCTTAACACCCATCCTTCTCAAATACTTCCAAAAAATTGCAGAGGAAGGAACACTGCCAAACTCATTCTATGAGGCCACCATCACCCTGATACCAAAACCAGACGAAGATACTACAAAAAAGAAAATTACAGACCAACATCACTGATGAATATAGATGCAAAAATTCTCAACAAAATACTAGCAAACAGAACCAAACAACACGTTAAAATGATCATATGCAATGATCAAGTGGGATTTATCTCAGGGATGCAAGGATTCTTCAATATACACAAATCAATCAATGTGATACACTATATAAACAAATTGAATAATAAAAATGATATGATCCTCTCAATAGAAGCAGAAAAAGCTTTTGACCAAATTTAACACCAATTTATGATAAAAACACTCCAGAATGTGGGCATAGAGGGAACTTACCTCAACATAATAAGGCCATATATGACGAACCCACAGCAAGCATCATTCTCAATGGTGAAAAACTGAAAGCATTTCCTCTAAGATCAGGAACAAGACAAGGTTGCCCAGTCTCATCACTATTATTCAACATAGTTTTGGAAGTCCTAGTCATGGCAATCAAAGAAGAAAAAGAAATAAAAGGAATACAAATTGGAAAGGAAGAAGTAAAACTGTCACTGTTTGCAGATGACATGATACTATAGATAGAGAATCCTAAAGTTGCCACCAGAAAACCACAAGAGCTAAACATTTGTAAAATTGCAGGAAAGAAAATTAATGCACAGAAATCTCTTGCATTCCTATACACTAACAACAAAAGATCAGAAAGAGAAATTAAGGAAACAATCCCATTTATCATTGCAACTAAAAGAATAAAATACCTAGGAATAAATCTACCGAAGGAGGTAAAAGACATGTACTCAAAAAACTATAAGACACTGATGAAAGAAATCAAAGATGACATAAACAGATGGAGAAATATACCATGTTATTGGATTGGAAGAATCAATATTTTGAATATGACTATAGTACCTGAAGCAATCTACAGATTCAATGCAATCCCTATCAAATTACCAGTGACATTTTTTACAGAACTAGAACAGAAAATCTTAAAATCTTTATGGAGACATAAAAAACCCCAAATAGCCAAAGTAGAATTAAGGGGAAAAAACAGAGCTGGAGGAATCAGACTCTCTGGCTTCAGACTATACTACAAAGCTACAGTAATCAAGACAAAAAGGAAAAGGCACAAAAACAGAAATATATAAATAGAACATGATAGAAAGCCCAGAAGTAAACCCATGCACCTGTGGTCAACTAATCTATGACAAAGGAGGCAATGATATAAAATGGAGAAAAGAGAGTTTCTTCAATTAGGGTCCTGGGAAAACTGGAGAGCTACATGTAAAAGAATGAAATTAGAACACTCCCTAACATCATATGCAAAAATAAACTCCAAATGGATTACAGATCTATATGTAAGACTGGACACTATAAAACTCTTAGAGAGAAACATAGGAAGAACACTCTGTGACATAAATCACATCAAGATATTTTTGGTCCACCTCCTACAGTAATGGAAATAAATACAAAAGTAAACAAATAGGACCCTAATGAAACATAAAAGCTTTTACAAAGCAAAGGAAACTACAAACAAGACAGAAAGACAACCCTCCAAATGGAGAAAATATTTGCAAATTAATCAACAAAGGATTAATCTCCAGATTATATAAACAACACATGCAGCTCAATATTAAAAAACCAAACAACCCCATCAAAAAATGGGCAGAAGACCTAAATAGGCATTTCTTCAAAGAAGACATACAGATGGCCAAGAAGCACATGCAAAGCTGCTCAATATCACTAATTATGAGAGAAATGTAAATCAATACTACAATGAGTTATCACCTCACACCAGTTAGAATGGGCTTCATCAGAAAATCGACAAACAACAAATGTGGAGGAAATGGAACCCTCTTGCACTGTTGGTGGGAATGTAAATTGATACAGCCACTATGGAGAACAGTACGGAGGTTCCTTAAAGAACTAAAAATAGAATTACCATATAACTGAGCAATCCCACTATTGGGAATATATCCTGAGAAAACCACAATTCAAAAAGACACATGCACCCCAATGTTCATTGCAACACAATTTACAATAGCCAGGTCATGGAAGCAACTTAATGTCCATCAACAGATGAGTGGATAAGGAAGATGTGGTACATATATGCAATGGAATATTACTCAGCCATAAAAAGGAATGAAATTGGGTCATTTGTAGAGACGTGGATGGATCTAGAGACTGTCATACAGAGTGAAGTAAGTCAGGAAGAGAAAATCAAATATCACATATTAATGTGTATATGTGGAACCTAGAAAAATGGTACAAGTGAACAAGTTTGTAGGGCACAAATAGAGACACAAATGTAGAGAACAAATGTATGAACACCAAGGCGTAAAGTGGCAGGGGGACAGTGGTGGTGGAATGAATTGGGAGATTGAGATTGACATATATACACTAATTTGTATAAAATAGATAACTAATAAGAACCTGCTGTATAAAAAATAAAATTAAATTCAAAAATTCAAGAAAAAAATATATACAGCTTGATATATTTTGGTAATTGTATATAATTGTGTAAACACTACCAAAATTAAGCTGTGGAAAAGTCCCTTTTTCCTTGAAAGTTTATACTAAAATCTCTTTCCTCTCCCAAGCCCAAAACACTGATCTACTTTCTGCTACGATAGTTTTGTATTTTCTACAATTCCACGTAAGTTGATCCATACACACCCAGTGCCTTGTGTTTTTCTTTCAGGTAGCAAAATGTTTTTGAGACTTTCCATGTTATTTTCTGCATCAGTATTTTATTTTTATTATTGAGTAGCAATTCATTGCAGAAATAAACCTTTGCTTACCCATTCATCTGTTGAAAAACGTTTATTTTTTTCCAATTTACAGCAGTAATAAGTAATGTTGTAATGAACATCCACATCCACTTCTTTGTGTGAAAATATAATTTTATTTCTGTTGAGTGGTAATGCTTGGTCATATGAAAAATGTGTGACGATTTTCATTAAGTACTTCCAAACATTTTTTTCCAAAATAAGTGTGCCATTTGCATTCTCACCAGCAATATATGAGTTCCAATTTTGCCACATCCTAGCCTGTTTTTGGCATTACTAGCCTTTTTCACTTTAGTCACTTTAGTATTAGTAGCATCCCATGTCATTTAATTTGCATTTCCTTGATGTCTAGTGCTGTTGAGCATCTTTACATGGGCTCATTAATTATTTGTGTAACTGTATATCTTCTTTTGTGAAGTGTGTTTAAATGTTTTTGAATACACACATATATATTTTCAATCATAAGAGATTCATATATTGTGTACAATTGTTTTTATTGAAGTATAGTTAATTTAAAATGTGGTATAAGTATCAAGTGTACAGCAAAGTAATTGTTTTATATATATATACACACACAGATATATATATATATATTCTTTTCCAGATTCTTTTCCATTGAAAGTTATTACAAGATATTGAATATGATTCCCTGTGCTACACAGTAGGTACTTGCTGTTTACGTATTTTATATACGGTAGTATGAATTTGTTAATCCCAAAATCCTAATTTATTCTGTAGTTTTGATTTATGCTTTACAAGTTTTTCCAAGTCTATGGATTGTTTTTTTTTTATTTTCTTAACTATGTTTTTAAGAGAAAATTGTTTAAACTTGATAAATCCAATTTCATCATTATTTTCTCTTGTTTTTGGGCTTTGGGCTTTGGTGTCCACAAATTGCCTAACCCAGTAGCACAATATTTTACTCCACGTCATATCCATAAAAATATTTTAACTATTATTTTTCAATCATTTAAAGTTTACAGAAAAATTGTAAAGATACTGTAGAGAGTCAATATGATCATGATGCATGAATCTAAATTAAGAAATTAACATTGGTATAACACTACTAAGCAAACTAAGGACTTTATTTAGATTTTATTAGCTTTTCCACTAAATTTTAGGTTTCTGTTTGTTTGTTTTTTACTACATACTTTTTATGTATTCCAGTATCTAATTCAGGCTTAAATTTAGTTGTAACAGTTCCTTAGTCTGCTTCAATCTTAATGGTTTCTAATTCTTTCCTTTGTTTTCATTATTTTGACATTTTTTAAAACATCTTTATTGGAGTATAATTGCTTTACAATGGTTTATTAGTTTCTGCATTATAACAAAGTGAATCAGTTATACATATACATATATCCCCATATCTCTTCCCTATTGAATCTCCCTCCCTCCCAACCTCCTTATCCCACCCCTCTACGTGGTCACAAAGCAGCGAGCTGATCTCCCTGTGCTATGCAGCTGCTTCCCACTAGCTCTCTATTTTACATTTAGTAGTGTATATATGTCCATGTCACACTCACTTTGTCCCAGGTTACCCTCCCCCCTCCCTATATCCTCAAGTCTGTTCTCTAGTAGGTCTGCGTCTTTCTTCCCATCGTCCCTACGTTCTTCATGACCATTTTTTTCCCCTTAGATGTCATATATATGTGTTACCATATGGTATTTGTTTTTCTCTTTCTGACTTACTTCACTTTGTATAACAGACTCTAGGTTCATCCAACTCACTACAAATAACTCAATTTCGTTTCATTTTATGGCTGAGTAATACCACTGTATATATGTGCCACATCTTCTTTATCCACTCATCTGTTTATGGACACTTAGGTTGCTTCCATATCCTGGCTATTGCAAATAGAGCTGCAATGAACATTGTGGTACATGACACCTTTGAATTATGGTTTTCTCAGGGTATATGCCAGTAGTGGGATTGCTGGGTGGTATGGTACTTCTATTTTTAGTTTTTAAAGGAACCTCCATACTGTTCTCCATAGTAGCTGTATCAATTTACATTCCCACCAACAGTGCAAGAGGGTTCCCTTTTTCTCCAAACCCTGTCCAGGATTTATTGTTTGTAGATTTTTTTGATGATAGCCATTCTGACTGGTGTGAGGTGATACCTCATTGTAGTTTCAATTTGCATATCTCTAATGATTAATGATGTTGAGCATTCTTTCATGTGTTTGTTGGCAATCTATATATCTTCTTTGGAGAAATGTCTATTTACGTCTTCTGCCCATTTTTGGATTGGGTTGTTTATTTTTTGATATTGAGCTGCATGAGCTGCTTATAAGTTTTGGAGATTAATCCTCTGTCAGTTGCTTCATTTTCAAATATTTTATCCCATTCTGAAGGTTGTCTTTTGGTCTTGTTTATGGTTTCCTTTGCTGTGGAAAATCTTTTAAGTTTCATTAGGTCACATTTGCTTATTCTTGTTTTTATTTCCATTTCTCTAGGAGGTGGGTCAGAAAGGATCTTGCTGTGATTTATGTAATAGAGTGTTCTGCCTACTGTTTTCCTCTAAGAGTCTGATAGTGTCTGGCCTAACATCTAGGTCTTTAATCCATTTTGAGTTGAGTTTTTTGTATAGTGTTAGGGAGTGTTCTAAATTCAATACTTTACATGTAGCTGTACAGTTTTTGCAGCACCACTTATTGAGGAGGCTGTATTTTCTCCACTGTATATTCTTGCATCCTTTATCAAAGATAAGTTGACCATATGTCTGTGGGTTTATCTCTGGGCTTTCTATCCTGTTCCATTGATCAATATTTCTGTATTTTTTTTGCCAGTACCATACTGTCTTATTTACTGTAGCTTTGTAGTGTAGTCTAAAGTTAGGGAGCCTGATTCCTCCAGCTCCATTTTTCTTTCTCAAAATTGCTTTGGATATTCGGGGTCTTTTATGTTTCCATACAAATTATGAAATATTTTATTGTAGTTCTGTGAAAAATGCCAATGGTAGTTTGATAGGGATTGCAATGAGTCTGTAGATTGCTTTGGGTGGTATTGTCATTTTCACAATGTTGATTCTTCCAATCCAAGAATATGGTATATCTCTCCATCTATTTGTATCATCTTTAATTCCTTTCACCAATGTCTTATAATTTTCTGCATACAGGTCTTTTTTCTCCTTACATAGTTTATTCCTAGATATTTTATTCCTTTTGTTGCAATGGTAAATGTGAGTGTTTTCTAAATTTCCCTTTCAGATTTTAATCATTAGTGTATTGGAATGCAAGAGACTTCTTTGCATAAATTTTGTGTCCTGCTACTTTACCAAATTCATTGATTAGCTCTAGTAGTGTTCTGGTAGCATCTTTAGGATTCTTTATGTATAATATCATGCCATCTGCAAGCAGTGACAGCTTTACTTCTTTTCCGATTGCATTCCTTTTATTTCTTTTTCTTCTCTGATAGTTGTGGGTAAAACTACAAAAACTATGTTGAATAACAGTGGTGAGAATGGGCAACCTTGTCTTCCTCCTTATCTTAGTAGAAATGGTTTCAGTTTTTTTACCATTGAGGACGATGTTGGCTGTGGGTTTGTCATATATGGCCTTCAGGATGTTGAGGTAAGTTCCCTCTATGCCTACAATCTGGAGGGCTTTTATCATAAATGGGTGTTGAATTTTGTCAAAAACTTTCTCTGTATCTATTGAGATGATCATATGTTTTTTCCTCTTCAATTTGTTAATATGGTGTATTACATTGATTGATTTGTGTATATTGAAGAATCCTTGCATTCTTGAAATAAACTCTACTTGATCATGTTGTATCATCCTTTTAACATGCTGTTGGATTCTAGTATTCTAGTATTTTGCTAGTATTCTAGTAGTTTGCTAGTATTTTCTTGAGGATTTTTGCATCTAAGTTGATCAGTGATATTGGCCTGTAATTTTCTTTCTTTGTGACACCTTTGTCTGCTTTTGGTATCAGAGTGATGGTGGCCTTAAAATGAGTTTGAGAGTGTCCCTCCCTCTGTTGTATTTTGGAAGAGTTTGAGAGGATAGGTGTTAGTTCTTCTCTAAATGATTGATAGAATTCCCTTGTGAAGCCATCTGGTCCTGGGCTTTTGTTTGTTGGAAGATTTTAATCACATTTTCAATTTCAGTGCTTGTGATTTACCTGTTCATATTTTCTATTTCTTCCTGGTTCAGTCTCAGAAGGTTGTGCATTTCTAATAATTTCTTCCAGGTTGTCCATTTAATTGGCATATAGTTTCTTGTAGTAATCTCTCATTACCCTTTATATTTCTGCAGTGTCAGTTTTTACTTCTCCTTTTTCATTTCTAATTCTATTGATTTGAGTCTTCTCCCTTTTTTTCTTGATATGCCTAGCTAATGATTTATCAATTTTGTTTATCTTCTCAAAGAACCAGTTTTTAGTTTTATTGATGTTTGCTATTGTTTCCTTCATTTCTTTTTCATTTATTTCTGATCTGATCTTTATGACTTCTTTCCTTCTGCTAACTTTGCAAGATTTTTGTTCTTCTTTCTCTAATTGCTTTAGGTGTAAGGTTAGGTTGTTTATTTGAGATGTTTCTTGTTTCTTAAGGTAAGATTGTATTGCTATAAACTTCCCTGTTAGAACTGCTTTTGCTGCATCCCACAGGTATTGGGTGGTCATGTCTTCATTGGCATTTATTTCTAGGTATTTTTTGATTTCCTCTGATTTCTTCAGTGATATCTTTGTTATTAAGTAGTGTATTGTTTAGCCTCCATATGTTCGTATTTTTTCCAGATTTTTTCCTGTAAATGATATCTAGTCTCATAGCGTTGTGATCGGAAAAGATACTTGATACAATTTCAATTTTCTTAAATTTACCAATGCTTGTTTTGTGACCGAAGATATCATCTATCCTGAAGAATATTCCATGAGCACTTGAGAGGAAAGTGTATTCTGTTGTTTTTGTATGGAATGTCCTATAAATATCAACTAAGTTCATCTTGTTTAATGTATCATTTAAAGCTTGTGTTTCTTTTAAAGGTTGTGTCTCCTTATTTATTTTCATTTTGGATGATCTGTCCATTGGTGACAGTAGGGTGTTAAAGTCCCTTACTATGATTTTGTTACTGTTGATTTACCATTTCATGGCTGTTAGTATTTGCCTTATGTATTGAGATGCTCCTATGTTGGGTGCATAAATATTTACAATTGTTATAACTTCTTCTTGGATTGATCCCTTGATCATTATGTACTGTCCTTCTTTGTCACTTGTAATAGTTTGTTTTAAAGTCTATTTTGTGTGATATAAGAATTGCTACTCCAGCTTTTTTTTGATTTCCGTTTGCATGGAATATCTTTATCCATCCCTTCACTTTTAGTCTGTATGTGTCCTTAGGTTTGAAGTGGGTCTGTTGTATACAGCATATATATGGGTCTTGTTTCTGTATCCATTCAGCCACTCTGTGTCTTTTGTTTAGAGCATTTCATGCATATATATTTAAGGCAATTATTGATATGTATGGTCTTATTGCCATTTTCTAAATTGTTTTGGGTTCGTTATTATAGGTCTTTTCCTTCTCTTGTGTTTCTTGTCTAGAGAAGTTCCTTTAGCATTTGTTGTAAAGCTGGTTTTGTAGCGCTGAATTCTCTTAGCTTTTGCTTGTCTGTAAAGCTTCTAATTTATCTGTCAAATCTGACTGAGATCCTTGCTGAGTAGAGTAATCTTGGTTGTAGATTTTTCCCCTTCATCAGTTTAAATATGTCCTGCCACTCCCTTCTCTCTTGCAGGGTTTCTGCTGAGAGATCAGCTGTTAACCTTTTGGGGATTCCCTTGTATGTTATTTGTTGTTTTCCCCGTCTGCTTTTAATACTTTTTCTTTTTATTTAATTTTTGATAGTTTGATTAATATATGTCTTGGCATCTTTCTTGTTGGATTTATCCTGTATGGGACTCTCTGTGCTTCCTGGACTTGCTTAAGTATTTCCTTACCCATATTAGGGTAGTTTTCAACTATAATCTCTTCAAATATTTTCTCAGTGCATTTCTTTTTCTCTTCTTCTCTAGGACCCCTATAATGCGAATGTTGGTGCATTTAATGTTGTCCCAGATGTCTCTGAGATTTTCCTCAATTTTTTTTTCATTCTTTCTTCTTTATTCTGCTGTGCAGTAGTTATTTCCAGTATTTTATTTCCTGGTCACTTATCCATTTTTCTGCCTCAGTTAATCTGCTATTGATCTCTTTTAGAGAACTTTTAATTTCACTTATTGTGTTGTTCATCACTGTTTGTTTGCTCTTTAGTTCTTCTAGGTCCTTGTTAAACATTTCTTGTGTTTTCTCCATTCTATTTCCAAGATTTTGGATCATCTTTACTATAATTATTCTGAATTCTTTTTCAGGTAGACTGCCTATTTCCTACTCAGTTGTTTGGTCTAGTGGGTTTTGGCCCTGCTCCTTCATCTGCTGTGTGTTTCTCTGTCTTCTCATTTTGCTTAACTTACTGTGTTTGGGGTCTCCTTTTTGCAGGCTGTGGTTTCGTAGTTCCCATTGTTTCTGTGTCTGCCCCCAGTGACTAAGTTTGGTTCAGTGAGTTGTGTAGGCTTCCTGTTGGAGGGGACTAGTGTTTGTATTCTCGTGGATGAGGCTGGATCTTGTCTTTCTGTTGGGCAGGTCCACTTCTTATGGTGTGTTTTGGGGTGTCTGTGGTCTTATTATGATTCTAGGCATCCTCTCTACTAATGTGTGGGGTTGTGTTCCTGTCTTGCTAGTTGTTTGGCATAGGGTTTCCAGCACTGTAGCTTGCTGGTCATTGGTTGGAACTGGCTCTTGGTGTTGAGATGGAGATCTCTGGGAGATTTTCGCCGCTTGATACTATGTGGAGCTGGGAGGTTGCTTGTCAACCAATGTCCTGAACTTGGCTTTCCCACCTCAGAGGCACAGCCCTGACACCTGGTTGGGGCACCCAGAGCCTCTCATCCACATGGCTCAGAATAAAAGGGAGAAAAAAAAGAAAGGAGATAAAATTTAATTAAATTAAAAATTTATTAAAATAAAAAATAATTATTTTTTTAATTAATAAAAAAATAGAAAGAAGGAAGGGAGTAACCAAACCAAAAAACACTTCCACCCATGTTAACAAGTGCTAAAAACTATACTAAAAAACAAAACAAAAAAACTGATAGAACCGTAGGACAAATGGTAAAAGGAAAGTTATACAGACAAAAATCACACACACAAGCATACACATATACACTCACAAAAAGGGAAAAAATACATATATCATTGCTCCCAAAATCCACCTGCTCAATTTGGGATGATTCTTTTTCTATTCAGGTATTCCACAGTTACAGGGTACATCAAGTTGATTGTGGAGATTTAATCCGCTGATCCTGAGGCTGCTGGGAGAAATATCCCTTCTCTTCTTTGTTCACACAGCTCCTGGTGTTCAGCTCTGGATTTGGCCTAACCTCTGTGTTAAGGTCGCCTGAGGGCATTTTTTCTTCACCCAGACAGGACAGGGTTAAAGGAGAAGCTGGTTTGGGGGCTCTGGCTCACTCAGGCCAGGGGGGAGTTAGTGGTATGGAATTTAGGGCTAGCCTGTGTCAACAGAGGCCCACATGATGTGGAACAAGCGTAAGGCAACCGTGTGTTCTTCCGGAAAATTGTTCCTGTATCTCGGGACCCTGGCAGTGGCAGGCTTCACAGGCTCCTGGGAGGGGAGGTGTGGATAGTGACCTGTGCTTGCACACAGGTTTCTTGGTGGCTGCAGCATCAGTCTTAGCGTCTCATGCCCGTCTCTGGGGTCCAGGTTAAAGCCGTGGCTGCGCCCATCTCTGGAGCTCCGTTAAGCAGCGGTCTTAATCCCCTCTCCTCGCACACCAGGAAACAAAGAGGCAAGAAAAAGTCTCTTGCCTTTTAAGCAGCTCCAGACTTTTTCTCAGACTCCCTCCCAGTTAGCTGTGGCGCACTAGCCCCCTTTAGGCTGTGTTCACGCAGCCAACCCCAGTTTTCTCCCTGGGATCTGATCTCCAAAGTCCGAGCCTCAGCTCCCATACCCCACCCATCCCGGCAGGTGAGCAGATAAGCCTCTCCGGCTGGTGAGTGTTTGTCGGCATTGGTTCTCTGTGTGGGAACCTCTCCACTTTACCCTCTGCACCTCTGTTGTTGCTCTCTCCTCCATGGCTCCAAAGTTTCCCCCTCTGCCACCTGCAGTCTCTGCCTGTGAAGGGGCTTCCTAGTGTGTGGAAACCTTTCCTCCTTCACAGCTCCCTCCCACTGGTGCAGGTCCCATCCTTATTCTTTTGTCTGTTTTTTTTTTCTTTTGCCCTACCCAGGTACGTGGGCAGTTTCTTGTCTTTTGAAAGGTCTGAGGTCTTCTGCCAGCGTTCAGTAGGTGTTCTGTAGGAGTTGTTCCACATGTAGATGTATTTCTGATGTATTTGTGGGGAGGAAGATGATCTCCACGTCTTACTCTTCTGCCATCTTGAAGCTCCTCTTATTTTGACACTTTTAAAAACACTTGGTCAAGTACTTTATAGAAATGTCCCTCAATTTGGATTTATCTCCTGTTTTCTTATACTTAGGCTAGGGTTATGATTTGGGGGCGGGTTGGAGGAAACCACAGAAGTAAAATAGTGTTCTCATGACAACATGTCAGGGATTCCTTTAATGTCAGCATGATGACTGGTGTAGTTAAACTTGTTAAACTTGATCAGTTGTTTAGGGTGATATCTGCTAAATTTCTCTCCATCTGTAAAGTTACTGTTTTTCTTTTTCCATACTATATTTGTTAATAATTTAAAAATTATTTTAGAACCTATGTTTGCTTTAATTTCACTGGAGGTGTAAAGTACCAAATAGCTAAAATATTTTTCTTCATGACACATTTGAAAATTGTTAGGCAATATTTTCAAGTAATTTAGCAGTTTTTTTAAAAGAAAGTAAACATACACACTTATACTATCTTATTCAAAATGGTCCATGGTTGCTATATTTTTAAAATTACTATTCCTGTTTTGTATTTCATTTCAGCCTCAATTTAGTTAAAGTTAGCTTAATGGAATTCTAACAGCAGCAGTGTTAGTTGTTGCTTGGTAATTTTTTGTTTTAAAGATGCTTACCTTTAGCTTAGCCTCTTTTTACATTTGTAATTTGTTTATCTAAACTTTTCTTAGGTTTCAAAAATGAGTCAACATCCTGATTTGAAGACGAAGTAAGAAATAAGTGAAGGATTTTGTGAAGGATTTTAATTCATATACTTTTGGCAATCTTCTGATTTTTATATGCTTTTTCCTCCATTCTTGACTCCCTTGAATTTCATGAAGACTGTGTTCTAGTTAGATGATGTTTTCTAATTATTTTTCCCAGTTGACTGACACATAATTGATGTTTGTTAAATACTGATTACTGGTTGGTTTTGATAACGGGGGAAGTAGTCTTATTTTTGTAAAAGATTAGTATCAGTTGACTAGAAACTAACATATGATTGAGTTTATTTTCAGACTTAGAGCATTAATACAAATGAAGCAGTAGCATAGGGAAGTGGAAACAGCATGGCAGTTGGAGTCAAAAATATGAATTCCTGGTTGTGACTGCAGTGTTTATTATCTGGTTGTCCTTAGGCAAGTCATTTATTAACCTAAATTTATTTAGTGTTTCCTTTACAAAAATACTTATAAATGAATGTTTGTATTAATTTTTGTACTAATAATTCTTAAAAAATTAAAATCAGGTCTATTTCCCATATACTAGTTATCTTAATTATCTCTATTGCTTTATGATAATCACAACTTATCTCCATGTACTAATTATTTTTCTAAAAATAATTGATTTACTTAAAATATAGAGTACATAATTATTGGAATTTCATATAAAAATAAGGCTGGAATTTTTTTCATTATATTTTAGAAAAAAATAAGAAGTTTTCTTAAGGGTCTAAGTGCATAAATAACTCATGTCAAATAATTTGCAGGAATGTTTAATTTTTAAAGACTCTACAGGCTGGAAGATACCTAGGATAAAAATCTAGTTTACTTATTTTATACATTGAATGCATAGGTGAATTTGCTTCTTATCAAGGTAAGAAAGCAGATGATTTAAAAAACATATCAGGGTTTTGTGAACACAAACATACTGTCAATTGGTCCATGTGACTCATGTACATATTTAGGCAAAATAAATAGAGGTTACATGTGTTTGGATGAGTGATGCTTCCTTAATCTCCTCAACCAAAATCATTATCTATCTTTTATATCCTCAGAGCACTTTGTCTTAACTCTTTTGACACATAGTATGGCCTGCCTTGTTTGAGCTTAATTAATATATATAATCAGTCATAAGGCTAGGGCTATTGGTTGGATAAATAAGCTAATAGTTTCAATAATTACTAGCATGGAGATAAGGGGGATTGGTGTATCTTATGGTAGAAATGGGCTAGAAATTCTTTTGTTTTATGGTGGAAGCTGGTAATTATATTTCCTGCTCATAAAGGGATAACTACATTCAAATTTATTGAAAGTTGTGGGATGAGTTTAAAGTAATGTGTAAAGAGACCTAGTAAGTTTTTTGAACCAATGAATATAAGTGATATAATTATTAGTGATCAAGATTGCCCTTTATAGTTGTGGATGGTCATTATTTGTTTTGATGTGAGTTGAACTAGTCACTGTTGAATAGAAAATATATAGTTGTTAATCATTTGATTGGGTGTGGGGAATAAATTCTTGGTAACATAATATTTAAATTAACTATCTGCAGTCTTATTATTGTTAGGGTAATTATATATATATATATATATATATATATATATATATATATATATATATATATAGTTTTTTGGTTTTTTTTCTTCAAAACTAGTCTCTCTATGCTGTGAACCACTGGAGGAGAGAAACTCTGTCTTGTATATATTTTTTCTTCATTAAGTCCAGTACAATTTCTTACACATAGAATCGGCTCCATATACACTTTTCAATTGATTTTTAAGCATATGTCTTTTATCGTTTAGTGTTTCTCTAGGAAACAGCTTGACTTTTCTAGAATGTAATATTTAATATGTAAAAATGTTTAATTATCAGATATGTAATTAATAATTTTACACTTGTTTTATTAATTCTCTCAGCTTATTAACTCTAGGTCATCATTTGCATGTTCACAAAATATACCTGTAATATTTAAGCTGTAAAGTCAGATGTCAAAATCACATACTGATATTTCATATTTTTAAATAAATGAACTTATATATAGGAGTAGTTTATCCTTGATGTCAAGCAATGCTGCTCTTTTTCCCTTAAGCAATTTTAATCATAATTTCCCCTCGGATTTTAAAAGCACTAAGATGTGTTATATTGAATAAAATCAACTCTGCTTGGAAAAAGAATGATACAATTCATACAGTCTGAGAATAATTTGCCATAGACTAATGCAGTTTCTCTTAGAACACATTACAATTCAACCTGTATATTATCAAGAAAATAATTCTAATTCTGAAGTTGATTCAGAAGGCACAATCTACTAGAGGTAAAACTGTTGCAATGGTTTTCATAAAGTGTTAAAATATCTTGAAGGTGAAAAACATGATGAAAATCAAGAAATAAGATTATTAGTATTTTTATTTCTCAAAAAGTATACTTTTATATGTCATATTAATATAACGATTTTCTAAAGCCATTGGAAGACTCTTTATAGGTATGATTGAATAACATGATAAGACTATTTTTCACATTTATATATGTTGTATACACACATAAATCAAATACAATTTGCATCATTGGATAATTTTTTAAATGGTTCTAGTTTATATTTCTAGCCGTTTACATTTCATAAATGCTAATACATATGCAACCTACTTTGGACTTTTTTTTTTTTAACATCTTTATTGGGGGTATAATTGCTTTACAATGGTGTGTTAGTTTCTGCTTTATAACAAAGTGAATCAGTCATACATAAACATATGTTCCCATATGTCTTCCCTCTTGCGTCTCCCTCCCTCCAACCCTCCCTATCCCACCCCTCCAGGCTGTCACAAAGCACCGAGCCAATATCCCTGTGCCATGCGGCTGCTTCCCACTAGCTATCTACCCTACTACGTTTGTTAGTGTGTATATGCCCATGACTCTCCCTCGCCCTGTCACAGCTCACCCTTCCCCCTCCCCATAACCTCAAGTCCGTTCTCTAGGAGGTCTGCGTCTTTATTCCTGCCTTACCCTTAGGTTCTTCATGACATTTTTTTTTCTTAAATTCCATATATATATGTTAGCATACGGTATTTGTCTTTTTCTTTCTGACTTACTTTACTCTGTATGACAGACTCTAGGTCTATCCACCTCATTACAAATAGCTCAATTTTGTTTCTTTTTATGGCTGAGGAATATTCCATTGTATATATGTGCCACATCTTCTTTATCCATTCATCCGATGATGGGCACTTAGGTTGTTTCCATCTCTGGGCTATTGTAAATAGAGCTGCAATGAACATTTTGGTACATGACTCTTTTTGAATTTTGGTTTTCTCAGGGTATATGCCCAGTAGTGGGATTGCTGGGTCATATGGTAGTTCTATTTGTAGTTTTTTAAGGAACCTCCATACTGTTCTCCATAGTGGCTGTACCAATTCACATTCCCACCAGCAGTGCAAGAGTGTTCCCTTTTCTCCACACCCTCTCCAGCATTTATTGTTTCTAGATTTTTTGATGATGGCCATTCTGACTGGTGTGAGATGATATCTCATTGTAGTTTTGATTTGCATTTCTCTAATGATTAATGATGTTGAGCATTCTTTCATGTGTTTGTTGGCAGTCTGTATATCTTCTTTGGAGAAATGTCTATTTAGGTCTTCTGCCCATTTTTGGATTGGGTTGTTTGTTTTTTTTGTTATTGAGCTGCATGAGCTGCTTGTAAATTTTGGAGATTAATCCTTTGTCGGTTGCTTCATGTACAAATATTTTCTCCCATTCTGAGGGTTGTCTTTTGGTCTTGTTTATGGTTTCCTTTGCTGTGCAAAAGATTTGAAGTTTCATTAGGTCCCATTTGTTTATTTTTGTTTTTATTTCCATTACTCTAGCAGGTGGGTCAGAGAGGATCTTGCTGTGATTTATGTCATAGAGTGTTCTGCCTGTTTTCCTCTAAGAGTTTGATAGTTTCTGGCCTTACATTTAGGTCTTTAATCCATTTTGAGCTTATTTTTGTGTATGGTGTTAGGGAGTGATCTAATCTCATACTTTTACACGTACCTGTCCAGTTTTCCCAGCACCACTTATTGAAGAGGCTGTCCTTTCTCCACTGTACATTACTGCCACCTTTATCAAAGATAAGGTGTCCATATGTGCATGGGTTTATCTCTGGGCTTTCTATCCTGTTCCATTGATCTATCTTTCTGTTTTTGTGCCAGTACCATACCGTCTTGATAACTGTAGCTTTGTAGTATAGTCTGAAGTCAGGGAGCCTGATTCCTCCAGTTCCTTCTTTCGTTCTCAAGATTGCTTTGGCTATTCGGGGTCTTTTGTGTTTCCATACAAATTGCAAAATTTTTTGTTCTAGTTCTGTGAAAAATGCCAGTGGTAGTTTGATAGGGATTGCATTGAATCTATAGATTGCTTTGGGTAGTAGAGTCATTTTCATAATGTTGATTCTTCCAATCCAAGAACATGGTATATCTCTCCATCTATTTGTATCATCTTTAATTTCTTTCATCAGTGTCTTATAATTTTCTGCATACAGGTCTTTTGTCTCCTTAGGTAGGTTTATTCCTAGGTATTTTATTCTTTTTGTTGCAATGGTAAATGGGATTGTTTTCTTGATTTCACTTTCAGATTTTTCATCATTAGTATATAGGAATGCCAGAGATTTCTGTGCATTAATTTTGTATCCTGCTACTTTACCAAATTCATTGATTAGCTCTAGTAGTTTTCTGGTAGCATCTTTAGGATTCTCTATGTATAGTATCATGTCATCTGCAAACAGTGACAGCTTTACTTCTTCTTTTCCGATTTGGATTCCTTTTATTTCCTTTTCTTCTCTGATTGCTGTGGCTAAAACTTCCAAAACTATGTTGAATAAGAGTGGTGAGAGTGGGCAACCTTGTCTTGTTCCTGATCTTAGTGGAAATGCTTTCAGTTTTTCACCATTGAGGATGACGTTTGCTGTGGGCTTGTCATATATGGCCTTTATTATGTTGAGGAAAGTTCCCTCTATGCCTACTTTCTGCAGGGTTTTTATCATAAATGGGTGTTGAATTTTGTCAAAAGCTTTCTCTGCATCTATTGAGATGATCATATGGTTTTTCTCCTTCAGTTTGTTAATATGGTTTATCACATTGATAGATTTGCGTATATTGAAGAATCCTTGCATTCCTGGAATAAACCCCACTTGATCATGGTGTATGATCCTTTTAATGTGCTGTTGGATTCTGTTTGCTAGTATCTTGTTGAGGATTTTTGCGTCTATGTTCATCAGTGATATTGGCCTGTAGTTTTCTTTCTTTGTGACATCCTTGTCTGGTTTTGGTATCAAGGTGATGGTGGCCTCGTAGAAGGAGTTTGGGAGTGTTCCTCCCTCTGCTATATTTTGGAAGAGTTTGAGAAGGATAGGTGTTAGCTCTTCTCTAAATGTTTGATAGAATTCGCCTGTGAAGCCATCTGGTCCTGGGCTTTTCTTTTTTGGAAAATTTTTAATCACAGTTTCAATTTCAGTGCTTGTGATTGGTCTGTTCATATTTTCTATTTCTTCCTGATTCAGTCTTGGCAGGTTGTGCATTTCTAAGAATTTGTCCATTTTTTCCAGATTGTCCATTTTATTGGCATAGAGTTGCTTGTAGTAATCTCTCATGATCTCTTTTATTTCTGCAGTGTCAGTTGTTACCTCTCCTTTTTCATTTCTAATTCTATTGATTTGATTCTTCTCCCTTTTTTTCTTGATGATTCAGGCTAGTGGTTTATCTATTTTGTTTATCTTCTCAAAGAACCAGCTTTTAGTTTTATTGATCTTTGCTATTGTTTCCTTCATTTCTTTTTCATTTATTTCTGATCTGATTTTTATGATTTCTTTCCTTCTGCTAGCTTTGGGTTTTTTTTGTTCTTCTTTCTCTAATTGCTTGAGGTGCAAGGTTAGGTTGTTTATTTGAGATGTTTCCTGCTTCTTAAAGTGGGCTTGTATTGCTATAAACTTCCCCCTTAGAACTGCTTTTGCTGCATCCCACAGGTTTTAGGTCATTGTGTCTCCATTGTCATTTGTTTCTAGGTATTTTTTGATTTCCTCTTTGATTTCTTCAGTGATCACTTCATTATTAAGTAGTGTATTGTTTAGCCTCCATGTATTTGTATTTTTTACAGATCTTTTCCTGTAATTGATATCTAGTCTCATGGTGTTGTGGTCAGAAAAGATACTTGATACAATTTCAATTTTCTTAAATTTACCAAGGCTTGATCTGTGGCCTAAGATATGATCTATCCTGGAGAATGTTCCATGGGCACTTGAGAAAAATGTGTATTCTGTTGTTTTTGGATGGAGTGTCCTATAAATATCAATTAAGTCCATCTTGTTTAATGTATCATTTAAAGCTTGTGTTTCCTTATTTATTTTCATTTTGGATGATCTGTCCATGGGTGAAAGTGCGGTGTTTAAGTCCCCTACTATGAATGTGTTACTGTCGATTTCCCCTTTTATGGCTGTTAGTATTTGCCTTATGTATTGAGGTGCTCCTATGTTGGGTGCATAAATATTTACAATTGTTATA
The DNA here is from genome assembly GCF_951394435.1 of Stenella coeruleoalba. Lineage (NCBI taxonomy): Eukaryota > Metazoa > Chordata > Mammalia > Artiodactyla > Delphinidae > Stenella > Stenella coeruleoalba. The sequence continues at coordinate 26,087,427 of NC_137165.1, read as the reverse complement.
TCTTCTTCTTGGATCGATCCCTTGATCATTATATAGTGTCCTTCTTTGTCTCTTTTAATAGTCCTTATTTTAAAGTCTATTTTGTCTGATATGAGAATTGTTACTCCAGCTTTCTTTGGTTTCCATTTGCATGGAATATCTTTTTCCATCCCCTTACTTTCAGTCTGTATGTGTCTCTAGGTCTGAAGTGGGTCTCTTGTAGACAGCATATATAAGGGTCTTGTTTTGTATCCATTCAGCTAATCTGTGTCTTTTGGTGGGAGTATTTAGTCCATTTACATTTAAGGTAATTATCGATATGTATGTTCCTATTCCCATTTTCTAAATTGTTTTGGGTTCGTTATTATAGATCTTTTCCTTCTCTTGTGTTTCTTGTCTAGAGAAGATCCTTTAGCATTTGTTGGAAAGCTGGTTTGGTGGTGCTGAACTCTCTCAGCTTTTGCTTGTGTGTAAAGGTTTTAATTTCTCCATCAAATCTGAATGAGATCCTTGCTGGGTAGAGTAGTCTTGGCTGCAGGTTTTTCTCCTTCATCACTTTCAGTATGTCCTGCCACTCCCTTCTGGCTTGTAGGGTTTCTGCTGAGAGATCAGCTGTTAACCTTATGGGGATTCCCTTGTGTGTTATTTGTTGTTTTTCCCTTGCTGCTTTTAATATGCTTTCTTTGTATTTAATTTTTGACAGTTTGATTAATATGTGTCTTGGCGTATTTCTCCTTGTATTTATCTTGTATGGGACTCTCTGTGCTTCCTGGACTTGAATAACTATTTCCTTTCCCATATTAGGGAAGTTTTCAACTCTAATCTCTTCAAATATTTTCTCAGTCCCTTTCTTTTTCTCTTCTTCTTCTGGAACCCCTATAATTCGAATGTTGGTGCATTTAATGTTGTCCCAGATGTCTTTGAGACTGTCCTCAGTTCTTTTCATTCTTTTTTCTTTATTCTGCTCTGCAGTAGTTATTTCCACTATTTTATCTTCCAGGTCACTTATCCGTTCTTCTGCCTCAGTTATTCTGCTATTGATCCCATCTAGAGTATTTTTAATTTCATTTATTGTGTTGTTCATCATTGTTTGTTTCATCTTTAGTTCTTCTAGGTCCTTGTTAACTGATTCTTGCATTTTGTGCATTCTATTTCCAAGATTTTTGATCATCCTTACTATCATTATTCTGAATTCTTTTTCAGGTAGACTGCCTATTTCCTCTTCATTTGCTAGGTCTGGTGGGTTTTTATCTTGCTCCTTCATCTGCTGTGTGTTTTTCTGTCTTTTCATTTTGCTTATCTTACTGTGTTTGGGGTCTCCTTTTTTCAGACTGCAGGTTCATAGTTCCTGCTGATTTTGATGTCTGTCTCCAGTGGCTAAGGTTGGTTCAGTGGGTTGTGTAGGCTTCCTGGTGGAGGGGACTAGTGCCTGTGTTGTGGTGGATGAGGCTGGATCTTGTCTCTCTAGTGGGCAGGTTCACGTCTGGTGGTGTGTTTTGGGGTGTCTGTGGCCTTATTATGATTTTAGGCAGCCTCTCTGCTAATGGGTGGGGTCGTGTTCCTGTTTTGCTAGTTGTTTGGCATAGGTTGTCCAGCACTGTGGCTTGCTGGTCGTTGAGTGAAGCTGGGTGCTGGTGTTAAGATGGGGGTCTCTGGGAGATTTTCACCATTTGATATTATGTGGAGCTGGGAGGTCTCTTGTTGACCAGTGTCCTGAAGTTGGCTCTCCTACCTCAGAGGCAGAGCCCTGACTCCTGGCTGGAGCACCAAGAGCCTTTCATCCACACGGCTCAGAATAAAAGGGAGAAAAAGTAGAGGGAATTAGTAGAAGTATGAGGAAAGAAAGAAGGAAAGGAGGGAAGGAAGGAAGGAAGAAAGAAAGAAGCAAAGAAGGAAAGAAGGCAAGAAGGAAAGAAAGGAGGGAGGGAGGGAGGAAGGAAGGAAGGAGGGAAAGAAGAAAAAACAGAAAGAAAGAAGATACAGTAAAAATAAAATAATGTATAATAAAGTTATTGAATTAAAAAATTCTTATTTAGAAAAAAAAAAAGGGACGGATAGAACCTTAGGACAAATGTTGGAAGCAAAGCTATAGAGACAAAATCTTACACAGAAGCATACACATACACCCTCACTAAAAGAGGTAAAGGGGGAAAAATCATAAATCTTGCTGTCAGATTCCACCTCCTCTATTTGGGATGATTCGTTGTCTAAAGGAGGGAAGGAAGGAAGGAAAGAAAGAAAGAAAGAAAGAAAGGACGAAGGTAAAGTATAATAACGTTATTAAAATTAAAATTGATTATTAAGAAAAAAATTTTAAGAAAAAAACATGGACGGATAGAACCCTAGGACAAATGGTGGAAGCAAGACTATACAGACAAGATCTCACACAGAAGCATACACATACACACTCACAAAAAGAGGAATAGGGAAAAAAATCATAGATCTTGCTCCTAAAGTCCACTTCCTTAATTTGGGATGATTGGTTGTCTATTCAGGTATTCCACAGATGCAGGGTATATCAAGTTGATTGTGGAGCTTTAATCCGCTGCTTCTGAGGCTGCTGGGAGAGATTTCTCTTTCTCTTCTTTGTTCTCACAGCTCACAGGGGCTCAGCTTTGGATTTGGCCCTTACTCTGCGTGTAGGTCGCTGGAGGGCGTCTGTTTTTTGCTCAGACAGGATGGGGCTAAAGGAGCCGCTGATTCGGGGGTTCTGGCGCACTGAGGCCGGCGGGGAGGGAGGGGCACGTAGTGCGGGGCGGGCCTGCGGCGGCAAAGTCCGGCGTGACTTTGCACCAGCCTGAGGCCCGCCGTGCGTTCTCCCGGGGAAGTTGTCCCTGGAACCTGGCAGGTTCCTGGCAGTGGCAGGCTGCACAGGCTCCACGGAAGAGGGGTGTGAGAGTGACCTGTGCTCGCACACAGGCCCCTTGGTGGCGGCAGCAGCAGCCTTAACGTCTCCCGCCCGTCTCTGGAGTCCGCGCTTTCAGCCGTGGCTCGCGCCCTCTCTGGGGTCCGCGCTTTCAGCCGCGGGTCGCGCCCGTCTCTGGGGTCCACGCTTTCAGCCGCGGCTCGCGCCCGTCTCTGGAGTTCCTTTAAGTAGCGTTCTTAAACCCCTCTCCTCACGCACCAGGAAACAAAGAGGGAAGAAAAAGTCTCTTGCCTCTTCGGCTGGTTCAGACTTTTCCCCGGACTCCCTCCCGTCTAGCTGTGGCGCACTAACCCCCTGCAGGCTGTGTTCACGCCGCCAACCCCAGTCCTCTCCCTGCGCTCCGACCAAAGCCGAGCCTCAGCTCGCAGCCCCGCCCGCCCCGGCGGGTGAGCAGACAAGCCTCTCGGGCTGGTGAGTGCCGGTCGGCACCGATCCTCTGTGCGGGAATCTCCCCGCTTTGCCCTCCGCACCCGTTGCTATGCACTCCTCCGCGGCTTCGAAGCTCCCCTCTCCGCCTCCCGCAGTCTCCGCCCGCGAAGGGGCTTCCTAGTGTGTGGAAACTTTTCCTCCTTCACAGCTCCCTCCCACTGGTGCAGGTGCCGTCCCTATTCTTTTGTCTCTGTTTTTTTCTTTTTTTCTTTTGCCCTACCCAGGTACGTGGGGGATTTCTTGCCTTTTGGGAGGTCTGAGGTCTTCTGCCAGCCTTCAGTAGGTGTTCTGTAGGAGTTGTTCCACGTGTAGATGTATTTCTGGTGTATCTGTGGGGAGGAAGGTGATCTCCGCGTCTTACTCTTCCGCCATCTTCAAGGTCCCCCCCTACTTTGGACTTTTTAAAGAATCCTATGAGGTGGTCACGGTCATTCCTATTTTTCTTTTTTAATTGGGAAACCAAATTCCAGAAAATGTAAGTTACTTTCAGAGGAATACTCAGCTACAAAGAACAGAACTAAAGTTACAAATCAGGTCTTCTAGATTGCAGTCATGTGCTTATTTATTTATTTATATTCATTGAGATATAGTTGATTTACAATATTGTGCTAGCTTCATGTGTATAGCATAGTGATTCACTTTTTTTTTTTTTTTGAGATTATACTCCATTATAAGTTATTACAAGGTATTGGGTATAATTCTTTATAGAGTAAATCTTTGTTGCTTATCTATTTTGTGTATAGTCATCTGTGTCTGTTAATACCATACACCTAATTTGTCCCTCCTCCCTTCCCTCTCCCTTTCGGTAACTATAAATTTGTTTTATATGTTTATATGTTTTATTTGTTTTATATGTTTCTGAGTCTCTATGTTTTGTATATATATATTCATTTGTATATATTTTTTTAGATTCCACATATAAGCATATCATATAGTATTTGCCATTCTCTGTCTGACTAATTTCACTAAGTATACTATTCTCTAGGTCCATTCACATTGCTGCAAATGGCAATATTTCATTTTTTTCTTATGGGTGGGTAATATTCCATTATATATATATATATATATACACACACACACACACACACACACACACACACACACACACCACATCTTAAGCCAACCGTGTGTTGATGGGCACTTGGGTTGTTTCCATGTCTTGGCTATTGTCTACAGGGCTGCAATGAATATTGGGGTGTATAGATCTTTTTGAATTAGTTTTTTTGTTTGTTTGTTTTTCTAGATATATACCCGGGAGTGGAATTGCTGGATCATATGCTAGTTCTAGTATCAGATTTTTTAAGGAAACTCCATACTCTTTTTCCATGGTAGTTGCACCACTTTACATTCCCACCAATACTGTAGGAGGTTTCCTTTTTTCTGCACATCCTCTTCAGCATTCATTATTTGTAGGCTTTTGATGATGGCCATTCTGACTGCTGTGAGATTGTACCTTACTGTGGGTTTGAACTGCATTTCTCTAAATATTAGTGATATTAAGCATCCTTATATGTGCCTGTTAACTATCTATATGTCTTCTTTGCAGAAATGTCTATTCAGATCTTCTGCCCATTTTTTTGATTGGGTTGTTTATTTTTTGATATTGAGTTGTATGAGGTATTTGTATGTTTTGGAAATTGATCCTTTGTTGATTGTATCATTTGCAAGTATTTTCTCCCATTCTGTAAGTTGTCTTTTCATTTGGATGATGGTTTCTTTTGATGTGCAAAAGTTTTAAAGTTGGATTAGGTCCCATTTGTTTATTTTTGTTTTTATTTCCTTTGTCTTGAGAGACAAATTTAAGAAAACATTGCTACAATTCATGTCATAGAATGTTTTGCCTAGGAGTTTTTTCTAGGAGTTTTGTGGTGTCATGTCTTATATTTAGGTCTTTAAAAGATTTTGAGTTTACTTTTGTATGGTGTGATGGAGTGTTCTAATTTCATTGATTTTTATGAGGCTACCCAACTTTCTCAATGTGACTTGCTGAAGAGACTGCCTTTCCTCCATTGTACGTTCTTGCTTCCTTTGTCAAAGAGTAATTAGCTGTAAGTGTGTGGGTTTATATCTGGGCTCTCTATTCCATTCCATTGATCCAAATATCTGGTTTTGCACTATTGCTATGCTGTTTTGATTACTTTAGCTTTGTAGTATACTCTAAAGTTCATTGAGGATTATTTTTCTACTTTATTCTTTTCTCCTGGATTGCTTTTGCAATTTGGGGTATTTTGTGGTTCCATACAAATTTTGAGATTATTTATTCTGGTTATGTGAAAAATGTCATGGGTATTTTGATCAGGATTGCATTAAATCTGTAGATTGCTTTGGGTATTATGGCCATTTTAGCAATATTAATTCTTCCAATCCAAGATCATGAGATAGCTTTCCATTTCTTTGAATTTTCTTCAATTTCCTTTATCAGTGTTTTATAGTTTTCAGCATTTAGTTATTTCACTTCCTTGGTTAAGTTTATTCCTAGGTTTTATTTATTTATTTATTTTTTGTGGTATGCAGGCCTCTCACTGTTGTGGCCTCTCCTGTTGTGAAGCACAGACTCTGGACGCACAGGCTCAGTGGCCATGGCTCACGGGCCCAGCCGCTCCGTGGCATGTGGGATCTTCCTGGACCGGGGCACAAACCCATGTCCCCTGCATTGGCAGGTGGACTCTCAACCACTGCGCCACCAGGTAAGCCCATTCCTAAGTATTTTTTGATTCAATTTAACTATGATTTTTTTATTTTTACTTTCTCTTTCTGATATTTTATTATTAGTGTATAGAAAAGCAACATATTTCTGTATCTTGTGAATTGTTGAAATCCTTTATTTGTTCTAATCTTTTTTTTGTGGAGACCTTAGCATTCCGGATATACAGTATTATGTCATCTGAAAAAAGTGACAGTTTTACCTCTTCCCTTCCAATTTGGATCATTTTATTTCTTTTTCTTATTGAATTGCTGTGGCTAGGTTTTTTTTAATACTGTGGTAAATAGAACTAGTGAGAATTGGCATCCTTGTCTTTTTCTAAATTTAGAGGGAAGGTTTTCAGCTTTTCACCCTTGAGTATCATGTTGGCTGTGAGTTTGTCATAAATGGCCTTTATTATGTTGAAATATGTTCCCTTTGTACCCACTTTGATGATATTTTTTATCATGAATGAATATTGAATTTTTTCAAATGTTTTTTCTGCATCTATTGAGATGATCATGTGGTTTTTGTCTTCCTTTTGTTAATGTTGTGTACCACATTAATTGATTTTCACATGTTGCACCATCCCTGTGACCCTGGAATGACTCCAACTTGATTAAGATGTATAATCCTTTTTAGGTATTGTTGGATTTGGTTTGCTAATATTTTGTTTAGGATTTTTGAATCTATATTTTTCAAAAATATTGGTCTATAATTTTCTTTTCTTTTTTTTTTTTTTTTTGTAGGGTCTTTTCTGGTTTTGGTGTCAGGATAATGGTGGCCTCGAAGAATGAAAAGGGGGTGTGTTCTCTTTTCAATATTTTGGAATGATTTGAGAAGGAAAGGTATAATTTCTTCTTTGTATGTTTGGTAGATTTTCCCATGAAGCTGTCCAGTCCTGGACTTCTGTTTGCAGGGTGGTTCTGTTTTTGGTTTTGTTTTTTTATAGATTCTATTTTACTTCTAGTGATTCATCTGTTTAAATTGCTTTTTTCTTCTTGACTCAGTCCTGGCAGGCTGTGTGTTTCTAGAAACTTGTCCATCTCTTCTAGGTTGTCCAATTTGTTGGCATATAACTGTTCATAGTATTCACTTGTGATTTTGTTTTAAATTTCTGTGATATCAACTGTTACTTCTCTTTGTTCATTTCTTATTTTGTTTATTTGGGTTCCCTCTCTTTTCTTATTAGAGAAGCTGACTAAATGTTTGTTGATTTTGTTTATCTTTTCAAAAAAACACTTCAGTTTTATTGATCTTTTCTACTTTTTCTTAATCTCTATTTTATTTATTTCCTCTCTGACCTTTATTATTTCCTTCCCTCTGATGATTTTTGGTTGTTTATTTGAGATTTTTCTTGTTTCTTGAGACAAGCTTGCATCACTATGAACTTCCCTCTTAGAACTGCTTTTGCCACATCCCATAGATTTTGTAAATTTGTCTTTTCATTTTTCCTTGTCTCAAGGTGTTTTCTGATTTCTTCTTAGATTTTATCAGTGACACACTGGTTTTTTAGTAGCATCTTTTTAAGTGTCCATACATTTGTTCATTTCCTGTTTTTCTTTCTGTATTTGATTTCTTATTTCATGTCTCTGTGGTCAGAAAATATGATTGATATATCAATATCTTCTATCCTCTTAAATGTGTTAAAGCTTGCTTTGTGACTGTGTATGTGGTCTATAATAGAGAATATTCCATGTGCCCTTGAAAAGAATGTGTATTCTGTTTTTTAGGGGTGTAGTGTCCTGTAGATATTAATGAAGTCCAATTCTCTATTGTGTCACTTAGAATTTCTTTGCTTTAGTAATTTTCTGTCTGTCAGATGTATATTGATGTTAGTGGCCTTTAAAGTCTCCTACTATTATTGTCAGTTTCTCCCTTTATGTCTGTTAGTATTTGCTTTATATATTTAGGTTCTCCTGTATTGGGTGTGTGTATGTTAATGAATGTAACATTCTCTTCTTTTCTTGATCCCCTTATCATTATAGAGGGTCCTTCTTTGTCTTTCTTTATGGCCTTTGTTCTAAAGGCTATTTCATCTGATGTAGGTATTGCTACTATCTATTTCTTGTCATTTCCATTAATGCTGTATCTTTTCCCATCTCTTCCCTTTCAGTATGTGTGTGTCTTTAGCACTGAAGTGAGTCTCTTGTAGACAACATATTGAAAGTTCTTGTTCTTTTTCTTTTTTAATCCAATTAGCCACTCTATGTCTTTTGATTGGAACATTTTGTCCATTGTCATTTAAAGTAATTATTAATAAGTATGTACTTATTTTCATTTTACTTGTTTTCTAGTTGTTTTTGTAGTTCTTTTTTTCCATTTCTTCTCATTTTTGTTTTTCCTTTTGTGGCTTGATGATTTTTCTTTTGTACTATATTTGAGTTCCTTACTTTTTGGTATTTGTGAACCTATTGTATGTTATTTTGATTTGTGGTTACCATGGAGTTCAAATATGTTGAACCGTAACTATATCTAATTGCTTTAAACTGATAGTCACTCGAGTTCAAGAGCATACTAAACATTTTTATACTTCCCTCCCTCACATCTTGTTCTTTAAATGTTTTATTTTACACCTTCATGGTTATCCTTTTACTGTTTATTGTAGTGGCTTATTTAAGTGGTCTTCAATCTTTACTATATATTTGCCTTCCCTATTGGAGTTTCCCTTTCCTGTAGATTCTTTCTTCTTTTGCATTTAGAAATGACATTTTTATTTCTTTTAGGGTAGGTTTAGTATTGTTGAATTATTTTAGTTTTTGTTTGTCTGAAAAATTCTTTATTTCTCCTTCTATTCTATTTGACAGTCTTGCTGGGTAGGGTATCCTAGGTTGCAGGTCTTTCCCTTTCTGGATTTTGGACATATTATGCCACTCCCTTCTAGCCTGCAGTTTCTGCTGAAAAATCAACTGATAGTCTTATGGAGGTTCCCTTGTATAGGACTACTTTTTTTCTCATGATACTTTTAAATTCTCTCTTTAACTTTTGCTATCTTAAATATAACATGTCTTAGTGTGGGTCTGTTTGGATCCGTCTTGTTTGTGACCCTCTGTGCTTCCTGTACCTTGATTATTTTTACTTCTTCAGGTTTGGGAAGTTTTTGGCTATTATTTCCTCAAATACATTTTCAATCCCCTCCTCTCTCTCTTCTCCTTTTGGAATCCCTATTATGCATAAATTGGCATGTTTTACATTATCCCACAAATCTTGTATGTTGCTTTTATTTATTTTTTTAATTTGTTTTTCTGTCTGCTGTTCTGATTCTGTGATTTCCATTATTCCAACTTCCAGATCACTTATATTCTTCTGTGTCAGCCACAGTGTATATTATGTATACAAAATACACTGTGTATATTCTTTTAGCCAGCTATTCATTGCTTCTAGTTTCATTGCTTTTTATCTCACAAATTGAATTATCTGCTTTTGGTTGGTTCATTTTTATAGTTTCTAGTTCTGTGTTATACTGATCTGCATATATCAATAATCTTTCTTAATTTGGTTACCATTTTTATTACCACCTTTTGAATTGAGTCTGGTAGACTAGTGATCTCCATTTCATTATTTATTATTTCAGAGGAGTTCTCTTGCTTTTTAAATTGGGAGTAAGTAGTTCCTCTGTATTTTCATTTTACTTAACTTTCTATGTCTCTATGAATTTAGGAGAATCTATAATTATTTTTGGTCTTGAAGAGGTGATTTTATGTGGGAGCATCCCTATGTAGACTCTGTGTGTTCAGTGTCTTTGGAGCAAGGATTAATTTTGATATGGATGCCAGCCACATCTTTCCTCGGGGTGCACTGGTCACTATCACCTTGATAGCAGATGTGATTGGTGTTGTAGGATTTAAGCCTGTGCAGGACATGAGGCAGGACTTCTTCTCTGTTCCATAGCTGTTCTTACCTTATCAGGGGCAAGGTCTGCTCCCCAGGTGTTGGAGTAGAAGCCCTGAGGTTGTGCTCAATCAGGCTACATTCCCCTTGGGTGCATGTCCTGCCTCAAAAGAGAGATGTGCTGAAACAATTGAGGTCTATGAGCTCACAGAGATCTAAGGTACCACCTGTGTAAGCATCCATGGCTCTGAACAGATGCAGCCCTAGAGTTCATCCCTTCCCTATTGTAGTTGTCTTAGATTTAGTGTAAGACTGTGTCATGGAGTGGGTCAGGCTAGAGCAGTCACTAGGCTGTGGCCCATGGTTGGGAGTTGTAGCTACAGGAATTGAAGTGGCAGCACTGCTGCCAGAGATCTGAGTTGCCCCCATGGAAGTCTTCTAGGAACTGTCTGTCCCAGATCCAGTGACAAACTTTGTCATGGAGTGGGTGGGGCTGGTGTTCTCACTAGGTTGAGAGACTGACCACAGAGTGCTGGTCATGATGGCTTCTGAGACACTGCCCATGTAAGTGCTGACAGTAGCTGCTGCCACTCCACCAAGACCACACCCCAGGTCCCCAGGCCATCACTGCTTATATAGACTGAATGTTACTCTAAGACCCAGCTGACCCAGATCCCAGGCCAAGCTGAAGGGTGGAATGAGTGGGGCCAGGGTGTTCATCTCACTTGGATTAGGGAGTGAGGTGAGACAGCAGCAACCAGGGCAGAGCTCTTTTGCCTCATTTGTTGGCAAAGCAGCACTCACTGACTCTTAGCAAGTAGAGCTTCTCCTGGCTTTATATCTGTCCCAGAAGTTCTCACAGCAACCAAGGGGTCTTGTCTTCTATGCAATGAACCCAAAACTGAGATACCCAGTCAACCCACTTTCTCCCCAGGGCAAAGGTTTGCCCTTGCAGACCTTCTCTTTCTTTCAGATTCCTCCCTGGAGCAGTGGCCCCAGTGCTTTATCTTTTTCTCATTCTACCCAGTTACATGGAAATCTTCCTTGCAGTTTTGGTTGTATAGGAGTTCTTCTGTTAGTCTCCAGCTAGTTTTTCATGAGAATTATTCCACATGTAGATGTATTTTTAATGTGTCTGTTGGGGGAAGTGTGCTTCACATCTTCCTACTCTGACATCTTGATCCCCTTGATGAACTTGCTCATTTAGAAGAAAGTAATATTCATGTGATACACACACACACTTCTTTGCAATAAAATTCAATATAGCATAGTGGTTAAGAGCAGGGCAATAGAACTTCACTTTTTAGTTTGTCACACTGGTTTTGCCACATACTTGCTGTGTCATGGAACTTACTTTTGTGTTTTAGTGTCTACTTCTGCAAAATAGGAGTGATAATAAAGATATCTACCCAAGTTATTGCAAGGAGGTATTAACACATTCAAATACAACAAAGTAAGTGCTCAATAATCATAGCTATCATCATCATCACCATTATCATCAGCACCATCATGATGTAACTTGCTGTTGGAAAAGTTATTTGTCTTTGAAATATCATTGTCTCATTGATAATATAAAATTTTAAATAATCTAACAATTAAATGTGAGAGTTTTAGAAATGATCTTTAAAAAGTTATACAGGGCTTCCCTGGTGGCGCAGTGGTTGAGAGTCTGCCTGCCGATGCAGGGGACACGGGTTCGTGCCCCGGTCTGGGAAAATCCCACATGCCGTGGAGTGGCTAGGCCCGTGAGCCATGGCCGCTGAGCCTGCGCGTCTGGAGCCTGTGCTCCGCAACGGGAGAGGCCACAACAGTGAGAGGCCCGCATACCGCAAAAAAAAAAAAAAAAAAAAGTTATACATTATTTGGTCCAAACTCCAAACCAAAAAAAAATAAATTAAAAAAAAATTTTTCATTTTAATATAATATTTAATATATACAAAATATTTTATGCAACATTTTTGTATATTTTGAACAATCTATATATATGTATCTTTCCTTTCCCCATAGCCTATCTTCCCTCTGGAGGGACTGTTATTCTGAATTTTGTGTTTGTCATCTTTTATTTTATTTTTTCACCTTCTTATTATGAGATATACATAAAAAGTTCCCCACATATAAAACTCAGGAAACTATCACAAAGTGAAGACCATGCAATCAAAACCCAAGTTAAATAGAGTATATGCCCTAGAAGCCTCTCTAATATTCTTTCCCAATTACTACCTCTTCCTTCCCACACAAAGATAACCATTATTTTAGCTTTTATATAATTCTACTCTTCACTTTTCTTTATTGTGTTAATATCTAGATAAGCTTCTCTAATATTATAATTTGCTTTTACCAGTTTTTTATTTTTTTCTTTTTTAAAGGTTTTGTGATTTTCATTTTATTTTTAATTAATATTTTTATTGGCATATAAATGATTTACAATGTTTTGTTAGTTTCTTCTGTACAGAAAAGTGAATCAGCCATACATATACATAGATCCACTCACTTCTAGACTCCATTCCTATATAGGTCATTACAGAGCATTGAATAGAGTTCCCTGTGCTATACAGTAGTTTCTTATTAGTTATCATTTATATATAGTAGGGTGTATATGTCAATCCCAGTCTCCCAATTTATCCCTCCTCTCTTTCCCCCTTGGTAACTATAAGTTTGTTTTCTACAGCTGTGACTCAATTTCTCTCTTGTAAAGAGGCTTATTTGTACCATTGTTTTTAGAGTTCACATATAAGCAATATCATATGATATATGTCTTTCTCCAATTGATTTACTTCACTCAGTAGGACAATTTCTAGGTTCAACCATGTTGCTGTAGATGGCATTATTTTGTTCTTTTTATGGCAGAGTAATATTCCACAGTATATATGTACCATATCTTCTTTATCCAGCATCTATTGATGGACATTTAGTTTTCTTCCATGTGTTGGCTATGGTAAATAGTGCTGCTAAATATGGACATTGGAGTGTATATATTCTTTCAAATTATGGTTTTCTCCTGATACACATCCAGGAATGGGATTGCTGGATCATATGATAGCTCTATTTTTAGTTTTTTAAGGAATCTCCATATGGTCATCCATAGTGGCTGTATAAATTTACATTCCCACAAACAACATAGGAGGGTTCCCTTTCCTCCAAACTTTCTCCAGCATTTATTGTTTGTAAATTTTTGATGATGGCCATTTTCACCTGTTTGACCTGATACCTCATTGTAGTTTTGATTTGCAATTCTCTAATAAGTAGTGATGTTGAGCATCTTTTCATGTGCCTCTTGGCCATCTCTATGTCTTCTTTGGAGAAATGTCTATCTAGGTCTTCTGCCATGTTTTGATTGGGTGTTTGCTTTTTCGATATTGAGCTGCATGAGCTGTTTGTATATTTTGGAGATTAATCCTCTGTTGGCCGCCTCATTTGCAAATATTTTCTCCCATTCTGTTGGTTTTCTTTTCATTCTATTTATGGTTTCCTTTGCTGTGCAAAATTTTTTAAGTTTAAGTAGGTCCTATTTGTTTATTTTTGTTGTTATTTTCATTATACTTGAAGGTGGATCCAAAAGATCTTGCTACAACTTATGTCAGAGATTGTTCTGCCTGTTTTCCTCTAAGATTTACAGTATCCGGTCTTACATTTAGGTCTTCAATCTATTTTGAGTTTATTGTTGTGTGTGGTGTTAAAGAACGTTCTAATTCCATTCTTTACATGTAACTGTACAGTTTTCCCAGCACCACTTATTGAACTCTCTCTTCTCCATTATATATTCTTGCCTCCTTCATCATAGATTAGGTGACCATAGGGGTTTCAGTTTATCTCTGGAACTTTCTATCCTGTTCCACTGATCTATATTTTTGTTTTTGTACCAGTACCATACTGTTTTGAGGACTGTAGCTTTGTAGTATAGCCTGAAGTCAGGGAGCCTTTTTCTGCCAGCTCCGTTTTTCTTTCTCAGGATTGTTTTGGCTATTCAGGGTCTTTTGTGTTTCCATACAAATTGTAAATTTTTTGTTCTAATTCTGTGAAAAATGCTACTGGTAATTTGATAGGGATTACATTAAATATGTAGATTACTTTAGGTAGTGTAGTCATTTTGACAATATTGATTCTTCCAATCCAAGAACATGGTATATATCTCCATCTGTTTGTGTCATGTTCGATTTCTTTCATCAGTGTCTTACAATTTTCCGAGTATAGGTACTTTGCCTTCTTAGGTAGGTTTATTCGTAACTCTTTTATTCTTTCTGATGCAAAGATAAATGTGATTATTTCTTTAGTTTATCTTTCTCATCTTTCATTGTTAATGTTTAGGGATACAACAGATTTCTGTGCATTAATTTTGTATCCTGCTAGTTGACCAAGTTCATTGATGAGCTCTAGTAGGTTTCTGGTAGCATCTTTAGGATTTTCTATGTATAGCATCATGTCATCTGAAAACAGTGACAATTTTACTTCATCTTTTCCAATTTGGATCTCTTTTATTTCTTTTTCTTCTCTGATTGCCATGGCTAGGATTTCCAAAAATTTGTTGAATAAAAGTGGAGAGAGTGGGCATCCTTGTCTTGTTCCTGATCATAGTGGAAATACTTTCAGTTTTTCACCAGTGATAATGATGTTTGTTGGGGATTTGTATATGGCCTTTATTATGTTGACATGCTTTCCCACTATGTCCACTTTCTCAAGAGGTTTTATCATAAATGGGTGTTTAATTTTTTCAAAAGCTTTTTCTGCATCTATTGGGATGATTATATGACTTTTACCCTTCAGTTTGTTAATGTGGTATATCATAATGATTGATTCAAGTATGTTGAAGAATCCTTGCATCCCTGGGGTAAATCCTACTTTTTCATGGTTTATGATCCCTTTAATGTGTTGTTGGATTCAGTTTGCTAATAGCCAATTTTGAAGAGAGTTTGGCAGGGTTTTACAAAAGTAAACATACTCTTACTATGTGATCATGCAGTTGTGTTCCTTGATATTTGCCCAAATGAATTAAAAACATATGTCCACACAAAAACCAACACATGGATGCTTATAGCACCTTTATTGATAATTGCCAAACTTGGAAGATGTTCTTCAGTAGGTGAATGATACATTCAGGCAATGGAATTTTATTCCACACTAAAAAGAAACAAGCTATAAAAACAAATCAATTATTTAGGTATAAATATAACAAAATATGTGCAGAATGTATATGCAGAAAACTTCAAACTTTTGAAGGAAAAAGATCAAAGCACTAAATAAGTAGATAGATAATTTGTGCTCATTCATTGGAAGACCAAATATTGTTAAGATGTCAATTCCTCCTAACTTGGGCTATAGATTTGACACAACTCTAACTGAAATTCCAACATGGTATCTGGTAAATGTGGTAAACTGATTCTAAAGTTTATATGGATAGACAAAAAATCTAGAATAGTCAACATAATACTGAATAACAAAGGTGTATGATTAACAGTAATCAATTTTAATACTTGATATAAAAGCTATATTAATCAAGACAATGTGATATTAGCAAAAGAATAGACACATAGATCACTGGAGCAGAATAGAGAGCCCAGGAAGACCCTTTCAGATACAATCAATTGATTTTTGATAAAGGAACAAAAGGAATTCAATGAGGCGAGAACTGTTTTTTCTTCAAAGAATGGTGCTGAAATAATCAGATAACCATATGCAAAAACAAAACAGAACAAAACAAAAAACTATATACAGAACTTACACATTTTACAAAAATTAATCCAAAATGAGTCACAGACTCAATGTAATATGTAAAAGTATAAAATATCTAGAAGATAACACAGAAGACAATACCTAATATTTGGTGATGAGTTTTTAGATAAATTGAAAACATGGTCCATGAATAAAAAAGATAATTTAGACTTTATTAAAATTAAAACTTCTGTTCTGACAAAGATACTGTTAAGAGAAGAGTAGAGAACGAAATGAAAAATTCCATCAGACCTTTATCAAATGAGAAAATGATAATTCCCCAAAGAAATTAAAGTTAGATAGGCAAAGAGCCATTCATGATCACTACTGGAATTCAGCTTGGTTCAAAGACTTGCACAATCTTCTCCCTATGTATTTTTCCATCTGAATCAACTTGCTCTCTTTTAACTATACCCCAAACATATCTTATGTATAGGTCAAACATACTTACACCTTTTCTAAATGTGTTCTATATGCCCCTCCATCCTTTTCTTTCTTTTTCTTTCTTTCTTTTGTGAATACCCATAAATTTTTCATTTATATTCTGTAAATCCTATCTAAGCTTTCATGTTCAGCATAGAGTTTATTTTTCTCCCCACAACCCTGCATTTTTTCCTAAATTATCTCAATTTGAATTACTTTCTCCTTGTGCTATATTATCATAATAGTACATTTGTTATTCTGTTGCAGTCATCATCATTGTCTCTTGTGTCACATGATGTTTATATATATTTTCTCCCCACCTTAGTTTGTGAGATGTATAAGAGTTGTGAATTTGACCCTTCTTTTTTAATCCTTTCAAGTCCTGACTTAACTTTTACTCTAGTCACAGATATAAGCAAAGTTTCCATGTCTTTCAGGCAGATGAGATCTGAGAGAACAAACTTTGATTCTGCACTGTATACATCTTCCTTCTTGCCCCAGGTTTTTCTGTTGTCATAGCAGTAGTCTACCAGTGGGAACTTAGCACACAAACATGTGCAATCCAGAATTAATATTTACTGTTCCACCTTTGACCATTGTATTACAGTTTTTGAAAGCTTAACTTTGATTTCTGATTATAATTGACAATAAATGTTAGTAATTTAGGTTTGCAGTTTCTTGGTCCCTTTACAAAACACTGAAGATTTTAAGAGGTTGATATATAAGGAACACTACGATAAATTTGTTTAAAGATAAGAATTCTCTTTCAGTGTGAGTAGTCACTTTCTAATGTAACTATGTTCTTGTTCCAAGGTTTTTTTTAGTGCACACCTGGGCATGTCAAAATTACACTATAACTATGCTAGTGACTATGTAACATTAATTTTTGGAGTTTAATTTGTATCTTTATTGTAGTTCTACAAAATTTTTCTTCCTATTTAAGAGTTTAATCACCAGGTTCCTTCTTTTCTAGATATAGAATATGAGTTATAGACTATTCTAATATGTC
This sequence comes from Stenella coeruleoalba, assembly GCF_951394435.1. NCBI lineage: Eukaryota > Metazoa > Chordata > Mammalia > Artiodactyla > Delphinidae > Stenella > Stenella coeruleoalba. The sequence continues at coordinate 26,070,441 of NC_137165.1, read as the reverse complement.
ACATTTACTATTCTTCCATACATGGCTCTCAAACATGGACATAAAATATCAAGCTCCAATGTTTGAGGATTGTACATTCATGCATGATCTGGCAGCCAATGTCCATTAATTTTCTATAAGTCTTCCCCTCATTTTTCATTATTTAGGAAAACATTCTATCTGTAATGAAAATAATACTGTCTAATATTTATACAGCACTTTCCAAGTGCCAGGAAGTATTCTCTATACTTTCCATCAATTATTTCACTGTTTTACACAACCATCCCACAAAGTAGGTGCTATGACTTAGTCCATATTAAGGATGAGGATATGGAGTCTCAGGTTAATTTGCTCACCAAATGCACACAAAATAGTATATAATAGGATAAGTATATCAATTCATTTAGTGTCAGTCCAGAGCTGATGTTCTTAATTACTGTGTCCTGTTGTCACTCAGCCCAGTATTATAGTGTGCTGGGCATCTAAGAGTGTATATTTTAAAATGAAACAAAAATCGAATATGAAGTGTGTAGATTATGGAATTATGGAGCTATGAAACATAGGGAGAAGGCTATAATAAAAAAGAGGCTTTTTGGTAGATAGAGCTGCTCACTTAATGTGGAAAAGCTGACCTTGGAAAATGCAAATTCATGAATATTTTCTTTGGTGGTCCTTATGTAATAAATCAAACTAAGTCCAGTATTCCAAATAGCAACCATATATTAGAATCATTGGTTTAGGTGATTATTAATGTCTGCTTTGGTAATTATTTCTCTGTTCATTTTTCTAGGCATCTTGTTTAAGTTTCAATGAAAGTGTAACTGTGAATATGAATCAATATCTGTTTATAACCTAAATCCTTTTAATTGCCTGCCAATATATTTTTGACATGAACAACACTAAGGTGTGCATTTGTTTCTGTGTATATTTCCAACTGTAATAGTACTATCTGTCAGAAGGAAGAGAGGATACAAGACAGTAGAGGAACTCTTCAACCCTTACTCGTAGACACAGACCAGAAAACTGTTATATTAAAAAACAAAAACAAAACAAAGTAAAAAAAAAAAAGTAATTTGTGAATTCTAACAGTAAGAGGTTTTACCCAGAAGAGGAAGCAACTCCTCCAGATAGCATTACAAAAATGGGTAAAGTAGAAAAAGGGTAAGCCCAGATGACAATAAAAGTATTTGATTAAAAGAGCTCTTGATATGTTAAAGTGGGGTTTAAAGAAAATATTCAGGAGACTTCAGTGGTTGGAAATGGGGTTCCTGCAAGTTGAGTTGGGTCAGTGAAACATATTTTTCAAATAATAACACTGGTATTGATGATAATCATATCTGTTATCAGTATAACATGTCATCTGTTTTAGATCTTAGAAAGTAAATCTATATTTTCTTTGTTGATTACTTGGGACTATATTGAAAGAAGGAACAACAGGCATGGTTATTCTATAACTGCTCTTGACTGACCACATAAACTCCAGGCAACTTGTTTAGCTTCTCAGGGCCTAGTACCCTTCTGAAAAGTGTATGAGATATTAATATTGTGTTGAAAATGGAATGAGCTAATACAGGTGTGACAGCAACTTTTGATGCCCCATCAGATACCATAGGATCACTTTATCAGTTCTATTGGTGTACTCATCTCTCAGCTTGCTCTTTCCAGTCCTTTGAAAATTTGTTTTCCCCTCTAAGAATTGTCCTCGAGCAGTTGAAGTCAGTTCTCTGGAATGTGTCTGGGAGTTAGGTCATAGATTCTACACAAAGGTGTGTGTGGACAATGATTACTTGAGCAGGGAGGAGGGTACAAAAGCCCAGCTCTCTTGACTCAAGGTAAGAGAAAAACAGGTTCAATTTACATTCCACATTCTTTTGTGTTTCCTTCTACTTTCCCTATCTCTATTTCTTTACTTATTTATCTGTTTGTCTGAGAGCATCCCTTGAAGGAAGTATGCAAATGTATTCCCAAATGAGACACTGTTTCTGGGGAACACAACTGAGGAAAATATGTAAAGTGCTTAGCAGAACGCTTGCCATGAAAGATAAAAGAAAGGTTAAATAACACAGCCACAAGCAGAACTGAGCCTGGAAGCAAAGTCAAGCCAAGTCTTATCTTTCCTGATTTCAGGCCATTTCACTTGTAGTATATATCACAGAACTTTTGGATCAGAACGTGTCCTGAAGATACGGGGTTGGGGCAGAGATGCAGTTTCTTCCGTTTGTGTTTAAAAATGTGTATAAACTTTGTACAAGAAGGATATTAATGTTTCTCTTTAGAATATGGCATGCATAATTAATTTATAGAAGATATATTCAATACTGCTTATTATTGGAAGTTTACTGTGCTCAACAAAAACAGCAACAAGCAGACATTTAGAAAGATGTCAGATCATGACTACATACCTGGAAAACACTTATTTAGGCTTAATATTATAGGCTTCATTTGCACAAACATCTTAGCATGGGCTTGAAAGTAGCTGAAATAATGTTAAATGCTATTAAGTTTCACTCTGAAACTGAAAAAAAATCTATCAAAATATACATTTTGATAAGCATTTTCTTCCAAATATAGTCAAGTAGAAAAGGTATAAAATGAGAAGCAGCAGGTTGTGGTGGAAAGATCAATGAACTTGGAATTAGAAAATACATAAATAAGTATTTATTCTTAGATTTGCTTAGCTGTGTGGATTTAAATTATTTACTTTATGTTTTTAAATTGCAATAAAAAATGAATCCTCATATAAAATAAAAAGAATGACATATTGCCAAAGCAATCCTGAGAAAAAAGAACAAAGCAGAGGAATAACCCTCCCAGACTTTAGACACTACTACAAAGCTAAAGTAATCAAAACAGCATGATATTGGCACAAAAACAGGTGTATGGATCAATGAAACAGAATAAAGAGCCTACACACCTACAACCAATTACACTTTGACAAAGGAGGCAAGAATACAATGGAGAAAAGACAGTCTCTTCAACACGTAGTGTTAGGAAAGCTGGGCAGCAGCATATAAATCAATGAAATTAGAATACTCCCTCACACCATACACAAAAATAAACTGAAAATGTTTTAAAGACCTATATATAAGACATGAGACCAGAAAACTCCTAGAAGACAACATAGGTGGAAACACTCTTTGACATAAATTGCAACAATATTTTCTTAGATCAGTCTCCCAAGGCAAAGAAAATAAAAGAAAAAAGAAACAAATGGGACCTAATCAAACATAAAAGCTTTTGCACAGCAAAGGAGACCATAAACAAAATGAAAAGACAACCTATGGACTGAGAGAAAATATTTGCTAATGATGCAGCTGACAAGGGGTTAATTTCCAATATATACAAACAGCTCATAACACTCAATAAAGAAAAAAATCCAATTAAAAATTGGGCAGACGACCTGAATAGACATTTCTACAAAGAAGACACAAAGATGTTCAACAAGCATATGAAAAGATGCTCAACATCAGTAATTATTAGGGAAATTCTGCTCAACATCACTAATTATTAGGGAAATGCAAATCAAAACTACAATGAGGTATCACCTCACACCAGTCAGAATGGCTATTATAAAAACTTTACAAATAATAAATGCTGGAGAGGGTGTGGAGAAAAGGGAACACTCCTACACTGTTGGTGGAAATGTAGCTTGGTGCGGCCACTATGGAGAACAGTATAGAAATTCCTTAAAAAGCTAAAAATTCTGCTACCATATGATCTAGTAATCCCATTCATGGGCATATACCCAGAAAAGACAAAAAGTCTAAACTGAATGTATCATGAACCCCAGTGTTCATAGCCGCACTATTCACAATAACCAAGACATGGAAGCAATCTAAGTGTCCATCAAAAACAGATGAATGGGTAAAGAAGATGTAATCCATATATACTGTGGAATATTAGTCATAGAAAAGAACAAAATAATGCCATTTTCAGCAACATGAATGGAGCTAGGAAATATCCTAAGTGAAGTAAATCAGACAGAGAAATGTAAATATCATATGATCTCACTTATATGTGGAAACTAAAAATAACAAAAATGAATGTGTTTACAAAAGAGAAACAGACTCACAGACATAGAAAATAAATTTATGGTTACCAATAGGGAAAGAGATGGGAGAAGGGATAAGTTAGGAGTATGAGATTAACAAATACACACTACTTCATATAAAATAGATAAGCAACAAGGATCTACTGTATAACAGAGAGAACAATATTCAATATCTTGTAAAAACCTATAATGAAAAATCTGAAAACAGTATATATATATATATATATATGTGTATATATGTATGTATATATATATACATATATATATATGAATCACTTTGCTGTACACCTGAAATTAACACAATATTTTCTATCAACTATACTACAATTTAAAAAAGTGACAAAGTCAAGTGTTGGCAAGGTTTTAAAGCAGCTAGAAATTTCCTACATTTTAATTCATTTGTACTTATATGACTGCACAGTGGTTCAGTCATTTTGTAAAACTCTGTTAGTTCCTTATAAATTAGTTATATTTATCATACAACACAGGAATCCTACTCCTAGGTATTTTATTTATCTTAGAAAATGAAGAAGCATATCTACAAAAATATTGTTAACATTTTATTTATGATAGCCAAAAATGGGGAGCAAACATCATGTCAATTTATTGGTAAATAAATAAACAAATTGTTATATATGGATAGTGGATTACTATTTAGTAATAAAAAGAACCAACTACTAATAAATGCAGCAACATAAAGGAACTGAAAAACATGCTGAGCAAAGAAAAAACCAGTCATAAAACATATTTATTATATGATTCAACTTAGATGAATTCTAGAAAAGGTAAACATAATATATAGGGACAGAAAGCCAGTCAGTGTTTTCTTGGGTCAGGGTGACGAAAGTTGTCTGGGAAGGGATACAAGAAAATTCTGGAGGTGTGGAAATTTATATACCTTAATTTTAGGGGTGATTACATAGGTATATAAATTTGTCAAAACTCACTAAACTCTAAAATGGGTGCAATATTGTGTCTCAATAAAGTGCATTTTCTCTATTAATTATCATTTTATATTGGCATAAGTATAATATAAGTTCTGTACCATAAGTAATAAAGCATCAACTGGAATTTAAAGAGATAGCTAGTTAGTTGATTTCAGTCCTGGATAAATTAAGAAAAGCCAACTGCAGATTTTTCTGGGTAGCTGCTATTTGTGTGCATGCATTTACTCTAAATTAACATTCCCATATTAAAAGTTCATTTAATAAACATCTGTTTATGTTTTTTTTGTTTGTTTTGTTTATGTTTTTATATTTATTTCACTAGGGTTCATTATCAAAGATACTATAGATATGCTGTCAGTGGTGTCTGGGATAAAGACACATGTTTTTCTCTTCCCTGGGCATCTGTTTCACCTCCTTCCTTCACGCCTACATGATGTATCATTTACAATGAAGTAAATCACTTTGAAGATAAGAGTCATTTATTTAGTATGTCTAATTAAACTTTTCCTTAATTGAGTGTGATCCCAGGGAAAAAAATAAGTGTAATTTGACAGGCTGTAATAAAATAGATATAGTCAATGTGAAACATGAAGGAATTAATGCTAACATGATTTTTGTGATATGGGTATTACATTTAAACTCAAGCTAATAAAATATAGGCTGTTATGATATGTGAATTCTTAGTGTTCAGACCTAGAATGTATGGTCACTGTTATATGTCACTTGAAAAATATGGTAATATAGTTATAAATGGTAATATTCTATAAATAATTATTCAAATTAAGCAATCCCTGATAGAATACAGAAGCTCCAAGCAATACACAATTACTCAGAATAATTTTCTGGGTATGGACCACTTTCTGACAAGCTTGGACTAGAAAGGTTTTATGGTTAGTTGCCTTTTCCACAACTTTTCTTCCCCAAGATGGCACTTGCTCAATTGTTTTCCATTGAACTGTACCCTAAACCAGAAGAAGCCAGATATTTGGAGAACTATAATGCTAGGATTATGAGACTTGACCCAAGCCAAAGGTGCCCAACATAACATTTCTAGTATGGGGTATACTAATCTCTGCTTTCTTGAGGTAGAACATTACAAGATGGAATGACCCCCTAGAGCAGACGTTATCTAGCACAAATGATCTTGGAGATTTTCTGGAATGATAAGTCATGCAGTGTCAGAAAATCATTATTTATGGTGCCCAGTTACTAAGTGTATATAATTAAATATTAGTCTATGACTACCACAACTTCTCTGTTTAGTCTAAGACAGCAAAATAAACATAAATGATTCCAGTGTAATGATGTATTTATTTACCAGGTGAAATTGAGTCATGACTATCACTTATGTAATGCTTACCATGCTGCAGATGTGTTGCCTACATTAACTCATTTAATGCTCACAACAGTTCTGTAAGACAGTTACTATTATTATTCTCATTCTGCAGACAAGGACTGTGGGTTAACATGAGGTTAAGTAACTTACCAGGGACACACAAATATTATATTTCAGGAATTTCAGTTTTTGTTCATGTAGTAGTATCCTAGAACTTACCCTTTTAACTATTACATTGTAGTGGCTTTCTATTATCACCATTATTTGCAGAGTTAGAACTAGTGATACAATAGCATTCCATGGTTGCTTTCTAGGATTATCTTCCTGATAACTGTGGTGTCAGAGAAGTATTCACAAAGGGAAGAGATTCTTATAATGGATTCAGCTGAAAGGAAAACTAGACTTCTTATACCATAGGCAGTTTGACAACGTGTTTTTTTTTAATACTGTGGCCATCAGTGATTTTATAATAAATCATAGAAAGGTGGCATGAAATTAAGAATATGTACTAGTTCACAAACATTATATTAAAACCATGAATAACAGTATGATGTTAAATTATGCCCTTTAGTCCACAAATAGTCCAACAGCATGAAATTATATTAAAATGATCAAAATAGATCTCATTTGCTATAGATGGATTGAAAGTAGTGCTGTCAGTCTCTTGGAGAAGTAAAATTACAGATATTCAGGGAAATTTTGGTTTGCATTTAAATATGTGTCTAAGAGAGGTAGTTATAATAGAAATAATTGTGTAAGTAAAATAATACTTACATTGCAACTATAATAATCAATAGAAAAACAATCAAGACACCACAATGGACTCTGGACTGAAGGGCCAGGTGCAAGGTCTCTGCACAATGTGCCCTGTGAGCAAGTTAAACTCGACTAAGCACAGAGAGAGAGAAAAAAGCCCCTTTCTTCTCATAAACTCCCCTCTGACAGCAAGAGCTGAGAAATTCTGCCACCTTAGCCAACAAACTCATGGCAGTCTAAATGAAAGGCTAATTTTTTGATTAAGGGAAACCAGAAATACTGAAACAATTGTGACACAGCCAAAATGACCGTGATCTACCACTCTGAAATATGAATCCATAACTTGGATTTGGAATACTTTCAAAGTTGGCCATCTTAAAAAAAAAGAAAATTTAATAAACTTTTAACTCATTATTGACCAGAGATGTATAATACATCCTTTGTTACCTGAATCTTATTGACCAGAGACATTTCAATATTCACTTACATAACAAATTGCCAGCAACAGTCTTTAGTTTCTGCAAAAATCCCTCAGTCAATGATGTGTTAATATGAAAATATGAGGGAGACCTTACAGACGCTGGAGGAGTAAGATGTGGAGATCACCTTCTTCCCCACAAATACATCAGAAACACATCTACATGTGGAACAAATCCTACAGAACACCTACTGAACACTGGCAGAGGACCTCAGACTTCCCAAAAGGCAAGAAAATCCCCACATACCTGGGTAGGGCAAAAGAAAAAAACAGAGAAAAAAGAATAGGGATGGGACCTGAACCTCTGGGAGGGAGCTGTGAAGGAGGAAAAGTTTCCACACACTGGGAAGACACTTCACTGATGGAGGTAGGAAGTGGGCAGGGGGGAAGCTTCAGAACTTTGGAGGAGAGCACAGCAACAAGGGTGCAGAGGGCATAGCAGAGACATTCCTGCACGGAGAATTGGTGATGACCAGCACTCACCAGCATGAGAGAATTGGTGGCTCACCCCTCGGGGCCAGGATTCAAGAGGTCAGATCCCAGGAAGAGGACTGGGGTTGGCTGTGTGAAAGCAGTCTGAAAGGGGCTGGTGTGCCACAGCTAGCTGGGAGGGAGTCCAGGAAAAAGTCTGGAACTGCCTAAGAGGCAAGAGACAATTGTTTAGGAGTGCATGAGGAGAGGAGATTCAGAGTACCACAATTGTCATATCAAACAAAATAGGCTTTAAAATAAAGACTATTACAAGGGACAAAGAAGGACATTACATAATGATCAAGGGATCAATCCAAAGAGAAGATATAATAATTGTAAATATATACACACCCAACATAGGAGCACCTCAATACATAAGGCAAATGTTAACAGCAATAAAAGGTGAAACAGACAGTAACACAATCATAGTATGGGAATTTAACACCCCACTTTCACCAATGGACAGATAAGCCAAAATGAAAATAAATAAGGAAACACAAGCTTTAAATGACACATTAAACAAGATGGACTTAATTGATATTTATAGGACATTCCATCCAAAAACAACAGAATACACATTTTTCTCAAGTGCTCATGGAACATTCTCCAGGATAGATCATATCTCGGATCACAAATCAAGCCTTGGTAAATTTAAGAAAATTGAAATCATAGCAAGTATCTTTTCTGACAGCAGTGCTATGAAACTAGACATCAATTACAGGGAAAAAACTGTAAAAAATACAAACACATGGAGGCTAAACAATACAATACTAAATGACCAAGAGATCACTGAAGAAATCAAAGAGGAAATAAAAACATACCTAGAAACAAATCACAATGAAAGCATGATGAACCAAAACCTATGAGATGCAGCAAAAGCAGTTCTAAGTGGGAAGATTATAGAAATACAATTCTAACTCAAGAAGCAAAAACAATCTCAAATAAACAACCTAAAGCAATTAGAGAAAGAAGAACAAAAAATCCCCAAAGTTAGCAGAAGGAAAGAAATCATAAAGATCTGACCAGAAATAAATGAAAAAGATATGAAAGAAACAATAGCAAAGATCAATAAAACTAAAAGCTGGTTCTTTGAGAAGATAAACAAAATTGATAAACCATTAACCAGACTCATCAAGAAAAAAGGGAAATGACTCAAATCAACAGAAATAGAAATGAAAAAGGAGAAGTAACAACTGACACTGCAGAAATACCAAGGATCATGAGAGATTACTACAAGCAACTCTATGCCAATAAAATGGACAACCTGGAAGAAATGGACTAATTCTTAGAAAAGCACAACATTCTGAGACTGAACTAGGAAGATATAGAAAATATGAACAGACCAATCACAAGCACTGAAATTGAAACTGTGATAAAAAATCTTCCAACAAACAAAAGCCCAGGACCTAATGGGTTCACAGGCAAATTCTATCAAACATTTCGAGATGAGCTAACACATATCCTTCTCAAACTCTTCCAAAATATAGCAGAGGGAGGAACATTCCCAAACTCATTTTACAAGGCCACCATCACTCTGATACCAAAACCAGACAAAGGTGTCACAAAAAAAGAAAACTACAGGCCAATATCACTGATGAACATAGGTACAAAAATCCTCAACAAAATACTAGCAAACAGAATCCAAAAGCAAATTAAAAGGATCATGCACCATGATCAAGAGGGGTTTATCCCAGGAATGCAAGGATTCTTCAATATGCAAAAAACAATCACTGTGATAAACTGTATTAACAAATTGAAGGATAATAACAATATGATAACCTCAATAGATGGAGAAAAAGTTTTTGACAAAATTTATCACCCATTTATGATAAAAGCTCTCCAGATAGTAGGCATAGAGGGAACCTACCTCAACATAACAAAGGCCATATATGTTAGACCCACAGCCAACATGGTTCTCAATGGTGAAAAACTGAAACCATTTCCTCTAAGATCAGGAGCAAGAAAATGTTGCCCACCCTCCCCACTATTATTCAACATAGTTTTGGAAGTTTTAGCCACAGCAATAAGAGAAGAAAAAGAAATAAAAGGAACCCAAACTGGATAAGAAGAAGTAGAACTGTCACTGTTTGCAGATGACATGATTCTATACATAGAGAATCTGAAAGATGTTACCAGAAAACTACTAGAGCTAATCAATGAATTTGGTAAAGTAGCAGGATACAAAATTAATGCACAGAAATCTTGCATTCCTGTACACTAACAATGAAAAATCAGAAATTTAAATTAAGGAAACACTCACATTTACCACTGTAACAAAAAGAATAAAATACCTAAGAATAAACCTACCTAAGGAGACAAAAGACCTGCATGCAGAAAACTATAAGACACTGATGAGAGGAATTAAAGGTGATACAAACAGATGGAGATATATACCATGTTCTTGGATTGGAAGGATCAATATTGTCAAAATGTCTATACTAACAAAAGCAATGTACAGATTCAATGTAATCCTTATCACACTACCAATGGCATATTTCACAGAACTAGAAGAAAAAAATTCACAATTTGTATGGAAACACAAAAGTCCCTGAATAGCCAAAGCAATCTTGAGAAAGAAAAACAGAGCTGGAGGAATCAGGCTCCCTGACTTCAGACTGTACTACAAAGCTACAGTCATCAAAATGGTATGGCACTAGCACAAAACTAGAAATATAGATCAGTGGAACAGAAATGAAAGCCCAGAGATAAACCCATGCACATACGATCACCTTATGTTTGATAAGGAGGCAAGAATATACAATGGAGAAAAGACAGCCTCTTCAATAAGTGGTGCTGGTAAAACTGGACAGCTACATGTAAAAGAATGAAATTAGAACACTCCCTAAAACCATACACACACAAAAATAAATTCAAAATGGATTAAAGACCTAAATGTAAGGCCAGACACCATCAAAATCTTAGAGGAAAACATAGGCAGAACACTCTATGACATAAATCACAGCAAGTTCCTTTTTGACCCACCTCCTAGGGAAATGGAAATAAAAACAAAAATAAACAAATGGGACCTAATGAAACTTGAAATCTTTTGCACAACAAAGGAAACCATAAATAAGATGAAAAGACAACCCTCAGAATGGGAGAGAATATTTGCAAATGACGCAAATGACAGAGGATTAATCTACAAAATGTACAAGCAGCTACTTCATCTCAATATCAAAAAAACAATCAACCCAATCCAAAAATGGGCAGAAGACCTAAATAGACATTTCTCTAAAGAAGATATACAGATTGTCAACAAACACATGAAAGGATGCTCAGCATCACTAATCATTAGAGAAATGCAAATCAAAACTACAATGAGGTGTCACCTCACACCTGTCTGAATGGCCTTCATCAAAAATTTACAAACAATAAATGCTGGAGAGGGTGTGGAGAAAAGAGAACCCTCTTGCACTGTTGGTGGGAATGTAAATTGATACAGCCACTATGGAGAACAGTATGGAGCTTCCTTAAAAAATTAAAAATAGAACTACCATATGACTCAGCAATCCCACTGCTGGCCATATACCCTGAGAAAACCATAATTCAAAAAGAGTCGTGTACCACAGTGTTCATTGCAGCGCTATTTACAATCGCCAGGACATGGAAGCAACTTAAGTGTCCATCGACAGATTAATGGATAAAGAAGATGTGACACATATATACAGTGGAATATTACTCATCCATAAAAAGAAATGAAATGGATTTATTTGTGGTGAGGTAGATGGACCTAGAGTGTGTCATACAGAGTGAAGTTAGTCAGAAAGAGAAAAATGAATACTGTATGCTAACACATATAGATGGAATCTAAAAAAAAAGGTTCTTAAGAACCTAGGGGCAGGGGCAGGACAGGAATAAAAATACAGATGTAGAGAATGGATTTGAGGACATGGGAAGGGTAAGCTGGGACGAAGTGAGAGTGGCATGGACATATATACACTACCAAATTTAAAATAGATAGGTAGTGGGAAGCAGCCTCATAGCACAGGGAGATCAGCTCCGTGATTTGTGATCACCCAGAGCAGTGGGATAGGGAAGGTTGGAGGGAGATGCAAGAGGGAGGGGATATGGAGATATATGTATACCTATGGCTGTTTTACTTTGTTATATAGCAGAAACTAATACAATATTGTAAAGCAATTATACTCCCATAAAGATGTTAAAAAAAAAAGATACTGCAATGGTAATAAACAATCTTGTAAAAAATATTATAATGAGTTTTATTTGTTTGCTTATTTTTAAAATTTGGGGGAGTGTGGTATTGTGTTTCTTCTTTTAATTATGTATCTGCCTATTACTGAATTCAAGCTCTCAATTCTCACCACATGACAGGCTGATAAATCAAGAGGCAAGTTGTTGGGACAAGGAATAGTGACTTTATTCAGAAAGCCAATAGACTGAGAAAATGGTGAATTAGTATCCCAAAGAACCATCTTGCCCGGGTTTGGATGCTAGTTTCTTTTCTAGAACAATGATGAGGTAGGTGAGGAGGTAAAGTAAAAAGTCAATAAGTTGTTGCAAATATTCCCTAGTTCTGGTCAGACTCCAGAGGGTATGTGTTAATTTCTTCTTTCAAGTGGGGCCTGGTCAGGATGTTTCCTGTTAGCTGAACAAAGGTATTTTAGCCTAATGCTCAGGCATGGAGGTAGGTTTCCCGGAGACGAGCCATTATGTATATTTTAAGCTATGGGCAATATCCCCTTAATGATTAACTTGTACCAAAAGCCATAGAATACAAAGGTTAAAGTAAAAGAAGCAGAACCAATATGGAGTCAGATTTGTTATTCCCATTACATGCCTATAAAATGTAGATGTAGATTTTGTCTCATTATATAAGTGGTGTAAGGTAGGAGAAGAGAATTGGGGAAAGCCATATAGATATTATTTTTATTTAAGAACTATACCAATCAGAGGAAGTAATGATCAGCAGTGGAGGGTAGTCACACACAATATATAGATGGAAACAGGGCCCAATAAAATCTGTCATATGGTTGGATGAAAGGTCTCAAGAGGAGACCCAACTACACAGTTTAATTCTCCACCTCTGGAGAAATAAAACCCCTTAGTGATATGAGCAATTAGGCATAACAATGATGATAGTAAACTAAGGTATAAGTCTAGTGAACAATCATGATTGATACGGAGTAAAGACAGGAGATACTGAGGATGATACAAAGAGCACGAAATTTGCTGAGAAAAGGAGACTTTCATTGCTTCTTTTTTAGTTGTTCTCAAATTTTAGCATGTATTAGAATTACCTAGTATGTCTGTTAAAACACAGATTGCTGGGTCTTACCCTCCAAGTAAGTCAGTCTGGGTTAAGGGTTGAGAATTTGCACTTATAACAAATACCTAGGTAATACTGCTGGTGTAGATAATGCTGGTATAGATAAAACACTTGAGAACCACTTTTCTATGTAAATTAGAAACACTGTCTTATTCAGTTTCCCTAGGCAGAAGCTGGTATATTCTTGAATGGACAACCCTAAATTGTCTTTTCTGATCACTATCACTCCAGATACTACCACAGGAGAATGAAGTCAACAAAGCATGGTCTGGAAACAAGGTTGAAATAACAAACATACATGACAGATGATAAAATGCAAGGCAATATGAGGGACCTTCCTAAGACAGCATCCTGAAGTAAACTGCATTTATTTGCATATGAAAAGTGCAATATCAAATAAAAGCAACTTCTTAATTCAGATTTTTCAAATTTCAACCTAAACACACTGACAAAGGCAAGTCAAGAAATCTGTCAAGAAAAGATGAAAGTGATGTTTTAGAGAGAAAAGAAGTTTGTCTTCTGTCACTGTCTTTACAGTGAGGACTAATTGTCCCATGTATGACATGTTTTAAAACTGTACCTCCTGGTAAGATATGTTTCCCCCAGCTGTATGAATCTCTTTGTGGTTTTGTTTTGTTTGTTTGTTTCTCAAAGAGCAAAGATCATACTCTTGGAGGAAATATACTATATTTGAAATGGTCTTCAGTTTTCTTTGGAGGGAAAAAAGTGAGTAGCAGTGGGTGAAAATGCACATCATGAAGATTTAGACTGAATAGTTTGAAAAATTTGCTGGAAGATGAGTGAGTCTGTGTGTTGATGGGTACTAAGGAGAAACTCCAGCCCAACCTTCCACTTATTTACCTGAGGATCAAGTATATCTGAGCATGTCTAGAGGTATGGTGTGATGGGTCTGAAAATAGTCTCTTTTGAGAGAGGGAACAAGACATCCTCTAAGGAAAATAAATCTAGGGAAAGTAGGTACTTCAATTTGATTGAACTAATAGAAATGTTCCATTTATTGAAGACAGAAGGTAATTTTGGATTCTGTCTCTGAGATTGTTTTCTGTCCATGTATACTCTCTGAGTCCTTGGGAATTCAAACTGAGAAAAATCTTGAAAGTGCTTTTTCACTAAAAAGAGCAACTAAAGCCATTAGGCACACTGGACCACATAAGCTTGGTGCACATGAATGGAGAGTGATTCTAAGGTGGAAAAGAGTGTCCTTCCCACAACAGTAGGGAATGTTGCATGATGAGGCCATGTGGAGAGTGCCAACAAACAGCAGGGGATGGCATGAGCATCACCTGCCGCTGTTTGGCATAGAGGAATAATACTGGTTCCAAATAGGAAAACTATTGATATTCCTGTCACAGACAGGAGGTCAAATGTCTTTGTTTGCATAATATTCAAAGAGTAGTCTGTGTTATGTTTTCTACTCAAGCACAGTATAATACTTATGGGTTTGAAATATATATGGGTTTTAAAAACAAGACATACATTTGTTTTACTTGTGGACCTCTAGCATAACATTGCTAACACTGTACTCTAATTTTTGGTTTTCCCCACTAGACAGTGAACTCCTTAAGAACAGAGACCAGATTTTGCATATCTTTATCATTTAGCACCTGACACAGAGGCAGTATTGAAATACATATTTGTGTTAATAGAGAGAAATAAAATCTTGCCTTTACCTCTGCAATTAGTTGGATTGATTATGTTCTCTTGTTACCTGATCACAGAAAAAAAAAAAAAAAAGAAATCCCACAAAGTATTCCTAGATGCTTATAATTATTGGTTTTGGGCTTGTACCTCTCTCCAGATTACAAGCTCCTCTAAATCAAGAGCTTATGTTTTGCTGACTACTTCAGAGCTGATGCCTATAACACTGGGTTATCAATATATTTTTACTGCGAAGTATACACAATTGAAAATATAAACCCCTCACTATTTCCCTAAAGTAAGTCATACCAAAAAATGCCATTAACCCTAGGTAAGATGCAATGGATAATGCAGTCATATACCCTATTCGAATTCCTCCTTTGTTTCAATTTCTGACAGGAGAATATTCATTTCCTCTTTTTTAGTAATATAGAAATACCTTTCATATCATAAGTGAAAAATAAGTACATGAAATAGAATGCAGGCTATTATGATAGCTATACACATTTATGTAGAGAAGACCAAAAGGAAAAATATAAAGTCATTTGTAATTTATTTGAGGACTGGGGGATTATATATTTCCCCATCTATTTTTCAAAAGTGCACTATTGTTATAATACTTTAATAATAAAAATGTTAATTCAAAGATTATTAATAATATTCTTCACTTATCTCCAGTATGGCTGTAATGTTGGCTGTAAATATGAAACTTTCTTTCACACACCAATATTTTCAAGAATGGAATATTCTCATGCAGTATGTGGTAAGATGCATTATTTCTCTCTGGATTGGGCTGATATATTTTCAATCAAACCTGTTTCCTCTATGAAATTAAGTTTCCACTGGAGACTTTATTCTCACTGTATATAAGCAGTAGTTAACAAAAAGCCATTATTTTGAAATGTCAAGTGCTTCCTATTCTAAGGTGTTTTTATACATTGATAACTTACAATCAGCTTGATTAAAGCACTGAAGCTTAAAAGTGCATTGGGACACCATCTTCATATACACAGGATAAACCCAGAGGTTCAAATACAGAACTTAAACACAGAGGGTCAAATACAGAACTACTATTTCTGAGGGAGGTACCACTTAGGAAAACCATGCTTTTTATGCCAGGAGAGATGTACTTAAATCCAAGGCTTTCATCCCTTGGAAGATGAATGAAGATCCCTTTGTTTTTATCCTTCACCTCCTAGAATTCCCAGAACCTGACGGTAGAGAAATCCGCTTCTCTGGGTTGAACAGAGAAGGGTGCAAATAGTTTTAGCTCAAACAATAATGCTGTATCCAATTTCATAAACGATTCCACTTTCCTGAGACTTTCTCCTTAAGTCTGCATCTCTTCCTGTGTTCCCTATCTTGATACACGGTTCCATCTTTCAGGAATTTACCTAAGACAAACACTTCACAGATATTACAAGACTTCCCTCTTCTTCATTCAAAAACTGTCAACTTCTGTCAACTAAACCTCTAAAATGATTCTTGAGATGATTCCCTCTTTCTTTCTTTTCTTTTCTTTTTTAACATTTTTATTGGAGAATAATTGCTTTACATATTTGTGTTAGTTTCTGCTGTATGACAAAGTGAATCAGCTATACATATACATATATCCCCATACCCCTCTTTGTGTGTCTCTCTCCCACCCTTCCTATCCCACACCTCTGGGTGGTCACAAAGCACTGAGCTGATCATCCCTGTGCTATGTGTGGCTTCCAACTAGCTACCAATTTACATTTGGTACTGTATATATGACAGTACCACTGACTCATTTTATCCCAGCTTCCCCTTCCCCTTCCCCATGTCCTCAAGTCCATTCTCAGTATTTTGTTGAGGATTTCCACATCTATGTTCATTAGCGATATTGGCCTGTAGTTTTCTTTTTTTGTGACATCTTTGTCTAGTTTTTGGTATCAGTGTGATTGTGACCTTGTAGAATGAGTCGGGGAGTGTTCCTCCCTCTGCTGTATTTTGGGAGAGTTTGACAAGGATAGATGTTAGCTCTTCTCTAAATATTTGATAGAATTCCCCTGTGAAGCCATCTGGCCCTGGGCTTTTGTTTGTTGGAAGATTTTTAATCACAGTTTTCAATTTCAGTGCTTGTGATTGGTCCGTTTATATTTTCTATTTCTTCCTGGTTCAGTCTCAGAAGGTTGTGCTTTTCTAAGAATTTGTCCATTTCTTTCAGATTGTCCATGTTATTGGCATATAGTTTCTTGTAGTAATCTCTCATGATCCTTTGTATTTCTGCAGTGTCCGTTGTTACTTCTCCTTTTTCATTTCTAACTCTGTTGATTTGAGTCTTCTCCCTTATTTTTCTTGATTAGTCTGGCTAATGGTTGATCAATTTTATCTTGTCAAAGAACCAGTTTTTAGATTTATTGATCTTTGCTATCATTTCCTTCATTTATTTTTCATTTATTTCTGATCTGATCTTTATGATTTCTTTCCTTCTGCTAACTTTGAGTTTCTTTTGTTCTTCTTTCTCTAATTGCTTTCAGTGTAAGGTTAGGTTGTTTATTTGAGATTGTTCTTGTTTCTTGAGATAGGATTGTATTGCTATAAACTTCCCTTTTAGAACTGCTTTTGCTGCATCCCATAGGTCTTGGGCCGTTGAGTTTTCATTGTCATTTGTTTCTAGGTATTTTCTGATTTCCTCTTTGATTTCTTCAGTGATCTCTTGGTTATTTAGTAGTGTATTGTTTAGCCTCCATGCGTTTGTAATTTTTACAATTTTTTTTCCTGTAATTGATATCTAGTCTCATAGCATTGTGGTCGGAAAATGTACTTGATACAATTCCAATTTTCTGAAATTTACCAAGGTATGATTTATCCTGGAGAATGTTCCATGAGTGCTTGAGAAGAAAGTGTATTCTGTTGCTTTTGGATGGAATGTCCTATAAATATCAATTAAGTCCATCTTGATTAATATGTCATTTAAAGCTTGTGTTTCCTTATTTATTTTCATTTTAGTTGATCTGTCCATTGGTGAAAGTGAGGTGTTAGACTCTACTATTATTGTGTTACTGTGGGTTTCCCCTTTTATGGCTGTTAGTATTTGCCTTATATATTGAGGTGCTTCTATGTTGAGTGCATAAAGATTTACAATTTTTATATCTTCTTCTTGGATTGATCCCTTGATCATTATGTAGTGTCCTTCTTTGTCTTTTGTAATAGTCTTTATTTTAAATTTTATTTTGTCTGATATTAGAATTGCTACTCCAGCTTTCTTTTGATTTCCATTTGCATGGAATATCTTATTCTATCCCCTCACTTTCAGTCTGTATGTTTCCCTAGGTCTGAAGTGGGTAGCTTGTAGACAGCATATATATGGGTCTTGTTTTTGTAACCATTCAACGTCTTTTGGTGGGCACAATTAATCCAGTTACATTTAAGGTAATTATTGATATGTATGTTTCTATTACCATTTTCTGAAATGTTTTCAGTTTGTTATTGTAGGTCTTTTCCTTCTCTTGTGTCTCCTGCCTAGAGAAGTTCCTTAGCATTTGTTTTAAAGCTGGTTTGGTGGTGCTGAATTCTCATAGCTTTTGCTTGTCTGTAAAGGTTTTAATTTCTCCATCAAATCTGAATGAGATCCTTGCTGGGTAGAATAATCTTGGTTGTATGTTTTTCCCTTTCATCACTTTAAATATGTCCTGCCAGTCCCTTCTGGCTTGCAGAGTTTCTGCTGAAAGCTCAGCTGTTAACCTTATGGGGATTCTCTTGTATGTTATTTGTTGCTTTTCCCTTGATGAATTTAATATTTGTTCTTTGTATTTAATTTTTGATAGTTTGATTAATATGTGTCTTGGCCTGTTTCTCCATGGATTTATCCTATATGGGACTCTCTGTACTTCCTGAACTTGCTTGACTAGTTCCTTTCCTGTATTAGGGAAGTTTTCAACTACAATCTTTTACAATATTTTCTCAGTCCCTTTCTTTTCCCCCTCTTCTTCTGGGACTCCTATAATTCAAATGTGGGTACATTTAATGTTGTCCCAGAGGTCTCTGAATCTGTCCTCAATTCTTTTCATTCTTTATTTTACTCTGCAGTAGTTATTTCCAGTATTTTATCTTCCAGGTCAGTTATTTGTTCTTCTGCCTCAGTTATTTATGCTATTGATTCCTTCTAGAGAAATTTTAATTTCATTTATTCTGTTGTTCATCATTGTTTGTTTGCTTTTTAGTTCTTCTAGGTCCTTGTTAAACATTTCTTGTATTTTCTCCATTCTATTTCCAAGATTTTGGATCATCTTTACTATTACTCTGAATTATTTTTCAGTTCAACTGCCTATTTCCTCTTCATGTGTTTCGTCTTGTCAGTTTTTACCTTGCTCCTCCATCTGCTGTATATTTCTCTGTCTTCTCATTTTGCTTAATTTACTGTGTTTGGGGTTTCCTATTTGCATGATGCAAGTTCATAGTTCCTGCTGTTTTTGGTGTCTGCCCCCAGTTGTGAGTTTCGTTCAGTGTGTTGTGCAGGCTTCCTGGTGGAGGGGGTTGGTGCCTGTGTTCTGGAGGGTGGGGATGGATCTTTTCCTTCTGATGGACAGGTCTCCTTCTGGTTGTGTGTTTTGGAGTGTTTGTGAACTTAGTATGATTTTAGGCAACCTCTCTGCTAATGGGTAGGGTTGTATTCTTGTCTTGTTAGATATTTGGCATGGGGTGTCCAGCACTGGAGCTTGCTGGTCGTTGAGTTGAGCTGGTTCTTAGTGTTGAGACTGAGATCTCTGGGAGAGCTCTCACTGATATATATTACATGGGGCCGGGAGCTCTCTGGTGGTCCAATGTCCTTAACTTGGCTCTTCCACCTCTGAGGCTCAGGCCTGACACCTGGCTAGATCATCAAGACCCTGTCAGCCACAAAGCTCAGAAGAAAAGGGGGGAAAAAAAGAAAAAAAATAAGTAAAATAAAGTTATTAAAATAAAAACTTAAATATATATATATATATATATATATATATATATATATATATATATATATATCTCCCATCCCTATTTTCTTTCTGTTTTTTCTTTTGTCCTACCCAGGTACATGGGATTTTCTTGTCTTTTGGGAAGTCTGAGAATCTTCTGCCAGAATTAAGTAGGTGTTCTGTAGGAGTTGTTCCACATGTATATGTATTTTTGATGTATTTGTGGCAAGGAAGGTGATCTCCATGTCTTACTCCTCCACCATTTTGAAAGTCCTCCTCTTTTTTACTTTTAGAATTAAAATGTACAGTCTGGAACACCGAATAAAATAAAATGATTATTGCCTGCAGCTTATTTATTTTGAAATGTGCCACATTCTTGGAAGATTCAATTGGTAGACCACAGAAATGATCACTATCAAGTGAACTATTCCTTGATAAGTACCATACAGAATGGAGAATATGGTTGTAAAATGAAAGTATTATGGGGTTTATTATTAGTGTATGAGGATAATTTTTACATGTGTCTGTGTGTGAAATCTATTACCCTTGTCTTTATCCAGATTTTTCTATAGGGCAACAATAGAGATGTTATTGTGTGAAACTTGCAAAGAGTTAGCTGTTGTTTTATATTTTGGGGAGGACATAGTGACTAACTTGGAAATTACTCTTTAACAATATTTCTCAAGATATTTTATGAAAATGAACAAAATCACATGGAAGCACTTAAAAATTCATAATCCTGAGCCCTACTCTAAATCATTTCACCTAGACCAGAAGCCTCATTCATTTTAGAAATTATTACCGGGTATATTCATACATTCCAAAGTTTGGTGTTGCTACTCTGTTACATAAAATACTCATCAGCTTTTGATTTTCAAATTAAACCAGTATACGTTTTTTATTACTCTTATTATTTTGGAAGACCTAACAGAGGGAAACAGATGATTGATAAGGAGGAACTAAAATATTAATATTTTTTATAATTTAAACACTATGCTAGATTATTTCATAAAAGCTCTTTTTATTAAAACCTAAAAAAACTACATTAATATTTTATTATCTACAGATGAGAAAACTGACACAGAAGAGTTTATTCTTTTATGCTAATACAGTCACAGGATTTCTAAATTGAAGTATAGTTGACTTATAATATTATATTAGCCTCAGGTGTACAACATAATGATTTGATATTTTTATACATTATGAAATGATCACCACTACAGTAAGTCTAGATACCATCTATCTCCATACAATGTTATTACATTATTATTGAATGTACTCCCTATGCTATACATTACATCCCCAGTACTTATTTATTTTATAACTTAAAGTTTGTAAATCTTAATCCTCTTCTCCTATTTTACCTATCTCTGGCAATCATCAGTTTGTTGAATCTGAGTCTCTTTCTGTTTTATCATGTTTGTGCATTTGTTTTGTTTTGTTCTTAAATATCACACAAAAGCAAAATCATATGTTATTTGTGTTTCTCTGTCTGACTCATTTCACTTAGCCTAATACCAACGCTCTGGGTCCATCATGTTGTCACAAGTGGCAAGATTTCATTTTTCTCCATGGCTGAGTATAATTCCATAATATATATACCACACCTTTATTCATCTATCAGTGGACACTTAGGTTGCATCTGTATCTTGGGCTATTGTAAATAATACTTCAATGAACATTATGGTACATATATATTTTTGAATTGGTGCTTTTGTTTTCTTCAGAGAAATACCTAGAAGTGGAATTGCTGGATTGTATGGTAGTTCTATTGATATTTTTAATTTAATCCACCAACAGTGCACAAGGGCTCCCTTTTCTCGACATCCTTGCCAACACTTGTTATTTCTTATATTTTTGATAATAACCATTCTGGCAGCCATTGTGGTTTTGATCTACATTTCTCTGATCATTAGTGACTTTGAACATTTTTTGATGTGCCTGTTGGCCATCTGCATGTCTTCTTTGAAAAGTGTCTATTCAGGTCTCCTGCTCATGTTTTTTTAATTGGATTTTTTTAAATTAAGTTGTATGTGTTCTTTATATATATTGAATATTAACTCCATATCATTTGAAATATCTTCTCCCATTCAGTAGGTTCTATATTTTTTTCCTCCTTTGTCATAAATTAATTGACCATAAACATATGGGTTTATTTCTGGGCCTCTATCCTGTTCCAGTGATCTATGTGTCTGTTTTCATGCCAGTGCCATACCGTTTTGATTACTGGGCCACTCTTTATCTCTCCTTCAATTCTGAATGATAATTTTGCCAGGTAGAGTATTCTGGGTTGTATTTTTTTTTCCTTTAAGTACTTTAAATATATCACACCACTCTCTCATGGCCTGCATAGTGTCTGCTGAAAAAAATCATCTGATAGCCTTGAAGGGATT
This sequence comes from Stenella coeruleoalba, assembly GCF_951394435.1. Taxonomy (NCBI): domain Eukaryota; kingdom Metazoa; phylum Chordata; class Mammalia; order Artiodactyla; family Delphinidae; genus Stenella; species Stenella coeruleoalba. The sequence goes on along the minus strand of NC_137165.1, from coordinate 26,048,168 downwards.
CCCTTGTATGTGACTAGTTGTTTTGCTCTTACTGCATTTAAAATTCTATCTATATCTTTAACTTTTGCCATTTTATTATTATATATCTTAGTGTAGATATCTTTATGTTCATCTTTTTTGGGGACTCTCTGTGCTTCCTGGACTGGATATCTGTGTCCTTCCTAAGTTAGGGACATTTTCAGCCATTATTTCTTCAAATACTTTTTTTGCACCTTTATCTCTTCTCTCTCCAGGAACGCTTAATGTGAATATTAGTATGCTTGACATTGTCCCAGAAGTCCCTTAAACTCTTCTCATTTTAATTTTTTTTGTATGTTCTGATTGGTTGATTTCTACTATTTTGTCTTCCAGATTGCTCATACGTTCATCTGTATCATCCAATTTGCTGTCATTTCCCTCTAGTGTATTTTTCATTTCAGTTATTGTATTCTTCAGCTTTGGTAGGTTATTTCTCATATATTCTAACTCTGTTGAATTTTCCACTGTGTTCCTCTATTCTTGTCCCAAGTTCAGTTAGCATACTTATGACCATTACTTTGAACTTTTTATCAGGTAAATTACTTATCTCTGTTTCACTAGAGTTTACTTCTGGGTTTTTATCTTGTTCTTTCATTTGGAACATATTCCTCTTTCTCTTCATTTTCTTTGACTTTTTGTGGGTTTTTTCCCTATGAATTAAGCAAAACAGTTACCTCTATTTCTCTTGAAGGCCAAGATGCTGTAGTGTGGGAGCATTCCCTGTGTAGACTGCCATGTGCTGGATGGCTTTGGCAGGCCAACTGGGGCTGGATAAGATATCAGACAAGGGGAAGAGGGGTCCTGGAGTGCACTGGTCTGGAGCCACTCTGTCAGGATGACTGGAGCTGGAGTGGGCAGTTTTTCTAGGGTGCACCAGCTCAGGCTGAGGTTACCTTAATGGGATGGTTGAAGCTGTAGCAGGTGTGAGCCTGGGCCATGCTGGTTTGGCCTTGGCAGGCTGTCTAGAGCCCCAGGCCCTTGTCAAACTGCTGCCTCTCTTCTGGGACTTGGAGTGCATTTGTGCACGAATCCTTTAATAGCAGGGTCTTGATTTCCTATAGCCCTCCAGCTCTTCTGGATGTATACCCCATTGGTTGTCAAAGCCAAACAAGAGGGGGGTTTATCTTCCTTGTGATGGCCTCCATGGTGGGGTATCTGATGTGGGGTTCAAACTTATCACTCCTTAGAGAAGACCTCCACATTTGTGATATTCCCTCTAACTTATGGGTCACTGTGCTGGGGGTGTGTCTTGACTTGATAGCATCTTTGCCCCTTATGTCCAACTCAATGTAGCTTTATATTTATATCTTAGTTGAAGAGCTATTCTGCTAGTGTTCAGGTCATTCTCAGAGACAGTTGTTCTATATGTTGTTGTAGTTTTGGTGTGTCCATTGGAGGTGACCTCTGGTGCCATCTTGATCCCCACCCCCCAGCTCATAGGACTTCAACTCAGATTCTATACTTCACCTAACCCTATATCCTTTTATTTCATCTTTCTGAGCACAAAACAAAAGTCAAGATGTATGAATGATAAATAATAGCACATTTCATGGGAATTCTAAAGAAGCAAAGATCAATGAGGGCTGTAGAGATGAGACCTGAAGTAGGCCTTGAAAATGGGTAGGGATTTCAAATAGGTGTTAATAGCAAAACATGTTAATAGTAAAAGAAGTGATTGATGGGGTGAATATATGCATGCATAGATAAATAAATAAATATAATCTGGGGCATACTAAGTTCTCCTTCATACTAATTGCATAAATGTAAATTTGGGCTCAGTAGCCGACTAAAATACCTACCCAGTATTTCCTTGCAAATTTGAAAATAGTTCTTTATATGACAAATACTATAAGAGATCTATAATATGAATCCATGAAAATTGAAACCCTTTCTTACATAACAGCATATCAGCAGATCTATAATATGAATCCATGAAAATTGAAACCCTTTCTTACATAACAGCATATCATCAGTTTGGATTATGCAATGGAACACATTCTAAGTAAGAGAAATGGCATGAGTGATTACAGAGCAATAGGAATGAGAACAACCTACCTAAATAGAACCAGAAAAGCAGCTAGTTTAAACCAAGGTGTTTGGGGAGTAGTAGTAACATATATTTATAACATATCTTATGATTATAAAGCATTTTCATTTCCTTAATCATTTGATTCTCACAAAAGTATTATGAGTTATGAATTATTATTCTAATTTATTTTAAGCTGAGAAAGTTTTTACTTAAATTCATATGTCCTGGAAAAATTAGAGCTTGGATTCCATCACATATTTTTATTTCTGATTAGTCATGTTTTTTTGCTTATACTATGGATACCCCATATTTGAATAGAGAATGGACTCAAGTTATGGAACAAATTAAGTCAATTTATAAATCAGATACTTATTGATTTGCTAAGTAACGAGTCTCTATAAAGATGCTTGACTGGCTTCCCTGATGTCAGCCAAGATTTGATGTCCAATTACAAACTATTATCAAATGTTTTACCCTAAATGTAGTTTCTGCTATATTTTATCTTTGGGATAGTAGCACTAAGGGCTCTTAGAATGAGCTTTATGAAAAACAGTAAGCTTGTGCAGAAGTAGTAGAAAATAGCCAGCTTCCTTTCTTTTTCTTCACAATTTAAAACTGACCCCATAGCCGCTTACTCCCAAAAGCCTCCTCCTTTCTCTATGCTCCAGGTAAGTGCTCAAAACTCAAAGAATTTTAACTGAGAATCTCGATTCTGACCCTTCATCAGCCTTATTCATAATGGCTGTATATACTCTTGTTGGGGGTTGTGCAGGTGGTACAGCTGCTTAAGACAAATTGCTACTGAGATTTTCCTTACTGGACATTTCAGAAAATGTAATAAATTTCTTACTACCACAGCAGTCTTTCTTCTAATTCAATCAGCTCTTCAGTCATTCCAGAGTGAACAATGAGTAGTGAGTGTGTACTGAAGTGATCTGCTGGGGTCTGACCAGATTACTGTCAAAAATAGATGGCGACTGTTTTAGAAATTCTCTGAAAAAGAAGGATAGATCTTTTTTTAAATGGGTAACAAAGAGAAATACTAAAGACACATCAAGTGGGAGGAAGTTTTATGAATAAAGATATGGAACTCACAAAGGTGGTGTATTTGGAGGGAAAGAAGCATTTAAAAGGAATACCCAATTGCAAGAAAGCCTAATGTGTGGCCATATTGAAAACACAAGACTATGCATTTGATATCTTGTATTAGACTGTGAGAGTGAGACAGTTACTGATATGAGTCCCCATATCCATAACTCACAGTACTATGATCACCATTTATAATGATTAAGAAAGGGAAACACTATAAATGAGTCACTGAAGACATAATTCTTTAGAGAGGAAATCATTTCTGTTATATCTGATGTTTAAATATCAAGTAAGAAAAAAACAATTTCTCAAATTGGGGATTTTAAAACAATGTTTTGCCTTAAAATGCTCTTGTTTGACTGAATTAATAATTTCCCTGTATTACACACAGTTCCCAGACTGGGAGAGAGTTTAGAGCAATTTTATATTTACAGAAAACTTTCATTGCACAGTGTTTCACAGATGGGTGTATGCTTTATGTAGAGGCCATATTAGATCCACTTCTGAAACCCAGTAGACTCCCAATAACACAGAACTGTTCTACCCACAAATTAGGAAACTGTGCTCTCAGAAACAAGTAGCATAGAATGCCCTCAAGGAGAAAAAGATGAAGAAATAAGACTTTCCTACCATATCTGATTTTCGAATATTAGCTTAGAAAGTTAAATGTTTTTATTCAGATAAATGAAGATGGCTACATGGTGAGCTGCATGGGGCTCTATTAAAAAGAAGGAATAATCAATCAATTAATCAGATCTCCTTGGGACAGGAATCAGTTTATCCAGCCCTCTTCCACTACATCTAAATAAGAAAAAGTCAATCAAATGGCTGAGAATGGAGTGATGCAGAACCAGGATGGGCACTAAGAGTGAGGACATATAGGGAGTAAATAGAGACCAAGGCTTTAGGAAGTACACAGGACTACCACAAAAGATCTGCAAGAAGATCAAAAGGATAAAGAAAACCTTAGGTGAAATAGCAATGTTTAACTCAATGATCCTAATCTTTTATGAGGGCAAATTCTATTATACCCATAAAGAGTTAAACACCTTTTGACTTCTATAACCCAAGATTCTATACGCAGGTTGTACATTACAGTGAGTTGAATGATTGGAGAAGAGAAATTTCAATTATGTATTATGAAGGGAAATTGTGCCTAGAAGGGAGAATTATGAAATAAATAATCTGGAGGGAAATAGTGTTTTTTGAGTCCTACTGTGACCTGATGAGAATTGGCTAATGTGTAATAAACAAAGAAGTGCCAGCAATGCAAATAAAGTTGAGAAACCGTGAGACAATTTTCATTCCATCAATGCCATTAAAGCTAGTGAGGTTTAAGTTTTGGAAGTTAGAAAATAAAACCTTAAGGATCTTTGGCAGAAGTAAAGAGTAGACAGGTTTGGAATAATATAAAGAATTTGAAAAGTATGATGTAAACCAGGAATTTCAAAAATAAAGGCTGTAACTATCAAATTGTTTTATTAGATAACATCTGTTAGATATTATGCTAGGTGGGAAAGGAAGTTTAAAATGCACAGATGATTCTCAGAGGAGAATATTTCAAGAGGAGCAAAGAAGATATGAAATATTCATACAACTAATTTAAACAACAATGCTTGAGTAGAAGATGAGGTCTGAAAAATCAATAACTAACATAAAGTTAGAGAGTAAGATAGAAATGGAAAATTTGATCTAAATGAAAGAGCATTTTAAAAGGCAGATTAAGGAGAGAAGGATGTAATGATACTGAAAAGGGTAGGAGCTGTTGCATTTTTACTTGGATCTGGAAATAGGAAGAAGAGGGGAGCTGTGATCGGACAATTATTTACAACACAAATGAATTTCTTACTTGCAGGCAAGTAATTGCCATAGAGACAGACATAATTTAATTTCTTGGCAGTTTTTTCTGCCTTAATAATATAATTCTATTTGATTTAAGTGAGATAATATTTGTAAAACATTTGGCCAAGTAAATATAGATTCACTTTTCTTAAACCCCTACATCAAGGATCTTTGAAAACATTATCAATGTATATACAGTAGAGTTTCTAAATAGTTTTGTTTTGCCTCTCTAGACATCCTAGAAGATCACTAATGTAAATAATCAGTTTTTTTAAAAATCTAACTATTAAGTGCTCATATGATTAATATATTTTAAATATCTGGACCATTGTAAAACAATATTAACATGATTTTTCTGAATATTTCAGTAATGGAGGCTTAAGTATCTCTAGGCTGTGCTGTGCAGCTAGACATAACATGTCTCATTGTCACCACATTGTCTCTCTAACATTAATACTCAAAATGATCAGAAGGTAAAACAATTTCAAACTCAGCTAGGAAAATACATGCAGATATTGAGAAAATGAACAATGAATACAACAGAAGAAAATAACACTTTTACAAAAGTTACATTTATAAAGTATAAAGGAAGATGTAGGGTGACATGTTACAGCAAGAAAAAAAATGCAGTTTTCTGAAAGGAAATAGTGAAAAGAAATTAACAAATGGTATTGTTTGAAACATTAAAGAAAAAAAGCTCATGAAATGAGAATAATTATTTTATGTTAGTCCTTAAATGGATGTTCGTGTTGTAAATGTTTATATAATGTATTTTTATCTATATATCTGTTATTTTAATTGAACTTCTTATCAAAACCTTTCCACACTGCAGAAATAAAAAAGATCATGAGAGATTACTACAAGCAACTCTATGCCAATAAAATGGACAATCTGGAAGAAATGGACAAATTCTCAGAAATGCACAACCTGCCAAGACTGATTCAGGAAGAAATAGAAAATATGAACAGACCAATCACAAGCACTAAAATTGAAATTGTGATCAAAAATCTTCCAACAAACAAAGGCCCAGGACCAGATGGCTTCACAGGCGAATTCTATCAAACATTTAGAGAAGAGCTAACACCTATCTTTCTCAAACTCTTCCAAAATATAGCAGAGGGAGGAACACTCCCAAATTCCTTCTACTAGGCCACCATCACCTTGATACCAAAACCAGACAAAGATGTCATAAAGAAAGAAACCTACAGGCCAATATCACGGATGAAAATAGATGCAAAGATCCTCAACAAAATACTAGCAAACAGAATCCAACAGCACATTAAACGGATCATACACCATGATCAAGTGGGGTTTATTCCAGGAATGCAAGGATTCCTCAATATACGCAAATATATCAATATGATAAACCATATTAACAAATTGAAGGAGAAAAACCATATGATCATCTCAATAGATGCAGAGAAAGCTTTTGACAAAATTCAACACCCATTTATGATAAAAACCCTGCAGAAAGTAGGCATAGAGGGAACTTTCCTCAACATAATAAAGACCATATATGACAAGCCACAGCAAACATCATCTTCAATGGTGAAAAACTGAAAGCATTTCCACTAAGATCATGAAGAAGACAGGGTTGCCCACTCTCACCACTCTTATTCAACATAGTTTTGGAAGTTTTAGCCACAGCAATCAGAGAAGAAAAGGAAATAAAAGGAATCCAAATCAGAAAAGAAGACGTAAAGCTGTCACTGTTTGCAGATGACATGATACTATACATAGAGAACCCTAAAGATGCTACCAGAAAACTACTAGAGCTAATCAATGAATTTGGTAAAGTAGCAGGATACCAAATTAATGCACAGAAATCTCTGGCATTCCTATATACTAAGGATGAAAAATCTGAAAGTGAAATCAAGAAAACACTCCCATTTACCATTGCAACAAAAAGAATAAAATATCTAGTAATAAACCTACCTAAGGAGACAAAAGACCTGTATGCAGAAAATTATAAGACACTGATGAAAGAAATTAAAGATGATGCAAATAGATGGAGAGATATACCATGTTCTTGGACTGGAAGTATCAACATTGTGAAAATGATTCTACTACCCAAAGCAATCTATAGATTCAATGCAATCCCTATCAAACTATCACTGGAATTTTTCACAGAACTAGAACAAAAAATTTCGCAATTTGTATGGAAACACAAAAGACCCCGAATAGCAAAAGCAATCTTGAGAACGAAGAAAGGAGCTGGAGGAATCAGGCTCCCTGACTTCAGACTATACTACAAAGCTACAGTAATCAAGACAGCATGGTACTGGCACAAAAACAGAAAGATAGATCAATGGAACAGGATAGAAAGCCCAGAGATAAACCCACGCACATATGGACACCTTATCTTTGATAAAGGTGGCAGTAATGTACAGTGGAGAAAGGACAGCCTCTTCAATAAGTGGTGCTGGGACAACTGGACAGGTACATGTAAAAGTATGAGATTAGATCACTCCCTAACACCAAACATAAAAATAAGCTCAAAATGGATTAAAGACCTAAATGTAAGGCCAGAAACTATCAAACTCTTAGAGGAAAGCAGGCAGAACACTCTATGACATAAATCACAGCAAGATCCTTTCTGACCCACCTCCTAGAGTAATGGAAATAAAAACAAAAATAAACAAATGGGACCTAATGAAACTTCAAATCTTTTGCACAGCAAAGGAAACCATAAACAAGACCAAAAGACAACCATCAGAATGGGAGAAAATATTTGCAAATGAAGCAACCGACAAAGGATTAATCTCCAAAATTTACGAGAAGCTCATGCAGCTCAATAACAAAAAAACAAACAACCCAATCCAAAAATGGGCAGAAGACCTAAATAGACATTTCTCCAAAGAAGATATACAGACTGCCAACAAACACATGAAAGAATGCTCAACATCATTAATCATTAGAGAAATGCAAATCAAAACTACAATGAGATATCACCTCACACCAGTCAGAATGGCCATCATCAAAAAATATACAAACAATAAATGCTGGAGAGGATGCAGAAAAAAGGGAACACTCTTGCACTGCTGGTGGGAATGTGAATTGGTACAGCCACTATGGAGAACAGTATGGAGGTTCCTTAAAAAACTACAAATAGAACTACCATATGACCCAGCAATCCCACTACTGGGCCTATACCCTGAGAAAACCATAATTCAAAAAGAGTCATGTACCAAAATGTTCATTGCAGCTCTATTTACAATAGCCCAGAGATGGAAACAACCTAAGTGCCCATCATTGGATGAATGGATAAAGATGTGGCACATATATACAATGGAATATTCCTCAGCCATAAAAAGAAACGAAATTGAGCTATTTGTAATGAGGTGGATAGACCTAGAGTCTATCATACAGAGTGAAGTAAGTCAGAAAGAAAAAGACAAATACCGTATGCTAACACATATATATGGAATTTAAGAAAAAAATGTCATGAAGAACCTAGGGGTAAGACAGGAATAAAGACACAGACCTACTAGATAATGGACTTGAGGATATGGAGAGGGGGAAGGGTGAGCTGTGACAGGGTGAGAGAGAGTCATGGACATATACACACTAACAAACGTAAGGTAGATAGCTAGTGGGAAGCAGCCGCATGGCACAGGGATATTGGCTCGGTGCTTTGTGACAGCCTGGAGGGGTGGGATAGGGAGGGTGGGAGGGAGGGAGACGCCAGAGGGAAGACATATGGGAATATATGTATATGTATAACTGATTCACTTTGTTATAAAGCAGAAACTAACACAGCATTGTAAAGCAATTATACCCCAATAAAGATATTAAAAAAAAAAGGATTTCAGGTCCAAATGCTTTCACTAGTAATATATGATATATTTGATGTGCACCCTTGGGTATATTCTCCTTTGTGAAGAATTTAATGCAACACATCAATTATTCTGGACACAAATGAATTGCCACCCCTAGGTGGTAAGTCTCGGGAAGTAAGTATTTTGTCTTATCAGATTTCATCACTACAATTAAGTTATTATGGAGCTCTACTGTAACTATTTTAATTTCATTACCCTTACCCATAAGCATCAAGATCACCGTCTCTTCCATGTGTGGAGCTATTATAAAACCAAATGAGTAGTTTTAGCTGAATTTGCCTTTTAGTGGTGTCACAAAGCAATATAGCCTGAGTTTAAATATGAGTGGTTAGATTGAAGAAACTTTTTGGTGCCTGGTGGGGTCATATGAGGGAACTAAGATGGAGAAAGGAGACCTGGCCTGGGACTGAGTTCAGAAATAGGCTGTTCAGCTTTGGATAATCACTTAAGCATAATTACCTCATCCTTAAAATAAAATGAGTGATATTTAAGGAAGCTTCTAATTTTATAAACTACTAGACAAATATTGTGTGTGTGTTTTTCTAAACAGGTAAATACAAACTCAATATCATCTTGTATAATGTTTTGGAAATAACTAACCTTGGTTAAAAATCTGACCTGTGAAATTTTAATCTCCAAAGTAACATGATGAATAGAAACACACACATACACAGATACAAAGGTGATATATATACATACACATACACACACACAGGTACACACACAGATGTGAATGTATACTATAAATTTATATATATAATTTATGATTGTAAAATAATGGATTTATATGTCAATATTGAAAATAAATGCAATAGGTTATTTGAAAAATAAATTTCTTATGCTAAACATGAATAGAATATTTAAGATTAAGTTATGTTTCAAACTGAAAAACTATGTAAACCTTTGTACTTCTCACTGGATTTTCATGATGATATGATGTTGTTTATATACACTAAGGTTATTCTAGGTATCTCAGCACCAGTCTTATTTCAAATGTGTTTTCCTATTTTAAAACCTTATGTCATATAGCATTTCCATATACAGTAATTGGCTTAAGCAATCTGGTCATTATATTTCCACCACGTGTAAATCTACCTTGTATTCACTTAAGGCAGCTAATTGCTAGAAGTGAGAAGCATGCCAATTACATTCTCAATATACTCTGAGAAGGGTATGCTGGGTAAGTCACTTTCTGTGTATTTTACTCTACATTTTGATAAAAGTCAATATTTAAAATCTTTCTGAGAGTGTGTGTTGTACATTTGAGACTCTTTAAGTAGAGTTCATTCCTACCAAATAAATTAGTAAAAATCTTTAAAAAATAAATAAATAAAAGTATTTCCAACAGTTTAAATGCCTGTGTTACTACGTTCATTCACTAATAACTTCATCTAAGATATTGCTGTTTAATCATTAAGTAAAATCTTGGATGTGAACAGAGATACCTAATAGCACTCCCCTTATTTTTTGCTTTGAGATTTGTTTTTTACAGTAAATAGCAACTTGCCATGCAACAATAAAGAAAATACAAAAGGCAAAAAGAGAGTTTCTGTACAGCATTTCAAGGCAATTTGGAAAGTCATAGGTTCATCATATAAATAATGGCTTCTGAGATTTGATCCTTAGAGTTTCATAAAAATAGTTTTTCAGTAGTTATTTTTGAAGCACTCATTAAGAGAAAGAATTCTAGACATGGCTTGAGTTTTGTACTACACAAATAATATATTTTAAAGGTACAAGGAATGCATAGCAAATATTTAGCTACATGACTTGATTTACAATAATATTTGAAGGAATCTTGAGGAAAAGGATACTATGCTTATGACACTCAGGTGGTGTTTTTGAAACATATAAGTGGTCAATTCTCCATTTTACCTTCCCTGATTGTACTGACAGTACATGTACAATTTCAAGCTACTCGATTTTAAGGAAAAATGCTCTGCAACCTCAGTATTAGATCCAAGGTGAAAACAATATTTACAAGGACATAAATGCTAAAATGTCCTATGTCTAATATTTAATCACAAGACAAAATGTGTTGATAAAAGAGTGTTCACTATGTTCTTTACAAGATGATTTTTATTTTTAGAATAAGTAATAGCTATCATGTTACATGTAATAACTGTGTTTTAATGTGGTTGTTGAGCTCCAAAAATTTGAGGTCTTTTTTTCTCACTCTCATTTTCTCATTTTTCATTTCTCATTCTTTTTTTCTCATTCTCAAACCACTCACTGTGGTAGTGGTGTCAGGGGGGTGGGGGAGGGGAGTATGATATTGAAAATTGTCAATCAGTTACCAGTTAAACATTTAGAAAGAGACCTTCACATTTCCTAGTGACAGACTACAAAATTTATCATTTATCTGTGCACTCTGAAGTAATGCAAAATTCCCCACAACGGGCTATCAGTAACTCGACTGGCCTTGCTAGGGTATTACAAGAAATTCTTTATCACACTCTGAAAGTTTCCACAGTGTCGTGTATTCTGAACTTGGACATTAAAAAGAGATAAAAGCATTTACTTTCCCCCTTTGATCTGTCAGTACTTTAAAAACCAGAAAATAACTTTACTACTCTTCCACAGATCCATCCAGACACACACAAAGCCTTGGTTTTCACTCAGTGTCACTGTCAGCCTACAATGAATTAAATATCAAAATTGAATTCTTGGTTTTTAGTCCCCGGTTGTAACTAACAGATCTGCAATTACTCCCTGACCACACACACCCTGATTCCCATCTTTCTCTTCTTGCATTGCCTTGCTTTTCTTGTGACAAATTCTGTGTGATTAAAAATGAAAAGAAAAATAAGAAGTGAAATGGAAGAAAATAGGACAGAATAAATTTTATCTACTTTGTTGGCTTTTTAAAGAAATCACAGATCAATCCACTTGATACCGAGCAGGGTTCTTGACCTTCCCCAATCAATACAAATTGACTAAAGGCAAGACAAGAAATTCAGGCAAGGCTTTATTGGGGCCCCTGCTGCAGCAGGGGGGAGCTACAACAAGCAACATGTTCCCTTGCTTGCTTTCTCGCTGAAGGGAGCAAGCTTTCTCCTTATATGGGGTGAGGGTAGGGGTGTGTCCAGGGGTTGGGCCGGAGGGGTGGCTTAGGTGTTTTGCCCACTCCCTAGGTAGTGGTATGTGCATGGGGCATACGCAGTACACTGCTTTTGCTCCAGGCTCTTAAAAATTGGCAGTTGGGTTTTTAGGTCTCTTTTTATCTTTTGTCCAGAATTTGCCCCAACTGTGCATGCATGCAGTTATTTTTTGTCCCATATAGTTGCTTTGTATTTTATTGCTAAAGGAGAGGTGGGTCCAGGTACAAGCATTGCAACACTGCAGCAAAGGGTCCCAGGTCCCAGCCTGTCTCACACTGAGACACACAAGGTTTGAAAATTTCACTTCAAATACTGAATGAATGTTATCTCATTATTTTGTCCCTCACATTTGAAGGTATTTGGCATAAAGGATGACATGTGAAAATAAATTTATTTCAATTCCTTATTCTAGCTATGTTGCTGATTGTCCTGGTAAGAAAAATGATGTTTTACCATGATTAAAATGTTTTCTATCTTGCCCTATGATCATCTCATTTTCCCTTAAGAAGTAAAAAAGAGTCTCTGTATATATTGCCAAATCCTTTACATTCCTTAAGCTGTCCTTTGAAGCATTTTAAGTCCATTACATTAGATTAAGTAGAGGATATAATGTGGTAAGATCTAGCTCTATAGACTACTTTATGTGTCCAGTTTGTTTAATTTTCATTTCAAGCTTAAAATGATGTGATTTCACTTCCTTCTCTTGATATTGCTATAAATATCGTGGCTTTGGTTGCAAAACATGCAAAAATTTTAACCTTAGGGAAATGAGTATAAACTAAGGCCTAATGTGGGGTCTGAAAAATGGAGTGGTGTAAATGATTAAAGGTACTAATCACACTTTAGGAATGATTACTTTTAGAAGAAGGGAAATTTCCCAACATTCTAAATGCAATCAGAATTCTCTGTATGTTAATTTCTTAGTGAGAAAACTATGGTAATTATTATAAATGACAAAATAGAGGCAGAGCACTTATCAAGAAAAGTAATTTTTTAGCTAAATTCTAAAAAAATTGTTCTAAAACAAATGCTTTGTTTTGTATGACATGGTATAATAGCTCCTATGCATAAAAAGTCTAAATTTAAGTAGATATCTCAAGACTACACATATATGACAATAAAAAATGTGTGATAGTAATAATAATGTTAGTGTTAAATATATTCTAAGTGTGTCAGGCTGAGTCAGTATGTTACTGGCAGCATTGAGATGAACCTCAATCAGATGATTGAGGTTCAACTCTAGAAGTCTCCAGGCAGGATCAATGTCTGTAAGCTGGAAGGTAGTGCAATTTTTCCTCAGGGATCTCTGTTGAGGATGAAGTAAGATTCTAAATAGCAACTAGAGACAGTAGACAGATTTTCTCAGGATTTCAACTAAATAGAGAGATGTTCATTGCAGTATTCCAGTCCAGGTAAATCAAGGAAACAGGGGCTTCCCTGGTGGCGCAGTGGTTGAGAGTCCGTCTGCTGATACAGGGGACACGGGTTCATGCCCCAGTCCGGGAAGATCCTACATGCTGCAGAGCAGCTGGGCCCGTGAGCCACGGCCGCTGAGCCTGCGTGTCCCAAGCCTGTGCTCCGCAATGGGAGAGGCCACAGCAGTGAGAGGCCGGCGTAACCCACCCCCCCCCCAAAAAAAGAAATCAGGACAAAATAGAGTACCAAAGATCGATGGGAATGTTTTGGGGGATGAAATTAGGGAATATATAATAAGTGAATATTGAGGACCTTACTCCAGAGTGTCTTATATGGACTTGAAAAAGCAAGACTACGTGAGCATTCACAACTGAGGTCAGCTGGAATTCCTTTTCCATTTCCTAGTTTGACTGCAATGCATTCACTACCCAAGTGAAGTTGAGTCTCGAAGTGGAATTTCTTCAGTAAGTGCAACTCCTCATGTATGAGAAACTTATTTGGGCAGATGCTTTTCAAAATTATTGAGTTCTTTAAGAATACAACTCTTTAACAGAAATTCATCACTCAACAGTCTGTGTTTCACAGTTTATTTTATAGAGATTGTACACTGGTGGCCTGTTGGCCAAATTCAATCTGTGAAACTGCTTTATTTAGACTTTACAGTGATTTAAACTATTTTGAAATAATTCCAATTTTAAAAATCAGATAAATATGTGGATATCAGGCTCTTGGTGAGAAATTGGTTATGGTGTGCTCATATTTCTACATGATAAGTATCAAAGTGATTGAAGTTCATACTCTCTAGTTAACCATGAGCCTCATCATTCTTACACATAATCAGTTTTACACATTTATGTTAATTTAACTACCAGCCACTTGGGGCTTTGTTTTTTTTTAACTCCAAGCTTATAATATTTGCTTCTCACTTTTTTCTTTATATTCTCTGGCTTTATTAAACCAGAAATATCTCCTTCATTTGCTAGACTCTTCAAATTATAAGATTTGCCTGTTATAGAAAGAATCTCCATCTGGAAAAACACACAGTCTACGAGTGCATGGTCAAAAGTGGTATAGTATCATGTCAGTTGCTTGGGTTTGAGTCACAGGTCCAAAACGTGCATCCCCTATGACACTAGCAATTTCCTTAACTACACTAAACCTCAACTACTTCATTTGTGAAATGGAGAAAATTAGTATTATAGTGAAATATTTTGTAATATTTGTGTGTATATATGTGTGTGTGTATATATATGTGTATATAAATATGCATATATTTGAATACATCATGTTGTAATATGATATAATTATGAGATAGTATAGATAATGATAATATAATATGTTACAGAGTAATAATGTTAATGATAACAATAATATCTAACATGTACTGAATGCTTTACTATATGCCCAGCACTTCTCTAAGTGCTCTGTATCTGCGTCTTATCTATTCATGATAGCACCTTGTGAGCTTGGTATTATTATTGTCATCTACATTTATAGATGAGGATTTAAAGCCAGTACTCTGACTCCAGAGGCTCTATTAATGCTTGCAAAGATTTTAACAAAGTACATGAGATATGATTTTCTAAGGGAGACAGGGGTTTTGATTTTTTTTTTACAGTCAATTAATTACACTATCTGTATAATGTTAAAATATCTGGAAAAGACACTAAGAGAAGAAAGTCCTTTATAACAGTTGCCTACTTTCACATCCTAGAAGAAGCAAAGCATATTATGTTAGACCTACATTAGCATCAAGATTAAGAAACCCAGTTAATAGTAGAGTTATTAAATTGCTTAGTTAAATAAATGTTTTTGAGTGTTAACTGCTGTGATATTCATTTCCAAAGTAATCTAACATTGAAGCTGTGTCTACGGTGGGAAATCTAAAGCCAATTACATTTTTTTGAAAGAGAAACAATAGGGATGGGCTTGAGGTCAGTAAAGCAGTGATCTGTAAAATATTCACTTTTAGAACTGACAAAATCCAGGGACTTCATCCTTTATCACTCCAAAGGGTGGGCAGTCAGCTCACCTTGACCCTTTGTTGGACTTCCTTTGATAGATACAATTGGTATGTCTCAAGGAGGATGGAAGTTATGGTGGAAGTGCTCTGAAAATTCAACAGAGATGATTTCTTGGAAATAAAATCACACAAAATCTTGTTTATGCAAATGAGAGCCAGACTGCCACTAATTAAATGATTTTCTATATGAAAAAGTCTACTCCAAGAGCTCTTCATCTCCTAAAAATTCTGGTTTGAAGCTGTTTAAATGAAGGTCTTAGAAAACCTTTGACAAAACCATTTGGTTGAGTATCTCCCTATGAATGCAATGTGAAAAACCCAAATTTGTGACTTCATATTAAGCTAACTACAGTAATGATAACGCTAGAGGCAGAGCACTTATCTAGGAAAAGAGAATCAGAGAAAATACTCCCCCCACCCCAACTAAATCCTGTGTTCTTGCCATTTCTTTTTTCTTTTCTTTTTTTTTTTTTTACATCTTTATTGGAGTATAATTGTTTTACAATGGTGTGTTAGTTTCTGCTTTATAACAAAGTGAATCAGTTATACATATGTTCCCATATCTCTTCCCTCTTGCATCTCACTCCCTCCCACCCTCCTTATCCCACCCCTCTAGGTGGTCATAAAGCACCGAGCTAATCTCCCTGTGCTATGCGGCTGCTTCCAACTAGCTAGCTATTTTATGTTTGGTAGTGTATATATGTCCATGCCACTCTCTCTTTGTCACAGCTTACCCTTCCCCCTCCCCATATCCTCAAGTCCATTATCTAGTAGGTCTGTGTCTTTATTCCTGTCTTACCCCTAGGTTCTTCATGACATTTTTTTTCTTAAATTCCATATATATGTGTTAGCATACAGTATTTGTCTTTCTCTTTCTGACTTACTTCACTCTGTATGACAGACTCTATGTCCATCCACCTCATTACACATAGCTCAATTTTGTTTCTTTTTATGGCTGAGGAATATTTCACTCTATATATGTGCCACATCTTCTTTATCCATTCATCCGATGGTGGACACTTAGGTTGTTTCCATCTCTGGGTTATTGTAAATAGAGCTGCAATGAACATTTTGGTACATGACTCTTTTTGAATTATGGTTTTCTCAGGGTATATGCCCAGTAGTGGGATTCCTGTGTCATATGGCGTTCTATTTGTAGTTTTTTAAAGAACTTCCATACTGTTCTCCATAGTGGCTGTACCAATTCACATTCCTACCAGCAGTGCAAGAGTGTTCCCTTTTCTCGACACCCTCTCCAGCATTTACTGTTTGTATATTTTTTGATGATGGCCATTCTGACTGGTGTGAGATGATATCTCATTGTAGTTTTGATTTGCATTTCTCTAATGATAAATGGTGTTGAGCATCCTTTCATATGTTTGTTGGCAGTCTGTATATCTTCTTTGGAGAAATGTCTTTGTAGGTCTTCTGCCCATTTTTGGATTGGGTTGTTTGTTTTTTTGTTATTGAGCTATATGAGCTGCTTATAAACTTTGCAGATTAATCCTTTGTCAGTTGCTTCACTGGCAAATATTTTCTACCATTCTGAGGGTTGTCTTTTGGTCTTGTTTATGGTTTCCTTTGCTGTGCAAAACGTTTTAAGTTTCATTAGGTCCCATTTGTTTATTTTTGTTTTTATTTCCATTTCTCTAGGAGGTGGGTCAAAAAGGATCTTGCTGTGATTTATGTCATAGAGTGTTCTGCCTATGTTTTCCTCTAATAGTTTGATAGTTTCTGGACTTACATTTAGGTCTTTAATCCATTTTGAGCTAATTTTTTTGTGTGGTGTTAGGGAGTGATCTAATCTCATACTTTTACATGTACCTGTCCAGTTTTCCCAGCACCACTTATTGAAGAGGCTGTCTTTCCTCCACTGTATATTCCTGCCACCTTTATCAAAGATAAGGTGACCATATATGTGTGGGTTTATTTCTGGGATTACTATCCTATTCTATTGTTTTGTGTTTCTGTTTTTGTGCGAGTACCATACTGTCTTGATTACTGTAGCTTTGTAGTATAGTCTGAAGTCAGGGAGCCTGATTCCTCCAGCTCCTTTCTTCGTTCTCAAGATTGTTTTGGCTATTCGGGGTCTTTTGTGTTTCCATACAAATTGTGAAATTTGTTGTTCTAGTTCTGTGAAAAATGCCAGTGGTAGTTTGATAGGGATTGCATTGAATCTGTAGATTGCTTTGGGTAGTAGAGTCATTTTCACAACGTTGATTCTTCCAATTCAAGAACATGGTATATCTCTCCATCTATTTGTATCATCTTTAATTTCTTTCATCAGTGTCTTATAATTTTCTGCATACAGGTCTTTTGTCTTCTTAGGTAGGTTTATTACTAGATATTTTATTATTTTTTTGCAATGGTAAAAGAGAGTGTTTTCCTGATTTCACTTTCAGATTTTTCATCAATACTTTATAGGAATGCCAGAGATTTCTTTGCACTATTTTTGTATCCTGATACTTTACCAAATTCATTGATTAGCTCTAGCAGTTTTCTGGTAGCAGTTTTAGGATTCTGTATGTATAATATCATGTTATGTGCAAACAGTGACAGCTTTACTTGTTCTTTTGCTATTTTGATTCCTTTATTTACTTTTCTTCTCTGATTGCTGTGGCTAAAACTTCCAAAATTATGTTGAATAAGAGTGGTGAGGGTCGGTAACCTTGTCTGTTCCTGATCTTAGTGGAAATGCTTTCAGTTTTTCACCATTGAGGATGATGTTGGTGGTGGATTTGCCATATATGGCCTTTATTTTGTAGAAGAAAGTTCCCTCTATGCCTAATTTCTGCAGGGTTTTTATCATAAATGGGTGTTGAATTTTGTTGAAAGCTTTCTCTGCATCTATTGAGATGATCATATGTTTTTCCTCTTTTAATTTGTTAATATGGTGTATCACGTTGATTGATTTACGTATATTGGAGAATCCTTGCATTTCTGGAATAAACCCCACTTGATCATGGTGTATGATCCTTTCAATGTGCTGTTGGATTCTGTTTGCTAGTATTTTGTTGAGAATTTTTGCATCTATGTTCATCAGTGATATTGGTCTGTAGTTTTCTTTCTGTGTGGCATCATTGTCTGGTTTTGGTATCAAGGTGATGGTGGCCTTGTAGAATGAGTTTGGGTGTGTTCCTCCCTCTGCTATATTTTGGAAGAATTTGAGAAGGAAAGGTTTTAGCTCTTCTCCAAATATTTGATAGAATTCGCCTGTGAAGCCATCTGGTCCTGGGTTTTTGTTTGATGGAAGATTTTTAATCACAGTTTCAATTTCAGTGCTTGTGATTGGTCTGTTCATATTTTCTATTTCTTCCTGATTCAGTCTTGGCAGGTTGTGCCTTTCTAAGAATTTGTCCATTTCTTCCAGGTTTTCCATTTTATTGGCATAGAGTTGCTTGTAGTAATCTCTCATGATCTTTTGTATTTCTGCAGTGTCAGTTGTTACTTCTCCTTTTTCATTTCTAATTCTATTGATTTGAGTCTTCTCCCTTTTTTTCTTGATGAGTCTGGCTAATGGTTTATCAATTTTGTTTTTCTTCTCAAAGAACCCGCTTTTAGTTTTATTGATCTTTGCTATCATTTCCTCCATTTCTTTTTCATTTACTTCTGATCTGATTTTTATGATCTCTTTCCTTCTGCCAACTTTGGAGTTGTTTTGCTCTTTCTCTAATTGCTTTAGGTGCAAGGTAGGTTGTTTATTTGAGGTGTTTTTTGTTTCTTCAGGTAGAATTCTATTGCTATAAACTGCCCTCTTACAGCTGCTTTTGCTGCACCCCATAGGTTTTGGGTCATCGTGTCTCCATTGTCATTTGTTTCTAGTTTTTTTTTTTTATTTCCTCTTTGATTTCTTCAGTGAGCACTTCGTTAGTAAGTAGTGTATTGTTTAGTCTCTGTGTGTTTGTATTTTTTACAGATCTTTTCCTGTAATTGATATCTAGTCTCATAGCATTGTGTTTGGAAAAGATACTTGATACAATTTCAATTTTCTTAAATTTACCAAGGCTTGATTTGTGACCCAAGATATGATCTTTCCTGGAGAATGTTCCATGAGCACTTGAGAAAAATGTGTATTCTGTTGTTTTTGGATGGAATGTCCTACAAATATCAATTAAGTCCATCTTGTTTAATGTGTCATTTAAAGGTTGTGTTTCCTTATTTATTTTCATTTTGTATGATCTGCCCATGGGTGAAAGTGGGGTGTTAAAGTCCCCTACTATGAATGTGTTACTGTCAATTTCCCCTTTTATGACTGTTAGTATTTGCCTTATGTATTGAGGTGCTCCTATGTTAGGTGCATAAATATTTACAATTGTTATATCTTTTTCTTGGATTGATCCCTTTATCATTATGTACTGTCCTTCTTTGTCTCTTCTAATAGTCTTTATTTTAAAGTATATTTTGGCTGATATGAGAATTGCTACTCCAGCTTTCTTTTGGTTTCCATTTGCATAGAATATCTTTTTCTATCCCCTTACTTTCAGTCTGTATGTGTCTATAGGTCTGAAGTGGGTCTCTTGTAGACAGCATATATATAGGTCTGGTTTTTGTATCCATTCAACCAATCTTTATCTTTTGTTGGGAGCATTTAGTCCATTTACTTTTAAGGTAATTATCGATATGTATGTTCCTATTCCCATTTTCTGAATTGTTTGGGGTTCGTTTTTGTAAGTCTTTTCCTTCTCTTTTGTTTCCTGCCTAGAGAAGTTACCTTATAATTTGTTGTAAAGCTGGTTTGTTGTTGCTGAACTCTCTCAGCTTTTGCTTGTCTGTAAAGATTTTAATTTCTCCATCAAATCTGAATGAGATCCTTGCTGGGTAGAGTAATCTTGGTTGTAGGTTTTTCTCCTTCATCACTTTAAATATGTCCTGCCACTCCCTTCTGGCTTGCAGAGTTTCTGCTGAAAGATCAGCTGTTAACCTTATGGGGATTCCCTTGTGTGTTATTAGTTGTTTTTCCCTTGCTGCTTTTAATATGCTTTCTTTGTATTTAATTTTTGACAGTTTGATTAATATGTGTCTTGGCGTATTTCTCCTTGGATTTATCCTGTATGGGACTCTCTGTGCTTCCTGGACTTGGTTAACTATTTCCTTTCCCATATTAGGGAAGTTTTCAACTATAATCTCTTCAAATATTTTCTCAGTCCCTTTCTTTTTCTCTTCATCTTCTGGGACCCCTATACTTTGAATGTTGGTGTGTTTAATGTAGTCCCAGAGGTCTCTGAGACTGTCCTCAGTTCTTTTCATTCTTTTTTCTTTATTCTGCTCTGCAGTAATTATTCCCAGTATTTTATCTTCCAGGTCACTTATCCGTTCTTCTGCCTCAGTTATTCAGCTATTGATCCCATCTAGAGTACTTTTAATTTCATTTATTGTGTTGTTCATTGTTTCTTGTTTCTTCTTTAGTTCTTCTAGGTCCTTGTTAAATGTTTCTTGCATTTTGTCTATTCTATTTCCAAGATATAGGATCATCTTTACTTTCAATATTCTTAATTCTTTCTCAGGTCGACTGCCTATTTCCTCTTCCTTTGTTATGTCTGGTGGGTTTTTATCTTGCTCCTTCATCTGCTGTGTGTTTTTCTGTCTTCTCATTTTGCTTATCTTACTGTGTTTGGGGTCTCCTTTTTGGAGGCTGCAGGTTCTTAGTTCCCATTGTTTTTGGTGTCTGTCTCCAGTGGCTAAATTTGGTTCACTGGGTTGTGTCGGTTTCCTGGTGGAGGGGACTAGTGTCTGTGTTCTGGTGGATGAGGCTAGATCTTGTCTTTCTGGTAGGCAGGTTCACGTCTGGTGGTGTGTTTTGGGGTGTCTGTGGACTTATTATCATTTTAGGCAGCCTCTCTGCTAATGGGTGGGGTTGTGTTCCTGTCTTGCTAGTTGTTTGGCATAGGGTGTCCAGCACTGTAACTTGCTGGTCATTGTATGAAGCTGAGTGCTGGTGTTGAGATGGAGATCTCTGGGAAATTTTTGCCATTTGATATTATGTGGAGCTGGGAGGTCTCTTGTGGACCAGTGTCCTGAAGTTGGCTCTCCCACCTCAGAGTCACAGCACTGACTACTGGCTGCAGCCCCAAGACCCTTCCATCTACATGGCTCAGAATAAAAGGGAGAAAAAGTAGAAAGAAAGAAAGAAGGAAAGAAAGAAAGAAAGAAAGAAAGAAAGAAAGAAAGAAAGAAAGAAAGAATGAAAGAACGAAAGAAAGAAGGAAAGAAAGGAGGGAGGCAGGGAGGGAGGGAAGGAGGAAAGAAGGAAGGAAGGAGGGTAGGAAGGAAAGAAAGAAGATAAAATAAAATAAAGTAAGATAAAATAAAATAAAGTTATTAAAATAAAAAAAATTAAGAAGAAGAAAATTTTAAAGAAAAAACAAACAAACAAACAACAACAAATGGACAGGTAGAACCCTAGGACAAATGATGGAAGCAAAGCTATACAGACAAAATCTCACACAGAAGCATACACATACACACTCACAAAAAGAGGAAAAGTGGAAAACATCATAAATCTTGCTCTCAAAGTCCACCTCCTCAATTTGGGATGATTCGTTGTCTATTCTTGTATTCCACAAATGCAGGGTATGTAAAGTTGATTGTGGAGCTTTAATCCGCTGCTTATGAGGCTGCTGGGAGAGATTTCCCTTTGTCTTCTTTGTTCTCACAGCTCCCAGGGCTTAGCTTTGGATTTGGCCCTGCCTCTGCGTGTAGGTCGCCAGAGGGCGTCTGTTTTTCGCTCAGAAAGGATGGGGTTAAAGGAGCAGCTGCTTCGAGGATTCTGGCTCACTGAGGCTGGTGGGAGGGAGGGGTACAGAGTGTGGGGCGAGCCTGCGGTGGCAGAGGCCGGCGTGAAGTTGCACCAGCCTGAG
Source organism: Stenella coeruleoalba (assembly GCF_951394435.1). NCBI lineage: Eukaryota > Metazoa > Chordata > Mammalia > Artiodactyla > Delphinidae > Stenella > Stenella coeruleoalba. Next base: position 26,025,954 of record NC_137165.1, on the reverse strand, counting down.
GCGCACCATGCTGCGTTCTCCCGGGGAAGTTGTCCCTGGATCCCGGCACCCTGGCAGTGACGGGCTGCACAGGCTCCCCGGAAGAGGGGTGTGGATAGTGACCTGTGGTCGCACACAGGCTTCTTGGTGGCAGCAGCAGCAGCCATAGCTTCTCATGCCCACACTTTTAGCCACAGCTCACGCCCATCTCTGGAGCTCCTTTAAGCAGCTCTCTTAATCCCCTCTCCTCGCACACCAGGAAACAAAGAGGGAAGAAAAAGTCTCTTGCCTCTATGGCAGCTCCAGACTTTTCCCTAGTCTGCTTCATGTCTAGCCGTGGTGCACTAAGCCCCTGCAAGTTGTGTTCATGCTGCCAACCCCAGTCCTCTCCCTGCGCTCTGACCAAAGCCCAAGCCTCAGCTCCCAGGCTTGCCCACCCCGGTGGGTGAGCAGAGAAGCCTCTTGGGCTGGTGAGTGCCGGTTGGCACCGATCCTCTGTGCGGGAATCTCTCCGCTTTTCCCTCTGCACCCCTGTTTCTGTGCTCTCCTCTGTGGCTCTGAAGATTACCCCCTCCACCACCCACAGTCTCCGCCCGTGAAGGGGCTTCCTAGTGTGTGGAAACCTTTCCTCCTTCACAGCTCCCTCCCATTGGTGCAGGTCCCATCCCTATCCTTTTGTCTCTGTTTATTCTTTTTCTTTAGCCCTACCCAGGTACATGGGGACTTTCTTGCCTTTTGAGAGGTCTGATGTCTTCTGCCAGTGTTCAGTAGGTGTTCTGTAAGAGTTGTTCCACGTGTAGATGTATTTCTGGTGTATCTGTGGGGAGGAAGCTGATCTCCACGTCTTACTCTTCCGCCATCTTCCCCTCGTCCTCTTTACACTATTTCACATTATTTTATGGCTGCTACCCATAAGAAGTAGACAAGCAAGTGGACTAGGCAAGACCATACACACACACACACACACACATACACACACACACAAATTCATAAGAATAATTATGAAATTTTGAGCACATATAAAGTGCTAGGTATGGTGATTTTATATGCTTTACACATTTAAATGTGATATTTGTTTAAACCATCCAATAGTCTACATATTATGATCACCTCCATATTATAGATGCAGAAACTGAGCCTTACAAAGGTTACATAACCTCCCTTACACTGTGTAGCTCTTATATGGCACAACCAAGATCTAAATGTTTGCAGTCTGACTCTAGACCTGGACCTCTCAACCACTACCCACACTGCTTTAAATGTTTTCATTATATTATTCATTTAAGTATCACAAAAATCATACTTAGAAGGGTATTGAAAAGTCCAGAGTAGTTAAGTAAATTGCCTACCAGAAGCAGAGATCCAAAGCCATGACTGCCTATATAAATCCCATTATCTTTTCTCAATACCACATTTCACAGTAACTATAGAAAACTTCAAAGCTGATCCATGACACTATTCAACATATACCACAGGCAATATGTTCATTAAGCCTCAATGAATGATCTATTGAGAGCAGGAAGTATGAATTCTGCATGAGAAGTTTCAAGGCAAAAGCTGACCTAAAAGTGGACCTTCAGCATATTGGCCTGGCTTACATATTCTGAAAGGAGGATGTTTGGTATCCCTTGTAGTAAATCCCTTGTAGTAAACCCAGAATGCATAAAGTATGTGCCTTGGAAAAGAACATGGCATGTTCCAGAACAAACGATAATTGAAGGCTGAATCTTTATACTTTTCCTTGAGAAGTGATTTGCACAATTTGGCAAGGTGTTGGGCATTTTAAAAGGCCCTTAGCAGTTTTGCATCTAAGTGTGCTAGTTTTAGGTGAAAGTTCTGGAATCAAGCCCAAGTAGAGCCGAATTCCAGGTTAGAACTGCCACTAAATATGGTGTTCATAGCCCAAGAATCTGAGAATTTTTAAGCAAGGTGTTTGTTTTCTGAGCATTCTACATTTTTTATGTGCTCAACTTATGAAGTGCCACATGCCTCAGAATACTTTTATTCAAAAGAGATACTTAGGCAGTTCTCTCCCATGATGTAGTTATAGACTGTATTAGTTCTTCTAAAAAAACAGTTCATATTTGTTCTGATTGAATTCCATAACCATTAAATAAGACCATTTCTTTAAATTGCCAGGAGCCATTATAAAATGCAATTTACCTATATCCTTTCTATTAAAATCCAAACAGCATTGCTGTGGCTGCAAAATCGTAGATGATATAATGGATTGAATCACACTGCATTTTTTTGTTTAGTTTGTGGTCAAAATTTAAATCATGATTTGTAATTTAATTTTGTGATTCTAGAAAGCATGATGATTTGATGCTATTCATTTGCTTTTAAATAAAATCACACTGATGTATATGTATTGGGAATTAGTTACTTTCCAAATTTATGTGGCTCTTGTAGAATACAATTGTTGCCAGTTAAGCCAGAAATACTTCCTGATAAGAAGAGATTAAAGAGATATAGCAAATTGTAGAGAGAATGACAGGAAGAGACATAGAACTCAGTTGAGAAGTAGCTTAACTAAGGTGATTAATGTGTGGAGGCAAAAGAAATAAAATATCCTACTGAGGCACATACCATCTGAGTTGAACAACACACCCTAACTAGATGCATCCTCTAAGCCATGAACCAGGTTAAGGACAAGAATTATGAAAATGCTATGCCCGATGCCTGAGAGAAGCTTTTGGTTTGGGGCCTTTGAATTACATTTGTTCCTACTGGAAAAGATCTGCAAAATTATTTTCATTTACCAGCTTTATCATTTGATGGCAAAGGAAAACTTGGTAACTTATTCTGCCCTGCCTGACTTCCCACTGGAGTCCCTTCTAGCTTTCTAAATTACTTAGCACTAAGCGAGGCTCCTCGGCCAAAAAGTGAATGACTCAATGTTTGAAGCCAGGCTCATCAGCAAAATCCAGAGTGAACCTTGAAATCACTTAGATTCAGATAAAGTGAGTAACCTGTACCTGGGAAGAAATTACTTATTACAAAAAATACTCTAAGAAATAGAGAAGGGGCTCTAAAGTAGCTTTGGAAAGAGAACTTTCATTGTAGATATTGTTGATACGTTCCAGAAGATGACCTATATAGACTTAATCAATATATTTAAAACTAAATATTAGTAGGAGCCTTGGAAAAATACAAATTCCATTTCCAAGGCTCCTACTAATATTATTTATTCTTAAATTAAGACTTAAATTATTAAATTCTTATAGACCATACACACTGGGATATATCTGTCTATCTAGATAAATAGGTAGATATATAGATAGACAGATACAGATCTCAATGTTTATGTCCTTGAATATAGCTAAATTAATTTTGGCTTGTTGGTATTTTAAACAGAAGGTGAGAAATGGGGAAAACCACTACTCTTTTAACCGATTAATTATTTAGTCGATCCATCTATTTATCTGTCTCCCCTCCACTCATTATTTCAGTTAAATATACTTTTATTGGAAACATAAAATACCTGGAAGTGTTGAGGATAACGAAACAAATAAAATCAATACTCTTTCATGGAACACACAATCTAGTAGCAAGGAATAATATGTAAATAATAATTTGCAATATAGATGTGTCTGTAGATCTGCAATCTTTACGTTGTATACGATGTCAAGCAGGAAAATGAAATCGTCTTGTTGCACTAGAGCCTATCTAAGGCCACTCCTACATCAGCATTCAACTTCTGCATATAAACCTTCACACATATGCCCTCTCAGAGATACTAGCTTTAGCACCATCTTTAAATTCCTAACCAGTATGGCAAGGTAGTAAATAATTGTTACTTCTTAATCTCATGGATTGTAATATGACATATAATAAAAATTTCAGTCAAATTTAATATACATTTGAGCAATAGAGAGGTTTGGTTGAGACTGTAAATTGTTTCCCATGAAGCTACAAGAAGAATTTTATTATAGTTACTATATAGTATTATAAGTTTGTTTATATACTGTTAAAATTTCTTTTGACTCTAATTTCTTGTTACTTTTCATATCCCCTTTTAAAAATTGTGTATAAACAATTAATAAATACAACTATCAAAGTGTTTTGTTCAATATTCTGTAGAATTATATTTTTAAAAACCAAGAACATAGAGAGAAGTCTATGACTCCTGAGTGATGTATGTACTAGGGTCTGTACAAACAAATTGAATTGCATCTTATGGACCATTTTTTAAAATTCCTTAAAGACAATGATTTTGAGGTTTCTTTTTTTGTTTTTGAAAGCATTTTTTTTTTTTTTGGTGGTACGCGGGCCTCTCACTGTTGTGGCCTTTCCCATTGCGGAAAGGCCACAACAGTCCCATTCCCTGTCCGGACACACAGGCTCAGTGGCCATGGCTCACGGACCCAGCCGCTCCGCGGCATGTGAGATCTTCCCGGACCAAGGCACGAACCCGTGTCCCCTGCATCGGCAGGCGGACTCTCAACAACTGCGCCACGAGGGAAGCCCTGAAAGCACATTTTTCATTGTTATTTTTACATTTACATACATAAAATTGATTTTTTAATGTAGAGTTGCAATTACATTACATAGAATTTTTACACTTGTGTAGATTCATGTAGCCTCTATAACAATCAGGATACAGTTTATTCAACTCCTAAAAACACAGCCATGCTCTCTTTTGCAGTCAAACCTTCCTCCACTCAAAACTCTTGCCTAATATTAATCTGTCTCAGTCATTAGTTTTGTCTTTTCCAGAATGTCATAAAATAGAAACATATAGTTCATTATCTTTTGAGACTGAGTTCTTTTATCATCAAAATGCCTTTGAGATCAGTGTTATTGTGTGCATTAATAGTTTGTCTCTTTTTATTGCTGTTATTAGAGTTTGTTTATCTATTTTCACATAGAGGCATTTGGATAGGTGCTTGTTTGAGTCAATTATGAATAAATATATTATAAATATTCATGCCCAGGTTTTTATTTTTGGACAGAAGTTTCTATTTCTCTAGGATAAATACCTAGGTGTAGTATTGTTGCTCTATATGGTAAGTGAAAGCTTAACTTCAAGAAAGACTGCTGAACTATTTTCCAGAGTGATTGTACTATTTTTCATTTTCACAAGAAATGTATGAAGATTCTTGTTGGTCCACACCATTGCCAACATTTAGCATGTAACTTTTGTTTTGTTTTACTTTGTTTCCCATTCTAGTAAGTGTGTACTGTGTACTGGCATCTCATTTTGTTTTAATTTGCATTAAGTTTAATATTCATCAATATTAAAAAACATTTTCTCTGTGAAATAGAGTGTTAAGAGAATGAAGAGACATGCTACAAACTGGGAGAAAATATTTGCATAGTATATATCCAACAAAATACTTGTAACCAGAATATTTAAATAATATTCAGAATTAAATAATAAGAAAATAAACAACTCAATTAAAATGTGTAAATGGTCTGAACAGACAATTCACCAAAGAATATACTAATGGCAAATAAGTGCATGAAATCTGTTCAACCTCATTAGCCATTAGAGAAATGCAACTTAAAACCACAATGTGATGCTACAATACACCCATTAGAATGGCTAAAATGAAAATTAAGAAACCTGACAATACAAAGTTCTGGTGAAGATGCTGAGGTTTTTTGTTTGTGTGCATCTTACATTTTACGTGTGTGTGTGAAACTCTCATCTTTCCATTAATAGTATGAAATGTCCATATTAACAGTTCACTAATATAGTTCTTTTTCTTGTATGTGTTAAGAAGGGAAATACCTTTTACACACTTAATCTACATACTTATACAAACCTTAGAAACAAAGCTATTAAATTTTAGCAAAAAAATACTATTGATAATAACATAAAATATGTTCATACTTCCCTATATACACGGCCTCATATTTAGTCTGGGACATCATCATTCCTTGCCAGGAACATTATTCTACACTTTAAGTGTTCTTTTGCTTCCATCTCAGCTCTCCTTCTGTCTATTTTCCATGTTTCAATCAGAGTAATGTTAAATCATAAGTCTGATCATATCATGTAATTACTCAAAGTCTTCAATAGTTTTGCTTTGCACTTAGAATAAAATCAAGATTCTTTGCCATGAGTATTAGCTACAGTCCTGCAAAGAGCTTTAACAAACTTTACAATATGTAATAGCCCAAGTATAAGAGCATTTTATTTCTTTCTCAGTTAATATCTAAAACATTTGTTTTCAAATGGAAAGATGACTCTCTTCCAAGTGTTTATTCAGTAGCCCAAGCTCTCAATGTTGAATTTTGGCATCTTCTAACATGCAATATCCAAATTTGACATGATTATCATCAAGCACATAGGTTGAAATACAAGCAACAGCTCCTCTCTTCCCTCAAATGGACCATACTTTGCCTGACTTTTTGCATAGTTAGCTTTGGTTCATCCTTAAGAAAAGGACATGTGTTCTATAGTCAGGGACACTTTCTGTGGTAACCCTTAGTCCCATCCACATTGCCCATACTTCTGCTGTTCACTGTATCCCTTGTTTCCTTAAACAAGCAAATGAAGCTCATAATAATTGGAATCAGGTTGCATATGCATCTCCTTGATTTGTATCTTTATCCTGGTTAGAATTTAGTATTATAGAAGGCAGTGAACATGTTTCTCTTGCTTACTATTGAAACTTCAAATTCCAGTATAGTATCTAGCACATAGTAGGCTCCAAATAAAAACACTTTAACACTCTGACTGTTAAAGAAAACCAACAAGGTTCCTCTTCTTACTATCAGGCACTTTGCCCTGTGTATGTCAATACTATGTTCTAGGGGAATAATCCTTTACTGTACTGTATTATATGTAGAGCAAAACAGAATCAGTGAGTATAAATTGAAAAAAAAAATCAACTCATAACCATTATTTTGAATACAAAATTGTCTTGAATTGAAGCTTCCTTTCAAGCTCATGCTGACTAAATAAACAGTAATCACATCAAAGGTGGAGAGAAAAAAGGTGTAGTGAAAGTATTCTAAAGCCCTGAATGTGTTTTGTAATCTTTGGTGTCTAGAGTAAAATTATGTAGAGCTAACAAGCTAGTACTGGAGAAGAATGTTTTAAAATACTAAGGCATAACAGAAGGAGAGAAATAGAAATAAAGAACACAGATTGAAGGCTAATGACAAAATGGTAAATTTAATCACAAAATAAATTGTAACTGTATGACAGATAATCTGACTAAATAATCCAGTTAAAAGACAAAAGCAACAACTAGCTAAAACAATATGCAGTTTACATGAGGAATATATTAAATAAATAGATACAAAAAAAGAATGGAGAAAAGTTATATCACATAAACAACAGCCAAAAGGAAGCCTACACAGCCAAAAAATAAGTAGACTTTAAAAAATTACAGTAAGAAAAAAAAAGCAGTTCATAATGTTAGATGTTGAACTCATCAAGAATATCTAACAATTATTAATTGCAAATGATAGCAGAACCTCACTATATGTGTGTGCATGTGTATTTACAGATATATTATACATATATACTTGCAGAACTGAAAAAATATACAAATACAAGATAACAAGATACTCTGGGATGTTTTTCATGTACTCATCACTTGATAAAACAAGCAGACAAAAATGTTATAGTTGACTTGATGAAAAAGTTGATCTAATTAGTATATACATACAATAATTGGAAACAACAATTTAAGCAGTCTTTTCAAGCACACAAATAACATTTCTAAAAATTGTCCATATGTTGGGTCACAAACCAAGGTTCAACAAATTCCAAAGGCCTGACCCCATATAATGTAGTTCTCTGGTCATAGTGGAATTAAGCTATAAACAAAGAGCTAGTAAAGCCCCATATGTTTGCTAATTAAATACACATTTATGGATTGCTTTGATTTTCCCTGGAGAGCTCATGATCTCAGCTGGCCTAATCATTACTTTAACATACTTGACTAGGTTTAAAGATAAAACCACATCATCAGCATATAGCATAATAGCATCAATTAAATTTATTTAATTAAAAAATAAATCTAACTGCTTAACCAAAAACTTGTTTAATGTAGGTAACCTGTTTTAGCATCAACATATTTCACAATAAAATGAAGATAATGAGTGTTTATTCACAAAATGATAACAAAAAATTGAATTGGATAATGCTTATTAAACACTTAGAAGAGTTTCTGGTACACATTAACCACATTATATTCCTAAGCTCTTGTTATCATTATTGTATTACCATCATTATAATCAATTTGTCTTCTGTGGGAAAATTAAGGTCACATTTATTTAAAAAATTGCAAGCCTGTGGTTCAAGTCCCTGTTTTATCTGTTACCAGGAGAATCTCTTCTCCATGGATGCCACCTTAACCTTTCTTATAATAAATAATCCAAGAATTTTTATGGTGCTTTCTTTTCCCCAAAAGGTCAGTATGTTTGCTACTGTCTTGTCCTTAGATTCTTTATCATCAATTTGTTTGCTTTATGTTGAAGGGAGGATAAATCCCCTGTATTCCTTTGATATTATGTTGAGGGTATCCAGGATAAAATTTTACATCTATTTGTTTACTTACCTATGGCTTTCACAAGAGGGCTGTCAGTTCAAATTCTATTATTTGTTGACTCAGAACTAGGACCACTTGATTACCTGATTTGTTGTAGGAGTTGAACTAGTAGTCTCATTTCTTTCTACCCAAAAGTTATCTTGCTACCCTTTCCTGACATTAGATCTTGACTCATTTTACTTTCTTTCAAACCAACGAAGAAGTGATAGATATCTTGGTTTTCTCACCCAGAATACTGTAATTATGTAGCTTTTTGACCTTCTGACTAGGAAGGTTAGTATAATTATATATTATACTATACATTGACCAATATTCTTGTCATATACACATGTGGTCAGTCCCCTAAATAGAATCTTCAGGCACATGGAGATCTATAATCATAATATATGCCTATTTTTTAGAATACTTTAATTTCTTCCTAGTAAGGTTACCTGTTTCTGACTCATTCCCTTTTCTACCCACTAACTAAACTGCAATAAATGTTATTACTTTATATATCTAAGTATATATTCCACTCACTTATTTAACAAATCTGTGTTTTTCTGCTACTTCAATCAAATAAACTCCAGATTTCTTAGTTTGGTAAATTCTTTGACTATATCTTAACTCCTATTACCTCCTGCCAAAAAATCTCCAATTTATTTGTCAGAAACATCCATTAATATTCAAATAAGTCACAAATTTTAACATTTATTGAAAAATGGCTTCTCTCTACTTAAAATATGCTTAATTCCTCTATTTACTTAAGTAATTCTTATTCATTTATCATGATCTACTTCAAATGTCATCTTTTCTGTATAATTTTCTTTGACTCACTTTTTATATTCTCACTGAAACAGAAACAGGAATTGCAACATTTTTATATTGAACTGTCGTTATTTATGGTAGATTATTCCAGGTCAACAATTCGAGCTATGTAACCCCTGTAAATTCAATCTTGCTAAGGTATGTTTGTCTCCCTCCCCTGAAATTTGATTCATATAATTCATCAATTGATCTTATTGGAGAGTCCAGGATGAGATGTTTTTGTGGATGGCTGTTCCCCAGGATTAAGAATTGAGAAGTGTCAACAACAAATTGGCACTTGCCATTGGCACTTGCCATCCACCTCTACAAGGTAGTTAAATCATGTGCTGCTACAGCTGCTGATTTTCAACACCCCCTGAAAGGAGTTCAGGGTGGAGAGCAGAAATAAGGCACTCTGCTCTGGGAAAAAGCTGGCTGAACAGGTCTTCAGATAGATATTTTCAGGAGCCAATTTTATGAGCCCAATTCTTTTTGGGTTTTTTTCTAGATTTTTAACAGTGTAATATTAATTATAAAAAAAATAACTGTAACCTTTGGGAAGTATTTTACATATACAAAACCTTCCCCTGAGAGCATCAAAAGCTCTGACATGACAAAAATCGGCAGCCCGCACAGCCTCCCGAGACTGGGGAGTGGGGGACCTCATCACAGTTGAGGCAGACGTGCTGATGTGGAAGGCAGGCTGTGGGACCCTCTGGGGTTCATGGGGGGAGAGTGGACTCAGGAGAAATGAACCCACATGCACATGCAACTGTCCCTAGAAGAAGCTGCAGAGCCTCAGACAGGTGAGAGTAGGGTTATGAGCTCCTGGGATTAGGTTCCAGGCACCACCATCAGCCTTACAGGTCCAGGAGAGCAACTCCTCTGTGCCCCTGAAGTGGGCCGAGAGGGCCAGAGATGGTGGCTGCAATGTCCTGTGTACACAGAGTACAGAATTTCAGGGCAGAGCAGTGCCTGGAGGCCCTCGAATTCCTACCCACCTTCCTTCCCTCAGCCCCACCTTCGATGAACTCACACAGGGGACCCCAGGGAGATGACCCAGTTGTCCCTGTTGGTGGCACCTTCTGTGCTCACTGTGCCAGCCTCTCTTCGGCAGGGACAGCTCAGGAGAAAGACTAGTGCAGGAAGAAGAGGTGGGGAGGCACCCACCTGGGTCCACAGTTGCTGCCCTGGATGAAGCCAACAAGCCCGCTTGACATTGGGGGTCTGAGCCCCAGGGCACCTGTAAGCCCAATTCTTGTGTCTCCTCATGTCTAGTAAAATAACTAAAATGTTTCATGGTGACGTCTGCTTCTTCTGACTAGCAGTACCTTCACAAGACTAGCAGAAACCTTCTGCAAAAAAATACGTGCTTTATTGCAGGTAGTCTTCCTTCACCAAAATCACATATATACTGACCTCTCCCTGCTACCTCTTTGGAGTAGTTTTTCAGAGCTATCTGAAATGCTGTCCCCTGGGCTATAGTCCTCATTTTGCCCCAAATAAAACTTAACTCATGACTCTCATGTTGTGCATTTTTTTAAGTCAACAGAAGTCAGGAACTATTAACTAACTCTTAATCTCCAGGAAGTGTTCATGTAAAAGAAAGTATCCATCCCAAAGCAAGTACATGGAAATCAGGTTAAAAATAAGAAAGTGGAATCATTCCAATAATCTCTTGCTTTATGTCTCCAGGGAATTTGTGTCAGATTACTAAAGAGAGGAGAAATATAATGAAATGAATATTTGTCTAAAATACCATAAAGACATTGCTGAATTAGTTTTGACTTACACTGCTTTTGGTTCCCAAATCATTATTTTGTTTTGCAAGAACAGTACATTGCTTATGAGCAAATGTCTTATCAGAAAAATATTAAACTAAATATCTATTAAAAACTCACCAAGGTATTTATACATATTTTTAGCCATGTCCTAAAAATATGATCCATCCCAATCTTATTTGCTGGGATGTTAGACCTAAATCATGTTTAAAAAGAAGCACTGATTTGACAATTGTTATATATATATATATATATATATATATATATATATATACACATACATATACATTTTTCATGATATTTAACCAAAAGAAGGAAACTCTTGGATTTATTTGGTATTTTCACTCTCAAATGTAAAAAAAATTAAGTAGTTTGATCACTTGTGATATTACAAATTCACATTTCCTACCAAAATAAATAAGAAATCATGTTCAACTACTAAACCATTTTGATCTTTCACTGAGAATAATGTCTTACTATTCCAAAAAAAAAAAAAGAAACCCCAATTGTGACACCTCATTGAAAATATATTTTCTTTTGCTTCTAAAAGTTTTTGTCTGAGACTTCCGGGAAGATGGCAGAAGAGTAAGACGCGGAGATCACCTTCCTCCCCACAGATACACCAGAAATACATCTACGCGTGGAACAGCTCCTACGGAGCACCTACTGAATGCTGGCAAAAGACCTCAGACCTCCCAAAAGGCAAGGAACCCCCCACGTACCTGGTTAGGGCAAAAGAAAAAACTAAACAGAGACAAAAGGATAGGGACGGGTCCTGCACCAGCGGGAGAAAGCTGTGAAGGAGGAAAAGTGTCCACACACTAGGAAGCCCCTTCGCGGGTGGAGACTTCGGGAGGCGGAGTGGGGGAGCTTGGGAGCCGCGGAGGAGAGCACAGCAACAGGGGTGCGGAGAGCAAAGCGGACAGATTCCAGCGCAGAGGATCGGGCCGACCGGAACTCACCAGCCGAGAGGCTTCTCTGCTCAGCCGCTGGGGCGGGCGGGACTGGGAGCTGAGGCTCCGGCTTTTGTCGGAGCGCCCGGAGAGGACTGAGGTTGGCGGCGTGAACACAGCCTGCAGGGCGTTAGTGCACCGCGGCTAGCCGGGAGAGAGTCCGGGGAAAAGTCTGGACCTGCCGAAGAGGCAAGAGACTTTTACGTCCCTCTTTGTTTCCTGGTGCACGAGGAGAGGGGATTAAGAACGCTGCTTGAGAGAGCTCCAGGGACGGGCGCGAGCCGCGGCTAAAAGTGCGGAGCCCAGAGACAGACATGAGACGCTAAGGCCGCTGCTGCCGCCACCAGGAGGCCTGTGTGCGAACACAGGTCACTAGCCACACACCCTTCCGGGGAGCCTGTGCAGCCCGCCACTGCCAGGGTCCCGGGATCCAGGGACAACTCCCCCGGGAGAACGCACGGCGCGCCTCAGGCTGCAACGTCACGCCGGCCTCTGCCGCCGCAGGCCCGCCCCACAATCCGTGACCCTCCCTACCCCCCGGCCTGAGTGAGCCAGAGCCTCCGAATCAGCGGCTCCTTTAACCCCGTCCTGTCTGAGCAAACAACAGACGCCCTCCGGCGACCTACACGCACAGGCGGGGCCAAATCCAAAGCTGAGCCCCTGGGAACTGTGAGAACAAAGAAGAGAAAGGGAAATCTCTCCCAGCAGCCTTAGGAGCAGCGGATTAAAGCTCCACAATCAACTTGATATACCCTGCATCTGTGGAATACCTGAATAGACAACGAATCATCCCAAATTAAGGAGCCCTGTGGATGAAAGGCTCTTGGTGCTGCAGCCAGGAGTCAGTGCTGTGCCTCTGAGGTGGGAGAGCCAACTTCAGGACACTGGTCCACAAGAGGCCTCCCAGCTGCACATAATATCAAACAGCAAAAATCTCCGAGAGATCTCCATCTCAACGCCAGCACCCAGCTTCACTCAACGACCAGCAAGCTACAGCGCTGGACATCCTATGCCAAACAACTAGCAAGACAGGAACACAACCCCACCCATTAGCAGAGAGGCTGCCCAAAATCATAATAAGTCTACAGACACCCCAAAACACACCACCAGACGTGGACCTGCCCACCAGAAAGACAAGATCCAGCCTCATCCACCAGAACACAGGCACTAGTACCCTCCACCAGGAAGCCTACACAACCCAGTGAACCAAATTTAGCCACTGGGGACAGACACAAAAAACAACAGGAACTACGAACCTTCAGCCTGCAAAAAAGGAGACACCAAACACAGTAAGATAAGCAAAATGAAAAGACAGAAAAACACACAGCAGATGAAGGAGCAAGATAAAAACCCACCAGACCTAACAAATGAAGAGGAAATAGGCAGTCTACCTGAAAAAGAATTCAGAATAACGATAGTAAGGTTGATCCGAAATCTTGGAGATAGAATGGACAATAGAATGGACAAAATGCAAGAATCAGTTAACAAGGACCTAGAAGAACTAAAGATGAAACAAGCAACGATGAACAACACAATAAATGAAATTAAAAGTACTCTAGATGGGATCAATAGCTGAATAACTGAGGCAGAAGAACGGATAAGTGACCTGGAAGATAAAATAGTGGAAATAACTACTGCAGAGCAGAATAAAGAAAAAAGAATGAAAAGAACTGAGGACAGTCTCAGAGACCTCTGGGACAACATTAAATGCACCAACATTCGAATTATAGGGGTTCCAGAAGAAGAAGAGAAAAAGAAAGGGACTGAGAAAATATTTGAAGAGATTATAGTTGAAAACTTCCCTAATATGGGAAAGGAAATAGTTATTCAAGTCCAGGAAGCATAGAGAGTCCCATACAGGATAAATCCAAGGAGAAATACGCCAAGACACATATTAATCAAACTGTCAAAAATTAAATACAAAGAAAACATATTAAAAGCAACAAGGGAAAAACAACAAATAACACACAAGGGAATCCCCATAAGGTTAACAGCTGGTCTTTCAGCAGAAACTCTGCAAGCCAGAAGGGAGTGGCAGGACATATTTAAAGTGTTGAAGGAGAAAAACCTGCAACCAAGATTACTCTACCCAGCAAGGATCTCATTCAGATTTGATGGAGAAATTAAAACCTTTACAGACAAAAGCTGAGAGAGTTCAGCACCACCAAACCAGCTCGACAACAACTGCTAAAGGAACTTCTCTAGGCAAGAAACACAAAAGAAGGAAAAGACCTACAATAACAAACCCAAAACAATTAAGAAAATGGGAATGGGAACACACATATCGATAATTACCTTAAATGTAAATGGACTAAATGCTCCCACCAAAAGACACAGATTGGCTGAATGGATACAAAAACAAGACCCATATATTTGCTGTCTACAAGAGACCCACTTCAGACCTAGAGACACATACAGACTGAAAGTAAGGGGTTGGAAAAAGGTATTTCATGCAAACAGAAACCAAAAGAAAGCTGGAGTAGCAATTCTCATATCAGACAAAATAGACTTTAAAACAAAGACTATTAGAAGAGACAAAGAAGGACACTACATAATGATCAAGGGATCGATCCAAGAAGAAGATATAACAATTGTAAATATTTATGCACCCAACATAGGTGCACCTGAATACATAAGGCAAATACTGACAACCATAAAAGGGGAAATCGACAGTAACACATTCATAGTAGGGGACTTTAACACCCCACTTTCACCAATGGACAGATCATCCAAAATGAAAATAAATAAGGAAACACAAGCTTTAAATGATATATTAAACAAGATGGACTTAATTGATATTTATAGGACATTCTGTCCAAAAAAAGCAGATTACACTTTCTTCTCAAGTGCTCATGGAACATTCTCCAGGATAGATCATATCTTGGGTCACAAATCAAGCCTTGGTAAACTTAAGAAAATTGAAATTGTATCAAGTATCTTTTCCGACCACAACGCTATGAGAGTCGATATCAATTACAGGAGAAGATCTGTAGAAAATACAAACACATGGAGGCTAAACAATACACTACTTAATAACGAAGTGATCACTGAAGAAATCAAAGAGGAAATCAAAAAATACCTAGAAACAAATGACAATGGAGACACGACGACTCAAAATCTATGGGATGCAGCAAAAGCAGTTCTAAGAGGGAAGTTTATAGCAATACAATCTTACCTTAAGAAACAGGAAACATCTCGAATAAACAACCTAACCTTGCACCTAAAGCAATTAGAGAAAGAAGAACAAAAAAAACCCCAAAGTTAGCAGGAGGAAAGAAATCATAAAAAATCAGATCAGAAATAAATGAAAAAGAAATGAAGGAAACGATAGCAAAGATCAATAAAACTAAAAGCTGGTTCTTTGAAAGGATAAACCAAATTGATAAACCATTAGCCAGACTCATCAAGAAAAAAAGGGAGAAGACTGAAATCAATAGAATTAGAAATGAAAAAGGAGAAGTAACAACTGACACTGCAGAAATACAAAAGATCATGAGAGATTACTACAAGCAACTCTATGCCAATAAAATGGACAATCTGGAAGAAATGGACAAATTCTTAGAAATGCACAACCTGCCAAGACTGAATCAGGAAGAAATAGAAAATATGAACAGACCAATCACAAGCACTGAAATTGAAACTGTGATTAAAAATCTTCCAACAAGCAAAAGCCCGGGACCAGATGGCTTCACAGGCGAATTCTATCAAACATTTAGAGAAGAGCTATCACCTATCCTTCTCAAACTCTTCCAAAATATAGCAGAGGGAGGAACACTCCCCAACTCATTCTATGAGGCCACCATCACCCTGATACCAAAACCAGACAAGGATGTCACAAAGAAAGAAAACTACAGGCCAATATCACTGATGAACATAGATGCAAAGATCCTCAACAAAATACTAGCAAACAGAATCCAACAGCACATTGAAAGGATCATACACCATGATCAAGTGGGGTTTATTCCAGGAATGCAAGGATTCTTCAATATACGCAAATCAATCAACGTGATACACCATATTAACAAATTGAAGGAGAAAAACCATATGATCATCTCAATAGATGCAGAGAAAGCTTTTGACAAAATTCAACACCCATTTATGATAAAAACCCTGCAGAAAGTAGGCATAGAGGGAACTTTCCTCAACATAATAAAGGCCATATATGACAAACCCACAGCCAACATCATCCTCAATGGTGAAAAACTGAAAGCATTTCCACTAAGATCAGGAACAAGACAAGGTTGCCCACTCTCACCACTCTTATTCAACATAGTTTTGGAAGTTTTAGCCACAGCAATCAGAGAAGGAAAGGAAATAAAAGGAATCCAAATCGGAAAAGAAGAAGTTAAGCTGTCACTGTTTGAGGATGACATGATACTATACATAGAGAATCCTAAAGATGCTACCAGAAAACTACTAGAGCTAATCAATGAATTTGGTAAAGTAGCAGGATACAAAATTAATGCACAGAAATCTCTGGCATTCCTATAAAGTATTGATGAAAAATCTGAAAGTGAAATCAAGAAAACACTCCCATTTACCATTGCAACAAAAAGAATAAAATACCTAGGAATAAACCTACCTAAGGAGACAAAAGACCTGTATGCAGAAAATTATAAGACACTGATGAAAGAAATTAAAGATGATACAAATAGATGGAGAGATATACCACGGTCTTGTATTGGAAGGATCAACATTGTGAAAATGACTCTACTACCCAAAGCAATCTACAGATTCAATGCAATCCCTATGAAACTACCACTGGCATTTTTCACAGAACTACAACAAGATATTTCACAATTTGTATGGAAACACAAAAGACCCCGAAGAGCCAAAGCAATCTTGAGAACGAAAAATGGAGCTGGAGGAATCAGGCTTCCTGACTTCAGACTATACTACAAAGCTACAGTAATCAAGACAGTATGGTCCTGGCACAAAAACAGAAATATAGATCAATGGAACAGGATAGAAAGCCCAGAGATAAACCCACGCACATATGGTCACTTTATCTTTGACAAAGGAGGCAGAAATGTACAGTGGAGAAAGGACAGCCTATTCAATAAGTGGTGCTGGGAAAACTGGACAGCTACATCTAAAAGTATGAGATTAGATCACTCCCTAACACCATACACAAAAATAAGCTCAAAATGGATTAAAGACCTAAATATAAGGCCAGAAACTATCAAACTCTTATAGGAAAACATAGGCAGAACACTCTATGACATAAATCACAGCAAGGTCCTTTTTGACCCACCTCCTAGAGAAATGGAAATAAAAACAAAAGTAAACAAATGGGACCTAATGAAACTTAAAAGCTTTTGCACAGCAAAGGAAACCATAAAGAAGACCAAAAGACAACCCTCAGAATGGGAGAAAATATTTTCAAATGAAGCAACTGACAAAGGATTAATCTCCAAAATTTATAAGCAGCTCATGCAGCTTAATAACAAAAAAACAAACAACCCAATCCAAAAATGGGCGGAAGACCTAAATAGACATTTCTCCAAAGGAGATATACAGAGTGCCAACAAACACATGAAAGAATGCTCAACATCACTAATCATTAGAGAAATGCAAATCAAAACTACAATGAGATATCATCTCACACCAGTCAGAATGGCCATCATCAAAAAATCTAGAAACAATAAATGCTGGAGAGGGTGTGGAGAAAAGGGAACCCTCTTACACTGTTGGTGGGAATGTAAATTGATACAGCCACTGTGGAGAACAGTATGGAGGTTCCTTAAAAAGCTACAAATAGAACTACCATATGATCCAGCAATCCCACTACTGGGCATATACCCTGAGAAAACCATAATTCAAAAAGAGTCATGTACCAAAATGTTCATTGCAGCTCTATTTACAATAGCCCAGAGATGGAAACAACCTAAGTGTCCATCATCGGATGAATGGATAAAGAAGATGTGGCACATATATACAATGGAATATTACTCAGCCATAAAAAAAAGACGAAATTGAGCTATTTGTAATGAGGTGGATAGACCTAGAGTCTGTCATACAGAGTGAAGTAAGTCAGAAAGAGAGAGACAAATACCGTATGCTAACATATATATATGGAATTTAAGAAAAAAAAATGTCATGAAAAACCTAACGGTGAAACAGGAATAAAGACACAGACTTACTAGAGAATGGACTTGAGGCTATGGGGAGGGGGAAGGGTAAACGGTGACAAAGCGATAAAGAGGCATGGACATATATACACTACCAAACGTAAGGTAGATAGCTAGTGGGAAGCAGCCGCATAGCACAGGGAGATCAGCTCGGTGCTTTGTGACCGCCTGGAGGGGTGGGATAGGGAGGGTGGGAGGGAGGGAGACGCAAGCGGGAAGAGATATGGGAACATATGTATATATATAACTGATTCATTTTGTTGTGATGCTGACACTAACATACCATTGTAAAGCAATTATACTCCAATAAAGATGTTTAAAAAAAATTTAAAAAATAAAAAAAAAAGTTTTTGTCTGAGGCCTGTTCTGCATTTTAAGTGGTGTGTGTACATCCTTCTACGTGGCCACTAGCATGATATTCACAATTTCTAGGTGATGATTAATTCAATAGAAACTCAAATAAGACTCAGACCAGAACATGAGTAAAGATAAAGATTCATTTTGTTATATGGACACTCATTGTAAATAATAGGTTATCAACATGAGTAGTACAAATCAAGACAAGAAAAATTAAGTTATTTAATATAGAATTCCCATCATCCTCAACATCTATTCATTTTGTAAAGCTTGAAAAGAAATGAAGAAAATTACCCTAATCAAAGAAAATCAAAGGAGAATTAAAGTAGATACTATATTTATATATTCATTCAAAAAAAATGAGACTAAACTATCTTTTAGTTATTTTGGATTAAAAATAAGTAATATATATTTTTTGATGTCAAAGAAATCACTTTTTTTGTATATGAGGCAATGCTAAACAAATAAACTGTAATGAAATTATGTCCAAAATTACATTATGTAATGTAACAAAAATTGGATCATATTATTTTAGACCACTGACTCACCAACATTTTTTGTGAATAATAATCACTGAAGGAACCTGCTCAGAATGTAGGTTTCTGGATCTACAACTACAGAGTATAATTCAGTATATCTAGGGTGACAAATCATGCCAGTTTTTCTGGGAATAATTGGTTTCCTGGAATGTGAGAACTTCAGTGCTAAAACCAGGATGAATTGGTAACTTTATTGGGCTGGGACTGAAGAATGTTACTTTGAGATTAACTTCAGATAATTTTGATGCAGGATATGTGATAACTATGACGGTATACATAGTGAGAGGCATTTAAATGGTTTTAGGTGATGAGTAAACTGTTTGTGTAAATTTATGTAAATTAAATGCTATATATAAATGCAAATCTCTATTTAGCAACAGTGAAAATAATATCTTGTAATCAGAGAAGAATCGCGCTAGAGCTGTTAAAAAACTAGTAAGCAAGATACGATGGTAGTTCAAGTTATGTTAGTGGAAATGCCAAAGTGGGTCGGTATCAAATGATATTTCTAATTAGAAATATATTTAACAACATTGGAAACTGAGTATATGTGGAGAGTCATGAGTCATTGTGTTTCATAACTTGGTGATGATATTAAAAGTTGACATATTACCCAAGTTCTTGGAAGATGTTTTGAAGAATGATGAAAGATAGTTTGATCAGGGATATGTGGACTTTTAGGAGTAGTGGACTTCCTGAAATGAGTAAATGTCTGACTGTGATATTTGTGGAGTCCCTTGCCATCTCTTTAGTGCTCACCTTAGTGACTGGGCAGAAAGATGTCCACCTCTCTGGCATGATAGCAGATCTCTAGGGCAAAGTGTGTTGCTTATAATATATATTCTCATTTGCTTATTTATGCTTGCTTTATCAAAATCCACAATCTATGATGCAATTCTTAATTTATCAAAATGTTTGACTTACTTAAATCGCTAATCAATGACAAAATATAATATGTGAAATAATATTTTGAGTACCATGTATTATTTGTTAAGCAATTTAAATGTACTATGCCATTTAATCCCCATCAAACGATATTGAATTGATAATGTTTATATCTTCAGGGCATAGATTAAAAAACTGATATTCACAGACATTGAAAAACTGGTCCAAGATTTATAGCAAATATTAGATCAAGGGTTTGAGCCCATGTCTTGAAACTCCAGAGCACTTGATTTTATGTTCTACACTTGACTTAAAAATCATTCCCATCCCCAAATGAAGTTCTTTATATTAAATACAAATTTATTAAAACATTACAATGGATCTCAAGTATTAGAGATTTTAAGTCTCATTTGGGAGAATAATCCACTTCCAGCTGTAATGGAAAAGCTTTATATATACCAATGATAACTTCTGAGAAAAACCAAAACAGTTGGTTACAACTTATATACTATCTGATGAAAGAAATAGAAGATTTAAATAAATGGAGAGCTATTACATGATCATGGCTATGAAGACTCAATATTGTTAAGATATCAGTTACCCCCAACTTGATCTATAGATTCAATATATTCCCAATTGAAATACTAGCAAATTATTGTGTGATTCTAAAATTTATGTAGGAAGCCAAAAGACCAAGAATGGCCAACACAATATTGAAAGAATGAATAAAGTAGAAGGACTGATATTACCTGACCTAAAGCTACAGTAATCAAGACAGTGTAACATTGGTGAAAGGATGGACAAATAGATGAAAGAACAGAATAGAGAACCCAGAAATAGAACCACACAAATATTGTTAATTGATTTTTGACAAAGGAGCAAATGATTCATTTAAGAAAGAATAATCTTTCAACAAATGATGCTGGACCAACTAGATATCCACATACAAAACAAAACAAAAGAAAATGAATCTAGACACAGACTTTATACATTTCATAAGAATTAATTCAAAATGGGTCATAAATATAAATATAAATGTAAAATACCAAACTATACAATTCCTGGAATGTAACATAGGAGGAAACCTAGGTGATCAGTTAAATGACTTAGATATAACAACAAAAGCATGATCCATGAAAGAAAGAATTTGATCATTTTGCAAAATTCATCAAGGTCTGTACTCATGATTTCTGAAATTTTATGTTACACTCGAATAAAATGCTTACAAAGTAGTATTTACAAGGACTTCAGGGTATTAGTTTTCTTTAGGGAGGGAAAAGACATCATAAATTGGTCATGAGATTTTAAATGTAGTTGTAATATTTTGTGTAAAATTTGACACATATATGACAAGAAAAAAGACTTGTGCTTAATCTGAATATTGTGTAAACTAACAGTTCCTTTTATTTATTTCTTGAATTTCTGAATGTCTAAAATGCTTTGTAACTTTAATAAAATGGTAACAACTAATAAATAGAATGGAAAGTATTGAAGAATATCTATCCCCAGCCTCAGAAACTTCACATTCTCTATTGTCAGAGTTTCTGAGTTAACTCAGGAATATACATATTTAATGAGTTACACAAATATTAAAACTCTTTTATAGGGTTTCTGCCTATTATTTCTACTTAGAAATTAAAAGGGGGTCTAGCCACAGACAAATTTTTGGACCAGCAGACCCTTAAGTATTCCTTCATGCTCAGAATTTCTGTAATTATCTTATCTGTCCTAGACTAAATTCATAAGGCGGAAGGAGAGGAAGAATTTGCAGGGAACTGAATGCATGAAGGTGTAGGTCATTCTACTGGGGAGAGAGGAATTCAGAAGACACCAGTGATGTCAAAGACACAGTGACCTTTTCCAAGAGAATGATTTGTGTTAGGCAAGTACTTGGTTACTAAGGGACAAAAGGTGTTATACAAATGCAAATTATCTTATTCCTAAATTGGCTCCTTCTACCATTTTTGTCTCTCATCTTTCTCTTCTGAGACCACCATTAATGCAGGTCACATTATTGAACTGAGAAATAAAGGAGTAGAACTAAAATACTCTTTCCCGCTGGGTAAAGAGCATAGCACTCGGAATGCAAAAAAGCATCAAGGTTTCTTCCCTCCACATCTCCACCTCAACTCCCAGTGCTCATATATTTTCATGTTTTTAAAAAGTCACCTACATAGGCTTGATTATTTGATGGTTACCAGTTAGACTGGCGTTGGTGTGAAAAGCAAATAAATATATTTCAAACAAGTGGAGAGTTGTGCTGATAGCCATGTGCCTAGGGATTTACTGTATTATTCTGACCATCTTTAATACTGAAACTCCATGGTCAGGGTCCTTTTATTTTTAATCCTCATGGTGTTAGAGTAACTTCATGAAAGCCACTGAGCCTGCAATTAAGTGAGCAAGAAGCACTGAAAGGAGATGGCTTTAGAGGAGCAGGCAGAAGGTAGAATTTGTATGACCTTAAAAACCAAGGTAAGATGTTTCATTTTTATTCCAAGAATAATAGAAAGCTTTTGTAGAACTTTGATCCCTACAGAAAGAAATAGTCTCATTCATGTAAACTCAGCTCTTCTAGCTGCTCTGTAGTACAACAAAGGAAGCAGGAAAAATAGTTAGAAGCTTGCTTATTAGACCAGGTGATAGATGTTGGCTTGATGAGAGTGGGAAAGGTGCAAGTGGAAAAATGAGGTTAGATTTGTGATATATTTTTATGGTAAAAGCCACAGGATTTGCTGATGGATTTACGTGTGGAGGGAATAAAGGAAAGAGCTGATTCCTAACTTTTAACTTGAACAACTGTTCAAATGTGATGTTATTTACTGAAATGAGGATCAAAAGAGTGCTGTAAAAGTGTTGCATAGGGAATCATGAATTTTATTTTTTCCAGTTTCTAACATTGTGCTTAGTATTTAGTGGGTAATCAAAAAATACTTGTTGAGTGAATAAGTGAGTGAATGAATACTGGACAATGTATTATGACTAATAATAGTGGTTTATAGTTTAGTTGATGGTTTCTTTAGGAAGTGGAGAATCCTTAAGCTGGGTCTTGATTACTTAAATAACAAAACAAAACAAAAAATAAAAGAGATCATGGAGACTGCATAACAAGAGAAGATAGAGAGACCAAAGCAAAATATAGAAAGTGTGTTTATCAACTGTATTGTGTCTGATCATTTTGATGAGTAGCAGAAGAAACATTTGGATATTTTTATTTCACAAACATTCAAGTAGTACCAACTAAGGTTAGGCACTGTTCTAAGCACTTTATATTTATATTTTATATTTGATTCTTTTAACCTAATCCTTCTCTCTGACCAGTTTCACACATTATGTCTATTTTTCCTTTAAATCTTTGAAAACAGTTGAAATAATTAAATTTAAAGTTTTGCCCATAAATTCTGTCATCCATTTCACATATGGCTCTCCTCCTATTAACATTTTCCTTCTGATATTGGTCAGTTTTCATATATATATATATATAAATATATATTTTCATATATATATATTTTCAAAAAATATATATAGATCTGCACATTGCTGGTGCTGTTATCAAGATTCTGGATTTTGTTGTCTTCTAAACTGTTGAGTTGGCCTTTGTGTTGGAAAGCACTTAAGTTACTTGTGAATATGCCTGATCCTCTTAAGGTTTAGTTTTATTCTTTAGTAAGGTAGGATTATAGTAGTATTTCATCTGAGGATATTCCTGAGAGTTGAGTATGTTACTTTTAGAGTGAAAGAATGAGAACAAAATACAGAAAAATGTCAGTAGTAGATTCAGTGAAGTCTTTTGTTATAGAGGAGGTAATGTGTTGTTTATAAAACATCAGAAAAAATAATTGACAACATTTGGATTTAGGGAAAGAAGAAAAGACTCATCATGTTCTTTCCCACTTCTTGCCCAAAATCTAAAAAGTGTGTAAGAAGCAAAGTACTTTCAACTAATACCATTTCCCCAAAGTATGTACATTAAGCAGAGCAGAGTAATTTATGTTGCCAAAAAATTAAACTCATTATTTCATTGGCAAAACAAAGCAGTTTCATTTCTTGCTCACAGAATATATCCAGAAAAAGTTAGTAGAAAATGGCTAGGGATGACCATGTTCTACAAAGCACTCTGGAATCCAAGTGACATAGTGTCCTCTCTCTTGTATCTGGTGACATTATCTTTGATCCAAGATGGAGTAAAAGGAACCAGATTTACACAATTGCTTGAAACAACTAAAATAACAATGAAATACATGTAACAATGGTTTTCAGGTATGGCCATCAGACAGCACTGGGCAGTGATTTCTGAAATAAGGAAAACAAAGTAAGGCTAACTCATTGCCCCAAATTACAGCCTAGATAGAGTTTACAAGTTGTAGTTTAAAATGGAGGAACCCAGGAGTAGCCTACTGGTCTTAATCTCTTGAGAAAAGTTTGCTGAGACTCTGGGAAACTAAGAAAGCTATAGTTTTCCGAGAAGAATACCAGAGAAGAGAAAGCAACACAGGAGAACTTTGGATATTTGCCTCCTCAAATCTTTAACTGAGTACTAATCAGAACATGCATACACGTAACCAAGACTGGAGAAAGAATTATCTGAATCAAAAAGAGGGAACAAGTCTCAGAGTTCATACATAGCCAGGAACTGTCTTTTTCCCCACAAGTCCTTAAGGTAAAACTCACAGTCCAAGAAACTCCTATTAAATTGTTTTGTAAATAATCAAACAACTTTATAGGTCTACTAAGCAAGAAGAATTTTGCTGTTTCTTTTAGTTCTTATAGTCTGTCATTCCCTGTAGCTAGCAATGTCTCAATTTAAAGATGAAAAGTCTGGGGTTCAGAGAGGATGAATGGTTTACAAAGATCATACAATTATAAAATTTTCAACAATGAGTTTTAACTCAAAATTTCTAAGTCCAGTGTCTAAAGGCAGGGAACACCATGTTGTGTTTTGTTTTGTTTTTCTGTTGTTGTTGGTAGTGGTGATTTTGTTTGTTCATTTTCCAAACAAAAGAGTCAAACTGCTAATGAGCAATAGCTTTCTTTCCTGTTTTCTTTTTTTCTTGTTTTAAATTTTAATGTCAAATTTCAGCTGAAATTTTACATATTTTTAAGAAAAAAATGAAAGAATCTTTATAGGACAACTGAACCAAATAAACTTAAATAAAATGAAAGTCACAGCCTCCTACAATTCATAGAAAATGTGAGTGTATTGAATATATAATTGCAGACAGAAAGTCACAAACAATGATAATCATTAAATTATAAATATAATACTTTATGTTACAAACCAGACATTGTGTTAGTAATGTTCCCCAAAGTAACATATACAAAGGGTTTTTTTTTGGTATTCAGGCAATGGGAGTGGGAAACTCATCATCAAAGACAATACCTTTGAGCAAATAGCCTTAAAAAATCCTATTTTCAACATTATATGAACGTAACTTAACAACCAAGTATCTTGCACGTTGACACATTCAATTGTTTCACTAAAGCACTGTTTGAAATAATGTAATTTTACTCAAAATTGTCTCCCATAAATTTAGAAAATGTGATTTTTACTACCTGGATGATAATATTTACCTGAGCCCCTTAAAGGGAAGAAAGGATAACAATATTATGAAAGTGTCCTTGCACTGATTTTGAGTCATTCCTCTCATATTACTTTTAAAAATAAAAAGTAGGGCTTCCCTTGTGGCGCAGTGGTTGAGAATCTGACTGCCAATGCAGGGAACACGGGTTTGAGCCCTGGTCTGGGAAGATTCCCACATGCCGCGGAGGAACTAGGCCTGTGAGCCACAACTACTGAGCCTGCGTGCCTGGAGCCTGTGCTCCACAACAAGAGAGGTCGCTACAGTGAGAGGCCCTTGCACCACAATGAAGAGTGGCCTCCACTTGCTGCAACTAGAAAAAGCCCTCGCACAGGAACGAAGACCCAACACAGCCAAAAATAAATTAATTAATTAATTAAAAATAAATAAATAAAAAGTAAATCTATCTTCATTTATTTATCAGTAAACATTTACTTATTACCTACTGTGTGCTTGACACAATGCAAAGCCCCCAGGATACATAAACAAAATAAGTTTCAATCCTTATTTTTGAGAATTTTTTAGTATGGTTGGGGAAGCAGACAGACAAATCACAAGAAACATAAGATAAAATACATTTAGACAATGAAAATATCCTGTTTGAAACTATAAATTTATATACATGTCATTACATATTTTTCCAAACCCATAGGACGTACAGCACCCTGAGGTAAACTATGGACTTTGTGTGATTATAATGTGTCAATATAGTCTCATTAGTATAACAATGGTACTACCCTGGTGGGGGATGTTGATGATGAGGAGGCTATATATGTGTGGGGGAAAGGAGTATACAGAAAATCTCTGGACCTTCCTCTCAATTTTACTGTTAAGCTAAAACTTCTCTTAAAAAAATAGTTAAAAAAAACATATTTAGAGAAACACTATATGTTCAAACATATCACTGTGGATATAGTCTCTTTGTCCCTAAAGATTCATGTCCTACTCCTTTCTTCTCTTTTCCTGGGAGGCTGAACTTTGTGGATTGCATTGGTGAGAGTCAATAGCTAGAGATGGGAGAGGAGAAAACAAGTGGAATCACTGTATTTCTTCTCCCACTCTCCATTTTGCTGAGTTGCTGCAGAGTTTACTACTATGGCCTACTCCCTGTTGCTACTGTCTTATAGATTTAGTAACAGTGCATGGTTCCCTTAAGTCTCAGGATGGAAAGGGTAAACCACTAATGCTAGTGCTAGGACATTGTACTATATACCATTTTAATTTCCCTAAATCTTATCCATGTTACTAAAAATGGTTGCTTTATTAAATTCACTTCAATTATTGAGAATCATTATGTTATCATTTCCCTGCTGCAACCTGAATAATAAGGGTGCGTACAAAGTGACAAGGGCAAATAAGTGAGATACATGAGTGAGGACCCAGCAACTTCTGAGGAATCAGAGATCTCTAAAACCCCTCCAGAGTCTATGAAAGAAAGAATCCTGAAAACTTGAAAGTATCTTAGTTTTGCACAAGGTCTAAATGCATCCAATTTCATAGTTTATTGGAGGAGAGGTAATTGTAAAAATTAAGGTTGGTGTATAGTGCATTTGAAATATAATAAACTGCACTTCCACTATTATAAGAACAATGCGTACTGTAAATCTATAAGAAGATTTCATTATAGATATTCTTAAGCATCATCTTCCAATTGCTTTTCCAAAATAAAATCAATGCCAAGATGAGAATTGGATAGTTTTACCAAAATTTCATGTTGAAATGCAGTTATTCTTTACCATCTTTGTTTAGATGTTTGCCAAGGGTGATGCTAATTAGGTAATAAAAACAAAAACCCAATTTGCCCATTTTTTTCTTCTGCCTCTCCATGAAAAAGATTTAGGGACTTCCCTGGTATCACAGTGGTTAAGAATCTGCCTGTCAATGTAGGGGACACAGGTTCATTCCCTAGTCCAGGAAGATCCCACATGCCATGGAGCAACTAAGCCCATGTACCACAACTACTGAGACTGTGCTCTAGAGCCCACAAGCCACAACTACTGAGCCTGTGTGCTGCAACAACTGAAGCCTGTGAGCCTAGAGCCCATGCTCCACAACAAGAGAAGCCACTGCAATGAGAAGCCCGTGCACCGCAACAAAGAGTAGCCCCCGTTTGACGCAACTAGAGAAAGTCCGCGTGCAGCAATGAAGACCCAATGCAACCAAAAATAAATAAATTAAATAAAATAAAGTAAAGTAAAAAATTTAAAAAAGATTTGTAAGGTAACCTTCATGACAGTAGGAACAAAAATGACTTGTAACAATCGTTTATAATTCACCTTATCATGTTCTGAATTTTGGGAAAGAAAATTTAAAAATGAAGAGTACAGAGCAGGCTATCTTCCAGTAAGTTATATATTTGCAAATATATTAAAAAATAAATTAGAAGGTGATCATTGTGGTAGCACCATCTCACACAGGCTAAGGCTGGACAGGGGTTCATAGAATTGGCTACCACAGTTAGCTCCAGAAGGCCATTAATTTTGTCCCAGTGGGGGAAAGAGTGAAAATATGTCAATAGTAATTCTGGAAATGGTCTTAATTGACACATTTAGTCACACAGGGCACATCAGGAGTCATTTAACATTAGGGAATAAGACAGATGGCAAAATATTATTTGGGGGTCACAAGGGCTGGGTCCAATCCAGGGGAAAATATTATTCTCTTAGGAGGTAAGCAGGCTTCCCCAATCATGGCTAATAGACTGAAGTGCAGAATAAGACATGGCTCCTTGTTGACAGGTGTATGTGGAGGTTAGGGATGGCAGTGTGGATTCTGGACTAAGTAGTAGATGAGAAAACTATTCAAGTCCAAGGAAGAAAGCTGATAAAAGTCCAATTCATGACTGGTCTAATATTGAGGTGAAGAAGATGAAGATAAGGAGTGGTAAACATTAATTCAATTTAAAAGATGATACTATGCTGCAGGACAAAGACCTTAATAGCAGGAGCTTAGATTTGGTAGTCATCAAAGAATGGGATGGAAAACTGGTGTCTGGGTAACTTAGAGGTAAATTTCTTATGACTGTAGAAAATAAAGCAGAGATTACAACTTTGCTTCTGCTGGATTGGATCCAAGAACTTTTAAGATAAGCCAAGTTCCCAAGTAAGGAACATGGTAAAAGAGAGTACACATCACCAGTAAAAGATAAGCTCATGCATTTGCAGACAAGTGAATCTGATCACTCTGATGGACATAATTCTTTAATGTTTGACTCATCTGGAAGACAGTATGTTTTATTTACATAAGACAGTGATTTAAAGTCAATTAGAAGAGAAGAGAGATTAAGAAAAATGTCCAGTGAATAGATCTACAATGGTGATAAAGAATTTTCTTCCTAAGAAGTACTTCTGTTTATTTCATGTCTAGGTGGTTTGGCCCTACAATTTGGCCTCCTTATTCTGGGCACAGTATAATGACTTAAAAGTACTTCCAGAACAAACAAATGTTTGTTTTTAAGGGAATGTAAAGATTTCTTTTAATGAAATATGTCAACAGGAAGAATTAGATGAAATGACTGACTCTGAAACAAATTATGCAATGTACAGATATATAAATTATCTCTCTAAACATAAGACATACTCAAATTAAATGACAAATAATAGTTACTAAAAAATTGTAAATCATACACACTGTGAATTTAATCCCTGTGACTGAAGGAAATGTCTCCGTTCTGATAATACTTACATACTAATCTTCCTTTCAGCAGTCTTTTTTTCTAATCTTCACATTGTCACCAATGTCATCTGCTTCCACATCATGACTTCTTTTACAAATGTCCTTATATCAGTTTCTGAGGATTCTCAGCCTTTCTGAAACATGATGTTTCCTGTTTTGAGTAATTTTAACAATGAACAGGTTGTTCAGCAACGTTGTCATAACTTCAGGTGTCTTTGTCATAGCACATGCATGCAAATATTCTGAAGGAACTGGTCTGTTCTATCTGATATTCAGACTATTCACCATACAGATAACAGATGACAATTCTTCTATATTGTATATTATTTCTGTGTCTGTGCCTCTGTATAGAAAATGTGTGTTCTCAGCTATGTTATCTCACCTCTAGAAGTTTTTCTCCAGATATGAAGAATGAGACAATAATATTATTTATCTTACATGTTTTTACGCAGATAACTTTATAATAAAGAATATAAAGAGTATCATAACCCATAGGAAATGAGAAATGAACATTAGTTGTCATTGTCATACATATTAACAATATAGTCTGTAGAACACCTAGTACATTTATTATTGACTCTGTGTATACTACATATTGTTTTTTTGTTTTTTTTTTTTTTGTGGTACGCGGGCCTCTCACTGTTGTGGCCTCTCCCGTTGCAGAGCACAGGCTCCGGACACGCAGGCCCAGCGGCCGTGGCTCACGGGCTCAGCCGCTCTGCGGCATGTGGGATCTTCCCGGACCGGGGCACGAACCTGTGTCCCCCGCATCGGCAGGCGGACTCTCAGCCACTGCGCCACCAGGGAAGCCCTTATATTAAGTTTTTTATAGATAGTTAGCAATGGAAATAATAATCTGAGCAGTAAGTATGTGCCGACACACATAGTAAGATAATTTAATTGATATCATGAACTCTTGATACAACTAAAGTTCTATTGATAAACAATAATATGTTATATTTCCAGGAACTTATATGCTGAATGCATTCTAAATGCATTCACATCTATTAATAGATGCATTCACATCTATTAATATCACGTTTAATTTGTACAATAAAATGTGAAGCAGGCATGGTTACTATACCATTTTTATACCTTATGAAGTTGAATGACAAGTCAATAAAGAAACTAGACCAAAGTCACAAAGCAAGTTTGAAATAGAATTCCTATTTGAATCATGGCATACTGGTTCAAAGCACATACTCTTAATAATGGGAGCATGGATAATTTTTAAAATAATATTTAAATGCAAATAAGTTCTTTCAGAGGCTAGACAGACCTTTCATTTTTTTAAATTGAATGACTGAAAGATGCCAAGAGTCTATAGTGTCCCACCTCATTTGTGTCCACCATCCCTACATTCCCATGGATAATTCAGGGGACTTTCAGTTAGTATTGAACCCTTTCTTGTATACAGACATGCTAGTAGTTTAATCATATCAGCAGAACTTCTTCAAAAGCACTTACCTATGATAATAAACCATGCTTTGTTCATTAAATTAAATCAGTATTTAATAAACCAGACATTTTTCAACTTCACCTAGAGAAGACAATGTTTCTCTTGTAGAGAAAAACTCAAGAATACAATTTCATTTTTTATTTTTTCCTTCTAATATAAAAAGTTTATTTTCATTTATGTTTTAATTGCAAATTGTGTAACCTCAGTCTTTAATCAAGAACTTGATCATATGTCTAACCACATATCATGAGAATAAATCTAAAGAGTTGATAACATCACTGAATTGATTAATAAAATATATCTTGCCCAATTCTACAGTAATAAAAGAAACTAAAAATTATGAGAATACAATGATAGTTGTTCAAGAATAGCGGTGCTTTAAATAACACTTATGTATGAATAAGGTGTGGTAGTCAGCCTTTAAGGTGACTCCTAGGGGTTCCCACTTCCTGTTATATATGCCTTTGAGTAATAAAAGTAATAAAAAGTAATATGCCTTTGAGTAATTGAAATTGGAGTCCAATTGGCATTGGCATTGGTAGCTCATATTCATAATTATGAAGATAATTCATTAGCCACAGGATGCAATGGAACAAAGTAAATTGGAATACGCATTGACATTTTGAAAATATATAATAAAATATAATAATTGTCCATGACAAATGTTGTCTATAGAATGAACAGTTAAAAGCACAGAAGTATCAGAGTAATATTATAATTTTGCAGTATTCAATCATTTTACTACCTTTTATAAAAGATACCTTAAATGCTGATACAATATAAAACATACTTGGATAGATTTGTCTTGCTGAAATAGATTTTTATAAGAAGTACTACTTACAAAGTTTTATTTGTGCAGGACACAATAATACATAATTAGAAAAAGCACATCTTATTCAAGTATCTATAGTAACCCATAGAGGAATTATTTAAGTTAGAACTTTTGACAACAGGATGAGGTATTGATAATAATGGAGCTGATATTGGATTACACAGCCTAACATACACATAAAAATAGGTATACAAAAATGTTAAAAAAAAAACACTTTTTTTTCCTCAATAAATAATTGGTGGGAAACTATAGCTTGGATAAAGAAATATTCTCTGTTCAACTCTGAAACATTTTTCTGTGTACTTCTATCCTCTTGGTGTTTTCCACACCATTCATATTTATACTTCATCCAAACTGGACATATCATTTCCCTATAGCATAACCTTTAGTTCAATGTCTGCTTAATCAGTTATTCAATGTGAGCCTTGAGTATTGGCTTTATCAATTTGATTCGGATAAATTTTTTCCTGGATGTTTTACTTATTCTTTCAGGAACAGGTCATGTTTGTTTTCCACATGTAGAGGCACTGCTCTCTAACATTAGTTCTCTGACTATGCCAACATCCTTTGTAGAAGAAAGATGCTTTCTTATAGAAAGCAAATTCTTTCATTAAATTTTTGAAAGGCTAAACTTAAGAATCTTATACAAATATAAAATTAACACATGCCAAGGTTTATCCCATTAATGAGGGAACAAATAAAATATTATAATTTGTTCAAAGAAAAATTCAAACACACACCCCCCCAATCAATCACAAATGCTGTAATTAATGTACAAAAGGGAAAGTTGGTAATTATCTACAGGGAATAATCAATTGCACCCAACCAGACAAAATGTATTTGCATTCCTATATATGAGCATCATTTGTAGTACTATCAGTGTTCTGCAATATATAGAGCTATGGAATGGCTCAAAGACTGATAGGTGAAGATAACCCATTTTGTAGATGTGCTACAAAAGACATCTAATCATCTTCCTTGCTCATTTCAAACTATTTTGCTATTTTTATTAGAGAGCAATGACAAGAATGCCATGACACTTCTTATATGTACTACAGTGTATGCTGCCTGAAATGCATACTTAGGGCACAAGTGTATTTTATTACTGTATGTGCATGTGTTCCATTTACTTCCTTTGTAGTGATCATTACAAAGCACTGAAGGAGTTATTCATCACTATTTCATTTGTGCTTTGGAGATCTTGACATCCTCATCCTGTCTTGTCATATCAGAACTCCCCTAAAGATCACAAGTATGAGGAGAAGACTACTTAGTTATATTGTCCCTTATTGATTGTACTTCATGCATTTTCACACTCTTTTCTTTGCTTGTGTCATTATATCTTTTCTCCCAATCTAAACCTGAAAGATTATGTTTAGTGCTGGTAATCAGTGATATACTTCCAGCTTACCACCAGTTTATTGGAGCTCTCTTTTTCAGGAGCAATAATTCCACAGATTTGCCTATCAGTAATGATGCTCAGTTATAAAACTTTCACTCATTGTGTTATTGAGTCCAAGCTTGATCTGCCCGCCACACAACAGACAAATAAATCAGAGATGAGATGTTGAGGCAATGAATACGACTTTATTCAGAGAGCCAGCAGACCCAGACCATGGCAAACTAGTTAGTGTCTCCAAACAAAAAGTCTTATTGGGGTTTGGATGCACAGAGAGGGGTAGCAGATGAGGAAGTAAAGTAAAAAGTCCATAAATTTTGCAAATATCCCCTGGAACAGCCAACCACAGGGAGGGGATGTGTTAATTTCTTCTTTCTTTCAGCCATCCACAGGTGGATAGGGTCCAGATGTTTCCCTGAACAAAGGCACTTTGGTTTAACATTCAGGCAGGGGAGCAGGGTTCCCTGAGACAGGCGATTGCATATAGACAGTATCCTTTTAATGAACAAAAGCAATGGGAAACAAAAGTTAAAGTAAAAGAAAGACATCTAACATGGAATCAGATTTGGCTCTTCCCTGTTACATTTGTATTCCTTTGTACAATGGATATCTCCATAACTGGCTTTAAGGTCTGGATCTTGACACAGGTATTCCTAGTTTATTTGGTTGCATATAAGTACTTCTTTTCTATGTAGAAATATCAGCATTTGCTTTCCATTTAAATAAAAGGATTGCAAATAAGCAACGACTAAGTATCTACACAACCCCCACTAGGGTAAAGGAATAGAGGGCCAGAACTAATAAATAACTTATCATGTTAGTTTTTGGCTTGGTCTCTATAATACAAGGCAATTTCCCCAGCCTGCCAGATGGAAATAATTCAACATTTTGCTAATGAGATAAACGCTAAGGGAAGAAAACATTTTTAAAAATAAAATATGGAAGAAAATAAACATTACAACCATTATGTATTTCTTTGAAATAGGGTGATAAATGCTCTTATTCCTTCCCATGACATCTGACAGATGCAGGGACCACTGCCAATTAGCCTGAAGTGAAGGAATGTTTAAAATATCAACACGTATTAGAAAGGCATGTGCAAAGCTGACATCTTGTGAAGCAGGGTTCCTGGAGAATGGTTTTCCTCCTTTGGGTGACCTACTTTCCCCAAATTATGTATTGCACAGTTTACTTGGTTATTGGATTGAATGCATCCAGTTTGATTGCTATGAAAATCATGTCTAGGTTTAAATACCTTTTTCTTAGCAGCTGAGACATTAAAAATTTTAATAAGAGTAGGGTGGCAAAAACTGCTCAATTAAATGTTCTGCATATTCAGATCAACATCTGTTGTTAAAAAGGATTTTTTCAGTCTCTCTCAGGAAATGGGAAAGAAGGCAATCAAAAGTTTTACAGCCACCACATTAGAGAGAGGCAAAGTGAGAACTGAGAGGTGAATTGCCCTTTTCTACCTAAGGTATTGGAGGATATTTTACAACATTACCTACCCCTCTCCTACACAAACTCGACAGAGGGGGTCTAAGAAGTATAATGACAGAAGTGTACCGTAAATAATCACATTATGGAGATAAAAGAAGAGAAGAGTGGCTATTTCCTCCAAAGCCTAAGATAGAGCCCAAGTCTAGGGTATCAATTTTTTAGTCTTTTTTTTGCTGCATTGTGAATACACATTTGTACCCAGAACTTCAAGGAAATTAAGAGAAATCTTTCCTTATGAGAATCCTTGAGGGAGAGAGAACAATGGTAGGGAGGGGTATGGCATGAAGATGAGGATTTTTTTGTTTAATAGGAAGAGTCTGGTGATGAACTTCAGCTACATTTGCTCTCTGTTCTTTTTTTACTTAAGTGGGAAGATTAAGCTGATTTGATCTGGTTTGTATTTTTCCATTTGGAGCATGAGAGGTTTAAGGGAACCGTTTTTCCCCTACACCAATCTGACCCTCTATTTTTGGAAAGCTTATGGTGATGGAATAGAATGCTGTAGAAGTTATTGAAATATGCTTGCATCTGAAATCTGGTCAAGGATGGAGAAATATTTACATGTATTTATAAATAGGAGAGAAGGGGGTAGGAGAGACAAAAGTGTTTCTAAGATGGAAGAGGATGAAACTTTTCCATGTCTAATGAACTTCTTGAATCTAGAAGAGCATGCAGGATTAAGAAAATATATGGTGATTTTATTCAGATAAGTAAACAAAAAGAGTTGCATGTGTTTGGATTAAATTAACCAATGCAAAATCAATTACAGTCTTCTGTATTAAGACTAGCCCTCTTTACAGAGATTTGCATGGTTGAACACTGTAGAATTGATATAAATGTTATCTTGGGATATGATACATTATTGTTAAATAAAAGAGGACTCCATAGATTAATTTAGCAGTTAAGAACAAAGTAAATTATTTGACATCATAATTTGATATTTTTCTCTTGAAAGTTAACTTCCACTTGATTTCTATTTTCTTTAGCTTTCTACTGTACAGTGACTCACACTACCTGAAAATCAGTTTGCATTAGAACCCTGAGAAACTGAAGCTGAATTTCCAGTGACCGTAGATCACTAAGACAAGAGTAACTCTTTATATAGGGTTGCTCACTGTGAATTTTTATTAACTTAGAGGAAATGATAGTTTTGACTGTCTCCTTTTCACCAAACAATTCCAGCAACCTGACTACAAATGCATTTCCCTCACAAACTCTGCCCCATTATTTGTACTGACACCAACAAATGAAGTGCTACCAGAAGTGCAGGCATTTTCTAAACTTTTGCCTGAATGCTTCAGAGCTGGCAGCAGATTGTAGTTAATCAAATGAGTCTTGGGGATATCATGGCCATTAGAAAGCTTTCCAGCTGATTCAGAGCTTGGAAAATTAGGGTTCTGTGATCAGCCAGACAGGGTTTTTAAGAGCCTCAGAATTCAATAGGAAACTGGAGGAGAAGGTAGCTTTTTCTTTGTCTTAAAATATTCTGTAATATGTGTTACACAAATAACTCTTTAATAATGGTACTTCTAAAGTAAATCTATGCATCATTCTACCAACCTAACTTGTTTACTTTTTATTTTTCTCTTTCACTTATTTTCAATTTTCTATGTTTACTCAGTTTATAGGCATCATTACAATACAATGCTTCACCTTGCTCATTCCGCTTCAACTTATATCGTAATTATATATCATAGTTTACTAAAACAATCTTCCATGAAATGGAATTTATGTTGTCTCTAATCTTTTACTACTAATAAAGAATGTTTTATATGAACATCTTTCTGACTATAAATCTCTCCTTTCTTTCTTAAGTTGAATCTAAGGGACCACATGGACTTGATAAAATTGACAAATTGCTTTCTAAAAAATATTCACTGGTTGCTAGTTATAATATACAATTTTATCAAATTTGAGACAAAAAAAGTTTTCCTATACTCAGACCTTCTCAGGGACTCCTTCCAACAACATTATTTCCTGATAATAAATTATTCTGCTATCAAATTACTATGTCATGTTATAACCTATTAGAAAATTGCACAATGTATTTGGTACATAGTAAACTCAAAATTTTAAATAAAATTAATTTGTGTCCTACTAGTAGACAGATAAAATTCTACTTAACTATAAAACCACTACTTGTAGTTTTAATTTTAACTCAAAACTTAAAAATAAATCAGTTACTCCCTATCAGTGGTGTTAACATTTATATATGTCAAATCTCAGGAACAAAACTTTCCACTCTCTGACTATCCCCTGGTTCTAAGGAAAATAGTATATAACAACCTTTGTTATTATTCAGGAGGACCTCTCATGCAGAAATCTGGATAGATCTGATCCTAGAAATAGCAGAAAAGGGCAAGGGGACAATAGTTCTATGGTCTAATTATGAAACAACAGAGGAAGCTAAAAATAAAGTTACACAGGGCTTCTGACACATTTATATAGACAATGTAGTTTACATACCTCTGTTTATGCATCAAAACTTTCAGGTTATCTGCAGCACAAACTACTCTGCTGTATGAAAAAGAGCTTATGCTTTCTAGGCAATATCTACAAAATGAAAACAGCAAAACAACGAGTGATTCTATTGAGGGATGGGAAACAAGCCCATCAAATCAGATTGTAGCTGTGTAAACAAAACCTTTGGCTTTAAGGGTCCACTCTGCTTTGTTTTTCACCTGTCTGTTTTGGCAACAGGTTAAGGTGTTCTGGAATGTTTCACCTGCTTCTAATTATTTGCAGACATGGTCTCCTTCACAAGCCATAAATGCTAAGATTTGCTTAACAAAGTCATAATTAAAGATCTAATTTATTGAGAAAGAACAAAGTAGATTTTGTTTCTGTTTATTTTTCATTATAGCAACACTAAGTTACCTTTCTATCACTGTTACTTTTATTATATACATCTAAGTATGAATATAGATAGATAGATTATGAAATAAAGTATTTTCGTGGCTCTGTATATTTCATTACTTGCTACTATTTCATTAGGTCCTTTCTTTCCCCAGGAAGGTGGACGTGTTCTTCTCCATTGACCAAAAGCCTGGAGGAGTAATTTTCCATTACCTGAAGGTCTTCTAAACCAATAGGTAACATTTCCAGTCAGGCAGGTAATTATAACCAGCTCTAGCTAGGCCCTCCAAATTGAAGGTTGATGATCTTGCAGTACAAAAAAATATTTGCAGCTGTGGACAATTAACAAACTCAGTAGACCAGGCAAAAGTGCAGCCCCTGTCCGCATGTAATTCCACTGCCAGCTTTACTTTGACAGCTATATAATTACATGGACCATGAATTACACTCAGTAATCACTTAGTTTATAATTTCATTCCCTGTAAATTAGTAATGTAATAAAATGAGATTTCATAATCACCAGATGCATAGTGAGCTGCTCACCAGAGACTGGCAATGGCTAAGAGGCAATCTCTTCCCAAGGAGAGAGATTTTGGTGGGCTGCTGTCGACTGGTCACATGGTTGGCAAGTGATCCAGTGCTCTGAGCTTGGGGCTGCCAGTGACACTCAAGCAGCTCCAGGATGGACGCTGTATGATATACCAATAGCTGTGAGAAATGGCACCCTGTTTGAGAGGAAACCTTTGCTTTTTTAATATCATGTACAGCAGCTCCATTTATTGGAGCTGTAATTTGCATGTTACTTAATGAGTGCATGTAGAGGTTCCTCAAGAGTCCATCTTAAAAGTAATGACAATGAGCAAGTGTTCCATAAAGAATTTACTTCACTATAGGTAAGTGGGTGGTCTGTTTTTATAACATGGAGATGTAGTAAATGAGCAGGAAATATAACCACATTTCTCAAGGTTATTATTTTCCTCCAAATGGAATTTTTGTTTTGAAAATCCTTTGTATCATATTCAGATATCATACAAGACAAAGAAATAAGAATGTAAATAATAAAAATGCTGGTCTTCTTTGTTCTGGGGTTTTCACAAGTAACCCACCTTCTGACACAACTCCCCACTATTTCATATTAAAACAATAATAAATTGTGGTTTTTAGACTCAATAGCATACAACTATGAATTATATACTTTTATGGAAAAGAACAAATGGCAAGCCCAGACAAGGTATTTGCAAGAGATTTATTAGAACTTGAGCCATTACTGCAACAAGAATTGTGCTGCAAGGGGAAATACAAATTATATGCCATTGCTTCTAACAAGAACTGGGAGTGGAAAAAAAAGTATTCATTTAGAAGCTTTAATTACCTGCAGAAATGTGAGTTGGTTATGCAGTACCTATTTTAATTACCATCTGATTAAAATTAATCCTAGCTAGGAAAGGAGAAAGTGGAATAAGGAAACTGTAGTCAGAAGGTTAATGTTCTAAATGCAAACAAGTAAAGGAGAGAATATCTGGTTGAAGGACATGTATTGTGACTAGACATGGGTGATTATTTGAAATGTAAAATATGTTTTTAGATATTTTTTGTTTTGACACATGCTTTCATATTTTCTGAACTTAGGGACAAGTTGCATCCTTCATTCTTTCACCAGGGGCATCTAGATATGGTAACATTTTCCTCAGATAGAAGCATTCTTAGTGAGATAAAATTATTCCAAGGTATTAGAGACATTCATGGGACTTTGACCCCAATTCTCAATGGTTGTTTCCTTCAATGACAAACCTAGAATGTAAAGAACAGCAACTAATTTATTTTATCTTCTTTCTATAGGGTGATATTTGTAGTGACATTGATGTACAACACTGTAACTTCTTTGAAAGTCATGACAAGTGCTCCAAAAGCTGATGTTTTTGTGTAGGGATGTGTGTGTGTGTGTGTGTGTGTGTGTGTGTGTGTGTGTCCACCTACATTGATGGCAGCATCAGGCAAACTAGGGAATATCACCAAGAGGTTAACTATTTTAACTAGTTCCTGGCCAACACTGAGAGCTTAAAAACTATCTATCCTTTATGTATATATGTACTTTTCAATTGACTTGCCATTGATAGGATTTGAACCTTGAGTTGGTTTTACATTTGAAATAGTACATTTACACTCAAACATCTGTCTTCAGTCACCAGTCATTCTTCTGAAAAAAATGAGCATTTCTAAGAAAAGAATAAGATATTAGTTAAGAAACAATAAATTATCCAATTAAAACAGGGCTTGAGATTGCAACTTTCATTGCTATTGTTGCCATAAATAACATTAGACCTAAATGAGAAATATCCTAATCAATACAAGTTCTATCACTGCCATAATGTAGCCAAAATCATAAATAAGTTGTTAACTAAATTTTGGTAGTTGAAAAATGTGAAGATTAAATCAAAATTCACAGCACCCATCATATATATCTAAAGGAAATAAACAAAAAAGAAATAAAAGTAGCAAAACTAGCAACATTCAACCTTGTGAGCGGGACAGATCCTGTATCAAAAATCTTAAAATATATTGTCTAGTAGTAAAGCAATAAACCAATGAAATTTGAAAGTAAGCACTACTAATCCACAGAAATGTCTTCATCATCAACCCAGCCCCACCACCCCCATCAGCACCTCCCACCAATCACCACCAGACATCAGCATTGTGGGGAGAAGGGTAAGTGAGGAATTTAAATTAATTTTACTAACTTAGAATGTGTCCTTGATGATTATGGTCTGAAAGGAAGAGATGGTGAAGCAATAGTAGGCCAGATGAGAAAGGAGTGAAGCTAAAAAATGAAGAAAAAGAATTAGAATGTATTTCTTTTTTCAAGTGACTTGCTTGTTAGAAACTGACGTCATTAATAGAATTTGTCATTTAGTTTCCTTTTGATGGGAGAAAAGCAACAATACTAATTATCGCCAACAGTTAAATAATTAATGATTAATGAAAAGCAAATTTAAATTCCTAGAAGTATATGTTGATAAAGGGCAAAAACAGTAGCCCAAGTGAGGTTCATCTGCTCACTGTGAATAAGAGTCAGAAAGAGATGGCATAAGTCCTCTGTTATTTCTTGTTGCACTGACTTAGAATGTGAAAGGAATGGATGTTACTCATATATTAGAATCACATTAAGCCGGGATAACCATACAAATCAAAGTTCTTCCACCCCCAGTACCCACAGTATTTTACATAACTCCAACAAGACAGTATGAACTTTAAAATATAAGAGAGCAGTGAAAATATCCACTGTCTATAAAACCCTTTACTGACCTCACCCCAGCCCCACTGCCAAAGCTGAGAGAAAATCATAACATGGAATACATAACAGAAACTACAACCATCAGTTTTTAATCTGAAACTCTGAAGGAAAAACCCAAACACAAAGATCATCTAATATTTAAAGGGAGCCAAAAAATAACACACTCACAAGACACTTTATAAAATGCAAGATCCAGATGAAGCAGTGTAATTAATTAACAGAGTGTAGAAAGATATGACAGGAAAACAATACAAAAATTCTAGAGCAAATAATAATAGAAAGAAAAGAAAATGGAAATGATGAAATAAAAAGGAAATAAAGGGAGAAAGGAATTAGTTCTGGGGAAAAAGTGTGTTTTTTTCCTAGGAAATAGAAGAAAAATTTTCAACAATACCTTTGTACAGGAATTAGGGAAAACAAAATATATGGAGCTATATTTAAGAATAAAATGTTAAGGTAACAAAATAAGTAATATTAAAACACTAAGAAAGCAATTTGTTCATGATAAACTACAGCAGAGCAAAATAATACACTAAAAATAGAATAGAAATCACATGATAGAAGGTCATATCAGTGATATAGAGGATAGTCATTAAAATATTACCACCAGGTGAAGGTAGAAATCTAGGTTCCATACTGGACCTCCATTGACACCTGAAGGTGGTATATTTCTTGTTACTATTGGGCAAAAGTGGAAGTTATGGTTCCTTTCATGGTCCCATGAGCACCATGGTGAGGGTTGTCTTAGTACTACTGGGTAATAGTGAAAGTCCTGATTACCCAATGGGACTCCTCAGACACCACTTCAACTGGGAAGGTGAGAAACACTTCATTACTGTTGGATAGAAGTTTTGACCTCGTCAGTTGTTTCCACTGACACGAAGGAGTGATGGCTTGGTACTGGCCAGTAAGGATGAAAATGTTGTTTCCCATAAAACCATCCCAGTGGGGATATGGAGAAGCCTCATTACATCCTAGTGCTAGTGGAAACCTAAGGTCCCCCACTTGGCCTTTGCTGGCATGGATTGGGGGTGGGTCTATAGTTTTGGTTTTGTTTTGTAGTGATTGTCTGTAGTAGAGAAGTTATTTTCTAAAAGTTTTCAATTTTATAAGGGCTGCCTCTTTCCTGGTCCTTTGGCTAGAGAGAAAAAACTTTTGTTAGATCTCTTTTTGTCTGTACCTGTGGGTGTTTCAAGTTACAGGACTTCTTTAGCTCCAAGTCTTGGGTACAGGAGACAAAAATAAAACCCAGGGAAATCACACTGTGTTGTCCCTTTGGCCCAAGGTCCCTAGCTAGGCTGCCTTGTTCTCTCCAACTTTTAGGGTCTTATATTTGTTTTGTACATAATGTTGATGGGTTTTAGCTGTTCTTAGTGGAAAGGAGAGGGAAGAGTACATATACTCCATCTTTCTGAAAGCAGAAGTCTGAACATATTTCTGAAAGATTAATAGAGACACAAATGTAGAAAACAAACGTATGGATACCCAAGGGGGAAGGGAAGGTGGGATGAATTGGGAGATTGGGATTGACATATATACACTACTATGTATAAAATGATAACTATTGAGAACCTACTATATAGCACAGGGAACTCTACTCAATGCTCTGTGGTGACCTAAATGAGAAGAAAATACAAAAAAAGAGTTGATATATGTATACATATAGCTGATTCACTTTGCTGTACAGCATAAACTAACACAACATTGTAAAGCAACTATACTCCAATAAGAATTTTAAAAAAGATTAAAAGTGGATGGCAGAGTGGCAACTGCCTTAGGTTTAGTAGGGGAAGTCAAAACTCAAATGCCTGCAAAGATTTCCAACAAAAAGTAAAAATATCAAGTACTGGCATGAATGCAAAGAAGAGCCCTTGTAAATCTCATACATTGCTGGTGGGAATGCAAAATTATATAGATTCCTTGGACAAAATTTTGACAATTGTTTAAAAGTTAAACATATACTTATCACAACCCAACAATACTATCACTAATGCATTTGCTCAAGAGTAACCAAAACATATTTACATACAAAAAAACCCTCTATGTGAATGGGAATGTCCACTTTTTCATGACAAAAAAAACCCCAGATATCTATAAACAATAAGTGGATTATAAAATTATAATACATCCAGAAATAGAATTCTACTCAGAAGTAAGAATTGGTGAACTTCTGTTAAATTTAACAGAAGGAATGAATCTCAAAAGCATTATGTTATTGAAAGATGTAATACTCAAAAGATTACCTAAAATGTGATCCCATTCTGGAAAAGGTGAAAATACAAAAACCAAAATCAGATCAGTTGGTGGCAAGAAGAGACTGACAACAAAAGGGCACAAGAGATCTTTTTGCAATGATGGCAATATTCTATATTTTGATGGTGATATTTGTTACATAATTGTATCATCTGTCAAAATTTATAGAACTCTACATATAAAAAGTGTAAATTGAAATGAATGTAATTTATACTTCAATGAATTTAATTTAAAAATAATGAAATTAAAAATGGACAGTAAAAGATTTTACATTTAAAAATAAGTAAATATTTTAAAAGTTAAAAAAATTTGAGACAAATTGATGGGGTAGTCTTTTAGGTTTCTGAACCCAATTCCAACATGTGGGGCAGGGAGAGGGGAGTAGGTGCAGTGTTTTCCCACATCTATAAAGCAGTGTTCAGGACATCAACTTTGTGTCCTAGAATTCAACTCAATTCTGACACTATCTATCCAGAGATAGAATCAGATCTCCCAGGTTAAAGACTCAGTTCAACAATACTGCCCCCTCTTTGTTGTCAATCATAAATTGCAGGTCTCCAGATTACCCATAACTTCTTTCCAACTTAGCTGCAAGTTGGAAGTTCCTGTGATCCCCCTCCTCAAGTTTGATTAATTTGCTAGAACAGGTCACATAACTTAGTAAAACAGTTTACTTACATTTACAAGTTTATTTCAAAAGAATATGATAAATAATACAGATGAACAGCCAGATGGAAGAGACATGTAGGGCATGGTGTGTGGGAAGGGACACAGAGTTTCCATATCCTCTCCAGGTGCTGCAATCTCCTAGCACTTTCACATTTTCACCAACCCAGAAGGTCTCAGAACCCAGTCCTTTTTGGATTTTTATAGAGGCTTCATTCCATAGGCATGACTGATTGAATCATTGGCCATTGACACTGATTTCACTTCCAGCTCCTCTCTACTCCCTGGAAATCAGATGGTGAGGTTAAAAGTTCTAGACCTCTAATCACATGATTGAGGCAATCTAAAATTCACCTCATTAACATAAAAAAAGACACTTGCTCTTATCACTTATGAAATTCCAAGGGATTTAGGAGTTCTTTACCAGACACAGGATGAAGACCAAGTATATATTTCTTCTTATAAATCACAATATCACAGATGGACATAGGAGAGAAAAGAAAAGTAATGGTTTAATGAGTCAAAATTCATTAAAAATTAATTTCAGAAAGACAGTATTAAACAAAGAGAAGGAATTTAGGAGTGATAGTACAAGCATAATTCCCAGAACTGAAGAACTTGTGTTTCCATGTTGAAAGGTATCACTGCAAAGAATAGTAAATTAAGAAAAGAACCACAGCAAAGAACCACACTGAAAATGTAGAACAAAAGAAAAAAAGAGAATACATAAAGTCTTTCATGTGAGAACAACTATAAAATAAAATAAACAAAACCTATGTCAAAACTGTATTGGTCCTCTCAAGAGCAGTACAGAATGTCATAAGAAATGAACAATACATTGAGAGTTCTGATGAAAATTTTTTGCTAGCTTATGATTGTATACCCAGTTAAATTATCAATAGAATTAAAATGTTTATGAATGTAAGACCAGAAAAATTTTTACCATTAATTAAACAGGAATCTAAAGCATCCAGGAAACAATAAATCTAATAGCATTAAAGAAGATTTCAAAGTTTATATTTTAAAAAGTCTCATATTACATTGAGACTTATATTATTTTAATTATATATTTTATTTTAGGTTAAAATTTGTGTGTACTTTTATTTCCATTTAATTTCCACAATGTTCATTGAGCACCTACTCTGTGACAGGAAAAAATACCTTCTTTAAATCATACATATATTTATTTATCTATTTATTTATTTATTCTCTATTCTCATATTTTATATCTTTTATTTCCTTTGAACTTTTATTTTATATTGGAATATAGTTGATTAGCAACTTGTGTTAGTTTCAGGAGTACAGCAAAGCAATTCAGTTATACATATACATGTATCTATTCTTTTTCAAATTCTTTTCCCAATTAAGTTGTTACATAATATTGA
Organism: Stenella coeruleoalba; assembly: GCF_951394435.1. NCBI lineage: Eukaryota > Metazoa > Chordata > Mammalia > Artiodactyla > Delphinidae > Stenella > Stenella coeruleoalba. Next base: position 25,981,134 of record NC_137165.1, on the reverse strand, counting down.
GCAGAGTTCCCTGTGCTATACATTAGGTTGCTGTTGTTACTCATTTTCAATATAGCAGTGTGTACATGTCAATGCCAAAATCCCAGTCTATCCCTCCTGCTCACCCTTGCCCCCGGTAACCATAAGTTTGTTCTCTAAATCTGTGAATCTGTTTCTGTTTTGGAAATAAGTTCATTTGTATCTTTTTTTTTTAATTCTACATATAAGTGATATCATACAATATATATCTTTCTCTATCTGACTTACTTCACTCAGTATGACAATCTCTAGGTCCATCCATGTTGCTGTAAATGACATTGTTTCATTCTTTTTAATGGCTGAGTTATATTCCATTGTATATATGGACCACATCTTCTTTATCTATTCTTCTGTTGATGAACATTTAGTTTGCTTCCATGTCTTGTCTATTGCAAAGAGTGCTTCAATGAACATTGGTGTGCATATATACCTTTGGGCCATGTTTTTCTCCAGGTATATGCCCAGGAGTGGGATTGCTGGATCATATGGTAGCTCTATTTTTAGTTTTTTTATGGAACCTCCATGCTGTTTTCCATAGTGGCTACACCAGTCTACATTCCTAAAAACAGTGTAGGAGGGTTCTCTTTTCTCCACACCTTCTCCAGCATTTATTGTTTGTAGATTTTTTGTTAGCCATTCTGACTGGTGTGCGGTGATATCTCATTGTAGTTTTGATTTGCATTTCTTTAATAATTAGCAATGTTGAACATCCTTTCATCTGCCTCTTTGTCATCTGTATGTCTTCTTTGGAGAAACGTCTGTTTAGGTCTTCTGCCCATTTGTTGATTGATTTGTTTGTTTTGATGATATTAAGCCACATGAGCTGTTTGTAAATTTTGGAGACTAATCCTCTGTCAGTCACATCATTTGCAAATATTTTATCCCATTCTGTGGTTTGCCTTTTTGTTTCATTTATGGTTTTCTTTGCTGTGCAAAAACTTTTGAGTTTAATTAGATTCCATTTGTTTATTTCTGTTCTTATTTCCATTACTCTGGGAGATGGATCAAGAAAGATATTGCTGTAATTTATGTCAGAGAGTGTTCTGGCTATGTTTTCTTCTAAGAGTTTTATAGTTCTCAGTCTCACATTTTGTTCTTTAATCCCTTTTGAGTTTATTTTTGTGTATGGTGTCAAAGAATATTCTAATTCCTTTTTTTTTTTTACATGTAACTGTCCAGTTTTCCCAGCACCATTTATTGAAGAGACTGTCTTTCCTCCATTGTATATTCTTGCCTCCTTTATTGTAGATTAAGTGACCACAGCTTCGTAGGTTTATTTCCAGGTTTTCTGTCCTGTTCTACTTATCTATATTTCTGTTTTTGTGCCAGTACCATACTATTTTGATGACTATAGTTTATAAGTTTGTAGTGTGGTCTGAAGTCAGGGAGCCTGATGCCTCTAGCTCTGTTTTTCCTTCTTAAGATTACTTTGGCAACTCAATGTCCTTTTGTCTCTATAAAAAATTTAAGATTTTTTTTCTAGTTCTGTGGAAAAGGCCATTGGTAATTTGATAGGGATTATATTGAATCTGTAGACTGCATTGGGTAGTATAGTCATTTTGACAATATTGATTCTTCTAATCCAAGAACATGGTATATCTGCATCTGTTTGTGTCATCTTTTATTATTTTCATCAACATCTTATAGTTTTAAGAATACAGGTCATTTTCTCCTTAGGTGGGTTTATTCCTAGGTACTTTATTATTTTTGATATGATAGTAAATAGGATGGTTTCTTGAATTTCTCTTTCTGGTCTTTTGTTGTTAGTTTATAGAAATGCAAGAGATTTCTGTGTATTAATTTTGTAACCTGCAACTTTACCAAATTCATTAATGAGCTCTAGTAGTTTTCTGGTGGCATCTTTAAGAATTTTTATGTATAGTATCATGTCATCTGCAAACGGTGATGGTTTAACTTCTTTTCCAATTTGCATTCCCTTTCTTTCTTTTACTTCTTTGATTCCCATAGCTAGTACTTCCAAAATTGTGTTGAATAAAAGTGCTGAGAGTGGATATCCTTGTCTTGTTCCCGATCTTAAAGAAAATGCTTTTAGATTTTCACAATTGTGTATAAAGTTAGCTGTAGGATTGTCATATATGGCCTTTATTATGTTGAGGTATGTTCCCTCTAGGCCCACTTTCTGGAGAGTTTTTGTCATAAATAGGTGTTGAATTTTATCAAAAGCTTTTTCTGTCTCTATTGAGTTGATCATATTGTCCTTATTTATCAATTTTTTTATATGGTGTATCATACTATTTGATTTGCATATATTGAAGAATCCTTGCAATCCTGGGATAAATCCCACTTGATCATGTTGTATGAGCCTTTTAATGTATCATTGGATTTGAATTGCTCAAATTTTTTGAGGATACTTGCGTTTATGTTCATCAGTGATATTGGCCTGTAATTTTTGTGTGTGTGTGTGTGGTATCATTGTCTGGTTTTGGTATCAGGCTGATGATGGCCTCATAGAATTTGTTTGGGAGTTTCCCTTCCTCTGCAATTTTTTGAACATTTTCAAAAGGATAGGTATTAGCTCTTCTCTAACTGTTTGATAGAATTTGTTAGTGAAGCCATCTGGTCCTGAACATTTGTATATTGGAAGATATTTTTTAATCACACTTTCAATCTCAATACTTGTAACTGGTCTGTTCATATTTTCCATTCTTCCTGGTTCAGTCTTGGTATAATATACCTTTCTAAAAATTTGTCCATTTCTTCCAGGTTGTCTGTTTTATTGACATACAGTTGCTTGTAGTAGTCTCTTATAGTCTTTTGTATTTCTGTGGTGTCAGTTGTAACGTTTCCTTTTTCATTTCTACTTTTATTGAGTCCTCTCCCTTTTTTTCTTGATGAGTCTGGCTAAAGGTTTATAAATTTTGTTTGCCTTTTCAAAGAACCAGCTTTCAGTTTCATTTATCTTTGCTATTGCTTTCTTTGTCTCTATTCATTTATTTCTACTCTGATAATAATGATTTCTTTTCTTCTACTAACCTTAGGTTTTGTTTGTTCTTCATTCTCTAGTTGATTTAAGTGTAAGGTTAGGCTGTTTATTTGATATGTTTCTTGTTTCTTGAGGTAAGTTTTAATTGCTATAAACTTCCCTCTTAGAAATGAGTTTGATGCATCCCATAGGTTTTGGATTGTTGTGCTTTTGTTTTCATTTGTCTCTAGGTATTTTTTGAAATTTTCTTTAACTTCTTCAGTGTTCCACTGAGTGTTTAGTAGCATATTGTTTAGCCTTCACATGTTTATGTTTTTAACAGTTTTTTTTTCTTGTAGTTTATTTCTAATTGTCAGAAAAGATGCTTGGTATGATTTCAATTTTCTTAAATTTACTGAGGCTTGCTTTATTGCCCAGTATTGGGTCAATTCTAGAGAATGTTCCATGTGCACATGAGAAGAATGTGTATTCTGCTGTTTTTGGATGAAGTGTTCTATAAATATAAATTAAGTCCATCTGGCCTAAAAGTGTCTTTTAAGGCCTGTGTTTCCTTTTTGATTTTCTGTCTGGATGATCTGTCCATTGATAAGAGTGGGGTGTTAAAGTCCCAAAATATTATTGTGTTGCTGTTGATTTCTTCCTTTATGGGTGTTAGAACTTGCCTTATATATTGAGGTGCTCTTATGTTGGGTACATATATATTTATGGTTGTTATTATCTTCTTGGATTGATCTCTTGATAATTATGTAGTGTCTTTCTTTTTCTCTTATAACAGTTTATTTTGAAGTATAATTTGGGAGGACCTTCAAGATGGCAGAGGAGTAAGACATGGAGATCAACGTCCTCCCCACAAATAGAACAAAAATACATCTACATGTGGAACAACTCCTACAGAATACCTACTGAATGCTGGCAGAAGACCTCAGACTTCCCAAAAGACAGGAAACTCCCCACATACCTGGGTAGGGCCAAAGAAAAAAGAAAAAACAGAGACAAAAGTATAGGGATGGGACCTACACCTGTGGGAGGGAGCCATGAAGGAGAAAAAGGTTCCACAAACTAGGAGACCCTTTCACTGATGGAGACAGGGGATGGGCTGGAGGAAACCTTCAGAGTCATGGAAGAGAGAACAGCAACAGGGGTGCAGAGGGCAAAGTGTACAGAGGATTGGTGCTGATCACCAATCAGCAGTCTAAGAGATTTCTCTGCTCACCCACCAGGGCAGGTAGGGACTGGGAGCTGAGACTCGGGCTTTGGAGGTCAGATCCCAGGGAGAAGACTGGGGTTGGCTATGTGAACATACCCTGAAGAGGGTTAATGTGCCATAGCTAGCAGGGAGGGAGACCAGGAAAACGTCTGGAACTGCCTAAGAGTCAAGAGACCATTGTTTCAGGGTGCATGAGGAGAGGAGATTCAGAGCACCGTGTAAATGAGCTCCAGAAACAGGCTTGAGCCATGGCTATCATCAAAGACACCAAGACGGGCATGAAATGCTAATGCTGCTGCAGCCACCAAGATTCCTGTGTGCAAGCACAGGTCACTATCCTCATTTTCCCAACAAGGAAACTGTGTAGCCTGTCACTACCAGGGTCCCGTTATCCAGAGACAACTTCCCCTGGGAGAACCTGGCACTCCTCAGGCTGTGGCAACTTCAAGCTGGGCTCTGCCATTGCAGGCTTGCCCTGCATTCTGTCCCTCTCCCTCCCCCCAGCCTGAGTGAGCCAGAGTCCCCTAATCACTGCTCCTGTAACCTCCTCATGTCTGGGGGAAGAACAGAGGCCAGAGGGCAATCTAGATGCAGAGGCAGACCCAAATTCAACCTGTAACCCAGGAGCTGTGTGAACAAAGAAGAGAAAGGGAAATTTCTCCATGCAACTTCAGGAGCAGAAGATTAAATCTCCACAGTCAACTTGAGGTACCCTGCACCTGTGGAATAACTGGATAAACAATAAGTCATCTCAAAATTGAGTCAGTGGACTTTGGGAGCTACTGTAGACTTGGGGTTTGCTGTGTGCAACAAACTAGTTTCTTAATTTTATGTTGATCTTAGTTTAGTTTTTAGTGCTTGTTATCATTGGTGGATTTGCTTATTGGTTTGACTGCTGTCTTCTTTTTTATTACTTTTTAATTTAATTACATATTTAAATTTCTTTTTTAATAACTTTCTTTTACTTTTTTTTCTTTCTTTTCTTTCTCCCTTATCTTCTGAGCCATGTGGTTGACAAGGTCTTGGTGCTCTGGCTGGCTGGAAGGCTTGCGCCTCTGAGGTGGGAGAGCCGAGTTCAGAACATTGGACCACTAGAGACCTCCCAGCCCCATGTAATATCAATCGGTGAGAACTATCCCAGAGATCTCCATCTCAATGCTAAGACCCAGTTCTACCCATGACCAGCAAGCTCCAGTGCACGACACTTCATACCAAACAACTAGCAAGAAAGGAACACAAACCCAGCCATTAGCAGAGCGGCTGCCTAAAACCATAAGTTCACAGACACCTCAAATCACACCATAAGACATGGTCCTGCCCACAAGAAAGACAAGACCCAGCCTCATCCACCAGAACACACACACCAGTCCCCTCCACAAGTAAGCTTACACAACCCACTGAACAAAAATTACCCACTGGGGGTAGATGCCAAAAACAGTGGGAACTATGAACCTACAGCCTGTGAAAAGGAGACCTAAATGCAGTAAGTTAAGCAAAATTAGAGGACAGAGAAATACACAGCAGATGAAGGAGCAAGGCAAAATCCCACCAGACCAAACAAATGAAGAAGAAATGGCAGTATACCTGAAAAAGAATTCAGAATAATGATACTAAAGCTATACAAAATCTTGGAAATAGATTAGAGAAAATACAGGAAGCATTTAACAAGCACACAGAAGAACTAAACAGCAAACAAACAATGACAAATAACACAATAAATGAAACTAAAAATTCTCTAGAAGGAATCAATAGCAGAATAACTGAGGCAGAAGAACGGATATGTGTTCTGAAAGGTAAAATAGTGAAAATAACTACCACAGAGCAGAATAAAGAAAAAAAGAATGAAAAGAATGGAGGACAGTCTTAGGGACTTCTGGGATAACATTAAACGCACTGACATTCAAACTATAGGGATCCCAAGGAGAAGAAGAGAAAGAGAAAGGGACTGAGAAAATATTTGAAGACATTATAGTTGAAAACTTCCTTAATACGGGAAAGGAAATAGTCAATCAAGTCCAGGAAACTCAGAGAGTCCCATACAGGATAAATTCAAGGAGAATCATGCCAAGACACATATTAATCAAATTAATGAAAATTAAACACAAAGAAAAAATATTAAAAGCAGCAAGGCAAAAGCAACAAATAACATAAAAGGGAATCCCCAAAAGGTTAACAGCTGATCTTTCAGCAGAAACTCTGGAGTCCAGAAGGGAGTGACAGGCCATATTTAAAGTGATGAAACAGAAAAGCCTACAACCAAGATTACTCTACCCAGTAATGATCTCATTCAGATTTGACAGAGAAATTAAAAACTTTACAAACAAGCAAAATCTAAGATAATTCAGCACCACAAAAACAACTTTACAACAAATGCTAAAGGGACTTGCCTAGGCAGGAAACACAAGAGAAGGAAAAGACCTACAATAACAAACACAAAACAATTAAGAAAATGGTAACAGGAACATACGTATTGATAATTACCTTAAATGTAAATGGATTCAGTGCTCTAACCAAAAGCTATACACTGGCTGAATGGATACAAAAAAAAAAAAAAAAAAAAGACTTGTGTATATGGTGTCTAGAAAAGACCACTTCAGACCTAGGGACACATTCAGACTGAAAGTGAGGGGAAGGAAAAAGATACTCCATGCAAATGGAAATCAAAAGAAAGCTGGAGTACCAATTCTCATATCAGACAAAATAAACTTTAAAATAAAGACTATTACAAGAGACAAAGAAGGACACTACATAATGATCAAAGGATCAGTCCAAAAGAAGATATAACAATTGTAAATATTTAGGCACCCAACATAGGAGCACCTCAATACCTAAGGCAAATGATAACAGACATAAAAGGGGAAACAGACAGTAACACAATCATAGTAGGGGAATTTAACACCTGACTTTCACCAATGGACAGATCAACCAAAATGAAAATAAATAAGGAAACACAAGCTTTAAATGACATGCTAAACAAAATGGACTTAGTTGATACCTATAAGACATTCCATTCCAAAAAAACAGAATACACTTTCTTCTCATGTGCTCATGGATCATTCTCCAGGATAGATCATATCTTGGGTCAAAAATCGAGCCTTGGTAAAATTAAGAAAATTGAAATTTTATCAAGTATCTATTCTGACCACAACATTATGAGACTAGATATCAATTACAGGAAAAAACAAACTGTAAAAATTACAAACACATTGAGGCTAGGCAATACACTACTAGATAACCAAGAAATCACTGAAGAAATCAAAGAGGAAATCAAAAAGTACTTAGAAGCAAATGACAATGAAAACACGATGACCCAAAACTTATGGGATGCAGCCAAAGCAGTTCTAAGAGGGAAGTTTATAGCAATTGAGTCCTATCTCAAGAAACAAGAAATATCTCAAATAAAGAACCTAAACTTACACCTAAAGCAATTAGAGAATGAAGAACAAAAGAAACCCAAAGTTAGCAGAAGGAAAGAAATTGTAAAGATCAGCTCAGAAATAAATGAAGGAAATGATAGCTAGTATCAATACAACTAAAAGCTTGTTCTCTGAGAAGATAAAAAAAAGTAATAAACCATTAGCCAGACTCATCAAGAAAAAAAGGGAGAAGACTAAATCAACAGAATTAGAATGAAAAAAGAAGTAACAACTGACACTGAAGAAATACAAAGGATCATGAGAGATTACTACAAGCAAATATATGCCAATAAAATGGACAACCTGGAAGAAATGGACAAATTCTTAGAAAAGCACAACCTTCTGAGACTGAACCATGAAGAAATAGAAAATATAAACAGATCAATCACAAGCACTGAAATTGAAACTGTGATTAAAAATCTTCCAACAAACCAAAGCCCAGGACCTGATGACTTCACAGGGGAAATCTTTCAAACATTTTGTGTTGAGCTAACACCTATCTTTCTCAAACTCTTCTAAAACCTAGCAGAAGGAGGAACACTCCCATACTCATTCTAAAAGGCCACCATCACCCTGATACCAAAAGCAGACAAAGATGTCACAAGATAAAAAAAAAAAAAACTATAGGCCAATATCACTGATGAACATAGATACAAAAATCCTCACCAAAAACTAGCAAAGAGAATCCAACAGCACATTAAAAGTATCATACAACATGATCAAGTGGGGTTTATCCCAGTAATGCAAGGATTTTCCAATATACACAAATCAAACAATGTGATAAATCATATTAAAAAATTGAAGGATAAAAACTATATGATAATCTCAATAGATGCAGAAAAAGCTTTCAACAGTTTTCAACACCCATTTCTGATAAAAATCTCCTGAAAGTAGGCATAGAGGGAATCTACCTCAACATAATAAAGGCCATGTATGACAAATCCACAGGCAACATCATTTTCAATGATGAAAACTTGAAACCACTTCCACTAAGATCAGGAACAAGGCATGATTGCCCAGTCTCACCACTATTATTCAACATAGTTTTGGAAGTTTTAGCCACAACAATCAGAGAAGAAAAATAAATAAAAGGATTCCAAATCAGAAAAGAAGAAGTAAAACTGTCACTCTTTGCAGATGACATGATACTATAAATAGAGAATCCTAAAAATGTTACCAGAAAACTCCTGGAGCTAATCATTGTACTTGGTAAAGAAGCAGGATACAAAATTAATGCACAGATATCTCTTACAATCCTATACACTAATGATGAAAAATCTGAAAGAGAAGTTAAGGAAACACTCCCATTTACCAATGCAACAAAAAGAATAAAATACCTAAGAATAAACCAACCTAAGGGGACAAAAGATCTGTATGCAGAAAACTGTAAGACACAGATGAAAGAAATTAAAGATGATACAAATAGATGGAGAGATATACAATGTTCTTGGATTGGATGAATCAACATTGTGAAAATGACTATACTACCCAAAGCAATCTACATATTCAATGCAATCCCTATCAAAGTACCAATGGCATTTTTCACAGAAGTAGAACAAAAAAATTCGCAATTTGTATGGAAACACAAATGACCCCAAATAGCCAAAGCAATCTTGAGAAAGAAAAATGGAAGTGGAGGAATCACGCTCCCAATCTTCAGACTAAACTACAAAGCTACAGTAATCAAGAGAGTATGGTACTGCCACAAAAATATAGATCAATGGAACAGGATGGAAAGCCCAGAGATAAACTCACTCACATATGGTCACCTTATCTTTAATAAAGAAGGCAAGAATATACAATGGAGTAATGGCAGCCTCTTCAATAAGTGTTGTTGGGAAAACTGGAGAGCTATGTGTGAAAGAGTGAAATTAGTACACTCCCTAACACCATACACAAAAATAAACTCAAAATGGATAAAAGACCTAAATGTAAGGCCTGACACTATAAAACTCTTAGAGGAATACCTAGGCAGATCACTCTATTACATAAATCACAGCAAGATCCTTTTTGACCCACCTCCTAGAGTAATGGAAATAAAATAAAAATTAAACCAATGAGACCTAATGAAACTTAAAAGTTTTACAAAACAAAGAAAACCTTAAACTAGACGTAAAGACAACCCTCAGATTGGAAGAAAATATTTGCAAAGAAAGCAACTGACAAAGGATTAATCTGAAAAATATACAAGCATCTCATGCAGCTCAATATAAAAGAAACAAACAACCCAATCCAAAAATGGGCAGGAGCCCTAAATAGACATTTCACCAAAGAAGATACACAGATTACCAACAAATACATGAAAGGATACTCGACATCACTAATCATTAGAAAAATGCAAATAAAAACTACAATGAGCTATCACCTCACACCGGTCAGACTGGCCATCATCAAAAAATCTACAAACAATAAATGCTGGAGGGTGTGTGGAGAAAAGTGAACCCTCTTGCACTGTTGGTGGGAATGTAAATTGATACAGCCACTATGGAGAACAGTATGGAGGTTCCTTGAAAACTAAAAATAGACCTACCATATGACCCAGCAATCCCACTATTGGGCATATACCCTCAGAAAACCATAATTCAAAAAAAAAAAAATCATATACCACAATGTTCATTGCAGCACTATTTACAGTAGCCAGGATATGGTATCAACCTAAGTGTCCATGGACAGATGAATGGATAAAGATGTGGCACATGTGTACAATGGAATATTAGCCATAAAAATAAATGAAACTGAGTTATTTGCAGTGAGGTGGATGGACCTAGAGTCTGTCATACAGAGTGAATTAAGTCAGAAAGAGAAAAACAAATACCAAATGCTAACACATATATGTGGTATCTAAAGGAAAAAAAAAAAGCTTCTGAAGAACATAGGGGCAGGACAGGAATAAAGACGTAGACTTAGAGAATGGACTTGAGGAGAAGAGGAGGGGGAAGTGTAAGTTGAGACGATGTGAGAGAGTGGTATTGACATATATACACTACCAAATGTAAAATAGCTACTGGGAAACAGCTGCATAGCACAGGGAGCTCAGCTCGGTGCTTTGTGACTACCTAGAGGTGTGGGAAAAGGAGCGTGGGAGGTAGACACAAGAGGGAGGGGATATGGTGAGATAGATATATATATATATAGCTGATTTACCGTTATACAGCAGAAACTAACACACCATTTAAAGCAATTATACTCCAATAAAGATGTTACAAAAATTAAATTAAGACTATTTTATCTGATATCAGTATTGCTAGTCCAGCTTTCTTTTGATTTTCCTTTGCATGTAATATCTTTTTCCATCCTCTCCCTTTCAGTCTGTATGTTTCCCTTGTTCTGAAGTGGGTCTCTTGTATACAACGTATATACAGGTTTTGTTTTTTTTCCATTCCGTCAGTCTTTATCTTTTGGTTGGAGCATTTAATGTATTTACATTTAAGGTAATTATTGATATGTAAGCTCCTATTGGCATTTTGTTAATTGTTTTGACCTTGTTTTTATAGATCTTTCTTCTTCCCTTCCTCTTTTGTTTTCTTCTCTTGTGGTTTGATGACCATCTTTCGTGTTGTGTTTGGGTTGCTTTTTCTTTTTTGTGGGTGTATCTATTATAGTTTTGGGGTTTTCTGTTCCAATGAGGTTTTGATACAGAGGTCTATATATACATAAGGTTGTTTTAAGTTGCTGGTCCCATCTGGCCTAGAGAAGTTATTTTAGCATTTGTTGCAAGCTGGTCTGGAGGTGCTGAATTCTCTTAGCTTTTGCTTATCTGTAAAGCCTTTGATTTATTCATCAAATCTGAATGGGAGCCTTGCTGGGTAGAGTTTTCTTGGTTGTAGGTTCTTCCCTTTTATCACTTTAAATATACCATGCCACTCCCTACTGGCCTGCAGAGTTCCTGCAGAGAGATTAGCTGATAATCTTATGGGAGTTCCCTTGTATGTTATTTGTTGCTTTTCCCTTGTTGCTTTTAATATTTTTTCTTTGTCTTTAATTTTTGTCAGTTTGAGTACTATGTGTCTCTCTGTGTTCCTTCTTAAGTTTATCGTGCCTGGGACTCTCTGCACTTCCTGAACTTAGGTAACTCTTTCCTTTCCCATGTTATGGAAGCTTTCAGCATATATCTCTTCAAATATTTTCTTGCGTTCTTTCTTTCTCTTTTCTCCTCTGCAACCCTATAATATGAATGTTGGTGTGTTTAATGTTGTTCCAGAGGTCTTAGTCTGTCTTCATTTCTTTTCATTCTTTTTTTCTTCCACAGCAGTGATTTCCACCATTCTGTCTTCCAGGTCACTTATCTGTTTTGCTGTCTCAGTTCTTCTGCTATTGATTCCTTCTAATGTTTTACATTTCAGTCGTTGCATTGTTCATCTGTTTGTTTCTCTTTAGTTTTTCGAGGTCTTTGTTAAACATTTCTTGCATGTCTTTCATCCTTGCCTCCATTCTCTTTCCAAAGTCTTGGATCATCTTCATTAATATTATTCTGAATAATATTATTCTGAATACTTTTTCCAGAAGGATTCCTATCTCCACTTCACTTAGTTGTTTTCCTGGAGTTTTATCTCATTCTTTCCTCTGGGATATATTCCTCTGCCATTTATTTTTCTCTATATTTCTGTGATTGTGGTTTCTGTTCCACAGCCTGCAGGATTGTAGTTCTTCTTGCTGTCTTCCCTCTGGTGGATGAGACTGTCTAAGAGTCTTGTGCAAACTTCCCAGTGGGAGAGAATGGTGGTGAATGGAGCTGGATCTTGTCCCTCTTGTGATCAGAGCCATGTTCACTAAAACTTTAATTCACCTGTCTCTTGATGAGTGGTGCTGTGTTTCCTCCCTGTCAATTGTTTGACCTGAAGCGACACAGCACTGAAGCCTACAGACTATTTGGTGGGGGTAATGTTGTCCTCCAGGAAAGCTCACACCAATGAGTATCTCCCAGAACTGCTGATGCCGGTGTCTTTGTCCCCACAGCGAACCACAGCAGCCCCCCACCTCTGCAACACACCCTCCAATACTATCAGGTAGGTCTGGTCCAGTCTCTTATGGGGTCACTGCTTTTTTCCCCTGGGTCCTGGTGCACACACAAATTTGTGTGTACCCTCCAAGAGCAGAGTTTCTGTTTCCCCCATTTCTGTGGAAGTCTTGCAATCAAATCCCTCTGGCCTTTGAAGTCAGATTCTCTGGGGATTCCTCCTCTCATTGCCAGAGCCCCAGGTGGGAAACATGACTTGGGGCTCAGAACTTTCACTCCTGTTGGATGACTTCTGTGTTATAATTGTTTTCCAGTTCATGTGTTGCCTACCCGGAGGGTATAGGACTTGATTTCTTTGTTACTGTGCCCCCTCCTACCATCTCACTGTGAGTTCTTTTTTGTTTTTGGATGTAGGGTATCTTTTTTTGATAGGTTCCAGCATGATTTTGTCGATGGTTATTCAACAGTTTGTTGTGATTTTGATGTTTTTGTAAGAAGGGCTCATGTCATTCTACTCTGCCATCTTGAGCTAATCTCTTTTCTTACCTGTAATTTAATCTTAGTATTAACACAGCTCAGCACAGCAATGAAAAATATTTACATAGTCAAAAGTAATGTACACTGGTTTAATGTGAGAATATATTTGGGGGATAGAGGAAGCAGGAGTGCTTCATGTAGTATTGCTTTCTATCTCATAATAGGCATCAATAAGATATTAATAAAATAAATATAATAAGAATGCCTATATAAATATATTAGCTAGAAGTAACATCTAAATGTAAGTAGCAATTAAAAGAATTGGAATAATTTGCTTTTAGAGAACAAAATGTGGTATGTGAAACAAGGCAGGAGGATATTTTTCATTTTACACTTTATAATTTTAGCCAATAAAATATGAAGCTTGCTAAAATATTCCCTCTTCACCACTTCCCTAATGCTTAAACAAAAGTGCAAATGGCTTGGAATCAAATCTTTGCTTTGCTACTACTAGCTATGGGATTTTGAGTAAATTATTTAATTTAATAATGTCTCAGTTTCTACTATTTAAAGTAAGGCAATATTAACTAATTTAATAAATTGGAATGGGAATTAAATTAACACAAGTAGGTAGCCCTCATCCCAGGGAAGGTATATTAGAGCTACTCAAATATGTTACTTTTACTTGTGGTGATTCTCCTCTCCTGGTCCCAGCATAATTCACCTTGATCACTTTATTTCTTTGGGGAAGAGTTTGAAATGTTTTTAAATTTAGAACTTTGTGCAAATAAATTTCACATGAAATTCTAAAATAAAAAATATAGACAAATTTCTATGATTGAAGTGTGCCATTTAAAATAGTATATAAAATGAATGTGAGGTAATACAGAAACAACTTCATGCTAAAGTATTGACTTGCCATGCAAGGTAAATACAGAAAAAAAAACATGTGAAGACAATATCCAAAATGTATCATTAATTTAGTTTGAGTGGTAAAATATGATGTGTTTTTTCTCATTTAGGCATTTACAAAATTTTCTGTAATAAACATTATTTGACTTTAATCAAAAGAAAACAATCTTTGTACAGATGGTGAATTATGTGCTAAAATTAATTATTCTTTAAAGATGAATGGTATCAAGGAAGGTATGAATAAGATAGCAGAGTAAGAAGACCCTGAGCTCACCTCTTTCCATGGACACACAAAAATCACAACTTCTTGCAAAACAACTATTTTTGAGAACAACGTGAAGACTAGCATAAGAGATTTTCCACAACTAAAGATATATAGAACGAGCCACAATAAGATGGATAGGAGGGCTAAAGACATGTACAGTCAACACCCATGCCCCAGGATGAGTGACCCACAAACAGGAACATAATCACAATTGCAGAGGTTCTCCCTAAAGACTGAGGGGTCTGAATCCCACATCATGTTCCCCATCCCAGGGCTACCAAATTGGGAAGGTGTGCCCCAGAATGTTTAGCTCTGAAGGCCAGTTGGGTTTACATATGGGAGAACCAGAAGGCTGTATAAGACAAGAGACTCTGCTCTTAAAGGGCACATACATAGTCTCATATGATCCAAGACACAGCACAGAGACAGTAATTTGAGAGGAGCCTTTGTCAGGCTCCCCTGATGCTCTTGGCAAGCCTCAAGGAGAGGCAGGATGCAACTGGGACTACCCCTAAGACACAGACACTAACAGCAGCCATTTTGGGGAGCTCATTCTACCACAAGGATACTGCTGCTGGCAAGTACCATTTTTGATCCTCCTTCTACCCTATTAGTGCCAAGAGCTTACCTGTTAGCAAGACTGTTAGCACCAGTCTGGGACACCACAAGTTGGGTAACCATACTGTGAGAACTTAACCCCACAAAACAGCAGGCTGGAACCAGGTCTGAGACTCATTGGACTGCATAACCAACCATGCCAAGATCTAGTCCTCTTGACCAGCAAAACTACAGCCTCTGCAGGAGGCAGTTCTGGGCAGCTAACAAAGCTGAGGACAGACAACCTTCCAGTGCATTCACAGTAATTCCTGCCCCAACAGAAGGGCCCACAGAGTCCACATAGGGGACATCCCTAGAGCATGTAGCTGTGGTGACAAAATGGAAGCGTGCTGTTGAGGCTCATAAGACATATCCTACATAAGGCCACTTCTCCAAGTTGGGAAATATAACTGACCTACTACATGGGTAAAAAAACAAAACAAAACAAATAAGCAAAATAAGGAGACAGAGATATGTTTCAAACGAACTATAAGATAAAACCCCAGAAAAAATAAAATAAACAGTGGAGATAAGTAATCTAACAAATAAAAATTTCAAAGTAATGATCGTGAAGATGCTTAATGAATTCAGGAAAAGATTGGATGAACACAATGAGAAGTTTACAAAGAGTTAGGAAATACAAAGAAGAACCAAACAGAGCTGAAGAATAAAATAATTAAAATAATAAATACACTAGAAGGAATTAACAGTAGATTAAATGATACAGAGGAATGGATCAGAGAATTGAAACAGAGAAGTGGAAATCACCCAAGAAAAACAGAAAAGAGAGAATAATCATTTAAAAAAAAAAGAGGATAGTTTAAGACATGTCTGGGAAAACATCAAGGCTACTAACATTTGTATTGTACAGTTCCCAGAAGAAGAGACAAAGAAAAGGGCACAGAAAATTTTGAAGAAATAATAGGTTAAAACCACCCAAAACTGAGAAAGGAAACAGTCAGTTACAGGAACACAAAGAGTGCCAAACAAGATGAACCCAAAGAGATTCACACCAAAGCAATTATAATTAAAATAACCAAAATTAAAGATAAAGATAGAATCTTAAAAGCAACAATGGGGGGCTTCCCTGATGGCGCAGTGGTTGAGAGTCTTCCTGCTGATGCAGGGTACACAGGTTCATGCCCTGGTCCAGGAGGATCCCACATGCTGCAGAGCGGCTGGGCCTGTGAGCCATGGCTGCTGAGCCTGTGCATCTGGAGCCTGTGCTCCACAGTGGGAGAGGCCACAACAGTGAGAGGCCCACATACCGCAAAAAAAAAAAAAAAAAAAAAAAGCAACAATGGAAAAGCAACTGATTACATATAAGAAAATCCTATAAGACTTCAGCTGACTTTTTAGCAGAAATTTTGCCAGCCAACAGGAAGTGGGACAATATATTTAAAGTAATGAAAGGAAGAAAACAAATCTGCAAAGCTATCATTCAAATTTAAGGAGTGATAAAGAGTTTTATAGACAAGCAAAATCTAAAAGTGTTCAGCACCAGTAAACCTGCTTTAAAACAATGTTAAAGGGAATTGTCTAAGCAGAATAGACCACAAGTAGAAATATAAAAATTATGAAAGAAAAAAATTTCATTGGTAAATTAGGCAAATATACAGTAAAGGTAGTAGATCAACCACATATAAAGCAGTTTGGAAGATTAAAAGACAAAAGTAGTAAAATCATTTGTTTCCAAAATAAGTAACTAAGGGATACACAAAACAAAAATATGTAAGATATGGTGTAAAAAACATTAAATGTGGGAATGGGAGTAAAATGCAGGATTATAAGAATGTGTTCAAACTTAAGAGATCAACAACTTAAAATAATCAAAAGTCCAGGACCAGATGGCTTTACAGGTTAATTCTATCAAACATTTAAAGAAGAGTTAATGTTTATACTTCTCAAATTATTCCCCCAAGTTGAAGAGAACACAACACTTCCAAATTCATTCTACAAGGCCATTATCACCCTGATACCAAAACCAGACAAAAGCACCAGAGAAAAAGAAAATTAAAGGCCAATATCTCTGATGAACATAAATGCAAAGATCCTCAAAAAATCCTCAACAAAATATTAGCAAATAGAATTCAATGATACATTGAAAGGATAATGCACTATTATCAAGTGGGATTTATCCCAGAGATGCAAGAATGGAATAAAAATTATATCATCATCTCAATATATGCAGAAAAAACTTTTTTTTTTTTCTGGTATGCGGGCCTCTCACTGCTGTGGCCTCTCCCATTGTGGAGCACAGGCTCTGGACGTGCAGGCTCAGCGGCCATGGCTCACGGGCCCAGCCGCTCCGCGGCATGTGGGATCTTCCCGGACGGAGCACAAATCCATGTCCCCTGCATCATTAGGTGGACTCTCAACCACTGCACCACCAGGGAAGCCCCAGAAAAAACTTTTGACAAAATTCAACATCCATTTATGATAAAACTCTCAACAAAGTGGGTATAAAGGGAACATATCTCAACATAATTAAGCCATATATGACAACCTACAGTTAATATCATACTCAAAGATGAAAAGCTGAAAGCTTTTCCTCTAAGTTCAAGAAAAGGATGCCCACTCTTGCCATTGTTATTCAACGTAGGATTGGAAATCCTAGCCAAATAAATCATATGAGAAAAAGCAATACAAGGCATCCAATTGAAAAGAAAGAGGTAAAATTGTCACCAATTTTTTTTCTGATTATGTTAAATATTTATTCAATAATCTATGAACATTTAACAAATACTTATATGACAGAAACTCTTATAGGTACAGGGGATGCATGGAGGGGCAGAGGTCAGGGAAAGAAACTAAAACTTGCAATCTACAGACAGAAACTCTCAGTAATAAACAAACGTGGCAAGTAAGAGTATGTTGAATATTGCTAAGTGCTCTAGGGCAAAATAAGTCAGGGAAGAAAGGGTCTATGTGGTAGGCAGATTACATGATACTATACAAAAAATATCCTAAAGATGTCCCCCCAAAACAATTAGAACTCATGAATGAATTTAGTAAATTTGCAGGATACAAAATTAATATGCAGAAACCTGCTGTGTTTCAATACACTAATAGGGAACAATCACATTTACAACTGCATGAAAAAGAATAAAATACCTGAAGATAAATATGACCAAGGAGGTAAAAGATCTGTACTCAGAGAACTATAAGACATTGATGAAAGTAATTGAAGATGACACAATTAAATGGAAAGGTACCATGCTAATGGATTGCAAGAATTAATATTGTTAAAATGACATACAGATTCAGTGCAATTCCTAACAAAATAGTAATGGCATTTTTCACAGAATTTGAACAAAGAATTCAAAAGTTTGTATGGAAACACAGAAGACCCCAAATAACCAAAACAATCTTGAGCAAGAAGAACAAAACTGCAGGTATCACACTACATGATTTCAAGCTGTATTACAAAGCTACACTAATTAAGACAGTATAATACTGGCACAGAAACAGGTACATAGATCAATGGAACAGAATAGAGAGCCCAGAAATAAAACCTCACTTACATGATCAATTAATCTACAATAAAGGAAGAAAGAATATACAATGAAGAAAATACAGCTTCTTCAATAAATAGAGTTAGGAAACTGGACAGCTACATTAAAAAAATTAGACTGGATTACTTCCTCACACCATATATGAAAATAAACTTAAAGTAGATTAAAGACTTAAATGTAAGTCCTGAAACCCTTCTCGAAGAAGACATAGGTAGTATGCTCTTTGACATTGGTCTTAGTAATATTTTTTTGGATATGTTTCCTCAGGCAAGGGAAACAAAAGCAAAAATAAACAAATGGGACTACATCAAAGTAATAAGCTTCTGCACAACAAAGAAAGCTATCCACAAAATGAAAAGGTCACCAACTGAATGGGAGAAGATATTTTCAAATGATATATCTGATAGGGCTTAATATTCAAATATACAGAGAACTCATAAATCTCAGCATCAAAAAACAACCTGATAAAAATGGGCAGAGGACCCAAATAGACAATTTTCCAAAGAAAATATATAGATGGCCTGAAAAAATGAAACATGAAAAAATGCTCAGCATCACTAATGATCAGGGAAATGCAAATTGTAACCACAATGAAATATCACCTCAGACTTGTCTGAATGGCTATTTTCAAAAAGACAACAATAACAAGTGTGGCAAGGATGTGGAAGAAAGAGAACCCTTGTATACTGTTAGTGGGAATGTAAATTGGCACAGCTACAATGAAAAACAGTATGGAGGATCCTCAAAAATAAAAACAGAATAGCCATATGCTCCAGTAATTCTACTTCTGCCTATTTTTTCCAAAAAAAATAAAAACACTAATTCAAAAATATATACACCCCTATGTTTATTACAGCATTATTTACAATAACCAAGATAGAAATGCAATCTAAGTGTTTGTCTGGAGATGAATGGATAAAGATGAAGTGGTATACACACACACACACACACACACACACACACACACACACACACACACACACACACACATACACACACAGTGGAATATTACTCAGCCATAAAAAAGAATGAAATCTTGCCCTTTGCAACAGTATGGATAGACCTAATGGATATTATGCTAACTAATATAAGTCAGACAGAGGAAGACAAATACCATATGATTTCACTTATATGTGGAATCTAAAAAAAAAGGAAAATGTAGAGGTACAAACATGACAAAACCAAAACAGTTTCATAGATACAGAATAAACAAGTGGTTGCCAGAGTGTAAGGGGGCAAGGAGATGTATAAAATAGGTGAGGGAGATTGAGAGGTACAAATTTCCACTTACAAAATAAATGAGTCATGGGAATGAATTGTATACCATAGGGAATATAGTCAAAAATATTGTAATAACTTTGTATGGTAACAAATGATAACTGGACTTATTATGGTGGTGATCAGTTTGTAATAAACAGACATATCAAATCACTATGTGTGCACCTGAAACTAGCATGTTGTAAGTCAATCATACTTCAATAAAAAAAAGAATAGTATTAATGTTGATACATGTGATTTAGTCATAAATGAACAAATAAAGCACAAATAAATATTTATTCTTTATAATAAATTAATATAGATTTCAAAATATTAAATCAGTTTGTGTGCTTGTGATTATCTTAATTTATCTTTTTTCATCATTAGTTTATTATATGCCAGAAGTATCATGAATAAACATTTTAAGTGGAAAAACATTGAAACGAGACTCAATTTGTACACAAGGAATAGAATTCAGTTAGTAATTAAGCAATAATGATCAAGTCAGATTAATGGCTGTCTCATGAAGTTCTTTGTTGAGGACGATTAACCCTAATGCAACAGTTAATTCCCAAGGAAATACCATATGCTTCAGGGGTCATTTCTGCCGTTAGAAATTGTCAGAAGTAAAACCACACTAAAATGTGCTTTGTCAAAAAGTAACCTTTCCATTTCTATTTCTGTGATGATTAATTTTATGTGGGAACTTGAATAAACCATTGGGTGCCCAGATATTTTGGTCAAACATTTCTGGGTGTTTCTGAGAGATATTTGGGGATGAGTTTAACATTTGAATCAACAGATCCAGTAAAGCAGATTTCCCTCCTTAATGTAGATGGCCCTCATTCAATCAGTTGAAGACCAAAAAACAGAAAAGATGACCCTTCCCTTACTTAGTGGGAATTCCTCCTGACTGGCTGCTGGCTGCCTTGAGCTAAAACTTTGGTCTTTTTCCTGTCTTCAGACTGGAACTGAAACGTTGGCCCTTCTGAGGTAAATCCTGCCAGCTCTTTAACTATAATTTATAATGGTGTCTTTCATAGTTCTCAGGCCTTCAGATTGGGCCTGAAATTACATCATTGGATCTCCTGGGTTTCCAGCTGGCTGACTGAACATCTTGAGACTTTCTTACCTCTGTAATCATGTAAGATAATGCCTTATAACAAATCTATCTGCTTATCTACTTTATCTATCTATCTACCTATCTATCTATCTATCTACCTATCTATCCATCCATCATACTGGTTCTATTTCTCTGGAGAACCGTGACTAATATATGTCCCTTTTGTTTTGTTTTGTTTTGTTTGTATATGTGAAAAGGGATATATTGAAAACATCGACACACAAAAGATTCAATAATTAACAATTTCTAAAGCTCACAAGCTAAATTTAATTTTTTCTTAATGTTGTATTTCAAAGTCTTTTTAAAAGAATGAAAAAAATATATTTATTCAGAATTTATCATGTGACAGGTGACTTACATATATTACCACAGTTGTTTTCAAGACAAATGGTAAGAAATTAGGAGTGTAAACCCCATTTATAGTTTAAAAATGAGGTTTAGTATATTTAATTAACTCACTCACATGCATACAGTAAGAGTCACTTGGAGGAGTCTGACTTCAGGATTTCTGGCTTTACAACCCATTATCTTTCTACAGTACTTTGTTGCAGTCTTTCTGAAGATTTCCTTTTAGACTAGTTTATGGCAAAAAATTCTTAATAGAACTCAAAAAAGATGCTTTTTTATTGGGTTAAAGAGATGCCATCTAATGTATGACATAATAATTTAATATAGAAAAATTAAGTAATCAAATCATATAGTTAAGTTCAATATCAAGTTATATGACAAGAGTATACATATGTAAAATTTGAGGGGAAATGGATATTACCATCTGAAATTTTATATATTAAAATATATCAATCTTAGAATAAAAAATTAAAATATGACATTGGCATTCTTCTTAAGACAAAACCTTCAGCCATAGCAATAAGATACAAAATAAAGATATATAACTCTCAGAGAAAAATAACTATAGGTTATAGTTGTGTGCTGAGCATTTTATTTTGTCCTTATTTTTTATAAAGGACAAAGTTTTATATTCAAACAAAAAGTAATTATACAATGATTTAAAGTTAAGTGTGTATAGGCTTACCCTGTGCAAAGAATTTTTAAATCAGAAGTTCAGAAAGCAAGTGTAATAATTGTTAAAAGATGAACATATTGAGTGCCTCTCTCCTAGGAAATATGATATTCAATCCAATATATATTTTTTTGTGGAGAGACAGAAATAAGAGGTTAGAGAATATCATTATAGGTCAGGGTTTCAGTAACATTTATAGAAGGTAGAGAGAAGACTTAGAAATGATTACCACTAGGGTGACAACATTAACAAATAAATCATCTATATATTTTTATACTTTTTAAAATATTGAAAAATGGTTATCTTATTTTAATTTCTTTATTATTTTTGTCTTGTTTCCTTCTTTAAACATAAATGAATACCAGTGTGTTTTTGTAGGTGTAAAATGAACTTGCGGGAAAAGGGAACAAATGAGGAAAGGAGGGTTTTTAATTAAGAAAAGTGCTTGTCAATTTATTTTAATTTCATTGCTCAGTCTTGTATACTTCTCAACAGAGATACAGTTTGAGAAATGAGAAATGCCTTAAGGTAGAAATTTAATACATTAAATATTTGTTTTATATGCATATTATTACTGTTTGTTTTCCCTTTAAGCTATTGGGTCTGGATGCTAATGATCTATAAATTGTATTTCATATCTAGTAAAAATAAGATTGGGAAAGAAATGGACTTTTAAATTCATTTATCCTACATAAAAGATCTAGGTGATAGCATTCATCTGCTAACCTCAATTAGTGTAGCATCCCTCTTCCCTTGACAATGTACCATCAATATACTAATATGCAGGCCACCTTTAAAATGATCTACATTCTCACCTTTTCATAGTTTCATGCCTCCTTGTCTACTTTCTACCATGGACACAATCTGACTCTTATGATGATTGTCTTTCCATAAAATGACATGAAAATCTCTGAGCTGATGCACTGAGTTCTAGTTTCACTGTTTATTGGATATAAAAATTACTGCTTCCTCCTTTCCTTCCTTCCTTCCTTCCTTACTTCCTTCTTTCCTTCCTTCCTTCCATCCTTCCTTCCTTCCTTCCTTCCCTCCACCTTTCTTCCCACTGTCCCCTCTTCTCTCCCAATTTTTTTTATTCTTTTCTTTTCATTTATTTCCTTTTTTTATGATAAAACTTCTAAAGAAACAGTGATAGACTTCCCTGATGGTGCAGTTGTTAAGAATCCACCTGCCAATGCAGGGGACACGGGTTTCAGCCCTGGTCCGGGAAGATCCCACATGCCACTGAGCAACTCAGCCCGTGTGCCACAACTACTGAGTCTGTGCTCTAGAGCCCGTGAGCCACAACTACTGAAGCCTGGGCGCCTACAGCCCATGCTCTATAACAAAGAGAAGCCACCAAAATGAGAAGCCCATGCACCAAAATGAAGAGTAGCCCCCACTTGCTACAACTAGAGAAAAGCCCATGTGCAAAAACAGAGACCCAATGCAGCCAAAAATAAGATAAATTAATTAAAAAAAAAAAAAAGAAACAGTGCTTCCCCAATTCATAATAATTCTATAAAGTATCTTAGTTGTGGGTGGGGCTAAACCAAATCCTCATCTGTGCCCCTCAGTGGCAGCATGCATAATCACAATTGTACATTTCTCTGGAGAGAATAATGGTTCAGGGATGGTCATAAATTAGCATCTTCCCCAAGAATTTTATGAACATAAATGGGAAAACCACTCCACTTTTGTTGGGATTTTAAGCCCTGGAAAGAATAAAAACTGTGACTTACTGGTGGCAATCTTTCCAATTATTTATACAATGAATATATTCTCAGAAAATGATGACAATGCTGAGAAGAGCAGAACCCAGTGTTGAAATGGTGTAGAGCCATGATTCTGCTATACCTGAAGAAAATCTGCCTAAGAACTTTTTAATTACATAATCCAATAAAGTTCTATTTCATTTAAGCTACAATGAGTTGGATTTCTGTAAATTGCAATTTAATGACTCCTAGTTTATTAAACAATTAGTACCTAGAAGTCATATATTTCTAGTAACAGTTCCAGTAATGAGTGGCTAAATTTAAAAAGGGTAGTGTTGTGAGAAGGCCCTACCCCAGATTAAGAAGTTGTCATTCTACTCAAGAAGCAGATGGTTAAATTTTGTCCCCTGTCTCTGTGACAAAAGATTATGCCCTCTCCAACCAGAGAGAGTTAAGGAGCTTGGTAAAATATTTCAGAAAGTTGGAATCTTTCTGTAATGTCCTTCTTAAAACACCATCAAAAATGAGAGGGTGTGGAGAAAAGGAAGCCCTCATACACTGTTGGTTAGAATGTAAACTGGTACAGCCACTATGGAGAACAGTATGGAGGTTCCTTAAAAAACAAAAAAGTAGAGCTACCATATGATCCAGCAATCCCAATCCTTGGCACATTTCTGGAGAAAACCATAATCCAAAAAGTTACAGGCACCCCAATGTTCATTGCAGCACTGTTTACAATAGCCAGGACATGGAAGCAAACTAAATGTCCATCAACAGAGGAATGGATAAAGAAGATGTGGTATATACACACATACACAATGGAATATCACTCAATTATAAAAAGGATGAAATAATGCCATTTGCAGCAACATGGATGAACTTAGAGATGACCACACTGAGTAAATTAAGTCACACAGAGAAAGAAAAATATCATATGGTACTGCTTATATGTGGAATCTAAAAAAAAAAAAAATGATACAAATGAACTTATCTACAAAACAGAAATAGAGTTACAGATGTAGAAAATAAACTTACAGTTACCACGGGGAAAGGGAGGAGGGATAAATTGAAAGACTGAGATTGACACATACACACTACAAAATATACAATAGATAACTAATAAGGACTTACTGTATAACACAGGGAATTCTACTCAATACTCTGTAATGACCTATATGGGAATATAATCTAAAAAAGAATAGATACATGTATATGTATAACAGATTCACTTTGCTGTACACCTGAAACTAACACAACATTGTAAATCAACTATACCCCAGTCAATTTTTTTAAATAAAATAAAAAAGAATAATATTAAAAAAAGAGAAACTTACAATCTAAGATGACCTGTTGGAAAGCAAAAGGAAACACATGGTGTGTTGTTATGAGAAGCCCTATATTCCTTTACTCTGCATTCAACATAGAGCAAGTCATAAAATCATGCAGACTACAGATTGAAAAACAAACAAACAAAAAACAAAACAAAACAATGACAATGAACCATGTTTCCAAGCTGACATAAATGGGAGAAAATATTTAGAAAACACAGAAGTTAAGAAATGGGACCCAGGTTTTCCAGAAACCCTCCTGCTAGGTACATCTTTCCATTTAAATTAATTATTTTCCAAACTATAAAGAGAAATTCTATTTGATGCAACCTGGGTTCAAGAAGCCTGTGAGGCCCCCTCTATTGTATAATATATAACCAATCCTGTTGTTTCAACAGCTGACACCAAGATGGACCAGTTAATTTGAAAGTCTGGGAAGCTGGGTTGAGCACTGTGGCCCAGTGCAAAACAATGTAAATCATAATTATGAAATCCATTTTCAGGGTATTTTAGCACTGGATTTGGGGCAATATTTTTTATATGTTATTAACGTTCCCATGTTTTCAGGTGCTTGTTATACTTAGTGCTTAAGATTCTACAAGGCCCTAAATTTACAGTAAGAAGAAATGGGATCCTGGATCCATTCTGGCCCCAAAAGCCTTATAAAGGTGCATTAGGGAGAAAAATGATTCTCTCAAGAATGAGGCTTATTAAAAACTCATAATTGGTTAAGAAAAAATGTTCACTCTTTCTTCTCAGGAAGAAATTCTATATATGTTATAGATCAGTGGATGTTTTTTGCTGGTTCTACCACTTCCATTTTTCTAATGAGGATTCATATTAAAGTTACTGTGATTTTTATTTTAGTCAGGTTTATATACCAGGTACAAAGAATTTATCATTTAGCCTCTTTCTGACAGCAAAAAGATAAAACCTATACTTCCTGATTTGGGTGCAATAACTATAGGAGACTTTAGGTTGCATCACTTTTGGGAAAATGGGGGATATTTTTAAGTTCAACATAAGATTGTTCTACTTTGGCTGAGATATTTAAAACATTTTATTTACAGACAGAACTATGTTTTAGATTTTGACATATACACTCAGTCACAAACATAGGCAAATACAAAATTACTGCATTTCTTAGACACAGTGATTGGTTCATATATGATGATAGGACCCAAATCATGACAAACAGAATTTGAAATGTTTTTCCAGAGCTAAGAGGAAAGACGCTCATTTCCTTTAGGTCTATATACTATAAGACCAGATTTCATATTTTGTAATTTAGACACAGCCATGTCTAACCTGGGTCTACAACTTTTTTTCTTTTAATTGAGTTAACACATTCTTCTTTGTTCATCAGTCATTTGGCATGGATGCCAATCCTTTATAACAAGAAGATATCTGATAAATATCTTAGTAAGATCTAAAACTGCAGATTTCTATCATGTTCAGGATGATACCTACAAGGGTAGGATGGCATTCTAAGTTAAACTTGTATAAAGAATAGTTTTTGTAAATCATAATTTGTTCTGTGTTACAGACATCAAAAATGTTGAAGATATTTGAAGGCCTAATATTGCTCATATTTACCTACTACTTGTCAAACCTACAGACTAAACTATTCTTTCTTCTGTGAAAAACATTATCTCATCAAAATTTTCCCACTGTTGCTAATAACAGTTTCTTAGATATAAATTAAACAGACCATCATTGGGCTGAAAGTAAAAAATAATAATCTATTTTAACATAGCAAAATTGTATTTGCTATCCCATTCTGTGTAACATCATTATAATGTGCCCTGAGATATAACAAATTTGTTGTGAGCTGCTGTATTCTACAGGGGGTCCACGCCAGTCATTCCATTACCCATTTAATAATGTGCATGTGCACATAATGAAATTGATTTCTGAACTCCTATAATATTGTAGTGGGTTTTACTGTATTTTAATCCCCTTAATAATTACCCCAAATTAAGAAGATGTCTAGAAACAGAAAAAATGTAATACTTTTCTGCTAATAATAATTATACTGAGAAAAAGTTTAAAGATGCACATTGCACTGTATTTTCTCATTCCTGACTGACTTAGTGATGAAGTATTTACAGGCCATAGGACTTTCATTGAAGCTGTTTATCTGCTTACAGCTTTGTAAGGTAAAGCTCCTTAAAAACTAGGACGGGGCCTTCCCTGGTGGCACAGTGGTTGAGAATCCGCCTGCCGATGCAGGGGACACGGGTTCAGGTCATGATCGGGGAAGGTCCCACATGCCACAGAGTGGCTGGGCCCGTGAGCCATGGCCGCTGAGCCTGCACGTCCAGAGACTGTGCTCCACAACGGGAGAGGCCACAATAGTATGCCCGCATACTGCAAAAAAAAAAAAAAAAAAAAAAAAAAAAAAAAAACTAGGACAGGAGTAGCTGGCTGAGCTAAGCCCACATGAGTCACTGGAGAGGGCTGTAACCAAACCAAGATGATGACATAGGAAGACCCTGAGCTAACATCCCCCCATGGATGCAACAAAATTACAATTAATTGCAGAACAACTATCTATAAGAACAATCTGAAGACTAGCAGAAAAAGAGTTTCTACAACTAAATATGTAAAGGAAAAACCGCAACAAGATGGGTACGAGGGCCAGAGAATTTGTAGAGTCAAGAGACATACCTGCAGATAGGCAACTAACAAATGAGAGGATTTTCACAATTGCAGAGGTTCTCCCCAAGGAGTGAGGAGTCCAAGCCCCACATTAGACTCCCACATTTGGTGTCCTGCACGAGGAAGACAAGCACCCAGAAGGTCTGGTTTAGAAGGCCAATGGAGTTTGTGTACAGGAGAGCTGTAGAGCTATAGGAAATGAAGACCTTGCTTGTAAAGATATCTTACAAGCTTAGAATCCCAGCAAAGAGGCAATAATTTTAAGGAAGCCTGATCTTGGAGAGCCTCTTAGAAAGACAGGAGGCAACTGGGACTCCCCCTGGGAACATAGACTCTGATAACAGCCATTTTTGTGATATCATTCTACCATGAGAATACTGGTGCTGGCAAGAACAATTTTGGAGTTCTTTCTCTAGGCTCTTAGTGTCAGGGGCTTACCTGCCCACCAGCAGGGCAGCACCAGCCCTGGGTACCCAAAGCCCTGCAGGCAGCTGCACCAGGACCTTGTTCCACCCTACACCTAGCTGACACCAGCCCTGGGGTCCCCTATGCTCCATAGCCAGCAACCCTGGAACCCAGCCCCACCTACCAGTGTGTGAGCACCATCCCCAAGATGCCCTGGGCCCCTTGGCCAACCACCCCAAGTCCTGGCCCTACTCGCAAATGGACTAGCAGTCACTGAATGAGTCAGGGACAGCAGCTAACTGTGCCAGGGGTACAAGTACAACCACAGTAGTCAACCACACCAGAGCAGAAGGGCCGATGCAACCCACATAGGAGGCATCACTTGAGGATATAGCTCTGGTCACCAGAGAAGAGTATGTTGCTGGTCCCCATAGAACATCTCCTACATACAGCAACCTCTCAAGATGGGAAACATAACCAATACACCCAATATGTAAATTGGGATTTAGGCAAAATGAGGAGATAGATGAATCTATTCCAAATGTTGTAACAAGATAAAACCCAGAAGAAATAAGTGAAATGGAGATAAGCAATCTAATAAATCAACAATTCAAGGTAATGATTATAAAGATGATCAGTGAACTTGTAAGAAGAATGGATGAACACACTGAGAAGATTAGCAAACAGCTAGAAAATACAAAGAAGGACCAAACAGAGCTGAAGTATACAGTAACTGAAAATTTTAAAAATGCACCAAGGGGCTTCAATAACAGGTAAAAATATATAGAGAAATGTATCAGTGAACTGAAAGACAGAGTAGTGGAGATAATACAAGCAGAACAGAAAAGAGAAAAATAATTTAAAATATTGAGAATGTCTTCAGACCTCTGTCAACATTAAGAGCACTAACATTTGAATTACAGAGGTCTCAGAAACAAAGAGAGGGAAAAAGGTACAGAAATTATTTGAAGAAATATTAGCTGAAAAGTCCCCTAACCTGAGGAAGTAAACAGACATCCAGTTCCAGGAAGCACAGAGTCCCAAACTAGGTGAAGCCAAAGAGATCCACACCAAGAGACACTATACTTAAAATGACAAAAAAAAAAAAAAAAAAAAAAAAGAAAAAAGAAAAATTAAAGATAAAGAGAAAAATCTTAAAAAGCAATGGAAAAGCAACTTGTTACAAACAAGGGAAATACTATAAGACAGTCAGCTGACTTTTCAGCTAAACGTTTTCAGGCCAGAAGGGAGCAGAATAATATAATCAAAATAATAAAAGGAAAAAAAAATCTACAACCAGGAATCCTCTACCCCACAAGGTTATCATTCAGATTGAAGAAGCGATAGCTTTATAGACAAGAGAAAGATACAAGAATTTATCATCACTAAACCAGCTTTACAAGAAATGTTAAAGAAACTTATCTAAGAAGAAAAAAGGACAATAATTAGAAATATGAAAATTATGAAATAAAAAATCTAATTGATAAAGGAAAACATACACAGCTAGTAGGAACTTTAAAAAACAAAAGTGGCAAAATTATCTATATCCATAATAACTAGTTAAGGGATATACATAACAGAAAATTGTAAAATATGTTGTCAAAACCAGAAAGGATGCAGGGAGAGAGTAAAATGCAGGGTTGTTAGAAGGTAATCAAACTAAACAGATCATCAACTTAAAATAATTATTTATATATGTAGGTTGTTATATATGAACTTCAGGTTAACAACAAATCAAAAATTTGTAATAGATACAAACTATAAAAAAAAGAAAGAAATCTAAATGGAACACTAAAGATAGTCATCAAATAACAAAAGAAGAAAGCAGCAGAAGACAGGCACCAAAAAGAAATATAAAACAATTAGGAAACAATTAACAAAATGTCAATAAGTACATAAGTAACCAAAATTACTTTAAATGTAAATTGACAAAATGCTCCAATCAAAGACATAGAGGGGCTGAATGGAAAACAAACAAACAAAACAAAACAAAAAATACAACACCCATCAATATGCAACCTGCTCAAGACACATTTTGGTTCTAGACACATAAATACTAAAAGTAAGGGGAAGGACAAAGGTATTCTATGCAAACAAAAATGAATATAAAGCTTGGGTAGCAATAGTTATATCATACAAAATAAGCTTTAAAACAAGAACAGTAAACAGAGACAAAGAAAGATGTTACATAATGATAAACAGATCAATCAAAAAAAGAGCTAATATTATCAAAATAAATATTCCTAACATAGGAACCCCTAAATACATAAAATAAATGTTAACAGAAATAAAGGAAATCATTGACAATAACACAATAATAGTAGGGAACTTTAACACCCCACTTACATTAATGGGCAGATAATTCAAACAGAAAATCAATAAGGAAACACTGATCTTAAAGGACAGACAGATTGATCTGATTAACTTAATAGATATTATTTAGAACATTTCATACAAATACTGCAGAATACCATTCTTTCCAAATGCACATGGAACATTCTCTAGGATAGATCACATGCTAGGTCACAAAACAAAACTCAATAAATTTAAGAAGTCTGACATCATATCAAGCATCTTTTCTGACCACAAAGATATGAGCCAGAAATTAACTACTATGAAAAAAAATCAGCACAAAAACATAAACATGTAGAAGATAAGCAATATGCTACTAAACAATCAATGAGTTACCAAAAAATTCAAAGTGGTAATGAAAAAATTTCTGGAGACTAATGAAAATCAAAACACAAATATCCAAAATATATGGAATGCAACAAAAGCAGTTCTAAGAGATGTTTATAGTGAGTCAATACTACCTCAGGAAATAAGAAAAATCTCAAATAAAAAATCTAACCATAAAACCTAAAGGAACTAGAAGAAGAGGAACAAACAAAATCCAATATTAGTAGAAGGAAAGAAATAAAAATTAGAGGATAACTAAATGAAATAGAGTCTATTTCAACTAAACAATAGGAGAGAAGATCAAGATGGCAAAATAGAATGATGTGAAGAACACCTCCAACCAATACATCAAAAATGCATCTACATGTTGAAAAATTCTCATTGAATACCTACTGGATGCTGACAGAAGAGCTCCTGCAACCAAAATTCTAAGAAAGCTTATCATGTAGCCAGGTAGGACAAAAGAAAAAAAAAAGAAAAAAAGAAACAAAAAACAAAGAATCAGAACAGTGTGCTCCTGGGAGGGAGCTGTGAAAGAGGAAAATTTCTCTCACCCTCGGAACACCCTTCACTGGCTGAGAGATCAGCCGGGACAGAAAGGAAACTTTAGGGTCTCAAAGGAGAGTGCATCAGCTGGATTGCAGCAGGCAGAATAGAAAAAGACCAGCAGATAGGGTCCTGGCCACTCCTCTGCACTCCCCATCCTGAGACACATGTCTGTTAGTGTGTGGGGGGGCTGCGTGCTGAGCTTAGGCTTCAGTGAAGAGAACCAGGGAGAGGACTGGGGTTGAATGCACAGAGACAGGCTGAGGGGCTGGAGTGTGGTCCACGCTGCAACTGGGGGTGTACATAGGACAGAGCTTAGGTCTGCCAAAGGAGCCCCATTGTTAACAAATACCAAGGGAAGGGTAGGACTGCCATAGCACCCTCATTCTAGGCATGCTTACATTGGGCACAGCTCCACCTCTATGAGCTGTGGGAACAAGCAAGCACCAGCAGGTTCCCCACTTGTGGGGTTGGGGCTGAAATCTGAGGTGATCCCCAGGGACAGTGCAATTTCAAAAGTAGGTCTGAAATCTGAGTCATCTCCCAATGGCTGTGCCACCTGTGGATTTACATACTGCAGCAGCTTTGAAAGCTGATAACTGAGCACACTACTGATGTTCTCATGACTGGGGACTGTCTGGCACTAGTGGCTGCAGCCTTTGCCAGCACGTGCATGTGGAGGTGGGCAAGGGTCTGGGCAGATTCTGTAGCTCCCACAGTGGATCCAGGTATGAAACTATGGTGGTCCATGTGCCTGACTTAAGCAGATGTGTGCCAGCGAATCTGTGCTGGTGGATTTTTGAGCACCTGAGGGACACCCAAGTTGTTTGCTTGCATCCCTATGGTTGAGGCAGGTCTGAGGACAGTGCCAACAACAGTACACTATGTAAGCCCTCACAATGAGGGGTGGGAGATACCACAGAGTGCACCTCCAGGTAGACAGCTCCTGTGGAGAAAAGCTCAGTGACTCTTCTCCAAGCAGAAGCACTACAGTCCCACCTACCTAACACTGAAGCTCAGAAATGGATCTCAGGGCTTCTATTCCAACAACTGGGAAACAGAACCAGCCCCAGACAGAGTTGTGACAACCACAGAGCAAAGAGGATACCTCACTCAATATTGAGGGCAGGCCCTGGTCACCACAACAAAAATCACACTCCCTATCAAGGGGGAAATAGACAGCACTCACTGAGAAAAGATGTGGCAGGCATCTACACTAAAAAAAAGCCCTCAAACCAAAAGTATTTGTCTCATACAGGCTACACAGGGACACAGCCACATAAAAAGTGTCAAGACTGCAGTACATAACTGTTTCTCCTAAACTCATAGAGTCAGAAAAATGTAAGTAAATGAATAAGCAGAAGAAACACTTCCAACTAAGATAAAGAGAATTCCCCTAAAAGAACAAACAATAAAAGAAATCCTTCCAGTCTAGCAGACCCCAAGTTTAAAAAGAAGGTAATAAAAATACTGAAGAAATTAAGAAATGCTATTGCTAGAAATGCAGATTAGTATAAAAAGGAATTAGAAACTATAAAGAAGAGCCAATTAAATTAGAAAACTCATGTCCCAAGATGAAAGTTGAGCTAAAGGAAATAAATAGAAAACTGAATAATGCAGAATAACTGATCTGGAAGAGAGAATAATGGAAATCACCCAATCAGAACATCAGACAGAAAAACAAATTAAAAAATGACAGCCATGTACAAGACCTATGGGACAATATAAAGCATGGCAATCCATGCATGATAGGGATCCCAGGAGAAGAAATAGAAAAGGAGATTTAAAATGTATTTGAAGAAATTATGGCTGAAAACTTCCCAAATCTAAAGAATGAAACAGATATCCAGGTACAGGAAACACAGAGAGTCCCAAACAAGATGAACCCAAAAAAACCTACACCAAGACATTTTATAATTAAAATGGCAAAAGTTAAAGATAAAGAGAGTATTCTAAAGGCAACAAGAGAAAAACAAATAGTGGCAAGAGCACCCACATAAGGCTATCAGCATATCTCTCTACAGAAACGTTGCAAGCCAGAAGGAAGTGGCGATATATACACAAAGTCCTGAAAAGGAAAAACCTGCAACCTAGAAAACTCTACACAGCAAGATTATCATTTAGAACAGTAAGAGAGATAAAGAATTTATCAGACAAGCAAAAACTAAAGGAATACAGCAATACTAAACATATCCTAAAAGAAATATTGAAAGGTATTATCTAAACAGAAAAGAGCAAGAATTTATAGGAACAGAAAAATCACAACTGGAAATTAAATCACTTAAATAAGCCAGTAAATGGAAAAAAAAAATCTTTTGGAAACAATGATAGCTACAATGAACAGCAAAATATTAGCATGCAGATTAAAAAGAGGACCTCAAATCATAAAATGTGGGGGAGAGTTGTAAGAAAATATAGTTTTGGGTTTTTTTTAGAATGTGTTTTGGCCTATATGACTACCAGTCTAAAGCAAATAAATATAGTAATGGTTGAAATACTTGAAAAACAGGGTACCCACAAATCAAAAATATAGATTCACACAAAAAAAGAAAAGAACACAAGCACAATACAAAAGAAAACCATCAAAGCACAAAAGGAAAAGAAAAAGAAAGGAACAAAAAGAATTACAAAATCAACTGGAAAACAAGGTTAAAAATGACAATAATACATTATCTATCAATAATTACCTTAAATGTCAGGGAACTATATGGTCCAATCAAAAGACATAGAGTGGTAGATTGGATAAGAAAACAAGAGCTTACAATATGCTGCCTACAAGAGACACACTTTAAGTCAAAGGACAGACATAGACTGAAAGTGAGGGCATGGAAAAACACATTTCATGCAAATGGAAATGACAAGAAAGTGATGGTAATAATACTCATATCAGACAAAATAGACATTAAAACAAAGGTCCTTAAGAAAGATAAAGGCTGACACTATATAGTGATAAAAGAATCAACACAAGACATGTATATTCCACTCATTAACATATATGCGTCCAATATAGGAGTGACTCAATATATAAGACAAATACTGACAGACATAAAGGGAGAAATTGATGGAAATACAGTAGTAAGAGACTTTAACACCTCACTGACATCAATGGACAGATCTTCCACACAGAAAATCAGTAAGGCAAAAGAGATCCTAAATGACACAATAGAACAGGAAGAGTTAATTGATATTTTCAGAACATTACATCCAAAAACAAACAAAACAAAACCCAAAAACCCAGGATAAACATTCTTTTCAAGTGTAATGTTTCAAGGAAACATTCTCTGATATAGACCATAAACTGGGACACAAAAAAAACCTCAACAAATTTAAGAGGATAGAAATTATTTGAAGCATCTTTTCTAACCACAGCAGTATAAAACTAGAAATCAACACAAAAAGATAAATGAGAAGGAAAATCAAAATAAACAAACAACCAAAAAAAAAAAAAAAAACAGGCAAAAAGCAATTACATGGAGACTGACTAACATGTTAGTAAAAAAACAATGGGTCAACAAGAAAATCAAGAGAGTATTTACTTATTTATTTATTTATTAAATTTTTGTTGGAGTATAGTTGATGTACAATGTTGTGTTAGTTTTACGTGTACAGCAAAGTGAATTGGTTACACATATACATATACATATACATATATCCACTCTTTTATAGATTCTTTTCCCATATAGACCATTTCCCTGTGTTATAGAGTAGGTCCTTATTAGTTATCAATTTTATGTATAATAGTGTGTATATCTCAATCCCAATCTCACAATTTATCCCTCTCCCTTCCCTTTTCCCCCTGGTAATCATGTTTGTTTTCTATATCTGCAATTCTGTTTCTGTTTTGTAAAAATGTCATTTGGGACCTTTTTTTAGATTCCACATGTAAGTGATATCATATATTTGTTTTTTTCTGTCTGACTTACTTTACTCAGTATGACAATCTCTAAGTCCATCTATGTTGCTGCAAATGGCATTATTGTGTTCCTTTTTATGGCTGAGTAATATTCTAGTGTGTGTGTGTGTGTGTGTGTATACAACATTTTCTTTATCCATTTCTAGAAGAAATGGACAACTTTCTAGAAACATATAGTCCACCAAAACTGAATCAAGGAGAAATAGATAATTTAAACAGACCAATTACTAGAAGTGGAATAGAAATGTAAAAACAAATAAGAAAAAAACAAAAAAAGAACAAAAAAAATCCTGTAAACAATTTGTAGGACAGAAGCCTTTACTGGAGAATTCTACCAAACATACAAAAAAGACCTTATACTGATACCTCTCAAACTCTTCCAAAAGATTGAAGAGGAAGGAACACTCTCAAAGTCATTGTATGAAGCCATCATCAAATTGATACAAAAAATAGACAAACAATAGACACTACCAAAAAAAAATTATAGGCCAATATCTTTGATGAATATGAATGCAAACATTCTCAGCAAAATGTTAGCAAACCAAATCCAACAACACATAAAAAAGATCATACACCACAACCAGGTTGAATTCATCCCAGAATCACAAGGATGGTTCAACATCTGCAAATAAATCAATGTGAGACATCACACCATCAAAACAAAAGAGAAAAAACACATGATCATCTCAATAGATGCACAACAAGCATTTGATAAAATTCAATATCCATACATGATAAAAATTCTTACCAAAGTGGGTACAGAAGGAACATATTGCAACATGAAAAAATCTATTTATGCCAAACCCACAGCCACCATAATACTTAATGGTGAAAAGCTGAAAGCCTTCCTACTAAAATCTGGAAAAATGTAAGGATGGCCACTCTCATCACTTCTCTTCAGAATACTATTGGATGTGCTAACCACAGCAATCAGACAAGAAAAAGAAAAAAAAATCCATATTTGAAGGGAGGGGTAAAATTTTCATTACACACAGACAATATGATACTATATAGAAAATCCTGAAGACTCCACACAAAAGGTGCTAGAACTGATAAATTAATTCAGCAGGGTAGTAGGATACAAGTTTAAAATATGGAAATCTTTTGCATGTTTTACAGTAACTATGAAATATAAGAAAGGGAATGTAAAAAAAAAAAAGTACCTTTTAAAATTGGATCAACAAAATACTTAGAATAAACCTGACAGTGGAGATGAAAGACTTATATGCTGAGAACTATAAAACATTAATGAAGGAAACTGAAGATGAAACAAAGAAATGGAAAATATCCTATGATGTTGGATTTGAAGAATCAATACTGTTAAAATTGCCATACTACTCAAAGCAATCTACATAATTAATGCAGTCTGATCAAATTACCCATGAGTTTTCACAGAACTGGAACAAATAATCCTAAAATTTATATGGAACATAAAAGATCCAGAATTGTCAAAGAAATCATGAGGAAAAAGAATAAAGTGGGAGACATAATCCTCCAAGACTTTAGACAGTACTAAAAAAATACAGTAATCAAAGCAGTGTGATATTCACACAAAAACAGACATATGGATCAATGGAATAGAGAGCCTAGAAATAAAACTACACACCTACAGTCAATTAATCTTTGATAAAGGAGGCAAGAATATGCAGTGGAACAAGACATTCTTTTCAGAAAGTGGTGTTGGGAAAGCTGGACTGCTGCATGTAAATCAATGAAGTTAGAAGACTCCCTTACACTCTACACAAATATAAACTCAAAATGGCTTCAGACTTAAATATAAGACATGACAACATAAAACACCTAGAAGAGAACAAAAGCAAAACATTCTCTGACATAAATCATAACAATGTTATTTTAGGTCAGTCTCCCAAGGCAATAGAAATAAAAGCAAAAATAAACAAATGGGACCCCTAATAAAACTTATAAGTTTTACACAGCAAAGGAAACCATAAGAAAAACAAAAACATAAACTACAAAATGGGAGAAAAAATTTGTTAACAATGCAACAAGGGATTAATTTCCAAAATATAAAAACAGCA
The DNA here is from genome assembly GCF_951394435.1 of Stenella coeruleoalba. Taxonomy (NCBI): domain Eukaryota; kingdom Metazoa; phylum Chordata; class Mammalia; order Artiodactyla; family Delphinidae; genus Stenella; species Stenella coeruleoalba. Next base: position 25,944,142 of record NC_137165.1, on the reverse strand, counting down.
CATACAACTCAATAACAACCAAAACAAACAAACAAACAAACAAAAGAACCAGCCTAATCGAAAAATGGGGAGAAGAAATAAATTGACATTTCTCCTAAGAAGATATCCACATGGCTAACATGGACATGAAAATATGCTCAGCATCACTAATTTTTAGAGAAATGCAAACCAAAACTAACATGAGGTGTCACCTCACACTGGTCAGAATGGTCATCATTAAAAAGCCTACAAGTAATAAATGCTGGAGAGGGTGGGGAGAAAAAAGAACCCTCCTACAAATTGGTGCCACCACTATGGAAAACAGTATTGAAGTTCCTCTAAATCTAAAAATAGAGCTGTTATACGATCCAGAAATCACACTCCTAGGCATATATCCAGACAAAACTCTAATTCAAAAAGAAACATGAACTGCATTATTTACAATAGCCAAGACATGGAAGAAACTTACATGTCCAGTGACAGATGAATGGATAAAGATGTGGTGTGTGTGTGTGTTTGTGTGTATAATATATATATATATATATATATATATATATATATATATATACACACACACATATATATAATGAAATGTTACCCATGAAAAAGAATTAAATACTGTCATTTGCAGAAACGTAGATGGACCTAGAGATTATCATATGAAGTGAAGTAAGTCAGAAAGAGAGAGACAAATACCTTATGATATCACTTATATGTGGAATCTAAAATATGATAAAAATGAACTTATTTACAAAACAGAAATAGTCTCACAGACATAGATAACAAATGTATGGTTACCGAAAGGGAAAGGGAGTGGGAGAAGGATAAATTAGGAATTTGGGATTAGCAGGTACAAACTACTATATATAAAATAGATAAACAACAAGGTTCTACTTTATAGCACAGGGAGCTATGTTCAAAATCCTGTAATAAATCAGAATGAAAAAGAACATATATATATATATATATATATATATATATATATATATAAATCACTTTGCAACATATCAAAAACTGGCACATTTTTTAACATCTTTATTGGAGTATAATTGCTTTACAATGTTGTGTTAATTTCTGCTGTATAAGAAAGTGAATCAGCTATATGTATAAATATATCCCCTCCCTTGTGGGTCTCCCTCCCACCTTCCCTAACCCAATGCTCTAGGTGGTCACAAAGCACTGAGCTGATCTCCCTGTTCAATGCAGCTGCTTCCCACTAGCTATCCATTTTACATTAAGTAGTGTATATATGTTGATGCTACTTTCTCGCTTTGTCGCAGTTTACCTTCCCCTTCCCTGTGTCCTCAAGTTGATTCTCTATCTCTGAATCTTTATTCCACTCTGGCCCCTAGGTTCTTCAGAACATTTTTTTTTTTTTTAGATTCCATATATATGTATTACCATATGATATTTGTTTTTCTCATTATGACTTATTTCACTCTGTATGACAGACTCTACATGCATCCAAAAATAACTCAATTTTGTTTCTTTTTAGGACTGAGTAATATTCCATTGTATATATATGTCACATCTTTTTTATCCATTGTTCTATCGATGGACACTTGGGTTCTTCCACATCCTTTCTATTGTAAATAGTGCTGCAATGAGCATTATGGTACATGACTCTTTTTGAATTATGGTTTTCTCAGGGTATATGCCCAGTAGTGGGATTGCTGGGTCATACGGTAGTTCTATTTTTAGTTTTTTAAGGAAACTGCATACTGTTCTCCATAGTGGCTGTATCAATTTACATTCCCACCAACAGTGCAGGAGGGTTCCCTTTTCTCCACACCCTCTCCAGCATTTATTCTTTGTAGACTTTTGATGATGGCAATTTCTGACTGGTGTGAGGTGATACCTCATTGTAGTTTTCATTTGCATTTCTTTAATAATTAGTGATGTTCAGCATCCTTTCATATGTTTGTTGACAGTCTGTATATCTTCTTTGGAGAAATGTCTATTTATGTCTTCTGCCCATTTATGGATTGGGTTGTTTGTTTTTTTGATATTGAGCTGCATGAGCTGCTTGTATAATTTGGAGATTAATACTTTGTCAGTTGCTTCATTTGCAAATATTTTCTCCCATTCTGAGGGTTGTCTTTTCATCTTGTTTATGGTGCCCTTTGCTGTGCAAAAGCTTTTAAGTTTCAATAGCTCTCATTTGTTTAATTTTGTTTTTATTTCCGTGCTCTGATTCATATCAAAGAGTGTTCTTCCTATTTTTTACTCTAAGAGTTTTATAGTGTCTGGCCTTACATTCAGGTCTTTAATCCATTTTGAGTTTATTTTTGTGTATGGTGTTAGGAAGTATTCTAATTTCATTCTTTTACATGTAGCTGTCCAGTTTTCCTGGCACCATTTATTGAAGTGGCTGCCGTTTTTTCATTGTCTTGCCTCCTTTATCAAAGATAAGGTGATCATATGTGCATGGGTTTACCTCTGGGCTTTCTTTCCTGTTCCATTGACCTATATATCTGTGTTTGTGCCAGTACCATACTGTCTTGATTACTGTAGCTTTGTAGTATAGTCTGAAGTCAGGGAGCCTAATTCCTCCAGCTCCATTTCTTTCTCAAGATTTTTTTGGCTATTTGGGGTCTTTTGTGTTTCCATACAAAATGTAAATTTTTTTGTGCTAGTTCTGTGAAAAATGTCATTGGTAGTTTGATAGGGATTGCATTGAATCTGTAGATTGCTTTGGGTAGTATAGTCATTTTCACAATATTGACTCTTCCAATCCAAGAACATGGTATATCTCTCGATTTGTTTGTATCACTTTTAATTTCTTTCATCAGTGTCTTATAGTTTTCCTGCATACAGGTTTTTCATCTCCTTAGGTAAGTTTATTCCTAAGTATATTATTCTTTTGGTTGCAGTGGTAAATGGGAGTGTTTCCTTAATTTCTCCTTCAGATTTTTCATCATTAGTGTATAGGAACACAGGCAATTTCTGTGCATAAATTTTCTATCCTGCTGCTTTACCAAATTCATTGATTAGCTCTAGTAGTTTTCTGGTAGCATCTTTAGGATTCTCTATATATAGTACTGTGTCATCTGCAAACAGTGACAATTTTACTTCTTCTTTTCTGTTTTGGATTCCATTTGTTTCTCTTTCTTCTCTGAATGCAGTGGTTAAAACTTCCAAAATTATGTTGAGTAATAGTGGTGAGAGTGGTAAAACTTGTATTGTTCCTGATCTTAGAGGAACTGATTTTAGTTTTTCACCATTGAGAACTCTGTTGGCTGTCACTTTGTCATATATGGCCTCCATTACGTTGAGGATGGTTCACTCTATGCTTATTTTCTGGAGAGTATTTTTTTTATCATAAATGAGTGTTGAATTTTGTTGAAAGATTTTTCTGCATCTATTGAGATGATCATATGGTTTTTCTCATTCAATTTGTTAATATGTTTTATCACATTGATTATTTTGTGTATATTGAAGAATACTTGCATTCCTGGGATAAACCCCACTTGATCATGGTGCATGATCATTTTATTGTGCTGTTGGACTCTTTTTGCTAGTATTTTGCTGAGGATTTTTGCATCTATGTTCATCAGTGATATTGGTCTAAAGTTTTCTTTTTTGTGACATTTTTTTCTGATTCAGTATCAGGGTGATGGTGACCTTGTAGCATGAGTTTGGGAGTGTTCTTCCCTCTGCTATATTTTGGAAGAGTTTGAGAAGGATAGGTGTTAGCTCTTCTCTAAATGTCTGATAGAATTCACCTGTGAATCCATCTGGTCCTGGGATTTTGTTTGTTGGAAGATTTTTAATCACAGTGTCAATTTCAGTGCTTGTGATTAGTCAGTTTATATTTTCTATTTCTTCCTGGTTCAGTCTCAGGAGGTTGTGCTATTCTAGGAATTTGTCCATTTTTTCCAGGTTTCCATTTTTTTGGCATATAGTTGTTTGTAGTAATCTCTTATGATCCTTTGTATTTCTGCAGTGTCAGTTGTTACATCTCTTTTTTAATTTCTAATTCTGTTGATTTGAGTTTTCTCCCTTTTTTACTTGATGAATCTGGCTAAATTTTTATTAATTTTGTTTATCTTCTTAAAGAACGAGCTTTTAGAGTTATTGATTTTTGCTATTGCTTTCTTCATTTCGCTTTTATTTATTTCTGATCTGATCTTTATGATTTCTTTCCTTCTGCTAACTTTGGGGTTTTTTTGTTCTTCTTCTTCTTCTTTCTCTAATTGCTTTAGTGTAAGGTTATGTTGTTTATTTGAGATTTTTCTTGTTTCTTCTGGTAGGATTTTATTGCTATAAACTTCCCTTTTAGAACTGCTTTTGCTGCATCCCATAGGATTTTGTTCATCATGTTTTCATCATCATTTCCTTCTAGGTATTTTTTGATTTCCTCTTTTATTTCTTCAGTGATCTCTTGGTTATTTAGTAGTGCATTGTTTAGCCTCCATGTGTTTGTAATTTTTACTGCTGTTGTTTTTTTTCCCTGTAATTGATATCTAGTCTCATAGCATTATGGTTAGTAAAGATACTTGATACAATTTCAATTTTCTTAAAATTACCAAAGCTTTATTTGTGACTGAAGATGTGACCTATCCTGGATAATATTCCATGAGCACTTGTGAAAAAGGTGTATTCTGTTGTTTTTGGATGGAATGTCCTATAAATATCAATTAAGTCCATCTTCTTTAATGTGTCATTTAAAGCTTGTGTTTCCTTATTTATTTTCCTTTTCAATGATCTGTCCATTGGTGAAAGTGGGGTGTTCACATTCCCTACTATGACTGTGTTACTGTCAGTTTCACCTTTTATGGATGTTAACATTTGCCTTATGTATTGAGGTGCTCCTATGTCAGGTGCATAAATATTTACGATTGTTATATCTTCTTCTTGGATTGATCCCTTGATCATTATGTAGTGTCCTTCATCTCTTGTAATAGTTTTTATTTTAAAGTCTATTTTGTCAGATATAAGAATTGCTACTCCAGCTTTCTTTTGATTTCCATTTGCATGGAATATCTTTTTCCTACCCCTCTCTTTCAGTCTGTATGTGTCCCCAGGTCTGAAGTGGGTCCCCTGTAGACAGAGTATATATGGGTCTTGTTATTATATTCATTCAGCCAGTCTATGTCTTTTGGTTGGAACATTTAATCCATTTACATTTAAGGTAATTATTGATATGTATGTTCCTATTACCATTTTCTTAATTGTTTTGGGTTGGTTTTTGTAGGTCCTTTCCTTCTTTTGTTTGCCCTGCCTAGAGAAGTTCCTTTAGCATTTTTTGTATAGCTGGTTTGGTGGTGTGAATTTTCTTAACTTTTGCTTGTCTCTAAAGTTTTTAATTTCTGTTGAATCTGAAAGAGATCCTTGCTAGGTAGAGTAATATTGACTCTAGGTTTTTCCCTTTCATCTCTTTATATATGTCCTGCCACTCTCTTCTGACTTGATGAATTTCTGCTGAAAAATCAGCTGTTTACCTTCTGGGCATTCGATAGTATGTTATTTGCTGTTTTTCCCTTCCTGCTTTTAATATTTTTTTCTTTGTATTTAATTTTCATTCATTTGATTAATATTTGTCTTGGTGTGTTTTTCCTTGGATTTATGCTAACTGGAACTCTGTGCTTCTTGGACTTGATTGACTGTTTCCTTTCTCATGTTAGGGAAGTTTTCAACTATAATCTCTTCAAATATTTTCTTAGACCCTTTCATTTTCTCTTCCTCTTGGACCTCTATGATTTGAACACTGATGCATTTAATATTGTCCCAGAGGTCTCTGAGACTGTGGTCATTTCTTTTTAATTCATTTTTCTTTATTCTGCTCTGTGGTAGTTATTTCCACTCCCTTATCTTATCCATTCTTCTGCCTTAGTTATTCTGCTATTGATTCCTTTCAGAGAATTTTTAATTTCATTTATTGTGTTGTTCATCACTCTTCCTTTGCTGTTTATTTCTTCTAGATCCTTTTAAACGTTTCTTGTATTTTCTCCATTCTATTTCCAAGGTTTTGGATCATATTTACTATCACTACTCTGAATCCTTTTTCAGGTAGACTGCCTATTTCCTCTTCATTTGTTTTATGTGTTGAGTTTTTACCTTGCTCCTTCATCTGCTACATATTGCTCTGTCTTCTCATTTTGTTTAACTTACTGTGTTAGGGTTTACATTTTCACAGGTGGCAGATTTGTAATTGCCCTTGTTTTTGGTGTCTGCCCCCCAGTGGGTAAGGTTGGTTCAGTGGCTTGTGTAGGCTTCCTGGTCAAGGGGGCTGGTCCCTGTGTTCTGGTGTTTAGGGCTGGATCATGTCTTTCTGGTGGGCAGAGCCACATCTGGTGGTGTGTTTTGGGATGTCTGTGACCTTATTATGATTTTAGGCAGACTGTCTGCTAACCGGCTGTGTTGTCTCCTTGTCTTGCTAGTTGTTTTGCATGGAACTTCCAGCACTGGAGCTTGCTGATCCTTGGGTGGAGCTTGGTCTTAGCATTGCGATGGAGACCTCTGGGAGAGCTCTCACCAATTGATCTTACATTGGGCCAGGAGGTCTCTGGTTTTCCAATTTCTTGAACTTAGCTCTCCCACCTCAGAGGCTCAGGCCTGACACTATGCCAGAGTACTAAGACCCTGGCAAACACAAAGCTCAGAAGAAAAGGGAGAAAAAAAGAAAGAAAACAAAATTAATTATTAAAAAAAATTAAAAATTATTAAAATAAAAAATAAGTAATAATAAAGAAAGAAGAGAGCAAGCAAACCAATAAAGAAATCCACCAATGATAACAAACACTGAAAACTATTCTAAGATAAACATAAAAATCAGAAATAAATCATTCACAGACAGCAAACCCCAAGTCTACAGTTGTTCCCAAAATTCACCACCTCAAGTTTGGGATGAATCGTTGTCTATTTATGTATTCCACAGATGCAGGGTACATCAAGTTGATCATGGGGATTTAATCCACTGCTCTTAAGGGTGTACAGAAGAGTTTCCCATTCTCTTCTTTGTTCTCAGAGCTCCTGGGTTTCAGGTTTGGTTTTGGTCCAACCTCTGTGTAGGTCACCCTAAGGCATCTGTTCCTGCCCAGACAAGAGGGGGTTAAAGCAGCAACTGGTTAGGGGACTCTTGCTCACCCATGTCAGGGTGACGGAGGGGTATGGTAGTCATAACTGGAATGTGAGGTTAGCCTGCAGTGACAGAGGTCAACATGATATTGCAACAGCCTGAGGTTCACCATGTGTTTTCTAGGAGAAGTTGTCCCTGGATCATGGAACCCTGGCAATGGCAGGATGCACAGGCTCCCCAGCGGGGGTGTGGGGTGGCGTTTGGATAGTGACTTGTGCTTGCACACAGGTTTGTTGGTGGCTGCAGCGGCAGTGTTAGCATTTCATGCCCATCTCTGTTGTCCAAGTTGTTAGCCATGGCTCACACTCATCTCTGGAGCTCGTTTAGGCAGTGCTCTGTCTTCTGTGTGCAGACAGAGAAGGAATCCCCTCTCCTCATGAACCCTGAAACAATGGTCTCTTACCTCTTAGGCAGGTCCAGACTTTTCCCAGGACTCCCTCCCAGCTAACTGTGACATACTAGCTCCTTTCAGGCTGTGTCCATGCAGCCAACCCTAGTCCTCTCCCTGGGATCTGACCTCCAAAGCCCAAGACTCAGGTCCCAGCCCCCACCAGCCCTGGCAGGTGAGCAGTCAAACCTCTCAGGCTGGTGAGTGCTGGTTGGCACCAATCCTCTGTGTGGGAATCTCTCTGTTTTGTCCTCTGCACCCCTGTTGCTCCACTTTCTTCTGTGGCTCCAAAGCTTCCCCTCCATGCAATCCCCATCTCTGCCAGTGAAGGGACTTCCTAGTGTGTGGAAATTTTTCCTCCTTCACAGCTCCCTCCCAGAGGTGAAGGTCTCTTCCCTATTCTTTTGCCTCTGTTTTTTCTTTTGCCCTACCCAAGTATGTGGTGAGTTTCTTGCCTTTTGGAAAGTCTGAAGTCTTCTGCCAGCATCAAGGAGGTGTTCTGTAGGACTTGTTCCACATGTAGATATTTTTTTGATGTATCTGTGGGGAGGAAATTGATCTCCACCTCTTATTCCTCCACCATCTTGAAGTTTCTCTTTAACACATTTTAAATCAAGTATATTTCAACTAAAAAATTGAAAATAAACACAAATTATTGATGAAATTAGAGCTAATTCTTTGAAAAGATAAAGAAAATTGATAAACCTTTAGACAGACTTATTAATAAAAGAGGGGAAAATCTCAAATAAGTAAAATCAGAGACAAAAGAAAAGAAGTTACAGCTGACACAACAAAAAACAAACATAAGGGATTAATACAAACAATTGTACACCCAAAATATGGACTAGCTACACGTAAATGATAAATTCCTAGAAACATATAATGTCCCAAGACTAGATTAGGAAAAAATAGAAAATCTGAACAAATGGATTACCACTGACAAAACTGAATCAAAAATTTGAAGAACTCCCAACAAACAAAAGTTCAGGACCAGACAGCTTTGCAGCTGAATTTTACCAAACATTAAAGGATGAGTTAACACTTATACTTCTCAAACTGTTCCAAAATATTGAAAAGAAGAAATGTTTTTGAACTCGTTCTATAAGGCCAGTGTCTCCCTGATACCAAAACCAGACACACAAAATTACATGCCATTATCACTGATGAACATAGATGCAAGATCTTCAAGAAAACATTAGTAAATGAAATTTATTAATACATTAATAGCATTATACACCAGGATTAAGTGGGATCTAATGCAGGCATGCAAATATGCTTCAATATCTTCAGATCAATTAATGAAATACACCACATCAACACATTGAAAATTAAAAATTATATGATTATCTCAATAGATGAAGAAAATCCTTTTGACAAACTTCAGCATTCATTTATGATAAAAACTCTTGACAAAATAAGTATAGAAGGAACATACCTCAAAGTAATAAACATCACATATTACATACCTACAGCCAATAACATATTCAATAGTGAAAATCTGAGAGCATTTCTTATAAGATCAGGAACAAAACAAAGATACCAAAAACTCAGAAAATTATGACATTGATGAAAGAAATTGAAGACAACACAAACAAATGGAAAGATATTCTTACTGTGCTCATGGATTGGAAAAATTAATATAGTTAAAACGCTTATAGTACCCAAAGTAATCTACAGATTCAGTGCAATTCCTATCAAAATATCAATGGCACTTTTCATAGAACTAAAACAAATAATTCTAAAATTTGTATTAGAACACAAAATATCCTGAATAGCCAAGACATACTTGAGGGGAAAAAAAAAAAAGAATGCTGGAGGTATCATGTTCCATGATTTCAAACTATACTACAAGGCTACAACATCAAAAGTGTATGATACTTGTATTACAGGGAAGACCAAAATCTGACTACATGTTGGATCTGTTTCTTTTACTTTAATGTTTTCTTCCCATTGCTTTTGTTCACTAAAGTGATATAGTCTATATGTAGTGGCCTGCCTCAGAGAACTCTGTCCCTCTGCCTGAATGTTAAACCAAAGTGCCTTTGCTCAGGGAAACATCCAGACCCTGTCCACCTGTGGATGGCTGCAAGATAGATGAAGTTAGCATATCCCTTCCCTGAGGCTGGCCATTCCAGGAGATATTTGCAAAACTGATGATCTTTTTACTTTACTTCCTCATCTCCTCCCCCACTTGTGCTATGAAAGAAACTGGCATCCAAACCCCAAGAAGATGGTTATTTTGAGACTTTAGTCAGCCATCTTCTCAGTCTGCTGGCTTCCTGAATAAAGTCACATTCCTTGCCTCAACACCTCATCTCTGATTTATTGGCCTGTCGTATGGAGAGTAGAGCGAGCTTGGACTCAGTAAAACTGTCACAAAACAGACACATAGATCAATAGAAAAGAATAGAGAGCCGAGTAATAAACCTACAGTTATGTGGTCAATTAATCTACAACAAAGAAGGCAAGAATATACAATGAGGAAAAGACAACTTCTTTGATAAATGGTGTTGCAAAAACTAGAAAGCTACATGTAAAAGAATCAAACTGGAATACTTTCTCATACCATACACAAAAATAAACTCAAAATGGATTAAAGACTTAAATATAAAACTGGAAACCATAACTCCTAGAAGTAAACATAGGCAGTACATTCTTTGACATTGATCTTAATATTTTTTTTAGATATCTCTCTTCAGGCAAGGGAACCAAAAGCAAAAATAAGCAAATGGGACAACATCAAAGTAAAAAGCCTTTGAACAGCAAAGAAACTATCAACAAAAAGAAAAGACAGCCCAGTGAATAGGAGAGATATTTGCAAATAATAAATTTAATAAGGGATTAATATCCAAATATACAAAATTCTCACACAACTCAAAAGCAGAAAAACAACCTAATTATACCTCAATAATTAAAAAATTATACCTCAATTAATTAAAAAAAGAAAAATAAATAAAATAGGATAAATAAAACTAGGACATAACCATAAATTCCACATTCTGTTATTTTACCTCTACAATTCTTTTCATTTAACATCTGTTATAATTTGGTATCTACTATGTACATGATGATACTAATAAAATAAAGGAACAGCAACTATCCTTAACTTCAACTTATGGGAAGACAAGCTAGTGAACAGACAATAGCAATGCAAAGCATAAAATATGCTATGATAAATGTAATCAGTGAAGCATATGTATTCTAATTAGAGACAGTACTTTACTGGTAAGCTGGAGGAAATAACAAAGATTTTGTAGAATTTGTCATTTGCCATGTTGTAAATATCTGCACCATTGCCAATTTCAAGCTATCAGTAGTTTAAAAATGTTCACAAAGTGCCTGGTTATTTACGTTTTTGACCAATGCAAGTAGGCTCTGGCCCACTATTGTGGGATGTAAAACAGTCATGGCTACCAATTAATATTTCCAGAAGGAAGTGATATCTAATTGAATACAAAGAAGGATTTTTAGGTAATGAAACAAAGGGAGGAGGAAAATGCTTTGCTGGCAGATGGATCAGCACAAACATCTGTAAAAGAGAGAAAACATGACATTTGAGGGAAACTATGAGGAATTCAATGTTAATACTTCGATACAAAAAGTAGTAAAAATGAACTTGAAGAAGTAAATATGTTCCAGGTAGTGAACTAAGCAAAATAAGAAATTTAAACTTTTTCCAAACACAATGTTAGATCATTGAAAGTTTGGGGGATGTAACATGTTTGGGGGATGTAACATGGGCAGGATTAGATATGTACATTAGAAAGATCACTCTTGTTGTCCTATAGAATATTAGTTGGAAAAGATAAGACTAATTGTAGAGTATCCAGTTCTTAAAATATTAGTAATTCAAGTAGAGCTGCTAGAAACTTGTCTCAATGTAGTGGCAGTGAAGATGGACTGACTTTGAGACTAGAGATTTAAGGACATATGAAGGTGAACAGTTTGGCAAGGGGTAGGGTGTGGTGAGAAAAGAAGTGTTAAGAATGAGTTAATTATGTAAAACTGATTCACTTTGTTATAAAGCAGAAACTAACACACCATTGTAAAGCAATTATACCCCAATAAAGATGATAAAAAAAAAAAAGAATGAGTTAATTGAATATGTAGATTGCTTTAGGTAGTATGGACATTTTAACAACATTAATTCTTCCAGTCAGTGAGCACAGAATATCTTTTCATTTGTCTGTGCCTTCTATTTCTTTTAACAATATCCTATAGTTTTCAGAGTACAGGTCTTTCACCTCCTTGGTTTTATTATTTTTCTTACAATTGTAAATGTGATTTTTTTCTTAATATCTTCTTCTGTTAGTTCATTGTTAGTGTATAGAAACAAAACAGACTTTTATATGTTGATTTTGTACCCTGTGACTTTACTGTATTCATTTATTATTTTTAATAGGTTCTTTTTGGTGCACTTTTTATGATTTTCTCTATATATAATCATGTCATCTGAAAATAGTGACAGTTTTACTTCTTTTCCAATTTAGATGTCTTTTAATTGATTTCTTGCCTAATTGCTCTGGCTAGGACCTCCAATTCTATGTATAATAAGAATGGCCAGAGTGGGCATCCTGGTCTTGTTCCTGATTTTGGAGAGATAGATTTTAGTTTTTCACCATTGAAATTGATGTTAGCTGTGGGTTTGTCATATACAGCCTTTATTATGTTCAAGTATTTTCCTTCTATAATCACTTTATTGAGCATTAATATAATATCATGAATCTTGTCAAATACTTTTTATGCATCTATTGAGATGATTGCATGTTTTTATTTTTCATTTTGTTAATGTGGTATATCACTTTGATTAATTTGCAAATGTTGAGCCATATTTACACCCCTGGAATAAGTCCCAATTGATAATGTTGTATGATCCTATTAATGTATTGTTCTATTTGCTTTGTTAATATTTTGTTCAGGATTTTTGCATCTATGTTCATCAGAGATATTCACCCATAATTTCCTTTTTTTCTGTTGCCTTTGTCCAATTTTAGTATTGGGGTGATGTTGGCTTCATAAAATGAGTTAGGAAGTGGTTCCCTCCTCTTCAACTTTTTGGAATAGTTTGAGAAGGATAGGTATTAATCTTTCTTTGAAAGTTTGGTAGAATTCACCTGTGGAGCTGTCTGGTCCTGGATTTTTTAAGGGGATAGATTTTTTTTTACCATTTTGACCTCTGTGCTAGTGACAAGTCTATTTAGATTTTTCAATTTTTCACAATTCAGTCCTGAAATGTATGAGTCTAAGAATGTTTCCATTTCCTTTTTTTTTAGAAAGATTTTTCTTTTCTTTTCTTTTTTATTTTTACATCTTTATTGGAGTACAATTGCTTTACAATGGTGTGTTAGTTTCTGCTTTATAACAAAGTGAATCAGTTATACATATACATATGTTCCCATATCTCTTCCCACTTGCATCTCCCTCCCTCCCACCCTCCCTATCCCACCCCTCCAGGTGGTCACAAAGCACCGAGCTGATCTCCTTGTGTTATGCGCCTTCTTCCCACTAGCTATCTACCTTATGTTTGGTAGTATATATGTCCATGCCTCTCTCTCGCCTTGTCACAGCTTACCCTTCCCCCTCCCTGTATACTCAAGGCCATTCTCTAGTAGGTCTGTATCTTTTTTCCTGTCTTACCCCTAGGTTCTTCATGACATTTATTTTTTTCTTAAATTCCATATATATGTATTAGCATATGGTATTTTTCTTTCTCTTTCTGACTCACTTCACTCTGTATGACAGACTCTAGGTCTATCCACCTCATTACAAATAGCTCAATTTTGTTTCTTTTTATGGCTGAGTAATATTCCATTGTATATATGTGTCACATCTTCTTTATCCATTCATCCGATGATGGGCTCTTAGGTTGTTTCCATCTCTGGGCTATTGTAAATAGAGCTGCAATGAACATTTTGGTACATTACTCTTTTTGAATTATGGTTTTCTCAGAGTATATGCCCAGTAGTGGGATTGCTGGGTCATATGGTAGTTCTATTTGTAGTTTTTTAAGGAACCTCTGTTGCCAAAATGTTTCCACATTTAAACTATCAATAGTTATACACTAACAAGAGAATGTAGCCCGGTTGCTACAAATTTTCACAGCTCTTCTTATGCCTACACTTTCAATTTTGTTTACTGCAATGTTTTCCACTTTACCCCAAACGTCTATATTCCACCACTGTCTCATGGTCTTTCACATAGTTATACCTTATGATGCCGGTTCCATTTCCTTAAAGTTTTTGTTTGTTTCTTCTCTCTCTGCACAATGCCCAACTATCATTCAATTCAGATCAAATGCTTTATCTTGTGCACAGTATTTCAAAACTTACCCAGATAAGGTCAGTTATCTCCTCTGTAGACCCATAACATTTGGTAAAAACTTTTATTTTAAGGATTTTTCATACTATGTTATGATGATCAAGTGAAATAGCTGTCTTCCTATTTTACTGTGAATTCTGGGAAGACAGAGTCTTATTCATCTCTTTATTCCCAGTGCCAAACACAGAAGCTTACAGCTAAAAAGTTTCTTTAGTGGGATAGGAAAATAAGGTAGTTGCAAACTTGATTGAAATGAATTCTCTCAGACAGCAGGTTTATACAACTCAAATGACATTTTTCTTCAATTTATAAGAGATTTTGCTGGAGTTAAATTTCTGTACAATTTCATTTGTCACATATCTAAGCTGTTATAAGCTTTCCCTGATCTTGGATTTGTTAGGACCATGGCTAATACATGACATATATAAAATATCCAGTTACTTAGCATAGTTATTAATTTTTTGTTGTCATTAATCTATTTTACCACATTGTGAAAATTTCCCTGAGGACCAAATATATTTAACATATTTTCATTTGCTTATTGACATTTGTATATAATTTTTTGAAAAGTATCTGCTTAAGTCTTTTGCCCTTTTAAAAATTGGATAAGTCATCTTTTTATTTATTTATTTTTTATTTGTAGAACTTTATTTTATATACCTAATAGTGTGCACCTCTTAATCCCCTACCTCTATATTGTTCCCCATTCCCTCTCTCCACTGGTAACCACTAATCTATTCTCTATATCTGTGAATCTGCTTTTTGGTTGTTGTTATATTCTCTACTTTATTGTATTTCTTAGATTGCACATATAAGTGAGATCATGCAGTATTTGTCTTTTTCTGTCTGACTTATTTCATTTAGCATAATGCCCTCCAAGTCCATCCACATTGCTGCAAATAGCAAAATGTCATTTTTTGTGTGACTGAGTAGTATTCCATTATGTGTGTGAATGGAATCTTCTTTATCTATTCATTCTTTCGATGAAAACTTAGGTTGCTTCCATAATTGGAAATTGTAAATAATGCTGCTATGCACATTGAAGTACAAGTATTTTTTTCAAATTAGTGTCTTTGTTTTTTTCTAGACGTAGAAATTTCTTATACTAACTGAATACAAGCCTTTTGCCAGAAATATATGTTCATAATATTGTTTCCCAGGTATATTTTGTTTATTTAAAATATGTATGCATACAAACACAGGTATAGATATAGATATAAGCAGGAATACATGTAAATCCAGAAAAAAACTACATAAAATTAAAATTACAGACAAACTAATCATGTGAATCAGGAACGTTTTACCTGTGTAAAAGGAAAAATAGATGGGAGAGGTGGGGGCATACAATGTTTTTTAAAATGATTGGATTTTATTCTCAATGCAATAATAAGCTCTTGAAATGGAGCAGATGTCTCTCATGGTTAGATTTATGTGTTTATGTGATCAGTATGATTTCGCCTTAGTAATTGTTTATAGTGGTGCAAGATGTAAACAGACACTGTTTTGGAGACATTGCAGTCCTCCAGGCAAGAGATAATGATTACTTGTACTGGGTTGGTAGAGTTGAGTGTGGTAATAAAATGGATCTATTTTGCAGGAAGAACTGACATGACTTCCTAATACATTGCACAGGAGACGGGTTAAGCCATTCCCCCAAATGAGTACCAAACCCCTTTGCCACCATTTTACTTGTGATGAACTGCCGCCACTGTATACACAACACCTTATTTCCAGTGGCAGATCAATAATCTTATTTCAATTCAAGCTCTTCCTTTTTAATATGCCTGGCTTAAAAGAATAGTCAGAAGAACCAGGCAAAGACTTTTAAGAGGCCTGGGTACTTCTCTTTCCAGTATACTTTGAAGCCAAGAATGAATAGAGAGCACATGACAAACTCAGTTAAACATGTTTTTCCTTTCAAATTTTTGAATACTTTTCCCTCTTTGGGGCAAGGGTGATCATTCAATAATACTAGGAGCAATAAATCATGGTGTCCTGTTTGCATTAGCAAACTCTTAAACGGGATACAAATACAGCTGCCTGTACAAGCTAGGAAATTAAACACAATTGTAAAATCCTCCCTGTTTGAGAACCTTTGAAATCTGCACCACAGATTCCAACTTCCCAGACCCCTAACAGATTTTTATGAAAATCTTTGGTAAATTCTTGATGTAAGTCCTTATATCATTGTTTTGATATTACTTTTTATATTCCCAGCTAAATTGACTTTTAAAATAATCCCTTAACAAGTGACAATTAGGGGTTAGACATCAGTTAGTTTGGTTGCTCTTTCAGCAAAAAAATGACTGTAGATGATTTTTTTTTCTTTTTTTTCATGCGGGATCTTTTTAGTTGTGGCATGCAGGATCTTTTTTTACTTGTGGCATGTGAACACTTAGTTGCAGCATGTTGGATTTAGTTTCCTTACCAAAGATTGAACCCAGGTCCCCTGCATTGGGAATGTGGAGTCTTAGCCACTGAACCACCAAGGAAGTCCCTAGATAAATTGTTAAGGTAGAGTTTTAATGGAGATAGACAGCATGACTGATCTTAAAATTTTTAAGTGCTTCCTAGAAATTCTAAAATCTATTCTTCAAAAGTCTATTCTTAGTTAACTAGTAACACAATACTTGCATCATAATCATAGGTAGTTCATAAATTCAGCAAAAATAAACAAATGACCTAAACAAGTAAATTTCTGTACTTGGTTTTCAGGGCTAGAGAAAGGCAAAAGAACATTGATTCAGTAGTCATATTATACAATGTAATCAGGAACAACTATCCAATTCTGCAAGAATGGCATTTGTCTCCCTTCAGTGAGTTCTATGGGATCAAGTCTCTTAGAGCATTATCCTCCAATAATAACTATAATAAACTGTTTCCAGGTTGTTAGTTTTCTTCCAGTAATATTAAAAAATAATCTTGTTGCCTTTCACATAATTTTCACCAATTCTAAATTTTCTAGGTTTCCCTCGAGGTCTATTTATACAATACACTCTTCTTTACATCTTGTGTTTTGGTAATCCTTATTTTAAAACACCTGAAACTCTTTCTACCTCAAATATAAAGAAAAATGGGGGATGCCTGAATATTAATGGGGAGGAATAACTGTGGTTTATCACAAGATCAGAGACAAAGAATCAAGGGATGGAACTGGGCCAGCTCTGGAAAACTCAGAAGCAAGAACTAGTCTGCCTCCTCCCTTGAGAGTTTTTTGTGACATGGTTCAGATCAAGTAGTTCCTAGGCTCTGAGCCCTCTCTATTTCAGTTCCAGTTTTTTGAGAGACAGAATTTGACTGACCCAGATCAAAGCCATGGATCTGTTAGTTACATCCAAGAACAAGATCAGGTGCTACAGAAATGCCCCTGAAAGACTGTCTTTGTGTCTTCAGAGCTGGCCTTACAAAAAAGGGAATGGCTGAGGTAGATGGCCATTCAAATGAGTGTCTCCCACAGATAAGCACTGTTCTAGGAGCTTCACTTATATTATTTCATTTAATCTTCATTATCAAAATATTTCACAACAGAAGAAACTGAGCTACTAGCTTTTCCATAACCTGCCCAGGGTAAGTGGCAGACCCAGACCTTAAACTCCACTCTATTTGACTCCAAAAGTACGAAAGACTATTTTGAAAATCATTCTTAGTACACAGAAATACTTTCAAAGATCACTAAAGTAATATGGCTACTCAGGTTGGGTGAATTACTATATCCATAATTGTGTAAGAAAAAAAGTTATTTTATTGCCAGAAGTTTTTGAAATGGAAAACAGAAAATTTCCAAAACATCCATAGGGAAGAGGGAACTGTCAAATCAAACAATGTGTCTATATGCAATTAAATGGGTTTAAAAATCTTGCTCCACTTTAGCTAAATGAAAAATAAGTCTTCAATTTTTTAAAAAAGGTTTATTTCTGACAATTATAAAAGACTTAGTGTTTGTTGAAATAAAAATAAAAACTTTCCATGAACCTCTAAGGGACAAGAGTCCCTGTGATAGAGTTGTGGTTAAATGTATATTTTACTGTTTCTAAAAATATCTGAATCTTTGGGTAGTTTGGGGGCATTTTTGTCCTTTGCATCTTCATAATTACTTTATACTTGTGAAAGGAAAGGAAAAAAGAGATGGACAGGCTGATGAAGGTAGAAGTAGTGAGTGAGAAAAGAGAGAGAGAGAACAAGTATTTTTCTTCAAATTCTAATATTAGCTGTTTTGGTTTATTTTAGAATCCATCTAGGTCACTATTAAGAGCTTGAATTTGGTCCCTCCTCATAGTTCAGCCTAACTGTTCCCACGAGAGTAAACTGAATTTCAGTTAACTTGAATTTCTCTCTCAAATTGGGATTATAGTGCACTTGTAAGACATCTAAGGCCCAAATGGAATTCCATTTCTATGGTGATTAGATTGGAACTTGCAACTAGGAGTAATAAAGCAAAATACTAAAAACATTTCTTCTTTCAAGGACTATTATAGGGCATTTACCTCTACTTGCTGTGAAATATTATTTCAGGAAGTTTCAACTTTATTGTGTTTTGCATAATACTTTGAGAACAAACTGTTTATTTGATTCACTGTCTTCATTAGTGCCCCAGTAATTAAAAACTGATGTTATTTTTTCCCTTGAGTTTATTTTTCCTTCTTTGTCCCTTTTTAAAACTTGTTACTTTTTTCTATATTTGTGAATTGTTTTGGGATTTACTAGCGATTTGTGCAAATCTGGGCAAAAAGCCAAATGAGAATATGAGAAGTAGGCCAGAACAATTGATATCTCTTTTTTAATGATTGGCTTTCCTAGAGAAATTTCTTTTGCTGTCTACCCTCTCTTCCCTCTTGAGGTTTGGTGTTAAATCAAATTTCTAATAAGTGGGGAATACACAGAGCCTTAAGTGGGGGCATTGTTCTACAACTGTAATTATATTTATCTGTTTTATGTAAATAGAGGTGTTTTTAATAAAGATGCTTCTGGTCACTTCAATATATGGATCTTTATAGAGAGAGTAGATACAATTTTGTTAAGTAATCTGTCCAAATTTCAGCAATGGTTTTTGATGTTACCCTTTTGTATTCTTCCTAGTTCTCTATTCCCAATTCCTCAGTATGAAAATAGTTTACATAGCTCCTGCATTTATCAAAATTCCTCCCAGCACTTGAAGGAGGTGTTATTATTTCCACTTTACAGATAATGAAGATAAGGTTTAAGGAGAATGTGACTTGACCAGGATCACCTGTCTAGTGAGATACAGAGAAGAGAAATGATAAGATAAGTACATTATTAGACTAGTGAAGCATAAATAATTTGTCTAAAATAAAGAAAGAAAAAGAAAGAATGAAGGTAATGATATCAGAAAATAATTTTTTTTAAAAGTCCAAAATCTAACAGATGAGCTGGTTTAAAGTTGAAAAATGAGTCTTATAGCAAGACCAGAGTGACTAAAGTCAAGACACATTGGAATGTGAGAGAGGTCACAGACTAATAAGATATATTGGAAATGCCTAGAGTCAAAGACAGACTAGTAGAAACCAGGTATCAGGTACCTGAATATTTGCTCCATATTTCCTTTTGCTGCATCTCATGACTTTTACAATGTAAAGTACAGATTATTTATTCAACCAAAAAAGCAATTAATTTATATTTTCATATTTTAAATTAATAAAGTAATATATGATTACTGTAGGAAAAATATAAAAAAATAAAATATTATAAAGTAAATAGAGTGTCTCATTATCCCATTTCTACCTATAGATATGTATATATGGTTTTAGAGATAGAGCTATATTTGTAGCTTATAGACATAAGCATAAATAAATTCATAGTTTCAAACAAGAAAATTTAACTTTAATGTAAGCAGTAAAAGTTAATTTGCTATTTAAAAAAAATACTAGAAAGACTTTTTTATATATGTATGTTCAGGCATACATTTATTCTCATATGTATATTTGTATGAAAAATAAGTTCTAGTCACTCTATTTTTAGCACATTTAGCAACTACTTTCCCCTACAACTATTAGAGGTTCATTACCAGTGTCTGTGATTGATAAGTATGCTGAGGTGTATGTGTATTTAGTTGTATATGTACAGATCTACATTAGGTAAAATTATAAGATGACATAATATAAAAACGGGCAGAAGAATTAAACAGAAATTACACAAAAGAAGATAAACAAAGAGCAAAAATTATGTGAAAAAAGATGAACAATGTTAGTCATCAGGCAAATCCATATTAGAACCCCAGTGAAGTTACACTATGCATCCATTACAAGAGCTAAAAACATGGACATCCACTTTTTGCTGCACCATTTGTTGAGAAGACTTTCATTTCTTCATTGAATTTCACTGGTACATTTGTTGAAAAGCAGTTCATCATATATGAGTGAGACTATTTCTCAATTCCCAGTTCTGTTACATTGAAAATCACTACTTTCACCAAATGCCTCAGTTGCTGTGATTTTTTGCAGTAAATCTTAAAATCATGTAGTTTGTCCTCTAATGGTATTCTGTTTCAAAATTGCTTTGGCCATTCTTAGTTGTTTGGGATTTCATATAAATTTTATAAATATCTTTTCAATTTCTTAAAAGAAAGCCTGCTTTGCTGAGATTTTGTATGGAGATACATCAGTTCTAATCCATAGAGATTAGAAATAATAGATAACTCATGGTACAGTCATATGGTAAATAGTATACTGAAATGAAAATGAACAAGCTACTGATAGAACATGGATGGATTCTACAAACATGTTGTTGAGTAAAAGAAGCTAACTTCAAGACAAATTATTCCATTTAAAGTAAGTCCCAAATAGGCCAACCTCATTTATGGTACTAGAAATCAGGACAATAGTCCATCTTGGGAGGAATGGAGTTAGTAACTTGGAGGAGATTTAGAGAGAATCTTCTTAAATGAAAATAATATTTTATTCTTTGATTGGGTTATGTTTATGCATCTGTGTTTACCTTATGAACAACCCTGTAATGTGGTCTTTTGGGTGTATAGTTGGGCTCTGATCTGGCTGCCATACCACTTGAAAATGCTAGTTGA
Source organism: Stenella coeruleoalba (assembly GCF_951394435.1). NCBI lineage: Eukaryota > Metazoa > Chordata > Mammalia > Artiodactyla > Delphinidae > Stenella > Stenella coeruleoalba. The sequence continues at coordinate 25,923,340 of NC_137165.1, read as the reverse complement.
TAAAATCTTTTAACAGAAATTTCTAAAGATCAACCAGCCTTTACAAAACAATTGCATGTCAATGATGCTGAAATTTCAGAATCCATGACAAAGAGAATGAGAAATTCTGTTGGTCAGGAAGAATCCTAGTTGATTCTGGAATTATATTTTACAATTTTTGTATGTATCATTTATCTTTCAAGCCAACTCTAGTGAGTTTCCTCAACCTGTGCTGAGGCATTCAAGTTCTTCTAAACTATCTTCAATAAAGCTTTTTAAATCTCTTAAGTTCCATCTGTTGCTTTACAAAACTTTATCTTTAGAAATTTAACGGATTATTTATTATCATAGAGTGTCGTAGTTGGACGGAGAACCTAAACATTATACAACTCCATCAATACATTTCTGGTTGAATCCTTCCATATTTCTGTGAAGCAATTATTTAGCCTTGACTTGAACATTTCTAGGACACTTCCTACCTCTCAGAGAAGCACATTATATTTTAGATATCTCTAACTATAAACTGTCCCCTTATTATTCCTGTAATCATCTTGCAACATATAAAACATCTTTTATGATTTTTCCAAATACTTGAAAGACATATGGATTTTATTAAAATCTTCTCTAATAGTTTAGAGTTTGTTCATAATCCTGGCTTTCCATTGTTGATCAGACTTCACTTTGTCAATATATTGTTTTAGGTTTTATACACAGAGCCTTAAATATATAATACACCTGGGTTTATCAGACAGATTTTCAGAGCTAAAATATCAGCTGATTGTAAAGTGTTCCCCTTTTTAGGTATCAGTATAAGGGGCTCTAGTTAAAATGCACCTGTTTCTAGAAGACCTGTGAATAGTGAGAATGTCAGTGAGAAATACATATACTACACTTTAAATTAAAAGAGTTGTATCTAAATCTCAGCTTTCCTACATATTATCTAAGTATTATCTTTAACAAATTCTTACCCTCTACAAGCTTTAGTTTGTTGATCTAGTAAAAAGAGGTAAAAGTAGTATTTGTGTTAGGATTTTTTTTTTTAAGGTAGCATATGTGAAAACCCCTGAAAGAGCACCTGACATATAGTTATAGGTCAATAAATGTTACCTTACTCCAAATGACAAAAAATTATTAAATTAACATTTTTGTCACAGTGACCTTTCAACACCCTCTAAAATTTATGCCAAATGGCAGCTGCTACCTTCTGGTCATAAATAGGACTGGTCACAAATAGGACTGGTCATAAATAGAGGGTATGTTATTCATGCCCTGTCTGACTTCACACCTGCTATCACTTGGCATATATGTAGGCTTGAGAAATGGGAATTTTCTCTTTTGGGTATAATTTACACTGACACCAACTTTCTCACTAAGTTCTGGATTTGAAGGGTATACCTCCTCACCAGAACTATGATGCTGGAAAATGCTGACTAACGGAACACTTAAGTATTCAGTTACTATTAAATTCTAATGAACATAAAATCCACATTAACATCTAATTAAGCCATTATGATTAGTGCTGCACAATGGGTACTTTATCATCCCGGATACCTTAACATATTTTGTCTTCGAGGCAACTGAGCTCATTCAATACTGCTATTAGCTGAACAGATCATAAGAACTTTATGACGCAGAGTGACCAATATCATTAACCTCTTTATAAAGTTTTCCCAAAACTGAATACTCTACCACTGGGGGATTACTCTAGAAAAAGACCACTTTTGAAAAAAAATGTTCTTTACATAGGTACAAAAATTTTCTTTTGTGGACTTATGCCTAGATTAATATGTTATAAAGAATTCACCTCAAAGGAATAATCCCTAGACATTCTAAATTACTGAACAAGCTATTTGTTCAAATAGGAGTGAATATCTGTGTTTAGAATAAAGTCTTACTTTTCATCTCAATCATTGGTGTGGTATTGATATTGACATAGTTAAACCAATATTTTATTATCAAGATACAATGGATCCATTGCACAACTCATGGAAACTTATGGGCAGATAAATTTTCACTTTAATTGAATGCAAAATTTGGACCTCTGCTTCAGTCCCAACACTGTGCTTATGGACAACACTCTGCTTATGGTATGGAATTTTTGATTTGTGACTTAGACCCTGAACTTAAATGTCATTATCTATAAAATGAAATGGGCATAATTATGCACAGATGCTGCACAGACCAGAGACTGAGATAAGTCAAAAAGTCAAATATACATATTTATATATATTATAAATTTATATATAATATTTGTATATTGTTAAATATATACAGTATATATAATACTCATTAAATCACAGCTTTAGTTGTTGTTTGCTTTTAGTATTAGTATTGATAATAGATTAAATGTACTTTTAAGTTGTTATTAAGTTCTTTTGTTAATTTTTAAAAGATATTTTATTTATTTATTTATTTTTAGTAGATCTTTATTGGAGTATAATTGCTTCACAGTGCTGTGTTAGTTTCTGTTGCATTACAAAGTGAATCAGCCATATGCATACACATGTCCCCATATCCCCTCCCTCTTGAGCCTCCTTCCCATCCTCCCTATCCCAACTGTCTAGGTCATAACAAAGCACTGAGCCAATCTCTCTGTGCTCTGTTCCTGCTTCCCACCAGTCAAGCCAACTATTTTATATTTGGTAGTGTATATATGTCAATGCTAATCTCATTTTGCCCCAGCTTTGCCCTCCCACCCCAGGTCCTCAAGTCCATTCTCTATTTCTAACTGTTTATTCGTGCCCTGAAACTAGGTTCATCAGTACACTACAAATAACTCAATTTTGTTTCTTTTTATGGGTGAGTAATATTCCATTGTATATATGTACCACATCTTCTTTATCCATTACTCTGTTGATGGACACTTAGGTTGGTTCCATGTCCTGGCTATTGTAAATAGTGCTGCAATGAACATGTGGTACATGAATCTTTTTGAATTATGGTTTTCTCAGGGTATATGCCCAGTAGTGGGGTTGCTGGGTCATATCATAGTTCTATTTTTAGTTTTTTAAGGAACCTCCATTCTGTTTTCCATAGTGGTTGTATCAATTTACATTCCTACCAACAGTGCAGGAGGGTTCCCTTTCCACCACACCCTTTCCAGAATTTATTGTTTCAGATATTTTGATAATGGCCATTCTGAATGACGTGAGGTGATACCTCATTGTAGTTTTGATTTGTTTTTCTCTAATAATTAGTGATGTTGAGCATCTTTTCATGTGCCTCTTGGCCATCTGTATGTCTTCCTTGGTGAAATGTCTATTTAGGTCTTCTGCCCATTTTTTAACTGAATTGTTTGTATTTTTGATATTGAGCTCCATCAGCTGTTTGTATATTTTGGAGATTAATCCTGTTTGTTGTTTCATCTGCAAATATTCTCTCCCATGCTGAGGGTTGTCTTTTTGTCATGTTTATTGTTTCCTTTACTGTGCAAAAGCTTTTAAGTTTAATTAAGTCCCATTTGTTTATTTTTGTTTTTATTTCTGTTACTCTAGGAGGTGGGTTAAAAAAGATCTTGCTGGGATTTATGCCAGAGTGTTCTGCCTATGTTTTCCTTTAAGAGTTTTATAATGTCCCATCTTACATTTAAGTCTTTAATCCATTTGGAGTTTATTTTTGTGTGTGGTATGAGGTAGTGTTCTAATTTCATTCTTTTACATGTAGCTGTCCAGTCTTCCCAGCACCATTTATTGAAGAGGCTCTCTTTTCTCCATTGTATGTTCTTGCCTCCTTTGTCATAAATTAGGTTCCCACATGTGTGTGGGTTTATCTCTTGGCATTCTTTCCTGTACCATTGATCTATATTTCTGTTTTGGGGTCAGTACAATACTGTCTTGATTACTGTAGCTTTGTGGTATATTTTGAAGTTGGGGAGCCTGATTCCTCCAACTCCCTTTTTCTTTCTAAAGATTGCTTTGGCTATCCGAGGTCTTTTGTGTTTCCATACGAATTGTAAAAGATTTTGTTCTAATATTGTGAAGAATGCCATTGGTAGTTTGATAGGGATTGCACTAAATCTGTAGATTGCTTTGGGTAATATAGTCATTTTCACAATATTGTGTCTTCCAATCCAAGAACATGGTAGATATTTCCATCTTTTTATGTCATCTTTAATTTCTTTCATTAGTGTTTTATATTTTTCTGAGTACAAGTCTTTCACCTCCTTAGGCAGGTTTTTTGAGAAGATAAACAAAATTTATAAACCCTTAGCCATCCTTATCAATAAAAAAGGGAGAGGACACAAATCAGTAAAATTAGAAGTGAAAAAGGAGAAATCATAACTGACACTGCAGAAATACAAAGAAGTATAAGAGACTACTACAAAAAACTATATGCCAATAAAATGGAAAACCAGGAAGAAATGGACAAATTCTTGGAAAGGTACAATTTTCCAAGACTGGACCAGGAAGAATTAGAAAATATAAACAGACCTATCACAAGTAATGAAATTGAAACAGTAATTAAAAATCTTCCAACAAACAAAAGTCCAGGACCAGATGGCTTCACAGGCAAATTCTATCAAACATTTAGAAAATAGCTAACACCCATCCTTCTCAAATGCTTACAAAAATTTGCAGAGGGGGAAACTCCCAAATTCATTCTACGAAGCCACTATCACCCTGATACCAATAGCAGAAAGATATCACTAAAAAAGATAATTATAGACGAATATCACTGATGAATATAGATGCAAAAATCCTGAACACAATACTAGCAAACAATCCAACAGCACATTAAAAGGATCATACGCATTGATCAAGTGGGATTTATCCCAGAGATGCAAGGATTCTTCAACATATGCAAATCAATCATTGTGATATGCCACATTAACATATTAAGGAATAAAATCCATATGACCATCTCAATAGATACAGAAAAAGCTTTTGACAAAATTCAACCTCATTTATGACAAAAACTCTCCAGAAAATGGGCATATAGGGAAACTACCTCAACATAGTAAAGGCCATATATGACAAACCCACAGCAAGCATTATACTCAACCATGAAAATATGAAATCATTTCCACTAAATCAGGAACAAGACAAGAATGTCAAGTCTCACCACCCTTCTTCAACTTAGTTTTGGAAGTCCTAGCCACAGCAATCAGGGAAGAAAAAGAAATAAAAGGAATCCAAATTGGAAAAGATGAAGTAAAACTGTCACTGTTTGCTGGTGACATGATACTATATACAGAAAATCCTAAAGATGCCACCAGAAAACTTCTATAACTAATGAATGGATTTGGTAAGGTTGTAGAATACAAAATTAATGCACAGAAATATCTGGCATTCCTATACACCACCAACAAAAAATCAGAAAGAGAAATTAAGGAAACACTCCCGTTTACCATTGCAACAAAAAGAATAAAATACCTAGGAATAAACCTGCCTAAGTCTGCGAAAGACTTCTTATTAAGTTTTAATTGTGAGTTTCCCTTTCTACTAGTTTCTTTCACATCTGTTTCTTTTATCATCTGAGATTTTATAATTGATTCACCTGAGTTAGCAGATACATTTTTCCCCCCCCAGGGAAGAAGACAGGATGGAACTAAAGACAGTAATTGTTAGTCACCCGCACCTGAATACTAATTAATATATTAGGTTATTTTCTCCTAGAGTTTTCTGATTGCTGAGTAATGAGATACTGGTATTAAGACAGAGCATCATTTTAAGACTCAGGCCAATCTTGGGTGGAATATTGCAAGGAGTAACATGAAAATGCCTAAAAAGCCACAGAAAATAGAAAAGAGGAAGGTGAAAGGGTATTTGCAGTGGTTAATCACTAGAACCCTTTTTATTCAAAGTAGTTTAATTATCTTGAAAACCTATTCTTGCTTTCCTCACATCTGAAGACCTCTGCCTATCGTCCCTTGCACCAGAAGGCCTCACCTGCCCTCATCCTGGGCACAGCCTCCTGCAGTCAGTCAGGGGAAGTTGTATTAGATCTAGGCTCTATTTATTTGGAACTTGACAACTAGACCTCAGAAAACTCAACAGGTTTCTACATTTTTCCAACTTTTGATGTTGCCCCAGGACTTGGGTACTGGACCTAAATAAGTGAAATTCTTCCACATTTGGAAATATACTTTATTTTAATCTTGTACCTATGTAGTGTAATGGAATATTAAAATGTTATTACTATTTTTAAATTTTCATATTTTTAATTGCCTTGTATCAACTTCATGTTTACACCTGAACTTATATGCTCTTCAAATGTGGCCTGGAAAGTAACTTAAAATAAAGTATGTTATAAATTTTATAACTTTAAGTTCACTATTCCATGTTATGTTTCCTATTTATATCCACTCTATGAACAGTTATTTTTATTATTCTCATTTGATATTTTAAGAAACTGAAACTCAGAAAGATAAAAGTCTCTTGTTTCTTCAAGTAATATTTTTGTGGTAGCACTAAATTTTTTTTAAAAATTATTTAATAAATATTTATTTAGTCCCCATTCTTTGCCTATCCATTATTCTAGTGAATAAGACAGGAACAAAAAATTAAAAAAAAAAAAACTTGCTCTGATGTGGCTCATGAACTAGTGAGGGAAGACACATTTATATATAGGAGAATATTAAAAATTGTAATGCTATAAAATAAATTAAAAATGGTATAATATGATAAATAAGTTCTCAGGAAGCTATGTTTGATGAGATAAGGAAAACAATCTATAATATTTAGGTAAGTTGTTCCATGAAAAGAGAGAGATGAAGAATATTTGGATAAACTGGTGGTGGCCAGGCATGGTTGTGCTGTCAGAAATTGGGTGTCTTAGTAGATCTGTTTTGGTCCCTGTGCAGGATGAGTTGGGCATCAGAAGTTAGGCACATATGCTCAGCACAAAGGCCAAGGGATTAGTTTATGATTATGAAACATTAAAATAAGGGAACTGCATAAGAGAGTAGAGGCTAAGAGTTCTTCTCATCACAAGGAGAATGTTTTATTTTTTATTTTATCTGTATGAGAAGATGGATGTAAACTAAACCTATTGTGGTAATCGCTACACAATATATTGAATAAGTAAATGAAACCATCATGTTGTGCACCTTAAACTTATGTGCTGTATGTCAATCATTTCAGGAAAAAAAAAAAAAGACTGGGGGAAAAGGAAGGGAACTGAAGGGTTACAGAGTTCTCATGGCAGAAGCATATTCTTAAGGACAAAGCTGAGGGCCAGGAGAAAACTGCACTTTTAAGGTAAACCCCTTTTGTGTCTCATTTGCTGGCATTATAATGGACAGAGTGGACATTCACCAAATATTTGTTTACTAAAGTAAAGAAGTCAGTGCAGTGCTAACAATTTGAAAAAGTATACCATTTTATGAGTCTCAGGAAATAGCGGATATGACATGGTAAAAATAATTGTACATAAGGGGGTTAAGAGGTAGAAACATGTCATGTAAAAGAGAAATGAAAATTACAAGGTTACAAGGACTTCTTCTAATCACACTGACTACCATGCCAAAGACTGAAAGGCTACTTTGAGAAACCAACAAATAATGGAACCCAGGCTGAATGTTCTATTTCATGCTTGAGTCCAGATCATCTCAGAAATTTATCAAGTCTTAGCAATCAGTAGAAGGTGTTAATGACTTTCCCTAAAAAAGTTTCATATTAAGGGTTGGACAGAGACTCTTGGGTATTAGAGCAAGTTACTAATATAAGGAAAAACATTCAGTATAGTGGAGGTAACTCACATAGATTGATACTCATACATGTCAGAAATGAAAAATTTTAAATTATTGTGCCATAGACAAAAAAGATAGACCAGTTGGACCTAAATAATCAAAGAAAATTAATATTTAAAACACAAGAAAAGCCAAACAAGCCAAAGAAGAAAGGTGTGTTTCTATGGTATGTTTCTATATTGCCTTTAACCATGTAAATCAAGAGATAGAAAACAATAAGATATGATTTCTGAAACTCTAAGCTTTTAACTTGTTAAATAAAGATAAGAGTTTTATAGGCACATGAAGAAACACTACTTTTATTGGTGAAAAAGTTACATACAGTATGATGAGTCATAAAACTCATTGCCTATCCATGTAACCACCACCTCAACTAAGATATAAAATATTGCAGTCACTCTGGCTAATTCTCCTGTGTAAATTTACATCAATACCCTCCCACTCCAAAGTAACCAAGATTCTGATTTGTAGCGCTAGAGTTTAATTTTGCTTCTTCTTAATTCCATCTGAATGGAATTATACAATATATATGCTTCATATCTGGCTTCTTTCCCTCAACATATGTTGAGATTCATTGGTTATGCATGTCTTACTTGAAAAATCTATCTGCTGCCATATAGAAGTCCATGTTTGATTATATCATTCTTGTTTATCCGTTTTCGGCTTGGTGGACAATTTTTCATTGTGGAGCTGGACATTTACTGTGTGAAGCCTTAAGAATAAAGCTGCAAAGAATATTTCTGTCCTTTTATAGACATATGTTTTCACTTTTCTTGGCTAAACATCTTGGAGTGCAATTTCTTTGTCATAGAGTAGGTGTGTGTTTAACTAAATATGAACTGTAAACTGTTCTTGCAAAGTTATTTTAAAACATTACATTCCTGAAGAAAACAGTAGCAAAGATCAATGAAACTAAAATCTGGTTCTTTCAGAAGATAAGCAAAATTTGTAAACCTTTAGCCAGACTCATCAAGAAAAAAGAGAGAGGATTCAAATCAATAAAATTAGAAATGAAAAAGAAGTTACAACAGACAATACAGAAATACAAAGGATAGGATCATAATAGATTACTACAAGCAACTATATGACAAGAAAATGGAGAACCTAGAAGAAATGGGTAAATTCTTAGATAGGAAAACTCTCCCAAGACTGAACCAGGAAGATGTAGAAAATATGAACAGATCAATCACAAGCACTGAAATTAAAACTGTGATCAAAAAACATCCAACAGGGCTTCCCTGGTGGTGCAGTGGTTGAGAGTCTGCCTGCCGGTGCTGGGGACACGGGCTCATGCCCTGTCCAGGAATATCCCACATGCTGCGGAGTGGCTGGGCCTATGAGCCATGGTGGCTGAGCCTGCACGTCTGGAGCCTGTGCTCCACAACAGGAGAGGCCACAACAGTGAGAGGCCCATGTACCACAAAAAAAACCAAACCAAAACAAAACAAAACAAAAAAACACCCAACAAACAAAAGTCCAGGATGAGATGGCTTCACAGGTGAATTCTATTAAATATTTAGCGAAGGGTTAACACCTACCCTTCTGAATCTCTCCTAAAAAATTGCAGAGGAAGGAACACTCCCAAGCTCATTCTATGAGGACAATATCACCTTGATATCAAAAGCAGACAAAGATATCACAAAAAAGAAAATTACAGGCCAATATCACTGATGAACATAGATACAAAAATTCTCAACAAAATACCAGCAAAGTGAATCCAACAACACATTAAAAAGATCATACATCCTGATTAAGTGAGATTTATTCCATGGATTTAAGGATATTTCAATATATGTAAGTCAATCAATGTGATACACCACATTAACAAACTGAAGGATAAAAACCATATGATCATCTCAATAGATGCAGCAAAAGCTTTTGACAAAGTTCAATACCAATTTATGATAAAAGCTCTCCAGAAAGTGGGTTTAGAGGGGACCTACCTCAACATAATAAAGAGCATATACAAAAAACCTAGAGCTAACATCATACTCAATGGTGAAAAGCTGAAAGCATTTCTTCTAAGATCAGGAACAAGACAAGGACATCCACTTTTGCCACTTTTATTCAACATAGTTTTGGAAGCCCTAGCCATGGCTATCAAAGAAGAAAAATAAATAAAAGGAATTCAAATTGTAAAAGAGGAAGTAAAATTGTCACTATTTGCAGATGACATGTTACTATAAGTAGAAAATCCTAAAATGCTACCAGAAAACTACTAGAGCTCATCAATGAATTTGGTAAAGTTGTAGGATACAAAATTAATACACAGAAATCTCTAGCATTCTTATACACTAACAATGAAAGATCAGAAAGAAAGATTAAGGAAACAATACTATTTATCATTGAATCAAAAAGAGTAAAATACCTAGGAATAAACCTACCTAAGGAAGCAAAAACCTATACTCAGAAAATTATAAGATACTGATGAAGGATAGCGAAGATGGCACAAACAGATGGAGAAATATACCATATTCTTGGATTGGAAGAATCAGTATTGTGAAAATGACTAGACTACCCAAAACAATCTACAGAATCAATGCAATCCCTATCAAATTACCAATGGTATTTTTCACAGAATTAGAACAAAAAATCTTAAAATTTTTATGCAGACACCAAGACCCCAAATAGCCAAAACAACCTTGAGAAAGAAAAACAGAGCTGGAGGAATCTGGCTTCTTGTCTTCAGACTATACTACAAAACTACAGTCATCAAAACAGTATGTTACACACAGAAACAGAAATATAGATCAATGGAACAGGATAAAAAGTCCAGAAATAAACCTTTGCACTTTTGGTCAACTAATCTATGACAAAGAAGGCAAGAATATACAATGAAGAAAAGACAGTCTCTTCAATAAGTGGTGCTAGGAAAACTGGACAGCTACATGTAAAATAATGAAATTAGAACACACCATAACACCATACACAAAAATAAATTGAAAACGGATTTAAAACCTAAAGTTAAGTCCAGATACTATAAAACTTTTAAAGGAAAACATAGGGAGAACACTCTGGCATAAATCACAGTACAATCTTTTTTGATCCACCTCCTTAGAGTAATGAAAATTTTAAAAATAATAAACAAGTGGGACCTAATTAAGCTTAAAACTTCTGTACCACAAGGGAAACCATAAATAAAACAAAAATAAAACCTTCAAAATGGGAGAAAATATTTGCAAACAAAGTGACCGAAAAGGTATTAATCTCCAAAATAATCAAAAGGTTCAGGTAGCTCAACATAAAAAAAAAAAAAAAAAAGAAAAAAAGAAATAGAAAATGGATGGAAGATCTAAATAGACCTTTCTCCAAGGAAGACATACAGATGGCCAAGAAACACATAAAAAGGTGCTCAACATCACTAATTATTAAAGAAATGCAAATCAAAACTACAATGAGGTATCACCTCACACAGGTCAGAGTGGCCATCATCAAAAAACTTACAAACAATAAATGTTGGAAAGGGTGTGGAAAAAGGGTGCTGGAAAGGGTTTATTTTTATTTTTTTTAAATCCAGGGTTTCTAATGATGCTGAATCCAAGGTAGAAATAAAGGAGGACTCCATGGCAAGACAAGATTTTTCTTTTTGACCAGCAAAGGAAAATGAGGACAAAACAATTAAGTGGAGACTTTGATTTCCAGTTCACTCTGGGGATGGTGACTTGTGGAGATGTCCCCACATAAGGTCTTCCTGCAAGGAGACTCCCCATTTTATGAAAGACCTGTGACCAGGAAGAGTTGGTGGGAATTCAGTGTGCAAATACACATGCCTTTGAAGGAAGGCAAGGTCAAGGCTTCCTAGTGAATCTTTACCCTGTGGACTGGTCCATTTGGAAAGCCTGTGTACCTAAGGGTTTGCTGAAAGGAGGGCAGAGACAGAGACAACTCGCTGCTGGGCACCAGACACCTGCACACAGCTGTGATTGGACGTGTGCACACAATCTGTGTTTTGTGGATTCTATAGAATAAGCCAATGGTGGGCTGGCATCTACGGTGTAAATATACACACCACCTTTTCTTTTTCCCCTCACAAAAGATAAGTGAACATGACCTCCTCCCACTGCTTCAGTGAATAAGGACTGAGGTCAGCAGGGAAAGCAATGGTTTGGTTCTTTCTGGATCAAAATGTCTCCAAATAAAAGCTGGCTTCTAAACAATTCAGAGTGGTGCAGCCAGAGGGCGGTGCGGGGAGGTGCTGGACTGGCTACAGAGGAGACTTAGGAAGGAGGAAACACTTTTGGTGGGGGTGCGAACTGGTACAGCCACTATGGAGAGCAGTAGGGAAGTTCCTTAAAAAACTGAAAATAGAGCTACCATATGATCTAGCAATCCCAATCCTGGGCATATATCTGGGGAAAACCATAATTCAAAAAGATACATTCACTACAATGTACATTACAACACTATTTACAATAGCCAGGACATGGAAGTAACCTAAATGTCCATCAACAGACGAATGGATAAAGAAGATGCGGTACATATACACAATGAATATTACTTAGTCATAAAAAAGAACAAAGTAATGTCATTTGCAGCCACATGGATGGACTTAGAGATTCTCATACTGAGTGAAGTAAGTCAGACAGAGAAAGAGAAATATCATATAATACAGTTTATATGTAGAATCTTAAAAAAAAAGGCTACAAATGAACTTAACTACAAAACAGAAATAGAGTTACAGATGTAGAAAATAAACTTATGGTTACTGGGGTGTAAGGAGGATGGAGAGATAAATTGGAAGATTGGTATTGACACATACACAGCACTATATGTAAAATAAATAACTAATAAGGACTTTTTGTATAGCACAGGGAACTCTACTCAATACCCTGTAATAGCCTATATAGGAAAATAATCTAAAAAAGAGTGGGTATATATATTTGTATAACAGATTCAATTTGCTGTACACCTGAAAATAACAAAACATTGTAAATCAATTATGCCCCGATAAAATTTAATTTTTTTTCTTTTCAATAGGAATAGATCCACATTATGCTCATCAGCATTCAGCATCATCAGTGTTTGCAAATTTTAAACTTTCTAGTATGAGTGTATGGTCCTCTCATTGTTTTTTTTGATTTACATTTCTCTGGTGACTGGTGATGTTGAACAATTTTTCATATGCTTATTGGCCTTTTGCATATCTTCATTGCAAAAGGAATGAAGTGCATGTTCAAGTCTTTTGTCCTTTTTTATTGTATTATTTGTCATCTTATTATTTTGTTGGAAGAGTTATTTATATATTTTAGATAAAAATATGTGTATTGTGATTATTTTCTAATTAGTTGGTGATGATATTTCACTTACTTAATGAGGTCTTTAGATGTACATAAGTTTTTATTCTAATAAAGTGTTTTTGCATCCTGTCTAATAAAATTTTGGTTAACCAGAGGTCATATTTCTTCTAAAACATTATTCTTTTATATTATTTTAATCATCTGTGTACATACACTTGTCTGTATATTATACAGACCAGTTTATTGCATAGTATTATATATTATTATATAGTATTATTTTATATTATATATTATAATAATTATTTTATATTATAAAGCCTAATTTACATGGTAAAATTTTTATTTATCTGCCTTTTGGATATTAAATTTAAAAAAATATAATATTTTACCTACATATTTACCATTTCTAATGCTCTTCACTTCTTCTTATAGATGTGAATCTTCACTGAATGTCATTTCCCTTGACTAAATAATTTCCTTTAGTTTTTCTTGTATTGCTGGTCTATTGGCAACAATTCCATTTTTTTTTTCTGTTTTAATCTGAAAAGGTCTTTTAAGCTCTTGAATTACCATATTTTTAATAGAATTTCTATTTCTCAGTTTAGATTTCCCATCTTCATTTATTTGTGTTATGTTTCCTTTCACTTTGTAAACATTATTTATGATATGTGGTTTGGAGTCTTTGCTTCCAATATTCAACATTATTGGAGTTCTTTCTACTGATTATTATTTGGCCTCATAATGAGTCACCCTTATGTCTTTATATACATGTCTAATACATTTTTGTTGAAAATTGGACAATGTAGCTAATACATTACAGGCATACCTCAGAAATTTTGTGGGTTCAGTTCCAGATCACCACAGTAAAGCAAATATCACAGTAAAGTGAGTCATATGAATTTTTTGGTTTCCCAGTACATATAAATGTTATGTTTATATTATAATGTAATTTATTAAGTGTGCAATAGCATTACATCTAAAAGATCAATGTATGTACATTAATTTAAAAATACTTTATTGCTAAAAAGTGCAACTATCATCTGAGGTTTCAGTGAGTCATAGTCTTTTTGCTGCCAGAGGGTCTTGCCTCAGTGTTGATGCTGCCAACTGATCAAGGTAGTGGTTGCTGAAGGATGGGGTGGCTGTGGCAACTTCTTATAATAAGACATCAATGCAATTTGTCACATTCATTGACTTTTTCTTTCACAAACGATCTCTCTGTAGCATTTAATGCAGTTTGATAGAATTTTAACCACAGCAGAATTCATTCAAAATTGGAGTCAAATCTCTCAAACCCTGATGATACTTTTTATTTTACTTTAGTTTATTTTGCAGTATGCGAGCCTCTCACTGTTGTGGCCTCTCCCGTTGTGGAGCACAGGTTCCGGACACGCAGGCTCAGTGGCCATGGCTCATGGGCCCAGATGCTCGACAGCATGTGGGATCTTCCCAAACCAGGGCACAAGCCCGTGTCCCCTGCATCGGCAGGTGGACTGTCAAGCACTGCGCCACCAGGGAAGACCCAACCCTGATGATACTTTATCAACTAAGTTTATGTAACATTCTAAATCCTTTGCTGTCATTTCAACAATGTTCACAGAATATTCACCAAGAATAGATTCCATCTCAAGGAACCACTTTCTTTACTCCTTCCTAAGAAGTCACACCTCATTAACTAAAAGTTTTTTGTAAGATTACAGCAGTTCAGTTTTGTCTTCAGGCTCCACTTCCAATTATATTTCTCTTGCTATTTCCACCATATGTGCAGTTATTCCTCAATTGAAGTCTTGAACCCCTCAAAGTCATCTACAAGGGTTGGAGTCAACTTCTTCCAAACTCCTGCTAAAGTTGATATTTTACCTCTTTCCATAAATAACCAATGTTCTTAATAGCATCTAGAATATTGAACTCTTTCCAGAAATCTTTCCATTTATTTTCCACAGATCCATCAGAGGAATTACAATCTATGACAGCTATACCCTTATTAAATGTATTTCTTAAAGCATAAGACTTGAAAATTGACATTACTTCTTGGTCCATGGGCTGCAGAATGTATCTTGTGTTAGTAGGCATGAAAACAACATTATTCTTGTTGTACATCCTCATCAAAACTCTTGAGTGACCAGGCACATTGTCAGTGAGCACTAACATTTTGAAAGGAATCTTTTTTTTCCTTTTTCTTTCTTTCTATTTTTTTTCTGAGTAGTAAGTCTCAACAATAGGCTTAAACTATTCAGTAAACCATGTCGCAAACAGACGTGCCATCATTCAGGCTTTGTTGTTCCATTTATAGGGCACAGGCAGAGGAGATTTAGTATAATTCTTGAGGGTCCTAGGATCTTTAGAACAATAAATGAGCATTGGCTTCAACTTCAAGTTAACAGCTGCATTAACCCCTAACGAGAGTCAGCCTGTCTTTTGAGGCTTTGAAACCAGGTATTGACCCCTCCTCTCTAGCTATGAATGTCTTTGATGGCATCATCTTCCAATAGAAGGATGTTTATTTTACATTGAAAATATTTTGTTTAATGTAGCCACCTTCATTAATGATCTTAGCTAGATCTTCTGAATAACTTGCTACAGCTTCTACATCAGTACTTGTTGCTACACATTGCACTTTGATGTTGTAGAGATGGCTTCTTTCCTTAAACCTCATGAACCAACTTCTGCTAGCTTTAAACTTTTCTTCTTCAGCTTCCTCACTCCTGTGAGCCTTCATAGAATTAAAGAGATTTAGGGCCTTGCTCTGCATTAGGCTTTGGCATAAGTGAATGTTGAGGTTGGTTTGATCTATCTGGACCGCTAAATCTTTCTCCATATGAGCAATAACGCTTTCACTTTCTTATCTATGTATTCACAGAACTGCACTTTAAATTTCCTTCAATTTTTTTTTTTCCTTTCCCAACTCAGCTACTGTACCAAGAGGCCTAGCTTTCAGTCTATGTCAGCTTTTGATATGCCTTCCTCACTAAGCTTAATCCTTTCTAGACATTGATTTAATGTAAGAGATGTGTGAGTCTTCCTTTCAAACACACACAATGTTTATGAATCAGGTTCACTGTTTATATGGACAAGTTTGTGGTGCCCCAAAACAATTATAGTAGTAACATTAAAGATCACTGATCACAGATCACCAAAGGAACTATGGAATATTGTGAGAATTATCAAAATGTGACACAGAGTTATGAAGTGAGAAAATGTTGGAAAAATGGCTCCAATAGACTTGCTTGACACAGTGTTGCCACAAACCTTCAATTTGTAAAAACACAATATCTGTGAAGCACAATAAACTGAAGCACAGTAAAATGAGGTAGGCCTGTGTAGTGGTTCTTCATTCTGTTGTATTCTGTAGATTTTTGGTTTTGTAATAGCAGAGAGTCAACATACCTTGTTCAAACTGAAAGCTATCTTTCCCTTGATATGCAGCTGCTAATAATTTTGTTCTGTTCTTGTGCTTTTTAATCTTGGCTCCCTGTGGATCTTCTCTGTGCCAAGGATTTGAGCAGAGATGGATACATGCTTTCTGTTGTTTCCTTGCTTCTGGGTGTTCCTCCTAATTTTCCAGTTGCTTTGCCACTTATGGGCTTTGTACTCTCATGTCAATCTTTCTGCAGCCTGTACTGAGCATGGTTATTTTGTTAGGTGTTTACAGTCTCCAAACTGCTATCTCAATGAGGTTGTAATTAATATTTAATTTTCTTTCACCCAGTGCCAATGTATGTTTAAATACTGTGTTTTATTCCATTGATTTAAGATTGATTATTCCATTTTGCTAAGTTTTACCCTTTTGAAAGTGCTAATATTAGGCAAAGATTTCACATCCATATCCATGTAAAGTACTAGCTCAAGATGTCTCAATTCACACAAAGGCTTGAATTTTGTTATTGTTGCTTTTAAATAAGTTTTAATTCTTAGCCTATGCCTATATTGTATATTTACAAAAAGAAACAAATTTTTTTTCTGAAAATCTCTAATACCTTATGGAAATCTACTTTATGCTCCACTTTGTATCACTCCTCATTAGCAAGAAGTAACTTATAGTATATTTAAGCTTATTTTATGTCGTGTTTTTTGAGCCTGCATCTAGTATAGTAGGCTCACTCTAATTTGTAATTGTCCTATAACCTGTGAAACTGGTGGATTCACTTGCTAATTAATGAGTTACTCTTAGCTAATCATGCTATCTTGAAACCTCATGCAATCTGGTATATTTTATTGATCATGTGAAGAGCAAGAATAAGTCCTGCTGATAGAAAAATTATTTTTCATTAGCCTATCCATGTTATGAAGATGTTTTATCTCTCTTCTACAAGAGCCATAAGGAGCAGCCTTGTAATCAGTATAAAATTTCTTCATTTCTAATCTACAACTTAAACATGATGGCTTATTGAATGTGAATACAAACTTAATGAGGTAATTATTGCTAAAATTTATGGGATTCTTACAAACATGTGGAAAAGTTATAGAGATAAATTTTATATACTCATATAAAGTAAGTATCATCAGCGTATCCCTTGACAAATATTAATGAAATCAAAATACTGCCACAAATTTTATGACATGTAAGGTATATTAGTAAATTACATTTTGAAAAGGAAAAAAAAGTGTAGAAGTGACACACTGGTCATATGTATTTGCATAATTCTCATTAGAACACCAGCTACCTTGAGTTAAAATGCCCTCCCCCACCAAGAAAAATTATTTCCACCAGAAACTATGAGGGTTACTTTAGGGTGAACCCTAAATCAAATATGACTGATGTAAGACACACACACAGAGGAGAAGACCATTTGAGATGGAGGCAGAGATTGAAGTAATGCATCTACAAGCCCAGGAATGCCAAGGATTGTCAACAACTACCAAAAGACTGAAGAGGTTGGGAAGAATATTTAACTAGAGCCATGGGAGGAAGCATTACCTTGTCAATAACTTTATTTCAGACTTCTATATTATATAACTGTGGACAGTATAAATTTCTGTTGTTATAAGCCACTTAGGTTGCTATAACTGGTTACAGCAGCCCTCAGAAACTAATACATCTGCATTAAACATATTTTGGTCCCAATTTAAGATGGCAGAAGAGTAGGTGGATGTGGAGTTCATCTCTCTTCATGGATGCATCAGGAATATATCTATAGGTGCAATAATTCTCACAGAACACTGGCTGAAAACTAGCAGAAGACTTGGACACTGGAAAGGACTATAAAGATCCCTGCATAACTGGGTAGGATGGAATAAAAGAAGGGAGTTGGAGGAGGAGAGGAAGTGAGATGGGACCTGCACCCTGGGTCAGGGGGCTGAAGCAGAGGAGATATTCCTGAATTTGGGGAAGCCCTCTCTCTGACTGGGAAATTGATTGGGATAGAGGGGAAGCATTTGAGGCTGTTGGAAGAGGGTGAAGTGGCTGATCGGTGACAGATGGGACAGAGTGATAAATACACAGGCAGTCTGTACCATGGCCCTATGTGTCCTGGACTGGGGACGTGTGTTCACATGTGTGCAAGGGGGCTGAGAGTTGGTGCATGGGGATTAGAGAACAGGCCTAGAGTGAGAAATACTGTTGGCTGTGGTGAGATGGACTGAGGGGACAGGAGGGAGGAAATCCACAGCAGGGATGCCCACAGAGGAAGACTAGACTGCCATGGAAGCAGGGCAGTATTGCTGAGTCACACACAGGGGAAGGAGCCACTACTGTAACCTCTCTCTCCCCACATGCCAGTGCCTGCCGACAACAGTAAAAGAAGCCTGCTCAGGGCTGGATTTGCCCATCAGCTGCCAAGCAATAATAATAACAACAAAAAAACCCCTCAAGATTGGCCCTTACATGCCTGCTGCCAGGTACCAGAAAAAGCTGGGCCAGGGCTGGCCTTCACGTGCCTTATCCCAGATGCCAGAAAAGGCCCTCACTAGGGCTATTTGCACCCATGGACACTGTCTTCCCTACACATTTGGTGCCACTGGGGCGCCCATGATCCAAGTAGTCATACCACCTCTACACCTGGTCCTCACAGGGGTAGACACAAGAGCTCCAAAGCAGCCTCAGGACCAGACTCCTGTGGGTGGGCCACCTGTAGAGGTGGGAGTAAATCCAAAGCTGAGCCCCAGGGATGGGGTGACTAAGGAAGAAGATCAAAAATCTTTCCATCAGCTGTACAAGCTGCAAATTAAATCCCCACAATCAGCAAGGTAGACCCTGCATCTATGGAATATCTGAATAGACTGAGTGTTCCCACAAATGAAAACGGTCTAGCTCTGGCAGTTGTGGACTTTGTGGGGAAGCACAGGTAGGAAATGAGCCTGATCAGAGCCTGAGTGGTCTCCACAGGGTCCAAAGAAGGTCCAGAGACCAGCCCAGAGGCAGAAGAAAGCCTCTTGGGGATGCGGAGGTGGGCTGTGTCTCATGGAATGTGCAAGGACACTTACAGTGGAGACCCCAGGGAAACATAATTATTACTATTAATTTTATTATGTTTTGGTTCATTCTCTTGTAGGTTCTGGTGTTGGTTTCTTTTTTCTTTTTTTTTTTTGCTTCCTTTTTCTTTGTTTGTTTTTATTTTAAGTCTCTTGGGATCTCCATGTTCCATAACGTATTTTTTATTTTTTTAAATACATTCTATTTTTACTTTGCTTTTCTGTGGTTCTGTGTTCTTTTCCCTTATTTTTTACTTCTTTTTTTCCTTAATATATTTTCATTTCTTCTTCTTTTTTTTTTTTGTATTTCCATTTCTACTTTGCTTTTCGGCTGTCCTGTGTTTTACCCTATTTTCTTTTATTATCATTTTTTATTGGTTTGTTCTGTTTCCTTGCTTTATTCTTCAGTTGGCCCACTGCTTTGGTTTTGTTTTTAGGTTATGTATTTCTGTTAGCTTTAATCCTAATTGTTTGATTTAGTTTTTGAGTCCTTCTATTTGTCTGGTTGTTCTCTTGCTTTTTATTTTATTTGGCTCTGCTTTTGTTTCTTTTACGTGTGTTTCCTTGTCTCTGTTTTTGTTTCATTTATTTTGTTTTTACCATCTTTCTGGGGTTTTGTTTACCTTTTTTAAAAATATATTTTCTATTTTTATCTTTCTGTTTCTATGTTGTGTTTCTGTTGTTATGTCTTCTTTCCCCTTTCTCTTATTCTTTTCTTTTTTTAATCATTTTTGTCAGCTTGTTGTTTCTTTGCTTCATTCTTCAGTTGGCATTCTGTTTTGTTTTTGTTTTTTGGTTTTGTGTTTTGGTCAGCTTTCTTCTTAACTGTTTGATTTCATTCTTGGGTTCTTTTGTTTGTCTGGTTGTTCCCTTGATTTTTGATTTATTTGGTTCTGTTTTTTTCTTTTGGGTGCGTGCATGTTTCCTTGTTCCTGTTTCCATTTGTTTGATTTTAGTTTTCACAATTTGTCTGGGCTTTTGTCTGTCATTTTTTTTGTTTTTTTTAAATCACCTTTATTCCTGGGAGGAGCTACTAGTGGGGCCTTGGTCCCTCGACCAGAAGTCAGACCCAAGGACCTGTTGTGGGAGCACAGAGTCCAGGATGCTGAAGCACTAGAGATTTCCCAGCCCCAGGGAAGATTAACTGCCAAGAGCTCTCACAGAGACCTCTATCTGAATCCAAGGCCCAGCTCCACCCAACTGCCAGCAGCTCACAGCACTGGATGCCTCACACCAAACAACAAACAAGACAGGAACACAAACCCACCCATCAGCACACAGAATACCTAAAGTCATATTGAGCTCACAGACACCCCAAAACACACCACCTGACATGGGCCTGCTCATCAGAGGGAAAAGACTCAGTAGCATCCACCAGAACGTTGGCACCAGTCCCTGCCATCAGGAAGCCTACACAAGACACTAGACCAACCACACCACCAGGGGCATAGAATACAAGCAAGAGGAACTACAACCCTGCAGCCTAGGGAAAGGAGAACATAAATACTGTTAATTAGACAAAATGAGAAGACAGAGAATTATCTTACATGCAAATGAGCAAGATAAAAAACCCAAAGATCAAATAAATGAAGAAGAAATAGACAAACTACCTGAGAAATGATTCAGAGTAATGATAGTAAAGATGATCCAAACTCTTGGAAATAGAATAAATACAAGAAACATTTAACAAGGACCAAGAAGAACTAAAGAGCAAACGAACAGTAATGAAAAACACCATAAATGAAATTAAAAATACTCTAGAAGGAATCAATAGCAGAATAAAAGTGGCAGAAGAATGGGTAAGCGAGCTGCAAGATAGAATGCTGGAAATAACTGCTGCAGAGCAGAATAAAGAATGAAAAGAGTGCGGGACAGTCTCAAAGACCTATAGGAAAACATTAAGCACACCAACATTCGAATTATAGACGTCCCAGAAGAAGAAGAAAAAAAGAAAGGGTCTGAGAAAATATTTGAAGAGATTATAGTTGAAAATTTCCCCAATATGGGAAAAGAAATAGTCAATAAAGTCCAGGATGGGCAGAGAGTCCCAAACACAATAAACCCAGAAGAAACATGCTGAGAAATATATTAATCAAACTAACAAAAATTAAACACAAAGAAAAAAATATTAAAAACACCAAGGGAAAAACAACAAATAATATACAAGGGAATCCCCAGAAGGTTAACAGCTTATCATTCACAGAAATTCTACAAGTCAGAAGGGAGTGGCAAGATATATTAAAAGTGAGGAAAGGGAAAAACCTACAACCAAGATTAGTCTACCCATCTAGGATCTCAATCAGATTTGACAGAGAAATCAAAAGCTTTACAGACAAGGAAAAGTTAAGAGAATTCAGCAACACCAAACCAGCTTTACAACAAATGCTAAAGAAACTTCTCTAGGCAGATAACACAAGAGTAGGAAAAGACTTACAAAGAAAAACCAAAATAATTAGGAAAAAGGAAATAAGAACATACATATCAATAGCTACCTTAAATGTAAATGGATTAAATACCTCAACCAAAAGACACAGACTGGCTGAACGGACCCAAAACCAGACCCATATATATGGTGTCTAGAAGAGACCCACTTCAGACCTAGGGACACATAGACTGAAAGTGAGGGGATGGAAAAAGATATTCCATTCAAATGGAAATCAAAAGAAAGCTGGAGTAGCAATACTCACATTAGATGAAATAGATTTTAAAATAAAGACTATTATTAGAGACAAGGAAGGACACTATATAATGATAAAGGGATCAATCCAAGAAGATCTAACAATTGTAAATATCTATGCACCCAACATAGGAGTACCTCAATACATAAGGCAAATGCTAAAAGCCATAAAGGGGGAAATCAACTGTAACACAATAATAGTAGGTGCATTTAACACTCCACTTACACCAATGGAAGATCATCCAAACTGAAAATAAATAAGGAAACACAAGCTTTAAATGACAAATTAAACCAGATTAGTTAATTGATATTTATAGGACATTCCATCCAAAAACAACAGAATACACTTTCTTCTCAAGTGCACACAGAACATTCTCCAGGATATGTCACATCTTGGGTCACAAACCAAGCCTCGGTAAAGTAAAGGAAATTGAAATTGTATCAAGCATCTTTACTGACCACAGTGCTATGAGACTAGATATCAATTACAGGGGAAAAAATGCAAACACACGGAGGCTAAAAGATACACTACTGAATAACCAAGAGATCGTTGAAGAAATCAAAGAGGAAGTTAAAAAAAAATACCTAGAAACAAATGACAATGGAAACATGATGACCCAAAACCTATGGGATGAAGCAAAAGCAGTTCTAAGAGGGAAGTTTTAGCAATACAATCCTACCTCAAGAAACAAGAAAAATTTCAAATAAACAACCTAACCTTACAGCTAAAGCAATTAGAGAAAGAAAAACAAACAAAACCCCCCAAAGATAGCAGAAGGAAAGAAATCATAAAGATCAGATCCAAAATAAATGAAAAAGAATTGAAGGAACCAGTAGGAAAAATCAATAAAACTAAAAGCTAGTTCTTTGAGAAGATAAACAAATTGATAAGCCATTAAACATACTCATCAGGAAAAAAAGGGAGAAGACTCAAATCAACAGAATTAAAAATGAAAGAGGAGAAGTACCATCTGACACCACAAAAATACAGAGGATCATGAGAGACTACTACAAGCAACTATATGCCAATAAAATGGACAATGTGGAAGAAATGGCTGAATTCTTAGAAATGTACAACCTCCAAGACTGAACCAGGAAGAAATAGAAAACATGAACAGACAAATTACAAGCACTGAAATTGAAACTGTGATTAAAAATCTTCCAAAAAACAGAAGCCCAGGACCAGATGGCTTCACATGAATTCTATCACACATTGAGAGAAGAGCTAACACCTATCCTTCTCAAACTCTTCCAAAATATAGCAGAGGAAGGAAAACTTGCGGACTAATTCTGCCATCATCGAAAGGAAACCATCATCCTGACACCAAAACTAGACAAAGATGTCACAAAAAAAGAAAACTACAGGCCAATATCACTGATGAACATAGATGCAAAAATCCACAACAAAATACTAACAAACAGAATCTGACAGCACATTAAAAGTGTCATACACCATGATCAAGTGGGGTTTATTCTGGGAATGCAAGGATTCTTCAATATATGCAAATCAAACAATGTGATACAGCATAGTAACAAACTGAAGGATAAAAACCATATGATAATTTCAATACATGCAGAAAAAGCTTTTGACAAAATTCAACACTCATTTATAATAAAAACTCTCAGAAAAGTGGGCATGGAGGAAACCTACCTCAACATAATAAAAGCCATATATGACAAATCATTCATATTTGAATGATTCACAGCCAACAAATCATTCACAGCCAACATCATTCTCAATGGTGAAAAACTGAAAGCATTTCCTCTAAGATCAGGAACAAGACAAGGTTGCCCACTCTCACAACTATTATTCTACGTAGTTTTGGAAGTATTAACCATGGCAATCAGAGAAGAAAAAGAAATAAAATGAATCCAAAGTGGAAAAGAAGAAGTAAAACTGTCACTGTTTGCCAAATACGTGAAAATCCTAAAGATGTCACCAGAAAACTGCTAGAGCTAATCAATGAATTTGATAAAGTAGCAACACACAAATTTAATGCACAGAAGTCTCTCTCATTCCTAGATACTAACAATGAAAAATAAGAAAGAGAAATTAAGAAACACTCCCATTTAACATTGCAACAAAAAGAATAAATACCTAGGAATAAACCTACCTAAGGTGGCAAAGACCTGCACGCAGAAACTATAAGACACTGATGAAAGAAATCAAAGATGAAACTGATAGGAAGATATACCATGTTCATGGATTGGAAGAATCAACACTGTGAAAATGACTATACTACCCAAAGCAATCTACAGATTCAATGTAATTCCTATCAAATTTCCAATTGCATTTTTCACAGAACTAGAACAAACAATTTTACAATTAGTATGGAAGCACTAAAGACCCTGAATAGCCAATGTAATCTTGAAAAAGAAAAATGGAGCTGGAGGAATCAGGTTTTCTGACTTCAGACTATTCTACAAAGCTACAGGAATCAAGACAGTATGGTACTGGTACAAAAGTAGAAATATAGATCAATAGAACATGACAGAAAGCCCAGAGATAAACCCATTCACATATGGTCACCTTATCTTTGACAAAGAATGCAAGAATATACCATTGGAGAAAAAACAGCCTCTTCAATAACTGGTACTAGGGAAACTGGACAGCTACATCTAAAAGAATAGAATTATATAACTTCCTAACACTATACACAAAAATAAACTCAAAATGGATTAAAGACCTAAAGATAAAGCCAGACACTATAAAACTCTTAGAGGAAAACATAGGCACAACACTATATGACATAAATCACAGCAAGATCTTTTTTGACCTACATCCTAGAGTAACAGAAATAAAATTTAAAAATAAACAAATGGGATGTAATGAAACTTAAAAGATTTTGCAAAACAAAGAAACCATAACCAATACCAAAACACAACCTTTAGAATGGGAGAACGTATTTGCAAATGAAGCAGCTGACAAAGGATTAATCTCCAAAATATACAAGCAGCCCATGAAACTCAATATCAGAAAAACAAACCAACCCAATCCAAAAATTGCTGGAAGACTTAAATAGGCATTTCTCCAAAGAAGATATACAGATTGCCAACAAACACACGATAAGATTCTCAACATCACTAATCATTAGAGAAATGCAAATCAAAACCAAATGAGGTATCACCTGACACCAGTCAGAATGGCCATCATCCACAAATCTACAAACTCTAAATGCTGCAGAGGGTGTGGAGAAAATGGAACCCTCCTGCACTGTTGGTGGGAATGAAAATAAGTACAGCCACTAGGGAGAAAAGTATGGAGGTTCCTTAAAAAACTAAAAATAGTACTGCCATATGACCCAGCAATCCCACTACTGGGCATATACCCTGAGAAAACCATAATTCATATAGAGAGGTGTACCACAATGTTCATTGCAGCAGTATTTACAGTGGAAGCAGCCTAAGTGTCAATCAACAGATGAATGGATAAAGAAGATGTGGCACATATATACAATGGAATATTACTCAGCTATATAAAGGAACAAAACTGAGTTATTTGCAATGAGGCAGATGGACCTAGATCGTGTCATACAGAGTGAAGTAAGTCAGAAAGACAAAAGCAAATACCGTATGCTAATGCACATATATGGAATCTAAAAAAGTGGTACTGATGAACCTAATGACAGGGCAGGAATAAAGACACAGATGTAGAGAAGAGACTTGAGGACACAGTGGGGGAAGCAGAAGCTGTGACGAAGTGAGAGAATAGAATTGACATATATACACTACCAAATGTAAAACGGATGGCTAGTGGGAAGCTGTTGCGTAGCACAGGGAGATCAGCTCGATGCTTTGTCACCACTTATAGGAGCAGGATAGGGAGGGTGGGAGGGAGATGCAAGAGGGAGGGGTTATGGGGATACATGTATACATATAGCTGATTCACTTTGTTTATTGTACTGCAGAAACTGACACAACATTTTAAAGCAATTATACTCCAATAAAGATATAAAATATATATATATATTGGTCCCAAGTACAATGCTTTAGGTAATTCTAGCCAGAACTTATCCATGGTAAGACAGAAGGCTTTAAAATGTAAATCTCAGGCTTCCTTGGTGGCGCAGTGGTTGAGAGTTCGCCTGCCGATGCAGGGGACACGGGTTCGTGCCCTGGTCCTGGAAGATCCCAGATACCATGGAGCGGCTAGGCCCGTGAGCCATGGCCACTGAGCCTGCGCGTCTGGAGCCTGTGCTCCTCAACGGGAGAGGCCACAGAAGTGAGAGGCCCATGTACCACCAAAAAAAAAAAAAAAAAAGTAAAAAACAATGTAAATCTCTTGCTTTTTGATGCCCATATTACAACAATCAAAGTGCATTTCCTATGGTTGTTCACACCCAAACCAGTGTTTTGGATCCAAAACAATTTATTCATGCTTGGTATGAACCACCTTCCCAATTTTATCCCAATTTACTTAATTGGCATAAATTTCTACTTACTATATGTCCATTTTTCATCCCCACCCACCAAATAAGTGGTTCTCAAACTAAAATAGTAAATAAATCACATGAGTATAATTTTGTTTCAATAAAGATCCAGGGCTCCCCTGCAAACCTATTGAAACAGAATTCCTGGGTATAGGATCCCAGAATCTGAGATTCTGTTGTAGATTTTCTTTATATTCCAATTTGAGAAAAATTATTTTGGACCTGTGTTTCTCAAGATTTAATGTATTTATTAATAACCTAAGTATTACAATAAAATATTGGTTCTAATTTAGTATAATTGGGCCTGAGATTATGTATTTTTAAAAAGATACTAGGGATAGTCAAGGCTGCAGGTGTGTGGAATACTCTGTGAGTAGCAAGGCCTTAGAAACACTGCCCAGTTCACAGCAGAGCTTAATAACTTGGTGTTAATTGAAAGAGCACTCATATGTCTGTGCCTACACTAGCCTTAAGCTGTCTACCACCTTCTACACTGCAATTTAAATCTCTTGTGCATACTAAATTCTCTTAACAACTCTTTCCTCCATAAAAGAAAGGATCCTATTTATATTTGTATTTTACCCAAAGCACCTAGCATAATATCAGAGAAATAGAATAATTTATTCTAAATGAATGTATAAACCAAAGAATATCTAACAAACTGATGGGGGTCAGGGCAAGCTACCCCCAAATGCACCACGTTAGCACATGTTTATTTTGAATTAAAGTTACTTTAGAAGCAACTGGTGTAAGAAGGATACCCTCACCCTCCTTTGTCCTCCTGAAAGGAAATAAATCTCCCATGTGAATGGTGTACCCTTCCTGCACCAGGAGATAGAGAGACATCCTTATCACCAGAGACAAGAAATTCAGCAATGAAAAGACTGTATGTAAACAAAGCTTATTACGTCTTTATTAACTTACTACTGCCCTAAGCCCAAACATCTTTGTTTTGTCAGTTCTTCAGAAATTTATTATTTTTTGTATAAAAGGTGTGAAAGCTACCTGACTTGGTCACTTCCTTGAATACCATATTTCTATGATCTCCTGTATCTATGAATTAAATTTATTTCTCCTGTTGATCTGTTTTATGTCAATTTAATTATTAGACCAGCCAAAGAACCTAGAAGAGGAGAAAATAAAAGTTTTCCTCTCCTACACCACAAATTAACAAACCAAAAAGAACAGACTAAACTCGTATGGGTCCTTTGGGACCATATTCCTAAATGGTAACTAACAAATACATATTGCACTTATCAGATGATATGGGGGCTTTTCAACTATTTCTAAGAACAAAGATCGTTTAAGAGCACTGGATAAATTAAATATCTGATAACTTTTATGTTTTTAATTACCCCCCTCAACCACCATCTCTCATCATGATAACTCATACGTTTGATGTATTTTTGAGTTGAAAGGATCAACCAAAGACTAACATTTTTATTTTTAAAAATGGGAAAATTGAGTCTCACAAAGGTTGCATTACTTGCCCAAGATTCAACAGCGAGTTAGTAAGACAAATATTATTAACAATCCCGATATACTCAATTGATGTCTGATGTCTAAAAGTAAGACAGAAAATCTGTTAGCTCAGAACTGTGTAGCAAGTTCCCAGATAAGCCTCTTTTATAGTAAATACCAGTCAAAATCAATAGGCTCATTACTCTGTCAACATTGCTATAGTGGTTTATGGGTGATGGTATCTATTAAGGGAAAATGTATAAGGAAATATAAATGATTTTAGATTAAGTAGAACCCAGAAATTCCAGACATAGTGTTGTGAAGTTTTTTAGATATTTCTTGATTTTTAGTTGTGAAGGCTTTATAGTTACTGCATAATTTTGGAAGATTTCCTGTTCCTGATTAGGATTACAACCTGATGTGCATTACAGCACCATGGAATCTTCTTAAACTGAAATGGATATGGGAGACTGGAAGGAAGATGAGTTTTGGAGTCAGACAGGACTGGTGTCTAAACCTTAGTTCCTCAATTACCAGCCATATTGAAGTCAAAATATTATGATTAAAATGTAATAATTTCAATATATACATATAACAATATTTTAAAGAACAGGATATTTCTGCACAGAGTTTTCAGTTAAGGCAATTTTAATTATCCCTCTACGCAATCTTGCCCTAATAATTTAGCTACTTTCATTCTCTACTGCTGAAAAAACCCTATATTTTTGGTAGCCCATGACAAGATGATGGGCTTATTTTTTTCATCCATCTGTGGTCCTGTTCCTTTTCCTTATTTTCATATTTAGGGTATTTCTTCCTTGTGTAGTTAAACTCTCTCCTTGCTACATTTTAACTTTTAAAATTAAAGTCCCTCTGATCCAAAAAGTCAACTCCATCCTCCTCTCCACCTCCATCACTTTTCAGTAGGATGACCACTACTGTCACCTTTTCCAAACATGTCATATTGCCCTTCTCTAGCTACAATAACACCATCAGACCCTTATTGATTTCCACATCCAGATTTTACAAAGAAAATTTTGGTGATCACTCTCCCTACTTATAACCACTCTTTTCCTCCTCAACCAACTTTCATCTAACTGCAATAAAAAGTGCCCTTTCTGAGGGTACTACTGACCCCCTGGTCTAAAACGAATGGTCAATTTCCAGCTCTGATCTTAGTTCATTTCTTTGCTGCCTCAGACATTGTCTTTAAAATCTATTCTTCCTTGGCTTACATGACTCCACACTTGCCTATTAAAGAGTTCTAATTATTTTTAGCATACCTTCTGGCCACTTCAATTGGCTTGTTTTTTTCTTTTGAACTCTGAAATATTGATATTGTGTAGATTTTCACTATTGGTCTTCTGCCATTCTCATTCTACGCACTGTCCCTAAAGGATAATATGCATTGACATGTTTTTTAACCACCCTCTTCCCCCTCAAGATACTGATTACTCTAAAATGTCTACCTTCAAACTGTACATCTTTTTCAAAGTATTGACAATTTATATTAACTTGCAAAGTATTGAAGTGCTATATTCACTTGCTTGCTGACCATAAACATTCAGATATCCCACAGGCACCTTTACTCAATATGTTCATTTGGAACACATTTTTCCCTTCAATCTATTCAGTCTCTCACTTCCTCTAGTTGACTTAATAACAGCATCATTTGCAGATTTTCCCAAACTAGAACCCTGGGCACCATCCTAGATGTCTCCTTTGTCCTTCACTCTCACTTCCAATCAGTCAAGTCCTATCGATTTATTATCACAAGTAGTTAACCTAATTCAGTGCTTCTCAAACTTGAGTAGGTATCATAATTACCTGGGAGCTTAGAAAAAAATTCCAATACCTAGTACCCAACTCAGACCAGTCAGTGTAGAGCCTCTATTGATGGGGCCTGAGTAGTGGTATGTTTTAACCACCTCTATTTATATGTGTTTGAAACAATGTTTTCTCCTGTCCCATTGCTCTATTGTAGGTCTTCATTATCTCTCAGTTATTACAGTAGTGTATTTACTATACCTTGTCTCCTCTCCCATCTGCCTCAACACTTTCCTTCTCAGAGGTACCAGTGAGTTCTACCTTAAAAATTTCTCAAAAAAAGTCTATTTTATATTCTATTCTATTCTTTAAAAGTATTATAGTTCTTTTACATAATTACTAAGGTCCTTAAAGATCCAGTCTCTGCCTTTCTCTCCTGACTCATAATTGTTGCTTGATGTTTTCCACACTCAGCAGGGTGTATCTTATTCACATACTTTTTCTTACCTTGTTTCTTTTCTATGCTTTTATTCCCAGAGATCTAATGCCTCCCTGTTGGGTAAAGCAGTCAAGAATGTAGTCTTTCCATGACTGCTACTTGGTCATATAAGAATGGGCCTTGAGCCATAAGCACTTCCTTAACAAGGGATAAAGAGCCCATACAGCCTGTGTTAGGCTTGTCACCTTGTGTAGAAATATGTTTCCCTCTTACATGCTTAATGAGTCTTCCTTTGTTCTGCTTAAGCCTGTATACCAATGGACTTTAGGCATGTCCCCAGCTTTCAGTATTTCAAACTTCTTGGGGTGGGGGTTGGTATCCTTCCACTGAAACAAGGGAAGGGTGCATGTAGGCAAATTATCCTGTATTGGCTGCCTGGAGATCCATGCTGCCCACTACTAAAGCTGATCTTTCTCTCTTTCTTCTCTATGTAAGTAAAGCATTGTTTTACCAGGTGCTTGACTACATTGTGGTTTTCTTGGAGACTCGAATACCAAGATACAAAGGACAGCAGTGTTTGGACTTCTATTCTTTTTGGTCAGCATGGTGATGATCTTTACTATCTTCCATGTAGTCATGATCTTCTCCTGGGATTGGTAACTCGTACCCAGTGTTTTTCTCCCATAGGATTGATAACCAGTACACAGTGTTCTGCTCAATACACTCTCTCAGCATCATTTGGCTTGTTGAATCTTACCAATCAGTTAAGTTTCTAGTCAACCTATCTTCTTTGAGAAGATTTCCTTAGGTCACATTTTATACTAGATTAAGTCCCCTCCATAGTGCTCATTTCTATAGTTGAACTTGCCTCACTATATTGTAATAATTTATATATGTATCTGTTTTCCTACCAGAACTACTTGAGATTGGTGATTTATTCTTTTGTGAATCTACAGCACAGCTTCAGTGTTTTAGTCTCTAGTATTTATTAAATACTTGAATGAATTTGTTAACCAGTGGATTTATCAGTTTGCTTCTTTTTTATGAGTCTATCACAATATTTTATTTGCACTTGACTTGTTGCCTAGAGCTGTCAGTGAATAAGTAAAATATGTCCTTGAGGTCTCATTCTCTCTTTCCCAAAAGTCTTCCTCAGGCTTTTCACATACTCCAAATTCATTGTTTTCCACATTTACCTATGCAATGTCTTCCTCTTATTGTATGTATTTAAGTAAAGCCATCTTATTACCTTGAATTAAATCCATAAATAATATAATTTATGTGTATATTTAATTTAAAATATTTAATATCTTATCTAAAATTACAAAGAATAAATAAAAGAAATGAAATTTATAATAAAATATATTTTAGTAGGTAAAATCATGAAGACTGCTTTACTAGAAGTCACAATGAAGTAGAGGTACAAACACACTTATGTAGATTCAGCAATAATGTGGCATCTACAAATGCAGACCAATAGTGGTGAGTTATGTTTGTGAACCAAAACAACAAACATCATTATTATCACCAGTACCATGTATTTCTGAAATTGGGGAAAGTTTTGCTAAATGATTCAAAGTAACAATTTGACTGACTTTTTCATTGCTTTACTGCAAAGGTCACTGTATAAAAAAATCATGGACAATGTGTGTTTATATAAAATGGAATTAGATTGTAGACTCAAGTAAACTCTTTCTGAATGCCCAGCAAGGCATTTGAAAGTGAGGAAAGGATTGGGACAAATCCACATATCACAACATTTAGCATCCTTATCCCACTATTTAAGTGACATTAGTTATCCACAAACATTGGGAGAGAAAATTTTAAAAATACTCCCAAATTTTCAGATTTCTTCCTTGGCAGTGCTAAGTTCTCTCAACATTCTTCCATGCCCCACCTCAACCCATCCTGATCACCTATTCTTACTTTACATCATTTTCCTATCTCATTTAGTATTTATCTCCATGCTCATTCTATCTGCACTTGATAAACTAATCCATGCTAAATTGTGGCTGATTAATAATGGTCCAGGCTAAAAATTTCAAGCTCTACAGAGACCATGTGATGGAGGCAGCTTTACATTGGCAGGAAAGGCAGAGGGAAATGTGTGGGAGGTTTCTCTGCTCCACTCTTCATACAAATAGCTATGATTAAGAAGGTTCTGGAACATTACCAAAGCTTTGAGTTGTACCAATTTGGGAATGGGTTTGGGAGTTTTAATCCCCATTCTTCCATTAATAACCTAATGTTGCAGCATCATCAACTAAGAGTTTTTGATAGCAAATAATTTTAAAGATAAACATATACAGAACAAACAAATATTTAAAAAATGATAAGCCCATAGTAATCATGTAAAATCAAGGAAGGGCACACTAACTGCTTATATTTTTTAGGTAGAGTTAACTCCAGAGCTTGATTTATGCTAAAACTACTTCTGAGTGTGTGTAAACTAAATAAAGGATTTTGTAAATCTGTGGAATTTGTTTTAACCTTTATATCTGTAGTTTTGTAGTAGAGTTCTCTGAAGGTTTTAGCTGTAATTAATACTTTTCAGCTGAAAGCTAGTCTTTCCTAGGCTTACCTGAGAAAAAGAAACCTAAAACCTTTCTAAATCTCTGCTAAA
Source organism: Stenella coeruleoalba (assembly GCF_951394435.1). NCBI lineage: Eukaryota > Metazoa > Chordata > Mammalia > Artiodactyla > Delphinidae > Stenella > Stenella coeruleoalba. The sequence continues at coordinate 25,890,626 of NC_137165.1, read as the reverse complement.
ACCATATATATTTCTCTGCAGTGAGATTTAAGAATGTCCTCACTTCAAAAAACCCTAGTTCTAATTTCTCTCATGTAATAATTTAATTGCCGCTCTTGTAATAAAGTCCATTTTAAGCTGTTTCAAGGTACTCTACATGTTCTCTCAGAATTTTCTTGTTTGTTTTTATTTTTTCCTGTGATTCTGGTAAATCAGCCTTAGATTAGAGCAGAGTCCTTCAATATTTCACAAAGCACTTACCCAATTCTGATTCTTCATCTAAACAAGGGTTCTGAGAAAACTGCATTTTTGTAGAGTAAGAGTGCAAAGGGCAGGGATGAATGGTAGAAAGTATAATAAACAGAACAGTGAATGACAAAAAATGTAACATGCTCAAATATCTTTATAGTGTTTCTTCTGGTAAATAAGACTTAAAATATATAATCAAGTTCTTTACCATCAAAATTCTGTGATAGCCAACAAGATATGGATTGATTTAAAGATTTAAATGCACATTCTTATTTTTGGTGGTGCTTCAAGAATAGCTGTTCTAACTCTAACACAATCTTTGATAGTTTAATGAATATTAGTTTAAGCAAAGATAAAACTAGCTGCACAAAATGTCAATTTGGTATACAAAGGGGTCAATTCAGAGGCTTCTAAACAATTTTTCCTACAACCAAAATATGTCACTCTGCCACTCCTAGAGACATCAATGTGTAGACACATGCCATCTGTTTTGCTGAAGCTTCAGCTAGAAGAAACTATACCTACTATTGGATTTAAGCCAAGATGAAATACAGCAATCACAAACACTGGCAAGGATTAGTCACTTGGAAAAAATATTGATTGCATACCTCCTGTTAACAGGTGCCTGACCAAAGCAATCTGGACATGCAAATGGACTGAAAGACACAGAAACTGGCTTTGGAGAGTACATAATAGAGTACAAGAGATATAGGGAGTTGTTGGGTCAGAAAGTATAATGAACATAAAAATCACATAGATGATTTGTAAAAACTGCTTATGAATCAGTCCCACCCATTGAGTTTATGATTACTAAATCTTGCATAAGTTCAATGTTTCTGAAGTAGTTGAACAGAGTTTCATGTTTTCTAAAATAAATAAATAAATTTTTTTAAAGAAATAATATGGCCTGGTAGAAAGGAATAAGTCACATAGTAAGATATGAATTTATTACTGCTATTTTACATGTAGTTACAATAAATGTTAAAGACAAGTTCTTCATGACACATTAAAGAATAGAAAGTCATACTCTATTTAAGACCATTTCAACAAGGTAGGAAACACTACAATGGGGTTTTGCAGTAGAAGAGATTGGGATCAACTCCAAATACAAGAGTATTCTTATTGAAAATAATTTCTTCATAAACTACATGAGGTGTTGTGGAGTATGGGAACCCAATCAGATGCCAAGGATGATTAGCAATGGAGACTGGAAGATTCAACTGAATTGACTTAGATTCTTGCTAAAATTGAACAATGTCAAGATGAAAACAGAAGCTCAAAAGTCATAACCTATTTGAGAAGTGATTTCACAGGAACCTGAAATTTGGCTAAAGAAAGAACCTCTGTTATAAGCAGTAAATAATTACCAAAAAAAAAAAAAGATAATTGTACTCTCTATCATCATTGCTGTAGAGCCTCAAACTAGTTTAACCTTTCTACTATAGGAACAAATCCTTTTTCCTATGCTCTATACAAATAGTCTTTATAATCTCATTTATCAAACACACCTCTATAACATAGAAAGAGAGTTGAGAGTAACTGATATAATACAGTTCTTTGTGGGATTTTTAAAGTACTGTTAACCATCATTGTAAGTTTAAGAATGAACTGTAATTGAGCCAATAGATCTCAAATTTGGCTCAATATTGAAATCACCTGGAGAGCTTAACAAATGTTTTGATGCTTAAATTTCATCCCTAGAGATTCTAATTTAATTGGTATAGGGTGCAACTTGGGTGTCTCATTTTTTTTTAATGTCCCAGGGTATTCTAAATTGTAGACAAATTTGGGACTACTGTTTGAAACCAATCTCTTACCCAAACAAAACCAAATTACAAATAGTATTCAGTGATCATATTTCTTCAATGAATGTTCACAATTGTTTTAACCTGTTAACTACTTTCTAAAATATTACAGATGTATGTATTTGTTTATTTGTTTGTTTTGCTCAGAATTAACACATTGTTACTAAATCCAGCTAAGAATTGGTTTTGTATCTTTTTCATGTATCTAGTTTCTAGTAAGAGTGAAATAAAGTTGACCAAAGAAGTAGACACATATCTATTTGTTCTTTTAGAACAAGAGAATAAGACCAGCCCTGATGAAGGACTGAGAACTAGAATACTGACTCTTGGGTAGACCAGTAGTTGTCAATTTTTGAGCTCCTAAATAGGAGATTTTTGAATAGAGGGAAGGAAAATAACAGTACAGCTTCTTGTTTCTTTCAGGTAGCCTAGCTTCCTAAATGTGATGGTAAGAAGGTAGATATATTTGCAATATTAAAAAAAAAACTTATGTAAAACTCAAGTTTTGCATGCCATGAAACAAAATATGTAGTAGAAGATGCATTTTTAAACTAAAAAGCTTCATTCAGGAATGTTGTGATCTCTTATTGAAAGCATTAATTTGCAGCAAACTGAAATCTTTCCAAACTTTTTTTTTCTTTTGTCATAATCTCAATTATTGAGCACATAATTCAACTTGAGCATTTTTAAGAAATACATTCTTGGCACAAAGACAGCTACATGTGAATTCAGTATTAGAAACATTTAATCTGTCCAAAGTACTGCTTCTGATTTTCTAAATATAATTATAAAAGTCAACTGATAAGTTTGTCTCCATAAATCCTCTATCACTTCAAAGTTTAAAAATTACTTAATCTCTTTGTGCTTCAGTTGCCTTAACCATTAAATGAGGATAATCATGGACTTGTAGTGAGGATTGATTGAGTTAATATGAAAAGACACACATACACACACAAAAAAATGGAAAGACACCTTGTGACCTATTATCAATATTCTTGTGATCTATGTACCATATTGGTCTTCATAGCTATTAGAAAAGAAAGTTGTAGTATGTATGTTATTAAACTCACATTCAGCTACTGGCTGCTCTCCATTGAGTGCAGACTGGCTGACTCTTCAGATGTTATCTTACCCAAGTGATCTGCCTGCAGGATTGCTTAGGGGGAATCAGTGGAGTTAGAGAGCTAGTTATTTTTTTAACTGCTTGATTCTTCATTTTTACTTCATTTTATCTAAGAAAAGAATTGTCAGGTTAGATAAGGCATGGTGGGAATTCAGGAAAACATAAGTCAGGAGTTCAATTAAATTGCCTAGAAATATCATCTCTCTAATTAGGTTCTCTTAGGTTAGAGGGAAACAGAAATGGGCAAACAAGAAAGGGCCAACAGAGCTGCTTTCATGTATAGACTATTCATAAGAAAAATAGGAGAAAAGGAATCTAGGTTTGGTGGTCTAAAAGAGAGCAGACTATTGGCTGCCAATAACTAAAGATGGTGAGCCACCTCTAACTTGGAAAATATTTGCTCTTAAAAACATCTAACTAAAATTAAAAAGTAGCTATAAGACTTTCACATTTGGGAAATTTGAAAAGTAGTTTTTGTTTTACTTTCCAGGAGGAAGAGTACTGCAGCCAGGACCTACTAATACTTTCAAATTTTCATCCATTTTCTGTAGATAAAATTGCTATCAAAGGTGGCAAGTTTATGGGTCAAGCTCATTCCATCAATCAACCTTACTGAATTCAGGGAAGGTCTTCTCATTCTGACCTCGCACAGATGGTGACTTGTTTTAATGGGGGTTTTCTAGCACTAAGCTCTCTTTTAAAGCAGTTGATACATTTCTTAATCTGGAAAAGGAAAAGTGTCTTTGAATCTAAATATATTATTTAACCTACAAAAATAAAAAACGCACAATGTAATCAACTTTTATGAACTTAACATCAAGTTTGTAAAGATGTACAAGACAATGTGGACTTCATTATAATAGAAGGAATCCAGAAATTAACATACAAAAAAATTAATACAATCTAAGGTCAAGGCTTATTAGTAATGCAGAAGTGAGGGAAAGTATTTTGTATTTAGTAGGCAGAAATAATATCGGTAATTTTTTATTTGGTACTGTAATAGACTGATGAAATTCTCTCCTGAGATTGAAAAACAACTGACAATGTTTGAGAACATGGCTACTCTAAAGATGGAATCCTTGAGTGACTGTGCTAAGCAGAGCCTCCATGCTTACATATGATGGTCAGGTAGCATGAGCAAGAAATAAACACTTTTAAACTATTAAGAATTTGAAGTTGTTTGTTACTTCAGTATTGCCTAGCTCAGTGCTTCTCAAACATTTATGTGTATATGACTCACCTGAGAACTTTGTAAAAATATAGATCTTGATTCAATAGATCTGAGTAGGAAGTCTGTATTCACAAAGAAAATGGATGAGGTTGATGCTACTTGTCCATGAACCACACCTATTCAATCTGACTAATACACTAACAGTAACAGGGTTTTAACCCAGCATTTTAACTCTAAGTTCAAGGCTTATTTCCCAGCTGATAACTAATGTATCATACTGACTTTTGATCTACAGGTAGCAATCTCAACTGGATAAGAAAATTAATATAGTAGGTCATAGCCAGAAGTTAAAAGTGAAACAGAAAAAAAAGTAAAAAGAATAAAATAGAATGGAAAATAATGTTTTTACAGAAAATAAGAGCAAATATTATTTTGTGAAGTTGCACAACCTACATTATTCCAGATTGCTTTGGAAAGTATGGGACAATCAAAAATGTTTTAAATTCAATAAATCATTGGATTTATTAATATTCAGAAATGTTTGGAAATATTAAAAGAATTATTTTTTTTTTAAATATCAAAATAGGGCTTCCCTGGTGGTGCAGTGGTTGAGAGTCTGCCTGCCGATGCAGGGGACACGGGTTTGTGCCCCAGTCCAGGAAGATCCCACATGCTGTGGATCAGCTGCGCCCGTGAGCCATGGCCGCTGAGTCTGCACATCTGGAGCCTGTGCTCAGCAATGGGAGAGGCCACAACAGTGAGGGGCCCGCGTACTGCAAAAAAAAAAAAAAATTATCAAAATAGGGCAGATCAAGATGACAGAGGAGTAGGGCGTGGAGCTCACCTTCTTCAACAAAAACATTGAAAATACATCTACAAGTGGAGTGATTCACAAAGAACAACTACTGAATGCCTCAGACTTCCAAAAAGACTAAAAAGCCTCCACATAACTGGAGAGGACAAAAGGAAAAAGAAAAACAAGGAATCAGGCTAGGGCCTGAATTCCAGGGAAGGAGCTGTAAAGGAAGAAAAGCTCACATACCCTGTGAAGTCTCCTCACTAGCAGTGCGATCAGACTGGATGGAGGGGGAGCTTCAGAGCCTAAGAGGAGAGCAAAGCAAATGGTTTGTGGAAGGCAAAATGGAGAGTAAGCTGCACAGAGGGTTGGCACCACTGCCCTGCACTCCACAAACTGAGACACTCCTCTGTTGGTGTGGATGGGGTCTTCCTGCTGAAGCTCAAGCTTTGGAAGTCACACCCAGGGAGAGGACTGGAGCTGGATATGTGGAAACAGCCTGAAGAGGCTGGGCCATAACAACTGAGGGTGTATTCATTAGAAGCCTAGGCCTGCCAGAGAGGCAAGGTGCCATTATTAAGAGGTGCATGAAGAGAGGGACAGGACCACCATAAGAACCTTTTTTTCTGTGAGTGCTCCCAGGTAACAGGACACTGTCTAATGCAGCTCTGGGGGTGGCCTGAGTCACTGCTGTCATCTTGGGCTACAGGGGTGGGCACTGGCTACCACTACCAGACTCACAAGCAGATACCAGTCCCCTCCTCATTGTCCCAGGAGGGCACAGAAAACTCCTGCCACTAGGAAGTTCACAAGTGGGAGCCAGGAACTACCTCTACTGTCTCAGGAGCGGGCAAGGGTCGCTGTACCTGCAGAACCCATATGAAGGGGGTAACTGCCAGCGCATGCTAAGGAAAGAGGCAGCACATATCCAAATTAAAAGCAGCCTTTCAATTCCAGACAAAAAGGCAGAGCTCATCTCCTCTCATGAAAACACCAAAATCACAACTAACTGATGAAGAACCATCAGTAAAAAAGAGTGGAACAAAAAAGATATTTTACATTCTAAGACAAAGAAGGAGCCACGATGAGATGGTAGGAGGGGCACTTTCATGACAATAAAATCCCAAACTTGCTGGGTGGGCCACCCACAAAATGGAAAATAATCACATCACAGAGATTCTCCCAAGAGTGAGAGTCCTGAGCCCCATGTCAGGCTCCCCAGCCTGATGGTCTGACACTGAGAGGAGGAATCCCCAAAGCATTTGGCTTTGAAGACAAGAGAAGCTTGAGTACAGGGAGAAGATGAAACAGAGCCTCCAAACTTGGAGGGCACCCAAAAGTTGTCACATACACTGAGACCCAGCACAAAGCAGTAACTCCATAGGAGCTGGGACTGGACTTACCTACAAATCTTGGACAGTTTCCTGGGGAAGCAGGGGTCAGCTGTGACTCATTGGGAGGCAAGGACACTGGTGACAGAGGCCACAGAGAATGTTCATCAGCATGAGCTTCCCCAGAGGTCACCATTTTGACATCAACACATGGTGTTACCCAACAATCTACAAGCTCCAGTGCTGAAATACATCAGACCAAACAACCAGCAGGATAGGAACACAGACCCACCCATCAGCAGGCAGGGTGCCTGAAGCCATACTGAGCTCATAGTCACCTATAAGAATGTCCCTTGTCCTCTGGTCTGGGAAGATCCCACATGTCACAGAGTAACTAAGCCCATGTGCCATAACTACTGAGCCTACTCTCTACAGCTGTGTGCCACAACTACTGAAGCCCATACACTGATAGCCTGTGCTCTGCAACAAGAGAGGAGGCCACCACAATGAGAAGTCCATGCACTGAAATGAAGAACAGCCCCCACTCACCACTATGCACTGCAACAAAGAGTAGACCCTGCTCGCCGCAACTAGAGAAAGCCCATGCACAGCAACAAAGACCCAACACAGCCAACAATAAATAAATAAATAAAGATCCTGCATGCTGCAACTAAGACCTGGTGCAGCCAAAATAAGTAAATAAATAATAGAATAAATGTAGAAAAAAATACTTAAAATAAAAAAGAACATCCCTTGACATGACAGTGCCCTACAGAGAGATAAGACCCAGATCCACCCACCAGTGTGCAGGTACCAGTCCCTTGACCAGGAAGTCTGCACAAGCCTCAGAACCAATCTCACCCACAAGAGGACAGACACCAGAAGCAAGAGTAGCTATGATCCTCCAGTTAGCAGAAAGGAGACCACAAACACAGAAAGTTAGACAAAATGAGATGGTAGAGAAATATGTTTTAGATGAAGGAACAAGATAAAAACTCATAAGAACAACTAAATGAAGAGGAAATAGGCAACCAACCTGAAAAAGAACTTAGAGTAATGATAGTAATGATGATCCAAGACTTCATAAAAAGAATGGAGGCACAGACTGAGAAGTTACAAGAGACATTTAACAAGAAATAGAATATTTAAAGAACAAAACAGGGATGAAAAATACAATAACTGAAATGAAAATACACTAGAAGAAATCAATAGCATTATAACTGAGGCAGAAGAATGAATAAGTGAGCTGGAAGACACAATGGTGGAAATCACTGCCTCTCAACAGAATAAAGAAGAAAGAAAGCAAAAAAAAAAGAAATGAGGACAGTCTCAGAAACCTCTGGGACAACATTAAATGCACCAACATTTGAATTATAGGGGTTCCAGAAGGAGAAGAGTGACAGAAAGGGCCTGAGAAAATATTTGAAGAGATTATAGACAAAAACTTCCCTAACATGAGACAGGAAACACTCACTAAAGTTCAGAAAGTTCAAAGAGTCCCTTTCTAGATAAACCCAAGAAGGAACACACCGAGACACATGTCAATCAAACTGACAAAAATTAAAGACAAAGACAAAAATATTAAAGGCAACAAGGGAAAAGCAACAGATAACATACAAGGGAACCCCCAAAAGATTATCAGCTGATATTTCAGCAGAAACTCTGCAGACCAGAAGGGAGTGGCATGATATATTTAAAGTGATGAAAGGGAAAGAACATTCTACCCAGTAAGGCTCTCATTCAGATTTGACAGTGAAATCAAAAGCTTTACAAATAAGCAAAACTAAGAGAATTCAGCACCACCAAACAGCATTACAACAAATCCTTAAGGAAATTCTCTAAGGGGAAAAGAAAAGGCCACAAATAGAATCAAGAAAATTACAAATGGGGAAGCTCACCAGTAAAGGCAAACATAAATAAAGATAGAAAATCATCCACACAAGAAGAGGAGAGTACAAATGCAGGATATTGGAAATGCATTTGAAATTAAGATGAGCAAGTTAAAACAATCTTGTTTATATATAGACTGCTATATCAAAACCTTGTGGGAACCACGAAACAAAAATCTATAATAGCTACATAACACAAAAAAGAAAAAGCAATCCAAGCACATCATTAAAGGTAGACATCAAATTACAAGAGAAATGAACAAAAGAGAATGGAAAGCAAAAAGACCTTCAAAAACAAATCCAAAACAATTAACAAAATGGCAATACAAACATTCATATTGATAAGTACTTTATGCAAATGGATTAAATGCTTCAACCAAAAATATAGACTGGCTGAATGGATACAAAACAAGACACATATATATGCTGTCTACAAGACACCCACTTCAGATCTATGGACATATAGAAACAGAAAGTGAGGGGATGGGAAAAGTTATTCCATGCAAATGGAAATCAAAAGAAAGCTGGAGTTACAATACACATATTTGACAAAATAGACTTAAAAAAAATGTCACAAGAGACAGAAAAGGACACTACATAATGATCAAGGGATCAAGCCAAGAAGAAGATACAATTGTAAATATATATACACCCAACATAGGAGCACCTCAATGCATAAGGTAAATTCTAACAGCCATAAAAGGGGAAATCGACAGTAACACAATAGTAGTGGGGGATTTAACACCCCACTCGCATCAATGGACAGATCATCTAGAAAGAAAATCAATAAGGAAACACAGGCCTTAAATGACACATTAGACCAGTTGCAATTAATTAATATTTACTGAATATCCCATCCAAAAGCAGGTGAATACATTTTCTTCTTAAGTGTACATGGAACATTCTCCAGGATAGATCACCTCTTAGGTCACAAACCAAGCCTTGGTAAATTTATGAAAATTGAACTCATATCCAGCATCTTTTCTGATCAAAATGCTATGGGATTAGAAATCAATTATAAGAAAAAAAATGGAAAAAACACAAAAACTTGGAGACTAAACAATAAGTTACTAAACAGCCAATGGATTACTGAAGAAATTGAAGAGGAAATCAAAAAATACTTAGAGACAAATGACAATGAAATCATGATGGTCCAAAACCTATGGGATGCAGCAAAAGCAGTTCTAAGAGGGAAGTTTATAGCAATACGATCTTACCTCAGGAAATAAGAAACATCTGAACTAAATAACCTAACTATACACCTAAAGCAACTAGAGAAAGAGGAACAAACAAAACTCAAATTAGCAGAAGGAAAGAAATAAAGATCAGAGCAGATATAAATGAAATAGAGACAAAGAAAACAATAGCAAAGATCAATGAAACTGAGAGCCAGTTCTTTGAAAAGGTAAACAAAATTGACAAACCTTTGCCAGACTCATCAAGAAAAAAAGACAGAGAACTCAAATCAATAAAGTTAGAAAAGAAAAAGGAGAAGTTACAACAGATACCACAGAAATACAAAGGATCATAAAAGACTACTATATACAAATATATGCCAAAAAATGGACAACATAGAAGAAATGGAAAAATTCTTAGAAAGGTATAATTTTCCAAGACTGAACCAGGAAGAAATGGAAAATATGAACAGGATGAGCACAAGTACTGAAATTGAAACAGTGATTAAAAATCTTCTAAGAGGGGGCTTCCCTAGTGGCACAGTGGTTGAAAGTCCACCTGCCGATGCAGGGGACACGGGTTCATGCCCTGGTCTGGGAAGAGCCCACATGACACGGAGTGGCTAGGCCCATGAGCCATGGCTGCTGAGCCTGGGCATCTGGAGCCTGTGCTCCACAATGGGAGAGGCCACAACAGTGAGAGGCCCAGGTACCGCAAAAAAAAAAAAAAAAACTTCTAAGAACAAAAGTCCAAGACGAGACAGCTTCACAGGCAAATTCATACATTTAGAGAAGAGTTAACACATATCCTTCTGAAACTCTTCTAAAAACTTACAGAGGAAGAACAATCCCAAGCTCATTCTATGAGGCCACCATCACTCTGACACCAAATACAGACAAAGAAATTACAAAAAAGAAAATGATAGGCCAAGATCACTGTTGAACATAGACACAAAAATTCTCATCAAAATACTAGAAAACAGAATCCAGCAATACATTAAAAAGAACATCCACCATGATCAAGTGGGATTTATCCCAGGGATGCAAGGATTCTTCAATATCTGCAAATCAATCACTGTGATACATCACATTAACAAACTGAAGAATAAAACCATATGGTCACCTCAATCGATGCAGAAAAATCTTTTGAGAAAATTCAACACCAATTTATAAATTAAAGATTTCCAGAAAGTGGGAGTAGAGGGAACTTACCTCAACATAATAAAGGCCATATGTGGCAAACCCACAGCTAACAGCATACTCAACAGTGAAAAGCTGAAAGCATTCCCTCTAAGATTTGGAACAAGTCAAGGATGTCCACTCATGCCACTTCAACATAGTTTTGGAAGTCCTAGCCATGACAAGCAGAGAAGAAAAAGATATAAAAAGAATCCAAATTGGAAAAGAAGAAGTAAATAGTCACTGTTTGCAGATGACATGACACTATAAGTAGAAAATCCTAAAGATGCTACCAGAAAACTACTAGAACTCATCAATGAATTCAGTAAAGTTGAAGGATACAAAATTAATACACAGAAATCTCTTGCATTACTATGCAGTAGCAACAAAAGATCAGAAAGAGAAACTAAGGAAACAATCCCATTTACCACTGTATCAAAACGAATACTAGGAATACACCTAATAAGGATACAAAAGACCCCTACTCTAAAAATTATTGATGTAGGATGCTAATGCAAGAAATAAGAGATGAGACCAACAGATGGAAGGATATACCATGTTCTTGGATTGGAACAATCAATATTCTCAAAATGACTATACTACCCAAGGCAATCTACAGATGCAACACAATTCCTATCAGTTTATCAATGACATTTTTCACAGAACTAGAGCAAAAACTTTAAAATTTATATAGAAACACAAAAGACCTCGAATAGCCAAAGCAATCTTGAAAAAGAAAAACAGAGCTGGAGAAATCAGGCTCCCTGAGTTCAGATTGTACCACAAAGCTACATTCATCAAAATAGTATGGTACTGGCAAAAAAAAAAAAAAAAAACAGAAATGTAAATCAATAGAATAGGGTAGGAGGCCTAGAAATAAACTCATATCCCTACGGTCCATTAATCTACAACAAGGGAGGCAAGAATATACAATGGAGAAAATACAGTCTCTTCAATAGTTGGTGCTGGGAAAATTGGACAGTTACATTTAAAAGAATAAAATTAGAACTTTCTCTAACACTGTATACAAAAATAAACTCAAAATGGATCAAAGACCTACATGTAAGGCCAGATACTACAAATCTCTTAGAGGAAAACATAGGCAGAACACTCTTTGACATAAATTGCAGTAATACCTTTTTTGATCCACCTGCTAAAATAATGAAAATACAAACAAAAATAAACAAACGTGACCTAATTAAACTTAAAGCCTTCTGCACAGCAAAGGAAACCATCAACAAAATGAAAAGATACCCCACAGCATGGGAGAAAATATTTGCAAACAAATTGACTGACAAGGGATTAATCTCCAAAAATATACAAACAGCTCATTCAGTTCTCATGTCAAAAAAACAAACAACCCGATCAAAATATGGGCAGAAGATCTAAATAGACATTTCTCCAAAAAAGACATACAGATGGCCAAAAAGCTCATAAAAAGATGCTCAACATCACTAATTATCAGAGAAATGCAAATCAAAACTGCAATGAGTTACAAACTCACACCGGTCAGAAGAGCCATCATCAAAAAGTCTACAAACAATAAATACTGGAGAGAGTGTGGAGAAAAGGGAACTCTCTTGCACTGTTGGTGGGAATGTAAATTGGTATAACCACTAGGGAGAACAGTATGGAGATTCCTTACAAAACTAAAAATAGAACTACCCTTTGATCCAGCAATCTCACTCCTGGGCATATATCTGGAGAAAACCATAATCTGAGTGGATACATGCACCCCAGTGCTCATAGCAGCAGTATTTATAATAGCCAAGAAATGGAAGGAACTTAAATGTTCATTGAAAGAGGAATGGATAAAGAAGGTATGGTACATATGTACAATGGAATATTACTCAGCTCTAAAAAGCAATGATATAATGTCATTTTCAGCAACATGTATGGACATAGAAATTATCATACTCAGTGAATTAAGTCAGAAAGAGAGAGGCAAATATCATATGATATCACTCATATGTGAAATCTAATTTATAAAATGCAAATTAACTAATTTATAAAACAGAAACAGACTTATAGATATGGAAAACAAACTATGGTTACCAAAGAGGAAACATGAGGGGGTGGGAATAAATCAGGAGCTTGGGATGAACACACACAAACTACTATATATAAGATAAATAACCTACAAGGACCTACTGTATAGCTCAGAAAACTAGTCAATATTCTGTGATAACCTATATGAGAAATGTATCTTAAAAAGAATGAATATATGTATATGTATAACTGAGTCACTTGGTGTACACCTGAAACTACTACAACATTGTAAATCAACTATACTCCAATAAAAATAGTTTGTGTATTTTGATCCCAAACTCCTAATTTATCCCTCCTCCAGCTCCCTTTGGTAGCCATACATTTGTTTTCTATGTCTGTGAGTCTATTTCTGTTTTGTAAATAAGTTCATTTGTTTCTTTTTTTATATTCCACATTTAAGTGATATCATATATTTGTCTTTCTCTGACTTACTTCACTTAGTATGATAATCTATGTTCATCCATGTTGCTGCAAATTGCATCATTTCATTCTTTTTCATGGCTGAATAATACTCCTTTATAGGTATATATATTCCATATCTTATTTATCCACTCATCTGTCAATGGACATTTAGTTTACTCCCACGTCTTGGCTATTGTAAATAGTACTGCTATGAATATTGACATGCATGTATCTTTTTGAAGTATAGTTTTCTCTGGATATATGCCCAGAGTTGGGATTGCTGGATCATGTGGTAACTCTATTTTTAGTTTTTTAAGAAACCTCCATACTGTTCTCTATAGTGGCCTCACCAATTTACATTCCCACAAACAGTGCAGGAGAGTTCCTTTTTCTCCACACACTTTCCAGAATTTATTATTTGTAGACTTTTAGATGATTGCCATTCTGACTGCTTTGAGGTGATACCTCATTGTAGTTTTGATTTACACTTCTCTAATATATAGTGATGTTGATCATCTTTTCCTGTTACTGTTGGCCATCTGTGTGTCTTTGGAGAAATGTCTATTTAGATCTTCTGCCCATTTTTGAATTGTTTTCTTTCTTTCTTTCTTTCTTTTTTTTGATATTGAGCTGTATGAGCTGTTTGTATATTTTGTAAATGAATCCCTTGTCTGTCATATCATTTGCAAATATTTTATTCCATTCTGTAGGCTGTCTTTTCATTTTGTTTATGGTTTCCATTGCTGTTGTTTAATTTTCTTGTATGCACAGCTGAACACATTCCCTAATTTCCCTTGGAGTTAGGTGTGGCAATGTAATTGGGTTCTAGGCATTGGGCTGTGTGGTGAAGTGTTGTAAGTCATTTTTATGCCTGAATAATCAATATTTCTAAATGAGACCTTCCAGGCTCTTACTCCTTCCAGCTGGATGATGATATGTACAGCAGTTTTGGAAAACACATTTTGCTGATGGCAGAATTTCCATAAGTCTTTCCGAACTAACAACATTTTGGTCTGTATATAGGAGCCAAAAGTAAGTCACTATGTTGAGGTCTACTTGTTATAGCAGTCACTACTCTAGCTTAAAGAATTTGTATGAACATTTTAAAGTAAAATCTGTGATGATATAAATTCTCTCAGCTTCTGAAAGTTTACCATTGCTTTGAAATAAGGAATAAAGTACTTATGCTGGATCACAATGGCCTCAGTGACCTGGACTCTGGCTAGAGTCCTCAGATCTCCCTTTATACTTCTCCCCAGCTCTGCTCATTTGGGCTACCATCGCATTAACAGACTGGCTATTCTTTAACATACTAAGAATGTTCCTTTTTCTAGGAATTTTCACATGCAATTTCACTTGCCTGGAAAACTATTCCCCCAGATATCTGCATGGCACATCATTTTACATCTATATGCTTTCTACCCAGATGTTTCTCTCATGCTATGAATGCTGGGCTGGATCACAAGCACTGCCAGGAAGTCCAGCAGAGTCAGTGCCCTGGAGAGCAACTCTCAATCTCAGTGCTTCCTTCAGGAACATAATTTTTGGAGGCATTTTATAGATTCTCAGAAATTCCCAGGAATATCAATACCCTGTTGCTCACAGTGGCATCCTTAATAATACCTTCTTAATCATTTTCTGCCCATATTCTCCTCACTACCTCATGCATGCAATAATATTATTATAAGGGAGCAAAACTTGCCATCCTAAAATGTGTCTCTTTGGAATGAGGATCAATTAAAGCTGATTATTTTTAAGAAAAAGAAGACTCAGACGTTTTTCTTGTTACCTCTCCTTTCACTGCCTAAAATAATTTAAAGTGCCTCTTCCCAGAATAGAGCTATCATTAGAGATGTCTACAAAGAACATGGGCTAAGTGTGGTAAGGGTTACTGAGCAGGGCTAAGTGTGGTGAGGGTTAGAGATCAGGGGACACAGTCCACTCTGTGTCTTATTGTCTCTGCATGACCCAGCATTCATTTGTTTACCAAATATTTGCTTTCTATTTCCATGTGAATTGCCTTCCTCCCATTTGAAGTCGCAAACCACTTCCACAACATCCTCTTTTGTCTTTAACTAAAGATGGTATTTAAGGTGAGGTCTTTGGTCATTTTGGTGATTACTCAGTTTTCCTGTGTGTCATGTATACATGTTATTAAACTTTTGTTTAATTTTCTCCTGTTAATTTGTCTCGTGCCAATTTAATTTTTGGACCAGCCAAAAGAACTTAAAAGGGTAGAAAAAAATGTCTTCCTCCTTGACATCATCTACACCTAAGTTCTTTTTTCAAGATATGATCTCAGGAGAACCCAAACTAACATTTTCCTTACCACCTGCCCTTTCATGAGGCTCTAAGAGCCATTTGTACACATTGTGTCTTTATCTTTGACATTGGCGATATATCATTACATCACAGTGTATCTAGCAATCGAATTATTTATTTATTTTTAAAATTGAGATCCACTAGGCTTCTTGAATTGGTGTATTCAAATGTATCATCAATTGTAAAAAATATTCAACAAATATCTCTTTAAATGTTACATCTTCTCTTTCTTTCCTCTGATAAGTCAATAATAATTGTTATATATTTTCATCCTATCATTATTTCTTTTTAATATTTTTGATCTCCTCTCTCCCACATTCAGAATTGCATATTTTGACATATTTACAAGTTCACTAATTCTCTTTTTGGCTTTTTTGCTCCTGCTTTTTAATATATCTAATGGGTTTTTATTTCTATTACTATTTGTTCTTTATTTCTAGAAGTATTTTTTTTTAACTTCTTTTTCAGTTCTGTAGATAACACTTATTCCTTAATCATGCTTTTGGTATACACTTTTATTTTATTAAACATATTAAACATACACATTTCATGATTTTACATAATTATAATATGCTCATATTCTGCCCTTGTGCTTGATAATTCTCAGTCATGTTTCTAGTGTCCTTGTGCACTTTGTGCTTTTTGGACAGCAAGCTCAAATCCTATGGAACTTTATCTATGCAAAATATTTTTGTTCTAACTTTAATACATATTCATCCAGGGAGCATTACAATTGCTTTTGCCTAGTGGTTTGGGGCTCCTACTTTTGGGGGTCATGTAGCTTTAGCAAATTCTGACTCCAAACCTTGTGAATGAAAAATGTTGCCTGCCATATCAGTAAACAAAGGATGTTGCAGCCATCAAGCCACTACAGCCAGTCACCCTGGCAGTGAGCCCTGAGGGAGCTCAGGATGGAGACA
The DNA here is from genome assembly GCF_951394435.1 of Stenella coeruleoalba. NCBI lineage: Eukaryota > Metazoa > Chordata > Mammalia > Artiodactyla > Delphinidae > Stenella > Stenella coeruleoalba. Next base: position 25,874,236 of record NC_137165.1, on the reverse strand, counting down.
AAGAGGCTGCCCACTGCCAACACCTTAGCTACTGCAGGCACCCCCCAATGGTGCGGCCTGAGGAGACTCAGGATGGGAAAGAACATGATACTGGCCCTAGATAGCTAAGGTGCATATCAAAGAATGATTTCAATGGGCCCAGACTTTTGTTTCTTTCCACACATAGAACAGTGTTGAATTCATTAACTTGAGATATCTGATTTTCTTTAATTAATGATAATCTTTTGATGTTCTGACTACCTGGTCTTTGTTGCAAAAATTCCTATATATCCTGGCTCCTCCCTTACCTCTTTGGAGCAGTCCCTCAAAGTGATCTGAGAATCTATCTCCTGGACTTGAAGTCCTCAGAAAATCCACTGAATCAAACATAACTCTCAACTTTTAGGTTGTGCATTTTTTTGTTGACGAACCAATGAGGGTAGATGAGAAACTTTAGAAGAAGACATTTTGTTATACTGAATTTTTTGCCTCCATTCAGTAAAAAGGCCATGACAGGCAAGTCTTCCATTGCAGGACACTTTTGTCTGTTTGACACAGAGGGTGGCACTTTTGGATGTTTTTAGATATCCCAAGCTTTATGGTAGCATCTTGGATCTGAACTCCTATCATGTAGGGAGTTCAAGTTTTGTTTCCTGTTCTCATGCCCTAGGTTTTCACTAATTAAAAAATGCTCCAGACACATATACTTGTCTGAAAACACCCTCATATTTCAGGATGTTTCTTGTTGTTTCTGATCTTACCCACTATTTCAGTTATTTGTTTAAATGGTGGTTTTAATATTTTATTCATAGTTTAAATGTGCCCTAAACTAGGAGGATTTCTCCAACAATATTGCCAGAAATGCCTAGTTCTCAGTTACCTTTAGTACACAAATGAAATATACTGCTCTCAGGAATCATGCTCCTATTACCTATAAAGTACTTATCTTCATCTTATAGTACCTACACTGGGCAATTCCTTTACCTTTTGCTATAGACTTACACAAAATTATTTTCTCTTTGTCTCTGTTCATCCTATTGCCTTTGCCTAAAATATATATTTTTTAAAACTCAGCTGTAGATCCCTTCAATATGAAGCTATCTATATTCACCATAGTTAAATTTTTTCTACTTTCTCCCATACATATCTGTGTCATGACCCTGGTAACATTCTTGCTCATTTATAAAAATGAATCTTCAAAGGTGATGGTTATATCATGCTCATTTGTCTTTCACAACACTTTAGCAAATATCCTAAGTCATGAAGTGTTCTTATTTACATTTTTTTAATGAAAGAATCTGCACTTACCTTATATATTACTTAATTTATTAAAAATAACTCTAATAAACACATAGTATCTTGTTCTTAAATGATGAGAAATTGCAGTCTCAAAGAAGGTTGGCAACTCACCTAAAAGTATCCAATTAGTAAGCAGTAGAACTGAGGTTTGGACAGAATTCTATCTCATCCCAAAGTTTTTGGTACTTCAGTTTTACCAAGCATCCTTCTAACATTGGCGGGCCCAGAGAAAACCCAAATTGAATTCTGCATACATACAACTGTTAAATTGTTGAATAAAATTTGTCCTAGCATCCTAGTTGACAAAAATATACTCACAATGACCTGAAAAGTAAGATGACATTTAGAAATTTATAATTCCTCAGCGTTTTCTGCAAGACCATGGTCGTGTGTGGAGAGCAAACCCTTCAGTCTCTGACTAATTCTGTCCTTGGTTTTTTTTCTCCCTACCCTGGCACCATTCTATATCTCACATCCAAAAATCAGCCACACTTTGGCTACCCTTTAAAACTAGGTGCACACTGGCAGCTTGGTCTACCTAGATCCAGGGAAGAGACCCATAAGCCATTTGCAGCACAGGGCTCTAGGGTCCCAAATTGCTCTCTCACAGAGAGCAATCTGGAAAGGGAGATTGTCTCTTATTAGATACATGCATTTGGCACAGGACTGTTTATTCCATGGGAAGGAGCATAGGTGGAGTGGAGGAAGGCCAAAGTAAGACCCTCCAACGCATAGAACCTGGAGAAAGTCCTTGAAGGGTCCTTGCCTGAGTCTAGAAGAGGAACTACATATTATTTGTCAAATTTCAAAATGCAGGAAGTTAGACCATTAATCAATTAATTATCAGAAATACACTCAGACCGTCCAGGTTATATTTAAAAGCCCCATATAGCAAGCATTACCCGAGGCACATATATGTGGAATCTAAAATACAATACAAATGAACTTATTTACAAAACAGAAACAGACTCACAGACATAAAAAACAAATGTATGGTTACTAAAGCAGAAGAGGAGGAGGTAAATCAGGAGTTTGGGATTAGCAGATACAAGCGACTATGTATAAAATAGATACACAACAATGTCCTACCCTATAGCTAGGGAACTATATTCAATATCTTGTAATAATTATAATGAGAAAGAATATGATATATATATATATATATATATCTGAATTACACCTGAAATTGACAAAACATTGTAAATTAACTGCACTTCAATCAATCAATCTCCCTTGGGGGAATAAAAGGGACTACCCAGAAAAAATATGTAAAATTACTGAACAGTGCAAGTCCAATCTACAGAGCAGATCCTGCAATCTACAAGGTTAGAACTTTACTGTGCAGTGATTATAGCAGTCATTCTCAGCATTTTCATTTTAAATTCTTCCTCCCAATCACTCTTTATAGTTATTTTAGGATGAGAGAGAGTGGAACAGAGTATTATTTATTTCCCAATCAATGTCTTATGGTGAAATATATAAGAAAAAAGGAGAGTAGATGATGTGGATTTTGATAATAATATAATTATATATGCTGTTATACTATTCAACAAATCAAAAGATTAACTTAATTGTATTTTAAACCATTTTATTCTTTCCAGCCAAGACTGTCCTGTTTTTCAACACATAGCAGAATGGAATTCTTAGATATTGTTGAAATCAAAACAATGGAATAAAACCTGTGAATATTTATGTCTTCCATTACAGGAGATGTTCTGCTTATGACTTTAGACAATTGCTTTTCCCAATGCTTCTTGTACAACACCCCACCACCACCACCACCCTGGATTTAGACTCTTGTATTTCTCTTTGCTAAGATTTAATCATTAAAATTATATATATATATATATATATATATATATATATATATATATATAAAAATAGATGACTTTCATTTTACCTCTATATTTTTCTACACAGCTTTCTTAAATGATCACAGGCTTAATAAAACCCTTGAAATAAACAAGAATTAAGGGAACTGGAAATATGCACATCATTTTTCTAAACATACAGAAGGAAAGCTGGTTGGTTTTTCTATGGTTATCAGTCAAAGATTAGGCAGTGTCACTGGTCAACTTGCAAATATGAACATTTGTCTTTAGGACATTTCAATATATCTATGGAAGTAAATTAGTCGGAGACACTAGGAGTACTATTTCTTCTATTTACTGTAATTATATCTTGGTGTCACTAAGAAAATGTATTATTATATCCTCAGGAATACATATATATATATATATATATATATATATATATATATATGGAGAGATGTAAGAATGTGTCACACCCCAGGGATTATAGACCTAATAGAACTGTAGTATTTTCTACTCCCATTTACACTTTTTCACATATGAAAAGAAGTATGTTGACAAGAATACCTGGGATTGGAAGGCTTTAATATTTTAATTTGGGAAGAACATAGCATTGTTTTCCCTCTACAATGCAGTTTAAAGCAAATAACAAAAACAGTCTAAATAAAAACATTTCAAACTCTGCTTTAATATTGGCTTTAGTGACCAAGGTCAATAACATATTATTATCTTCCTTGCTTTTCAGAACTACATTATCACTGAATCAGTATTAGCGGTGATGAATAATCCAACCTCCTACTTAATTTCTTGATATTGTCCTAAATCTAATTTCAGAATGTCTTCATCCTATAGATGAGAAAACTGAACCTACATTCATTCATTCATTCATTCATTCATCCAATAAATACCTATTAAATGCTTAATATTTGTCAAGTACTGCCACTTGGGCTATAGCAGTGGGGGTAAAACATCCACTTGCTTACATGGTGCTTTCATTTGTGAACAAACAAACAAAAAGAGTGTCACTCATTATTCCCCTATACAAAAAGTTAAGTCACAACCCACCACAGTGCCCAAAACAGTGTACCCTGAGAGAAATTCAGGATGGAAAAATAAAGGATGAAGCATTCTGTGTTTGGGATATAAGGCCTCCTAAATAGTTAAGATGCATATCTAAGGGAGAATTTAACTGACCTCAGATTCTTGCATATGAATCACTTGGCTGCACACCTGAAACTAACACAATATTGTAAATCAACCATACCTCAATAAAAAATAAATAATAATAAAAAGAAAATTAAACACACTAAAATCATTAACTTGAGATATTTGTTCTTTGTGATTAGCAGTAACTTTTTTAATGCTTGATTACATGTATTTCCCAGCCAAAAATAAATTGTATATATACTGGCTTCTCCTCTACCTTTGTGCAGCAGTTCCTCAGAGCTATCTGAGAGACTGTCTTCTAGGCTATAGTCCTCAGTAAAATCCCCAAATAAAAGAGAAGCACTGAAACTCATTGCTTTTACCTTGTTTCCTTTTTGTTTGTTTGTTTTCAGTCAAAACATTTTTTAAGATGTAATGGGGGCATCTGCAGTAAACAGTTAAAGAAATATATATGAAATATAATTGTAGATAGAGATCGATGCCTTGAAAAATAAAAATGAGAAGAGTAATATGATGTAAAGATGAGGAGAGGCATTAGAAAGATGTGAGATAACAAGTAATATGTTCCTGGCACAGGGATCTTGAAACCTTGTAATTCTCTAATTTATAAGAACTCTGAAAGCATCTCTTGTTCTAATATTGGTCTTTGATCTCTGTTCCTGGCACAGAGTTCCTGAAGTCCTTATAATTTCCTGGGTGATAGGAGTGTGTTCCTTCTAAAAAGGTGACTCTGGATGGCTTTCTGGATGGTTTCTAGATGAGAACTTGCCACTGGAAAGACCATATCATGATTAGAAATTTGGAATTTTCAGCCCTGCCCTCCACTCTCTTGAGAAGGGAGAAGGGCTGAAAATGAAGTTAATGATTGATCATTCCTACATGATGAAACCTCCATAAAATCCCCAAAGTATAGGGTTTGGTCATCTTCCTGGTTGGTGGACATGTAGAGGTTCATGGAGAGTGGTGCCTTTGAGAGGACATGAAAACTCTCTGCCCCTTCCACATACCTTGTCCTATACCTTCCATCTGGATGTTTATCTCTGCCCTTTATCATATCCTTTAATAAGCTGGTAAACATAAGTAAGTGTTTTCCTGAGTTCTATGAGTTGCTCCAGTAAATTAATTGAACCTGAGGAGGGGGTCATGTGAACCTCCAATCTGTAGCCAAATCAAACAGAAGTTGTATGTAACCTGGAGACCTGGTACTTGAGATTGGCCTCTGAAGTAGGGTAGGGGCAGTCTTATGGGTCTGAGACTTACCCTGTGGGAAGTGACCCTATCTCTAAGTAGACAGTGTCAGAATTGTGTTAAACTGTAGGACACCTAGCTGGTATCATGGAAAATTTCTTAATGTGGGGGAAAATCCCACACATTGGTAAACAGAGTGAAGCGTTTTGTGTGAATGGTAAGAGACACACAGGAAAGAAACACATAGTAGGGAAGAACTGGAATTTTCCCTACATAGAAAAAAATGTTTTGTTTTGTTTTGTTTTCTTCTTTTACAGAAGGGATAGGCAAGGAAGACTTCTCTGAAGAGGGGATGTTTGAACTCTGACTGAAAGATCAAAAGAAAACTGTAAACCAAGGAAGAGCTGGAGAATTTGAGGACTGACTGCTGACTGAATCTGCCGCTAAAGTGGGTAGAAGGAGAAAGCAAGATAAAAGCAAGCCAATAAAGCAAAACTAAACATAAAGATGTGAATTGGTATAAGCAGTGTTTTTTGCTTGCTTCCATTTTTCTGCTGTCCATGTCTAAGTAGCTTCCTGTTGCAAGAGCCAAGCTAAATGGAATTATAAGACCCCTCTTAAATCCTTCTTATTGATGCTGAAAACTCAGCCTCTGTACACCAGTGCTGCAGCAAATCTCAGAAAGAGTTTTCGGTGAAGTAGAAAAGAATAGCTTTATTTTTTGCCAGGCAAAGGGGGACACATCAGGCTCCTGACCTCAAAAACTGTGTGTGTAAGGTCGGATCTTAACAAAAACGGCACCGCAAAACAAAGGAAAGCTTCAAGTGAGCTTTATTAGGGAGCGCTCCCGGGCGAGGTTCACTGGTCCGAGAGAAAGGGGCCAGAGAAGTCGCGTCCAGTACTGGATGAGGGGAATTTTTATTGGGGTAAAAGCAGAAGGCGGCTTGCAAGGGGAGGGGGTGGTTTGCTATACAGGGTAATTCCTTATTTGGTGAGGATACAGCAGGGCCAGGTGTTGGTTGGTCTGTTGTGGGGCATAAGCCCATTTTCCCTTCCCGTCAGCCCCATTGTTTTCTGGGCAGGAAGTTAGAGTCTCTTGTTGATTCCCAGAACAGGTGAGGTCGTTATGTCCCAATGCCTCTCCTACCTCATACTGGTCGATGTTTTCTCTTACCCCCCCGGGCCTCCTTTCCCCCCCCCCGGGCCAACGGACCTTACAGTGTGTCCTAAACCAGGAGGATTTCGTGAGGAGTTTCACAACAATAATTCAAGGGTAGGGTTGCTGATAAGATTAGGGTGTGTGTAGGACCTGCACTCTTTAATCTGGTCTCAAGTAATCTCTTGATGAGCTTCTCTGGTTCCTTTAATCTGGCCTCAGGTAGTCTTCTCTGGAATGAAGAATGCTGACATCTTCCATTTGTTGGGGGTTTTACTTCTACAAAGAGCTTAAAGATATTGCCATGTGTATCCCTTGAGGTGGAACCAGGACACTGCTCCAAGGCTGCATTATTGTTTCTTGGCTCTTCCTCCTTTGTGTCTGCATCCCTTCCCTTCCCTGATTATACACTTTGGAACTCAGGAAAGGTCATGGAGACTGCAGTCTGTCCCCTATAAACAAGAAACGGTGGGCATGGTAAGGCTTCCATGCCCAGGAGCCCCACAGGGTCCTGCTTGGTTTTATTACTTCCACTCTTTCTCAGAATTAATTACTGAAGATAGGATTTTTTGAGCATTTTTCTGTGAATACATAAAGACACATACACACACACTGCTTTCTAAATGTTTTCAACAAACTAGATCAATATTTACATTTTGTCCTCAAACTTTTCAGCTAAAATGTCCATAAGTCTTAGAAACTAATGTATATCAGTACATCTAAGTCTATCTTAGTCCTCCTAAAGATGACATAATCTAATATATAGCCTAAATGTATTATTAAATTTAAATATTTCTCTATTGATTAGCATTAGAATTATTTTCAATATTAACTATTTAAATGATGCTGAAATTGATATTCCTGAATATATATCAGGAATATATATCAGTAGTATAGGTAAAAGCATTTCTTAAGAATAGAGTAGTAGGGGCTTCCCTGGTGGCGCAGTGGTTGAGAATCTGCCCGCTAATGCAGGGGACATGGGTTCGAGTCCTGGTCTGGGAGGATGCCACATGCCGTGAAGCAACTAGGCCCATGAACCACCACTACTGAGCCTGCGCGTCTGGAGCCTGTGCTCCGTAACAAGAGAGGCCGTGATAGTGAGAGGCCCACGCACCGCAATGAAGAGTGGCCCCCACTTGCCACAATTAGAGAAGGCCCTCACACAGAAACGAAGACCCAACACAGAAAAAATAAATAAATTAATAAACTCTTACGCCCAATATCTTAAAAAAAAAAAAGAATAGAGTAGTAAAAATGAAATTTGTGGATTAAAGGAAATGTGATTTTTTGTTTGAGTAGCTACTGTCAGATATCTACCAATAAGAACTCAATTTTTATTCTTAATAATCACGGATAAGAGCACTAGTTTCTCCACAGCCTCTCTAGAATTAACTATTCTCAATCACATATATTTGACCCAACTGAAAGGGTAACTCATAGCAAATCATTATTGTTTACATTAGTATTTTTCTGATGACTAGTACATTTGAGTCCCTTTTTTGTGCATTCATGATTATTTATGTTTTGTTTTGTCAGGGAGGAAAAAATTTCCCTCTATAGTTCTAGGTTCTTCTGGCTGGTTTAAGAATTAAATTGACATGAGACAGATTAATTGAAGAAAATCAAACACAAGTTTAATAGCATGTATATGTGATAGAGACACAGTAAAATGGAGTAACTCACCAAAATGGCTGAAACCTTCACCTTAAATACCATTGAAACAGGAAGGTCCTGTGGGGCTCCAGGTACAAATCCTTTCTGTGTCCCCTGTTTCTTGTTTGTAGGAAACAGGCTTTATTCAGCCTCCTTAAACTTCCCTGAGTTCCAAAGGGCAGGTTCAAACAGTTGGTAATCAGGAAAGGAAGGGGATGCAGAGACAAGGGAGAGGAATTCAAGAAACAATAGTTCAGCCTTGAGGAAAGGTCCTGGTTCCTCCTTTCTCCAAGGAATGTACATAACAATATCTTTGAGTTCTTCTGCAGAACTAAAGCCCCCAACCAGGTAGAGGATGGCAACTTCAAGCTGAGTACAAGATTCCTGGAGCACCGCCCTGCTACCTCACCACCAACCAATCAGAAGAAAGTCACACACCCCACAGCCTTCACACCAAATTTTGCCTATAAAACTTCTTCCCCCAAACTATCATAGAGTTTGTGGGTTATGAGCAACAGCCAACTGTTTTCCTTGCTTGGCCCTGCAATAAACCTTTCTCTGCTCCAAACTCCAACATCTTAATTTAATTGGCCTCACTGTCCATTGGGCACATGAACTTTGTTCAGTAACGCCATCTCCAGCTAAAGACAACAGAGGATGTTGGGGTAGTGGTTTGGGACTTCAAAGGGAAGGAAAGCAATTCACATCAAGAAGAAAAAGCAAATATTTGATAAACAAATGTTTGCTGAGCCATAAAGACACAAAGGGGCCTCTGATCTCTATGTTCTGCTCAGTAACCCCCACCACACCTAGCCCATATTTGTAGATATCTCTGATTATAGCTCTATTCTGGGAAGAAGCTCTTTAGCTAAATTATTTTAGGCAGTTAGGAGACAGGTCAAAGTTTCTTCCTGAGTCTTTTGTGCCTTGAATGCTTTCAGCTTGAAATAATTCACATGCCAAAGAGACATTTAGAGATGGTAAATTTTGCTCCTCTACAGTTTCATCTTTTGCTTCTCTAAATCTTCATTTTTTTTCTTGTATGATACTTTAGTTTTTGAAAATTCACTTCAAATAACGCTTCCAGAAATGTGTTTATGGTCATAAAATTTCTGGGTTTTTGGATGTGAGAATGTTATTTTTCTCTCCCATTTGGATGCTAGTATTGTGTAGTAGAGAATTCTATGTTTAAAAACATTTTTCCTCAGAACTCAGGCAGCGTTTCTCCACCGCTTTCCAGCTTTTGATACTGTTATTTTGTTTCTCATTTCATTATAGGTAATTTGAGTTCTTTTCCTTTCTGAATATTTTTTGGATGTCTTTAATGTTGATGTAGTGAAATTTCATCATGATGTATCTATCTAGATGTTTAGGAGTTTTTCATTTTTTTGTTTTGTTTTTTTTGTTTTGTATCCATAGCCACATTGTGCTCTCTTTCAGTTTGTATACTTGTGTATTTTTTCAGCTATGAGAAGTATTTTATTAAATTTTTGATTATTCTTTACATCAGACACTGGAGGATGTATTCTCTCAACTTACCTCTGAACTTTTTCCCATATAAATCATTGCTTAGACATTTTTTGCTTCATTTATGGTTTTGGTTTGATTATTTAGCTAATTTACTCTTCAATTATTTCTTTTAAGTCATTCAATTCTGCATTTTTTTCTTGTTGTCTTCATTGTAGTTGTTGTTTAAAACATCTGGTTTTTATTTTTGGTTTCCAAGTCTTTTGCTTGAATCTTTCTCATATTATTTATGCATTTTCTAATGTTTTCTATCTATTTTGTGAATTCTGTTTTCTTCAGTACTAATTATTTTACTAAATATTTGCCCACTTTCATGATATTGGTATTCTTCAAAGGTTTACTAATTCCACATTTTCTGATTCTTTCTTTGTTCCTTCCTTTGTTCCTTCCTTCCTTCCTTCCTTTTCTCTTTTCTTTCTTTCTTTCTTTCTTTCTTTCTTTCTTTCTTTCTTTCTTTCTTTCTTTCTTTCTTTCTTTCTTTCTTTCTTTCTTTCTTTCTTTTTCTTTCTTTCTTTCTTTTTCTTTCTTTCTATGAATCCTGCTTACCTCCATGTTCATTCTTGTTACTGACCACAAGTTCATGTGCCCAATACACAGTGAGGCCAAATTAAACAAAATGTTGCAATTTGGAGCAAAGAAAGTTTTATTGCAGTGCCAAGCAAGAAGAACAGGTGGCTTGTGCTCAGAAACTACAAACTCCGCAATGGCTTTCAGGAAAAAGTTTTTATAGTCAAAAGTTGGGGTAAGGGCACCAGGGTATGTGACACTCTTCTGATTGCTTGGTGGTGAAGTAACAGGGCAGTGATATTGGTATGTATATTCCTTGAAGAGGAACCAGGATCCTGCCCCAAGGCTGCACTATTGTTTCTTGACTATCCCTCCCATGTCTCTGCATCCCTCCCTTCCCTGGTTAGAAACTGCTTGAATCTGCCCTTTGGAACTCAGGGAAGGTCAAGGAGGCTGAATGAAGCCTATATTCTACAAGCAACAAACAGGGAACACAGAAAGGATTCGTACCCGGGAGCCCCAGATTGTCCTGCTTGATTTCATTCTCACTGAACCCTGGGTACTTTTTGTGATTTTAGGGGGAAGAGTGAGTATTGTGCTGGTAGTTTTTCATCCAGATGTCATAAAGTCTAGTCATCAGATCCACAGAGTTAGTTCATCCTCAACTTCAACTCTCAGCCTCTTTTCAGCTTGGTGATATAACTGGTGGTGATGTGGTGAGAAAAGGATAACAGGCCTAGCTACTACATTTTAATCTTTTAAGTTAATTAATCACCTGGATGGATTAATTTGTTGAATCTGAACCCTAAACTCCTGTAAATTATATCTTCATTTATTCACTCAAGGCTATGGGTTGTTCCTTTGGTTTAGTTTCTCTGTATATCTGATCCTGTTTGTTTTCTTTTGTTTAAGGACTCCTTAATATTTCTGATCCATTGATGGCACTATTCCTATTTATGGTTTTTTTCACTCTTACCTCAATGATTTTTAGGGATGAGAGAATATAGATAAGAGCATCAGTTTATTATATCAATTTATTTTCCCCCAAAAGGTACATTTTAGTAAATAATATACAGGCAGAACTGCATATAAATCACAGGGAAAAATCACAATAAATATTCATAAAATGAAAATAACTGTATCAGCAACACCCAGGTTAAAAACAGAACCTTACCAGCATGCCAGAAGTCTCCCTGTTCCCTTTCTCTTTGACTACCCTCCCTCAAGGTAGTCCTGACTTCTAACATAACAGATTAGTTTCACTAAGTTTTTAGTTTTATATGAATGATTCATCTACAAAATCTTTGATTTTTTTGTCTTCTTGTGCTAGACATTATGCTGTGATATTTGTTGTCTTATGTAAATGTGGTGGCCACTACCATAAGGACTTATCTTACCTCCAATCCAAAATGATAACTCTACCATTATTTTTTTAATTTGTTTTTCCTTGAGAAGTAATATTGTTGATTATTATTTTTCATGTTTATTGTCTTTGGATACTATATTTTGTAAAGTATCAAATATAAGTATTTTCCCTTCTTTTCTATTGAGTTATATATTTTAAAATAATAAATTGAAGAAGTTATGTATATATTCTAGATATTTCACTTTACATATTTTGCCAGTTTCTTCACCCACTCTGTAGCTTGCCTTTCCACTCTCTTAATGTATTTTTTGATAGAAGTTCTAGTTTTAACGTGGTATTATTTATCAGGTATTGTTTTATGGGCAGTGCTTTTATGTGTTGTAGGTCATAAAGATGCTTTCATAAGCTTTCTTCTAGGATATTAATAGTGTGTGTGTGTGTGTGTGTGTGTGTGTGTGTTTAATGTTTTACACTTAATTGTATGTTCCATCTATGATTGATATTTTTTTATGGACTAAGGTAAGTGTCAGAACTTATTGTTTTTCCATATGACTATTCAATTGATCCAGTTCCTTTATTGAAAACATGACTCATCGACCACCATAAAGGAGACTCATCTTTTTTGTCAATTGAGGTAACTATTTTCAAATTAAAATTGAAATTTATGTTACAAAGAAAAAAATAGCTAATGAAATATTTGTTTTATTGTAAATAAGCTGTGTAAAATGCATTGCTATTTAATTCACTTAAAATTTTAAAAAGTTCTTTTTATATTTTTTTAGCATCTTTATTGGAGTATAATTGCTTTACAATGGTGTGCTAGTTTCTGCTTTATAACAAAGTGAATCAGCTATACATATACATATAAAATTCAAGTGGCCACATTAGACAAACCATATTTAACAATTTACTAGCTCATAACATCAGTCAATTAAAGACAAAAAGAGGCACCTTCAGAGGAACACTATTCACAAAACTTGTTCTAAGTGTTGTCATTAAAATTATATGCTGCAAGCTATGTAGTTTCTGAAGTTGCCAAAATAAAAGCCTTCATTGATCAGGAAAAATAATTCTTAAACACACTTATAGATATTTTGTTTAATAATGAAAGGAGTATAACTTTTATAATAAAGTGTGATTTACAAGTGTTGTTTTCTTCCTGAATTGAATTTTGCGCATAAATATTTGCTAACCACTGTGGCACAGTAAGTAGGATTTTCACATAAGGGCTTCTTTGAGTATTGAGCAACAATAATAAGATACACTTTTTTCTAGTGTTAAACATTTTTGTTGCAAGGATAGAGAGTGTTTAAGATCATAGCTTGCAAAAAGAAAAAAATAATTAAAAACAAATTAATCACAGGAATTTGAGGGTTTTATTCTGTGAGAAGTTAAGAATGTTGCTTGTTATTATCAATCCACATTTTACTGTGAGTGTGGGTTGCATTAGCATAACTTTTTTTCTTTGTGGTTTCCAAAATCATTATTTTGAATGTCTAAATTCTTTACATTAATGATTAAAGCAAATAATTGCTCATTTTAGTTTCAAGGAAGTCATTTCTCATAAATAATCAGTGTTCTTCCTTCTAAAATTTCAGCTCATTTTATCTTGCTCTTCTTAGAGTGACAATGTTGCTGAATTCATCACTTTTCTCTATTGAACTCTAATTCTGAGAAACCACACAGACACGCACACATGGAGTTAATACCTTAGATGGGTGGATGAGGGCATAATAACATTCCTTCACCCAGGGTCCAGTTCTTGTGAGCAATGACATTCATAAACCTACAGCCCTTTCTAGGGTTGTGATGACATCCAATTGTTGCTAATCTCTCAATGATGCTTCTCCATCCATCCCTTAACCCTGCACACATTTTTTTGTTATTGTGTTTTCATCAATCTCTCTTCAGTCACTGCATTGAGTGAATTCTGAGTTTCCTTCTGGTGCCCTGAGTGATACAACCAACACTGACAATCTCTTACCTATAGAAAATTGTGTGAAATATGTAGACACATTTTATCTTAAATATTTTTTTTAGTAATACTTTAGAATTTGCAATAATATATCTATTATAGAGGTGAGAAAACTTGCTTCCCATAGCTTGAGAGTATAGAAGCCTAAATCTTAAGCCAGTTTTACCTACCAGTAAAACTTTTCTCTAAATCAAACTTCTTATTAAGTAAAATTAACATATACAGATTTAGGAGAAAATAAACTGACTTTTGGTAAACATATAACTTAATTTACCTCCTCCTGAGCATGATAGGTGGGTTTGGACTTTAGTCCTTTACCCCAAGACTGCTTTGTAGATAAGTGTAATAATTTTTGCTCCCCACATGAGGAAAGTTCCCTCCATTCCACTTTAATCTTTCAGAGACTTTCAGTAGTTATGATCTTGTCACCGCTTTACTAGCTACATCAACAGAAACTGCTTTTTTTCATATCACAGTTTTCTCTGATAATTTTTCTATGATGCACATTCTTGGCTAATTTCTACCTCTCCATTTCTCCCTCTTTCTTTCTCTCTGTCCAGTATACAGTAGTATAAATCTCATCTAACTTAGATGGGAGCAAGACTCCCATCCCATTAGGATGGGAGATCATTCACTTATGACTGATGATAACATGTCATAAAGAATATTTAGGTTGATGTGCTGTGACCTTCCTTTGATTATTCAGAGCTGTTCCTTTAATAACTCCAGCAAGACTTGTCAAAACACACTGCAGATACAGCCGTCTAACTCCTGCACTATCTCCTGATCCTACATTAAGCAGAAATTCTTTATTTAAGTTAATTGTCCATAAAGTCCCTGAACACATTTGATCATAAAATCTATAGTCACTGACACAGAACAGAACTGCAGATGTTTTTTACCAGGAGGTGGGGATCACTGGGGGCCATCTCAAGGGCTGCCTACAACATTAGTCATTTCTTTTTTCTTTTTTTCTTTATTCTTACAATGAAAGAATAGATGGAAGGAAGAGAGGAAATAGGGGGAAATCTATCATTTATTGTGTTCATATTATGTCTAGGAATTTTAACATACATTAAACCCCTTGATGATTTAGAGTACAATGAGACTCAGAAAAAATTAATTTTCCCAAGGTCATTCAGCTGGTTGATGAAGGACTTATACTCAAAACATCTCAAAATCAGATGTTTTGGGTTAAAATCTCTATGCTATATAAGATGGATAACCAACAAGGACCTACTGTATAGCACAGAGAACTCTACTCAATATTCTGTGATAATCTACTTGAGAAAAGAATCTAAAAAAGAATTAATACATGCATATGTGTAACTAGATCACTTTGCTGTACATCTGAAACTAACACAATATTGTAAGTCAACTATAATCCAATAAAATTTTTAAAAAAGAATAAGAGCAAAAAACATAAAAAAATAAAACTCCAATGCATTTTTTTAATGTAAGAGATAAAAATTCTCAAGTGTCCACATTAATGAAGTCTGATTACTAAGATTAGCAGATCAAAACAGTGCAATTTTCTATAGAATATTATAGGGATGAATAACAAAATTTTAACCTAATATTCCAGTAGAAAAGTAAAGGAAATCATTGAAATCATTGTTTTTGATAGGCCATTTTTCTGACATATTTATCTCTAAGTAATAGCTAAAAATCTATATCAAAGTTTTTTTTTTTTAACATCTTTATTGGGGTACAATTGCTCCACAATGGTGTGTTAGTTTCTGCTCTACAACAAAGTGAATCAGCTATACACATACACATGTTCCCATATCTCTTCCCTCTTGCATCTCCCTCCATCCCACCCTCCCCATCCCACCTCTCCAGGCCGTCACAAAGCACCGAGCCAACATCCCTGTGCCATGCGGCTGCTTCCCACTAGCTATCTACCTTACCACATATGTTAGTGTGTATATATCCATGACTCTCTCTCACCCTGTCATGGCTCACCCTTCCCCCTCCCCATAACCTCAAGTCCGTTCTCTAGGAGGTCTGCGTCTTTATTCCTGCCTTACCCCTAGGTTCTTCATGACATTTTTTTTTCTTAAATTCCATATATATGTGTTAGCATACAGTATTTGTCTTTTTCTTTCTGACTTACTTCACTCTGTATGATAGACTCTAGGTCTATCCACCTCATTACAAATAGCTCAATTTCGTTGCTTTTTATGGCTGAGTAATATTCCATTGTATATATGTGCCACATCTTCTTTATCCATTCATCCGATGATGGGCACTTAGGTTGTTTCCATCTCTGGGCTATTGTAAATAGAGCTGCAATGAACATTTTGGTACATGACTCTTTTTGAATTTCGGTTTTCTCAGAGTATATGCCAGTAGTGGGATTGCTGGGTCATATGGTAGTTCTATTTGTAGTTTTTTAAGGAACCTCCATACTGTTCTCCACAGTGGCTGAACCAATTCACATTCCCACCAGCAGTGCAAGAGTGTTCCCTTTTCTCCACACCCTCTCCAGCATTTATTGTTTCTAGATTTTTTGATGATGGCCATTCTGACTGGTGTGAGATGATATCTCATTGTAGTTTTGATTTGCATTTCTCTAATGATTAATGATGTTGAGCATTCTTTCATGTGTTTGTTGGCAGTCTGTATATCTTCTTTGGAGAAATGTCTATTTAGATCTTCTGCCCATTTTTGGATTGGGTTGTTTGTTTTCTTCTTATTGAACTGCATGAGCTGCTTGTAAATTTTGGAGATTAATCCTTTGTCGGTTGCTTCATTTGCAAATATTTTCTCCCATTCTGAGGGTTGTCTTTTGGTCTTGTTTATGGTTTCCTTTGCTGTACAAAAGCTTTGAAGTTTCATTAGGTCCCATTTGTTTATTTTTGTTTTTATTTCCATTACTCTAGGAGGTGGGTCAGAAAGGATCTTGCTGTGATTTATGTCATAGAGTGTTCTGCCTATGTTTTCCTCTAAGAGTTTGATAGTTTCTGGCCTTACATTTAGGTCTTTAATCCATTTTGAGCTTATTTTTGTGTATGGTGTTAAGGAGTGATCTAATCTCATACTTTTACATGTACCTGTCCAGTTTTCCCAGCACCACTTATTGAAGAGGCTGTCCTTTCTCCACTGTACATTCCTGCCACCTTTATCAAAGATAAGGTGTCCATATGTGCGTGGGTTTATCTCTGGGCTTTCTATCCTGTTCCATTGATCTATCTTTCTGTTTTTGTGCCAGTACCATACCGTATTGATTACTGTAGCTTTGTAGTATAGTCTGAAGTCAGGGAGCTTGATTCCTCCAGTTCCTTCTTTCGTTCTCAAGATTGCTTTGGCTATTCGGGGTCTTTTGTGTTTCCATACAAATTGCGAAATTTTTTGTTCTAGTTCTGTGAAAAATGCCAGTGGTAGTTTGATAGGGATTGCATTGAATCTATAGATTGCTTTGGGTAGTAGAGTCATTTTCGCAATGTTGATTCTTCCAATCCAAGAACATGGTATATCTCTCCATCAATTTGTATCATCTTTAATTTCTTTCATCAGTGTCTTATAATTTTCTGCATACAGGTCTTTTGTCTCCTTAGGTAGGTTTATGCCTAAATATTTTATTCTTTTTGTTGCAATGGTAAATGGGAGTGTTTTCTTGATTTCACTTTCAGATTTTTCAACATTAGTATATAGGAATGCCAGAGATTTCTGTGCATTAATTTTGTATCCTGCCACTTTACCAAATTCATTGATTAGCTCTAGTAGTTTTCTGGTAGCATCTTTAGGGTTCTCTATGTATAGGATCATGTCATCTGCAAACAGTGACAGCTTTACTTCTTCTTTTCCGATTTGGATTCCTTTTATTTCCTTTTCTTCTCTGATTGCTGTGGCTAAAACTTCCAAAACTATGTTGAATAAGAGTGGTGAGAGTGGGCAACCTTGTCTTGTTCCTGATCTTAGTGGAAATGCTTTCAGTTTTTCACCATTGAGGATGATGTTTGCTGTGGGCTTGTCATATATGGCCTTTATTATGTTGAGGAAAGTTCCCTCTATGCCTACTTTCTGGAGGGTTTTTATCATAAATGGGTGTTGAATTTTGTCAAAAGCTTTCTCTGCATCTATTGAGATGATCATATGGTTTTTCTCCTTCAGTTTGTTAATGTGGTTTATCACATTGATAGATTTGCGTATATTGAAGAATCCTTGCATTCCTGGAATAAACTTCACTTGATCATGGTGTATGATCCTTTTAATGTGCTTTTGGATTCTGTTTGCTAGTATTTTGTTGAGGATTTTTGCATCTATGTTCATCAGTGATATTGGCCTGTAGTTTTCTTTCTTTGTGACATCCTTGTCTGGTTTTGGTATCAAGGTGATGGTGGCCTCATAGAAGGAGTTTCGGAGTGTTCCTCCCTCTGCTATATTTTGGAAGAGTTTGAGAAGGATAGGTGATAGCTCTTCTCTAAATGTTTGATAGAATTCGCCTGTGAAGCCATCTGGTCCTGGGCTTTTCTTTGTTGGAAGATTTTTAATCCCAGTTTCAATTTCAGTGCTTGTGATTGGTCTGTTCATATTTTCTATTTCTTCCTGATTCAGTCTTGGCAGGTTCTGCATTTCTAAGAATTTGTCCATTTCTTCCAGATTGTCCATTTATTGGCATAGAGTTGCTTGTAGTAATCTCTCATGATCTCTTTTATTTCTGCAGTGTCAGTTGTTACCTCTCCTTTTTCATTTCTAATTCTATTGATTTCAGTCTTCTCCCTTTTTTTCTTGATGATTCAGGCTAGTGGTTTATCTATTTTGTTTATCTTCTCAAAGAACCAGCTTTTAGTTTTATTGATCTTTGCTATTGTTTCCTTCATTTCTTTTTCATTTATTTCTGATCTGATTTTTATGATTTCTTTCCTTCTGCTAGCTTTGGGGTTTTTTTGTTCTTCTTTCTCTAATTGCTTGAGGTGCAATGTTAGGTTGTTTATTCGAGATGTTTCCTGCTTCTTAAGGTGGGCTTGTATTGCTATAAACTTCCCCCTTAGAACTGCTTTTGCTGCATCCCACAGGTTTTGGGTCGTTGTGTCTCCATTGTCATTTGTTTCTAGGTATTTTTTGATTTCCTCTTTGATTTCTTCAGTGATCACTTCATTATTAAGTAGTGTATTGTTTAGCCTCCATGTGTTTGTATTTTGTACAGATCTTTTCCTATAATTAATATCTAGTCTCATGGCGTGGTGGTCAGAAAAGATACTTGATACAATTTCAATTTTCTTAAATTTACCAAGGCTTGATTTGTGACCTAAGATATGATCTGTCCTGGAGAATGTTCCATGAGCATTTGAGAAAAATGTGTATTCTGTTGTTTTTGGTTGGAGTGTCCTATAAATATCAATTAAGTCCATCTTGTTTAATGTATCTTTAAAGCTTGTGTTTCCTTATTGATAATCATTTTGGATGATCTGTCCATTGGTGAAAATGGGGTGTTAAAGTCCCCTACTATGAATGTGTTACTGTCGATTTCCCCTTTTATGGCTGTTAGTATTTGCCTTATGTATTGAAGTGCTCCTATGTTGGGTGCATAAATATTTACAATTGTTATATCTTCTTCTTGGATCGATCCCTTGATCATTATGTAGTGTCCTTCTTTGTCTCTTTTAATAGTCCTTATTTTAAAGTCTATTTTGTCTGATATGAGAATTGCTACTCCAGCTTTCTTTTGGTTTCCATTTGCATGGAATATCTTTTTCCATCCCCTTACTTTCAGTCTGTATGTGTCTCTAGGTCTGAAGTGGGTCTTTTGTAGACAGCATATATAAGGGTCTTGTTTTTGTATCCATTCAGCTAATCTGTGTCTTTTGGTGGGAGCATTTAGTCCATTTACATTTAAGGTAATTATCGATATGTATGTTCCTATTCCCATTTTCTAAATTGTTTTGGGTTTGTTACTATAGGTCTTTTCCTTCTCTTGTGTTTCTTGCATAGAGAAGATCCTTTAGCATTTGTTGTAAAGCTGGTTTGGTGGTGCTGAACTGTCTTAGCTTTTGCTTGTCTGTAAAGGTTTCAATTTCTCCATCAAATCTGAATGAGATCCTTGCTGGATAGAGTAGTCTTGGTTGCAGGTTTTTCTCCTTCATCACTTTCAGTATGTCCTGCCACTCCCTTCTGGCTTGTAGGGTTTCTGCTGAGAGATCAGCTGTTAACCTTATGGGGATTCCCTTATGTGTTATTTGTTGTTTTTCCCTTGCTGCTTTTAATATGCTTTCTTTGTATTTAATTTTTGACAGTTTGATTAATATGTGTCTTGGCGTATTTCTCCTTGGATTTATCCTGTATGGGACTCTCTGTGCTTCCTGGACTTGATTAACTATTTCCTTTCCCATATTAGGGAGGTTTTCAACTATAATCTCTTCAAATATTTTCTCAGTCCCTTTCTTTTTCTCTTCTTCTTCTGGATCCCCTATAATTCGAATGTTGGTGCATTTAATGTTGTCCCAGAGGTCTCTGAGACTGTCCTCAGTTCTTTTCATTCTTTTTTCTTTATTCTGCTCTGCAGTAGTTATTTCCACTCTTTTATCTTCCAGGTCACTTATCCGTTCTTCTGCCTCAGTTATTCTGCTATTGATCCCATCTAGAGTACTTTTAATTTCATTTATTGTGTTGTTCATCATTGCTTGTTTCATCTTTAGTTCTTCTAGGTCCTTGTTAACTGATTCTTGCATTTTGTCCGTTCTATCTCCAAGATTTCGGATCAACCTTACTATCATTATTCTGAATTCTTTTTAAGGTAGACTGCCTATTTCCTCTTTATTTGTTAGGTCTGGTGCATTTTTATCTTGCTCCTTTATCTGCTGTGTGTTTTTCTGTCTTCTCATTTTTCTTATCTTACTGTGTTTGGGGTCTCCTTTTTGCAGGCTGCAGGTTCGTAGTTCCTCCTGTTTTTGATGTCTGTCTCCAGTGGCTAAGGTTGGTTCAGTGGGTTGTGTAGGCTTCCTGGTGGAGGGGACTAGTGCCTGTGTTGTGGTGGATGAGGCTGGATCTTGTCTCTCTGGTGAGCAGGTTCACATCTGGTGGTGTGTTTTGGGGTGTCTGTGGCCTTATTATGATTTTAGGCAGCCTCTCTGCTAATGGATGGGGTTGTGTTCCTGTTTTGCTAGTTGTTTGGCATAGGTTTTCCAGCACTGTGGCTTGCTGGTCGTTGAGTGAATCTGGGTGCTGGTGTTAAGATGGAGGTCTCTGGGAGATTTTCACCGTTTGATATTATGTGGAGCTGGGAGGTCTCTTGTTGACCAGTGTCCTGAAGTTGGCTCTCCTACCTCAGAGGCAGTGCCCTGCCTCCTGGCTGGAGCATCAAGAGCTTTTCATCCACACGGCTCAGTATAAAAGGGAGAAAAATTAGAGAGAATTAGTAGAAGTATGAGGAAAGAAAGAAGGAAAGGAGGGTAGGAAGGAAGGAAGAAAGAAAGCAGCAAAGAAGGAAAGAAGGCAAGAAGGAAAGAAAGGAGGGAGGGAGGGAGGGAGGAAGGAAGGAAGGAGGGAAAGAAGGAAAAAAGACAGAAAGAAAGAAGATACAGTAAAAATAAAATAAAGTATAATAAAGTTATTGAATTAAAAAATTCTTATTTAGGAAAAAAAAAAAAGGGACGGATAGAACCTTAGGACAAATGTTGGAAACAAAGCTATACAGACAAAATCTTACACAGAGGCATACACATACACCTTCACTAAAAGAGGTAAATGGGGAAAAATCATAAATCTTGCTGTCAGAGACCACCTCCTCAATTTGGGATGATTCATTGTCTAAAGGAGGGAAGGAAGGAAGGAAAGAAAGAAAGAAAGAAAGAAAGAAAGAAAGAAAGAAAGAAAGAAAGAAAGAAAGAAAGAAAGAAAGAAAGAAAGAAGGTAAGGTATAATAACGTTATTAAAATTAATTATTAAGAAAAAAAAATTAAAAAAAAAAAACATGGACGGATAGAACCCTAGGACAAATGGTGGAAGCAAGACTATACAGACAAGATCTCACACAGAAACATACACATACACATTCACAAAAATAGGAAAAGGGAAAAAATCATAGATCTTGCTCCTAAAGTCCACTTCCTTAATTTGGGATGATTGGTTGTCTATTCAGGTATTCCACAGATGCAGGGTATATCAAGTTGATTGTGGAGCTTTAATCCACTGCTTCTGAGGCTGCTGGGAGAGATTTCCCTTTCTCTTCTTTGTTCTCACAGCTCCCAGGGCTCAGCTTTGGATTTGACCCTGCCACTGCATGTAGGTCGCTGGAGGGCGTCTGTTTTTTGCTCAGACAGGATGGGGTTAAAAGAGCCGCTGCTTCGGGGGCTCTGGCGCACTCAGGCCGGCGGGGAGGGAGGGGCACGGAGTGCGGGGCGGGCCTGCGGTGGCAAAGGCCGGCGTGACTTTGCACCAGCCTGAGGCGCGCTGTGCGTTCTCCCGGGGAAGTTGTCCCTGGATCCTGGGAACCTGGCAGTGGCGGGCTGCACAGGCTCCGCGGAAGAGGGGTGTGGAGAGTGACCTGTGCTCGCACACAGGCCCCTTGGTGGCGGCAGCAGCAGCCTTAACGTCTCCCGCCCGCCTCTGAGGTCCACGCTTTTAGCCGCGGTTTGCGCCCGTCTCCGTATTCCACGCTTTCAGCCGCGGCTCGCGCCCATCTCTGGATTCCGCGCTTTCAGCCACGGCTCGTGCCCGTCTCTGGGGTCCGCGCTTTCAGCCGTGGCTCGCGCCCGTCTCTGGGGTTCGCGCTTTTAGCTGCGGCTCGCGCCCGTCTCTGGAGTTCCTTTAAGCAGCGTTCTTAAACCCCTCTCCTCACGCCCCAGGAAACAAAGAGGGAAAGAAAAGTCTCCTGCCTCTTCCGCAGGTGCAGACTTTTCCCCGGACTCCCTCCCGGCTAGCTGTGGTGCACTAACCCCTTCAGGCTATGTTCAAGCCGCCAACCCCAGTCCTCTCCCTGCGCTCCGTCCGAAACCGAAACCCGAGCCTCAGAGCCTCAGCTCGCAGCCCTGCCCGCCCCGGCGGGTGAGCAGACAAGCCTCTTGGGCTGGTGAGTGCCGGTCGGCACCGATCCTCTGTGCGGGAATCTTCCCGCTTTGCCCTCTGCACCCGTTGCTGTGCACTCCTCCACGGCTTCGAAGCTCCCCCCTCCACCTCCCGCAATTTCCGCCCGCGAAGTGGCTTCCTAGTGTGTGGAAACTTTTCCTCCTTCACAGCTCCCTCCCACTGGTGCAGGTGCCGTCTCTATTCTTTTGTCTCTGTTTTTTCTTTTTTTTTCTTTTGCCCTACCCAGGTACGTGGGGAGTTTCTTGCCTTTTGGGAGGTCTGAGGTCTTCTGCCAGCCTTCAGTAGGTGTTCTGTAGGAGTTGTTCCACGTGTAGATGTATTTCTGGTGTATCCAAGGGGAGGAAGGTGATCTCCGCGTCTTACTCTTCCACCATATTCTGCCTTCCTAGAGTACTTTTAATTTCATTTATTGTGTTGTTCATCGTTGCTTGTTTCATCTTTATTTCTTCTAGGTCCTTGTTAACTGTTTCTTGCATTTTGTCCATTCTATTTCCAAGATTTTGGATCATCCTTATATCATTATTCTGAATTCTTTTTCAGGTAGACTGCCTATTTCCTCTTCATTTGTTAGGTCTGGTGCATTTTTATCTTGCTCCTTTATCTGCTGTGTTTTTCTGTCTTCTCATTTGCTTATCTTACTGTGTTTGGGGTCTCCTTTTTGCAGGCTGCAGGTTTGTAGTTCCCACTGTTTTTGATGTCTGTCCCCAGTGGTTAAGGTTGGTTCAGTGGGTTGTGTAGGCTTCCTGGTGGAGGGGACTAGTGCCTGTGTTGTGGTGGATGAGGCTGGATCTTGTCTCTCTAGTGGGCAGGTTCACGTCTGGTGGGTTTTTTTGGGGTGACTGTGGCCTTATTATGATTTTAGGCAGCCTCTCTGCTAATGGGTGGGGTTGTGTTCCTGTTTTGCTAGTTGTTTGGCATAGGTTGTCCAGCACTGTGGCTTGCTGGTCATTGAGTGAAGCTGGGTGCTGGTATTATGATGGAGGTCTCTGGGAGATTTTCGCCATTTGATATTATGTGGAGCTGGGAGGTCTCTTGTTGACCAGTGTCCTGAAGTTGGCTCTCCTACCTCAGAGGCAGAGCCCTGACTCCTGGCTGGAGCACCAAGAGCCTTTCATCCACACGGCTCAGAATAAAAGGGAGAAAAATTAGAGAGAATTAGTAGAAGTATGAGGAAAGAATGAAGGAAAGGAGGGAAGGAAGTAAGGAAGGAAGGAAGAAAGAAAGAAAGAAAGAAGCAAAGAAGGAAAGGAGGCTAGAAGGAAAGAAAGGAGGGAGGGAGGAAGGAAGGAAGGAGGGAAAGAAGGAAAAAATAAGATACAGTAAAAATAAAATAAAGTATAATAAAGTTATTGAATTAAAAAATACTTATTTAGAAAAAAAAAGGGACGGATAGAACCTTAGGACAAATGTTGGAAGCAAAGCTATACAGACAAAATCTTACACAGAAGCATACACATACACCCTCACAAAAAGAGGTAAAGGGGGAAAAATCATAAATCTTGCTCTCAGAGACCACCTCCTCAAGTTAGGGTGATTCGTTGTCTAAAGGAGGGAAGGAAGGCAGGAAAGAAAGAAAGAAAGAAAGAATGATAGTAAAGTATAATAAAGTTATTAAAATTAAAATTAATTATTAAGAAAAAAATTAAAAAAAAAAACATGGGCGGATAGAACCCTAGGACAAATGGTGGAAGAAAGACTGTACAGACAAGATCTCACACAGAAACATACACATACACATTCACAAAAAGAGGAAAAGCGAAAAAAATCATAGATCTTGCTCCTAAAGTCCACCTCCTTAATTTGGGTTGATTGGTTGTCTATTCAGGTATTCCACAGATGCAGGGTATATCAAGTTGATTCTGGAGCTTTAATCCGCTGCTTCTGAGGCTGCTGGGAGAGAATTCCCTTTCTCTTCTTTGTTCTCACAGCTCACAGGGGCTCAGCTTTGGATTTGGCCCTGCCACTGCGTGTAGGTCGCTGGAGGGCGTCTGTTTTTTGCTCAGACAGGATGGGGTTAAAGGAGCCGCTGATTCGGGGGCTCTGGTGCACTCAGGCGGGGGGGGAGGGAGGGGCACTGCGTGCGGGGTGGGCCTATGGTGGCAGAGGCCGGAGTGACATTGTACCAGCCTGAGGCCCGCCGTGCATTCTCCTGGGGAAGTTGTCCCTGGATCCCGGGAAGCTGGCAGTGGCGGGCTGCACAGGTTCCGCGGAAGAGGGGTGTGGAGAGTGACCTGTGCTCGCACACAGGCCCCTTGGTGGCGGCAGCAGCAGCCTTAGCGTCTCCCGCCCGTCTCTGGGGTCCGTGCTTTTAGCCGCGGCTCACGCCCGTCTCTGGAGCTCCTTTAAGCAGCGCTCTTAAGCCCCTCTCCTCACGCCCCAGGAAACAAAGAGGGAAGGAAAAGTCTCCTGCCTCTTCTGCAGGTGCAGGCTTTTCCCCGGACTCCCTCCCGGCTAGCCGTGGTTCACTAACCCCTTCAGGCTATGTTCAAGCTGCCAACCCCAGTCCTCTCCCTGCGCTCAGACCAAAACTGAAACCCAATTTTCTTAAATATACCAAGGTTTGATTTGTGACCCAAGATATGATCTATGCTGGATAATGTTCCATGAGCACTTGAGAAGAAAGTGTATTCTGTTGTTTTTGGATGGAATGTCCTATAACTATCAATTAAGTTCATCTTGTTTAATGTGTCATTTAAAGCTTGGGTTTCCTTATTTATTTTTACTTTGGATGATCTGTCCATTGGTGAAAGTGGGATGTTAAAGTCCCCTACTATGATTGTGTTACTGTCGATTTCCTCTTTTATGGTTGTTAGCATTTTCCATATGTATTGAGGTGCTCCTAGGTTGGTTGCATAAATATTTACAATTGATATATCTTCTTCTTGGATTGATCCCTTTATCATTATGTAGTTTCTTTCTTTGTCTCTTGTAATAGTCTTTATTTTATAGTCTATTTTGTCTGATATGAAAATTGCTACTCCAGCTTTCTTTTGATTTCCATTTGCATGGAATATCTTTTTCCATCCCCTCACTTTCAGTCTGTATGTGTCCCTAGGTCTGAAGTGGGTCTCTTGTAGACAGCATAGAGATGTGTCTTGTTTTTTTTTATCCATTCAGCCAGTCTGTCTTTTGTTTGGATTATTTAATCTATTTACATTTAAGGTAGTTATTGATATATATGTTCCTATTACCATTTTCTTAATTGTTTTGGGGTGTTTTTGTAGGTGTTCTCCTTCTCTTGTGTTTCCTGCCTAGAGAAATTCTTTTAACATTTGTTCTAAAGCTGGGTTGGTAGTGCTGAATTCTGTTAGCTTTTGCTTGTCTGTAAAGGTTTTGATTTCTCTGTCGAATCTGAAAGAGATCCTTGCTGGGTAGAATAATCTTGGTTGTAGGTTTATTCCTTTCATCACTTTAAATATGTCCTGCCAGTCTCTTCTGGCGTGCAGAGTTTCCGCTTGAAGATCAGCTGTTAACCTTAGAGGGATTCATTGTATGATTTTTGTCATTTTTCCTTTGCTGCTTTTAATATTTTTTCTTTGTATTTAATTTTTGATAGTGTCATTAATATGTGTCTTGCCATGTTCTCCTTGGATTTATCCTGTATGGGACTCTGTGCTTCCTGGACTTGATTGACTATTTCCTTTCCCATATTAGGGTAATTTTCAACTATAATCTCTTCAAGTATTTTCTCAGTCCCTTTTTTTTTTCTCTTCTTCTTCTGAGACCTTTATAATTCGAATGTTGGTGTATTTAATGTTGTCCCAGAGGTCTCTGAGCATGTTCTCAATTCTTCTCATTCTTTTTTCTTTATTCTGCTCTGCAGTAGTTATTTCCACTATGTTATCTTCCAGATCACTTATCCGTTCTTCTTCCTCAGTTATTCTGCTATTGATACCTTCTAGAGAATTTTTAATTTCATTTATTGTGTTGTTCATCATTGTTTGTTTCTCTTTAGTTCTTCCAGGTCCTTCTTAAACGTTTCTAGTATTTTCCCCTTTTTATTTCCAAGATTTTGTATCATCTTTACTACCATTACTATGAATTCTTTTTCAGGTAGACTGCCTATTTCCTCTTCATTTGTTAGGTCTGATGGGTTTTTGTCTTGCTCCTTCATCTGCTGTGTGTTTCTCTGTCTTCTCATTTTGTTTAACTTACTGTGTTTGGGGTCTCCTTTTCACAGGCTGCAGGTTCGTAATTCCCATTGTTTTTGGTGTCTGCCCCCAGTTGCTAAGGTTTTTTCAGTGTGTTGTGTAATCTTTCTGGTGGAGGGGACTCGTGCCTGTGTTCTGGTGAATGATTCTGGATCTTGTCTTTCTGATGGAGAGGACCACATCAGGTGGTGTGTTTTGGGGTGTCTGTGACCTTATTATGATTTTAGGCAGCCTTTCTGCTAATGGGAGGGTTGTGTTCCTGTCTTGTTAGCTGTTTGTCATAGGGTGTCCAACACTGTAGCTTGCTGGTCGTTGAATGGAGCTGGGTCTTAGCAATGAGATAATCTCTGGGCAAGGTTTTGCTCTTTGATATTACATGGATCTGGAGGACTCTGGTGGACCGATGTCCTGAACTTCATTTTCCATTTCAGAGGCACAGACCTGACATGCAGCCAGAGCACCAAGACCCTGGCAGCCACATGGCTGAGAAGAAAATGGTGAAAAAAGGAATGAAAGAAAGAAACAATAAAATAAAATTATTAAAATAAAATTATATTAAAAATTAAGAAAATTTAAAAAGTCATTTAAGAAAAAGAAGAGAGAAAGAAGAAAGCAACCAAACCAAAGAACAAATCCATCCATGATAGTAAGCACTGAAAACTATACTAAAAAAAAAAAAAAAAAGATGGACAGAGAGAACCCTAGGACAAATAGTAAAACAAATGTATACAGACAAAATCACACAAAGAGGCATACAGATACACACTCACAAAAAGAGAAAAAGGAAAAAATATATATCTATATATTAGAAAAAAAGAGAGCAACCAAATCAATAAACAAATTTAGCAATGATAATAAACTCTAAATACTAAACTAAGATAAACATACAAGCAGAAACAAATTAGATGCAGAAAGCTAACCCTAATTCTACAGTTGCTCCCAAAGTCCACCTCAATTTTGGGATGATTCATTTTCTATTCAGGTATTCCGGAGATGCAAGTTACATCAAGTTGTTTGTGGAGATTTAATCCATTGCTCATGAGGCTTCTGGGAGAAATTGCCTTTCTTCTTTGTTCACACAGCTTTGATTCAGGTTTTGAGTTCAGGTTTTGATTTGGGGTTCAGGTTTTGATTTGGCCCTGCCTCTGCTTGTAGGTCACTGTAGGGTGACTGTTCCCCACCCAGACAGGACAGGGTTAAAGCAGCAGCTGATTAGGGGGCTCTGTCTCACTGAGGCCTGGGAGAGTGAGGGTTATGTAATTCAGGACAAGCCTGCGGTGGCAGAGTCCAGCATGATGCTGCAACAGCCTGAGGTGCTCCATGTGTTCTCCTGGGAAGTTGTCCCTGGATCATGGGGTCCTGGCAGTAGCAGGCTCCACAGGCTCCCAGAAGGTGAGGTGTGGATAGTGACCTGTGCTAGCACACAGGCTTCTTGGTGGCTGTGGCAGGAGACTTAGCGTTTCATGCCCGTCTCTGGTGTCCACACTGGTAGCCGCATGTTTCTGGAGCTTGTTTAGGTGGTGTTCTGAATCCCCTTTCCTCACGCACCCTGAAACAATGGTCTCTTGCCTCTTAGGCAATTCCAGACTTTTTCTCAGACTCCCTCCTGGCTAGCTGTAGCACAGTAGCCCTACAGAATGTGTTCATGCAGCCACCCACAGTCCTCTCCCTGTGGTCTGACCTCCAAAGTCCGAGCCTCAATTCTCAGCCACCATTCGCCCTGGTGGGTGAGGAGACAAGCCTCTCAGGCTAGTGAATGCTGGTTGGCACTAATCCTCTGTGCAGGAATCTTTCCACTTTGCCCTCTGTGCCCCTGTTGCTGTGTCCTCCTCTGTGGCTCTGAAGCTTCGCCCCTGCCCACCACCCATCTCTGCCAGTGAAGGGGCTTCCTAGTGTGTGGAAAATTTTCCTCCTTCAGAGTTCCTTCCCAGAGGTGCAGGTCCTGTCCTTATTCTTTTGTCTCTGTTTTTTCTTTTCTTCTTTTCCCCTATCCAGGTACATAAGGAGTTTCTTTCCTTTTGGGAAGTCTGAGATCTTCTGCCAGTGTTCAGTAGGTGTTCCATAGGAGTTGTTCCACATGTAGATGTAATTTTGTTGTATTTGTGGGGAGGAAGGTGATCTCAATGTCTTACTCCTCTGCCATCTTGAAGTTCTCCTACCCAACATTTTTAATGCCTAAAGAGTGATCTCTTGTTTTTTCTCCTAACTTGAACTTAAGTTTCTTCATTCTGAACTTTAAGTCCAAGTAAGGTAATTATTCTTCTTGATAGAAAAGTCAGAAACAGACTGGGAGCTAAAAATTGTGTGGTCTTACTTACTTTTAACACCACACCATCTGTTTCAAGCAGCCCAACTATGTCTGTCTTATTTTTTGTTTTGTTTTGTATTTTAGCATAACTTTTAAGAATAAAAAGCCAAGTTTAGTTTTGTTTATAATTTTTGCAACTTATGTGGGGCTCCATTTAGCTATATTTATACTCATCAAATGTATATTCTTCCTTTCATCAGTTTCATTCATTTCTGTAATGACGTTCCTAATCAACATATTCTGATACTTAAAAAAATTGCTAATACTGCAGCACGTATAATATAAATTCAAAGTACTCTTACTTGGCCCACTCCTAACATTTCCTCAAAGGTAACCAAGGTTGACATTTTATTGCCTGTTCATTTTGACATTTCTCTTTGTACATTTTATGAATTATACATACATACACATATATAAAATATATATGTATTCATATATACACACATATTAATATATACATGATTGAGTAAAATATATAGACCTGTACATGAAATATGCACTTTACAGATAAATATAGACAGTGTACAAATGTCTATATATTTTATGCATGCCTGTATATATATATTTTTTCAGCAACCTGGCTCTAATACTTTTCAGTATATCATAAACTTTTTTTTCCATTTTTGTTAAGATTTTTCTCATTTTTTAAAGCTGTATCTCTATAGTCATTGTACCATAATTTACTTAAACATGTTCTAATCAAATTGTTATCAGTTTTTAATTGTGCCTTTTAAAATAACAACTGTTAGATATTCTTGTGCATAAGGAAGTTGTGTTGTCAGAAGTCCAAGAGATGAGGAAAGAATGGAGAGAACCTCCACAAGCACTCCAGCTCACACTGAAGACCAAACAATGGCCACTACCACTTGGAGATGAGAAGGAAAACCAAGAGAGATCTCCAGAGGCACAGACACCAAGGACCTGCTGACATCTTAGGGCAAAAAAAGAGAACTGAGAGAAACTCCACAAGTACTTAGAACCTTACACTGAGCACCAGTCAGCAGCCATCTGTTGCTGACAATTGAGGAGGAAACTGAAGGAGACTCCCATGAGGCACTAATGAATGGGGTAGGCTGATGGCTGAGATCAGGACAGGATAACAGATATAAACTATCCTGGTGATCAAAGTCTAAGCCCTGCTAAAGAATTGATTCTGATTCTACCTTCAATAATATGGAACTTCTGGTGACTCTACCATAAGCATCAATATCCCAAGCCTTGTTCAGTCACAGACTAGATTGAAATAATTCCCTTATTCATTGCCTAACAGAAGAAGAGGTGTATTCTTTTGGGAAGTAAATATGATTTACCTTAGCCTTTATTGCTCTTTTATACACAATAGCTGACATTGGATCAAAGATTATGAGATATAAGAAAATGTGACACATTATCAAGAGAGGAAATAGACAATAAAACCAGATCCAGATGTGATCCCGATATTTCAATTATCAGACAAATACACTGTAATAGCTATGATCTAGAAATTCTACTGATATTTATCCAAGGGAACTAAAAGTATATGTGCATGAAAGGAAAAAGAATTACATGTGGATGTTTATAAATACCCAAACCTACAAATTATCATATATCCATGCAATAGAATATTACTCAGCAATAAAATAGAAAGAACTACTGATACATGTAATATCATATCCTCGACAAAAGGAGCCATACATAAAAAAAAAAAAAAAACTGTGTGATTCCATTTACATGAAATTCTAAAATTTTCAAAAAAATCTACAGTGACAGGAAGTAGATCAGTGATTGCTTGGAGATTGGGATTGGGAAAATGAATGACTATAGAAGAGCATGAAGACCCTTTCTGGGGTAATGTAGTTTATATTTTGATTATAATACTAGTTCCATGAGTATATGTATTTGTCAAAATACATAGAATTGTACAAATAAAATACACTTATTGTACATTAAATATATTAAATATATAAATTAAAAATACTTTTTGTAAAATAAATAGGCCAGGCATATACATGGAGAGAATATTATCAACACATACAGCAGGCAAAGATTATGTGTCCAGCACATATAAATAACTCTTCCAAATTAAAATGACAGAAAAACAAAAAAGTATACAAAATATTTGGATAGCCACTTCAAAAAATAAGGTATGCAAATAACTAATACACTAGTGAAAAAAGAGTAATGAAAAATGAATAATTATTACTCATCAGGGAAATGAAAATTAAAACAGGGAGATACCACTATATGTTTATTAAAATAGACAAGAAAAATGTCATCACCAATCAAGGAGAGAGTGTCAACACCAAATGTTGGAGAAGTTGTAGAACAACCAGAACTCTTATACACTACTAATACGATTGTAAAATGGTACAACTAGTTTGAAAAACTGTTCAGCAGTTTCTTAAAAGTTATACATGGATCTTCCCCTGACCCAGGTATTCCATTCTTTGATATTGTTCCAAGAGAGAAAAAACACGTTTGTAAAAACCTATAAACAATTGTTCATAGCAGCTTTATTTATGAGCACCCAAATCTGAAAGTAACCTAGGAGTCCATCAACAAGAGAATGTTAAACACACAATAGTCAGTAATATGAAGGAAAATAAATAATTTATACACATATAGAAAAGGTGAATCTCAAAAACATCTTGCTAAGTGAAGAATCTAGGAACAAAAGAATAGTGCCTCCATTCATATAAAGTTTAAAATAGGCAAAACAAACCCTTGGTGTTGGAAATCAGATCAGTGGTTGCTTAGAAAATGGGAGAATAGTGCTGATTGTCAGAAGGTATAAAGAATAATGGAAATATTATATTCTTGATTGTGGTATGGGATAGATATTTTTTTATGTGTTTGTGAAGCTGATTTAATTATACACTTAATATCTCTGTCTTTTGTATTTTTTTATGAGATGGTCATTTGGGTGCAGCCACAAGATGATATAGAAGTGAGGCTCAGGAATAAAGGACACTTAATTTACCCACAAGTACTAGACATGAGAGGTATGAAACACTTCCTGGGGCCAAGAGGAAAGACACCAGAGTGGTCAGGAGGCAGAAGACAAGACCAAGGTGATGGTTTAGGCCATGGTCCTTATTGGGGTTTTTGTGGGAAAGGCATGGCAGGGCAGGGTGACCCATTTAGAATTAGTTAGTATGGGACTATAGAGATGGCCCCTAGTTGCCTGACACCTGTCTCTTGGATGGCTAATGCAGAGGAATATTGTCTCATGTGGTGTACAGGCCAGCTAGAGGAGGTTTGTCCTTTATTGATTGATTTCTGTATCAAAGACAGGTCCCTGGCTGGGACATTTGCTGGCTCTAAGAATTGGCTAATCCCCAGAGGGTCAGTCTTTCTCCACCCAGAAATGCTTTTAAGATATAAAAACATCACAATATACTATGCTATATGTACTATATACATATACATACATATATATATATATATATACATATATATATATATATATATATATATATATACACACAATGCATTTTTATATGTAAATTATATTTTGTTTTTAAAATACTTGGGGTCTTATATAAATTTTTGGGCAGTATTTCCAGGTGTTAAACTGTCTCTGAAAAGTGAATGATTAGCTTATGTTTTGCACTTCATCTGTCTAAAATGTGCATGTGTATGTTTCTGTGTGTGCTTTTATGTGTGTGTATGTGATTGTTGCCTTCTATATAGTAATATTGGCAAGCCCCTGGGAAATGAAAAAAAAACATTTTCCATCATGATATATTTTGTCAAGACATGATTCCCAAAATTGAATTTTATTATTCTTTACAATTCATATAACCAAATTCTATAGTTAAATTATCATTTAGGTTTTAATGTCACAGACTTCTCATTTGATATGACTTGATACAGACTACTGATTACTTATTACAGATCATGTCCAAATACTGATACATTCTCTCACATATTCATAGATACCATAGCATGAACAGAAATAGAAAGCCCTAATTCTCTTTTATTAAGCAAATACTTTTTTAAATAACTAAAATTCATTTTGTATATGCCTAGAAAAAATCCTGGGTGATATAAAAGTGATTTTTTTCTTACCTGAGTGTTCTGATTTTTTTATAAACATGCCGAACTTTTGTAATTAGAAAATCTACAATAAATGTTATTTTAAAAATCTATCTAAAAAGTATGTATTCTTTCAAATTGTTCAATAGGAGCAGAATCGGTCAAGGCACGGGGAAATTTTGTATGAGCAGGAGAAGCTACTCCAGGGTGACCTCTTGACTACAGGAGAAACAATCACTGACCAGCATAGGTTCCAAACAGTACTCCCCCCACCTTATGATTCACAAATTGGGAAGAAAGAACACTGGAACAGCCCATATGGAAAGGTTTTGTTCCAAAGAACAGTTTCTGCGCTGTTATACTCATTGCTTCAGAGACCTAAAAAAATCTCCAAGCCTATGGTTTACCTTGGACCCCATGTCTGGCATAATATAACAATTACCATGTAAAGGCACAATTTTTTAGTCTAAATATGATGAACTGGATTGGATATTATGAAATTATTAGAAATCATTTTGCCTAGACTAGATGAAAGGCTAAATTTTATAGTTAAATACAATTTTGAGGAGAAAAAGTAAGTTTAGCAGGCCCATCAGCCTTTTTCCCTTAATCTTTTCCCTGTAGATTTTCCCACTCCATGAGAAGAGGAGTCTGGGAAAGAGGAATCTAAGTAAGAAGGGGAATCTTATCAAAGGAGCAAAAAGTAAATGGAGTTTTTTAAAATCTATTCTGGCCCTCTTTTTGGCCTGAGGGTATCAGTGTAAAACATGGCTGAAAACTACTGCCACAGGCAACTAGTTTGCAATTCAACAGACATCATTATTACCTTATATGCTGCTTTAAACTCTTCTTCAAATGATCAGAATAAATATTATATGTTGAGAACTAAGTTTTTAAGTGTGAAGGGAGAGAAAACTAATATTTATTGGGCTCTTCTATATCCTAGAAACTATACTAAGTGATTTGGACTCATTATATTATTTACTACTAACACTCCACTCTGGAGAAAAATTGATATGTTTCCTTCCTCACCCTGTCAGACTAAGATAGCTTTTTGGTAATGAGTGTGAAAATCATGGAGATATGTGTTGGACTACTGGACAAGTTTATTGACACTTCATGGTAGCATTTTAATTTGCCCAAAGTGTTAAGTCATGGACATATGATAGATATCAATGAGAAATTCTACATGTCCTGAGTAGACATCCCAGGAGTACAAACTATCAAGAAATTAGAAATTAGCAAAATATTTAGTTGTTTTTGAGGTAACTATTTACCACCAGGTAAATCTCCTTGCCTGATAACTGTCTTAGTGGCAGAGGTTAAAATGTTCTTACTTTCTTGAGCAGGAGCAGCAGTGGGAAGGGATAATCTCCACTTCATCAAGTACCAGTGTCACGCAACCATCTCTACTGCTTCTGAATGAAGGTCACTAGTATATTATTATCTTCTCCAAACTTGTACTCTTTGAAACCATAAATTTCAAATCAGAATTTCACAGAGGCTAGAATTCCTATTTTAAAAGTAAAGGAGGAATATAAAGCTTAACTAATTCATTGCCTATTTCTTTGCCTTTTCAAATTTTTTTTAAGATACATATATTACTTTTACAGTTAGGAAAACATTAACACTTTCAGGTTACTAAGCTATTGTCTCATAATAGGATAGAAACATAAATAAACAGAGTTAGTTTATTGATATGTTTCATGCTAGTGATTTGACTATATTGATTCAGAAGTAGCTAAGGTTTATGAACTTTCCAAAACACAAAAGTGGTAAAATACCACATTAAAATTAGCTGTTAATAAGTTTTATAGAAGTATCATGTATTTTCATCAATACATATTTCACATATATTGTTTTTCTTACAAAATTATAGAAGCAAAGTAGAAAACATATGAAAACCTAGCCCTCTGACTGTATAGTTCTAAATGCCAGGTCTTCAGGACTCAAGATATAAATGTTTGTATGAAGTAACATCTGAAAATGTGTAATAATAAAATTCTGATTAAAGTTTCTTCTATAGCATATGCATTTTCTCCTGGCCAAAGATCAAAACATCACATTTTACTACCAAATATACTTGGCATTAAGCCGCACACAGTTGTTCCCTATTTACCATAAATTTGCTTCTTTGTTTAATGCTCACTTAATGTGCATGAACTACATGGGTAATTGACTCCCAGTTTACAGTGAGGCATAAAACTCCCATAGAATCTTTGCTTGAATATTCAGTAGAATATGTGTAAAATGTTGATGTGAAAGTGATTTAAATGTGATGTGAATTTGGAGGAGGTAAGGAAATATTCTTCAAAATGATGTTGAGGTAATAAAAAAAACAGGTTACAAAGGGAATATCTTTTACTCAACCCCTGGGCAAGATCACATGACTGTAAATTATAGAAGTTTTTCCGTGTGTCAATAACTGCGGATGTTACTGTAAAACACATGCACTGCACATATGAACAAGCATGTGCATACTTACACATATGTAGGAATAATATAATAAGTGGGAAATGCTAATTCAAATACATATGTCTTTAGATTGCTAGAATATCTATAAGAGGGTGGCATCAGCAAGATAGAGGGTAGGAAACCCTGAACCCTCCTTCTCCACAAACATACTAATTCAGTAAAAATTCATGGACAAATTCCCTTTGTAAGAAATTCATAAAATAATTGAAAGGCTCCTTCACCCCAAGAGAATGTAAAACCAGATTCACCAAAGCCAGTAGAGAGATTTAGGGCACTCTCTTTCTGGAGTTCCTGTCCCTAGCACAGCGTCATGTGACCAGGAAGAGACCTCTAAGCTCCTAAATTCATCTAGGGAAGGGAAAGTGTTGGTTTGTGATCCAGTGTCCAAACTTTTATGAAAAAGCTTCTGTCTTGTCAGTCTTGAAGCTCTGACAGGTCTGACAGAGTCTAACCCTTCCCCACCAGGGAAAACTAGAGACAGAAGCTTAGCCTGGTAGATGCCATAGATCCTCACCTCTGCTCAGCACAGAATAAATAGATTAAAAATCTCAGCTCTCGGCCTCCTCCTGAGGAGGAAACAACTAGATTCAAACATCCAGAGTCCCAACTTTTCTGGAGCTGACAAAGAACTAACATCTGACTTACCAGTACTGGAGCTCTGATAGGTCTGGCACAGTCTAGCCACCCAGAGGAAAACAGCAATGTGAGTTGGGCTGTTAAATGCGATAGATTCACCTACTGCTTAGCACAGAGAAAGCAGATTTAAAAATCCCAGCACACAGGTACTCCTTGGAGAGGGAAAGAGTTGATCTGCACATCCACCACCCCACTTTTCCATGAATGCCCAAATAAGTAGCATGTTTTCCAAGTCCTGGAGCTCTGATGGGTCCAGCAGAGTCTAGCTGCCTGGGATAGAACAGAGCTGATGATTTGGAATGGTAGATATTGTAGATTCTTCCCTCTTGCTCAACACAGAGCAAACAAATGAACCATCTCGGCTCTCAGTTTCCCCCGGGAAAGGAAAGAGTTGATTCATCAGGTCAATGCCCCAACTTCTCTGGGGCAGCCAAAAGAACTGGCATTTGAATTTTCTGTCTTGGAGCTCTGGTGGGCCTGGCACAGTCTAGCCACATGGGGGGTAACAGAGCTGGTGGTTTGGACTGGTAGACAACATAGCTCTCCATCTCTCCAGCTCAGCCCAGAGCAAGTGGACAAAAGCCATAGAATCCCTGATAAATATAGATACAAAATCCTCAATAAAATGCTAGTAAACTAAATCCAACAGCACTTTAAAAGGATCATACACCATGACCAAGTGGGATTTATCCCTGGGATGCAAAGAATGCAAGGTTGGATCAACATACAAAAAAATCAATTAATATGATACACCATATTAACAGAATAAAGAATAAAAGTAACATACAAGTGAAGAGATGCAGAAGAAATATATGATAAAATTCAACAACTCCTGATAAAAAACTCTCAGCACACTGGAATAGAAGGAACACATCTCAACATAATACAGGCCATATGTGAAAAGCCCACATCATACTCAGTGGTAAAAATAAATAAATAAATAAAGCTTTCACCTAAGATCAGAAACAAGGCAAGGATGGCCAATGTCAATTCTTCTATTCAACATAGTACTGGAACAGAGCAATCAGGCAAGAAAAAAATAAATAAAAGGCATCCAAATCGGAAAAGAAGTAATATTGTCCCTGTTTGCAAATGATGTGACTATATATATATATATATATATATATATACACACACACACACACATACACACACACACACACACATATATATATATATATATATATCAAAGGCTTCTTTAAAAAACTCTTAGCACTAATTAATACATTTAATAATGTTCCAGAATACAAAATCAAAATACAAAAATCAGTTGCCTCACTATATAGTAATAACAAACTATATGGAAAGGAAATTACAAAAAATCCCACATACAATAGCTTCAACAAGTATAAAATATTAAGAAATGAACTTAACTAAGGAAGTGAAAGACTTGCCTTGAATAGGTATTTCTCAAAGGAAGACATACAAATGACCAACAGGTATATGCAAAGGTACTCAATGTCACTATTCACCAGCAAAATGAAAGTCAAAACCACAGTGAGATATCACTTCACAACAGTTAGAATGTCCTTTATATAAAGGACAACAAGGCAAGGAATTGGAGAAATTGAAACCCCTGTAGTACACTGTTGGTGAGAGTGCAAAAATGGTGCAGCTGCTGTGAGAAAAAAGATAAATTTCCCTCCAAAATTTAAAAACAGAAATACCATATGATCCAGTAATTACACTGCGTGGCATTTATCCTAAAGATTGGAAATCTGAATATTGAAATGACCTTAGCACTTCCATGTTCATTGCAGCACTATTCAGAATCACCAAGATGTGGAAACAGCCTAAATGTCCATCAACAAGAATGAGTTAAGAAAATGTGGTATATGAATATAATGGAATATTAGGCAGTCTTTAAAAAGAAGAAAAAATTGAAATTTTTGACAACATGGGTGAACCTTAAGGACATTATGCTACGTGAAATAAGCCATTCATAGAAATACAAATACTGCATGTTTTCACTTACATGAGATATCTAAGATAGTCAAATTCCATAGAATCAAGGACTGAAATAGTGGTTGCTAGAATGAGGGCGAGGGTGGGGAAATACTAATCACAGCATACATTTTCAGGTAAGCAAGATGAATAAGTTCTAGTGATCTGTTGTACAACATTGTACCTGTAGTCAACAATAATGTAATGTACACTTAAAAATTGTTAAGAGGGGAGATCTCATGTCAAGTATTCTTACCTCAATAAAATAAAAATAAAATGAGTATCTATAGATTTTAATTTATAGAATGTTTTTAAAGTTTACATATTTGTTTCTCATTTATCCCCCCAATTTTAAGGTTATGATTTATTATGCTTTCTAGTAAATATAGGCTTTTTGTTTGGTTTAAGTAAAGTCTAATGCTAATGAATCTGATTAATGGGGTACCTGAAAACATATCCTTTAGTTTGGAGTAGGCTTTTTGAAAACTGTAAAGCAAGTTTCATGCCAGTGTACATTTATTTTGAATTGATGAATTACTCTGTCCATGAGGAAGAAAGTGAATATGACTAATACTATGTGTAGTTTCACACCTGTTGTGGTGTTAGCATATGGCTGGTTATCTCATAAATAATTTTCTTGAGCTACTTTGGAGCAGTTATTGATAAAGTATATAATGGTAGAACTCTGCAAAAATACCAGAAACATCACAACTGCTGCCTTACTTTTCATATGCCTTTGCAGCTGCCATATTCTCATCTGAAATGGTGTCTATTTATCCATGCTTACTATCTCTTTCAAATGCTCTTTGAAAACTCACATTTTCTCTAAAGAGAAAGGTTGTATTCTTCATTCTGTTTCCTGAACATTATCTTTAATCTGAACTGGAAATATGTCAATTTGCAAGGCATCAATCCTGAAAATAAGTATACAGTGTTTTATAATGATCCCAAATCATTCTTTCCAAGTCACTTCTCCAACTCTATTACAAAATTTTAGTAGAAAATCAAGGCTCTTTTCACATCTTTTTTCTGTAAATTTTCCTATCAAACATAGGAATGTACAAAGAGTTGAGACTCTTACTGAGAAATCAAGAAAAATTAATAAAGATAAGTTTCTGTGAAGCAATATATTTTAAGAGAAATAATGGTGAGCATTTTGAATGTTCATTAGCTGTGAAATATTGCTTCAAATGTTTGATATGAATAGATTTATTAAGTTCACAAAACTTTTTGAGTTAATTTACATTATTATTCCCATTTTAGGTGTGTGATATAAGAGGCACACATATTTTGTAAACTTGTTCCGAGGACTATAACTAGTAAGAGCTGGCATTTGAATCCAGACAGATTGATTCTA
Source organism: Stenella coeruleoalba (assembly GCF_951394435.1). Lineage (NCBI taxonomy): Eukaryota > Metazoa > Chordata > Mammalia > Artiodactyla > Delphinidae > Stenella > Stenella coeruleoalba. The sequence continues at coordinate 25,834,687 of NC_137165.1, read as the reverse complement.
GAGTCTGTGTGTCAAGGACACTGGTTTTCCTACTTCTCTATGCTAAGAATCATGGAGCTATGGCAACATGCCTTTCACATGCTATGATGGATGTAGTGTCATGAACCAGAACTAAGTAATTCAAAGAATTGAATTCCAATGCTGCTCTTACTACCCATTCATTTTCCCCTACCCTTCCTCAATATCCACCTCTATAAAATCAGAAATTTATACTATATGGATTTTAAAGCTTCTTTCTGTTCTAAATATTCTTTTGTATAATAAAAATCATAGTGATGTAACAGTGAAGGCAAATATTGTTGGTATTTACTCATTTCTACTAGAGACAGGCACTATGCTACCTGATTTTTCACATCTATTTATTTTTGAACTACAAATGATACTTTTCTTTAAATATAATTATCACCTCCCTTTTCAGAGGAAGAAACTGAGGATCAGAAAATATAAGTAATTTTCCCAAAGTAAGAGGACTTTCTAATGGCTGAGCTAAAATTAAAAGCCATATGTATATATCTGTGCTCATTCCTACAAACCATTATGTCTCTCATGTGTAGTAATATACCACAATTTTTTCATTATCAACATTTTATGCTTCTGCATGAGCAAATCAGTCTTTATTATTTTTTTCCTTGAAATATATATTTTTGTTTAAATTGAATATATGCTATAAATTTTGCCTATTCACATATCATCCAGGGTAGCAATCTATATCAGATATGTAAGTTAGCTATAGTAAATCCATTTTGAAGGCTTTGAATTGTCCTTTTCTCCCTTCTCTTCTTCTTACTTCTTTTTAAGATTGTTCTAACATTAAAACAAAATAAAAAGACTCCTGACTTGACAAGGCTTACTGGTTTTCCTCATGTATCTCAGTTTATAAGAGAATATACGATTTCACAAAATGTACATATTGTGTGAAATGTAGGTAATAATTCTTCTATATATAATATATACATATATAGGAATATTTTATTCTGTAAATTATTAATAAACAGAAACCTCAATTAAATAGAATTAGGTGACCAAAACTGGGGAATTCTCATGGCCTGCAATGATACCAGAGTCCAGCAGGAAGAAGAAAGACCTCCTTTTCTTTCCTGGCAACAACTCAGCCAATGAAAAGCCATGAACACTTTGTTTGCTACAACCCTCACAATCTACTTTTCCTCTCTATAAAAGCTTTCTTTTTCCCTTGCAATACAGGGACTTGTATATGGCTGGCCATAATTGTGGACCTGGAATTGCAATTCTTTGCTCACCCTGTATAAGCTAGTGTTTGCTGAAGAAATAACTGGCCGTCTATTATTTTAGGTCAACATTTTGTGGGCCCATATTGGATTCCAGTGAAGACCCCTAGCAACCTGGGACTGGTGAGTAAAGATATGTTGTACCCACACTGAGCCCTTCATTGCTCACCACTTTTTTTTTCTGATCCTAGAGTTTAAGAGTATGTCTTCTTCCTGGATCTGAGATTCTGTCTTCTTTGTGTTTTGAAGCTTTCCAGGCTTTATTTGGGATCTATTTTAAGATTTTGTCCTTTCTAATTAAGGTATTTTTCTTCATGTGAGTACTCGTTTGACACTTTGGTCTGCTTTTGAAATCAGACTGTTTCTCCTAGAACTAGCTAGCTATTGGTCCTTTCCTTCAGAGATTGGCTATTTCATTGAAATTGTCCCTGCTCAATCTTCACTCATTCCTTTGGAATAAGGATTGTTCTATGAGAACTGGAATAAGAAGACTTCGGCATGGCTCTTCCAGGACCAAACTGCTCCTTAGAATTGGATGGTTTTAGATATGCAGGCTGTTTGAGTTGCAAGCTGTCTGTGTTATTAGAACTGTTGAAGCTGAACTGCAGTCTGTTTAAGCTATTTAAGCTGTTTGAGCCATTTAGGCAGTTTCATAAATATTCTTTTATTCTAGGGAAAAACCTCTGAGAAATGGCATCCCAGTGATCTAAATATTTTGAGGGCATCCTCCCTAAAGGACCTTAGCCAATTTTATATTTAAAAACCATGGTCCATCCTCAGGTGGATTTCCTTTTTTTTTTCTTTTCTTTTCTTTTTTTTTTTTTTTTTGAAGTGAAGACTTTATTTTTTTCATGAAATGTTGAAGATGTTTTAAGCATGTGGTGAATAATTTCAATTTAGTGTTTTTTTTTTTTAATTCAGGCCCTGTGCCTTAAAATTCTACTCTTTCAATAAATAGGCCTTATTGATCTGACCTATTCCCCTACTCTTTTTTTTTTAACATCTTTATTGGGGTATAATTTCTTTACAATGGTGTGTTAGTTTCTGCTTTATAACAAAGTGAATCAGTTATACATATACATATGTTCTCATATCTCTTCCCTCTTGCGTCTCCCTCCCTCCCTCCCACCCCTCCAGGCAGTCACAAAGCACCGAGCTGATATCCCTGTGCCATGCGGCTCCTTCCCACTAGCTATCTACCGTACATTTGTTAGTGTGTATATGTCCATGACTCTCTCTCGCCCTGTCACAGCTCACCCTTCCCCCTCCCCATATCCGAAAGTCCGTACTCCAGTAGGTCTGTGTATTTATTCCTGTCTTACCTCTAGGTTCTTCATGACATTTTTTTTTCTTCTTAAATTCCATATATATGTGCTGGCATACGGTATTTGTCTTTTTCTTTCTGACTTACTTCACTCTGTATGACAGACTCTAGGTCTATCCACCTCATTACAAATAGCTCAATTTCGTTTCTTTTTATGGCTGAGTAATATTCCATTGTATATATGTGCCACATCTTCTTTATCCATTCATCCGATGATGGGCTCTTAGGTTGTTTCCATCTCCGGGCTATTGTAAATAGAGCTGCAATGAACATTTTGGTACATGACTCTTTTTGAATTTTTGTTTTCTCAGGGTATATGCCCAGCAGTGGGATTGCTGGGTCATATGGTAGTTCTATTTGTAGTTTTTTAAGGAACCTCCATACTGTTCTCCATAGTGGCTGAACCAATTCACATTCCCACCAGCAGTGCAAGAGTGTTCCCTTTTCTCCACACCCTCTCCAGCATTTATTGTTTCTAGATTTTTTGATGATGGCCATTCTGACTGGTGAGAGATGATATCTCATTGTAGTTTTGATTTGCATTTCTCTAATGATTAATGATGTTGAGCATCCTTTCATGTGTTTGTTGGCAGTCTGTATATCTTCTTTGGAGAAATGTCTATTTAGGTCTTCTGCCCATTTTGGGATTGGGTTGTTTGTTTTTTTGTTATTGAGCTGCATGTGCTTCTTGTAAATTTTGGAGATTAATCCTTTGTCAGTTGCTTCATTTGCAAATATTTTCTCCCATTCTAAGGGTTGTCTTTTGGTCTTGTTTATGGTTTCCTTTGCTGTGCAAAAACTTTGAAGTTTCATTAGGTCCCATTTGTTTATTTTTGTTTTTATTTCCATTACTCTAGGAGGTGGGTCAGAAAGGATCTTGCTGTGATTTATGTCATAGAGTGTTCTGCCTATGTTTTCCTCTAAGAGTTTGATAGTTTCTGGCCTTACATTTAGGTCTTTAATCCTTTTGAGCTAATTTTTTTGTGTGGTGTTAGGGAGTGATCTAATCTCATACTTTTACATGTACCTGTCCAGTTTTCCCAGCACCACTTATTGAAGAGGCTGTCCTTTCTCCACTGTACATTACTGCCACCTTTATCAAAGATAACTTGTCTATATGTGCGTGGGTTTATCTCTGGGCTTTCTGTCATGTTCTATTGATCTATATTTCTACTTTTGTACCAGTACCATACTGTCTTGATTCCTGTAGCTTTGTAGAATAGTCTGAAGTCAGAAAACCTGATTCCTCCAGCTCCATTTTTCTTTTTCAAGATTAAATTGGCTATTCAGGGTCTTTAGTGCTTCCATACTAATTGTAAAATTGTTTGTTCTAGTTCTGTGAAAAATGCCAGTGGTAGTTTGATAGGGATTGCATTGAATCTATAGACTGCTTTGGGTAGTAGAGTCATTTTCACAATGTTGATTCTTCCAATCCAAGAACATGGTATATCTCTCCATCAATTTGTATCATCTTTAATTTCTTTCATCCGTGTCTTATAATTTTCTGCATACAGGTCTTTTGTCTCCTTAGGTAGGTATATTCCTAGATATTTTATTCTTTTTTTTGCAATGGTAAATGAGAGTGTTTTGATTTCAATTTCAGATTTTTCAACATTAGTATATAGGAATGCCAGAGATTTCTGTGCATTAATTTTGTATCCTGCCACTTTACCAAATTCATTGATTAGCTCTAGTAGTTTTCTGGTAGCATCTTTAGGATTCTCTATGTATAGTATCATGTCATCTGCAAACAGTGACAGCTTTACTTCTTCTTTTCCGATTTGGATTCCTTTTATTTCCTTTTCTTCTCTGATTGCTGTGGCTAAAACTTCCAAAACTATGTTGAATAAGAGTGGTGAGAGTGGGCAACCTTGTCTTGTTCCTGATCTTAGTGGAAATGCTTTCAGTTTTTCACCATTGAGGATGATGTTGGCTGTGGGCTTGTCATATATGGCCTTTATTATGTTGAGGAAAGTTCCCTCTATGCCTACTTTCTGGAGGGTTTTTATCATAAATGGGTGTTGAATTTTGTCAAAAGCTTTCTCTGCATCTATTGAGATGATCATATGGTTTTTCTCCTTCAATTTGTTAATATGGTTTATCACATTGATAGATTTGTGTATATTGAAGAATCTTTGCATGCCTGGAATAAACCTCACTTGATCATGGTGTATGGTCCATTTAATGTGCTGTTGGATTCTGTTTGCTAGTATTTTGTTGAGGATTTTTGCATCTATGTTCATCAGTGATATTGGCCTGTAGTTTTCTTTCTTTGTGACATCCTTGTCTGGTTTTGGTATCAAGGTGATCGTGGCCTCATAGAAGGAAATTGGGAGTGTTCCTCCCTCTGCTATATTTTGGAAGAGTTTGAGAAGGATAGGTGTTACCTCTTCTCTAAATGTTTGATAGAATTCGCCTGTGAAGCCATCTGGTCCTGGGCTTTTGTTTGTTGGAAGATTTTTAATCACAGTTTCAATTTCAATGCTTGTGATTGGTCCATTTATATATTTTTTTCTTCCTGATTCAGTCTTGGCAGTTGTGCATTTCTAAGTATTTGTCCATTTCTTCCAGATTGTCCATTTTATTGGCATAGAGTTGCTTGTAGTAATCTCTCATGATCTCTTTTATTTCTTCAGTGTCAGTTGTTACTTCTCCTTTTTCATTTCTAATTCTATTGATTTCAGTCTTCTCCCTTGTTTTCTTGATGAATCTGGCTAGTGGTTTATCTATTTTGTTTATCTTCTGAAAGAACCAGCTTTTAGTTTTATTGATCTTTGCTATTGTTTCCTTCATTTCTTTTTCATTTATTTCTGATCTGATTTTTATGATTTCTTTCCTTCTGCTAGTTTTGGGTTGTTTTTTTTTTTTTTTCTTCTTTCTCTAATTGCTTGAGCTACAAGGTTAGGTTGTTTATTCGAGATGTTTCCTGCTTCTTAAGGTGGGCTTGTATTGCTATAAACTTCCCCTTAAAACTGCTTTTGCTGAATCCCATAGGTTTTGGGTCATTGTGTCTCCATTGTAATTTGTTTCTAGGTTTTTTTTTATTTCCTCTTTGATTTCTTCAATGATCACTTCATTATTAAGTAGTGTATTGTTTAGCCTCCATGTGTTTGTATTTTTTACAGATCTTTTCCTGTAATCGATATCTAATCTCATGGTGTTGTGGTCAGAAAAGATACTTGATACAATTTCAATTTTCTTAAATTTACCAAGGCTTGATTTGTGACCCAAGATATGATCTTTCCTGGAGAATGTTCCATGAGCACGTGAGAAAAATGTGTATTCTGTTGTTTTTGGATGGAGTGTCCTATAAATATCAATTAAGTCCATCTTCTTTAATGTATCATTTAAAGCTTGTGTTTCCTTATTGATTTTCATTTTGGATGATCTGTCCATTGGTGAAAGTGGGGTGTTAAAGTCCCCTACTATGAATGTTTTACTGTCAATTTCCCCTTTTATGGCTGTTAGTATTTGCCTTATGTATTGAAGTGCTCCTATGTTGGGTGCATAAATATTTACAATTGTTATATCTTCTTCTTGGATCGATCCCTTGATCTTTATGTAGTGTCCTTCTTTGTCTCTTCTAATAGTCCTTATTTTAAAGTCTATCTTATCTGATATGAGAATTGCTACTCCAGCTTTCTTTTGGTTTCCATTTGCATGGAATATCTTTTTCCATCCCCTTACTTTCATTCTGTATGTGTCTCTAGGTCTGAAGTGGGTCTCTTGTAGACAGCATATATAAGGGTCTTGTTTTTGTATCCATTCAGCCAATCTGTGTCTTTTGGTGGGAGCATTTAGTCCATTTACATTCAAGGTAATTATCGATATGTATGTTCCTATTCCCATTTTCTAAATTGTTTTGGGTTCGTTATTATAGGTCTGTTCCTTCTCCTGTGTTTCTTGTCTAGAGAAGTTCCTTTAGCATTTGTTGTATAGCTGGTTTGGTGGTGCTGAACTGTCTCAGCTTTTGCTTGTCTGTAAAGGTTTTGATTTCTCCAACAAATCTGAATGAGATCCTTGCTGGGTAGAGTAGTCTTGGTTGCAGGTTTTCTCCTTCATCACTTTCAGTATGTCCTGCCACTCCCTTCTGGCTTGTAGGGTTTCTGCTGAGAGATCAGCTGTTAACCTTATGGGGATTCCCTTGTGTGTTATTTGTTGTTTTTCCCTTGCTGTTTTTAATATGCTTTCTTTGTATTTAATTTTTGACAGTTTGATTAATATGTGTCTTGGCGTATTTCTCCTTGGATTTATCCTGTATGGGACTCTCTGTGCTTCCTGGACTTGATTAACTATTTCCTTTCCCATATTAGGGAAGTTTTCAACTATAATCTCTTCAAATATTTTCTCAGTCCCTTTCTTTTTCTCTTCTTCTTCTGGAACCCCTATAATTCGAATGTTGGTGCATTTAATGTTGTCCCAGAGGTCTCTGAGACTGTCCTCAGTTCTTTTCATTCTTTTTTCTTTATTCTGCTCTGCAGTAGTTATTTCCACTATTTTATCTTCCAGGTCACTTATCCGTTCTTCTGCCTCAGTTATTCTGCTATTGATCCCATCTAGAGTACTTTTAATTTCATTTATTGTGTTGTTCATCGTTGCTTGTTTCATCTTTATTTCTTCTAGGTCCTTATTAACTGTTTCTTGCATTTTGTCCATTCTATTTCCAAGATTTTGGATCATCCTTACTATCATTATTCTGAATTCTTTTTCAGGTAGACTGCCTATTTCCTCTTCATTTGTTAGGTCTGGTGCATTTTTATCTTGCTCCTTTATCTGCTGTGTGTTTTTCTGTCTTCTCATTTTGCTTATCTTACTGTGTTTGGGGTCTCCTTTTTGCAGGCTGCAGGTTTGTAGTTCCTGCTGTTTTTGATGTCTGTCCCCAGTGGTTAAGGTTGGTTCAGTGGGTTGTGTAGGCTTCCTGGTGGAGGGGACTAGTGCCTGTGTTGTGGTGGATGAGGCTGGATCTTGTCTCTCTAGTGGGCAGGTTCACGTCTGGTGGTGTGTTTTGGGGTGTCTGTGGCCTTATTATGATTTTAGGCAGCCTCTCTGCTAATGGGTGGGGTTGTGTTCCTGTTTTGCTAGTTGTTTGGCATAGGTTTTCCAGCACTGTGGCTTGCTGGTCGTTGAGTGAAGCTGGGTGCTGGTGTTAAGATGGAGGTCTCTGGGAGATTTTCACTGTTTGATATTATGTGGAGCTGGGAGGTCTCTTGTTGACCAGTGTCCTGAAGTTGGCTCTCCTACCTCAGAGGCAGAGCCCTGCCTCCTGGCTGGAGCACCAAGAGGCTTTCATCCACACGGCTCAGAATAAAAGGGAGAAAAAGTAGAGAGAATTAGTAGAAGTATGAAGAAAGAAAGAAGGAAAGGAGGGAAGGAAGGAAGCAAGGATGGAAGGAAGGTAGGAAGAAAGAAAGAAGCATAGAAGGCAAGAAGGAAAGAAAGGAGGGAGGGAGGGAGGAAGGAAGGAAGGAGGGAAAGAAGGAAAAAAGACAGAAAGAAAGAAGATACAGTAAAATAAAATAAAGTATAATAAAGTTATTGAATTAAAAAATACTTATTTAGAAAATAAAAAAGGGATGGATAGAACCTTAGGACAAATGTTGGATGCAAAGCTATACAGACAAAATCTTACACAGAAGCATACACATACACCCTCACAAAAAGAGGTAAAGGGGAAAAAATCATAAATCTTGCTCTCAGAAACCACCTCCTCAATTTGGGGTGATTCATTGTCTAAAGGAGGGAAGGAAGGAAGGAAGGAACAAAGGAAGGAAAGAAAGAAAGAAAGAAAGAAAGTAAAGTATAATAAAGTTATTAAAATTAATTATTAAGAAAAAAATTTAAAAAAAAAAACATGGACGGATAGAACCTTAGGACAAATGGTGGAAGCAAGACTATACAGATAAGATCTCACACAGAAGCATACACGTACACATTCACAAAGAGAGGAAAAGGGGAAAAAAATCATAGATCTTGCTCCTAAAGTCCACCCCCTCAAATTGGGATCATTCCTTGTCTATTCAGGTATTCCACAGATGCAGGGTACATCAAGTTGATTGTGGAACTTTAATCCGCTGCTTCTGAGTCTGCTGGGAGAGATTTCCCTTTCTCTTCTTTGTTCTCACAGCTCACAGGGGCTCAGCTTTGGATTTGGCCCTGCCTCTCGTGTAGGTCACTGAAGGGCGTCTGTTTTTTGCTCAGACAGGACGGGGTTAAAGGAGTCGCTGATTCGGGGGCTCTGGCGCACTCAGGCCTGGGGGGAGGGGGGGCACTGTGTGTGGGGTGGGCCTGTGGCGGGAGAGGCCGGCGTGACGTTGCACCAGCCTGAGGCCCACCGTTCGTTGTCCCGCGGAATTTGTCCCTGGATCCCGGGAACCTGACAGTGGTGGGCTGCACAGGCTCCGCGGCAGAAGGGTGTGGAGAGTGACCTGTGCTCGCACACAGGCTCCTTGGTGGCGGCAGCAGCAGCCTTAGCATCTCCCGCCCATCTCTGGGGTCCGTGCTTCTAGCCGCGGCTCGCGCCCGTCTCTGGAGTTCCTTTAAGCAGCGCTCTTAAACCCCTCTCCTCGCGCACAAGGAAACAAAGAGGGAAGAAAAAGTCTCTTGCCTCTTCGGCAGGTGCAGACTTTTCCCCGGACTCCCTCCCGGCTAGCCGTGGTTCACTAACCCCTTCAGGCTATGTTCAAGCTGCCAACCCCAGTCCTCTCCCTGCGCCCCTTCTGAAACCGAAACCCGAGCCTCAGCTCGCAGCTCCGCCCGCTCCGGCGGGTGAGCAGACAAGCCTCTCGGGCTGGTGAGTGCCGGTGGGCACCGATCCTCTGTGCGGGAATCTCCCCGCTTTGCCCTCTGCACCCGTTGCTGTGCACTCCTCCGTGGCTCCGAAGCTCCCCCGTCCGCCTCCCGCAGTCTCCGCCCACGAAGGGGCTTCCTAGTGTGTGGAAACTTTTCCTCCTTCACAGCTCCCTCCCACTGGTGCAGGTGCCGTCCCTATTCTTTTGTCTCTGTTTTTTCTTTTTTTTTCTTTTGCCCTACCCAGGTACGTGGGGAGTTTCTTGCCTTTTGGGAGGTCTGAGGTCTTCTGCCAGCCTTCAGTAGGTGTTCTGTAGGAGTTGTTCCACGTGTAGATGTATTTCTGGTGTATCTGTGGGGAGGAGGGTGATGTCCGCGTCTTACTCTTCCGCCATCTTCAAGGTCCCCCCCTCAGGTGGATTTCTAACCAAATGGACCAACCTGCTCAAAAGTAACTTAGAATATCAATGGTCATTGAGGAGAACTTTTGTAATTTCCAAACTTAATTTTCTTAAACTAAATTGGACAACTACATAGGTCTAAAATTTCCAGAATTGAATGGAATGCCTATTTCAATTGGTATTTTGAGACTTGCAAATATTCTCAGAAGCCTAAAATTACCTCTCTAAAAAGATACAATTTTAAGATTGACTGAGGTAAACTAACAATTAAAGAAAGAAAGAGTGGTTTCCAAACCACTCTTTGGTTTCATGCCCCTCTTCCTTGGCTCCTTTGTCTCAGGCCTTGCCTCCAATGCCATCTACCTCCTCCCTTCTACATCCTCAGTTCTCTCATACTAATTCACTGAACTTCCCCCTTTCTCTGAAATTCTTCCCACTCCCTTTTCCTCTGAACTTATCAAAACTTGTCCCTTTAAAATTAAGCATTCTGAAGATTCAGAGGCTAAGCCTTAATTTCTTATATTCCCTGGACTAAAGCTAAACCATGAGCCATAGTGAAAGATTTTCCCAAAACAACAGAAGATTCTCACCAATTTGCTGAGGGATTAAGTGTAGTCATTCAAGCATATCAACCTGATTTCTCTGACTTATATCAGCTGTTCATATGCTTGTCAGTGAATGCCAGACCCAGCATTGGATGCAAATCACTAATTGGAAAAATCCTGAAATGTCTCTAGAATTACAGCCAGGAGACCAGCCTGGTAATTTATTATATAATTAGGCTTGAGCAATCATTAAGCACATTTATTTAGCAATTCCTAGGACTTTTTCAAAGCCTGTTGACTGGAACAAAACTCAGGCCTACACACAAAAATCTGATGAATCTGTTTATGATTATGACAATCATTCTCAGATTATTGTTAAAGAAAATTATGCTCTTCCTTCAGACGTTGATGCCACCTGGTAGCTTTTAAATCTATTTTTATAAATGGACTGTACCAGGACTTTTCCTTTATAGTAAAAATGGCCAGGATGGAATGGAAAACTATGTCCACTCCATTTTTAGTTAATCTGGCAAACTAGCTCTCTCACACTCTAGATAATTCATCTAAAAGGAAGACCGCTCAAATTCTTAATCTTCAGCTCTAGCAAATGAAGGCCCCTAAATGAAACCAAAATCCTCCGTGTTTCTTTAATTATTGCAGACAGCCAAGACATTAGAAACAAGATTATTACAAATTTAAGAGCTTCAGTCACCTTCAGCTCTTTAACTAGTCTTTCCAATGTCCTGGCAATTCTCAATAAATGGGCTCTGAGGAACTATTGGGGCTCTTCCAAATCCTGCCTGCTAATCAGCTTGGGCAGACATTTTTCCAGATTGGTGATGGATCTTTTCCAGTCCTAATTGAAACTGGAGCCACACTCTTGGAGCTCAACTCTTCTACTATAAAACAGTCCTTGTTTTGAAGTACCAAAATAGTTCAAATACTGGGGAATCTCTAATAAACCTCAAGAGGTTCCTGTCTCTGAACGTATTCTCTTTTCTTTAAACCCTTTGAGATATACACATGCTTTCTTCCTCAGCTCCTCTGCCCCTATCCATTTATTAGGCCAAGAATTCTTAGGGAAGTATCAAGCCAAAATTTATTTCTCTCAAAATGTGGAAATTATTCTAGGGTTTGACAGTAGTCATCAAAGTAACTAACCAGGTGAATTAAATTAACCTTTATTTATTTATTTATTTATTTATTTTATGTTCTTCATGTCTGATGATACTAGAGCTGATTCTGGAAATAATGATGATTTGACCCTACAGAATGAGCTACCACCCTTCTTATGGGGGGAAAAAAAACCTTCAACTGATAGTGGCAAAATTCACAGTGCATCTCTTATCAAGATTCAAATATATCTCTCAAAGCCTTCCCATAATCCATCAATATCCTATAAGAAAACCTGGAAGGCATAATGTCCATAACTAGTAGTTGAGCCAAGCCAATTTACAGATTTTTATTGTAGCCCAGCCCCCGCCCCGGCTGTGTCAGCTAAGTGTTCTTCTCCCCCAGTGAAATGGCCAGATGTAATCATTTATGGGTTTCAGTTTATTAAACTCAAAAAGATTGGCTAAATTATGCTCTTATATTTAAAAAAGTAACAAAGTTTAACCCCCTCTTATGTTATATTCAAGTAGAGGGAGAACTGGATTATTTGCTGTAAAAAGAGCATTTAGATGTGGAAACAATTTAGGAGTTGGGAGACCAGGAAATAGAGAACCACAGGGGTCAATATTAAGGCCAATTTTTTTCTACTTTATATGTTAATGATCTGGAAGAATGAACACGCCACAAAGTAGCAAGAATTGCTGAGAGGGTGAAACAGAGGTGAGAAGTGTCAAGGATGGAGAGCAAATAATATATAGGGAGGTAATATAGTATGGAATGAGCTAGACACAGAGTCCCTGCTTTAGCAGTGTAACATAAAGGACTGTGAGGTAATGAGGTCAGAGATCAAAACAAGGGAAGTTAATAAAAAGTTTAATAGCGGCATGGTACATTACACCAGTGGGTGGGAACAAGGAGAGGGCTGACCTAGGAATGCTGAGTAAATATGTATTAAAACTTAGGATTCACGATTGAAATAAAATTAACAGGCATTTGGGGGGCTTCCCTGGCGGCGCAGTGGTTGAGAGTCTGCCTGCCGATGCAGGGGACACGGGTTTGTGCCCCAGTCCAGGAAGATCCCACATGCCGCAGAGCGGCTAGGCCTGTGAGCCATGGCCGCTGAGTCTGCGCGTCCAGAGCCCGTGCTCCGCAACGGGAGAGGCCACAAGAGTGAGAGGCCCGCGTACTGCAAAAAAAAAAAAAAAAAAAATTAACAGTCATTTGAAGTGGTCTCTGGGGAGGCTCTGGATGTGCAGTTTGTAAGTGATATGGCTAATTCATCAAAGTTTAGATGCAGAGCTTCGAAGTTAGGCTGAGACAAAGGAGGCCAGATGCTTCAGGGTGAAATGAATTGAAATGCATTGCTTATAGTAACCTCCTGTTTGGCCTTTCTTGAATCCATAGAAAAGAAGAAAAACACACCTGCCACCTGGGATGGAGAATTGATGTCTCATATATATTTTTTCCTAATTACTGAAGCTTGGGAAGCAACAGTTAAGTGTGATCACTTTCTTACATTCTGAACAGAGGGCCAAGTGATTGACCAGAGTGTTTCTCAATGTTTAACATGGATATGAATCTTCTGAGAATCTTATAAAGTGGCAGAATCTGATCACGTAAGTGAAGTTAGGTGTAGGACACTGAGATCCTATATTCCAAATGTCTCCCAGGAGACGCCAATGCTCTGAAACCATGCTTTGAATGAAAAAGTGTTTATCCCTGAAATTTTTCAAAGTCCCCAAATCTCTCTTTCCTCCTTCCACCACACTCCAGGGAAATTTGAATAGAAAATCCATATTACTACCTTGAAATAGTTTTATAGTTTTTTTTCTGCTTTTCTCTCCTTTTGAGTCTAGTTTTTAAATTTAAGATTTATATATAGATATAGATATATTTCTAATATATATGGAGTAGAAACATAGAGAAATAATTGTGCGGTATTTCAGTCTTTTCTACAAATCTCCTAAATAATACAGAGGTTTCAACTTTCAGCTATCTGAAAACAATCACATCATAAGATCATTTCTAAAATATACTGTAGTTTAATATATTTGGTACAGTTTTTATTATAAATTCACTATCTCTTTGCATTGCTATAACATTTGTTTAAAGAAAATCCAAATAACAGTATTTTAATATGTAAAAAAATTAGAATGTTATTGTTCATTCGGAGATTAAAGTAATTGTAAGTAATCAAAAGGAAATTGATATATCTCTAAGGATGTAGGGAACTAAATTTTATTCTCTATAGCAATTGCTAAGAAAATAATATGTGCTGCATAGTATATATAAAATGTTCAACATTACTAGCCATCAAGGAAAGGCAAATTAAAACCACAATAAACTGTCACTGAATAGTTATTAAAATGGCTAAAATGATAAAGAAGAAAATACCAAAATTTGACAAGGGTGTGGAGCAACTAAAACTCTCACAAACATATGGCAGGAATGTAAATTGGTACAATCACCTTGGAAAATGGTTTGTTAGTTTCTTAAAAAGTTAAACATATATCTACCATATGACCTACAGTTATCTAAGAAAAATGAGCATATAAGTTTTGATAAAGACTTATACAAAAATGTCATGACAACCTTATTTGTAATAACCCCAAACTGAAAACAACACAAATGTCCATTAATAAGTAAATGGATCCAGAAAATATGGCATACATACTACTCAGCAATAAAACAAATTAACTAAAAACACATGTAATAACATGAATGCATATCAAAACTATTATGTGGAATGAAAGAAGCCAGACACAAAGGAGTACATGCTGTTTTTTTCCATTTATATACATTTCTGAAAAGTACAAACCAAATTATCATGAATGAAAGGAGACTAGTTTCAGTCTAGGGCTGGAAGTAGGATACAGATATGCAGCAAAAGAACAAGAGTAAGTATTTGTGGGTGATGGAAATGTTTAGTATCTTGACTGTGGTGGTGCTTCATGAGTTTGTTAAAATTCATCAAGTTTCACACTTTAAATAGGTATTGTTTGTTGTAGGTAAAGTATACACTAATAAATTTAATTTTGTCCTGAGCTATGATAATAACAAAAGAGAATAAAGATTAAAACCACAGGGAAGTGGAGAAAAACTGAAAGGAGGACTAGAGAGTAACTCATGGGTAGTAGTAGGCAGAGAATTAATATCAGGTTTTCTTCCAGTGAATTGAACCTATTGTTCTTATTTCAGTTAATAAACATTGGGCTACACAGAGTCATCTAAAAAGAGCACATAAATCAAACTTAGAGTTGCAGCACTGCATCTTTTTATTTTGGACTGTAACATTTTATCCATAGTGTTGCCTTTCAAATGACACTGAAATATTTTAGCAAGATGATTTGTGAACAGAATAGCTAGGGTGGAATAGTGTTTATAAGATGCTAAATTCAGTGCACTAAGGGCAAACTTCTCAACAGATTCAGTACTAACATATTTCTTTGAAGGCCAACCACACTCCGAAGTGTTCTTTTATTTAATTCTCACCATAACACACAAAGGGTTTTACTGATGAAGGTTTTCACAGAAGTGACTTGTCTACACTTACATCCCTAATAATTGCTAAATGCATAATTTAAATTTAGGTAGTACGAGCCACTATATTGTAATAATGAAATAAAAGCCCAGTGAAGACAACTTCCTGCTGAACTTACAGTATTATTTGGTGGAACAGAGAGAATTAACACTAGGTTTAACTCACTCCAAAATACATTCTTTATAAAGAATGTCCTAATAAATGCATGTTTAAACATGTATCTCAAAGTGCTTTCATTTGCCATAATCTTAGAATCAGGTTTGAAAAATTGCTCACAACTCTATGACCAAAGACTATTTATCCAAGTGGACAAATAGGTTCCTTCCCCAACACCAAGATATTACCTAAGTCAAACTTTATATCAGTAGCAGAACCAGGAAATTTGGATCAGAAATTCAGTATTTGTCTTCAAAATGTCTTTAAGTATAACAAATACGAGAATATTTTTTCTACCAGCATAAAAATTACAAATAGTCATATTTCTCAAAATGGTTTACCAATTCAGTTCTTCCTCCAGAAATCAGAGTCTTACCACTTCTACCAATGCTTTCTATGTCTCTTATGAACAGAGGGGGATCAATTGCTTTAGATTTCAGGTTAAGGTTTTCAAATTTTAGATACATGGATTTTGGTTGAATTTAGATCTTTGCCAGCTTTGATATATTGTAGTAGGAACTGTTAGAGCTCAATAAATATTCATGTGATCCTTCACATTGTGGTTCATTTTGGTCAGATGACTAGGTTCTGGTTTCGGTAGAAGAAATGTAAGCTTTTTCTAGGCTTGGCCTTTTGAATCATTCTATGCAATTGTCCAGCCCTTTCTTCTGAAGCAGTTATATTAAGTGTCATGGTTAAAAATACTAAAGATATAAGATGGAGGTGAGCTACATGCACCTATTATACATTGTGTGATAAGAAACAAATTTGTATGAAAACAAGCATAGTCTGAACTATCTAGATTTATATATATATATATATATATATATATACACACATATACATATATACCTTCATATAACCTCTGTTATCCTTAAACTCTGTTAATCTAATATCAACATAGAAGACATTCTTTGATAAAATAAGAGTGCTATAAATTACTAAAGGGAAAAGATGAAGTCTCTATTAAATTTTCTTAAAAATTTCAGGATTGGTTCAAGATGGCAGAGTAGAAGGACATGCACACACCTCCTCCTGCAAGAGCACCAAAATCACAACTAACTACTGAGTAACCATCGACAGGAAGATGCTGGAACCCACCAGAAAAGATACCCCACATCCAAAGACAAAAGAGAAGCTGCAATGAGACAGTAGGAGGGGCACAGCCATGATAAAATCAAATCCCATAACTGCCAGGTGGGTGACCCACAAACTGGAGAACAATTATACCACAGAAGTTTTCCCACTGTTGTGAAGGTTCTGAGCCCCACATCAGGCTTCCCAGCCTGGATGTCTGGCAACAGGACTAAGAATCCCCAGGGAATCTGACTTTGAAGGTCAGCGGGATTTGATTGCAGGACTTCCACAGGTATGGGGAAAACAGACTCCACTCTTGGAGGGCACACACAAAATTTTGTGTGCACTAGAACCAAGGGGAAAAGGACAGTGACCCCATAGGAGGTTGAACCAAACCAACCTGCTAGTGTTGTAAGGTCTCTGGCAGAGGTGGGGGTCGGCTGAGGCTCACTGTAGGGACAAGGGCACTGGCAGCAGCAGTTCTGAGAAGTATCCATTTTTATGAGCCCTCCTGGGGGCTGCCATTATCCCCACCATACACCCTGTAGGCTCCAGTGCTGGGTCACCTCAGGACAAAGAACTAACAGGGAGGCAACACAACCCCACCCATCAGCAAACAAGCAGATTAAAGTTTTACTGGTCACAGCCCTGCTCACTAGAGCAAGACCCAGTTTTACCTACCACCAGTCCCTCCCATCAGGAAGCTTGCACAAGCCTCTTAGATAGCCTCATCCACCAGGGGGCAGACAGCAGAAGCAGGAAGAATGGCAGTACTGCAGCCTGCAGAACAAAAACCACAATCACAGAAAATTAGACAAAAAAAGCCAGAGAATTATGTCCCAGGTGAAGGAACAAGGTAAAAATCCAGGAACAAAAACTAAATGAAGTGGAGATAGGCAACCTTCCAGAAAAAGAATTTAGATGCCTCAGAAAAAGAATTTAAAATAATGATAGTGAAGATGATCCAGGATCTTGGAAAAAGAATAGAGGCAAAGATTGAGAAGATGAAAGAAATGTTTAACAAAGAACTAGAAGAACTAAAGAACAGAGACAAACAATACAATAACTGAAATGAAAAATACATGAGAAGGAATCAATAACAGAATAACTGAGGTAGAAGAATGGATAAGTGACCTAGAAGACAAAAGGGTGGAAATCACTGCAGTGGAACAGAGTAAAGAAAAAATAATGAAAAGAAATGAAGACAGACTAAAAGACCACTTAGACAATATTAAAAATACCTACATTCAAAATATAGGGGTCCCAGAAGGAGAAGAGAGAGAGAGAGAAAGGACCTGAGCAAACATTTGAAAAGATAATAGCTGAAAACTTTGCTAACATGGGAAAGGAAACAGTCGCCCAAGTCCAAGAAGTACAGAGAGTCCCAGGCAGAATAAACCCAAGGAGAAACATGCTGAGACACATAAAAATCAAATTGAAAAAAATTAAAGACAGAGAAAAAATATTAAAAGCAACAAGGGAAAAATGACAAATAACATACAAGGGAACTCCATAACCATAATGTTATCAACTGATTTCTCAGCAGAAACCCTGCAGGCCAAAAAGGAGTAGCATGATATCTTTAAAGTGATGAAAGGGAAGAACCTACAACCAAGAATACTCTACCCAGCAGAGTGCTCATTCAGATTTGATGAAGAAATAAAAAGCTTACAGACAAGAAAAAGCTAAGAGAATTCAGCACCGCTGACCAGTTTTGCAACAAATGCTAAAGGAACTCCTTTAGGTGGGAAAGAGACCAGCAATTTAAAACAACCTTATACATATACAGACTGCTATATCAAAACCTCATGGGAACAGAAAACCCAAAAACTACAATAGATACACACACAAAAAGAAAAAGCAACCCCCAAAAAACACTAAAGCTGGTCATCAAAGCACAAGAGAAGAGAACAAAAGAAGAAGGGAAGAAAAAAATACCTACAGAAACAAACCCAAAACAATTAAGAAAATGGTAATAGGAACATGAATATCAATAATTACCTTAAATGTAAATGGATTAAGTACTCCAGCCAAAAGACATAGACTGGCTGAATGGATTCAAAAACAAGACCTGTATATATGCTGTCTATAAGAGACCCACTTCAGACCTAGGGACACATACAGATTGAAAGTGAGGGGATGGCATAAAGTGTTCAACGCAAATGGAAATCAAAAGAAAGCCAGAGTAACAATACTCAGACAAAATAGACTTTAAAATAAAGACTGATATAGGAGAAAAAGAAGGACTCTATGTAATGATCAATGGATCAATGAGAGAAGACGATATAACGATTCTAAATATGCACCCAACATAGGAGCACCTCAATATATAAGGAAAATACTAACAGCCATAAAGGGAGAAATCAACAGTGACACAATAATAGTGGAGGATTTAACACCCTGCTTTTATCAATGGACAGATCATCCAGACAGAAAATCAGTAAGGAAACACAGGCCTTAAATTACACTTTAGACAGATGGACTTAATTGATATTTATAGAACATTTTATCCAAAAGCAGCAGAATACACATTCTTCTCAAGTGGACATGGAACATTCCCCAGGATTCGTCACATGCTGGCCCACAAAGTGAGACTTTGTAAATTAAAAAATTTGAAATCATATCAACCATGTTTTCTGACTAAAATGCTATGACATTAGAAATAAACCACAAGAAAAGAAAAACTGTAAAAAACACAAACACGTGGAGGTAAACAATATGCTACTGAGCAACAAGTGGATCACTGAAGAAATCAAAGAGGAAATCAAAAAATACCTACAGACAATTGAAAATGAAAGCACACTGATCCAAAACCTATGGGATGCACCAAAAGCAGTCCTAAGAGAGAAGTAAATAGCAATAAAATCTTACCTCAGGAAATAAGAAAATCTCAATATACAACCAAAAGCAACTATAGAAAGAAGAACAAGCAAAATCTAAAGTTAGTAGAAGGAAAGAAATCATAAAAATCAGAGCAGAATGAAATGAAATAGAGACAAAGAAAACAAAAGCAAAAATTAGAAAATGAAAATTAGAAATGAAAAAGGAGAAGTTACAAATGACATC
Organism: Stenella coeruleoalba; assembly: GCF_951394435.1. NCBI lineage: Eukaryota > Metazoa > Chordata > Mammalia > Artiodactyla > Delphinidae > Stenella > Stenella coeruleoalba. The sequence continues at coordinate 25,815,431 of NC_137165.1, read as the reverse complement.
ACAGAAAGGCAAAGGATCATAAGAGAATACTACAAACAACTGTATGCCAATAAAATGGACAGCCTGGAAGAAATAGACAAATCCTTAGAAAGGTACAATCCCCTAGACTGAATGAGGAAGAAATAGAAAATATGAACAGACCAATCAGAAGCACTGAAATTGAAAATGTGATTTAAAAAACCCCAATAAACAAAAGTCCAGGGCCTGATGGCTTCACAGAAAAAGTCTATCAAACATTTAGAGAAGAGTTAAAACATATCCTTCTGAATCAGTTCCAAAACACTGCAAAGGAAGGACACTCCCAAACTCATTCAGCGAGGCCACCATCACCCTGATACAAAAAAACAAAGATATCACACACACACACAAAAATACAGGCCAATATCACTGATGAACATAGATGCAAAAATCCTCAACAAAACACTAGTAATCTGAATCCAATAATACATGAAAGGATGATATACCATGATCAAGTGGGATTTTTCCCAGGGGTGAAAGGATTTTTCAATAACCACAAATCAATCAGGGTGATATACCATATTAAAAAATTTAAGAATAAAAACCATATTATCATCTCCATAGATGTAGAAAAAGGTTATGACAAAAACAATCACAACAATATCTTTTTCAATCTGTCTCCCAGAATAATGGAAATAAAGACAAAAGTAAACAAATTGGTTATGTTTTCCTTTGCTATGCAAAAGCTTTTAAATTTCATTGGGTCTCATTTTTTTTTACTTTTGGTTTTATTTCCATTTCTCTAGGAGGTGGGTTAAAAAGGATCTTGCTGTGACTTATGTCATAAAATGTCCTGCCTAAGTTTTCCTCTAAGAGTTTTGTAGTGTCTGGCCTTACATTTAGGTATTTAATCCATTTTGAGTTTATTTTTGTGTATGGTGTTAGGGAGTGTTCTAATTTCACTCTTTTTCATGTAGCTGTCCAGTTTTCCCAGCACCACTTATTGAAGAGGCTGTCCTTTCTCCATTGTATATTCTTGCCTCCTTTATCTAAAATAAGGTGACCATATGTGCATGGGTTTATCTCTGGGCTTTCTATCCTGTTCCATTGATCTCTATTTCTGTTTTTTTTTTTTTTTTTGCCAGTACCATACTGTCTTGATTAGTGTAGCTTTGTAGTATAGTCTGAAGTCCAGGAACTTGATTCCTCCAGTTCCGTTTTTCTTTCTCAAGATTGCTTTGGATATTCAGGGTAAAATACAATTCTCAGAATGGGAGAATATATTTGCAAATGAAGCAACTGACAAAGGATTAGTCTACAAAATTTACAAGCAACACATGCATCTCAATATCAAGAAAACAAAGAACACAATCCAAAAATAGTCAGAAGACCTAAATAGACATTACACCAAAGAAGATATACAGATTGACAACAAACACATGAAAGGATGCTCAACAGCACTGATTATTAGAGAAATGCAAATCAAAACCACAATGAGTTATCACCTCACACCAGTCAGAATGGTCATCATCAAAAAATCTACAAACAATAAATGCTGGAGAGAGTGTGGAGAAAAGGGAACGCTCTTGTACTGTTGGTGGAAATGTACATTGATACAGCCACTAGGGAAAACAGTATGGAGGTTCCTTAAAAACTACCATACGACCCAGCAATAGAACTACTGGGCATATACCCTGAGAAAGCCATAATTCAAAAAGTGTCATGTACCACAATGTTCACTGCAACACTATTTACAATAGCCAGGACATGGAAGCAACCTAATTGTCCATCAACAGATGAATGGATAAGAAGATGTGGCACATATATACAATGGAATATTACTCAGCCATAAAAAGAAATGAAATTGAGTTATCTGTAATGAGGTGGATGGACCTAGAGACTGTCATACAGAGTGAAGTAAGTCAGAAAGAGAAAAACAAATACTGTATGCTAACACATATATATGGAATCTTAAAAAAAAATGTTCTGAGGAACCTAGGGGCAGGACAGGAATAAAGACACAGATGTAGAGAATGGACTTGAGGACACGGGGAGGGGGAAGGGTAAGCTGTGACCAAGTGAGAGAGTGGCATGGACATATATACACTACCAAATGTAAAATAGATAGCTAGTGGGAAGCAACTGCATAGCACAGGCAGATCAGCTCTGTGTTTGTGACCACCTAGAGGTGTGGGATAGGGAGGATGAGAGGGAGATGCAAGAGGGAGGAGATATGGGGATATATGTATATGTATAGCTGATTCACTTTGTTATAAAGCAGAAACTGACACACCATTGTAAAGCAATTACACTCCAATAAAGATGTTTAATAAATAAATAAATAAACAAATTGGATCTCATTAAACTCGAAAGCTGTTGTTCAGCAAAGGAAACCATAAACAAAATGAAAAGAGAACCCACAGATTGGGAGAAAATGTTTGCAAATGATGTGACTGACAAGGGATTAGTCTCCAAAATTTACAAACAGCTCATGAAGCTTAATATCATCATAACAAACAACCCAGTCAAAAAATGGTCAGAAACTCAAATAGACATTTCTCCACAGAACACATACAGATGGCCAAGAGGCACATGGAAAGATGTTCAACATTGCTAATTATTAGAGAAATGCAAATCAAAACTACAATGAGATATCACCTCACACCAGTCAAAATGACTATCATTGAATATTCACAAGCAATAAATGTTGGAGAGGATGTGGAGTGAAGGGAGCCCTCCTACACTGTTGCTGGGAATGTAAATTGGTGCAGCCACTATGGAGAAAATTATGGAGGTTCCTTAAAAATCTAAAAGTAGAACTACAATATGACACTGCAAACTCACCCCTGAGCATATATCTGGAGAAAAACATGTTCCAAAAGGATACATGCACCCCAGTGTTCATTGCAGCACTGTTTACAATAGCCAAGACATGGAAGCAATGTAAATGACCATCAACAGAGGAATGGATAAAGAAGATGTTGTACATATATACAATGGAATATTTCTCAGCCATTAAAAAGAATAAAATAATGCCATTTGCAGCAACATGGATGAACTTAGAGATTATCATACTGAGTGAAGTAAGTCAGACATAGAAATATCATATCATATCCCTTATATGCAGAATCTAAAAAGGAATGATACAAATGAATATATTTCTAAAACAGAAACAAGCTCACAGACTTAGAGAACAAACTTATGGTTACTGGGTGGAAGTATGGAGGGAAAGGATAGTTAGGGAATATGGGATTGACATGTACACACTGCTATATTTAAAATGTATAACCAACAAGGATCTACTATATATCACAGGGAATTCTGCTCAATGTTACTTGGCATCCTGAATAGGAGGGGAGTTTGTGGAGAATGGATACATGTATATGTATGTCTGAGTCCCTTTGCTGTGCACCTGAAACTATCACAACATTATTCATCAGCTATATTCCAATATAAAAGAGTTAAAAAAAAAGATTTTGACTCACAGAAGGCTCAGGTGATTGTTAGCATTTTTTAAAAATATTTTTTAATTAAAAAATGGTACAAATGAACTTATCTACAAAATAGAAGTAGAGTTACAGATGTAGGAAACAAACATGGTAATCAGGGGTAAGGGGAGTAGGGGCAAATTGGGAGATTGGGATTGACATATACACACTACTAAATATAAAATAGATAACTAATAAGGACCTACTGTAAGGCACAGAGAAATCTACTCAATACTCTGTAATGGCCTTATGGGAAAAGAATCTAAATAGGACTGGATAAATGTATAACTGATTCACTTTGCTGTACACCTGAAACTTATACAACATTGTAAATCAATGATACTCCAATAACATTTTTTAAAAATACAAAAAAATTAAATATTATTGTGAAAATAATAAATAAAATACATTTCACCCTAAAATATGTCAAATTAATTTAGTAGATATTTATCAAATACCTATTAGCAAACCATCCTGAATAATGGCTAATAATAATAGATAATAAAACCTTGTATTTATTAAGGGTTTCCTGCATACCTAGTATTCATGTAAGCATGTTATATATTTAACTCATTGACACTTTGAATGATTTAAGTTTCACCACACATTGATATCAGACAGCAACAGTATAGAGAAAACATTTCAGAGTCAGACGAACATGTGTTTGTATCTCAGTTCAACCACATAGTAATTGTGTGAGATTTTTACAGTAATGACTCCCAATGAATGATGCCTCTTTGTATCCTTGGCCTTGCATATTCCCCTCCTACAATGACTCTGGGCTTGGTCTTGTGACTTGCTTTGACCAAATGGACATTAGCAAAATTTACCTAAGGAGCTTCTTGAAAAGTGTTTGTGCATTGGGGCTTGCCTTCTCTCTTGCTGCTTTTACAGCTTTTGTTATGTAAAAAACTTGGCTAGCCAGTGAGAAACACATGGTTCAGCCTATAATTATCACCAACTTCTAGACATCTGAGTAAGGTCATCTCAGACCTCTCAACCCCAGTTGGGCTATCAGATGACTGCAGCTACATGATTGACCAAGAGGAGATCAGGTGAAGAACCAAGACCAAAGTGATGGTCCACACAATCCCAATGGGTAAATGGTTGTAATTTTAAGCTACTAAAGTTTATGATGGATAGTTATGCCAGTGATAGGTAAAATCACTTCAACTTTATTAGTTTTAGCTTCTCCATCTTTACAATACACATGGTAATATTTATATTAAAGAGTTGTGACAATTATTATATACAGCAATATATGTAAATGTGTCCATCACAATGCCTTGGACAAGCAAATAATAACTAAACTTAACTTCCCACATTCTATCCTTTCCCATTGCCAGCTTTAGCAGAAGAGCTTCTTTTTGGCCATATATTTTAAAAAATGAACAGAAGCGTAATTTCCATGAAAATTTCTCTGTTGGCTAGTGTGAGAGAAGCTACAGCATAGGAAAATAGTTATAATTACCCTAGGCAACTAAGGGATTGTTTGCTTCAAGATTTAGAGCATATCCAGTGTTCTAAATAAGTGAACTAAAGCAAACTGGTGGCTTTCTCTTATTCACTTTGTTTTTCTATTCTAGGCAGAAAGAAGCCTTTCACAAAAGGTGCTATTCTACGAATTTACAAGCCTGCATCAGTCTGAAACTTTTTAAAAATTTCTATAACTTCTTTGGAGGAGGGAGAAAATTGCAGTTCTCTTTTTTTCCAAACACTGCCTCCCATTCTTCATCGCCCTTCATTCTTCCAGCTTCCACTTCCCACTCTGTTATCTATAACACTTCTTCCATAACACTTCTTCTTCCAGGATCCTCTCTTAAATTAGGTTTTTCTATCCTCAGTTCCATCCAAGAACATCTAATATGGATCTCTAAATCCAACTCAAATATTAGACTTTGTTAGAAATAAATCTTTTATTCTTTATTTTATTCATGACCTTGGAATTGTTAAATAATAACAACTTGTATTTGGTGAATGCTACTTGCTTGAAAAATAAGCTTTAGATGGTCCTAACCTCTAGTTTAAATTTTATTTATTGGCATGTGCAGAACGAGCCTCATTATGCTCCCTCAGTATCTCCATAACAGCTGGATACTGCTCTAGAAGTCCAAGGCCAAGTTCCATAAAGTTAGTCTGATTATCAACTTTGTGTTGCCTTTTCTCCAAGCTTTTAGGCTCTGATAATCCCAACCTCTTCCCTTTATTTTCCCCAACATGGTGAAAGCAGGCAGTGGGGGAGAATATAGTTGCCTACTGCAGTTATTATTTACCATAGTGTTTCCTTTCACTTTTTCAATTTTCCAATCTCTTGCACTAAATTATTTCTGTTGAAATACCTAATGTACAGAAACATTCATAGACAAAATATAAAAGAATGGGCATGACTGGGTTCCAATAAAACTTTACTATAACAGGTGGAAAGTTGGATTTGTTCCATAGATCATAGTTTGCTGACCATTGATCTAAACTACTATGCTGTATTAATCAACAGAAATTTAACAAAGATTATTACTATTTATTACACTATTAATCCTTTCATTTAAAGTTATGTTCTCTTTGATGTTTTTCCCTAACATTATTTTATATTTTCTATGAATAAAAATTATTTTATTACTCTACAAATATCCAGGATATTCCAGATACACTTTGGATGTTGCTTCCAACATATGCCTTTAATAAACATATATATATTTTTAAAACATCCACACTGGATATTTCCACAGGTAGCACATCCAGACTAGGTATTTCCACAGGTAATTTATCTATCTAATTGTGTTATAGCTTTGTAGCAGTTACATACAGAAATGTATTGGCTATCTATAAATCTATGATCTTGTGCATATGTTCCATGTTATGTTTTAATTTTACATACATAAAATTGTTTTAGTCCCAAGCCAATGGATCAGGAGGCATTTTACTGTGCTATCCATCCATATTTGGGGTATTCTTTACACTGTCACCCTCAATAATGCCAGTGTAGTCCTCCCCAGACTCTAAAGGGAGGAGACATTAGTATTATCTTTGTAAATAATGACAATTTTTTCTTTCCTCTATTTTATCTATATTTTTTTTCCATTGAACTTTAAGAACTTCACTTTTTTTTCTTTTGTTTCCATATATAAATTTTAAATTATGCTCTGTAGCAGCAGCTAAACTATTGTCTTATTTTTTTTCCTAAAATAAATCCACTGCACATTTAATCTTCAAAACTGTGTATCTGTAATTTCCTCTCCATCTATAGTTCTTGGTTATATGACTGAAGGGAAGTTGCAAGTGATACAGTTTAGAATAATCTGCTTTTATTCATTACTGAATAATAGATGGCAGTTGGAGATTTCATATTGTCAACTCTAATTTTGCATCCTAATCATGCTAGACACCTGGTCTTCAAAACCTGAAATAAATCCCATTACCACAATATTCCCTTCTGGATTACATAAGAATGTTGACATCTTTGGTAATAAATTTACTCAGACAGCTGCTAAGAATTTTACCAATCTTGAGAGCACATTCTAAAAGCAAAAGAGAAAATAGAGACCCTGGTTGATTACTTACCCAAAACATTTATCTTTTGGGGAAGCAGAGAAAATAATACATTTAACTGCCTGTAAAAGAAGGCATTAAGATATTATTTGTCTGTCATTTTGTGGTCTGTCTTGTAAGGTTTGTTTAGTGACATCTCATTTTTCATAAGAAGAAAGATAAATGACTTGAAAAGCATGGGTTGAATTTGGAATGAAAAGTCAGTCCCTGCCATTTCTCTTTGAGTAAAAATAAAAGTTTTCCCATGGAGATAGACAAAGCTGAAGCAACCCCTTTGGCCATTATGTTTACAGTCAATCTGGCCAGTGTAATGCCATCAGCAGAAGTGAAATTCTAAACAGCGTTCTAAACAGATTGGCTCTTACAGTTACTTAGACAGATGTGAATCCGGCTCACTTGTTGTCTTAATGCTTGCCTGTTGCTAATGATGTTCCAAAGTTATCAAGGAACGGAAATAAATGGCTGGACTGGTAGCTGCCTGGAGCTGCCTTAAGTGCTGGGCCTGCTGGGTATCAATTGTTTGGTGACTTTCATGTTAGAATGATACATTGATTTGTTTAAATGCTTCAGTGCATTAATGCTTCTTGTCTCTTCCCAAGCATTCAGTCTCATCTCATTCAGAAGAAGAAAACTTTATTACAGAGATAACATGTGCTATTCAGTGACTTGAAATATGATTGGCTGAACTGTTTGGATCTTTACCAAGCTATGTCTCAGAAGCACTTTTGAACTGAGACTGTGGAACACTCACTATTATGGAAGATGATGAGAAGAAAGGATTTGGTAAGAAAAAACAGAGTATTTAGACAGGCCTGATTAGCCAATTTTCTGATTCTCTCAGGAATAACTTTCACAAATTAGCAGCCTTAGGAAATTGCTGCTTTTTCTCCTCCCTCTCTCCCTTCTTCCTTCACTTCCTCCTTTATTCCCTCTCTCTCTTTTTAGCCCCCTTTCCTCTCCATCCTTCTCATCCATTTTTTCCTTAATGATATCTCTTCAGCTAATCTGATACCTAATCCCACAAAACACATAACTTACACATGATGAAGTACTCTAGAACGACAAATGTGCATCAAGGAACTCAAGGGACAGGTAGTAGTAATTAATGCAAGTTATCATGAAATAGAAACATATCAGACATTTCATCTGGGGGAACTCTGCCTTCTGAAAAATTCTTAAATAGGAATTTATCTGTATGTTCCCTTTAAGGCAAGTATCTTTGGGAGGAGAAAATGCTTTCTTCCCCCACGTTTATTTCATCTTCTCCTCTTTGGCGGCTTTTATAAGACTTCTTCCCTACATTTCAGCACAGATCTTTCTCTCTTTCACTCTGTCAGATTTATTTTTTATTTCTCTTAAAACAAAAAACTAGGAAGACAGTAGAAAAGTCAAATGCAGTGGTTATAGTTTTCATCAGCCTCAAATCCAAGTGTAAAATTTTAATTTATTTTATATATTTATAAATATAGAAAAGTCAAACTTTATTTCTAAATTGAGTCTCCATTTTCTATGGTAAGAGCACAATCTTGTCATTACCTGATATACAGTTCAATGTGATGGTTTATCTATCAATTTGGATTTAAACTCAACAAATTTATGGTTTTCTTTTCTTTTTTTCCTGTTCTGTTGATATACTCTCTCGGTTTATAGAAGAAGGCTTCTATAAAATCATGGTACCCAATCTTCAATTTTCTGGTATTGACATCTGGTCTTTGATAATCTGCTTCTGTCTCCACAGGTACCTGCACAGATGGCCAGAAATTCCCTGTGATTATGTTCTCTGAGCCAGGCTCAACTGCATCTAGCCTCTAGCTCACAAGGTACCACACTGACATCTATAGCTTGGCATCCCATCAGGACTTCAAGACTCTTTAGGGCTCTAATTCCTCCTAGAAAGCTTGCTTCTCTCTCTAAGGCATGAGAAAATTCTGCTGTTCTCTAAGTATGAGACAGGGTGGTTAGGACTTTACAAAGATTTGTAATGTAGCTGATACTACCCTCCTCATGGGGTACCATGTTGAGCATAGGTTTCATCTGGTCTTTGGGGCCAAAAACCTTGAGAAGAAAAACTTTCTAGTAGATATTCTTCTATGTCTATTGTTTAAGCCCAGACCTCAGCTGACAAAAGCTCCCAAAAGCCTTACCTTATTCTCAAAATTATTATATTGACGTTTGAAACTCAAAATCTCATTATTTCTTTTTACTTTTTAATTAGGACAATCTTACTCCTCCCTGATGCATGATTAGATGGGAAAAGTCCCCTTGAATTTAAGGGAGAACCATCACTAATTTCCCGAAATTTCACTGTACAACTTCTCCCACTCTCCCGTACTGGTTGCTGACTTTACTCCATACAGCTAGGCAGAAAGTCCATCCTTAAAGGGGGATCAGGATGGCCTATTTCTGTGTCTACTACAGAGGAATTGATGGAAAAACAATGTAGCAGAGAAAATATTTTAAACTACAATCTAAATCCCCATTGTCCAAAGGGATAGCACTAAAAATAATTAAGGAATAAGGTGATTCTTATGAGGACACATGAACTTTTACCTTAGGATGAAATGCAAAAATATGTGTCATTGAAATAATTGATGAAATTAAGTGAGTGAGAGATTTGTTCCAGTAAAAAAGGAAAGGAGTGGGAAGTTATTTAAAGACTAGTCAGTTCAAATAAGTTCCCAATATTTGAAGGGTTTTTTTCTTATCCTTGGTCTTCATTTTCTTTCACTGGCATTCTGAAAATAGTTCAATAAAGAGTTTACTTTCTCATCAGATGTGATTTAGACAAAACCACCTACTTAATTGAGCCATGGAGACCTGCATTCAAATACATCTCTGCCCTGACATATTCTGACCGCATGGGCTTGGATGATTTATTTAACTTTTCACAATTTGATTTCTCATTTCTATAGTGAGCACAATTGTATGTATCTCATGGTTCTGTTATGAGGATCAAGTGTGATATTATAAAGGCCTGAGAAGCAACCTCAGTACAGGTAAATACTGAGGTCCATGTGCTATGCTCAACTCTCCCTTATCTAGAGAGTAAGATTTAGTTGTTTGCAGTGAGATCTTGAATCCTATTGTTTTACCTTTTATGAATTATATGTGTATACCATTCTGAGTTGAACAGCCAAGATATGTGGTAAAAATAACCTCATCCACAAGTACTTAAGAAGACCCAGCTCTGTGTAGGGACATGTTGCCTATCAAAACTGTGTTTCTTCATGTACCTGCAAGAGTGGATCATTGACCCATAGTCCTGAATCTTTTCCCATAGGTTATAAACAAGAATTCTAACAGATCCAAATGCTTTCTGCATTCCCTAAATCAGGATGTGCTATGCCGGTGCTCTGGCCAGGGCTTCTCATTATGGTGAGGTTGAAAGAAACACTGTAGCCCTGATTGAAGGTGATAATTGCAATATCAAATCAGAAATAAAACTATGATTAGGTACACAATGTTTGTCAATATTCCATTATAACCTTTATTTCTTGAGACTAAAGGACAAGGCTTTTATATTTCCTTTTTTTAATGTGCTATAGACTTTAAGTTATGCAAGAGGTAAAGTTACCAATGCTTGTTGATTAGCTGAATAGTTTTGTAAAGCATCACATATAATTTTTTGCCTCCATTTATCAAAATAGGATGCAAAAGAAGGATTTGTAATGAGTTTTTTTGTTGTTGCTTTCTGTTATTTTTCTCTTCTTTGCAGAATACAGAACAACTAGGCTCACATAGAGTATCTTTTAACTAAGCCCTGTGGCTGTCCCCAAACCCAGTGTATATATGTTCTCCTTCTGCAGGGAATGGATATGAGGCTGATTGGGGAATGTCTCATAATTGATTTCCAATAGAGATACAGAACTCCTAAGGACAGGCTTCAGTCTTGAGACAATATGTAATAAAGACATTTACTTAATTATTCTGCCAGTGTAAACAAGTGGAATCTGAAATAAAGAATGTTGTTAAAGACAGGATATCTTATTAGTTCCTTGTACATAGAGTTCAAATTAATGACTAACACAGGGTTATCAAGAAAGGTACAGAAAAGAATAATAAATGGATAAGGAGACTTTGCAATACCACATTCGTAGACTCAATTTATGGATTATTGATAAAATTCTTAGACAGAGTTTATTTCCTTAAAGTAAAATTTCTACAACATAGTTTAGTATATACAATTGGACTTTGAGTTAAAATGCTAAAGATTCAAATCCTGGTAAGATCACAGATTAATAGGATACTCTGAAAAAGTTTTCCTGAGCTTATTTTTCTCATTTGTGTCTACCCTATCCCCTGACACAGTATGTATTCAGTATTTTCGAAATTGCCCTTTTTATATGGCTTATTTACCTCCATACATACCTGGTTCTGTGCTATGTTCTCTGAAGGAGTACCCTAAAGGAGCTTACAAATACATTTAAGAAATAATACTTAAATTCACAAAATAAACGATTTACAAGTGCAGTAATTGTAATTAAACATTTATTAAAAGTAGTTGCCGGGCTTCCCTGGTGGCGCAGTGGTTGAGAGTCTGCCTGCCGATGCAGGGGACACGGGTTGGTGCCCCGGTCCGGGAAGATCCCACATGCTGCGGGGCAACTAGGCCCGTGAGCCACGGGTGCTGAGCCTGCGCATCTGGAGCCTGTGCTCCGCAACGGGAGAGGCCACAACAGTGAGAGGCCTGCATACCACAAAAAAAAAAAAAAAAAAAAAAAAAGTAGTTTCCAATAAACCATAATTTGTAGAAAAACTAATATTGAAAGAAAAAACAAATTATGATAAATGGCAAGGTTTCAGAGTGAAGATTAATCCAAACTGAACTTTGTCGTCAGTGTGGGCTTTTTTTTTTTTTTTTTTTTTTTTGCAGTGAGTGTGATAGAGGAAGTTGACAAGCTGATTACATAACTGATAAAATTATGAGGAAGTGGGTAAACTCCACCTGGCAGAAGACACTTAAAATCAGGGGAAAAAAAACATTGCACAAGGCCAAGAGTATCAACCGGTAGAGGATATGGAGTATGAAGGTAAAAAGTATATTTAATCTGATAAATTATAAGTGGGAGTCCCAAAGGCTTTACTCTAAAGAGTTACAAGTGATACCAGATGTAATACATGCTCATCCCAGGATCCCTGCTCTGAGAAAACTAGCCTTAACAATCCACTCATCCACAGTACTGGGCTCTGGAAATATATTTATATAATACAACCTTGAGCACCTCTCAACAACTCCATTCTTCTCCACACTTTTGGCAAAATATTGGAAGTGAATACCTCATCTGAATAGGGCAGGAGTAAGTTGCATGTCAGATCTTATCATCTCTCTAAGGAATGTAGAAATAGAAGTTAATAGTATTTTTAGCAGTCTCTGTTGGGCAAATGAACTGAGACTATGGGTAGTTAGTGCACAGAGTTATGCTTTTGAGCCTCATGCACATGCAAAGAGGATTTATAGTCTTTGCAAGAAAGGCAGAAGAGAGAGACAGGGAGAGAGAGAGAGAGAGAGAGATTGAAGAGAAAGGAAAAAAAAAAAGAGAGAGAGAGAAAGAATATGAAAGAGGGCTTCCCTGGTGGTGCAGTGGTTGAGTCCGCCTGCCGAAGCAGGGGACACGGGTTCATGCCCCGGTCCGGGAAGATCCCACATGCCGTGGAGCGGCTGCACCCATGAGCCATGGCTGCTGAGCCTACGCATCCAGAGCCTGTGCTCCACAACGGGAGAGGCCACAACAGTGAGAGGCCTGCGTACCGCAAAAAAAAAAAAAAAAAAAAAGAATATGAAAGAGACACAGAGAGGAAAGAGAGATGAGAAATCAGAGTTTTCTGGAGATAACGAAAGAATAAATTCAGTTTCTGCCATATTTCTAGTCTCTGCTCAAGTCAGTCTTTTTAAATTTTTACCTTTGGTTACTTTTTTATACCATTGCATCCTTACATTACCTTTTTCCCCCTCCTGGGTTATTTATTTTACTTAGAATAGGGTTCTTTATTTAGAACCAAAAATCTCTGCTTGAGATAGAAGTGCTAGTATTGAGCAGATTGGATGAAAATAGGGATGGACAAGGAAAAGTAAAATCAACTAGACAATATTTGGGAGGGAGGAAATAGGTAATTAGGAAGTTACTTGGTATAGAAAGTAAGGGATCGATGCAAGAAATATTATAAAGGAATGCTCAACAAGAATAAGTGGATGATCATTTATGAAACTTTGTAGGAAATAGCCAAAAGTCACAAATGTAAATACACAAAACCTTATTAAGTATATACTATGTACTATATCATAATGCTGAAGGATTAGAAGACTAACAGTTACAGGGGAGCCAGGATATTAGCTAAATTATTTGATTTTGGAAGAACAATAGTGAATTTTATTGAGGGTTTTATTAAAATTTAAACTAAGTTATGGTGAGGAGTATGTCTGTATTATTAATCATTGGTGCCTAGAAAAATACCTACTGCTTTATATTTGCTCAGTAAAATTATTATGAATAATTAAGAGTATTTTGGATGATAGCAGCACACTAAGGGGTACATAATGAGCAGGAAAGAATTTATTTATTTAATTTTTATTTGCTGTATAACCATTGGTGTTAGAAAAAAACAAGATCAGTGAAATATGGTAAACCTTGATAGAGGGATCGTGCAGCCCACAAAAAAAGAATCAAAGCTAAAGGTACAGGGCTTCCCTGGTAGTGCAGTGGTTGAGAGTCCGCCTGCCGATGCAGGGAACACGGGTTCGTGCCCCAGTCCGGGAAGATCCCACATGCCGCAGAGCGGCTGGGCCCATGAGCCATGGCCAGTGAGCCTGTGCGTCCAGAGACTGTGCTCCACAACGGGAGAGGCCACAACAGTGAGAGGCCCGCATACCGCCAAAAAAAAAAAAAAAAAAAAAAACTAAAGGTACAGATATGAGGTAAGATGGTATAGGAAAAGCCATTAAAATTTGAGAGTGAGAGACTTTGGCAAAGGGGTTCCAGGTTACCTTTATTAGAATTTTTGTTCAATAAATAGTTTATTACCTTACTCTCCACCAAAATTTTTATAGGTTTGAAAAAAATTGAAGTGCAGTTAGTTAAACATTTAAAACAAGAATAGCCATCAACCACACTGATATTTTGTAATCTGATATCTAATGCATAGGTTTTTGGGTATTTTTAAGAAAACAATTTTATTCTCAAAAATGTACTGGAGTCAGCTGAAATGCCTAGAACTAGATGTGGTTATTACTTTTTTGTTATTGGAGAATAATTGCTTTACACTGCAGTGTCAGTTTCTGCTGTACAGCAAAGTGAATCAGCCACACATATAACATATACCACCTCTTTTTGGATTTCCTTCTCATATAGGTCTCCACAGAGCACTCAGTAGAGTTCCCTGTGCTATACTGTAGATTATCATTAGTTATCTATTCTATACATAGTAGTGTATATATGTCAATCCCAACCTCCTAATATATCCCATCATCGCCCCCCCCCTTTCCCCCTTGGTGCCCATATGTTTGTTCTCTATATCTGTGTCTCTATTTCTGCATTGCAGATGAGATCAGCTACACCATGTTCTAGATTCCACATATATGCATTAATATACCATATCCGTTTTTCTCTTTCAGACTTACTTCACTCTATATAACAGACTCTAGGTCCACCCATGTCTTTGCAAATGACACAATTTAATTCCTTTTTATGGCTGAGTACTATTCCATTGTATATATGTACCACTTCTTCTTTATCCATTACTCTGTTGATGTACACTTAGGTTGCTTCCATGTCCTGGCTATTGTAAATAGAGCTGCAGTGAACATTGTGGTACATGACTCTTTTTGAATTATGGTTTTCTCAGGGTGTATGCCCAGGAGTGGGATTACTGGGTCGTATGGTAATTCTATTTTAAGTTTTTTGATGAACCTCCATACTATTCTCCATGGTGGCTGTATCAATTTACATTCCCGCCAATAGTGCAAGAGGGTTCCCTTTCTCCACACCCTCTCCAGCATTTATTGTTTCTAGATTTTTTGATGATGGCCCTTCTGACTGGTGTGAGGTGATAACTCGTACTTTTGATTTTCATTCCTCTAATTATTAGTGATGCTGAGCACCTTTTCATATGCCTCTTGGCCATCAGAATGTCTTCTTTGGAGACATGTCCATTTAGGTCTTCCACCCATTTTTTGAATGGGTTGTTCATTTTTTTTGATATTGAGCTTCATGAGCTGCTAGTATATTTTAGAGATTAATCCTTTGTCAGTTGCTTCATTTGCAAATATTTCTCCCATTCTGAGGGTTGTCTTTTCATCTTGTTTATCATTTCCTTTGCTGTGCTAAAGCTATTAAGTTTCATTAGGCCCCATTTGTTTATTTTTGTTTTTATTTCCATTTTTCTAGGAGGTGGGTCAAAAAGGACCTTGCTGTGATTTATGTCATAGAGTGTTCTGCCTATGTTTTGCTCTAAGAGTTTTGTAGTGTCTTTAATTTTGGTCTTTAACCATTTGGGGTTTACTTTTGTGTATGGTGTTAGGAAGTGTTCTAATTTCCTTCTTTTACCGGTAGCTGTCAAGTTTTCCCAGCATCACTTATTGAAAAGGCTTTTCTTCATTGTATATTCTTGCCTCCTTTATCAAAGATAAGGTGATCATAGATGCATGGGTTTATCTCTGGGCTTTCTATCCTGTTCCTTTGATCTATATTTCTGTTTTTGTGCCAGTACCATACTGTCTTGATTACTGTAGCTTTGTAGTATAGTCTGAAGTCAGGGAGACTGATTCCTCCAGCTCCGTTTTTCTTTCTCAAGATTGCTTTTGTTATTTGGGGTATTTTGTGTTTCCATACAAATTGTGAAATTTTTTTTTCTAGCTCTGTGAAGAATGTCATTGGTAGTTTGATAGGATTGCCTTGAATCTGTACATTGCTTTGGATAGTAGAGTCATTTTCACAATGTTGATTCTTCTAATCCAAGAACATGGTATATCTCTCCATCTGTTTGTGGCATCTTTGATTTCTTTCATCAGCATCTTATAGTTTTCTGCATACAAGTTTTTGCCTCCTTGGGTGTATTTATTTCTAGGTATTTTATTCTTTTAGTTGCAATGGTGAATGGGATTTTTTCCTTAATTTCTCATTCTGACCTTTCATTGTTAGTGTATAGGAATGCAAGATATTTATGTGTATTATTTTTTTTATCCTGAAACTTTACTAAATTCACTAATTAGCTCTAGTAGTTTTCTAGTGGCATTTTTAGGATTTTCTATGTATAGTATCATGTCATCTGCAAATAGTGACAGCTTAACTTCTTTTTTGATTTGGATTTCTTTTATTTCTTTTTCTTCTCTGATTGCTGTAGCTAGGACTTCCAAAACTATGTCGAATAATAGTGGTGAGAGTGGGCCACCATGTCTTCTTCCTGATCTTAGAGGAAATGCTTTCAGTTTTTCACCATTGAGAATGATGTTTGCTGTGGGTTTGTCATATATGGCCTTTATTATGTTGAGGTAGGTTCCCTCTATGCCCACTTTCTGGAGAGTTTTTATCATAAATAGGTGCTGAATTTTGTCAAAAGCTTTTTCTGCATCTATTGAGATTATCATATGATTTTTATTCTTCAACTTTTTAATATGGTGTATCATATTGTTTGATTTGTATGCATTGAAGAATTCTTACATCCCTGGGATAAATCCCACTTGATCATGGTTTATGATCCTTTTAATGTGTTGTTGGATTCAGCTTGCTAGTATTTTGTTGAGAATGTTTGTGTCTATGTCCGTCAGTGATATTGGCCTCTAATTTTCTTTTTCTGTGATATCTTTGTCTGGTTTTCATATTGGTATGATGGTGACCTCATAGTACGAGCTTGGGAGTGTTCCTCCCTCTGCAATTTTTTGGGAGAATTTGAGAAGCATAGGTGTTAACTCTCTCTAAATGTTTGATAGAATTTCCCTGTGAAGCCATTCAGTCCTAGACTTTTGATTGTTGGAAGATTTTTGATCACCTTTTCAATTTCATTATTTGTGGTTGGTCTGTTCATATTTTCTATTTCTTCCTGGTTTGGTTTGGGAAGGTTGTAATTTTCTAAGAATTTGTCTATTTCTTCCAGGTGTTCATTTGATTGGCATATAGTTGCTTGTAATCATCTCTTATGATCCTTTGTGTTCCTGTGGTGTCCACTGTAAGTTCTCCTTTTTCATTTCTAATTTTATTGATTTGAATATTTTCCCTTTTCTTCTTTATGTGTCTGGCTAAAGGTTTATCAATTTTGTTTATTTTCTCAAAGAACCAGCTTTTATTTTCTTTGTTCTTTGCTATTGTTTTCTTCATTTCTATTACATTTATTTCTGCTTTAATCTTTATGATTTCTTTCCTTCTACTAACTTTGCATTCAGTTGTCCCTCTTTGTCTAATTTCTTTAGGTGTAATATTAGGGTTTTTATTTGAGATTTTTCTAATTTACTGAGGTAAGATTGTATTGCTATAAACCTCCCTCTTAGAACTGCTTTTGCTGCATCCCATAGGTTTTGGGTCATTGTACTTTCATTCTCATTTGTTTCTAGGTAATTTTTTTTTATTTCCTCTTTGATATCTTCAGTGATCTCTTGGTTGTTTACTAGCACATTGTTTAGCCTCCATGTGTTTGTGTATTTTACATTTTTTTTCCTGTAATTGATTTCTAATCTCATAGCATTGTGTCCAGGAAAGAGGCTTGCCATGATTTCAGTTTCATTAAAGTTACCAAGGCTTGATTTGTGACCCAACATATGATCTACTGTGGAGAATGTTCCATGTATGCTTGAGAAAAAAGTGTGTATTCTGCTGCTTTGGGATGGAATATCCTATAAATATCAATTAATTCTCTCTGTTCTAATGTGTCATTTAAGGCTTGTGTTTCCTTATCAATTGTCTGTCTAGATGATCTATCTATTGGTGTAAGTGGAGTGTTAACATCCCCCACTATTACTGTGTTATTGTTGATTTCCCCTTTCATGGTTGTTAGGATTTGCCTTATGTATTGAGGTCCACTTATGTTGGGTACACAAATATTTATAATTGTTATGTCTTCCTCTTGCAAAGATCCCTTGATCATTATCTAGTGTCCTTCCTTGTCTCTTGTAATAATATTTATTTGAAAGTTTATTTTGTCTGATGTGATACTGCTACTCAAGTGTCCTTTTGATTTCTATTTGCATGAAATATCTTTTTCCATCCCCTCACTTTCAGTCTGTATGTGTCCCTAGGTCTTAAGTGGGTCTCTTGAGGACATCAGATATATGGGTCTTGTTTTTATGTCCATTCAGCCAGTCTGTATCATTTGGTTGGAGCATTTAGTCCATTGATATTTAAGGTAATTATTGACATGTATGTTCTTATTACCATTTTCTTAATTATTTTAGGTTTGTTTTTATAGGTCTTTTTTTTTCTCTCTTGTGTGTTCCACCTAGAGAAGTTCCTTTTTCATTTGTTGTCAAATGGATCTGGTGGTGCTGAATTCTCTTAGCTTTTGCTTGTCTGTAAAGCTTTTGATTTCTCGGTCAAATCTGAATAAGAGCCATGGCGGGTAGAATAATATTGGTCGTAGGTTTTTCCCTTTCATCACTTAAAATATATCCTGGCATTTCCTTCTGGCTTGCAGAGTTTCTGCTGAAAAATCAGATAATAATCTTATGCGGATTCCCTTGTATTTTATGTATTGCTTTTCCTTGCTGCTTTTAATATTTTTAATTTGTATTTAATTCGTGTTAATTTGATTAATATGTGTCTCAGCATGTTTCTCCTTGGGTTTATTCTGTATGGGACTCTCTGAACTTCCTGGACTTGGGTGACTATTTCCTTTACCACATTAGGTAAGTTTTTAACTAAAATCTCTTCAAATATTTTGTTCAGACCCTTTCTCTTTCTCTTTTTTTTTCTTTTTTCTTGGAACACTATAATTCGAATGTTGGTGAATTTAATGTTGTCCCAGATGTCTCTGAGACTGTCCTCATTTCTTTTCATTCTTTTTCTTTATTCTGCTTGGTGGTGGTTGTTTCCACCATTCTATCTTGCAATTCACTCATCCATTCTTCTGCCTCAGTCATTCCCCTATTGATTCCTTCTAGTGTATTTTTTATTTCAGTTATTGTGTTTTTCATCACTGATTGTTTTTTTCTTTAGTTCTTCTAGGTCCTTGTTAAACATTCTTTGTATCTTCTCGATCCATGCCTCCATTCTTTTTCCAAGGTATGGATCATCTTCACTATCATTTTTCTGAATTTTTTTCAGGGAGATTGCCTATTTCCTCTTCATTTATTTGGTCTTGTGGGAATTTACTTTGCTCCTTTGTCTCTAACATATTTCTCTGTCATCTTATTTTGTCTAACTCACTGTGTTTATTGTATCCTTTCCACAGGCTGCAAGTTCATATTTCCTCTTGATTCTGTTGTCTTCTCCCTAGTGTGTGAGGTTGGTGCAGGGACTTGCATAGGCTTCCTGGTGGGTGGGACAGGTGCTGGTGCCCTCGTAGGTGGAGCTGAGTCTTTTCCCTCTGATGACCAAGGTTGTGTCAGTTAGTGTGTTTCTGGGTATCTGTGAGCTCAGTACAACTTTAGGCAGCCTGTCTGCTGATGGCTGGGACTGTGTTCCTGTCTTGCTGTTTTTTTGGTGTGAGGTATACAGCACTGGAGCTTGACGGCAGTTGGGTAGAGCTGAGTCTTGGTGTCGAGATGGATACCTTGGGTAGAGTGCATGCTGATTAATATTCCCTGGGCCTAGGAATTCTCTGGCAGCCCAGCGTCCTGGACTTTGTGCCCTCACCGCAGAGGCCAAGACCTGACCTCTGGCCAGGAAACAAGGAGTCTGCAAGCCATACATCACAGCCAGAGAAAAAACAAAAAAAGGAAAAGAAAACAAACAGACAAACAGAACCCAAGCCAAGTAGCAAAAACAAACAGCAACAACAACACAGAAAAAAACCCAAAAAAAACAAAGAAAAAGGAGGAAAGAAAACAAACAGAAAAACCAAACCCAAGACTAATGATAAAAACCAAACCAAACAAACAGAAACAAAGAAACAGACCAAAAAAAGACAAAAATATAAAAAACAAGAGAACAAGGAAACAAAAGAACTCAAAAGTGAGAAAAATCAATGAAGACTAAGCTAACAAAAACAAAAAATGGAAAAGAAAAGAAAGCAAAGTATCAATTAAAAAAAAGCACAGAAAATATAAAACACTTGAAAGCAATCAAAAAGAAGAACCACAACAAGAAAAAAAACAAAACAAAAAAGTAAAATAAAAATAAAATTTAAATATTAAAAAATTTAAAAATAAAAACAACAACATCTAAAGAAAATGAAAGAAACAAAAAAAGAATAATAGTAATAAGAATATTTTCCTGATGCCTCCTCTGTCAGTGTCCTTGCTCCCACAGTGATCCACAGCCAAACCCTGCCTCCCCAGGAGGCCCTCAAATACCCCAGGTAGGTCTCTGGACCAGCTGTGGGCACCATGGGGCCAGCTCAGTCTTTGATCTGGCCCAAATCCCACATGTACTTGGCCCCAAATGCACTGCTGCTAAAGCTAGACTGGTCTCAGTTGTGGGAACACTCATTGTCTATTCAGACATTCCAGACTTGCAGGATTTATCAAGCCAATTGTGGGGATTTAATCTGCAGCTTGTGCAACTGCATGGGGAAATTTCTACTCCTCTTCCTTAATCACTTCTTAGGCTCAGCTTTGATTTTGGCCTCACCCCTGCATGTGCACCATCCTCAGGCCTCTGTTCACCACACAGGCAAGAGGGAGTGAAAGCAGCAGCTGATTGGGACACACTCACTCAGGCCAGGGGGGGATATGGTGGCCACAACTGGGGTGTGTGATGTCCCTGCATCCCCAGAAACCAACAAGCAGTTGCAATAGACTGGGGTGCACTCACTCTGGTAAGAGTCCCTCTCAGTGTCCAAAAAGGCAGGCACTGGTGTGTGGGGGCAGTAGTGGCCCCATCCATTGTGCACCAGTCAACGATGGTGTTTCATTTCCTATGCAGACTCCACTAACTTCCAGTCATGGATCCCCTCACTCACTCCTGTCTCCTCTGTTTTATCCATGCAGCCGAGTGGTCCTCTCTCTGGACCCACTCTCTTAATCCAACGCTTTAGCACTCAGCCCCTTCCAGCATCAGAAGATTCCTGTCTCAGGCAGGGGTGCCCAGTGCTGATTCCCCAGGAGGTTTGGCATGGGAGGCACTCAGGACCTCAGAGCCTACAGAGGTGGAGGAGGCCTTGGCTTGAGGGGCAGGCAAGTCTGTTCAGATGGGTGCCCTTCTTAGTGCCCACAGAGACAGAAGCCAGTGGGTGGGGAATGGGGTTGAAATGGCAGCCCCACCCCTTGTGTGCCACTCAACAATGATGCCTTACTTCTATGGAGTCCTGGACTTCTTCCCCAACTTTCCCAGTTGTAGAGTTCTTTACTCCTGTCCCTTCAGGATGTATTTTCACAGCCAACAGCTGTCCCCTCCCAGGGTCCATGCTCCAAACCCCACTTTCCATCATGCATCACCCCCTACGCAGTAGGAGACACATGACTCAGGCTGGGGTGCACAGGGCTGCAACACAGACCATGCATGCAGTTCTTGTTTTATCCTGCCTTCCACAGACCACCCACTGCATTCCCCTTTGATTCCCCAAAGGTCCATTTCTGTCCGAGCTGATTTCCCCACTGTGAGGGTTTTTTTCTGAGTGCAGGAACATCTCCTCACCTTCAGCTTCCCACTAAGGTTACTGGTTCCTTTTTTGATTCCCCTTTTCTTTTTTTCTTTATTTCATCCTACCCAATTAACAGGGGATTTTTCTTGTCCTTTTAGGTGTCTGAAGTCTTCTACTAATGTTCAGCAGGTGCCCTGTGAGAATTGTTTCATTTGTAGTTGTATTCTTGGTATACTTGTGAGGAGAGACAAATTCTGTGTCTTCCTATACTGCCATCTTGACTCCTACCCCCAATGCATAGGTCTTTGTTGTAAGCAGCTTTCCCTTTTTGCAGTGTTTAAGATCAATACTCATTTCTCATCAATGTGCATTGGTAGAACTGACAATATCAAGTACCATTGGTAATGTTTAGAGGTCCTATGAGAGGCTTACAGAAGATTCAAAATGCCAACAAGAAGATATTGAGAGAAAAATATGGTGTGTCCTTTTCCACTGAGGATGTCATATATCATGGCAAGTGCAAGAGCTATAGTGAGGGAAAACCAGGTATCAGTGGGGAAAATCATATTAAGCAGCAAGAATAAGGGGCAAAGCAAGAAATAAAAGAGGAAAATGAGCTAGGAGAGTTCTAATTATGGTGGAATGATGATTAGAGAAGAGTGGGTTGAGAGGAGTCATTCAGATCAAAGGATTTGAATAGTGAAATCATGCTTGGATTCAGCATGAGTGTAGTATTGATAGGAATAGAGTGGGATGATTAAATAGTTAGTTTATAAATCTCACTAGGAGATTAAAGCCCAGAATTTTAAGGGAGTTTGGGAGACTGCTGTAAGCTAATGACTACTCAAGAAAAGAATCCAGTAACCTAGCAACAATCTATTCTACCTTGAAGGAAGATTGGGCACATTCAAGTGCCAGGCACACTCAACCCACAAGTCCTGATAGTTAAAACACGACAATAGATATGGGGTTGGAATCTTGTTACATGAAGTAAGGAAGTTAACAGTCCTTGAAGATTAACATTTCTGCATGTAGTCAAGATAGGAATAGAGGTGAAAGGGGTAAAGAAATTAGGTGAAAGGGGACATTATACCAAAATCTGAGATGAATTACCATATTTTAGTTTCTGTTACCACCCTTTTGCTAATATACATGTGATTTAAATAGCACCATAACAGTCCCAGTAATATCATATCAGGTTAAAGGAGGGATTAACAATGTAAGCCATGATGTCTACCAAAAAATGAGGAAGAAAGCAGTCTTCTCCCCTTCGTACTTTTTCTTTGATTATAAAAATGTAGCCTTTTTTTATTCTCTGCTTATATCTCTCACAAGCATCCTATGCACTATTTGTCTATCACTTTGCCTCACCCTGAATTCTTTCGGTGCTGAGACAAGAGAACCCAAGCTTCAGTAAGTCTTGACATCAGGTTAAAAGTTTTAATTAAAAGACAGTGGGTTTGAGTCACCTCCTAAATCAGCAATTATGGGTTCAAGTCCCAATGTGAAGTTTGGCTGGGTTCGAGTCCCATCCAAGGAGGAATGAAGTTTCAGTAGTTGAGTAGATATAGCATAATGGAGTTTGGTGAGTAGATATAGCATAATGGAGCTCTATATGACTAAACAGGTAATGTTTATCCATAAAAATCCACCTGGTCACTCTACAGATGGATCTATATTGATGTGTTTAATAATTACTAGTCAAATACATAAAATATGCAAGTTATTGTTCTAGGAACTGTGGGAAGTTAATAATGAACCTAACAGGAACCATCTTTTCAAAGCTGAAATTAGCAAAGCTTACAAGAGAGGTACACTCAAAGTAGTTTGAAGCATCCAGAAGAAACTTCTGGGAAGATTTTTTCTAAATATTCTTACCTAAAGTAAGTGTAAGGCCAACTGGCCCGAGGCAGGGGAACACAATCAGATTCACAGGTTGCATCAGACCGAAATTCTCCAGACCACCCAGTTCCAGAAACTGCCCTGGAGACATTCCGGACCACCCAGTTCCAGGAACTGACCTGGGGACTTTGAACCCAGCCCAGCCTTCCCGCCTTTCGAGGGGCGGGACCAATGGTCCCCCAGGATACCCGAAAAGACCACCAAATAAGGAATACCCTGCGCCCTCCCAGATTCACCACACCCCTTTCCCTTCTTCCCGGGTGCGACTTCTCTGGCCCCTTTCTCTCGGACCAGTGAAGCTCGCCCGGGAGCGCTCCCTAATAAAGCTCATTTGAAGGTTTCCTCTGTTTCGCGGTGCCGTTTGTTAAGATCCGACCTTACAGTAAGCCCATCCCTAAAAAATGGTCTACTATCACTAAGGAAAAACACAGAAAAATGAATGAGGGCCCCAAGTTCATACCTATACACAAGAAAGAAGAAAGGAAAGAATGCACAGTAGGTCAGTAAACAATGGTATAAAATTTAAACTCCATTAAAAAATCTAAGAAAATCATGTGGGAAGCAATTACTCTTCATGTGTCCCAGGTGATTTACAGAAGACTTATGATTAGAGTTGGCCAGAGAAGACATGGCACTTGGGAAGCTGATGTGCACTCTGCCATTTCCCTTCCTGGACACAGCCTAGAGTTAGATGTAGTCCACATTGCTTCTGTTCTTACCACTGACATCCCCCAGTTCCCACAGAGTTTGCTCTTCTGTGATCACAAAGCTGAGCTGCTGGCAGGGGACAAATTGCTTTCAACAGAGGGGACCAGATGCATTTTCTTTGCTGCTGTGGCAGCAACTCAAGCAACAGTTCCATTGAAAGAAGTTCTACCCTAAATACTTAAGGCTAGGCAAGTGATTAATATGCAAGCTTAAGCCAAAGAAATTACAAGCACTCTGCTCTAGAGAAGTTTAAGTCAGTGAGAGATCCAAATAATGGGAGTCCTGAGGAACCATTCCAAAAATCAGAGGAAACTGAAAGAAAAGCTTAAAATAACATTTTTAAAAGAAAAAAAAATCAGAGAGGTTTAATAAATTTATATGACCTCTTACTGGATTGTAAACATTCAAAGTGTTAGTAAATAGAAGAGGGAATGGTGCAAAGGAGAAAATAAATTAGATGGCATATACAACACTGCAGTATTTCCCAACTAAAATCACAGTGCAGACAAGACGGGCAAACTGGCTGAATTTCTTTGAGAACTCTTCAAACTGTGAAGGAGTGGGAAAGGGGAAGGAAAAACTACCTGAGCTGCAAAGTGGAAAAAAAAGAGATAAAAATTAAATCTTTAAAAATTTGCTTTTCTAATCCCTGAAATACAATAAGCAAAACTGCAAAAGAAGATTTAAGGGAAGAAAGTATATTTAATCTGATAAAGCCCTGTAGAAAGGACAGAGGAAAAGTCTCATCTCTATATCTCTCTCAACTCTCCATTGTCCCGGTACAGCTTCTGCCTTAATTAAAAAAAAAAATAAAATAAATCTATTTTTTACTGATTTATTTGGCAACTGCACAAGAATGACAAATAACTCTATGGCAGAATGGGTTTTCATTCCTCAGTTCTCTTTATTCCAAAATCAGATTGCATTCATTGGAACTTAATCAGGTATCATTAAAATCTTCCTTCTCTCTCTCCTTTTTCCTTTCTGTCTCTATCTAGGGTCTTGGTTTAAACAAGTTTTAGATGACACTCAACTGAAAGTTGACTTTTGGATGAAAAGATTAGGTATGTCCATGACCTGCCAATGTTAGTCTATTTCACTACAAGGTCACCACATGAACCAACATTGTATCAGCATCTGCAATTTCTAGGCATTCATTTTTATAGAGTGTTGCAGGAATGCAAAGATGACCAAAACACAGTCACTTCCTCAGGCTGGTGTAGTGGGAAGAGCCCAGGGCTGAAATCAGAAGACAGTTGACCAGATTCTGCCACTGTAGTTATGACTGCATTCCCTCCACATTCCTTTCTTTAAAATAGTACTCTGCCAGCAGTCTATAGTGACATGATGGGCCTAGATGGACAGACTTCTATTCTGTGCCAACAACCAACCCACTGACTGCAGGTTCTCAGCTCAGGGATGAAGTTGGGATTAAGGCTATCAGATTTTATTTCTAAAATGTAAATTTAGAATATTAGGTTATTAGAATATTAGATATCACAAAATAGGAATATTACAGACCAATTACAGACCAATTACAGACCAATTACAGACTGATGAATATAGATGCAAAAATCCTCAACAAAATATGAGAAAACAAAATCCAACAACACATTAAAAGGACCATACACCATGATCAAAAGGGATTTACCCCAGGAATGCAAGGATTCTTCAATACACACAAATCAAACAAGGTGATACACCATATAAAAAAAATTAAAGAATAAAAACCGTATGATCATCTCAATAGATGCAGAAACTGCTTTTGACCAAATTCAACACCCATTTATGATAAAAACTCTCTAGAAAGTGGGCATAGAGGGAACTTACCTCAACATAATAAAGGTCATATATGACAAACCTATAGCTAACATCATACTCCATGGTGAAAAGATGAAAGAATTTCCTCTAAGATCAGGATGTCTACTCTCACCACTTTTATTCAACATAGTATTGGAAGTCCTAGTCATGGCAAGCAGAGGAGAAAAAGAAATAAATGGAATACAAATTGGAAAAGAAGAAGTAAAACTGTCACTGTTTGCAGATGACATGATACTGTACATAGAAAACCCTTAAAGATGCCACCAGAAAACTACTAGAATGAATTTGGTAAGTTTGCAGGATACAAAATTAATGCACAGAAATCTCTTGCATTCCTATACACTAACAATGAAAAATCAGAAAGAGAAATCAAGGAAATAATCTCATTTACCAGTACAACAAAAAAAATAATAAAATACCTAGGAATAAACCTATGAAAGGAGGTAAAACACCTGTATTTAGAAAACTCTAAGACACTGATGAAAGAAATCAAAGATGACATAAACAGATGGAGAAATATACCATGTTCTTGGATTGGAAGAATCAGTATTGTGAAAATAACTATACTACCCAATGCAATCCCTATCAAACTACTAATGGCATTCTTCACAGAATTACAACAAAAAATTTTACAATTTTTATGGAAATACAAAAGACCCCGAATAGCCAAAGCAATCTTGAGAAAGAAAAATGGAACTGGAGGAATCAGGCTGCCTGACTTCAAACTAAACCACAAAGCTATAGTAATCAAGATAGTATGGTACTGGCACAAAAACAGTAATATAGATCAATGGTACAGGATAGAAAGCCCAGAGATAAACCCACAAATATACGGTCACCTAATCTATGAGGAAGGAGGCAAGAACATACAACAAAGAATAGGTAATCTCTTCAATAAGTGGTTCTGGGAAAACTGGACAGCTAAGTGTAAAAGAACGAAATTAGAACACTACCTAACACCATACACAAAAATAAACTCAAAATGGATTAAAGACCTAAATGCAAGACCAGACACTATAAAACTCTTAGAGGAATACATAGGAAAAACACTCTTTGACATTAAACAGAGCAAGATGTCTTTTGACCCACCTCCTAGAGTAATGAAAATAAATACAAAAATAAATAAATGGAACCTAATGAAACTTCAAAGCTTTGGCACAGCAAAGGAAACCATGAACAAGATGAAAAGACAACCCTCAAAATGGGAGAAAATATTTGCAAATGAAGCAACTGACAAAGGATTAATCTCCAAAATATACAAACAGCTCATGGAACTCAATATCAAAAAAACAACAAACAATCCAATTTAAAAATGTGCATATCCTTTTGATTTTGAGGTCACTGGCTCTAATGAAATAAATACTTCATTACATTAAATCCTTACTTCATTTAAATTTAAGGAAAAAAATAAATGAAAAGTTAGAATACAGGCTAAAAGTTTTATTCCAGCTATAAAAATGATGCATGTTCACTGCAGATAAAATAGTAACTTAAAATCCAGGTATACAGAGATAAAATTATGAAAGCATTAATTTATAAAAGGGAAAATTCAAGGCAAAGACAAGATATATTTTCTATCAGCCCTATGATGGAAACACAAACTACAAAAAAAAAGTCAATTAGTACATTTACAATGTTTGGGTAATCACCCAGACCTTAAATTTTGCAGCCCTAGTGCCCCTTATGGCATATTACTACTATCTTTTTAGTTAAGTATGGGTGCTAGTGGGATATACACACCATGATTTTGACAATGCTTTAGACTAGGGTTTTGAGTGGGTCTGTCCCCAGCAATCTCTTCTCTGGGACCTTCTCCCTGTCCAGGACACACACACACACACACACACACACACACACACACACACAAACATGTGCACACAAAGACTTACTGGAGATAAAAATGCTGCCTTTCCTGGAGTCTCCCTTAATTTATCTCCATCAAGGCAACCACATAAACTTATTGATATTTCTTCTAAGTGTTTGAACCGGGTGAGAAAGTAAGTAGGATGACCAAAATAATGTTCATGGAGAAAGGTTAAAATTCACCAAGTTCACATGATATTAATTCTTGGTATTTTCCATAGTTGTGACTCCTAAATAACTTATAATTTGAAACAGTATGGGTAGAATACTGCTCTCCATTATTTTTTCCTGAAACTAGGTATTGCAGTTCCCTCCTTCTGGAGACATTCCCTGAGGTAGGGGTCTAAATATGCCAGGTGTTTTCACTCACAGGAAAGGAACAAATTGCTCCCTCGGCAATTATACCAGGCTGGTTTATTGACATACAAGTGAATGAAATGTTTATACCCTGAGAGGGAGCCCCTGCATCATTGTCAAAATTACAGGTCCTCAGATCAACATTGAATGTCTTTCCCTAGAAAATGTGCAGAGATAGACAAAGAATAAGGGGAAAAGAACATAGCAGGTAGCTGTAAACAGCTGTATTTATGAAATTATATCATAATCAAAACGTGAATCCTGTTTTCTGAGAAAACTACTGAAAATCCTAACCATAATATTGTCCTCTACTCAACTGCCAGATTGGCTAATATGTTATTCTTTCAAAAATCTAGAAGCTAAATTCTCAGTACCATACAGAGTACAACCTGAAGATGAAATTGTAAACAATTTCCAAGGCTCATTTAAAATAAAATCTGATGTATCCAGGCATCAAACCATCAATTCCAAGGTTTGTTTCTGAGCAGTTCTCAGATGTGATAGATAGATGAGATAGAGGAGTACTTCAGCACCTAGCCTGGTATTGGGCACATAATAACCAATTATAATATTTATTTATTTACAGTTTTAAAATGTGAGATATCACAGTTAATTCAGAATATGGCCATTTGTGCAACAAAAATTTCTGAAGCAAAAAATATCTTTGAGAGAATCTTCTCATGTTTCTTGTGTATGGAAAATAATTTGGGATAAATTTTAGTGTTGTTTATGTTTAGAAATACAGTTCTTTCCAATCACAATTTTTTAATCTAATAACCAGACCAACCACAAGTTCAAACTATAGCATTGATAGTAATTATATTAAGCAGTCTCTGATGACTTCATCTAAATATCCTGCTTTTAAAAATTACTAATATTTTTGCCTCTTCTTCACACATGACTTCTTTCTATCTCCAAAACTTCAACTATGACACACATTAGACAGCTCCAGATGGATCCAGCTCAGGTTTTTCTGCTGAATTTCAGATTTCACATAAATCAGTATTTTGGCATTATAGCTCACCTTTTCTCCCTCCTCCACACGCATCCCTAATCTGTACTTTCTTTATTCTCTATACTAGGACTTCAATAAATAGAAGCTAATTTTGCACACCCTTCCCACTTTCAGAATTTGAAAGATTTAATCACTTCAGTTAGAAATGTCAAATTCATGTTTGTCTACCCTTATGTAGAATTATTCCATTAGTCTTCAAGTCTTATAAATTCTACCCTTTAAACGTCCCTCTGATATATTCCCTACTCTCTACATCTTCTACCTCTGCTTTAATTTTGTTCCATACTGCTTTATATTGTTCCATATTTCCTTATTTCTCATATTCTATCTATTAAAATGACAAAAATTTCATAAAAATAAAGAAAATGCATTAAAACAAACAAACAGAAAGAACATTTTTAGGGACATGTTGGAAACTGTCAAAATGTCTAATTAATATGTAATCAAAGAACAAGAAGGAGAGGTAAAGAGAGGTAAAAGAGATTTGAGTAGAATGAATATTTGAAGAAATAATGGATGAAAAGTTTTCAGATTTTTCAAAGTGACATACATTTATAGATTAAAAATTCAATAAATGATGAATAGGATAAGTTAAAAGGTAACCAAGTTTATTCACATAAAATCAACTGACTGGAAAATCAAGGTAAAGAAATGATTCAAAGAAAGTAGAGAAAATTGACATATTAAATAAAGGGGAACAATAATTAAAATGACAGTAGATTTTAAGTCAGAAATCATGGTGTCTGTAAGATGATGGGAAAAATCAATAAAGTGTTGGAAAAAGTTAAAAAAAATTTTCTACCCTAAAATCTATATTCAGTAAAAAAATGTTTTCAAGAATAAAGGAGAAATACATTATCATATGAAGAATAAACAGAAAAATTTGATGCCAGAAGATGCTTTTTTACAAGAAATGAAAAATGAAACAAATGCAAAAGTACATAAACAAGGCCAAAAAGGGAAGTATATTAGAGAGAAATTTTGATATTTGAGAGTAAAAAATAACATCAGAAATGGTAAAATTCTCAGTAAATATAAAAGTCTGTGTTCTCTTATTTAGTTTTTAAAAAATCAATGTGGCTAAGTCTGTTGTTTTAAGCAAAAAAAAAAAAAAAAAAAACCCACCAAGTTATTGTTCTTATATGTAGATCTGATCATGCCACTCACAAGCTTAATAAAACTAAAATAGTTTCTAATTTTCTATTAAATGAAACTCTTTAGAATATCATTCATTCCCTTCACAGATAAATGTCAATGTAAGCCTACTGAAATGTAAATTCTATGAGGGTGAACATTTTTCCAGTATTGTTCACTGCCATATTTCCAGTGCTTAGAAAGTGTGTCTTGTACATAACATAGTCCTTGTTATCAATAAGTATTTGCTAAATGAATGAATACTTCCAGCATCCTTCCCTCCTGGGTCTCTAATGTTGATTGTGTTTCACATGCTCTGCTCTTAGCTACCACCTTTTATTTCCCAAGATTCTCCAGCTCACCTTGAAATTCCAAGTTTATATATTAATCATTTATGTGGAATTCTCTCCACCTTTTCCAGTAAACATATATAGAATTTTTCTGCTCCCCAAGCATTCTGTGTATACATCTATTATCCTACTTAAACATTTTATTTTAAATATTTCTGTATATCATCAGGGACTGTCTTGTACACCCATCCACCCTCAAATGTTAATCAGAATCTAGATACATAATAGTAATTCAATAAATATTTAGTGAATGTAAGAATAAATGTGCCTGGTTTCAGAGGTCTATAAGAAATAAGAATTTTTTATATATTTGAACCAAAATATAAAAGGTAGATATGGTTTTTATTTAAGGGAAAGCACAAATATATATTTAAAAGAAATTTATAATAAATATGTAAATTTTGTCCCCCAAATTTTTACTTATTTTAACTATTGAATGCCCTATGACAAATCTGGACAGAGGTAGAATGCAGTGTTGACATTTAAGAAAATGATAGGGAAATAAATAACAAATAATTCTAAATAGGCTATATTCCAAAAGTTATTTTGTAAATGAATCATGTAGTGTTTGAAAGATGTTTCTTAAAGGAAAAAAAAAAAAGGGAAGAGAGGACAGGAGAGTAGAAGAAAAAATAATGGTTATATTCTCAGATCATTCCATTGAATAAAGTTTAATCTAAAATATACCAGAGATGGCACATGTGGTACTGCTGAAAAAAAAAAAAATTAGGAACCTGCATTCCTCCTACCACCTGTATGCTGCCTTCTATCTTGAGAAATGTTCTCTGGCAGAAGTTGTACATTTTTGTAAATGGCACTATAGATTTGGCTTTGCTCTGAGATGCAGGATAAATGGGAGAAAGAAAACCAACAATCCATAATTATCAAAAAGAAAACCCAAAAACCAAAAACAGGAGGAAAGAATAGAGACAAAAATTACCATCCACTTGTGCACACATTTACCCACCTTGGGTTCAGAATGCATTGGCTACTCTACCACCATTGATAAGATAAAAGGGTTTTATCAGGCAATGCAGGCCATTGATAGGATAAAAGGGTTTAGAATTCCTCCTCCTAATTCTTGATAGAGGAATAAAAAATATCCAGAAAAACATGTTCTAGCCCATTTCTTATACCTTCTCTTTTGTAATAAATTTTGCTGGATGCATTATACAGGTACAGTGGGTTTTCTGTTTGATTACTTGGATTGTTGGTCAATTGTGAACTGGGAGTTGATTATACTTGGGTTCTGCTATGATAATAAGAATCACTTACTGAAAAAGACTGTGTCTGTTTTCTCTACATGTACCTACCTGGGTTAGCCAAGTATATAGGGAATTTTTAAGTAGCCCCCAAAAAAGGATATCAAATCAAGAGATACTTGATATCAAATTTACATTATTTCTTTACTCTGTATGCTCTTTTCACTTCTTTCTTGTTCTCTTTTCTTCTTCTATCTGCATATCATTCTTTTGACTGTACTTACTTCATTTAATAAGACAACAATTATAGTATTTTCACTCTCCTCTGTCTTTTAAAGAATATTGGCAATGAATCAGTGTACTTTTCCCAATTTTATTTATCTGATGTTCCCTGATGGATCACAGAAACTTCCCCAAACACTGGCAGTCCTAAAGGTATCAGTGAACTCCAGGGAAGAAACCTATATCCTCTTTGTCTTTATAATTCTGCAATCTTGGGCACATGACTTGCTAGACATCCCTCCTAAACTGAGCATTAGCAAATCTAAAATCAGATCACTTTACCTAATTATGATAAACAGGGGGAATGGGGAGCAATGTGATCTGTTTAGACTCTGGAAAAAAAGAATAATCTCAAATTACTTGATGAGTACCATGCTTCCCCTTTCTTCTATATCAGGCTTAAATCCTTGCTACCTTTTCTAAATGGTGCCTGAATGCTTTTTCTCTGTATGTTCTTCCTCCTTTGGAATAACCCCCGCAGATAGTGTGATAAGCTAGCAGCCAATTTAAATTAATTTTGGTAAACTGGGAAGAAATGTGTCCCTTTCTGAGATGACAGAGTTTCTCCCCGAGATCCCCAGAAATAATCTGAGAGAATGATTAGCTCTGTAATAGATGTGTGTGTCACTCTTAGATTGTCACAGATGTTTGTTGCTAATAGGATTTTGTGTTCCATGCCAAACATTCTAATTTCATTGTAACTTTTTTTTCTAACCATAAAATTATGACTAACATATTTAGCTTGTATTTTCAAGAAACTAATGTTCCCCAAAGGAGAACCTTGGGAAAATATTCTGGTGACTAAAATAACACAATTCTTTTTTGAAATCACAGAGTACTAACCACTGGACTGCCAGGGAATTTCCAATAACTCATTTCTCAAAAGTCTCATTGTAAATAAAAAAATAATGCCACTATATTAAACCTTAAAATAAAATAACTCATAATTGACAAAAAGGGAACTGTTTAATTTAAATTAGGAAGGGGCTAAATTATCTAAGGGAATAATATCAGTTCCATTATCAAAAGTCTTCTAATGACCACCATAAGTAGCTGTTCTGAAGTTAATTAGCTCACATGGAGGGTAAAGAATAGAGAGTTGAGGCAGTCACCAACAAAGCAAAAGCCTGTATTTGAAGGTATTTTCTAAAATACAGGGTATTTTCTAAAATAACCCATATTATTCTGTGGAATTACTTATAATTCCACATATCCATTTAAGGAATGGATATCCATTTAAATGGATATCCATTTAAGCCATATCCATTTAAGGAATATATGTAATATACACTTCAGGAAAATTCCTGTTATTCATCTAATTCCTTAAAACTTATAATAATTAGATCATCTTCACTTGCTTAGTAAAAATACAATAGAATTTTATTTTCTCCAGTTTAATACTATTATAAAAAATTAAGGGGAATGAATACCATTAAAAAAGTATCTATTTCTACTTCTTTCTGTTTGAATTTGTGATCACAGACTGAACTAAAACTTACCTTTGCCCTGTAATAATAACATCTTTCATTTTCTAGCACTTTATAGTTCACAAAGAACTTTCATGTAGATTACCTCCCTTATTTCTTAGTTTTAGAAAGTTGGTGGTAATTTACACCACTTTACAAAATGAAAAATAAAAGACTACATGAGCAGATACAGCTGATATTATTAGACTCAGTATCTAGGCAATTTAAAAAAATACATGCACTTTCATGACAAAAATTTACTCACACAGCTAAAGGTTGCTTTAACCTACTCAAGAAAGTATTCTTTTTCCTTTTTCTTTTTGTATCTATGTGAGATTATGGATGTTTAATTTACTGTAGTAATCATTTCACAATATATGTAAGCAAATATTATGCTGTACACCTTAAACTTACACAGAACTGTATGTCATTTATATCTCAAACTTGAAAAAAGAAAGTTTTATGAAGTAATATAATAATATTATATGAAAATACATGGTATTGACCTCAAGTATTGGCCAAAATGGAATAGATACTAGATCTGTCTTACTACTGAAAACAACTATAACACTGAACAAAATATATGAAAACACACTATTTATCCACCTTGAACAACAGGTAGCACAGGAATATGGCCCTTGAAAGAAGAAAAACAAGTGAAGTGAGCTTATCAATCATATCAAGATTTCCTTAGCTTTCTGCTTTGAGGAGGAAAGTGGACCAGAAGTGGAATAGCAGTTTGATGAGCTAAGGAGGTAGAATCAAGAGTTCCTGATACAGAAGCAGAGCAGGTAGAATTTGTGACAGAATACCAGTAAAGTTGGAGTGTACACAAAAAGAGGACCCCACAAATCTGTATGGGTATTCATTGTGAATGAGATTACACAAGGCTCAGCAGAGAACTGACAGTTGAATAGTGCTATCAGTGACTTGGCAGTGATGGAATTTATTAGAGTTCCAGTTCAGCCAAAGTGTGGAGACCTCATTGAACACATCAGGCACTCAGTTAAGCCAGCATAATGTCCACTACTAAGGAATTAGAACCATAAAGTGAAATCATGTGTAAGCTTCTAAGTTTACAACTGAGTTCACAACTTAAAGATACCTACATAAATAAGGAATTGAACCAGTTTTAACAGAACCAAAGTAATGTCAGTAATTTACTAACAACATAATCTACACTCTATATATCCTATATTTACAATATCCAGCAAATAACCACACATAATTAGACATTTAAAGAGAAAAATGTGATCCATAGTAAAGAGAAAAATAGTCATAATCCAGATAGTAGAACTTGCACACAGGTCTTTAATGCAGAGATATTTTAAATGTATCCAAGAATTTGAAAACAAGCAAACAAACAAAACACGATCATAATGAAATAATATACGGGAAATCAATAGTAAAATAAAAATTTAATTAAATGGAAATTCTGGTTTTTAAAAGTACCATATCTGATGTAAAAATCCAATTACAGTGAATAAGAAATAGTAGAGAAAAATGATAATCTTGAATATATGAATATAAATTATATAATCTGAAGAATAAACAGAAAACAATAAATTTAAAAGGTAAACATAGCAGAGCTTCAGTAACTGTAAATCTATAAAATTTGTATTTGAACTCCTAGAAGACAAAGGAGTGGGGCATAAAACTATTTAAAGAAATAATCATATAAAATTTAACAAATTTGTTTTAAAAATGAACATAGTCCTAACAATCTCTGTAAACTTCAAGAAAAATAGTGTAGAAACAACAACCAAAACTACCTAGGTAAATCATAGTCAAACTTCTGAAAACAAAAGATAAATGGAAAACCTTGAGGAGACAGTCAAGATGGAGAAGGAGTAAGATGTGGAGATCACCTTCTTCCCCACAAATATATCAAAAATGCATCTATATGTGGAACTACTCCTACAGAAAACCTACTGAATGCTGGCAGAAGACCTCAGACTTCCAAAAAGGCAAGAAAATTCCCACATACCTGGGTAAGGCAAAAGAAAAAAGAGAAAAAAAGAAGAGGCAAAGGAATAGGGATGGGTCCTACACTTCTGGGAGGGAGCTGTGAAGGAGGAAAAGTTTCCACACACTAGGAAGCCCCCTCACTGGTGGGGATGGGGGGTGGGGTGCTTCGGAGTCACTGAAGAGAGCAGAGCAACAGGGGTGCAGAGGGCAAAGTGGAGAGATTCCCACACAGAGGATCAGTGCTAAGCAGCACTCACAAGCCTGAGATGCTTATCTGCTCACCCACTGTGGCAGGTGGAGACTGGGAGCTGAAGCTCAGGCTTCAGTCAGACCACAGGGAGAGGACTGGGGTTGGTTGTGTGAAGACAGCCTGAAGGGGCAAGTATGCCACAGCTAGCTGGGAGGGAGGTTGGGAAAAAGTCTGGACTTGGGGAGAGGCAAGAGACCATTGTTTTGGGGTGCTGGAGGAAAAGGGCTTCCTGCTTCCTGTGCCCACAGATAGCAGAGCACTGCCTACGCAAGCTCCAGAGATGGGGGTGAGCCACGGCTATCATTTCGGACCGCAGAGGTGGGCACAGACTGCTACCACTGCTTCCACTGACACAAAGAGTCATGTGTGCAAACACAGGTTACTATCCACACCCTCCCAGGAGCCTGTGTAGCAGGCCACTACCAAGGACCCGTGACCCAGGGCCAATTTCCCCTGGAGAACCCACAGCACACCTCAGGCTGTTGCAACTACATGTTGGCCTCTGCTGCCACAGGCACTCTCAGCATCCCAATTATGACTACCGAACCCCTCCCTCTCCCTAGCCAGAGTGAACAAGAGAGCCCTAAACAGCAGCTGCTTTTACCCCCTAAGGTCAGGGCAGGGAAGAGATGCCTGAGGGCAGCCTACACTCAGAGGTTGGGCCAAAACCAAAGCTGAACCCCAGGAGCTGTGTGAACAAACAAGACAAAGGGAAACCTCTCTATGCAGCCTCAGAAGCAGTGGATTAAATACCTGCAACCAGCTTGATAAACCTTACATCTATGGAATACCTGAATAGACAACGAGTGTTCCCAAAATTGAGGCAGTGGAATTTGAAGGCCACGGTAGACTTGGGGTTTGCTTTTTGCATTTGATTTGTTTTTGGTTTTATGTTTATCTTAGTTTAGTGTTTTGTTTTGTTTTGTTTTGTTGTTAGTTTCTGCTTTATAACAAAGTGAACCAGCTAT
This sequence comes from Stenella coeruleoalba, assembly GCF_951394435.1. Classification (NCBI taxonomy): domain Eukaryota; kingdom Metazoa; phylum Chordata; class Mammalia; order Artiodactyla; family Delphinidae; genus Stenella; species Stenella coeruleoalba. Next base: position 25,778,489 of record NC_137165.1, on the reverse strand, counting down.
ACATAAACATATATCCCTATATCTCCTCCCTCTTGTGTCTTCCTCCCACCCTCCCTATCCCACTCCTCTAGGTGGTCACAAAGCACTGAGCTGATCTCCCTGTGCTGTGTGGCTGCTTCCACTAGCTTTCTATTTTACATTTGGTAGTGTATATCAGTCCATGCCACTCTCTCACTTCATCCCAGCTTACCCTTCCCCCTCCCCATGTCCTCAAGTCCATTCTCTATATCTGCATCTTTATTCCTGTCCTGTCCCTAGGTTCTTCAGAACCTTTTTTTTTTTTTTTTTTTTTTTTAGATTCCATATATATGTGTGAGCATATGGTATTTGGTTTTCTCTTTCTGACTTACTTCACTCTGTATGACAGACTCCAAGTCCATCCACCTCACTGCCAATAACTCATTTTCATTTCTTTTTATGGCTGGGTAATATTCCATTGTATATATGGGCCACATCTTCTTTATCCATTCATCTGTTGATGGACACTTAAGTTGCTTCCATGTCCTGGCTACTGTAAATAGAGCTGCAATAAACATTGTGGTACATGACTCTTTTTAAATTATGGTTTTCTCAGGGTATATGCCCAGCAGTGGGACTGCTGGGTCATATGGTAGGTCTATTTTTAATTTTTTAAGGAACCTCCATACTGTTCTCCATGGTGGCTGTATCAGTTTACACTCCCACCAGCAGTGCAAGAGGGTTCCTTTTTCTCCACACCCTCCCCAACATTAATTGTTTGTAGACTTTTGATCATGTCCATTCTGACTGGGGTGAGATGATACCTCATTGTAGATTTGATTTGCATTTCTCTAATGATCAGTGATGTTGAGCATTCTTTCATGTGTTTGTTGACAAACACATGAAATGCTGTGAATGTCTTCTGAATGCTGGTAGAAGACCTTAGTTTAGTTTTTAGTGTTTGTTTTCATTTGTGAGTTTGTTTATTGGATTGGTTGCTCTCTTACTTTCTTTTTCCTCTTCTTTGTGAGTGTGTGTATATGTTTCTTTGTGTGCTTTTGTCTGTTTAGTTTTGCTTTTACCATTTGTTTTGGGGTTCTGTCCGGGTTTTTTTGTCATTTGTTTTTATTCTTCTTCTTTCTTTTTTTTTTCTCCCTTTTTGCTCATGCCATGTGTCTGTCAGGGTCTTGGTGCTCTGGATGGGTGCTGGGTCTGAGCATCTGAGGTGGGAAAGCTGAGTCCAGGATATTGGACCACCAGAGACTTCCCATCCTCATGTAATATTAATCAGTGAGAGCTCTCCCAGAGATCTCCATCTCAACACTAAGACCCAGCTACACCCAATGGCCAACAAGCTCCACTGGTGTACGTCCCATGCCAAACAACTAGCAAGACAGGAACACAACCACACCCATTAACAGACAAGTTGCCTAAGTCATAGTAAGTACATGGACACACCAAAACCCACCAACGGACATCATCATACCCACCAGAGGGACAATATCCAGCTGCCCCCAGAACACAGGCATTGGTCCCACCCTCCAGGAAGCCTACATAAGACACTGAACAAACCTCAACCACTGGGAGCAGACACAAGAAACAAGAGGAAATATGAACGTGCAGGCTGCAAAAAGGAGACCCCTAACACTGTAAGTTCAATAAAATGAGAAGACAGAGAAATATACAACAGATAAAGGAGCAAGGTAAAAACTCACCAGAACAAACAAATGAAGAAGAAATAGGCAGTCTATCTGAGAAAGAATTCAGAGTAATAATAGTAAACATGATCCAAATTCTCACAAATAGAATGGAGAAAATACAAGAAACATTTAACAAGGACCTAGAAGAACTAAAGAGCAAAATGATGAACAACACAATAAATGAAATTAAAAATACTCTAGAAGGAATCAATAGCAGAATAACTTAGGCAGGAGAATGGATGAGTGACCTGGAAGATAAAACAGTGGAAATAGTTGCTTCAGAGCAGAATACAGAAAAAAAGAATGAAAACAATTGAGGATAGTCTCAGAGACCTCTGGGACAACACTAAATGCATCAACATTCAATTATAAGGGTTCAAGAAGAAGAAGAGAAAAAGAAAGGGTGTGAGAAAATATTTGAAGAGATGATACTTGAAAACTTCCATAATGTGGGAAAGGAAATAGTCAATCAAGTTCAAGAAGAAAAGACTACCACACAGGATAAACACAAGAAGAAACATGCCAAGACAAATATTGATCAAACTATCAAAAATTAAATACAAAGAAAAAATATTAAAGGCAGCAAGGGGAAAGCAACCAATAATATACAGGGCAATCCTCATAAGGTTACCAGTTGATCTTTCAGCTGAAACTCTGCAAGTTAGAAGGGAGTGGCAGGACATATTTAAAGTGATGAAAGGGAAAAAAAACTGCAACCAAGATTTCTCTACCCAGCAAATATTTCATTCATATTTGATAGAGCAATTAAAGCCTTTACACACAAGTAAAAATTAAGATAATTCAGCACAACAAAACCAGCTTTACAACAAATGCTAAGGGAAGCTCTCTAGGTGGGAAACAGAAGAGAAAAAAAAAGACTTACAAAAACAGACCCAAAACAATTAAGAAAATGGTAATAGGAAATACATATTGATAATTACCTTAAATACAAATGTATTAAATACTCCCACCAAAAGATATAGACTGGCTGAATGGATCCAGAAACAAGACCTATATATATATATGCTGTCTACAAGAGACCCACTTCAGACCCAAGGACACATAGACTGAAAGTGAGGGGATGGAAAAAAGACATTCCGTACAAATGGAAATCAAAATAAAGCTGGAGTAGCAATATGCATATCAGTCAAAATAGACTTTAAAATAAAGACTATTACAAGAGACAAAAAAGGACACTACATAATGATCAAGGGATCAATTCAAGAAGACTTAACAATCGTAAATATTTATGCATCCAACATGGGAGCACCTTAATTCATAAGGCAAATGCTAACAGCCCTAAAAGGGGAAATTGACAGTAACACAATAATAGTAGGAGACTTTAATACCCTACTTACACCAATGGAGAGATCATCCAAACAGAAAATAAAAAAGGAAACACAAGCTTTAAGTGGCATATTAGACCAGATGGACTTAATTGATACTTACAGGATATTACATCAAAACACAACAGAATATATTGTCTTTTCAAGTGCACACAGAACATTCTCCAGGAGAGATCATATCTTGTGTCACAGATCAAACCTTGGTAAATTTAAGCAAATTGAAATCATATCAAATATCTTTTCTGACCAGAGTGTTATGAGACTAGATATCAATTACAGGGAAAAAAAAACTGTAAAAAATACCAACACATGGAGGCTAAACAATACACTACTAAATAACCAAGAGATCACTGAAGAAATCAAAAAATACCTAGAAAAAAAATTACAATGAAAACACGATGACCTAAAACCTATGGGATACAGCAAAAGCAGTTTGAAGAGGGAAGTTTATAGCAATACAATCCTACCTCAAGAATCAAGAAAAATATCAAATAAATGACCTAACTTTATACCTAAAGCAATTAGAGACAGAAGAAAAAAAACAACCCAAAGTTAGCAGAAGAGGAGAAATCATAAAAATCAGATCAGAAATAAATGAAGGAAACAATAGCAAAGATCAATAAAACTAAAAGCATCCTCTTTGAGAAGATTAAAAAAAAACTGATAAACCATTATCCAGACTCATCAGGAGAAAATGGAGAAGACTCAAATCAAAAGAATTAGAAATGAAAAAGGAGAAGTAACAACTGACACTGCAGACATACAAAGGATTATGAGAGACTACTACAAAAAAACTATATGCCAAGAAAATGGACAGTCTGGTATAAATGGACAAATTCTTAGAATAGTCCAACCTTCCAAGACTGAACCAGGAAGAAACAGGAAATGTGAATAGACCAGTCACAAGCACTGAAATTGACACTGTGATTAAAAATATTCCAAAAAACAAAGCCCAGGACCAGATGGCTTCACAGGTGAATTCTATCAAACATTTAGAGAAGAGCTAACACGTATCCTTCTCAAACTCTTCCAAAATATAACAGGGGGAGGAACACTCCAAAAATCTTTCTACAAGGCCACCATCACCTGGATACCAAAACCAGACAAAGGTTTCACAAAAAAACAAAACTACAGGCCAATATCACTGGGGAACATAGATACAAGAATTCTCAACAAAATACTAGCAAACAGAATCCAACAGCACATTAAAAGGATCATATACAATGATCAAGTGGGGTTTATCCCAGGAATGCAAGGATTCTTCAATATATGCAAATCAATCAATGCAATACACCATATTAATAAACTGAAAGATAAAAGACATATGATAATCTCAATACATGTAGAAAATTTTTTGGCAAAATTCAACACCCTTTTATAATAAAAACTCTCCAAAAGTGGGCATAGAGGGAACCTAGCTCAACATAATAAAGGCCATATATGACAAACCCACAGACAATATAATTCTCAATGGTGAAATTCTAATAAGCATTTCCTCTAAGATCAGGATCAAGACAAGGATGTACACTCCCGCCACTTTTATTCAACACAGTTTTGAAAGTTTTAGCTGCAGCAATCAGAAAGGAAAATGAAATTAAAGGAATACAAATTGGAAAAGAAGTGAAACTGTTACTGTTTGCAGATGACATGATACTATACATAGGGAATCCTAAAGATACTACCAGAAAATTACTAGAGCTAATCAATGAATTTAGTAAAGTTCAGGATACAAAATTAATGCTCAGAAATGTCTTGCATTCCTATACACTAACAACAAAAGGTCAGAAAGAGAAATCAATGAAACAATCACATTCACCACTGCAAAAAAAGAATAAAATACTTAGGAATAAACCTACCTAGGGATGTAAAAGACCTGTACTCAGAAAACTATAAGACACTGATGAAAAAAATCTAAGAAGACACAAACAGATGGAGAGATATACCATGTTCTTGGATTGGAAGAATCAACATTGTGAAAATGACTCTACTACCTAAAGCAATCTATAGATTCAATGCAATCCCTATCAAACTACCATTGGCATTTTTCACAGAACTAGAACAAAAAATTTCACAATTTGTATGGAAACACAAAAGACCCCGAATAGCCAAAGCAATCTTGAGAACGAAAAAAGGAACTGGAGGAATCAGGCTCCCTGACTTCAGACTATACTACAAAGCTACAGTTATCAAGATGGTATGGTACTGGCACAAAAACAGAAAGATAGATCAATGGAACAGGATAGAAAGCCCAGAGATAAACCCATGCACATATGGACACCTTATCTTTGATAAAGGTGACAGAAATGTACAGTGGAGAAAGGACAGCCTCTTCAATAAGTGGTGCTGGGAAAACTGGACAGGTACATGTAAAAGTATGAGATTAGATCACTCCCTAACACCATACACAAAAATAAGCTCAAAATGGATTAAAGACCTAAATATAAGGCCAGAAACTATCAAACTCTTAGAGGAAAACATAGGCAGAACACTCTATGACATAAATCACAGCAAGATCCTTTCTGACCCACCTCCTAGAGTAATGGAAATAAAAACAAAAATAAACAAATGGGACCTAATGAAACTTCAAAGCTTTTGCACAGCAAAGGAAACCATAAACAATACCAAAAGACAACCCTCAGAATGGGAGAAAATATTTGCAAATGAAGCAACCAACAAAGGATTAATCTCCAAAATTTACAAGCAGCTCATGCAGCTCAATAACAAAAAAAAAAACAACCCAATCCCAAAATGGGCAGAAGACCTAAATAGACATTTCTCCAAAGAAGATATACAGACTGCCAACAAACACATGAAAGAATGCTCAACATCATTAATCATTAGAGAAATGCAAATCAAAACTACAATGAGATATCATCTCACACCAGTCAGAATGGCCATCATCAAAAAATCTAGAAACAATAAATGCTGGAGAGGGTGTGGAGAAAAGGGAACACTCTTGCACTGCTGGTGGGAATGTGAATTCGTTCAGCCACTATGGAGAACAGTATGGAGGTTCCTTAAAAAACTACAAATAGAACTACCATATGACCCAGCAATCCCACTACTGGGCATATACCCTGAGAAAACCAAAATTCAAAAAGAGTCATGTACCAAAATGTTCATTGCAGCTCTATTTACAATAGCCCGGAGATGGAAACAACCTAAGTGCCCATCATCGGATGAATGGATAAAGAAGATGTGGCACATATATACAATGGAATATTACTCAGCCATAAAAGGAAACGAAATTGAGCTATTTGTAATGAGGTGGATAGACCTAGAGTCTGTCATACACAGTGAAGTAAGTCAGAAAGAAAAAGACAAATACCGTATGCTAACACATATATATGGAATTTAAGAAAAAAAAAATGTCATGAAGAACATAGGGGTAAGGCAGGAATAAAGACGCAGACCTCCTAGAGAACGGACTTGAGGTTATGGGGAGGGGGAAGGGTGAGCTGTGACAGGGCGAGAGAGAGTCATGGACATATACACACTAACAAACGTAGTAAGGTAGATAGCTAGTGGGAAGCAGCCGCATGGCACAGGGATATTGGCTCGGTGCTTTGTGACAGCCTGGAGGGGTGGGATAGGGAGGGTGGGAAGGAGGGAGACGCAAGAGGGAAGAGATATGGGAACATATGTATATGTACAACTGATTCACTTTGTTATAAAGCAGAAACTAACACACCATTGTAAAGCAATTATACCCCAATAAAGATGTTAAAAAAAAAAAAAAAGAAAATGTTGGAACACCTTGTGGCAAGAGAAGTTAAGGAAGACTCAAAGAATGAAAGTCATATTGTAAGATCATAGCAGTCAGCTTAAAAGAGTCCCCAGTGGGCCAACTCTAGGAAAATTTCAGCTTCAAAATAAATGAGGATAGTAACAAGTTGTAACTGATTCAATAAAATAAGAACATAAATTCATACTGATATAAATGAACAAATCAATAAATAATTGGAGAAAAGATATTTATCTTTACAGCATACTGCCAAGAATATTACTGGGACAACTGAAAAAATTCAATATGGAATATAGATTAAATAGTATTGTATCCACATAAAATTTCCATGTTTTATTAACAGTACTTTGGTTATATAGGAAATTCTTGCTAATGTATTTTGGAATAAAGGGGCACTGTATCTCCAATCTACTCTCAAAATGCTCATAATAAATATCATACACATATTTATAAAAATAATTATAAAGCAAATGGGGAAAAGTTTAAACAAATAGTGAAGCTGGGTAAAGACTATATATGAAAGTTCCTTGTATACTATTTCTGATATTTTGTCATGAGGTTGAAATAATATCATAATACAAATTGCCAACAAAATATATATACTGTTAATTACAGATAATTATCACTATATTTTAAAGGGCAAGATTTTCTACCAATAGTTACGTTAACAAATGACATTACTGGAGGTACATATACCAATAAGTGAAAAATATGCTTTATTTTTTTGAGAAATATGCTTTATAATATATAAGCATTAAACTCACTGAGATGGATAGATATCTTAATTGGTATATGTAAAGTACCAATTTATATGAATAAATTATAAATTATATGAATTAATTTCTTTGGTATCCACTATTATTATTTATAAGTAGGATAATGTGTGCATAGTTTTTCTTTCCAAATTATGTTGCACAATTTTTTATTAAGAAGCTAAAGATTCAAGGAATTTAAGAGATTGGCATCCAATTAAGCATCCTAATTTTTTTTTTAAAAAGTGTTTTCCAACTTCCTAAGTTTATTTAAGATTTTTACAGAGGTATGAATGTGAGAATGAAAATCCCTCACTGTATATTGAAATGACATATTTTAGAATGCACATTTTACACTGTGGAAATAAATCCTAACAAGTTCTCTTGGGAGTATTATGTTTAAAAAAAGAAATGATATAGCTCTGACATAATCCACTTCACTAAACATAACTTTAAAACACTCTTTTTGAAATGTGACAGTTAACTGGAATTTTAATGTAGTAACAGAATCTGCCATATCAATGATAGAATGACGTAAATGAAATAAACTCATACACTTAATTCCAAACCCAGACTTTATTGAATGTGCAACTGATTGTTCAAGCTCAAGTCAGGATTCCAACCACTTTTTCTACATAGAAAAACAATTGGTAAATTTGAATTGCATTTTCCTTTAGGTTCCTCCTGGCATAGTTGTTTACATAAGAATTTCTGCCTCTTTTTGGATGCCCTTCTATATCAGCTAGGTGATCATGGTCAGCATTAACACATAAAATTAGGGATATCACAATGAAAGCAAGCAAGCAAAAATATAGGTAAACAAAAAAACAAAAATATAGGTAAACACAGCAGACTTTCCTTCTCTTCTTGAATTTCTAACTTATGTTTGAAATTTGAAGAAAACGTTGAATGTCTGATGTGTATCTAAATATATGGAAAAAAATGTTTAATTCATTAATGTTACAAATAAGAGAAGATAAATAATGAAAGAGAGATAAAATTTCTAAACTACACTCAAACATATAAAATGATAAGATCACTAGGCTGTGGTAGGTTATACATAGATTATATAATACCTAGAACAATGACCAAAACTGTATACAAAAAGCAAAATAAACCCAAATGAAGCAGAAGGAGGGGGACAATAAAGATAAGAACATAAATCAATAAAATTGAAAAGGCAAAACTGTAGAAAAAAAGCTAATGAAACAAAGAGATGTTTCTTTGAAAACTGACACACACAAAAAAAATTGATAAAGAAAAATAGAAAGAAAACACAATTTACCAATATCAGGGATGAAATAGGGGATATCACTATAGGTCCCATAGACATTAAAAAAAAAAGATAATTAGGGAACAGTAGAAACAAATCTATACACATAGATATAACCACTCAAGTTGCCAATTTTTACAATTCATTAAAAAGCACACTCTACTATAATTCACCCAATATCGATCAAAGTGATCCACCATATTAACAGGCTAAAGAGAAAAAACACATGATCACATCAATCCATACACAAGACATTTGACAAAACTCAGCATCCATTCATGATAAAAATTCTCAGAAATACAGTAACAAAGGAAACTTCCTCAATTTGATATAGAGCATCTACAAAGCAACAAAAATAACAAACAAAACACCTACAAATGTTATTATTCTTAATAATCTAAGACTGAATGCTTACCCAATGAGACTCATAAATAATGTAAATTTGTCTACTCTAAATTTTTATTACTCAATATAGTGCTAGTATTTGTAAACAGTGTTGTAAGTTAAGAAAAGGAAATGAGGATCATACAGGTCAGATACAAAGGGGAAAATTCTCAATTTTTGCAGATGACATGATTGTCTACATAGAAAATTCCAAGCTATTTAAAAAAAAATCTTAAAACTAAAAAGTTATTTTAGCAAGTTGACAGGATACAAGATAAACATACAGAAATCATTCTTATTTCTATGTAGAATCAGTGAAGATATGGATAACAAAATTAAAAATGCAATGTATTTACAATTGCCTGAAAAAAATAAAGAAAACTTAGATATGAATCAAACAAAATATGTGTAGTATTTGGATTCTGAAACTGCCTAACCTTGATAAAGGTAAACAAAGATGATCTAAACAAATTGAGATATATTTCATGCTTATGAATTGGAAAACTGCATATGGTAAAGATTGATATGCAGGTTTAATGCAATTAATATTAAAATTGCAACATGATTTGTTGTAGATACTCTAACACTTATATGGAACAGGGAATGAAATAGAATAGCTAAAATAAATTTTGAGAAAAAATAATAATGTGAGAAGAATTAGTCTATGCTATTCGAAGCTTTATTGTATAGCTATAAAAATCAAAACTGTTTCATTGGAGGAAGGATAGGCATATAAATCAATGGAACTGAAGACAGAACTAAGAAATAGATACACACAAATATGCTTGATTTTTGACAAAGGTGGAAAATTAATTGGATATCTGTAGAGGGAAAAAAAAACTTGTCTTAGTCCCATGTTTTATAATATTAAATAAATATGGATTGCAACTTAAATTTATAACTTAAAACTATGAATCCTTTGAAAAAAACATAGACAATATTTGCGTTCTAGGCTAGGCAAGTATTTCTTAGATTTGACACCAAATTTGCAATATATATAAGAAAATTTAATAAATTGTACTTCAACAAATTACAAACTTTTAATCTGCAAAATATCCCACTAAGTATATGAAAAGCCAAACTATTTTCAGGGAAAAAAGTATTTCAAAGCTGCATCTACCTAGCATCTAGGATATTAAAAACTAAACAAAATAGAACAAAACTACAATGTCAACAAAAAAGACAAAAGCAAATTCAAATTAGAAAATGGGAAGAACACATGAAGATATTTTATGTAAGAGGATATCCACATGGCAAATAATCATGTGAAAAAATGTTCAATATCAACATCATTAGTAATGTGAAATTACCATTTCCCCAAAGAAGACATACAATGATCAAATAGTACATGAAGATGTTTATCACTAATCATCAGGAAAATGTAAATCAAAATCACACTGAGCTATCACCCCACATCTGGTAGAATGACTGTTATCAAAAAGACAAGAGATATCAAATACTGATGAGAATATGAGAAAAGGAGAACCTTGGTGGGAACATATATTGGTAAAGACACTATGGAAAATAGTATAGACATCATACAAAAAATTAAACATATAAATACTATATGATACAGCAATCCCATTTCTAGGTATTTATCCAAAGGAAATGAAATTAGGATCTCATAGATATATCTGCACTCCCATGTTCATTGCAGCATTATTCACAAACGCTAAGAGATGGAAACAACTTAAATGTCTATCAACTGATGAATGGATAAAAAAGAATGTGGAGAACATGGACATACACAGACACACACAGAAGAATATTTTTCAGCCATAGAAAAAGATGGAAATTTTGTCATTTACAACAACATGGATGCCACTTGAGGACCTTATGCTCAGTGAAATAAGTCGGACAGAGAAAAACAAAAACTGTATGATCTCACTTACATGTAGAATCAAAAAAAGCTGAACTCATAGAATCAAAGGGTAAAATCGTTGTTGCCAGGGTCTGGGCTGGAGCCGGGGAGATAATGGAGCTGTGGGTCAGAGGCTATAAACTTCCAATTATAAAAGAAATAATTCTGGGTATCTTATGTATAATATGGTGACTATAGTTAATAATGTTGTATTGTATACTTAAAAGTTGCAGAAAAGTAGATTTTAAATGTTTTCATCATAATGACAACAGCAACAACAATTAATGGTAAATATACGAGGTGAAGAATGTAACTACCCTTACTGTGATAATCACTTCTCAATGTATACCTGTATTAAATCATCATGCTGTACATCATAGACTTACACAATGTTGTCTATCAATTATATCTCAATAAACCTGGAAAAAGCAATCTATGATGCATCCATACCATAGAACACTATTCATCAATAAAAAGATATGAACTGTGAATCTCCAGAAAACTGTGCAAAGTGAAAAATCCAGTTCCAAAATGTTACATACTGTATGATTTCATGTATATAACATACTTGAAATGACAAAACAATAAAAGTGAAGAGATTGTTACCTGCCAGGTGTTAGTGAGGGAGTGGGTGAGAGGGAAGTGATTGTAGCTATAGAAGAGCAACTTGTGGGATCCTTGTAGTGATGAAAATGTTCCCCATACTGACTGTGTCAAAGCCAGTATCCTTGTTATGATATTCTACTATAGTTTTGTATGGTGGTAAAATTTGATTACAGGTACATGAGATGTGTATTATTTCTTACAACTGTATATAAATCTAAAATTATCTCAAAATAAAAATGTTTAATTAAAAGAAGACCTCTTGAAAATCAAATATGTGTTAGAGTAAAAACACACCTAATAACTAAGGGAGAAAAATTAGGTAAAAACTGAAGTTTGATTTCTGGATTTAGTAATTAACTTTTCTTCTAGGATTTTATGTTTTGTTTGTTTTTAAGTCTATGTAAGTTCACACTTGTGAACAACCTCAAATACACACATATTGCATACATCAACTTGAAATTGAGCATGAGTAATTTCATATTTTTACTACAAATGAGGAATGGTATCTAAGGTATTTTTTTTTTTATATAATGTGTCCCTAGCACAGTGCCTGGCATGAAAATGGAAATGTTCTGTAAAGCAACAATCATACTGACTTATGAATCAATAACTGTCAACACACATTCTCCCCAACAAAAAGCTCTGACTCAAATATCCTGACATTATGGCAGGGAACATGTAATAAGGGAGAAGTGGGCTGATGTTGCTGTTGACATCCTTTTAGGAATCTGTATTGAAGAACCTTTGATATTATCAACTTTGTAGCAACAAGGGCCCTTGAAGCAAAAACTACCATATGGCAGAACTTCTCTTTGATCACCAAACCATTTCAAAGTTGTGCTTATGCCTCTAAACCTTAAATAATAAACAATATCATAGCACTTTCATATTATGAAATAATTTGAATTTAGAGGAAAATACTATATTTAAATTATAATTAGCTCTAGTGATTTTATTTTACAGAATTAATGGATTAATTTCAGTTAGTTGGTGTGACCCATGAACACCTGTTTGATTGCAAATAAGATCACTGAAGGTCATAAGTGAGAAGCCTCTAGTGCTTTTTCAATATTAACCTGGAATAATAGGATAAACAATCTGGCATTTTGTCTGCTAGAATCCACTGACTGAGTTGATTTCCCTTGGTCTAAAAGAATTTAGACTTAATGCTTCTTGGAGACAACCAGATTTTGATGTGTTCCTCACCCTCAACTCCCTTGACATAATGGACAATATGGCCTGCTAGGAGAAGTGGCTTGCCTAAGTCCAAGAACCTTTGATTATTTTGCCCATTGGGTCTGGGAATCAGTGGGAGGCAGCACTATAACTGGTATATGATTTACTCATACCTGGTGTGTCTGCTTTTTGGACATCAGAGTCCACTCAGACAAATACAAATAAATTAGGAGAAGGAGGCAAGATGGTGGAGTAGAAGGATGTGAGCTCACCCATTCTTACAGAAACACTAAAATCACAACTAACTGCTAAACAACCACCAACAGAAAAATGCAGGGACCTACCAGAAAAGATACCCTACTTCCAAAGACAAAAGAGAAGCCACAGTGAGATTGTAGGAGGAGCACAACTGTGATAAAATCAAATCCCATACATGCTGTGTCGGTGACCTGAAAATTGGAAAATGATTATACCACAGAAGTTCTCTCACAGGAGCAAAACTTCTGAGCCCCACATTGGGCTCCACAGTCTGGGGGTCTGGCAATAGGAGGAGGAGCTTCCCAGGGAGTCTGGCTTTGAAGGCCAGTAGGGTTTGACTGCAGGTATTCTACAAGACAGGGAGAATCAGAAACTCCACTTCTGGAGGGCACAAATAAGGTCTCATGCACAACAGGACATGGGGAAAAAAGCAGTGACCTCATAAGAGACTGGGTCGGACTTGCCTGCTAGTGTTGGAGGGTCCCCTGCAGAGGCAGGGGGTGGCTGTGACTCATTGTGGGGACAGGAACACTGGAAGCAGTGGCTCTGGTGAGTGCTAATTAGGGGTACCAGAAGGAGAAGAGAAAGAAAAGGACCTGAGAAAATATTTCAAGAGATGATGAAAATTTCCCTAACATGGCAAAGGAAACAGTCATCTAAGCCCAGGAAGCACAGAGAGTCCCAAGAAGGATAAACCAAGGAAGAACATGCTGAGACACATAATAATCAAATTGGCAAAAGCTAAAGACAAAGAAAATAATATTAAAAGCAACAAGGGAAAATCAACAAATAACATACAAGGGGACAAGGGAACTCCCATAAGTTCATCATCTGATTTTTCAGCAGAAACTCTGCAGGCCAGAAGGGAGTAGTATGATATATTTAAAGTAATGAAAGGGAAGAACCTACAATGAAGACTACACCACCCAGCAAGGCTTTCATTCAGATTCAATGGAGAAATCAAAAGTTTTACAGACAAACAAAAACTAAAAGAATTCAGCACCACCAGACCATCTTTGTAACAAAGGCTAAAAGAATTTCTCTAGGCAGGAAAAAAAGGGTCACAACTAGAAACAAACAAAAAAAAAATTATGAATGGAAAAGCTCACTGGTAAAGGCAAATATATAATAAAGTTAGGAAATAATCTGCACAAAAATATGATACCAAAACCAGCAATTGTGAGAAGAGGAGAGCACAAATGCAGGCTATTAGAAATGCATTTGAAATAAAAAGGCAAGGAACTTTAAAAAATCTTGCTTATACAAAGACTGTTATATCAAAACATGGTATCCACAAACCAAAAATCTACAATAGATACACACATAAAAAAGAAAAAGGAATCTAAACACAACACTAAAGTTAGTTATCAAATCACAAGACAACAGTACAAAGAGGAAGGGAAGGAAAAACAGCTGCAAAAACAAATGCAAAACAATTAACAAAATAGTAATAAGAACATATATGTTGATAACTACCTTAAATGTAAATGGATTACAAGCTCCAACCAGAAGACATACACTGGCTGAATTGATACAAAAAAAAAGACCTGTATATATGCTGTCTACAAGAGACCCAGTTCAGATCTAGAGAATCAAACAGATTGAAAGTGAAGGGATGGAAAATGGTATTCCATGCAAAAGGAAATCAAAAGAAAGCTGGAGTAGCAATACATTTATCAGACAAAATAGACTTCAATATAAAGACTATTACAAGAGACAAAGAAGGGCACTACATAATGATCAAGGGATCAATCCAAGCAGAAGACATAACAATGGTAAATATCTATGTACCCATCATAGGGGCACGTCAATATATAAGGCAAATGCTAAGAGTCATAAGAAGGTAAATTGACAGTAATACAATAATAGTGGGGGGCTTTAACACCCCACTTACACTAATGGACAGATCACCCAGACAGAAAATTAGTAAGGAAACACACACCTTAAATGATACATTACACCAGAAAGACTTAATTGATATTTATAGAACATTCCATCTGAAAGCAGCAGAACACAATTTCTTAACAAGTGCACATGGAACACTCTCCAGGATAGATCAAATGTTTGGTCATAAATCATGCCTAAATAAATTTAAGAAAATTTATATCTCATCAAGCATCTTTTCTGACCACAATGCTATGAGATTAGAAATCAAATACAGGAAAAAAACTAAAAAACACAAACACATGTAGGCTTAAAATATTTGTTACTAAATAACCAATGGATCACTGAATAAATCAAAGAAGAAATCAAAAATACCTAGAGACAAATGACAACAAAACACATCAATCCAAAACCTATAGGACACAGCAAAAGCAGTTCTAAGAAGGAGGTTTATAGCAATACAATCTTACCTCAAGAACAAGATATATCTCAAATAAACAACCTAACCTCACACCTAAAGCAACTAGAGAAAGAAAAACAAACAAAACCCAAACTTAGTCGAAATAAAGAAATCATAAATATCAGAGCAGAAATAAATGAAACAGAGATGAAGGAAACAATAGCAAAGATCAATGAAACCAAAAGCTGGTTCTTTGAGAAGATAAACAAAATTGGTAAAACTTTAGCCAGACTCATCAACAAACTCAGGGAGAGGACTCAAATCAATAAAATTAGAAAAGAAAAAAGGAAAAGTTACAATGGACACCACAGAAATACAAAGGATCATAAGAGACTACTACAAGCAACTATATGCCAATAAATGGACAACCTAGAAGAAATGGAAAAATTCTTAGAAAGGTGCAATCTCCCAAGATTGAACCATGAATAAATAGAAAATATGAACAGACCAATTACAGGTACTGAAATTGAAACTGTGATTAAAACACTTCCAATAAACAGAAGTACAAGACCAGATGGCTTCACAGGCTAATTTTATCAAACATTTACAGAACAGGTTACACCTATCCTTCTGAAACTATTCCAAAAAATCTCAGAGGAAGGAAAACTCCTATACTCATTCTATGAGGCCACCATCTCCCTGATGCCAAAACCAAAGATATCACAAAAGAAGAAAATTACAGGCCAATATCAATGATGAACATAGACACAAAAATCCTCAACAAAATTCTAGCAATCTGAATCCAACAATACATTAAAAGAATCATACACCATAATCAAGTGGGATTTATCTCAGAGATATAAGATTTTTTCAATATCCACAAATTAATCAGTGTGATACACTACATCAACAAACTGAAGAATAAAAACCATATGATCATCTCTATAGGTGAAGAAAATCCTTTTGACAGAATTCAACATCGTTTTATGATAAAAACTCTCCAGAAGGTGGGCATACAGGGAACATACCTCAACATAATAAAGGCCATATCTGACAAACCTACAGCTAACACCATACTCAAAAAAAAAAAAAAAAAAAGCTGAAAACATTTCATCTAAAATCAGGAACAAGACAAGGATGTACACTGTCACTTTTATTCAACATAGTTTTGGAAGTCCTAGCCATGACAATCAAAGAAGAAAAGGAAATAAAGGGAATCCAAATTGGAAAAGAAGAAGTAAAACTGTCACTGTTTGCAGATGACATGATATATACATAGAAAACGTTAAAGATACTACCAGAAAACTACTAGAGCTCATTAATGAATTTGGTAAAGTTGCAAGACAAAATTAACACACAGAAATCTCTTGCATTTCTACATGCTATAAATGAAAAATCAGAAAGAGAAATTAAAGAAACAATCTCATTTGCCACCTCATCAAAAATAATAAAATACCTAGGAATAAACCTATCTAAGGAGGCAAAAGATCTCTACTCTATAAACTAATATGCTGATGAAAGAAATCAAAGATGACACAAATAGGTGGAAAGATATACCATGTTCTTCGATTGGAAGAATCAATATTGTCAAAATGACTATACTACCCAAGGCAATCTACAGATTCAATTCAATCCAATCCCTATCAAATTACCAATGGCATTTTTTCACAGAATTAGAACCAAAACTCTGTATGGAGACACAAAAGATGCTGAGTACCCAAAGCAATCTTGAGAAAGAAAAATGGAGCTAGAGGAATCAGGTTCCCTGGCTTCAGACTTCATCAAAACAGTATGGTTCTGGCACAAAAACAGAAACATAGATCAATGGAACAGGATAGAAATCCCAGAAATAAACCCACAAACCTATAGTCAATTAATCTATGAGAAAGGAGGCAAGGCTATACAATGGAGATAAGACAGTGCCTTCAATAAGTGTTGCTGGGAAAACTGAAGAGCTACATGTAAAAAAAAAATGAAATTAGAATGTTCTTTAACGTTCTTAACCATACACAAAAGGAGACTCAAAATGGATTGAAGACCTAAATGTAAGAGCAGATACTATGTAACTCTTAGAGAAAATATAGGCACAGCACTCTTTGACACAAATTGCAGCAATATCTTTTTCGATCCATCGCCTAGAGTAATGGAAATAAAAACAAAAATAAACAAATGGGACCTAATCAAACTCAAAATCTTTTTTATAGCAAGTGAAACCATAAACAAAATGAAAAGACAACCCACAGAATGGGAGAAAATATTTGCAAATGATGTGCCCGACAAGGGATTAATCTCCAAAATTTACAAAAACTCATGAAGTTCAATATACAAAAAAAAGATAAAAAAAGTGGACAGAAATCCTAAATAGACATGTCTCCAAAGAAGACATACAGATGACCAAGAGGTACATGAAAAGATGCTCAACATCACTAATTATTAGAGAAATGTAAATCGAAACTACAATGAGGTATCACCTAACACTAGTCTGAATGGCCATCATCAAAAAGTCTACATACAATAAATGCTGGAGAAAAGGGAACCCTCCTACACTGTTGGTGACAATGTAAGTTGGTACAGTCACTGTGAAGAACAGTATGGAAGTTCCTTAAGAAACTAAAAATAGAGCTACTATATGATCTAGCAATCCCACTCCTCGGCATATATTCAGAGAAAAACATGGTTCAAAAGGATACATGCACCACAACGTTCATTGCAGCGCTATTTACAATAGCAAGGACATGGAATCAACCTAAGTGTCCACCGACAGATGAGTGGATAAAGAAGATGGTGTACATATTTACAACGGAATATTATTCAGCCATTAAAAATAATGAAATAATGCCATTTGAAGCAACATGGGTGGACCTGAAGATTATCATACCAAGTGCAGTAAGTCAGACAGAGAAAGACAAAATATCATTTGATATAGCTTACATGCAGAGTCTCAAATAATGATAAAAATGAACTTATTTATAAAACAGAAATACACATCACAGACTTAGAGAACAAATTTATGGTTATCAAGGGGGAAGGGTGGGGAGGAGGGACAGACTTGGAGTTTGGGATTGACATGTATACACTGCTATATTTAAAATAGGTAACCAACAAGACCTACTGTATATAGCACATGGAACTTTGCTCAATACTCTGTAATAACTTAAATGGGAAATGAATTTGAATAACAATAGATAAATGTTTATGTATAACGGAACCACTGTTGTACACATGAAACTAACAGAACATTGTTAATCACCTCTACTCCAATATAAAATAAAAATTAAAAATAAAAAACAGAGAAGTTTGCACATAAAAAATTAAAATGCCCTTAATAATTAGTCTTTTAAAGACTAATTCTGAAACAAGCCTTTGGAAGTGGGAAAATGTGTGTCAGTATATGTTCAATGATTATCCTACTCAAATAAGCTGTGTATCTTATAGCTCATAATTTGCCCATAGCACAAAAGCAAAAAAGAAAAAGTTGAGTGGCATTTTGGGGGTAGTGTTTTCAGACATTTATAAGAAAATGAAATGATAGACATAGTCTAAACTTTACCCAACTGTATACATTTAGAATTTAGAGACATCTGAGTCCTAAATGAGTGGACACATCAATTGTTTCAGCATTCCCTCTCCCCAAGGTTTTCAGCTGTGGAGGAGATGTTAAGCAGAGAGAATTAGCAGAATCTTGCACATTCTCAAGATATTATATTCAAAGTCAGTGCTGAAGTTGAATAAAATATATTTTTATATTTCCAATATAAAATATTGGAAATTATGGCCAACTTCTCCCAGTTCAAATACAACAAGAATACAAAGGCAGAAAAATATAAGAGGTTGGTGGTAGGACTTGAGACTAATAAATGATCTAATTAAATTGTCACCTAGTCATGATTCAGCTTAACAGTAAGAAATCTGACTGATCAACCCCTTATTACAACTACCAGACAAAAGATAGAGACTGAATGCATTGTTACATAAAGAAACAAAAGCAAAATATATTATACTTTTGTCTTTGCTGCTTTTTTATACTCACTGTGGCTGATTCATTTTGTTGTGCAGTGGAGGCTAACACAACATTGTAAAGTAACCAGACTCCAATAAAAATTAACTTAAAATAAAACAGGAGACATTTTGAAATTTCTGGAGATATTTTTGATAGTCACAACTGTGAAGATGATACTGACTCCTAGGGAGTAGAGGCCAGGGGTGCTGCTAAACATCCTACAATGTATAGACAACCCCACTCAACACAATGTTGACAGGACTGAGATTGAGAAATGCTGCTGTAGTGGAAAATGCTTAATTACTGGGGCAAAAATTGCACCAAATTAAATGCACTTAGAAGCAGCTATCTCTGAAGTAGATACTGCTTTGCCTTAAAAAGCCCACACCTTTTCCTTTAATATTCACACATGTTCAGTGAAAAACTGAAAAGTACTTCCATCATTTGACTGAATTAACTTGAGCTATCTTTTTGATCTTCATTTGTACCTTGTTTTCTCTGTAATATTCCTCAGATAGGGATATAAACACAAGACTAGGGCAAGGAACAGGCTACAGTGTCCGAGAAGCATGGGCAGGACAAGAAGGTACTCCTGGAAACTCCATCGAGTGTTTCACTCAATGGTCACATGCCATGGTACAAAGGAGAATCTGGTCACATCATTGTTTGTGTAGGCAACACAATCCCTTTATCAGAATTTATAACTTCCCAGATTAGCCTTCTGTGTTTTTGCTTCTTTAGAGAAGCAAAAAGTTCTCTTAGCCTTATGATTATTCTTTCCCTCAATTGCTTTCCTCAAGCCTGGGTACAGAGGTCAAATTGGTGCAGGTTTTAAATCAAATTCCACTAGCCATTTAAATTCTGAAAAAACTGCTTTAAACTCTCTTGGACTCATCTTGCTAACTTTAGATATAGCAATACCAAAATAACAAGTTTATTAAGGCTATCAAGTGAGATAATTCAGAGGATCTAATACAATAGTAGTTATAGAGTAAGTACTTTGAAATCTTAGTTTTCTATTCCCCCTAACATCTCACTAATGAAGACAGAATCTTTGGGAACATCTTCTAGCTTTTCTGACTAGTTTGAGGGCACTGGGTTTACAAAACACCTATAAAACCCTATTGACACACACACACACACACACACACACACACACCATGGAAACAGTGTGTAATTACATACAAAATCATGTATTCTCTATTCTACGGTCACATCTTCCCTGGTATATCTCCATGGAGAGAGAGAGTGTGAGATTGAAAAGAAACAGAATCAATTTGAATTGTATATCCACTTGAGCTTCCTTTGTCATTCGTACTTGTTCAACTTTAATATTTTCTGTAAATGTACTTGACTACTTCACTTTCCTTGAGTTTCGCATAAAACTTCAAAGCCAACAATATTTTCTTTAAAAAATATGCAGATGATTTCTGAAACTGCATTAAGTGCTTGGTGCAGCAACATTATATAAGCCCTCATGTAGGATTAAGAAGTGGGTAGATTTGGAGTAATATTCTGTAAATTATAATGTTAGCAGTGCTAAGAATATGATCTCTATAAATCTCCAACTATCTCCTAGGTCTCTATATATGTTATATTTGATTTTCTACATGAAGTTTTCCCAAAAATATCAAATCAAATCAATTTGGAAACTTTAAAGCTTAGCTAAGCCTCAACCATTAATAAAAGTCACAGATTGTATACTTTTATTTCGAAAATTGTTATAGTAATAGTTCAACTAAAAAAGTATTTTCCTGGAGCTGAAGGGAATATTAGAGACTATCTAATCCTTCCACATTTAGTTTAGAGATGAGAAAAATGAGGTCTAAATACACCAAGAAACTTGATGGATTACACAATTCTAAAATGGCAAAGATTAAACTGATATCCTGATGTCATGATTCTAAGTTTAGTTATTTGCACAGCCTTCCCCATATTCATAGAACTTTTGAAGTATAGCTATCAAGCTAAACTTAAGAATCACTTTGTTTTATTAATTTTTTCAGCACGTTGAGCAGACAACAATTCAGATACACCCATGAGTATGTTTTTTGACCTGGAGATAGGTCACTAACACCAAAGTAAACTCGGAAATAGGAGACATAATTGGTGAACAGAAACATCTATTTGAAGATATATTTGCGTTATTTGCCCTTAAAAAACAAACAAACCTATTTTACCACTTATAAAAATAAACCTGATCATGCACCAGTGATATAAAAATAAGATTTGGGGACAATAAGTACTTTCATCAAAATAGGTAGTAGCAAAAGCACTTACCATTTTCAGAATTTTTTTTGATGAATCTATAAGTGAGATCAATAAAGTATTAGACCTATAAGTCTCAATATTTTTTAATCTCAATTCAACTGAAGGATAAGTCACATCACATCAGTAACAAATTATTCTTAGCTCAATTTTAGTAGGGACTTGGAGGAGAAGTGCTGGGTAAGGATAGGCAAGCACTTTGCATTTTTTAAAAGCCACTTTCTGTTGACTAATTCTTATACATCACATGTGATACGTTTTTTCCCTCTAGCTTAAGAAACAGGGTTTGAGAAATTCATACATGACAAACTTAACAATTTACTAACTTCCAAATCCTGGCTGTCTTCAGGTTCTTTCACAAATTACTCCTTGGAGGTTATGGGGGAGTGGGAAATTTGAATTAGACTGATATTTATGCATTCTAGACTGATATTTTTAAAATATAAGAAAATTAAAAATCACAATAAGGATAGTAATGAAATGATAGTGAAAACAGATTAATTTATATAATCTAGGTTTACAATGATAATAGAATTCATTGTGATCACTTTATTTTATTTGCTTTCATTCCTATAAGAAGTCTTCCTGTATTAGTCAGTTGGTGGATTAAAGAAATATACCCAGAAAACAATTGAATACCCAGAAATTAATTGAAAGATAATTATATTTTTACTCAAGAATCATAAAGAAACTTAAAATTTTATAATTCTGAACACCATCAATATATCTTTTTCTCTCCAATTATTTATATCATCATATAATCTTTGGATTATTGGGAAATATTGCATAATGCTATTTTTGTATGATTTTTATTCACCTCCATCTCTTCCCAGATCAAGTACTTTTCTTTGATGTAAGCACTATACAGTTGGCACTCCCTATCCCAGGAAGCAGAATCTGTGAGTAGAGGGGGCCAACTGTACTATGCTGCTTTATATAAGGGACTTGAGCCCAATGGATTTTGGTAACCATGGTGGAGGGACTTAGAACAAATCTCCCGCAGTTGAGGGGGTGGGGAATGGAACTACTGTACATAGCTAATTTTACACATTCCTGGAGATCCCACAGAAGTGTTCTTTTTTTCTGGCTCTCACTGTTTTTCTATAATGGTCTTTTGTATTCTCTTTTTCTCCTCTTCATTACTGTTAATGAAGAGGCTATGCACCATATGTCATTTGAAGGGGCTCTCAATGCCAAAATATGGGACAATTAGGCAAAAAATAAATAATATAATATTGAATTATAATCCACAGAAGAAAACAAATATCCATGAGGCCATATTGATATAAATAATAGTAGAATAAACACATAAATGAAATAAATGGATAATTATTTCTTACATAACATTCCAATTAAATGTAGAATGAATGAATGGAATACAAAATCACCCTTTGGGGAGACGGGAGGGTCCTCGGCTAAAGCCAAAGGCGGATCAAAGGGGTGGGACTTGCGCCGCGGCCGCGGAGACATGAAGGCCCTCCGCACTCCTCCTCGGCATCCGGGTCAGTGCTCACCCTCGCTGTCCTGTCCCCGGCCCCATGGAGAAGACGGAGCTGATCCAGAAGGTCAAGCTGGCCGAGCAGGCTGAGCGCTACGATGACATGGCCGCCTGCATGAAGGTCGTGACGGAGCAGGGCTCCGAGCTGTCCAACGAGGAGCACAACCTGCTCTCGGTGGCCTACAAGAACGTGGGCGGGGGCCGCAGGTCCGCCTGGAGGGTCATCTCGAGCATCAAGCAGAAGACCGACACCTCTGACAAGGAGCTGCAGCTGATTAAGGACTATCGGGAGAAAGTGGAGTCCGAACTGCCGTCCATCTGCACCACGGTTCTGGAATTTTTGGATAAGTATTTAATAGCCAATGCAAACAATCCAGAGAGTAAGATCTTCTATCTGAAGATGAAGGGAGATTACTTCCGGTACCTTGCTGAAGTTGCTTGTGGTGATGATCGGAAACAAACGATAGATAATTCCCAAGGAGCTTACCAAGAGGCTTTTGATATAAGCAAGAAAGAGATGCAACCCACACACCCAATCCGCCTGGTGTTGGCTCTTAACTTTTCTGTATTTTACTATGAGATCCTTAATAACCCAGAACTTGCCTGCACACTGGCTAAAACAGCTTTTGATAAGGCCATTGCAGAACTTGATACACTGAATGAAGACTCATACAAAGACAGCACCCTCATCATGCAGTTGCTTAGAGACAACCTAACATTATGGACATCAGACAGTGCAGGAGAAGAATGTGATGCGGCAGAGAGGCAGAGAACTAAGTGCATACAGGGTGTCATCCTTCTTCCCCTCAAGAAACCTTTTTACTCATCTCCATTCCTTATTCCATTTGGATTTCCTATAGCAAAGAAACCCATTCATGTGTATGGGATCAACTGTTTATAGTCTTTTCACACCACAGCTTTGGGAAAACTCCATTCCTTGATTTGTGTTTGTCTTGGCCTTTCTGGTGTGCAGTTACTGCTGTAGAAAAGTATTAATAGCTTCATTTCATATAAACATAAGTAACTTCCAAACACTTATGTAGAGGACTAAAAATGTATCTGGTATTTAAGTAATCTGAACCAGTTCTGCAAGTGACTGTGTTTTGTATTACTGTGAAGATATGAAAATGTAGTTAATTACAGTTTAAAGAGTGTTCTGCATAACTTCCTGATTTCTACATTCCCTCCCTTAACTCTTCTTTGGGAGTTTTCTTTCAGTAAAGCAACTTTTCCATCCTCTTAATATATTCCTTTTTGGTAGGAAACCAGAAGTATTAGATTGAATGGAAAAGCAGTTGACATTCTGAGGCTGGAGGTCACAAATTAAAATGCCTCCTGTATCATATATGATGGAGGTCTTGCATATCTGTGACAACAGGGAGTTTCCTCATTCATTCTTCATTTGCTGTTGTTTAAGTTGACAACTTCCCTTCCCAATAAAAATTCACTTACACCTCCTGCCTTTGTAGTTCTGGTATTCACTTTACTATGTAATAGAAGTAGCATGTTGCTGCCAGAATACAAGCATTGCTTTTGGCAAATGAAAGTGCATGTCATTTCTTAATACACTAGAAAGGGGAAATAAAATACACAAGTCCAAGTCTAAAACTTTAGTACTTTTCCAGGCAGATTTGTGCACATGTGAGAGGGTGTCCAGTTTGTCTAGTGATTGTTAGAGAGTTGGACCACTATTGTATGTTGCTAATAATCATCGACTGTAGTCCCAAAAAGGCCTTGTGAAAATGTTATGCCCTATGTAACAACAGAGTAACATAAAATAAAATTACATTTTATAAACCAAAAAAAAAAAAAATCACCCTTTGGCAAATACCAGAGTAATAATTTATTGTGTCAACATACACTAAAATCAATAGGCAAAGGTATAATGAAAATCAGGATATTTACATCATCTCAAATATCTCACCACAATACTACTTATTAATTATAAAGGAAGAATAGTATTTTTACAGTAGAGAAAGCTGTGAGACACCACTTTAAAAATTAACATTACCAATAATGAGACAAATTGTCATCATGTGCCTCCTCATATGATACACTGAGTAGAACATAGTATTAATTGGGTGATATTAAAAGAAAATAGCCTTTAATTAAGAATGTAAGCAGTTATGAGTTCCCACTCTTCTCTAACAACAAATAGAAAGCTGAACAGACAGAAAAATCAATAAATCTCCTCAAATCTATAAGACAAGGAAGGACATAGAGTAAACTGCTGCCCCCGAGCTTGGAGGGGATAAACAAATACAGGGAGTCGTGGCTTATTGGAACAGAGACTCACAAATGGAAACTGTCATGGAAACCAGGGCTAGCAAAGGAAACACTAAAGTGTAATTGATGAATTGCTGGAGACTCAGTGTGGGCAACTCTGAGAGGTTAAAAAAAATTCTAGGGAGTCCCAGGCATAGGGAAGCCCCCAAATTTTGTGAGACTTACATTCAAGAGCTTCACCAGGATCTCACAATAAGTGAGGGAAACCCCTTCATGTTTTCTAGTTCCAGAAAAAGAACCATTATGAAATACTCTAGAGTACTCTGTTCTTATCAAGGCCTGCCAGCAGGGAAAACTAGTTAGACAGAACCTAACCTGTTGGGGTTTTATAGAAATCTAATTGACCTCTGGTGAGTGAAATATACAACTCCAGTGAGCTCTAGCCTTCCACATGAGAGAAGGGAAATAACCAACTGCAACCCACTCTAGCCCTCCTGTCCTATCTGAGGGGGGATAAAACACTGAGACACACTTGTGGAAATCAGAGTCCAGTGCATAACCTCATTAAAAGACTGAGACTTAATTCTGGGACTATAGAATGCTCCTTTCCCCTCAAAACTTACCAACACATTTCTAAAGGCTTATTTATAGTAGTTCACTTTACCCAGGAACATCATATCTGGCTATGAAGAAAAAAGTTACAAGGCATACTAAAAGATATAAAATATAATTTGAAGAGATAGAGCAAGCATTGGAATCAGACATAACAGAAATGTTGGAATTACCAGATCAGGAATTTAAAACAACTATGAAGAGTATGATAAGGGCTCTGCTGGATAAAGTAGACATCATGCAAGAACAGATAGGCAAAGTAAACAGAGAGATGGAAATCCTAAGAAAGAACTAAAAGGAAATGCTAGAGACCAAAAACACTGCAACAGAAATGAAAAAAGCATTTGATGGTCTTATTAGTAGAGTGGACACCACTGAGGAAAGAACCTATGAGCTTGAGGAGATTTCAGTAGAAAACTCCAAAACTGAAAAGAGAATAAAGACTGAAAAACAAAGAATAGAATATCCGAGGACTACAGGACAAGTAAAAAAAAAAGGTGTAACATACATGATATAACAGCAATAACAGCAGAAGAATAAAGAAAAGAACAGTGAAATATTTGAAACAATAATGACTGACAATTTCCCCAAATTATTATCAGAAATCAAACCACAGATGTATGTTTTTATGTATGTGAAGTAAATGACAGAAATTATATAAAGAATGAAAGAGGTGGAATCAGAAATGTTTTGTTATAAGATATTCACACTATCTGTGAAGTGATATTGTGTTATTTGAAAGTGAACTTGGATTAGTTGAAAGTGTATATTGTGAACTTGAGGACAACCACTAAAAAAATAAAGTAAAATAAAAATAAAGGTGGGGGGAGAAGTATAACGGATATGTTGAGAAAAAGAGATGATAAAATTATTTTAAAATGCTCAATTAAAACCACAAAATGCAAAAAAAAAAGACATAAGTAGGAGTAAAGAACAAGGGCAACAAATAGGAACAGTAGCAAATATAGTAACTATTAATCCAACTATATCAATAATCGCTTTGAAAGTTAATGGCCTTAGTGCACCAATTAAAAGATAGAGATTGTCACAGTGGATCAAAAAGCAAAACCCAACTATATATGTTGTTTACAAGAAACTTGCTTTGGATATAAAGACATATATATTAAAAATAAACAGATGGAGAAAAGCATGCCATGCTAACACAAGTCAAAAAAAGCAAGGGTAGCTGTATTAATTTCAGAGTAGATTCAAAACAAGGAAGGTTATTAGGGAAAAAGACAAGTATTACAAAATGATAAAGGGGTCAATTCTCCAAGGAGACATAATGATCTTCAAGATCTACAACGGAGCATCAAACTACATGAGGCAAAAACTAATAGAACTGCAAGAAGAAATAAATGTATCCACTATTCTTAGTTGGAAACATCAATATCCCTGTAGCAGAAATGGACAGATCTAGCCCGCAGAAAATTAATAAGGACATAGCTGAACTCAACAACACCATCAATCAACTAGATATAATTGACATGTATAGACTACTTTATCCCAAAACAGCAGAATACACATTTTCCTCAAGCTCAAATGGAATATTCACCAAGGTAAACCACAGTCTGGGCAATAAAATACACCTTAACAAATTATAAGAGGAGAAATCATAATACCTGCTCTCAAACCACAGTGGAATTAAACTAGAAATCAATAACAGAAAGATAACTGGAAAATCCAAAAATACTTAGAGACTAAATAACACCATCCTAAATAGCACAAGGGTCAAAAGAGAAATCTCAAGAGATTAAAAAAATAATTTTGAACTAAATGAAAATGAAAACATAAAAGCAAAATTTGTGGCATGCAGCAAAAAAGCAGAGCTCAGAGGGAAATTTATAGCACTGAATGTAAATATCAAAAAGGAAGAAAAATCTAAAATCAATAATCTGAGTTTTCACCTTAGAAAATTAGAAAAATAAGAGCATATTAAATTAAAAAATCCTAAGGATTAGAGAATAAATCAATAAAATTGTACATAGAATTCAACAAAACAAAAAGCTGATTCTTTTATGAGCAGACCAATTACCAATAATAAAATTGAACCAGTAACAACAACAACAACAAAAAATCCCAGCAAAATAGATAGGTGCTAACTATTCTTTATGAAATTCACCTGTAAAGATGTCTGTTCCTAGACTTTTGTTTGCTAGGATTTTTTATTTTTTTGACATAAATCACAACAAGATCTTTATTGATCCACCTCCTAGAGTAATGAAAATAAAAACAAAAATAAACAAATGGGACCTAGAGAAACTTAAAACCTTTTAAACAACAAAGGAAACCATAGACAAAACAAGAGAACCCTTAGAATGGGAGAAAATATTTGCAAATGAAGCTACCAACAAGGGATTAATCTCCAAAATATACAAACAGCTTATGCAGCTCAATATCAAAAAAACAAATAATCAAAAAATGGGCAGAAGATCTAAATAGATATTTCTCCAAAGAAGACATACAGATGGCCAAAAAACACATGAAAAAAATGCTTAACATCACTAATTATTAGGGAAATACAAATCAAAACTACAATGAGGTATTACTTCACACAGGTCAGAATGGCCATCATCAAAAAATCTACAAATAAATGATGGAGAGGGTATGGAGAGCAGGGAACCCTCCTACATTGTTGGTGGGAATGTAAATTGGTACAGCCACGATGGAGAACAGTATGGAGTTTCCTTAAAAAACTAAAAATTTAACTACCATATGACAGAGCAATCCTACTCCTGGGTTATACCCAGAGAAAACCATAATTCAGAAACATACATGTACCTCAATGTTCATTGCAGCATTATTTACAATAGCCAGAACATGGAAGCAACCTAAATGTCCATCAACAGGGGAATGGATAAAGAAGATGCAGTACATATATACAATAGAATATTACTCAGCCATAAAAGAGAGCAAAATAATGCCATTTGCAGCAACATGGTTGGACCTAGAGATTGTCTTTATGAGTGAAGTAGGTCAGACAGAGAAGAAGAAATATCATGTGATATCGCTTATATATGGAATCTAAAAAAAAAAAAAAGGTACAAGTGAACTTATTTACAAAACAGAAGGTTTTGTATATAGTTACACACTACTATATATAAAATAGATAACTACTAAGAACCTGCTGTATAGCACAAGGAACTCTGGTCAGTACTCTGTAATGGCCTATATGGGAAAAGAATCTAAAAAAAAAAAAGTGGATATCTGTATATGTAAAATTCATTCACTTTGCTGTACAACTGAAACTAACACAACATTGTAAATCAACTATGTTCCAAATTTTTTTTAATTAAAGAATAGTTAACACCTATCCTTCTCCAACTATTATAAAAAAAGTTAAGAGGAAGGCATGCTTTTGAACTCATTTTACAAGCCTAAAATGAGTATCAGTATAACCTGATACCAAAATCAGACAAAGACACCATACACACACAAACAAATACAGGCCAATATTATTGATGAACATATATGAAAAAATCTTCAACAGAATATTAGCAAACTGAATTCAACAATACATTAAAGGGAACATACACAATGAGGTAGTGGGAATTATCCCAGAGATGCAAGGAAAGTTCAATATCTGCAAATCAATCAGTACGATACACCACATTAACAACTTGAAAAATAAAAGTCATATGATCATCTCAATAGACAGAAAAGGCTTTTGACAAAATTCAACAGCCATTTATGATAAAAACTCTCAACAAGGTAAATATAGAGGGAAAATACCTCAACATAATAAAGGCTGTATATGAAAAACTTACAGCCAACATCATACTCCATAGTGAAAACCTGAAAACATTTCCTCTAAGATAAAAAACAAGGCAAGGATGCCCACTCTTACCACTTTTATTCAACATAGTTCTGGAAATCAAAGCTACAACAAACGATAAAAAGAAATAAAAGAAACCCAAATTGGAAAGGAAGAAGTAAAACTATCTGCAGGTGGCATGATGTTATATATTTAAAATCCTAATAATGCCACCAAAAAAATATAATTACCAAATGAATTCAGTACATTTACAGGTTACAAATTAATATACAGAAATCTATTGTGTTTCTACATACTAATAACAAACTATCAGAAAGAGAAATTAAGAAAACAATCCCATCAAAAAGAATAAAATACCTAGGGATAAATATAACCAAGGAGTTAAAAGAGCTATACTTAGAAAACCATAAAACATTGATGAAAAAAAAAAATTAAAGACAACACAACAAATTAAGCTATACTGTACTCATGGATTAGAAGAATTAATGCTGTTAAAATGAACATATTACCCAAGGCAATCTACAGGTTCAATGCAATTTCTATCAAAATATGACATTCTGGAAAAGACAAAATTATGAAAACAATAGAAACATGAGTCGTTGCCAGGTGTTAGAGGAGTGAGATAGATGAAAAACCAGACCACAGAGGATTTTTAGGGCAGTGAAATACTCTGTATGATGCTTTAATGTTGGATACATTTCATTATATATTTGTCCAAACCTATAGAAAGTATAACACAAGGAGTGAACCCAATGTAAACTATAGATTTTGGGTGATTATAGTGTGTCATTGTAGGTTCACTAACCATAACAAATGTTTTCCTCTGATGGGGGCTTTGATAATTGTGGAGGCTATGTATATATGGAACAGGCAATATATGGGAAATCTCTATACCTTCTTCTTAGTTTTGCTCTATGAAAATAAAGTTTTTAATAAAAAATAAATTAAAAACCCTTAACATTATCTTCAGGAAACTGAACTGAGGGACATTCTACAAAATAGCTGTCTAGCATTCTGCAAAAATATTAAGACCGTAAAAGATAAAGACTGAAGAATTATTCCAAATTAAAAGACACTAAGGATACATGATAACTAAATTCACTGTGTGATCCTGGATTTAATCCTGGTCCAGAAAATAACATTATTGGGCAAATTGATAAAATCTGAACAAAATGTCTATACTAGTTAATAGCACTGGAGCAATGTTAATTTGGGGGTTTTGAATAGTGTTCAGTGGTTATGTTAAACGTTACCATTTAGAGAAATTTAAAGAAAATTAGGTGAAGTTTAAAGGAAATTGTCATATTTTTAAACTTTTATGTAACATCTCAAATTACTTAAAAATATATGTTAAAAAATTAATGATGCCTACATCTCTAACCTTAGAGATTCAGATTTAATTGGTCAGGGATGGGGCTTGGTTCTTGGTTTTATATAAGTTCCCCAGGTGATTATAATCCAGCCATGGACGTTTTCAAATAAGCACATATTTTTCCTATTCCTTTGAAAACTCCTTGAAGGCAGAGTCATCTACAAATTCCTCACTGGACCTCTCAGTGCTTTCCACATGGTGGGCATGCAAAATACTTTGCAATAAAAGATATATAATGGTTCCTTTATATGATACATCCACAATAATAGATACACATATTTCTCATGGGAGCAAAAAGCTTAGTGTAAATATTGAGACCAAGTAGGAACAATTTTATTAAAACAAATATTTACATAGGATCTGGAGTTTAAAATATGGCCCTGAAAAAAAAATTGTTCTTGCATTGGAAAAGAAGTTTGCTTTCTAACCAGTTCCCCAGTGATCTGATTCCACTAACCATTTAATCTTGGCATTTATTAAATTGCCTTATTCTAAAAAAAATACCTTATAAAATTACATGTAATAAAATACTTTTTTCTGTGTAACACTTGGCTTACCTGACTATCTTCTGATCAATTCTATGGGATTTTGTTTCCTCAATATTTATTTTTATATAATTATTAGAACTATGATACCTCATTAACTATATTTCTTTAGTCGGGATTTAGGTAGAAGTCAGCCATAAATTCAACTGTAAGTTGCTTCTAAAAAACAAGTATTATTTGCTAATCAAAGCAATAATGCACAATTTTTTCCAAGCTTGTGATTGGAAAAACATATCCAACTCCTTGGGAAAATTTTTTATAGTCACCTTACAAACATCCTTACACCTGTGTGTAATTGCTATATATATTCAGAAGTCTTTGCCTTTCAAGGAGGCACTAAGTTGTATGGATTCAGTTTTAGATATATAAATAAAAGCAGTATTTTTCTAGACCTCTGGTATGCATGTATGTGTATGTGATGAAGAAAAAAATATGCAATTAAAAAATATTTCCTCACTCTAGGTGGTTATCCCCATTTTCATCTTTATGCAGCAGAATGGTGTGATAAAGAAATAAAACAGAAATTACATTCCTCCCCCTGCCTCACAATTCAAGTAACAAAGAGGCAGCCATTTGGATTTAGTATAGTTTGTTTCATCTCTTCTTTAGTTGTTATTTCAAGTGTGTTCATCTAAGAGAAAATAACCAAATGTCTTTTAATAACAAAGAAATATAGCCAAAAGTCAGTAAACTAAGCCAAATTAAAAAGGGAATTATTTTGCTTAACCTGAGGTTTTATTGTCTTTCCTAGGAGAAAATAAATATTGCTTACTTTATTGGGAAAAGTAATTTATTTGATGGAATTGAAAAGAAAGATTGAACAGGAGTTGGATCATCCCCAAGCAGCCTCATGGGCATAAAACTCAGCACTGTGATTTTGCCATCTCCCCAAGGAGTTGTCTTCCATGAATATATAAGGAAAACTTGAGAACTTGTGATGTTCTCTCTTTGGGAGGGAAGAGAAGTATTTCCAGAAAAAGGTGTGCAGCTACCTATTTGAGAGACTTGAAGACGTACACTGAAAAAGAAAACAGTAAACTGGACTCAGGAGAGAGTTTCAAATACAGAAGAGTGAGATCTCCCTCTGAGACTGTCATTTCTACAAAAGCCTAGCCTTGTGAACTTAAGAGAGTCAAGTAAAATGTTAACTTGAAATTTATACCCTCTCAATCTATTTGAATCCTAAAATCTCTCAGTTATTTAGTGAGTAACTTTTTATTCCTATAACATAGTTCTGTGTTTTAGATGGCATGAACTGATAATTCATAGTAACCTGAGGAAAGAAAATGTGAAGATGACCAGACTGGATAACAGCAATAAGCCATGTACAAGAGATTCAATGGCAATGTATGAATTCAGAAAGTTTGAAAGGATAAGATGAAACTTCATATACAAGTAAATTCTAATAAAAATAAAGCTAGTATGGTTATATTAATAATAGAATAAGTAGGCTTTAATTTACAATTTAAGGTAGGTGAAATCCTCACAGTGCATTGCTTTGACCTCTGCTTCTGACTCCTTTCACTCTGAAGGACTCTTGTGGTTATATTAGGCCCACTTGAGTAATCTATCTCTATCTATTGGATAAATAAATCGGATAAAATATCTCAATTGCTAGAGATATATAGCATCATTCCATAATGTAAAAAGTAAAATTAATGAAGATACAACAGTTTTTAAATGGCATGCAGCTAATAATATATTCTCAAAAGAAAAAAAAATGATAGTTATTAGTAGAAAGTAGACAAATGCTTAATTAGGGGAAAAGACTTTAAAAAGACATTTCTTTCAGTAATTGGTGAAATAGAAAAAGTTTAAATAAGGATATTCCATATTTGAAAAATATCATTAACCTGCCCCAATGGGAACACTTCAGACACTGTAAAAATAACTGCAAAATATATATTATTTTCAAGCAAATTGGAACACTTTCAAATGACAAAATTTTCATAAAATATTCTCTGACTACACTACAATGCAATTAATGCCAATTACAAAAATATAACTAACAGAGCTTCTTGTATCTATAAATTAAGAAATATTTCTAAGTAATCCATGAGTTATAAAAGAAAAGAGAGAGAGAAAAACAGAGAGAATATTTGGTCTGAATAGTAATGCATAATCAATATACTAAAAGTTAGAGAATGCAGTTTATAGGCATAAATTAGAATATATGGAAGGCTGAAAGTTAAAAAGTTAAACATTTATTTCAAAATGATAGTAAAAATAGACTTAAAAATTAGGTGAAAAGAAGAATAATGGCTTCCCAAAGAGATCTATATCCTAATCCCCAGAACCTGTGAATATGTTAGGTTGTATAGCACCAGGGAATTAATATTGCAGATGGAATTACATGCTAACCAGATGATCTTAAAATAGAAAAATGATCCTGTTTTATCTGAGTATGCCAAGTATATTCATAAGTGTCCTTAAAAGTGGAAGAGGTAGGCAGGAAACTGAGATCAGAGTAATGCAATATAAGGATTTGACCTAACATTATTTACTTTAAAGGTGAAGGGCAAATGCCACAAATCAAGGAATGTGGACAAATGCAAGATGCTGGAAAGGAAAAAGATTTTCTCCTAGAGCCTCCATAAAGTACTGCAGCACTGTGGACTCCTTGCTTTTGGACTGGTGGGATTTGTGTCAGACTTCTGACCTCCAGAACTGTAAAATAATGTTTGTGCTTTTTAAAAGCAATTTGTAGTAATTTGTTGCAGCAATGATAGAAAAAGATTAAAAAAAGTAGAAGAAAGAATGATAAAGAATAAAACTGAAATCAATTAAATAATAAAAAAATGTAAAATAAAGATGATCAACAAATTTCATGAATAAAAAGAGATGGTACATGTAGATAATATGAGGAATAAGAAAGGGAACTACAGAACAAATGATACAGACATTAAAATAATGGAGTTTGGGAGAGTGATCAAGGTGGCAGAGGAGTAGGATATGGAGCTCACCTCCTACCACAAACACATCAAAAATACATCTACATGTGGAATGATTCACACAGAACATCTACTGAACGCTGGCAGAAGACCCCAGACTTCTGAAAGGTCAAGAAAGCCTCCATGTAACCAGATAGGACAAAAGGAAATAAAAAAGAGAGAGAAAGGAATTGGGATGGGACCTGTGCCCCATGGAGGGAGCTGTGAAGGAGGAAATGTTCTTGCACCCTGGAAAGTTTCTTCACTGGCAGGGAGATCAGCCTGGATGGAGACGGAGTTTTGGAACCTTGGAGGAGGGTGCAGCAACTGGTTTATGGAAGGTGAAATGTACCTGCACGTATGGTCAGTACAACCACTATGCACTCCCCAGTCTGAGATGCTTGTCTGCCAGTGTGGGCTGGCGCTGGGTGCTAAAGCTCAGGTTTGGAGGTCAGACCTGGGGAGAGGACATGGGTTGGCTGTGTGGAGACAGCATGAAGGGCCTAGAGTGTGGCAACTGAGGGTGTACATGTAAGGGCCTGGGCCTGCCAGAAAGACAAGTCACCATTGTTGGGAGGCATGTGAAGAGAGGGGTGGGACCACCATAAGAGCCTCTTTCCCCATGCAAGCTCACAAGCAACAGGAAACTGCCTACATGAGATCCAGGGGCAGGTGTGAGCTGCTGCTGCCACCATAGTATGCTCCAGAGGTGGGCATGTGTTTCCACCACTACTAAAAGACTTATGAGCCGGTGTCAGTTGCTGCCTACACTAGTGCAAGCCCGAGGAGCATACTCACTGACACTCTTGCACACCCCCTAGCAGGAGGATAATGACCAGCACCTGTCAAGGAAAGAGGCAGCAAGCATCTAAACTACAAACAGCCATTGTGCCAAAAATATTAAAACTACACAAGCTACACAGGGACAATCTCACATATAAATACCCCTTCAAGACTACAGTAGATAATTGTTTCTCCTAAACTCACAGAATAAGAGAAGTATAAATAAAATGAAGAAGCAGAGGAACAATTCTCAGTTAAAAGACCAAGAGGAGTCCCCTGAAGGAACAAACAATGAAACAGACCTCATCAGTCTAATAGACACCAAGTTCAAAAAGGAGGTAATAAAAATATTGAAGAAAGGCTATCAACAGAACTGCAGATTACTGTAAAAAAGTAATGGAGGAGCCAAGAAAACTGAGGAAACTCATTTGCCAAGACAAAAGCTGAACTAAAGGCAATGACTAGCAGAATAAATAATGCAGAAGAATGAATAAATGATCTGGAAGATACAGTAATGGAAATCACCCAATCAGAACAGCAGACAGAAAGCCAGATTGAAAAAAAAAATGAAGGCAATATTAGAGACTTATAGGATAATATAAAGCATGCCAATCTACATATAATAGGGGTTCCAGAAAGAGAAGAAAGAGAAAGGGGAATTGAAATGTATTTGAAGAAATTATAGCTGAAAACTTCCCAAGTATAAAGAAGGAAATAGATATCCAGATACAGGAAGCACAGAAGGTCCCAAAAAAGATGAACCCAAACAGACCTACACCAAGACATATTATAATAAAAGTGGCAAAAGTTAAAGAGTGGATTCTAAAGACAGTAAGAGAAAAAAAAAAGAGTTCTTTACAAGGGAACCCCCATAAGTCTATCAGCTGAGCTCTCTACAGAAATATTGCAGACCAAAAGGGAGAGGCAAGATATGTGCAAGCTCGTGAAAGAGAAAAATCTGCAACCTAGAAGACTATACCCAGCAAGATTATCATTTAGAATAGAAGGAGAGATAAAGAATTTCTCAGACGAGCAAAAACTAAAAGAAAACTAAACCAATCCTAAAAGAAATATTGAAAGGTCTTCTCTAAATAGAAAAAAAAAAAAAAGCAAGAATACATAGGAAAGTGAAAATCACAATTGGAGAGTAAATTACTTAAATAAGCCAGTATACAAATCAAAAAGAAAAAAAGATCTACTTGTGGAAGTGATGATAAACACAAGGCACAGCAAAAGGATAAACATGAAGATGAAAAAAAAGACACCAAAATCATAAAATGTGGAGGAGGGAGTAAGAAAACATAGT
The DNA here is from genome assembly GCF_951394435.1 of Stenella coeruleoalba. Taxonomy (NCBI): domain Eukaryota; kingdom Metazoa; phylum Chordata; class Mammalia; order Artiodactyla; family Delphinidae; genus Stenella; species Stenella coeruleoalba. The sequence continues at coordinate 25,741,831 of NC_137165.1, read as the reverse complement.
TTTTGTTTTGTTTTGTTTTCTTCTCTTTTGTTTTGTTTTATAACATGTTTGAGCCTATATGACTCAGTCTAAAGTAAGTAGATATAGCAAAGCATTAACGTACTTGAAAAACAGGATAACCACAAATAAAAAACGTAAAATAAATTCACGAAAACCAAAAAGAAGAGAACATAAAGAGAATATACAAAACTAAAAGGAAATCATCAAACCACAAAAAGAAAATTAAAAAGAAAAAGAAAGGAACAAAGAAGAAACACAGAATCAACTGGAAAACAAGGTTTAAAATGGCAATAAATACATATTTATCAATAATCATCTTAAGTGTCAGTGGACTAAATGTTCCAATCAAAAGACAAAGAGTAGCAGAGTGGATAAAAAAACAAGAGCCTACAAAATACTGCCTATGAAAGACCCACTTTAGGTCAAAGAACACACATAGAATGAAAGTGAACAGGATGGATAAAGATATTTCATGCAAATGGAAATGCCAAGAAAATAGGGGTTGCAATACTCAAGTCAGACAAAACAGACTTTAAAGCAAAGACCATAAAGAAAGATAAATATGGACACTATATAATGATAAAGGTATCAATACAAGAAGAGGAATTTATACTTATCAAGATATATGCATCCAAATACATAAAACAAATACTAACAGACATAAAGGGAGAAATTGATGGTAAAACAATGATAGTAGGAGACTTTAACACTCCACTCACATCAAAGAACAGATCTTCTAGACAGAAAATCAGTAAGGCAACAGAGACTAGATGATGCAATAAAACAGTTAGATTTTGTTGAAATTTTCAGGACATTTACATAAACAAAATACAACAAAACAAAAAACTGGATTACACATTCCTTTCAAGTGCACATGAAACATTTTCTAGGATTAACCACATATTAGGGTACAGAACAAATGTCAACAAATATAAGAGTATAGAAGTTATTTCCAGCATCTTCTCTGACCACAATGGCATGAAACTAGAAATTAACCACAGGAAAAGAAATTAGAAAAAAAAAAGGTTTACATGGAGACAAAACAACATGCTACTAAAAAACTAATGGGTCAATGAAGAAATCAAAATGGAAATTAAAAAATAACTTGAGACAAATGACAAAGAAAACACACCATACAAAATCTATGGGATGCAGCAAAAGCAGTGTTTAGAGGGGAGTTCATAGAGATACAGGTCTTCCTCAAAAAAAAAAAAGAAAATCTAAAACAAACAACCTAGCCTACTACCTAAAAGAATTAGACAAACAACAAACAAAACCTAAAGTCAGCAGAAGGAAGGAAAGTATAAAGACCAGATAGGAAATAAATAAAATAGAGACTAAAAATTGAAAAAAAAAATCAATAAAACCAAGAGCTGCTTTTTGAAAAGGTAAACAAAATTGACAGACCTCTGGCCAGGCTCACCAACAAGAAAAGACAGAAAACACAAATAAACAAAATAAGAAATGTAAAAGGAGAAATATCAACCAATACTGAAGAAATGCAAAAAACTATAAAAGAATACCATGAACAATTATATGCCAACAAATTCAACAACCTAGAAGAAATGGACAACTTCTAGAAACACACAGCCCACCATAATTGAATCAACAAGAAATAGATAATTTGAACAAATCTATCACTAGAAGTGAAATACAATCTGTAATTAAAGAAAACAAAACAAAAACAAAACACTACCTGCAAACAAAAGTCCAGGACAAGTGCTTCACAGGTGAACTCTACCAAACATACAAAGAAGAAATTATACTGATTGTTCTCAAACTATTCCAGAAGTTTGAAGAAGAGGGAACACTCCCAAAGACATTTTATGAAGCCAACATCACACTGATACCAAAACCAGACAAAGATACTACCAAATAAGAAAATTACAGGACAATATCTTTGATGGAGATAGATGCAAGAATTCTCAACACAATACTAACAAGCCAAACCCAACACATAAAGAAGATGATACACCACAACCAAGTGGAATTCACGCCAAGTTCACAAGGATGTTTCAACATATGCAGAACAGTCAGTCACCACATCAAAAAAAAGAAAACAAATAGATAAATACCACACGATCATCTCAATAGATGCAGAAAAAGCAACTGACAAAATCCAACATCAATTTATGATAGAAACTCTCACAAAAGTGGGAATAGAGGGGACATATCTCAATATAATAAAAACTATTTATGACAAACACACAGCAAATATAATACTCAACATTAAAAAGCTAAAGTCTTCCCACTAACATCTGGAACATGACAAGGATACCCACTCTCACCACTTTTATTCAACATAGTATTGGAAGACCTAACCACAGCAATCAGACAAGGAAAAGAAATAAAACCTATCCAAATTGTAAGGAAAGAGGTAAATTTTTCATTATATGCAGATGACATCATACTTTCTATATATAGAAAACCCTAAAGACTCAACACAAAGACTACTAGAACTGATAAATGAATTCAGCACTGTAGCAGGATACAAGATTAGCATACAGAAATTGGTTGCATTTCTTTACATTAACCATGAAATAGCAGAAAAGGAATGTAAGAAAACAATACCTTTTAAAATTGCACCAAAAAAATATGTTGGAATATACCTGAACAAGAAGGTGAAAGAATTATATGCTGAGCACAATAAAACATTAATAAAGGAAATTAAAGATGATTCAAAGAAATGGAAAGATACCCCATGCTCTTGGATTGTAAGAATTAATATTGTTAAAATGGTAATAATACTCAAAGCAATCTACAGATTTAATGTGATCCCTATCAAATTACCCATGACATTTTCCCCAGAATGAGAACAAATAATCCTAAAATTTATGTGGAACAATAAAAGACTCAGAATTGTCAAAGCAATCCTGAGGGAAAAGAACAAAGAAGGAGGCATATCTCTCCCAGACTTCAGCCAATACTGCAAAGCTACATTTTCAGAAGTGTGGTATTGGCACAAAAACAGACATAGGGATCAGTGAAACAGAATAGAGAACCCAGAAATAAACCCATGCACCTATGGTCAATTAATCTTTGACAAAGGAGGCAAGAATAAAAAATGGGAGAAAGACAGTCTCTTCAGCAAGTGGTGCTGGGAAAGTTGGACAGATGTATGTAAATCAATGAAGTTAGAACACACCCTTACACCATGCATAAACATAAACTCAAAATGACTTAAAGTGTTAAATGTAAGACAAGACACCATAAAGCTCCTAGAAGAGACTGGTGGCAAAACATTCTCTGACATAAAATGCCCCAGTGTTTTCCTAGGTCAGTTCCCAAGGCAATAGAAATAAAAACAAAATAAACAAAAATAAACATATTGGAGCTAATAAAACTTAACAAGCTTTGCACAGCAAAGGAAACCATAACAAAACAATAAGGCAATCTACAGAATGGGAGAAAATATTTGCAAATGATGTGACTGACAAGGGCTTAATTTCCAAAATATACAGACAGCTCATACAACTCAATTAAAACAAACAAACAAACAATCAAACAAACAACTGAATCAAAAAATGGGCAGAAGACCTAACTAGACATTTCTCTAAAGAAGACATACAGATGGCCGATAGGCACATGAAAAGATGCTCAACATCACTAATTATTAGAGAATTGCAAATCAAAACTACAATGAGGTACCACCTCACATAGGTCAGAATGGTCATCATTTAAAAGTCTACAAACAACAAATGCTGGAGAGGGTGTGGAGAAAAGGGAACCCTCCTACACTGTTGGTGGGAATGTAAAGCTGGTGCAGCCACTTTGGAAAACAGTGGAAATTCCTTAAAAAAACTAAAAATAGAGTGGCCATATGATCCAGCAATTCCACTCCTAGGCATTTATCCAGACATAACTATAATTCAAAAAGATACATGCACCCCTATGTTCATACTGGCACTATTTATATTAGCTAACCTACATGCCCATCAATAGAAGAATGGATAAAGAAGATGTGATACATATATACAATGGAATACTACTCAGCCATAAAAAATAATGAAATAATGCCATTTAAAGCAGCATGGATGCAACTAGAGATTATCATACTAAGTGAAGTAAGTCAGAAAGACAAAGACAAGTACCATATGATATCACTTATATGTGGAGTCTAAAATATGGCACAAATGAACCTGTCTGTAAAACAGAAACAGACTCACAGATATAGAGAACAGGGAGGGGGGTGAGGACTGGGAGTTTGGGGTTAGTAGATGCAAACTATTACATATAGAATGTGTAAACAACAAGGTCCTACTGTATAGCACAGGGAACTATATTCAGTATCCTGAGATAAACCATAATGGAAAATAATATAAAAAGATTGTATATATGTGTATAACTGAGTCACTTTGCTGTGCAGCAGAAATTAACACAACATTGTAAATCAACTATACTTCAATAAAAATAAATTTAAAAAATAATGGAGTTTGGATGAAGAAATTTACATGAAAATGTAAACAAAATGGATAAGTTCTTAGAAAAATATAATTTAGCACAATTGCTTTAAAACAGAATTAAAAAATTGAATAATCTTTTACTAAACAAAATCAATCAGTAGTGAAAATACCTTCCCTCAAAGAAAATTTATATATGTTGCTAATCAGTGACTTCTAATAAACATTCAAAGAAGACATAATACCAGTCATAGAAAAAGTCTTCCAAAGAACATGATATTTGACCAGAAATTCATGAATTACAGGCTAATCTCACAAACATGAATGCAAAAATCCAAAGCAAACTATTATAAAATCAAATTCAGCAATATGTAATGAGGAGCATGCACTCTGAGCAAAGTGAGTTAATTCAGGAATGAAGGGTTGAGGTAATATTAGAAATTAGACTGAGCAGTTGCACTTAAAATTCATGAGTCATTCCTCCCTTCTTTCATTGTGTATTAGCCATGAGGTTTGAGGTGGGGGCAGGGATTTATTCTACCCTCAAATCCAGAAATGTGCATTGATTGGCATAAAATGAGAAGGGTACTTTTAGTGTCTTAGTCACAGTTGAGAGATGGATAAGCAGACCAGGCTGAAGCCAAATGTCCAAATTGTGCACGACATTCCAGAGGTAATAGTGTATATTGGGGGAAAGGGACAAAGGATTTAAGCTAATTCAATCAAAGTGAAAATCAGCACTTCTATTTGATGTTGGAGAGGAAAGGTGCGCTCTTTTTTAACTTGGATGAGAAACATGCAGTTCCTGAAGCTCAAGCAGACATTTTGTTACCAGAGGAAAGTTGAAGATACCACTAATTCCAGTCAGACAAGTGGAGAGGGAAAAAAAACAAGAAAACATTAGTGACAGCACTGATCTACTGGTATAAAACAAACCTCAAGTCTGCCCTACCTCTGAACTTTCAACATTTTCATGAAATATTATTTTCTTTTTTAATGTAGGTGGTGTGTTTGTTTTATAATGTTGAAACTTAACACAGACTGTGTGATTAGGGAATAAATGAATTTTTCTATAGGCAAATTATTTCTTCTGTTAGTGAAACTAATGGAAATTGGTAAGGATGAATCTCTGTATGAACACTAACAGAAACTTTGTAAGAAATTTGAGTCATGAGTAAAGTTTAATAACTATAGAATTAATTTTCCCCTGTATGAGGACAAGGTAAAAACAAAATCTACATAAACAAAAAAATGCATCCTTCACTTCCACTATCAGCAACAATTTTCTTAGACATAATAAAATATTATTTAAAATTTTAACACTACAATAAAAGTGAAACTGTCATTAAATCATCATGTTTGAGTTTACCTGAAAGTTCTTTACAAAGATTTTTCACAAGGTGTAGAATAATTTATATTTTCAGATAAAATCTCCCTCACTCCTTTAATTTCATGTATTTTTCGAAGAGTTATTGTTGGGCTGCACACTGCAGGCCTGCAAGCCTTGTACTTACCCAGCCTGGAGACCAAAGAGAGAGCCCAGAGTCAGCAAAAGAGACATCAGTGATTTAATGGATAGGGGGAATCTTACACATCTGAAGCAAGGTCCTGGAGTGACACCCAACTCATGTGTGGCAGATGGAGGCAGTCATTGCTGGGTGGGGAGTGTTTATCAGTTACAGGGGGAATTGAAATCAGGTTGGCTCATTGGTTATCAGGGGAATTAACAGAGGGCCATGCCCTCACTGCCCCTTTGATAAGATATCCTGGTGGAGATGTTCTGATCTAAAGATTAGAACAATCACTAGCAGGTGTATGGGCCAAGTATGTAGAAAGGTCAGTCATGTGAGTAGGTTATAGGTGAAGCAGGCACTGGTTGAGTAGGGGATGTAGAGAGAGCAAGAGAACAGCCACTTTGGTGGCCCAATCATACACTTATTTTAATTACAACACATTTTATAAAAGGTAATATTACAGGACTTAAAAATAGTTTAAAACTCAACCTATAGTACAGTTCAAACCCCAAAGTTAGAAATAAAAATAATTGTTCTGAAATATGAACATAATTGTTCTGAAATATTTCCTGTGTTGTTGACTGTGCCTTTACTAACATTGAGTGCAATATTAGCATTAAAAAAAAAAAAGACAATGCTGATCTAAAGAAATCAAAACTCTGAAACCAGTAAAGTTGCACCTTCTCAGGAAAAACAATACAGGAAAAATATATTTCCATACAAGTTCGAAAATGTTCTCCAAGTATAGTATTCTTAACCCTAAATAATTCAGAAAATTTTGGTAGGTAAAAAAACTGTGTAAGAAAGTAAAATGTATTTTTATTTTACTTTCTTATTCATCTTTACTCATTATTCTCAGCTCTGTAGTCTAATGATCATTAGCTATTTAAACGTCCATTAGATCATTAGAAGCCTAGCATTTTGATGTAGTGGAGTCATAGCATATTCATTAGCTATAGACTGAGTTATAACTTTTAAAAATAGATGTTGTCTAATGCAGTAAGATTACCTACTCTTCGTTTTGTGTTGACATTTGTGGTGGTTCTAATAGTTATAGTGAGTAAAGACAATCTTTTTTTTTTTTTTTCCTCACAGTCGACCAAACTGCTATGCCTAGTGCTATTTTTCACACATTTGTTTTTTGCTTATTCATCTGCGGTTAGAGGATTATTTGGTACCACATAACAGAGTAAATTCAGGTAGTCCCAAGGGAACAAAAAAAAGTGTGTGGTCTCATTTGAACTGGGGCCTAACCAACTGATTTAAAGAGAATCCTCCAGCCTCAGTTAAACCCTTGAACAACTGCTGCTCTGGTCAACATCTTGACTATAAAGTAATTTCGTGAGATTTATCAAGCCAGAACTGCTCAACTAAGATGCTTCCAAACACACAGCTCACAAAAAGCTCTGAGAAAACGAATATTTATTGTCTTAAGCAATTATGCTTTGGGTAATTCATTATACAGCAATATATAATTAATACATTGTGCTCATCCTAGAAACACTCTTCTAAATGAAGATTCAAGATGTTTAATTTAGTTTGGTCTCTTCACTTAATGTAGAGGAAACTGAGATGCAAACTAAGTTAGTGACATAGAGTTCTCTAGAATCTCAGTTAATTGAATATTTTCCAAGTGGAAAAAAAATCAATGTAATATTGTATAAACCATGGATAATCATTAGCAAGAATCACATTAACACATTTTGCACATGTAGGCTCTTTTGGTCTCAATATACCTAATTATGTGTTTAACAGTTTTCCCTGGAGTTTCTTAACCCACCAACATGGCACTTAGAAATACAAACCATTAGTAAAAGAATATAAAGATGCACATTAATTTCTTTTCTTGGTTAAAATAAAACTTTTCAGAAACAATAGTCTGTCAACTGAAAAAAAAAATGCACAATGTGAGTTAAGTTTTATTTGGGGGCAAAATGCGGACTATAGCCCAGGAGACAGCATTTCGGATAGCTCTGAGAAACTGCTCCAAAGAGGTAGGGGGGAAGGTCAGTATATATGTGATTTTCGTGAAGGAGGAGTACATACAATCAAGCACATATCTTTTACAGAAGGTTGCTACTTAATCTTGTAAAGGTTACTGCTAGTCACGAGGAGCAGATGTCACCATGAAGGATTTCAGTACTTTTTTAGATGTGAGAAGATGCAAGAATTGGGTTAATAAAATCTCTTGAAAATATCTGACTATCTGAAGAGCTGCTATGCCAGTTTTCCCCAGAGCACAGGATGCCTCCTTCCTGATCTCCACCCTGAACTCCTTTCAGGGGTGTTAAAAATCAGCAGCTGCATCAGCTCATGATTTAATCCTTGTAGAGGTAGATGACAAGTGCCAATTTGTATTTGGCAGTCTCTGTCCCTTTTGAACATTGACAGAAATATAAATGTGACTTAGAATAGAATACCAAGTCAAGAACTCACAGTTAAACTGATTCATAGTAATGAGAGGAAGTCTAAATTAGGTTCCTGGACCCATTTCCAACGTTCCAGTGTGTGTGTGTGTGTGTGTGTGTGTGTGTGTGTGTGAACAAGGTCTCCCCACACCAACAACAAGCGATGCTCAAAAAAATCAGCTGAGTGTCCTACAATTCAACTCAATTTTGGGACTATCTACCTTCAGATTGCTTCATATCCCAGAGGTTAAGTGTTCAGTCCAGATGAGACTGCCCCTCCTCCCAATTCAGATGTCACTCCAGCCCAGGTTGTTATCTGTGCTTCTGATAGGCTACAGATTGGAGCTTCCCATGACTCCTTCCTTGGACTTCAGACACCAGTCAAAAGTACAGGTTTTTACTGACAGTTCTGACCAAATGGCCAAATCTGACCAAATCAGAGGTTCCAAGACTCCCTCTTCAGGTTCTATTAGTTTACTAGAGCAGCTCTCAGAACACAGAGAGACATTTTACTTATTAAATTATCTGTTTATTATAAAAATAAATAACTAAGGAACAGCCAGATGTAAAAGATTCATATGGAAAGGGGCTTGGTTTCTCCATGTGCACCACTCTCTCAGCACCATCATGTGTTCATCAACAAAGAAGACCTCGAAACCCCATCTTCTGAGGGGTTTATGGAGGCGTTATTACATAGTCATGACTGTTTAAATCATTGGCAACTGGCAATTGATTCAACCTCCAAATCCTCTCCCCTTTCTGGAGGTAAAGGAATGAGACTGAAAGTTCAACCCTCTAATCACATGATTGGCTATCCCTGGAAATGCATCCCTATTGTTAGGCGTGGTCCAAACTTTACCTCATTAACATACCAAAAGACACCTTTGTTGTTCTAATCACTTAGGAGATTACAAGGGTTTGGGGAGCTGTGATCCAGGAACGATGGACAAAGACAAAATATAAATGAGAAATATATTTTGGTCATCTGAATGAACAAATTTCTTATGCAAAAAATAATATACAGAAGCCTCAAAAACGAGCAGGAGGTCAGAAGGAGAAACACTCATGCCTTATAATGATAGCAGAGCCCAACAGGAAAAGAAAGACTTCCTCTTCTTTCTTTGCAAGAGTTTGGCAGATGAAAAGCCAGTATACTTGGAACTCTAAATTCCTCCAATGGACTGTTTGTTTACCATAACCCTCCCAGCTCCCTTTCCCTTCTAAAAAAGAGTTCTCCTCTCCTTCTTTTGCAGGACTTGCAAATGGCTTGTTGCAGACCCCAAATTACAATTATTTGCTGATCCTGAGTAAACTTATTTTTGCTAGAGAAAAAACTAACAGTTTATTTGTTTTAGGTTAACACTTATAAATCATAATTTCACAAAGATATTCAGGGATTAAAGTCAGCTTTCCAATTTGGAATCAGAACTGAGTGGGAATCAAGCAGGGAGATAGGGTGAAAATCATTTCGGTGAGATTTTCTAGGAGTTAATAAAATAAAAAATGGCATGTCTCTTAATCATATGTTTCTATATCATAAGGAGTATTATATAGCCTTGAAGTTAAAAACTGCTTTGTACCATAAGCAGCTCTTTTTGGTCATTATTTAATTTTTGTCTTATATATTGGCAAAAGTATTAATACAGTTCCCTAGATTATTTTTATGTGCTATCATGGTATCTATAATAAGCTGGAATCTACTATATTAGAGCAGCCTTGTACTCATACACACAGAAATATAGCCCCTTACTCTGACCCTGGTTTACAGGTTCATAAGAACCTAAACTGCATCATTTCCACAAGATTTTGCTATAATATCACTTTGCAGTCATTGGTGGAATGAAAATAATTTTCTGTAAACTAGCTAAACTAACAGATGGTTTATCACTTATGGACACATGTTCCTAGGCATTAGCTATTCCATAGTTTGTTTTTACACAGACACTTTGCAATAAAGATAATGCATTAATTAGCCTTATGAATAGATAACAGATTTTCATCATTAGAGAACATTCCTTAAGGAAAGTTCTGTTTTGTTTGTTTGATTTTGAGAAGTGGGAAAGGGATGCAGATTACTAGATGTGGAAACTCAACTTCCCATATAAGTGGAACAATTGCTCTGTGTTGAAAAATATCAGTGTGAAAGATGAGATCAAAATACTGTTGGTTTCATAAAAATAAATGAGCAAACTACTGTAAAATAAGGACTGTATGAGAAATTAATTTGAAATTTTAATAACAGAGATATCCATTATTCAAACTGCTATCATTAGGCAAGTATAAAATTTATTTGATGTAAAAATAATTTCTGAAATATAGTTAAAAATTTCCCCTTTCAAATGAAAAAATAAAAATCTTTCCCCAGAGCTTTGGCATAGAGCAGTCTTACATTATTGTATTATCTGTGCTTTCCAAGTCTTGTATATCCATTGATAGAATGGAAGTGACAATACATATATTTCTTTCTTAGTAAAACAATATTCAATAATAATTTTATTCTTAAAACTTCTATTGATAATAATGGAAATTCTGATCCAAAACAACAGTATTCCAACATCTGAGGTAATCTGGACATATCTTTGTTCCTAGCTGAAGACTCCTAAACAAAATACATATGTAATCAATACATGATCTGATACTATTCACCAAATTATTAAGCAGAATTCAAATGAATCAAAACCATTAAACCAGAAAAAAAATCAGGTGTCAAGTAATGAATTTGAAATACGGCATGAGTTCATGAGTGTGAAGAGGGCAAACGTTGGTGAGAAAATTAAGCCAGGAGTCTATACATGGACTCCCAGAAAACCTCCTCAGGAAAAAATAAAAAACTTAAAAATGCCATCATTTAAAGCCTCTGAAAATTGTTCTAAGACCATACAACTAATGAAGAAACATTCATTCAAGAAAATCTACTAAATCTCAGTAACAGCAGTGAGTCTGTGGCATTCGATCCATGACTCATCCACATTTCATGAACCACAGGTATGTGTCATGGAAGCTCTAGCCTGGGTGCTCTATTCCAGGAAAAGTACAGCCAAAAAGACAAATATTTTCTTCCCCCTCCCCAAATCCCAGTCTGAGTTTATGGTTTCACTCTGGGAGGATTCAAGTGTCATTTACACCATCATATTTAATTAGTAAAAAATATATAAATAACCTGATTATAACAAGAGTTGTAAGTCAAGTTTCTATAAAAAACAAGCATTCAGGAATAATAAGAAAAAAAAAATCTTAACAATTAGACAACTGGTAGACTGGGTTGCCAAATACCACAGTTATAAAAGTGTGTTAATTAAAATTATTTGGGATTTGCAGAAAAATAAACAATGACTTCCATGCAGCCAGAAAAAGGGTTAAATATAAATTCAAATACATAGAGATATGTACTAGATGATATAGATGGTGCTTCAAATGAGAGGTTTACTTTTTAATCACTTTCTAAGAACAAAGTTTTATAAGACAATAGAAAACAGAAAAGGCAGATCATACCAAAGATAGATAAGTGGATTATAAATTTATGAAACCACATGTATCATAATAAGAAAAATTAAAATAACAAAAAATTATTTATATCCTGTAAACAATTGTCAAAATAGTTGATAGTACACATATAGTTGAAGGAATGATATATTGGTAGAATTACAAATTGATGAAATCTTTCTGAAGGGCAATAAGGTAATGTAGGTTGTATAGCAAATTGAAAAGTACATCTATTATTTGGCTTGAGTATTCTACATCTATAGTTTTATCTTATATTGTATTCAAATACATGAGAGAGAATCTAATGTAGAAGTTATATTTTTTTTTTTTGCATCTAGGTTACCTTCTAATTCCAGTTCTGCCATTTACCATATGCATGAACTTCAGAAAATATTAAAGTATTCTCTTCTTTATTTTCCACATATATGAAATGGAAATAATAAATCCTTCATAGGATTGAAGGATGATCTAATTATATAATATGTCTCAGAAGAGTACCTGGTATAGAGTAAGCACTACATAAGAGCTTATTATCATTAAAAGTATGAAAATAAATGTGTACAACGAGAATAATCATAGCGTTTTTTATAGAAAAAAAGGAGAAAAACAGAAAGAATGAAAGTCTTTATGATTATGAATAGAGGAGTGTTATGCATTTTATTATAAAATATAAAACAGATATATCATGTAAATACACATCTGCCGATATAAAACTCTTACCAACATACATGCTTAAAATAAAACATAAAATTATAGAATAGAGCATAGGTATACTTCAATTTGGGGAAATTTTAAAAAAATCTATCCGTATGTCACTTATATTTAAGGTGAATAGCAAATTTCTTGAGGAGCCACAAGAAAATGTTATCAGTAGTTTTGGAGAGAAGACCTGGGTATCTGGGGTGTGAATGAGTCTGTTTTCACAATATACTCTTTTGCCTTATTTGAACTTATATTATTTCTATAGACTTTTTTAATAAGCAAAATAATTAACTTAATAAAATAACTCATCAAAATACCTTCATTTATGGTCCAAAGTTGTATGGATTAAAGTATTAATTGGGAAGCAATGAAGTCAACATTATTCATGGCAGTATTATAATAAATCAATACAGTGAACACAGTTAATTGTTAGGTGTTTGTCAGGTTTGAGTTTCTTAAAGTTTATAAAGCTATTTTGTACATCTAATCTTTCATAACAAGGGAAATTGGAGAAAGGTTTTTAAAACACAATAACTTCATGGTGTAGATATATAGATATGGATTATATAGACTATATAGATGTTTGGGACAAGCAAGAATGGTGCAAAGGCCAAAACGCTTTAATAAGAGAACATGCTTTATTAACTCAATTACTGAACTGTAATATAAAAGAAAAACCTACTCGTTACTATTATTACAGTAAAAAGTCCTTATCAACTGAAATATAAATGACAATTTAAGAGAAATTATTAATCAAGATATTAGTTATCTTTATTATTTTAAGGGATGGTCTAAAACTTTTCAAACATTTTTATTTCAACTTTGCATAGAAATAGACTCTGATTAGGTACTGTGTTGAACCTGAATGCATTGCTTCCTCTTGGAAATATCTCCACTTGGGCATAAAGGATCTGGAAAATTTCAAGACTTTCTGAATAAACACTTAGGTTCACAATAGTGTATTTATGATTGGGTATGCCAAATGAGCATAAATTCAAATTTTATTTACACATTTGACAATCAATTTTCTTTCTTTTACACTGAGTTTATGTTGTACCCCATTTGTAAGCAAAGTGATTAGTTTTTATCAAAACAAGAACATGTTCCTCAGGGTGAGTTGGATTCTTTTTAATACCTGATAAACATGGTTATAAAATCATCTGAAAACTTACTGTATATATTTTGAACATTATGAAGAGAAACGTAAACCTGATAAAATTTCTTCATTTTTTTTTTTTTTTTTTTTGCGGTACGCGGGCCTCTCACTTTTGTGGCCTCTCCCATTGCAGAGCACATGCTCCGGACGCGCAGGCTCAGCGGCCATGGCTCACGGGCCTAGCAGCTCCGCGGCATGTGGGATCTTCCCGGACCGGGGCACGAACCCGTGTCCGCTGCATCAGCAGGCGGACTCTCAACCACTGCGCCACCAGGGAAGCCCCCATGAGTATTTTTATACATTTACAACTGGTTGGTAAAGGCAAATTGAGGAGCATTATCTTTTCTACTACTTGGATATAAATACCAGATAATTTGACACTTTTTTTAAAAAAATATATATCCTGGAAATTAGTTTAGAAAGTTATCTGAAACATAAGTAACATATGAGTTAGCACATTTTTTGTTAATAAATGCAAAGCTAAAAATTCCATTCTCAAATTAACCAACATAAAATAGTATTTCCTCTATTACTGACAAGCCACAACAGTCAGATGAAATTATTTTCAAGAATGCTGCTTTGGAAAAAACGCCAGCAGTGAATCCACGGCGGAGCGGACAATTTGAACGCCACCTAGCCGCGGCACGCTGCCAGGGCGCTGCTGACCCTCCCCTGGACGGCAGCCTCTGCCTCCGGACCTGGAAGGTCGAGAAGGAACCGCGGGTCCGCAAGCCTGAGCTCCAGCCATGGGCCCGCGCCGCCGGATCCGCAAGCCCGAAGCCCCAAGGAGGTCGTCCCCGGCCGGGCCCATCCTTAGGCACTTCCTCCCGTCAACTTGCTCGCCGGAGACATAGGGTTCTGAAGGAGATACGAACTCTTCAGAAGAGCACACACCTGATGTTAAGGAAGAACTCCTTCTGCCGCCTGGCAGCAGAAGTGTTTCTAGTTAATCTCTTTTAGGATGTCTATCTCCTCTCCTTACATACAGGCCGTGTCACTCACTTCCCGAAGGATGTGCAGCTGGCCAGGAGGATCCGAGGCATTCAGGAAGGGCTCGGCTGAGCTCCTGCCGCCCTTGACTCTGGATACCAGGGATGCTGCCCGTAACCAGGACCAGATCCACGGAGTACAAGGTGCTGCCTGGACTTGCTATCTCTGAGCAGAGCGTGCATGTTGCTTTTGTAATTAGTTTTTTTTAAGTAGAAGACTGCATGGCTTTCCTCTGTAACAGAGGTAATATATGACAGAATCAACACATTGCAAAAGTCCTGAGATTAATTTTCAGATGAAGAGACTCCGCGTTTGACTTCACTTTGCAAATTATTCATAAGACTGATGATTTGGAAGACATCAGATTTTCTAGGTTATGGGAGAAAAGATCTTTCTGTACCATTTAATTTTTTTATTATTTTAGATTTTTCTGTACCATTTAAATTTTTTTACCATAGGTATATTTACTTTTATTTAAAACATAAGGGAAAAAATAAGAGAAGACCACTTCAGCCAGTTGCATGGAAGAGGCTGGCATGTCCAGCATGCAAATCTCTGTCCTTCAGATTGACTTCATCATTAGTGGCAGCAGCAAGTTCCTGTGTGGATTGTGCCTGTCAACAGATTATATAGCTTTTTAAAAACTCAGCTGGGATGAAAATAGGAAATCGTTAAGCTTTGATGGTCTGGCTCCTTCTGGTAAATTCCTATCAAACTCATTCAGAAATTCTAACTTATAGAATTTATTTTATTCTTATTTGCAAATCATAGAAGATGTATCATAATTTATACTGCAGAATTTTTCATTCCAGGACTTTTAAGAGCCTTTTCAATGTTTTTACAGGTAATTTTTATAACTTCCTTGTGGAGACATAATAAAAATAATTATTTAATGAGAAAAAGTTAAAGCAGAGTTACTACTATACAGAGATTATACTGTGTTCTTTGTGTATCAGCATTAAGTTCTTCATCTGGACACTTTGCCAACAGCCACAGTGTAAACAAGAGAATTCAGGAATGTGTTTTTGTCTCCGATGGAATAGAGTATGAGCAGATAAAAATCTTTCCCATTGCTTGTAACTGAAAGCAGTTTAACACATTTCCAGAGAAATGGGAAATGCCGAAGACTTTTAGATATGGTGAAAATGGTTAGTGAGGGCAGACACTAATAATGATGTGTCAGCCAACTGAATTGAGAGACAAACTAAAGGGAAAAGGACCAAGTTCTGTTGTTTGATAGATTTTAACCCTTTGGAAAAACCTTTTCCTGTTCGACATCAACTTATTTTTATGTAGACATTGGAATAAAGCTTATCTATCTATGAAAAAAAATGCTGCTTTGGAAATTACATGTTTTATTACTTTAATTTCATTATTTTTCATTAAAAACTTTATCTTGAGATAAATATAAATTCACATTCAGTTGTAAGAAACTGTGGACAGATTATGTGTACCTTTCACCAGCTTCTCAAATGCTATCACTTTGTAAAACTATGATGCAATATCACGGCTAGGATACTGACATTGATACAGTCAAGATATAGAACATTCTCATCACCAGAAGGACCCCTTATGTCACCCTTTTATACCTACGACCCACTATCCTTTCACTCCCATCCCCTCCTTAGTTCCTGGCAACCCGCAAGCATGTTCCCCATTTCTATAACATTGTCATCTCAAGAATGTTATGTAAATGGAATCATACAATATGTAAATTTTTATGACTGACTTTTCTCATTCATAATAATTTTCTAGAGAATCACCGAGGTTGTTGTTGTGTGTTTCAATATTTTTTTAATTGACTGAGTATTTTTCTGTGGTATGGATGTAGCACAGATTTTTTAACAACTCACGTGCTGAAAAACATCTGGATTGTTCCCAGTTTGGGGCTATTATGAATAAACTACCCCAAACATTTGTATACAGGTTTTAGTATGAACATAAATCTTTATTTCTTTGGGATAAATGCCCAGGTATTAAATTGCTGGATTGTATGGTAGATGCACATTTAGTTAGTTAGTTTTTTTGTTTGTTTTTAAAGAAACTGATATTTTAAAGAAACTGATACTTTGAACTGTGTGAAACTATGAGTCTCTTCCTGTCCAATTTGCCCTTCCTCTTCTCCTTTCACACGTCAGACCTGCATCATGGTGTGAAGGATATCTTGCCATTCTCTATCTCCTCCACTTTATTCTTCTAAAAGTTTACCCATAAGTCTCTTGCACAACTAATTTTGTTTTGATGTCTACTTCTCAAAGGACACAGTGTAACTCAAATTACCTTTAGAATAATTATCTTAATGTAAAAACTAGATCAGTGGAGTAGAACATATTAAACAGTAAAAATGGAAGTATTGAGGATTTGGAACAACATTATGAATGTTGTAAAGTGTCTTAACTTTGATGCAAATTGCTTTAGAGAGTCCAGAAAACACTGGCATAGTATACCTTGCTAAATTTTCCTTAGTAATATTAACATCTATAATAGGAAATTCAGATATTAGTGTGGTTTTAAATATGCCTCAAATCATTTGAACTTCTCTCATCAATAGGTAGGGTCTAATACCTCTACCACTGAATATTGTGTGGCTTCAATGACTTATTTTTTTTAATAAAGAGAACAAGGCAGAAATTCCTAGGTTATAAAAAGCAATAGAAATTTTGCCTGGTTCTTTCTCTCTTGGGATATGTGCCCTGAGCCTGCATGTCAGAAATTCTACTATCCTGCAGCCACTATGCTGGAAAGACCATGTGGAGACATCACATAGAGAGATAAAGAGAAATTCCAGAAGTTCCAGATCCCTCAACCCCAAGTGAGTCTTCACAGCCCAAGCACCAGACACTGATTCTAGCTTCTAACTTTCAAGCCACCCCACCTGATGCCAAATGGATTAGAAATAGGCAGTCTAGACCACGGCTCCCCTTATTCCTGAGAAGAGAAAATGTTATTGCTTTAAGTTACTAAGTTTAGGGGGCATTTTGTTATGCAATAAGACACTTCTGGAATTGGATTTCTGGGTCCTGCTCTTTTATACTTCGATGTTGAAATAATCTGACCCTTTCCCCAGTTCCAGATAGATACATAGTTTTATTTAATTTTTGGATTTATTCTAGTTTAAAGGTAAGGGAATAGCCTTATTTAATATTTGGGAGCAACTGCCTATAATCAGTCCCCTTAGATCCTCACTATAGAATGTGATAAATGTATTTCTTTATGTAATGTTTCAGCAGTAAAAGTGAAGGTAGTAAAAGATGATAAATGTAGCCTGAAAAATGGACTTAACAGATTCACCAATTTGTAGAAATGTATAACCCAGGACCCAGTTTTATTTCATATAATATTCAAAACACAGAATATGGAACTTTGGTATGCTCTTCAGACATGCTGCAATCAATAATATGTGAACGACTGTATTTTCTCAGTAGGAGACTGTGAAGCTCTAACCTAAAGAAAAAGCTACACAGGAAAAAAGTTCCATGACTGTATGAAGCACACAATTATCAACACTCTACAAACCTATAATCAGAACATTTGCCTTTTTCAGCTCTTTGAGCAAAACAATGTTTAAAAACAAACTAAGAGAAAAGAATATTAATAATTCCACTCTCTGGGCAGTTTCAAATATAGCCAATTTTTTTCTCCTTTTTTAAAAATGACAACTATTATGTTTGATCAGGCCAAGAACTTAGTAAATGTCAGCTTAACTGATTAAGTTTTTATCCCACACACTGAAAATATTTCTTTACTTCCTCAAATGAAAAATAGTTATACATCCATTTTAAAATATAATGATTGATTATTGAAAATCAACATAATGACACAAGGAAGCTGTAACTGAAATGTAATTACTGACCTGTAACATTCTCATGAGATGAGATGAATATAGGTTCAATAAACTTAAATTTTAAAAAGTGTTTATATTCTCAGAGCTCCTTAGTGGCAGAAGCTAAATTAAATACAAATATTAATTTTCTCAACCCAGAAAAACAGTATCATAACTCCCATTTCATATCCCATTCAAATATTGCACATGATGCCCTAAAACGCAGTCCACCCACACAAAATAGCAAGAATTAATCTACAAAATGACTTATATTAGAAACATGCAATAGTGAAAATGTCAAATTGATTTGGAATTTAAGATCTTAGTGAATCTGAACATGTCAATGCACACTTAACTTAGGCTTTGTCTAATAATCACATAATACCATTTTCATTTTCTCATATATAAGTTTGAAGTGACAGAACTAATACTGAGATTCAAAGAAGCTTGTAGCTGATATGGTGGTTTTTATTTCTGAGGTCTCCACAGATTGGGTCTCTTTTCTCTTACCATTTTTTCTCTCTTTTCTTTCTTACTCTTCTTCTTCAATTATTAGTATGTTTTTTGTACCTTCTTTTTGCCTTTTTGGGGGCTTGAAGGCTGTGAGCTATACCTATTCTCAAGGAAATAGAAATATACAGATATAGACATTGAGTAAATAGGTATATTAATAAAAAATATAAGAGGATATCAGAGGAAAGAAATCAACAGAAGTAGAATCAAAGAATATTGAGTGGAGGATAGAGACATTAGTTTAGGCCTTATAGCCTAAGTAAAATAAGATAGTAGAAAAGGGGAAGAAAAGTTTAGACTCAGTTGGAGTCTGAAGCAGTAAGGAGATAATTACAGAGTCAATACTTAGAAAGTAATTAAGCTCCAAGTAAGGAAATTTCATGAAAGAAATGAGACTTGAGTGAGTTTTTGAATAAGGGACATGCAGTTAATTAGCAAAGAGTAAGATATTTTCAAATTTTACTGAATGTCCATTAAAAATATTTGTCACATTGAAATTGAATTGGGCTAAGGCAAGAAGATATTGTAAGCATAAAAATATGAGACAGTAGGGTGGAAGGACTGAGAAACTGAATCAGATGATAAGGGTGGGAAAAAATACAGGAAATTTGACAGCCAGGCCAAGATGTCTGTAGTTGAGGTAACTGATAATGAGACGTAACTGGTATTTACATGTCTCATTGTGATTTCTTTGTGATAGATATTTCTTAATCTCAAAGCCAGAAAAATGACACTGAAAAAAAAATAGTGATTCCCCAAATAAAGCTTCTCCCTAGAACCACCTAACACAATTAAATTGTGTTGAGGCTTATGTGAAGTGTCAGAAAGTTGGGAGTCAGATCCTACAAGACATGATCCAAGTATATTCATTAGAAATGTCATTTCCCTTACCATAAAGAACAGAGAGAGTTATTACCTGGGAATTACAAGATGCCATCCCAATGGGAAATTTTTTTAAGAGTTATGTTATTCAATAGTTAAGTGCTAATGTGCTCAGAGATGATATTTAAAATAGAATCCTTGTACAATATGTCAGCCTCTTGGCTATGCAAGAGCAGGAATCTTCCAAAGAAGTTACTCAAATTGTTTTAATCAGCAATATCCTAAGCTTGCCACCCTTTAAAATATCAACTGTTCTTCATTCCCCAAAGCAGATATATTGCCTAACTATTATGTAATAGGTGGATGATTTCTCAATCTGAAATAGCACTGTTCTAGTTTGTAGGTGAAACAAAGCTTTGGAAGCCTATTTTAGTTTTGTCAGAAGAGCTCAGGTAGCAATTGGCTGACATCTATTGGAACAGTCACAAAACTATTCATTCTCCAATGGCCTAAGTGCCAATTTGCTGTTTCAGCAATAACTCTCTTCCAATTATATTGCTTAGCAAGATTTATTTTCTTCTATCACAGCCTCATCTCTCTAAACATTATGATGAGCAATGGATTTGTATTGGTTGGCCTATAATCAATACATTAACCTATGTTGCATTGCTCAAAGTGGCCAGGTAAATCTTAGAAAAGCATGTTAATGCAGGAGATAAGCTTACCCTGGTAGATAAATTTACTTCATTTGAAAACTGCTAAGACTTTTAGTCTCATCTTGAAAGTTTACCATCTTTAAAGCATGAACATTCCAGAAGGGCTTGGTCAACACTGTCTGGGGCAATAAACAGTGTTACTAAAGGAATATAATTTAATCATGTGTAAGCATTTAAGCATGTATATTATAGTTCACAAATGAATGGCTAATGAGCTACATTCAGCCCCCAAATATATAATGGCTCACCTATTAATTTTTAATTAAACAAGTCCCTCCAATCTTCAAATAGGAAAATTTCACTCAAGGATCTTGATTTCAAGGACACCCAGAAAAATCGGAAGATCTGGTGACACAGTCTGCATTCCCGCAGAGCAATAATTAGCTGGAGCTCAGTCGGGCTCTCCTCCTTACAGACCCTTCTGAGCACTCATGTTTTCCCCATATCCTCTCTCTTCCCAATTCCCCATTAAATTTATAGTAGACATTCTTCAGCTAGGTGTTTAACTATATTATATGTTTAACATTGATTATGTAGGCTTTAAAGAGCTTTGCAAGAAAAGCATACATCTTTTAGATGGGAAATAAATTATCATTTTTGGAGAAGGAGCAGTGTGTTACTCTATGTGCCTGGGATGTAGGTGATAGTCACTGAATACACTGGGTTTCTCCTGAAGATTCTACTCTTGAGGGAAAGGATGGAGGAGTTTGACCAATTTTTGTTAAACCCTTTTAATGAATTCTTGAATCAAAAGGATAGACTCTTGTCAGCCAGAATCCTACTATGTTAACCAGTGCCCATAGAATATACAAGGAAACAGATACAAATCCAAGCTAGACCAACAAGATTCTCTCTCCCAGGCATTTAGACATGGATCTTTAAAACTCCTGATTGTTTGCATGTGAAAAGAACTATAAATTCAGCTTTCATGAGGCAGTAATATTTCACAGTTTAGATCAAATAGTAAGAAAGACAGTCTTCAGAGTTATAAGAAAGGCAACAAAAATAGTAGATTTTTGGAGGAAAATAGAATTGATAAATGATATTCTGAAGATTTCTCTGTTACTACCCACCCCTTGGATTCCAGGAAATAACCATTCTTAAAATAAAAGTCCTCCTTTTGCTTACCTAGCTTAATCTTCATTACTTGAAACCAATACCATCTAGATAGTAACAATAGAAAAAGGGGGAAATTTGTTACACTGAGGCCCTAACAGACAGGATAATTTCAACATTCTTCCCCATATATCGAACTTAAAGTGCAATAAGAATAAGACAAATTCATCTACTTTAGTTTAATTCTGTTTGTCCAAAATCCCTTTGGCTTTTGAAAATCACGCCACATTCTGCACTATACATATTTCCAGTTTTAAGCATGCAGAGTTGTAAATCATTATAGTTTTATTATTGCTGTGTTATTCTGTTTTACTGTTTGTTTTTCCTAGTTTGAATACTATCTTTTCTAAATTTAAATATAGAAAGTTGAGCCATAAATTAATACTTATTTTATTAGAATTCCAGTAATAGATGAAATGACATTGAACGTTTCCAAGGTGGTTTCTAAAACCTCCTTCCGAGGAAGTACTTTGAAACAGTATCTTCATAAATTAAAAAAAAAAAAAAGATTTTCTCACTAATGAATTATTTTGCATATGACATCTATGCAGTCCTGGTATGGGAACCATAAAGATTATTGAGATATAAATAATGCAGTAAGCAGAAATGATATTCAACTCTAGTGACTATTTAAACCAACCTTCAAATGTTTTAGTATAATGTATCAGGTGGGACCATTCCTTAAAATCCATGGTGACTTTTTGTTCATCAACCTCAGATAAATCTTACCCTTTAGCAACTCATTGTATAAGTGAAAGGGGAGGGGAGTAATTTAATTGATTTAACAATAAATCAACATGTGTAGAAAACACAAAAGGTAAATAAATAGTTTGCAAAATCATATTTTTTCACAATGTTTTAATGAAAAATGGTTTCTTATATCAGGCCAGGATTCACCATACCTAGAGGCAGGTATAGTCAGGATATTCCCTTTACCACATGTGTCTAGGTCATATTAAAGTGAGAAGGAACAGGTGAGTTATTTTCCTTTTTATACCGGACCACTAATATTTAAAACATTTTTTTAAGTGATAGTAAAATGTATTGTCTTTATATATGTAATAAAGCCTTATATTGAACACAAAGAAATACATGATTTTGTTCACAGAAAATCCATTTCTCATGCCTTTGATAAAAAAAAAAAAAGGTTAAAGGAATACTCAAAGTATATTGGTTTTAAGGTTGTCAAATTTTGATTTTCCCCCAGGTTTATTGAAGTATAGTTGACAATTAAAAATTGTGTATATTTAATATGTTCAACTTGATATATGTATACATTGTGAAACATTCATCACAATCAAGCTAAGTAACTCAATGACCCCAAATAGTTATCATTCTCTTTTTAAAATTTTTGTGGTGATAGGACTTAAGATTTACCCTCTTAGCAAATTTCAAATATACAATACACTATGATTAACTATAGTCACACTGCTTTACACTGATATATAAGACTAGGTTAAAAGAGCAATTCTGGCTGGGGACTCGAAAGAGAGGGGAGGAAAACTTCAGGACAGGCACTGAGAAAACCAACTGGTATAGTTAAGGCACAGTAACTGTGAAAGAAAAAGTGGCATGTAATGTTAGCAAATTTTGAATGACAGTTTCATGAAAGATTTAGGAAAGTTATTTAGAGGCTAAAGAGTTCACTCTTGCTCAGTATAAGGTACATTTCTGTGGAAGGATTTGAAGGAGGAAAATGCCTCAAATAAAGCTTTGATCCAAGACTGCCTTGCTGCAGGGCAAAATATGTATGGCTCCGGGGAACATCATGACTTTCAAGGGCCCCAGGCACTTTTTTCCTCATGATCTCTTTGAATTAATAGTTCATTTTTTACTTCTGATTTTAAAAGAAATTAAAACACTTCATGGGGTCCTACAAGCATATGGACCTTAAGTTTTGTGCTTAGTGGGCTTAATAGATAAATTGGCTCTATCTGGCCCACAAGAGACTACACATTTTAGGGGACTGCAGTTAGAAGATAAAGGTATCATACAAATTGGTGACATAGAGATTAATTTAAATAAGTGTGACAAAGGGAAGAGTTAAAAGCTAATGTTCAGGAGGAATTAACAAGACATGGGAATTATTTGGAAATGAAAGTGAAAGATAAAAGTCAAAGAAAATCTCTAGGTTTTTCCAATCACTCCTAGGGTACACTGTGTAATATATGAGGTTTCCCATTGTAGGTGAGCAAAATTTGCCAACCTTGTCTCTTTGGCATGAGGATCAATTTAGACTGATTATTTTTAAGAAACAGAAGATTCCGAAAGTTTTCCTTTCTACCTTCCAGTTAGCTACCTAAAGAATTTAGATAAAGGGCCTGTTTCCAGAATAGAGGTATCACTAGAGAGCTGCAAAGAATATGGGCTGGGTGTGGTGGGGAAAACTCTAGGCAGGGCCTGGAAATCTGAATCCACACTGTGTCTCATGGTCTCTGCATAGCCCAGCAAATATTAATTTGCTTCTCCACCTTTATGTGAATAGCTTTCCTCTCCTTTAAAGTCCCAAACAGCTACCCCCAACATCTTTTGTTTTCAGCATAAGATCATATTTAAGTTGAGGGCTTCTGGTCATTTTTGGTTAGGAAGTTACTTGGTTTTCCTAACTCTCTCCCATGTATACATGTTATTAAACTTTTGTTTGATTTTCTTCTATTAATCTGTCTCATGTCATTAGACCAGCCAGAAGAAATTAGGACAGAAGAAAATTTCTTCCTCCCTGACACAGGGTTTTTTTTGTTTGTTTGTTTGTTTTCATTTATATACAATCAACTGATGAAAAATAAGATCTCAGTAGAAGTTGGTTGAATAAAATTAAATTGTAGGTCTATGCATTTATGTCTTTGAAATCATACGTGTGTTAGCATGAATACACAAATCCTTCTTCAAAGTAGACAACATATAAATAATGAATAATTGTCTATAAAAATGTAATAGGAGAGTATCTAGCCTTACCAGCCAATGGGTTTGGATAAAATCAGAATAACTACTCTTGAGGTCACCTGAATTTCCCGTCAACATTTTGCCTCAGTGTTCTGAAAGTCCTTTTAATTGTCTCTCAAGAGCTCACGTCTCTCTTGTTCCTCTCCTCCATCCACTCCAGTTGATATTCACTAGTAGTAAAGCATGCTGGTTGCCTGTTCCCACTGTGGTAACACTGATGTCCCTCAAGATGTCCTTGTACATGCAAACTGTAAAGGGCACATTGTTTTGAACTTTGGTGGAGACATTTTTATTACCACAATGTTAGGAGGTATAATTTGCATATAGTGGGCAGGTGTCAGGAATGTTAGATACCCTACAATGCAAGGGACAAACATAATAATGAATAATTGTCTTGTATACTGTATGTATTTTAAATGTTCCTATGGGCAGTCATGTAAGTGAAATACCTAGTATGATTACCTGAATCTAGTACCTAAGTCTGTGTTAAATAGGAATACAAACAGCTATATTCACAGTGATCCTATACATAAGTTTAAGAATTGGAATATTTTATTATGTGACCTAGTATAGTAGTAACTGAGTATTATATACTTAAATGTGTGTTAATGTATTATAAAGTATATTTCTTCTACTTCTTTTATGTTACAATTAAGAAGTTATATTGATTTTGAAAGGTAGATTTTATTTAAGGATATCAAACATAATTTTCCTAAGTATTTGTGATATAAAGGAGATGTTGCTTTTATAGAGTTGAGAACCTCTGCCCTAGAGAGATATCACAAAATACACTAATGTGTATTGAAGCAGTACTATGTTCTGCAGATAATAGAAAATAATTTTCTCCTCTTCCTTTTGTGGCCAAGAAAAAGTTTTTATCCACAGAATTCCTCCTTTGGCTGTGACTTGCACCCTCTTTCTTGTGGGTCAAATGGGACCATGTGATCAATATGTGAAAAAAAGATACAATTCTGAAATTTTTATCCAATTTTCTCACAATATTTTGGTCCAAATTTGACTTATATTTATCTTTAAATGGAAAATAGGTATTCTCTTAAAAATCATCTCACTTTGATATAAAATGGTCAGGTATATTTAAATTTCAACTTGGCTCAAGTCTCACGTGTAGAATTCCTATTTGATGATTTAAATCTCTGATTTTCTATCTGGTCAGAAAAGTAGCTATAAGTTACGTACTTCACATTTAGGAGATTAAAAGCCTTCAGGAGTAAAAAAAAAAAAAAAAAAAATATATATATATATATATATATATATATATATATATATTAGGAAACTAAGATGAGTTTAAAAGCCTCTTGAGTTTCATTTACTAAGGGCCTCCTGAAAGAAATAAAAATCTATTGACCAGTAATAGAAAATTGGTAATGCAATTAGTCTTTAGTGTTAAAGGATGTATGTATAGCCCTCCAAACATAATCCTCCTCTGTGCAATTTTTTTTTTCCTAGAAATTTATTTTTTATTTTTAATTTATTTTGTGTGGTACTCGGGCTTCTCACTGTTGTGGCCTCTCCCATTGCGGAGCACAGGCTCTGGACTCACAGGCTCAGTGGCCATGGCTCACGGGCTTAGCTGCTCTGCAGCATGTGGGATCTTCCTGGACCGGGGCACAAACCCATGTCCCCTGTATCAACAGGTGGACTCTCAACCACTGCGTCACCAGAGAAGCCCTTTTCCTAGAA
The DNA here is from genome assembly GCF_951394435.1 of Stenella coeruleoalba. NCBI lineage: Eukaryota > Metazoa > Chordata > Mammalia > Artiodactyla > Delphinidae > Stenella > Stenella coeruleoalba. Next base: position 25,715,544 of record NC_137165.1, on the reverse strand, counting down.
ATTTTGAGGCAGATAAGTTCTTTTATATTTTATAGACAGAAATGATAGGGGTACCCTAAATGAAACCTAGGTTGGTTACATGGGAAAATAAATTGTGAATGGATATTGTGCCAGTATCCAAGAGCAGTAGGAAGGAAAAACCTATTTAGACCTTTATTCTAGTTTTTTTTTCACTTAAGTGAGATGCCCCTGTGCTGTTAGAATATTGCTAGTTAACCCCAAGAATACATGTCATTTTAATGATCCTACTACCAAATAAGCCAAGTTCTATTTTTTCCTGTGCTTCCAGACATAAGAAAGAAGGGGTATGTCTGTTACACACACACATACACACACACACACACACACACACACACACACACACACAAACATACACTTTTCACATTTAAAATGTAAGTCTATCCTCTTAATAGATATTACAGAGAAAATTGCTTCAAGCTATTATTTTCCATAAGGAGTGTGGATATCTATATCATCTATCTATCTATTTATCTATCTATCTCTAATTGAGTGTACAAATAGACTAGTTTAAGAGTCTCAAATGACTCCCAAGCAGGCCAACAGATTTTCAAGTTCTTGAAGGTGTAACAGAAATTTACAAATGAAGGGCTTGTCAGGCATATATATGTGTGTGTGTGTGTGTGTATATATATATATATATATATAGAGAGAGAGAGAGAGAGAGAGAGAGAGAGAGACAGAGACAGAGACAGAGACAGAGACAGAGAGACAGAGAGACAGAGAGACAGAGACAGAGAGAAATGGGGCTATATATATATATATATATATATATATATATATATATATACTTTCAGCCCTCCATATCCACAGGTTCCACATCCATGGATTTAACCAACTGCAGGTCAAAAATATTTAGACAAAAAACAATTCTAGAAAGTTTCAAGTAGCAAAACATGAATTAACTGCATGCTGGCAAATATTTGCATAATACTTACATTGTATTTACAACTATTTAGGTGGCATTTATATTGTATTAAGTATCATAAGTAATCTAGAGATGATTTAAAGTATAAGGATGATGTGCATAGGTTATATGTAAACACTGTGCCATTTTATATAAGGGACTTGAGCATCCACAGAGTTTGGTATCCAAGGGGGACTGAAGGACAAGTGTATATTAGAATAAATAAATACTTAAATATTAAAAGGGGATATCATTACAGAAGGGGAAGTGTGGCTAGCCTTCTGTGCACGATTAATCTTGTGGCTATAAATAGGAAGTTCAGAGAGAGATGGAGAGCAAGGAGGAGAACATTGTGGTGGCTATTCAGAGGAACAGGAAGGAGTAGAGGGAACCAAAGGGAGAGAGCTCTCCGAGGTTCAGAGGATTTTTCCAATTTGGAAATCCTTTGAGATAAATGTTATTCAGTTTATCTGAGGGAAGCAACAGGGTTCATTATTACATTTGGAGGCCTCAAAATACCAATCTAATGTGCTTATTGTTTTTGTTATCTTGATCTATAGCATATTTTTTGTTCCACTTGAGTGTGCAAATAGACTAATTTAGGAGTCTCAAATGAGACCCAAGCAGACCAACAGATTTTCAAGTTGAGGGTGCAGCAGAAATTTACAAGAGGAGGGCTTGTAAGTCTCAAACTAAGTCAGAGTTCTGTATGACAGCTGCCTGTTGACAGTGCACTTAGAAACCAGACTCCCCATAAGTACTGAGTACTCACCAAGATAAAGTACTCCCTTCTCAGATGAAAGATTTCTTTCCCAAGTGAAATATTTCTTTCCCAAATAAAGCCAGTAATAAAGGACACTCAAATAAAGTCTCAGAACTTTGAGGAAAGTGGGGAGTTGAGGACCAAAAGGACTTACTCCCATGACCCAAGCCTGCAGAGGAGGCAAAGGAGTACAGGGGACTCCTATATGTGCCTTACATTTGCAGCAGTGCTGAAGTAGAAGTGACTCACTTTGGATCCCACTTTTTTAAAATTAATTAATTTATTTATTTTTGGCTGTGTTGGGTCTTCATTGCTGTGCATGGGCTTCCTCTAGCTAAGGCAAGCAGGGGCTACTCTACGTTGTGGTGCATGGGCTTCTCATTGTTGTGGCTTCTCTTGTTGCAGAACACAGGATCTAGAGCACAGACTCAGTAGTTATGGCGCATGGGCTTAGTTGCTCTGTGGTGTGTGAGATATTCTCAGGCAGGTATCTAACCTGTGTCCCCTGTATTGGCAGGCAGATTCTTAATGACTGCTCCATGAGGGAAGCCCTGAATCCCACTTCTGACACCACATAATGTCAAAGAATAATTAGTATCAAGGCTACAGAAAACAAAGATTTTTATTTGGGGTCTTAAGAATTTCAAATCTGGAGACACAGGTTTGGGTAGAATGAAACATGCTCCAAGGAAGAAAAAGAGAGAGGGGTTTATAAAGACAAAATAATAATAATAATAATAAGGTTGTTAATGTTGCCCAGTGAAAACTGTAATTAACTTTGATGAAAGTCAGGAAATATCTGTCCTTAAGGAATCTCAGTTTGTTTTAGGGTAGGTGTCTGATAAGTAGATAAGCTTTCATGAGTTATTTAAGGGAAAGGGGTCAATAAGTATTCTGCATTTCTGGCAGATGTTCTGGATGTCTTTGTTAGGAAAAAATGTGGTCAAAATATCAGATTCCAACCAGGATGAGATATGTATAAGTCACATTTCCTCAGTGGCCTCTCAGCTTCATTTTAGAGAATTTTCTTAGCTCTCCATTTTGATTTTTTTTTCATACAAGAAAGAAATAAAACTGCTGTTATTCACAGATGACTTAATTGTCTATGTAGAAAACTAACAAATTTATAATTTTAAAAAATCTCTTAGAATTAATATGCAAGTATAACAAAATCAAAGGACACAAATTTGATATACAAAAATTGCTTGATTACTTTCTTATATACTAGAAATGAACAATGAAATTTGAAGTTTAAAAAATATAGTAGTAAGAAAGTTGAATACTTAGGTATAAATCTAACAAAATAATGTGAACAAACCTGAAAAGTGTTTAGTTAGACTGACAGAATAAAAAGTGAGTTACAACTTGCAGGAGTAAACACATGAGCAGAAACTGCCTCAGGACCCAGTGCAGGGGTAGAATAATATAAAGTGTAATTGACAAATTACTGGAGGCTCAGTGTGGAGAAGTCTGAGAATTAAAATTAAAAAAAAAAAAAAAACTCCAGAAGAATTAGGTCATAGACGTAACATCACAGTATTGTGAGATTTACCTCCAGGAGCTTGACCACGTGCAACAGTAAATAGAGAAAAATCTCCTTGTGCTTCCAGGATGGAGAGGGGAAAACTAACAATTTTAAAATCCACCAGAGCACTGATCTTCTTAACAAGGCCTGACCTCAAGTGAAACTAGTTATCCATACTATCATTGTAGCTATATTAACCAGTTGGAGTATCATCAGAGCCTAACTGACATAAGGGAAGAGAAATGACTCCAGCTGAATCTAGTCTTTCATATGGGAGAAGAAAAATACCAAACTAAAACCCACTCTATCAATTCTGTCCCATATCAGAGGGGAGAAATAATTGAGAAACACTAGTGTAGATCAAGTCCAGAGACACAGGCTAACCAGAAGACTAAGACCCAAAGATAGAACTGTAGAACAATTCTCCTCCCCCTACTACTCACAAGATTACTAAAGACCTACTACTGAAAGGAACTAGCAGCCAGTACATCATGTCTGACCATCAACAAAATTTACCGGGCATACCAAAATGTAAAACAACAACAACAAAAATTTGAAGAGACAGAGAAAGCATCAGAACCAGACATGGAAGGGTTGTTAGAATTATCAGATCAGGAATTTAAAATGATTATGATTAATATGCTAAAGGATCAAATAGATAAAGTAGATATATGCAGAAACAGATGGAAAACAAGCAGAGAGATGGAAATCCCAAGAAGGAACAAAATATAAATGCTAGAAATCAAAAACACTAACAGAAATGAAGAATACTCTTCATGGAAGACAGCCTCTTCAATAAGTAGTGCTGGGAAACTGGACAACTACATGTAAAAGAATGAAATTAGAACACTCTCTAACACCATATACAAAAATAAACTCAAAATGGATTAAAGACCTAAATGTAAGTCCAGACACAATAAAACTCTTAGAGGAAAACATAGGCAGAACACTCTATGACATAAATCACAGCAAGATCCTTTTTGACCCACTTCCTAGAGAAATGGAAATAAAAACAAAAATAAACAAATGGGACCCAATGAAAATTAAAAGCTTTTGCACAGCAAAGGAAACCATAAACAACATGAAAACACCCTCAGAATGGGAGAAACTATTTGCAAATGAATCAACTGACAAAGGATTAACCTCCAAAATATACAAGCAGCTCATGCAGCTCAATATCAAAAAAAAAAAACAAACAACCCAATCCAAAAATGGGCTGAAGACCTAAATAGACATTTCTCCAAAGAAGATATACAGATTGCCAACAAACACATGAAAGGATGCTCAACATCACCAATCATTAGAGAAATGCAAATCAAAACTACAATGAGGTATCACCTTACACCACTCAGAATGGCCATCATCAAGAAATCTACAAACAATAAATGCTGGAGAGGGTGTGGAGAAAAGGAAACGCTTGCACTGTTGGTGGGAATGTAAATTGATACAGCCACTAAGGAGAACTGTATGGAGGTTCCCTAAAAAACTAAAAATAGAACTACCATACTAGCCAGCAATCCTACTACTGGGTATATACCCTGAGAAAACCATAATTCAAAAAAGTCAGGTACCACAATGTTCACTGCAGCTATATTTACAATAGCCAGGACATGGAAGCAACCTAATTGTCTATTGACAGATGAATGGATAAAGGAGATGTGGCACATATATACAATGGAATATTTCTCAGCCATAAAAAGAAATGAAATTGAGTTATTTGTAGTGAGGTGGATGGACCTTTGATACAGAGTGAAGTGGATGGTCTGTCATACACAGTGAAGTAAGTCAGAAAGAGAAAAACAAATACTGTATGCTAACACATATATATGGAATCTAAAAAAAAAATGGTTCTTATGAACCTAGGGTCAGGACAGGAATAAAGACACAGATGTAGAGAATGGATTTGAGGACATGGAGAGGGGGAAGGGTAAGGTGGGACAAAGTAAGAGAGTGGCATTGACATATATACACTGCCAAATGTAAAATAGCTAGTGGGAAGAAGCCACATAGCACAGGGAGATCAGCTTGGTGCTTTTTGTCCACCTAGAGGACTGGGACAGGGAGGATGGGAGGGAGATGCAAGAGGGAGGAGAAATGGGGATATATGTATACATATAGCTGATTCACTTTGTTATACAGCAGCAACTAACACAACATTATAAAGCAATTATACTCCAATAAAGATGTTAAAAAAAAAAAAAAGAATATCCTTCATGGACTTATTAGCAGACTGGACAGAACTGAGGAAAGGCTCTGAGCTTGAGGAAATTTCAGTAGAAATCTTCAAAACTGAAAAGAAAAGAGAGAAAAAAAAAGGTGGGAAATAAAAAAGAAATCAGATATAATATCCAAGGACTGTCAGACAACTACAAAAGTTGTAATATATACAATATAATGAGAATACTAGAAGGAGAATAAAAAGAGAAAAGAACAGAAGAAACATTTGAAAGAATAATTAGTAAGAATTTTCCCCAAATTAATTTTAGACACCAAATAACAGATCCTGGAAGCTCAGAGACTACCGAGCAATATAAGCCCATAAAAGGTACACCTGAGCATATCATTTTCAAACTATAGAAAATCAGAGAAAAAAATTCCTGAAAGAAACCAGAGGAATAAAACCCAAAATTAAAAATTGCATCTGACTTCTCAGAAATAATGCAAGTAAGAACAGAGAGGTTTGAAAAATTCAATTTGTTGAGAGAAAAAAAATGAAAGAAAAAAAAAAAGCACCAACCAACCTAGAATTCTGTGCCCTGTGAAACTATCCTTCAAAATCAAAGGGAGAAATAAAGACTTTCTCTTACAAAAAAAAAAAAACAAAACAAAACTGAGAGAATCTGTTGCCAATAGACCTGCTTTGCTAGAAATGTTAAAAGAAGTTCTTTAGAGAAAAGAAAAACTATATGGCTCAGAAATCAGATCTACATAAAGAAAAAAAAAGCATCAGTAGTCATTACATAAAATAATACATGATTAAAACCACACTGAGATACCACTAAACATCTATTAGAATGATTAAAATTAAAAAGAATTGCAAGGACATGGAGCAACTGGAACTCTCATGCTGCTAGTAAAGTAAATTGGTACAATGAGCTTATGAAACATTTTGGCAGTTTCTTGAAAAGTTAAACATTCATTTGTCATAGGCTCTATCCATTCCACTCCTGGTTTTTAGCAAGAAACAAACATTTGTACATAAATACTCATAGCAGCTTTATTTGTAATAGACAAAAATAGAAGTAATCCAAATGTCAACATGAATGAAAAAATAAATTGCCATAAATACATACAATGGGGTGCTCCTCAGAAAAGAAATTTAAAATATTGTAAATTAAAAAGAGATTCATACAATAACATGTAAGAATCTCAAAATAACTATGGTGAATGAAATAATTCAGAAGCAAAACAGAAAAAAAGTATGTTCTGTATAATACCATATTTCTAAAATTCCATAAAATCTGCACAAATCTATAGTGATTGAAAACAGATCTGTGGTTGTCTGTGTATGGAGTAGAGCAAGAAGATATGGATGGAAGAGCCATCAAGGGCCATGAGAAAACTTTTGAGTGTGATAAGTGTGCTTGTTATTTTGATTTTTGTAATTATTTCCTGGGCATATGTCAAATGTATCAAATTACATTTAAAAATATACCTGGAGAAACCCATAATTCCAAAAGATATATGCACCCCAATTTTCACTGCAACACTATTTACAATAACCAGGACATGGAAGCAACCTAAATGTCCACCAACAGAGGAATGGATAAAGAAGATGTGGTATATATATACAATGGAATATTACTCAGCCATAAAAAGGAACAAAATTGTGCCATTTGTAGAGACAGGGATGAACCTAGAGACTGTCGTACAGAGTGAAGTAAGTCAGAAAGAGAAAAGCAAATATCATATATTAATGTATATATATGGAATCTAGAAAAATAGTACAGATGAACCTATTTGCAAAGCAGAAATAGAAACATAGACATAGAGAACAAATGTATGGAAAACAAGGGTGGGGGAAGGGTGGTGGAATAAATTGGGAGATTGGGATTGACATATATACACTATTATGTATAAAACAAATAACTAATGAGAACCCACTGTATAGCACAGGGGAAAACAAGAAGTTACAATGTTTGTAGGACATATGTTAAGTTAACCTTAAAAATGCATTCCAGTATATAGTAGGTTCAGACAAATACTGTTTGATTCCCCTTACATGAGATACCTATAATAGTCAAATTCATAGAGTCAGAAAGTACATTGGTAGATGTCAGGGGCCAGGGCATGGGGCGGTGGGGAGGGGGAATAGGGAATTAGTATTTAATGGGGACAAAGTTTCAGTTTTCGAAGGTGAAAAGTTCAGGAGATGGATGATGGTGAGAACTGCACAACATGTGAATGTAGTCAGTGCCACTGAACTGTACAGTTAAATATGGTTAAAATAGTACGTTTTATATTATGTGACTTTTAGTACAATAAAAAAAAAAATCTCCCCCCGAAAATAGCTATACAAAAATGCAGGCAACAGCACTGACATTTTATTATATACTTACAATAAACTAAAAGCAAATTTTGTGAAAAATCTGTATAGTTAATGTATGTCAATTATAACACAGTTAAGAGCTTTAAAACTAAGGCTAACTAAAAGCCATTGGGAACAAAAAGAAACATGACTAGTCCAACTGAAATTTGAAGAGGAAGAAAATTAAAAGCACAGTAAATAAAAAGTAAAACAGCATTCAAAATAAGTACAAATGTATTAGTAACCTTAATAAATATAAATGGCTTATAGTCACAAGTTAGAGAACAGACTCTCATTTAGGAAAGCAAGGTATGCTAAATTTTGTCATCTAAAATACACCTAAACTATAATGTTAGTGAAAAATTGAAAGTAAAAGATCTGAAAAATAATAGCCTTCAAATATTAACATCAACAACAGCCAAAGTGTAGTGTAGCAGTGATAATAAACGGTAGGATAATGTTCATGGCCAAAAAAAAAAAAAAAAAAAAAAAAAAAAAGTAGTTTTAGGAACTGAGTCATTAACAATATAAAACAAAGGTATAACAGTTCCACATGTTTTTACACATGACATTATTCTAAATAAATAAAGGTTAAAGTAATCAAGCTAAAAATTTATGATATCACATTTATCAGAATTACTAGCAGATTCCAATGTTTTATTGCAAATCAGATTTGCTGAATTTAGTGTTCAACATCATACAATTTGTAAAATCACCGAAATGATTCTTAAGCACATAGATGTTAAAGAACCTGATGTCTCTAGATAAGCCATTCTCTGAAATCATTCCAAAATTTCAGGAGAGAGGTAAGTACAATGATATGAAGTGGTGATTTTCAGACTTGAACATATACCAGAATCATCTGTAAGGGTTATTAAAACACAAATTAAAACTCACCCACAGAGTTTCTAACTTAGTATATCTGAGCTGAGGCCTGATAATTTGCACTTCTAATAACTTCTGAGGGGATCTCTGGAGGGCAAAAGATTATACTTCAAGAACCAATAAAATAAAGAGATATCAAGTTCATGGTAATATTTAGTGAGGTGCCATTCTCTCCATCTTGCATTACAAGGGTGTAATATGGAAAGAGAAAGTGCTTAGGAAAGACCTATATTATAAAAGTAAAATTTGCTCTTATTGTTAAGAGTCTGTCAATTTCCTTTTATTTCTATCCTCAGTTAATGTTACTCTTGGAGTTATTTGAGGTATAACCCCTCACCCCTCACATCTAATTACATTCCCAATCCTATTGATTATACTTCTATTTTAGACTTTAATTCATATGGTCTTCTCAATTTTCAACTCACCCACTCAGAATTTCTCAATTAAATAATGCAATATCTTCTGACTGATCTCCCACCTCCAGCTTCTCCTGAATCCTATAAAATCCATTTTGTAAGCCCTATGTGATATTTTTGAAGCATGGCTTGGGTTATTTCACCTCTTTCTTCAAAAGTGTTTATTTATTTCTGTGCAGTTGGATATTTCATATGCAATGTAGAGCAACCATGAAAAGACTTAGCATGGCATTAACTCATTTACCTAATAAATATTCATTAGTTTCCTAGCATATGCAGGGCTCTGTGCTGAGTTCTGGTGATAAGATGTTTAAAAAGTTCAAAAATTTCCCCTGCCTCATTAAGATAGAGTCTAGTGGAGAAGACAGACATAGAACAGGTGATCACAAGTGGAGTAGTAACTAACCATAGGTAGGTTTAATTGCTTTCCATTTTATGGCCCAAATTTCCTATAGACACAAAGTTCTTCCTATACTTTTACATATTTCATATGAGTCACATTATATTATATTTTTCTTTCCCTGAAAATGTTTAATTATTTCTTGTCTTTGTTTGTAGTTTTACCACCATCTGGAATGCTTTCCCTCTACTTCCCCCTATTTTAGAGCCCACTCGTATTTTAAGATCCAATTCAAGAGTCTTTCTTATCCCATAAGTCAGGATTGATTGCTCCATCTTCTGCACTTCTACAGCATATTGAATTTCAATTTGTATAGTGACTTACTTATCAATCATTCCCACTAGATGTGTCCTGTGGGAAGGAAGAAGCTGTGCCCACCATTGCCAGTACAGCATCTTGTGCAGAGCATAAGTTTAAATAATGCCTGTTGAATAAATGAAAAATGAAATTTAAACTTCTTTTGGCTTTTAAATCCATTTCTATAGAGGCTTGATGATAAGGGAAAATAAGTCTTTCAGTTCCCAACACAAATTAAAGAACTAGGGTCTCAAAAATATACTCTTTTTTAATTATCCATTAATCAAAATTAACAAAATCACAAGGGATATCTATTTCTGATTCTTAGGGATAATTATATGCATAACACTTCTTTCATGAATTTCAATTAAATTTAAACTTACTTATTAAAATATTCTACAACTGAACTGGTTTTTATTTCTCTGAAATACTTCAGTCATGTAGGCCCAATAGTTCAGCATCTTAACCAGAGATTCAATATTCTATTGTTTTACAAGAAACCCAAAATCTCACTACAAATAACTCAATTTCATTTCTTTTCATGACTAATATTCCATTGTATATAGGTACTGTATCTTCTTTATCCATTCATCTGCCAATGGACAGCTAGGTTGCTTCCATGTCCTGGCTATTGTAAATAGTGCTGCAATGAACATTGTGGTACATGACTCTTATTGAATTATGGTTTTCTCAGAGTATATGCCCAGTAGTGGGATTACTGGGTCATATGGTAGTTCTATTTTTAGTTTTTTAAGGAACCTCCATACTGTTCTCCATAGTAGCTGTATCAGTTTACATTCTGACCAACAGTGCAAGAAGGTTCCATTTTCTCCACAGCCTCTCCAGCATTTATTGTTTGTAGATTTTTTTTTAAACATCTTTTTTGGGGTATAATTGCTTTACAATGGTGTGTTAGTTTCTGCTTTATAACAAAGTGAATCAGTCATACATAAACATATGTTCCCATATGTCTTCCCTCTTGCGTCTCCCTCCCTCCCACCCTCCCTATCCCACCCCTCCAGGCTGTCACAAAGCACCGAGCCAATATCCCTGTGCCATGCGGCTGCTTCCCACTAGCTATCTACCTTACGTTTGTTAGTGTGTATATGTCCATGACTCTCTCTCACCCTGTCACAGCTCACCCTTCCCCCTCTCCATATCCTCAAGTCCGTTCTCCAGTAGGTCTGTGTCTTTATTCCTATCTTACCCCTAGGTTCTTCATGACATTTTTTTCTTAAATTCCATATATATGTGTTAGCATACGGTATTTGTCTTTTTCTTTCTGACTTACTTCACTCTGTATGACAGACTCTAGGTCTATCCACCTCATTACAAATAGCTCAATTTCGTTTCTTTTTATGGCTGAGGAATATTCCATTGTATATATGTGCCACATCTTTATCCATTCATCCAATGATGGGCACTTAGGTTGTTTCCATCTCTGGGCTATTGTAAATAGAGCTGCAATGAACATTTTGGTACATGACTCTTTTTGAATTATGGTTTTCTCAGGGTATATGCCCAGTAGTGGGATTGCTGGGTCATATGGTAGTTCTATTTGTAGTTTTTTAAGGAACCTCCATACTGTTCTCCATAGTGGCTGTACCAATTCACATTCCCACCAGCAGTGCAAGAGTGTTCCCTTTTTTCTGCATCCTCTCCAGCATTTATTGTTTGTATATTTTTTGATGATGGCCATTCTGACTGGTGTGAGGTGATATCTCATTGTAGTTTTGATTTGCATTTCTCTAATGATTAATGATGTTGAGCATTCTTTCATGTGTTTGTTGGCAGTCTGTATATCTTCTTTGGAGAAATGTCTATTTAGGTCTTCTGCCCATTTTTGGATTGGGTTGTTTGTTTTTTTGTTATTGAGCTGCATGAGCTGCTTGTAAATTTGGGAGATTAATCCTTTGTCGGTTGCTTCATTTGCAAATATTTTCTCCCATTCTGAGGGTTGTCTTTTGGTCTTGTTTATGGTTTCCTTTGCTGTGCAAAAGATTTGAAGTTTCATTAGGTCCCACTTGTTTATTTTTGTTTTTATTTCCATTACTCTAGGAGGTGGGTCAGAAAGGATCTTGCTGTGATTTATGTCATAGAGTGTTCTGCCTATGTTTTCCTCTAAGAGTTTGATAGTTTCTGGCCTTACATTTAGGTCTTTAATCCATTTTGAGCTTATTTTTGTGTATGGTGTTAGGGAGTGATCTAATCTCATACTTTTACATGTACCTGTCCAGTTTTCCCAGCACCATTTATTGAAGAGGCTGTCCTTTCTCCACTGTACATTCCTGCCACCTTTATCAAAGATAAGGTGTCCATATGTGCATGGGTTTATCTCTGGGCTTTCTATCCTGTTCCATTGATCTATCTTTCTGTTTTTGTGCCAGTACCATACCGTCTTGCTAACTGTAGCTTTGTAGTATAGTCTGAAGTCAGGGAGCCTCATTCCTCCAGTTCCTTTTTTCGTTCTCAAGATTGTTTTGGCTATTCGGGGTCTTTTGTGTTTCCATACAAATTGTGAAATTTTTTGTTCTAGTTCTGTGAAAAATGCCAGTGGTAGTTTGATAGGGATTGCATTGAATCTATAGATTGCTTTGGGTAGTAGAGTCATTTTCACAATGTTGATACTTCCAATCCAAGAACATGGTATATCTCTCCATCTATTTGTATCATCTTTAATTTCTTTCATCAGTGTCTTATAATTTTCTGCATACAGGTCTTTTGTCTCCTTAGGTAGGTTTATTCCTAGATATTTTATTCTTTTTGTTGCAATGGTAAATGGGAGTGTTTTCTTGATTTCACTTTCAGATTTTTCATCATTAGTATATAGGAATGCCAGAGATTTCTGTGCATTAATTTTGTATCCTGCCTCTTTACCAAATTCATTGATTAGCTCTAGAAGTTTTCTGGTAGCATCTTTAGGATTCTCTATGTATAGGATTATGTCATCTGCAAACAGTGACAGCTTTATTTCTTCTTTTCTGATTTGGATTCCTTTTATTTCCTTTTCTTCTCTGATTGCTGTGGCTAAAACTTCCAAAACTATGGTGAATAAGAGTGGTGAGAGTGGGCAACCTTGTCTTGTTCCTGATCTTAGTGGAAATGCTTTCAGTTTTTCACCATTGAGGATGATGTTTGCTGTGGGCTTGTCATATATGGCCTTTATTATGTTGAGGAAAGTTCCCTCTATGCCTACTTTCTGCAGGGTTTTTATCATAAATTCATGTTGAATTTTGTCAAAAGCTTTCTCTGCATATGTTGAGATGATCATATGGTTTTTCTCTTTCAATTTGTTAATATGGTTTAACACATTGATAGATTTGCGTATATTGAAGAATCCTTGCATTCCTGGAATAAATCCCACTTGATCGTGGTGTATGATCCTTTTAATGTGCTGTTGGATTCTGTTTGCTAGTATTTTGTTGAGCATTTTTGCATCTTTGTTCATCAGTGATATTGGCCTGTAGTTTTCTTTCTTTGTGACATCCTTGTCTGGTTGTGGTATCAAGGTGATGGTGGTCTTGTAGAAGGAGTTTGGGAGTGTTCCTCCCTCTGCTATATTTTGGAAGAGTTTGAGAAGGATAGGTGTTAGCTCTTCTCTAAATGTTTGATAGAATTCGCCTGTGAAGCCATCTGGTCCTGGGCTTTTCTTTGTTGGAAGATTTTTAATCACAGTTTCAAATTCAGTGCTTGTGATTGGTCTGTTCATATTTTATATTTCTTCCTGATTCAGTCTTGGCAGGTTCTGCATTTCTAAGAATTTGTCCATTTCTTCCAGATTGTCCATTGTATTGGCATAGAGTTGCTTGTAGTAATCTCTCATGATCTCTTTTATCTCTGCAGTGTCAGTTGTTACCTCTCCTTTTTCATTTCTAATTCTATTGATTTCAGTCTTCTCCCTTTTTTTCTTGATGAGTCTGGCTAGTGGTTTATCTATTTTGTTTATCTTCTCAAAGAACCAGCTTTTAGTTTTATTGATCTTTGCTATTGTTTCCTTCATTTCTTTTTCATTTATTTCTGATCTGATTTTTATGATTTCTTTCCTTCTGCTAGCTTTGGGGTTTTTTTGTTCTTCTTTCTCTAATTGCTTGAGGTGCAAGGTTAGGTTGTTTATTCGAGATGTTTCCTGCTTCTTAAGGTGGGCTTGTATTGCTATAAACTTCCCCCTTAGAACTGCTTTTGCTGCATCCCATAGGTTTTGGGTCATTGTGTCTCCATTGTCATTTGTTTCTAGGTATTTTTTGATTTCCTCTTTGATTTCTTCAGTGATCACTTCATTATTAAGTAGTGTATTGTTTAGCCTCCATGTGTTTGTATTTTTTACAGATCTTTTCCTGTAATTGATATCTAGTCTCATGGCATTGTGGTCAGAAAAGATACTTGATACAATTTCAATTTTCTTAAATTTACCAAGGCTTGATTTGTGACCCAAGATATGATCTATCCTGGAGAATGTTCCATGAGCACTTGAGAAAAATGTGTATTCTGTTGTTTTTGGATGGAGTGTCCTATAAATATCAATTAAGTCCATCTTGTTTAATGTATCATTTAAAGCTTGTGTTTCCTTATTTATTTTCATTTTGGATGATCTGTCCATGGGTGAAAGGGGGGTGTTTAAGTCCCCTACTATGAATGTGTTACTGTTGATTTCCCCTTTTATGGCTGTTAGTATTTGCCTTATGTATTGAGGTGTTCCTATTTTGGGTGCATAAATATTTACAATTGTTATATCTTCTTCTTGGATCGATCCCTTGATCATTATGTAGTGTCCTTCTTTGTCTCTTTTAATAGTCCTTATTTTAAAGTCTATTTTGTCTGATATGAGAATTGCTACTCCAGCTTTCTTTTGGTTTCCATTTGCATGGAATATCTTTTTCCATCCCCTTACTTTCAGTCTGTATGTGTCTCTAGGTCTGAAGTGGGTCTCTTGTAGACAGCATATATAAGGGTCTTGTTTTTGTATCCAGTCAGCTAATCTGTGTCTTTTGGTGGGAGCATTTAGTCCATTTACATTTAAGGTAATTATTGATATGTATGTTCCTATTCCCATTTTCTAAATTGTTTTGTGTTCGTTATTATAGGTCTTTTCCTTCTCTTGTGTTTCTTGTCTAGAGAAGATCCTTTAGCATTTGTTGTAAAGCTGGTTTGGTGGTGCTGAACTCTCTCAGCTTTTGCTTGTCTGTAAAGGTTTTAATTTCTCCATCAAATCTGAATGAGATCCTTGCTGGATAGAGTAGTCTTGGCTGCAGGTTTCTCTCCTTCATCACTTTCAGCATGTCCTGCCACTCCCTTCTGGCTTGTAGGGTTTCTGCTGAGAGATCAGCTGTTAACCTTATGGGGATTCCCTTGTGTGTTATTTGTTGTTTTTCCCTTGTTGTTTTTAATATGCTTTCTTTGTATTTAATTTTTGACAGTTTGATTAATATGTGTCTTGGCGTATTTCTCCTTGGATTTATCCTGTATGGGACTCTCTGTGCTTCCTGGACTTGATTAACTATTTCCTTTCCCATATTAGGGAGGTTTTCAACTATAATCTCTTCAAATATTTTCTCAGTCCCTTTCTTTTTCTCTTCTTCTTCTGGAACCCCTATAATTCGAATGTTGGTGCATTTAATGTTGTACCAGAGGTCTCTGAGACTGTCCTCAGTTCTTTTCATTCTTTTTTCTTTATTCTGCTCTGCAGTAGTTATTTCCACTATTTTATCTTCCAGGTCACTTATTCGTTCTTCTGCCTCAGTTATTCTGCTATTGATCCCATCTAGAGTACTTTTAATTTCATTTATTGTGTTGTTCATCATTGCTTGTTTCATCTTTATTTCTTCTAGGTCCTTGTTAACTGTTTCTTGCATTTTGTCCATTCTATTTCCAAGATTTCGGATCATCCTTACTATCATTATTCTGAATTCTTTTTCAGGTAGACTGCCTATTTCCTCTTCATTTGTCAGCTCTGGTGCATTTTTATCTTGCTCCTTTATCTGCTGTGTGTTTTTCTGTCTTCTCATTTTGCTTATCTTACTGTGTTTGGGGTCTCCTTTTTGCAGGCTGCAGGTTTGTAGTTCCTGCTGTTTTTGATGTCTGTCTCCAGTGGCTAAGGTTGGTTCAGTGGGTTGTGTAGGCTTCCTGGTGGAGGGGACTAGTGCCTGTGTTGTGGTGGATGAGGCTGGATCTTGTCTCTCTAGTGGGCAGGTTCATGTCTGGTGGTGTGTTTTGGGGTGTCTGTGGCCTTATTATGATTTTAGGCAGCCTCTCTGCTAATGGGTGGGGTTGTGTTCCTGTTTTGCTAGTTGTTTGGCATAGGTTGTCCAGCACTGTGGCTTGCTGGTCGTTGAGTGAAGCTGGGTGCTGGTGTTAAGATGGAGGTCTCTGGGAGATTTTCGCCGTTTCATATTATGTGGAGCTGGGAGGTCTCTTGTGGACCAGTGTCCTGAAGTTGGCTCTCCTACCTCAGAGGCAGAGCCCTGACTCCTGGCTGGAGCACCAAGAGCCTTTCATCCACACGGCTCAGAATAAAAGGGAGAAAAAGTAGAGGGAATTAGTAGAAGTATGAGGAAAGAAAGAAGGAAAGGAGGGAAGTAAGCAAGGAAGAAAGAAAGAAAGAAGCAAAGAAGGAAAGAAGGCAAGAAGGAAAGAAAGGAGGGAGGGAGGGAGGGAGGAAGGAAGGAAGCAGGAAAAGAAGGAAAAAAGACAGAAAGAAAGAAGATACCATAAAAATAAAATAAAGTATAATAAAGTTATTGAATTAAAAAATTCTTATTTAGAAAGAAAGAAGAAAAAAAGAGGAAAAAAGGGGGGTGGATAGATCCTTAGGACAAATGTTGGAAGCAAAGCTATACAGACAAAATCTTACACAGAAGCATACACATACACCCTCACTAAAAGAGGTAAAGGGGGAAAAAATCATAAATCTTGCTGTCAGAGACCACCTCCTCAATTTGGGATGATTCGTTGTCTAAAGGAGGGAAGGAAGGAAGGAAAGAAAGAAAGAAAGAAAGAAAGAAAGAATGAAGGTAAAGTATAATAACATTATTAAAATTAAAATTGATTATTAAGAAAAATATTTTTTAAAAAAACCATGGACGGATAGAACCCTAGGACAAATGGTGGAAGCAAGACTATACAGACAAGATCTCACACAGAAGCATACACATACACACTCACAAAAAGAGGAAAAGGGAAAAAAATCATAGATCTTGCTCCTAAAGTCCACTTCCTTAATTTGGGATGATTGGTTGTCTATTCAGGTATTCCACAGATGCAGAGTATATCAAGTTGATTGTGGAGCTTTAATCCGCTGCTTCTGAGGCTGCTGGGAGAGATTTCCCTTTCTCTTCTTTGTTCTCACAGCTCACAGGGGCTCAGCTTTGGATTTGGCCCTGCCTCTGCGTGTAGGTCGCTGGAGGGTGTCTGTTTTTTGCTCAGACAGGACGCGGTTAAAGGAGCCGTTGATTCGGGGGCTCTGACGCACTCAGGCCGGCAGGGAGGGAGGGGCACGGAGTACGGGGCGGGCCTGCGGCGGCAAAGTCCGGCGTGACTTTGCACCAGCCTGAGGTCCGCCGTGCGTTCTCCTGGGGAAGTTGTCCCTGGATCCCGGGAACCTGGCAGTGGCGGTCTGCACAGGCTCCGCGGAAGAGGGGTGTGGAGAGTGACCTGTGCTCGCACACAGGCCCCTTGGTGGCGGCAGCAGCAGCCTTAGTGTCTCCCGCCCGTCTCTGGGGTCCGCGCTTTTAGCTGCGGCTCGCGCCAGTCTCTGGAGTTCCTTTAAGCAGGGTCTTAAACCCCTCTCCTCACGCACCAGGAAACAAAGAGGGAAGAAAAAGTCTCTTGCCTCTTCGGCAAGTGCAGACTTTTCCCCGGACTCCCTCCCGGCTAGCCGTGGTGCACTAACCCCTTCAGGCTATGTTCAAGCCGCCAACCCCAGTCCTCTCCCTGCGCTCCGTCCGAGCCTCAGAGCCTCAGCTCGCAGCCCCGCCCGCCCCGGCGGGTGAGCAGACAAGCTTCTCGGGCTGGTGAGTGCCGGTCGGCACCGATCCTCTGTGCCGGAATCTCCCCGCTTTGCCCTCCGCACCCGTTGCTGTGCACTCCTCCGCGGCTTCGAAGCTCCCCCCTCCGCCTCCCGCAGTCTCCGCCCGCGAAGGGGCTTCCTAGTGTATGGAAACTTTTCCTCCTTCACAGCTCCCTCCCACTGGTGCAGGTGCCGTCCCTATTCTTTTGTCTCTGTTTTTTCTTTTTTTCTTTTGCCCTACCCAGGTACGTGGGGAGTTGCTTGCCTTTTGGGAGGTCTGAGGTCTTCTGCCAGCCTTCAGTAGGTGTTCTGTAGGAGTTGTTCCACGTGTAGGTGTATTTCTGGTGTATCTGTGGGGAGGAAGGTGATCTCCGCGTCTTACTCTTCCGCCATCTTCAAGGTCCCCCTTGTAGATTTTTTGATGATGGCCATTCTGACCGGTGTAAGGTGATATCTCATTGTAGTTTTGATTTGCATTTCTCTAATAATTAGTGATTGGATTTGTATTAGAGAAATGTAAATCTAAAGTGAGAGGTCTTCTTGAAGATCTTTCTATGAAGTCTGGATAAATAGGAGTCAAAGAAGTCAGACACCCAAAATTGCACACTATGCATTTCATTTACCCATATTATATGTAGATATAATATATTATATTTGTCTGTATTTCTTCTCATATATATGATTTTAGAAATCAGGATTTTTTTTTTACTCTTAGGGACATGGAGTGATACTATCGACAAGAATGTGACATGAGTAGAGGTTATGGGATGGTAGTAATGATATTCTTTTCTGACATGAGAGCTGATTATACAGGTATATTTAGTATATGCAATTTTATTCCTATGATTATAACTTTTAATTTTCTGAATATATGTTAGACTTTAATAAAAAGTAAACGTCTTCTCCCTGGTGAGGTGGGAAACTTCTGAAAATACTGCAGTGTCTCTGAGTAAAAGTCAAAATCCCTAAGATGATAAAAGTCTGTACATGATCTCTTCCCCTTTGCTACTCTACTCTCATAACATTCTTTTTCAGACATACTGACCTCTTTGCTGTTCCAGGCACACACAGGGTATGTTTCTCTCCTGTAGACCTGAGAACTATTTGCTGTCTTGTTTGGAACACTTTCTAGCTGTAACTTCCTCACATTCTTCAAGTCTTCATTCAAATATAAAATCAATAAGGTCTATATGACCACACTTTTTTTGTAGAGAAATTACTCTTCACTACTGAAATGGAGGTAGCTATAGTTTCAACTAAATTTGTGGAATAGTCAGGCTTTAAGTGTTTTTAAAATAATTAAGTATTCTTTTAGTCACCATCTGGGGACATTGAGTAATCAGTTGTCCTTATAAATCTGTAGTTCAAGGAAGTCAGTCAGAATCAATCAGACTATACATATTTTGGAGTTGTGGGCCTATAGGGATATTTAACTCTGAAATCATGATGCGATTGAAAGAGAGAGAGAGAGAGAAGGAGAGACACACACACACACACACAGAGAGAGAGAGAGAGAGAGAGAGAGAGAGAGAATGTATGTGCATAGAGAAGAGGAACAATAAATAAACACTAAGGTAAACCAACTTCAAGAAGCTCAGAGAAAGGAGAAGAGTTAATTAAAGAGAATGAGAAGGATAAACCAGTGAGGCAGGAGTAAAACCAAAATATCATATCATTCTAGAAGTCAAGGTGATAAAATACATGCAAGAAGAGAGTGATAAGATATATACAATCCTGCTTAAAGTTAGTGTGACCATATAATTTGTTATCCAAGCTAAGACATTTTGAGAGTAAGCATAATCCTCATGTTGTCCAACAGTTTTAAAACAGAACTGTCTTAGGAAACCATGACCATATGGTATATACAGGTCAAGTAAGATGAGGACTGAGAATTGAGCATTAGATTTAGCAATGTGAAGGCTATTGTATAAATGAAGATAAGTGCAACGTGGGGAGTTGGGGAAGAAGAGTGCTCCTCCAAATTCACGTCCACTTGGAATTTCAGAATGTGACCTTATTTGGAAATAGGGTCTTTGCAAATATAATTAGTTAAGGATTAAGATGGAATAATACTGGATTAGAGTGGACCTTAAATCAAATAAAAAGAGGAGAAGATGCAGGAAGACACAAAGAGAAGGTGGTTATGTGAAGACAGAGTCAGAGATTGGTGCAAGCCAAATAATGCCAAGTAATGCCTAGGGCTACCAGAAACTGAAAAAGACAAGAAAGGATTCTCCCCTAGAGCCTAGAGAGAGGACATGGCCCTACTGGCACTTAATATCAGACTTCTAGTCTCAATAACTGTGAAAGAACAAATCTCTGTTGTTTTGAGCCACACATTGTTTTCGTACTTTGTTCTAGCAGCCCTAGAAAACTAATACAGGAGGTAAAAAGCATACTTGAATTCAGTTTAAGAAATATTAGGAAAAGAGAGATTAGAGGTGGGTGGCATAGAAGAGTGCTCCTCAAATTGCCTTATAAACTGTCTGTGTTGAAGGACAAGCTTCTTATTTTCTGGTCTGTTGCAGAACAAATGTTTCTATAAAATACAATAAAAATAAACAAATTACTCCAAGAGTGAAATAAAGGACTGAAAACAACAAAATATGAGCCCCAGTTTCATTATTATTTGATTCTACTGATATATAAAATTATTCCACAAATTGTTGCTAGACTTGTTTCTAAATGCCTACTTTCGGGCTTCCCTGGTGGCGCAGTGGTTGAGAGTCCGCCTGCCGATGCAGGGGACACGGGTTCGTGCCCCGGTCCGGGAAGATCCCACATGCCGCCGAGCAAATGGGCCCATGAGCCATGGCCGCTGAGCCTGCGCGTCCGGAGCCTGTGCTCCGCAACGGGAGAGGCCACAACAGTGAGAGGCCCGCGTACCACTAAAGAAAATAAATAAATAAAAATAAATAAATGCTTACTTTCAATCACTGTTAATCTGTTTACAGAATGGTACTCACAGTTCAGGGACTGGAAAGGACCCATATGCCACATACTTAGAGTGTCACTGGTACAGACAACTCTTTTAAGGGCTCTTAGAGAAAGTCAAATCTGACTCTGATAATCATTACTCTATTGAAATGTTGTCTATTTTTCTCTTTTATATTTTCCTAGAAATTCTGGGAATAAATATATATGATATTAATATGCATGGCTGTAAAATTTTGGAAAGAGTATAACTTTGATGAAAATAGGACCACCTGTACCAAATGTTCAGTGGCTACTATTGACCCTCTGCCCAGGTACTCTTACATCCCTCTTGCTGTTTCTTTGAACCCCACATCCAGCTTTCATGTAAATTTGCTTCTAAAGTCCTGCACTGCAATCTTTATTTTTGATACTACCCTTTGGCTACTGAAAATAATTTTGCCCACAAAGGGCCTGGGAGTTTACTTCATCCTAGCATGCAAGTGCAAAAGTATGAAAATTCAACTCCCTTTCTTCCTGTGGGACAATTCCCCAAGGTACAATTTATACTCTAGAGCACCCCTTGGGAACAGGCTGAGACTGGGACATTTTGAAAGCTCACACTGATTTGGCTTCTACCTTCTTGCCCTGTTTGCTCCACTTTCTGTTTTTTCATGGAAGTGCTTCTACAATAACCACTTGCATATGAATCCTCATCTCACAGTCTGTGTCTGGGGAATCTGAGGTAAGACCAGATATAGTCACCTGCAATAAAGAAAATGGTTCATGAAGTAGTTTTCTCTTTCTGATGCACTTCATTTATTAGAATAAGTTAGCTACTGTGACTTGATTATAAGAGCTAATAGAGGAAAAGGTTCACCAAACCTTGAATGTTTTCTATAAAATTTGAAATGCATGGAAATGTAAGAGGAATTTTATTTATTAATAAACTTTTAGAGTTTTATTCAAGGTAAAAGTTCTCTCTCAAGTAAAATGTTAGTTTTGGTTTTAGAAGTATAACATGTGCTGTAATTAACATGTTTTTAATTTTTTGCTGGGCTATGGATATTTTAATTGGTTTGATGGCTTTTTTCCCTCTAGCTAGCATTTTTATAGAAAGATATTGCATTTCATAATATGAATATATAAATTATTTATATACCATAAATTAAGTAAAATATATACAACGTGACTATAATCAAATAAAGCTTAAAAATGCCAAATATATGTATCTATGTGGGGATGGGTCAATAATTATAAAGAATTCTTTCTCTTAGACTTTTACAGTCAGAGAAGATTTCAGTGGAGAATTGAACAAAATCTAATATAACTTACTTGATCTGCAAGTAATTTAGCTTTTATACAATAAGCTTAAGGCTCAAGACTGTAAATGTATTAGAGTTTTTCACTTAATGTAGCCTTAAAAATATGAATTACATTTACCTCATTTTTAGATATGCTTATTTAGGAGCAAAAAGATTATATATTACTGCACAACTTGTAATCTAAAGCTCTGGACTCTTTTAAAAAAATTTGGATAGGAACTAGAATGACTGGAAGCTGCTATGTTGATATTGTCTTCCATCATAAATAAAGACTTGTGTAAATGTACCCATATACATAAGATGTTCTTATAAGCATCTTTTGTTAAAGGATACGATATATTACAATTAGTGAAAGAGATAGTATCATGTTATAATGCATTCTGAAATCAATCGCCACTACTTTCTGTGAGTTCTCTGCCAGTTTTCCCCACGCCCTGGCACCTATCACATGCTTTTGGATAAAACACCATCTACTAGGTCCAAAGGTCAACCAAGGAAAAGGGAACTAAGCTTCTGTCAGATGCAAATTCTGTTTCTGGCTTATTGTGGTAGTTTTTGAAAAAACAATCACTTAATATTTATATTTTTTCCTACTGTGAAAAAAAAAGGTTTGAATGACAAAAATGGAAGCGTCTTGCAAAGAAAAGATGAAAAATGCCTCTGATAGGAATAATCTAAGCAAAACCATCATTTTGCTGCTCTGTGGAACTTTTGTGTGGGAAAAGTTCATGAGTCTCCAATTATGCTAAGTTGGTGATGGAATGCCAGGGCTGGATTGGAACTCAAAAGTCCCTTTTCCTTTAGGTCATGAATATTCTGAGAGAGATCACAGCTCCTAAGCTTTGCAGGCTGTGGAAATTCGATGAACAGAAGAAAAGCTTTCTATAAGTCAGTACAAAGCGCATTGGCATAATATTAGTAAAGGTAACAATTTATAAAGAAGGAACAATGTTTTGTACAAAAGGTATTTGGCTTGGATAGGTAGCTTATGAAAATGTCAAGCATTTCAGCAATATAGTTATATTACAGCCAAAAACTAGAGAAAAGTATGCTCTAAGTTCTACTAACCCATCTTCATTTACTTCCAATCCTAACCTGACCCAAAAGAGAATATCAGAACACTGATATTAATGAGAATATCAGTGTTAAAATCTAGAAGTCTGACATTTATGTATTCTGTAATAACCAGGTTGTTTTGGTATGTACAGAATATAGTTAGAAATATTGTCAAATTAACATTAGCTCCATAGTTTGTGTGAAAATCTTGATAGGAAGGTTCTAAGTGCATCTGGACTCACAAAAAGACAATGACTATTAGAAAAATGTAACAGTTCCATTGAAGGATATGAGTTTTGTCATTTATTTGCCTACTTTGTCTTTGCTTTATACTAAAATGATCACACAAATTAGAAAACTCAAACTCTCCATGGTCATTTTAGATTCCTGATTCCCTAAGACCCTAATAAGTGTAATAAACAGGTGTGGCCTTCTACCAAGCCCAAGTAACATTCCTATTGCCAGTCTCAGTGAGTTGCTATAGCCCTTTCCACCCTTCTAACTGTATTTGGTAACTCTGGCAACTTGCCTGTGTGGAACAGGTGCAAGTGTGCATTCCTGAGTATTCACTGGTAAGCCAGGTAAATCTGAGATCAAGGCCTAGACATGTGTAGGTATTTTACCAGAAGTGGCTGCATGACTTCTCTGAACTTCTGTTTATTTTATTATCTATGAAATTTTGATAATAAATTTGGGCTGAAAGTCAAAATCACAAATCTATTTTTCTAGTATCGTCAAGTCGTAATTATTTATCGAGTAGCTAATACTACATGTGGACAAAGTAAGTTATTTCTATCTGAGCCAGAAAGCATAGTGCTTCCCTGACATGAGCTGAGAAAACTGTGGTTATCTCCTCCCTGCCTAAAAGAAAGCAAAGATATTTTAAAGTTGAGAAATTTACAAACAAATTTTCTAAAGACCAGATTTTATTTGAGCAAATAATTCAAAAGAGAAATATCAAAACTTAAAAGAAGTACTGCCCTGATAATGAATATCTTCTTTAAAATGGTGGTGGTGGTGGTGGAGGGAGTAGTTGATTAGAGTCTCCTAGAGAGCAATGGGGCAAGTTGTTTCTGTTGGGTCTATTGGCTTCACTGTTTACCTAATTGCCACAGAGGTGTAAGTTTCTCGGAAATCTGACTATTCTTTAGAAAATAGAACTATCCCTTGCCAGTTCGGAGGAATACTTCTTTTTTAATTTGTTTTGGTTTTCCTAGCAAGGGTATGCCTTTCTCTTCTAGATTCAACCTATTTTCTTTGATGTCTTTATTTTTATGCTAATGAAAAAGAGGCACAGCCCAATAACAGATCCAATATTTGTTTTAAAACATTGAGTAAAAACATAAGCTATAAATAACCTAATTCAGTGTCGCAGCAGTTAAAAATCAAAATTACACCAGATTGGGTTTTTGAATGGAGCTAAGATTTTCACATCTATTACATTATTAATCTTTCCACTTATGCTATATTAGCTTGTCATACTTTGTGCCATTACACTAATTTTCCCTCCTTATTCTAGTCTTTGTGGTTTCAAGTTGCTGAAATATAAAACCTGCAGTGTTGCCATATTAAAATTATTTTGCATATTTGCAATTTGAAGAAGCAAGGCATGCACCAGTGCTCTGGTTACTGAGACCCCACATTTTTACTTAAACAATATTTCACTGGACATTTAGTGTCCAGCATAATGGAATATTTGGGGCTGTGCAGCACTCTGTAGTATCGTAAATAAAACTATTATCATTCATAAAATTTTAAGGTGAACATTAAGATCTCACATTTTAGACTAGGTAAACTGAACAATGTGCTAAACTCTTAATGAGACAGGCTAATAAAGAAGAAAGAAGGACTCAGAACTGATGCTGGAGAAAATTGCACTCCTGAAGGGAAAGTTCAATAACATAAATGAAAATGTCCAGAGAGCAAACTTAAGTTTCACCCTAATGAGCATTCATATTTAATTTTGTGGCCCGGATGGAGTTTTACCTTCCAGAGAGATGGGTCTTGAAATAAGAACAATGGCAATATTATGGTTCTGATGGCTCCTCCAGTTCACCTCTGGTTTGTAGCCTAACAAACAAATGAGTTATTAAATAGATGGGTTCCAGCTCCAAGTGACAAAGTATTGGAAAGGGCCAAACAGATTTTTATTTCCAAGGACTTATTTAGGTAGATTCAGGATCAAGTCAGGAATTTGTATTTCCATAACCCACATATAAGTCTGAAACGAACCAGAGGGAAAATTGCCACTTGTGTTCTTTTGCAGAACAGTAGTCTCAGACACAGGTAGACTATTTATATAAAGCTATTAGTAGTAATTGTAATACAAAGAAATATAGTTGAGTTAAATTGATGAGCAAAGCCAAGACATGTCAGAGAAGAGGACAAGACCAAGGGACAAAGCCATGGGACAAAGACAAGGTGTAAACTCATGGTGAAGTGACAAATAAAATGGTAGGAAGATTATGAGCATATCTTAACAGCAGGTGTGGAGGGAACAAGAAAATACAGGCATACCTATATTTTTGTTTTATTGTGTATCACTTTATTGCAATTTGAAGATACTGTGTTTTTTAAAAATTGAGAGTTTGTGGCAACCCTTCATGGAGCAAGTCTATTGGTGGCTTTTTTCAACAGCATTTGCTCACTTTGTGTCTTTGTGTCACATTTTGGTAACTCTCACAAGATTTCAAAGTTTTTCATTATTTTATTTTTATTAAGTTGATTCGTGATCAGTGATCTTTGATGTTACTATTGTAATTATTTTGGAGTGCCACAATTCATGACCTTATAAGAAGGCAAACTTAATAAATAAATGTTTTGTTTTTTCTGACTGTTCTACTGACTGGCCATTCCCTTGTGTCTCTCCCTCTCCTCAGGCCTCCCATTTTTGAGATACAACAATATTGAAATAAGGTCAAATAATAAATCTAAAAAGGTCTCTGAATGTTCAAATGAGAGTTGCACATCTCTCACTTTAGATCAAAGACTAGAGAGACTTAGTTTTAGTAAGGAAGGCATGTCAAAAGCCAAGGTCGGTTGAAAATTAGGCCTGTTGTATCAGTTAGCCAAGTTATGAACGCAAAGAAAAAGTTTTTGAAGGAAGTTAAAAGTGCTCCTTTAGTGAACATATAAATGATAAAAATGCAAAACTTCCCTCTGCTGATATAAAAAATGTTTTAGTTGTCTAGATGGAATATCAAACCAGTCACAAAACTCCCTTTAGCTAAAGACTGATTCAGAATAAGACCCTAAATCTCTTCAATTCTATAAAGGCTGAATGAAGTGAGGAAGCTGCAGGAGAAAAGTTTGAAGTCAGCAGAGGTTGGCTCATGAGGTTTAAGGAAAGAGAAGCCACTGCACAACATAAAAGTGCAACATAAAAGTACATAAAAGCACTGATGTAGAAGCTGAAGCAAGTTATCCAGAAGATATAGCTAACAACATTAATGAAGGTAACTACAATAAACAACATATTTTCAATGTAGAAGAAAGAGCCTTATATTGGAAGAAGATGTCATCTAGGCCTTTCATAGCTAGAGAGAAGTCAATGCCTGGCTTCAAAAACTCAAAGTTTGGGGCTAATACAGCTGGCGACTTTAAGTTGAAGCCAATACTCATTTTCACTCTGAAAATCTTAGGTCCCTTAAGAATTATACTAAATCTCTCCTACCTGTGCTCTCATAATTGTACAACAAAGCCTAGATTTCAGCACATCTGTTTTCAACATGGTTTACTAATATTTTAAGTCCATTGTTGTGACATACTTCTCAGAAAAAAAGATTCCTTTTAAAATATTACTGCTCATTGACAATGTACCTGGTCACTTGAGAGCTCTGATGAAGATATACAACGAGATTAATGTCATTTTCATGCCTGCTAACACAACGTTTATTCTGAAGCCCATGGATCAAGAAGTACTTTCAACTTTCAGGTCTTGTGTGTGTATATCTATTGTAGATTTTTGGTTTGTGGTTACCATAAGGTTTTGACATAGCAGTCTATATATATACAAGATTGTTTTAAGTTACTGGTTTCTAATTTCAAATGCATTTCCAATATCCTGCATTTGTACTCTCCTCTTCTCGTGATTGCTGGTTTTGATATCATATTGGTGCATGGATGATTTCCTACCTTTACTCTATGTTTACCTTTACCAATGAGCTTTCCCATTCATAATTTTATTGTTTCTAGTTGTGGCCTTTTATTTTCCACCTAGAGAAATTTCTTTAGCATTTGTAGTAAAGCTGGTTTGTAGCTGCTGAATTCTCTTAGATTTTGTTTGTCTGTGAAGCTTTTGACTTCTCTGTTGAATCTGAACAACAGCCTTGCTGGGTAGAGTATTCTTGGTTGTAGGCTTTTCCCTTCCATCACTTTAAATACACTGTGCCATTCCCTTCTGGCCTACAGAGCTTCTGCTGAAACATCAGCTGATAACCTTATGGGAGTCCCCCTGTATTTTATTTATTGCTTTTCCGTTGTTGCTTTTAATATTTTCCCTTTGTCTTTAATTTTTGTCAATGTGATTACTATGTGTTTCAGTGTGTTCCTCCTTGGATTTATCCTTTATGGGACTCTGCACTTTCTGGACTTGGGTGACTGTTTCCTTTCCCACATTAGTAATGGAAGTTTTAAGCTATTATCTCTTCAAATATTTTCTCAGGCCCTTTCTCTTTCTATTCTCCTTCTGGGACACATATAATGTGAATGTTGGTGTGTTTATTGTTGTCCCAGAAGTTTAAATCCCAGAGGACAGTTTAAGTCCTCATGTCTTTTTATTCTTTTTTTATTTCTTTATTCTGTTCCATGACAATGATTTCCACCATTCTGTCTTCCAGCTCACTTATCTGTTCTTCTGCATCATTTATTGTTCTATTGATTCCTTCTGGTATATTTTTTATTTCAGTTATTATATTGTTCAACTCTGTTCTTTATATCTTCTAGCTCTTTGTTAAATATTTCTTATATCTTCTTGGTTGGTGCCTCCATTCTTTTTCTGATATCTTGAATCATCTTTAATATCATTACTCTGAATTCTGTTTCTGGTAGATTGCTTATCTCCCCTTCATTTAGTTGTTCTTCTGAGGTTTTATCTTATTCCTTCTTCTGGAACATATTCCTCTGCCATCTCATTTTGTCTAATTTTCTGTGTTTGCAGTCCCACAGGCTGCAGGATTGTAGTTCCTCTTGTTTCTGTTGTCTGGCCCTTTGTGGCTGAGGCTGGTTGAGGGGCTTGTGCAGGCTTTCTGATGGGAGGGACCAGTGTCTGCCCACTGGTGGGTGAAACTGGGTCTCTTTCCTCTGGTGGGCAGGGCTGTGTCAAGGTGTATGTTTAGAGTAGCTATGGGATCAGTAAGACTTTAGGCAGCCTGTCTGCTGATAGGTGGGGCTGTCTTCCTGCATGGTGGCTGTTTGGCTTGAGGCCTCCCAGCACTGGAGCCTATAGACTGTTGGGTGGAGCCAGGCCTTGGTGTCAAAATGGCAGCCTCCAGGAGAGCTCATGCCAATGAGTACTCCCCAGTACATACACTGCCAGAATCCTTGTCCCCAAAGTTAGCCATAGCAGCCCCTACATCCCCAAGAGACCCTCAAATATCAGCAGGTTGGTCTGGCCCAGGATCCTATGAAGTCCCTGCTTTTTCCCGAGTCCCAGTTCACACAAGACTTTGTTTTCACTCTCCAGGAGGGGAGTTTCTATTTTCCCCAGTACTGTGGAGTTCCTATGATCAAGCCCTGCTGGCCTTCAAAGCCAAATGCTCTGGGGGCTCCTCCTCCTGATGCCAGACCTCCAGGCTGGGGAGCCTGACATGGGCCTCAGAACTCTCTTATGGGAGAACTTCTGTGATATAATTATTTTCCAGTTTGTGTGTCACCCACCAGTTGGGTATGAGATTTGATTATCTCACAAATGT
Source organism: Stenella coeruleoalba (assembly GCF_951394435.1). NCBI lineage: Eukaryota > Metazoa > Chordata > Mammalia > Artiodactyla > Delphinidae > Stenella > Stenella coeruleoalba. Next base: position 25,686,597 of record NC_137165.1, on the reverse strand, counting down.
GTCCCTCTTACTGTCTTATTGTGACTTCTTCTTTGTCTTTGGATATAGAATACATATTTTTGGTAGGGTCAAATCTTTTTTGTTGATGGTTTTTCAGCAGTTAGTTGTGATTTTTGTGTTTTCATGAGAGAAGGTGAGCTCAAGTCCTTCTACTCTGCCATCTTGTCTCCAACTTAATCAGGTCTTATTCTTTAAGAAATACATTTCATAAGGCTATAGCTGCCATAGATAGTAATTCCTCTGATGGATCTGGGGAAAGTAAATTGGAAACTTTATGGAAAGGATTCATCATTCTAGATTGCATTAAGAATACCTGTAATTCATGGGAAAAGGTAAAAATAATAACATTAGCAGGAGATTGGAAGAAGTTGATTCTAACACTCATGGATGATTTTGAGGGGTTCAGTGGAGGAAGTAACTGTGGATATGGTGCACATAGCAAGAGAACTAGAGTTAAAAGTGGAGCCTGAAGATGTGACTGAATTGCTCCAATCTCATGATAAAACTTTAACAAATGAGGAGTTGTTTCTTATGAATGAGCAAAAAAAAAAAAATAGTTTCTTGAGATGGAATCTACTCTTAATGAAGCTGTTGAGAAGAGAGTTGAAATGACAACAAAGGATTTAGAACATTACATACATTTAGTTGATAAAGCAACAGCAGGGTCTGAGAGGATTGATTCAAGTTTTGAAAGAAGTTCTGTGAATAAAATGCTCTCAAGCAGCATTTCATGTGACAGAAAACCTTTCATAAAAAGAAGAGTCAATCAATGTGGCAAAGTTCATTGTTTTTTTTAAAAGAAATTGCCACAGCCACACCAATCTTTAGTAAACAACACTCTTATCAGTCAGCAGCCATCAACACTGAGGCAAGACCCTCCACAAGCAAAATTATTACAACTCACTGAAGTCTCAGATGATGATTAGCATTTTTTAGCAATAAAGTATTTTTTAGTTAAAGTATATACATTGTTTAGACATAAGGCTATTACACACTCAATAGAATACAATATAGTGTAAACATGACTTTTCTATGTACTGGAAAATCAAAAAAAAATTGTGTGACTCACTTTATTGTGATATTTGCTTTACTGTGGTGGTCTGGAGCCAAACAAACAATATCTCAAAGTATGCCTGTAGTTTGAGATGTAGAATATCATCAAAGGTAATATTTTCTGGGATAGACTGTGTCTTTTAAAGAATCATAATGAGACTGAATATGAATGTTGGTGGTGACAGAGAAGAGTTTGACTACTATCCTATGAGTCAAAGTGAAATCCAATACTTAACATAGGTACACCTTGTAGAACTCAAGGGAAAACCCCTTTTGCTGAGCAAATTTAAGCCAGAATTTACACAAGTCACAATGGATAGGAGTCTTTCTGAGATTTATTTCAGTAACGTTCAGCTGGGAGGTGAAGGAGATTGAAACAGAACTGAATGAGTTGAGGCAAAGGTGACCTCAACTTACATCAACTTATAGGCTTACATCAGCTGATAGGACTGAGAAATGAAGAATTGACCAGTTACTTTCCCACAAAGATCTTGTAGTCTAAAATATCCATTAAGCCATCTATGTATTTATTGGCACCAATTTTCTTCTTCAACTACATCAAATCTGCCAGGTGGTCTAATCAATTTTATTCCTGAAATGTAAAGAAAGCAGCTCACTGTTTATGGTTATACTGCCACCATGGTAAGATATTCTGCTTTTGACTTTTGCAATTGCTTCTAAATTTGTCTAGCTGCTCTCACTCTTGCCAAGTACCACACCTATTCCAATCCATTTTCTTCACAACAGAGTGATTTTAATGTATATAAGTCAGGCCATATTACTTTCTATATAAAACTTTCTGATTGCTTCTTTATATATATATATATATATATATATATATATATATATATATATATATATATATATATATATATATATATATATATATTTTACAGTAGGTCCTTGTTGGTTATCTATTTTAAGTATAGCAGTGAGTACTTGTCAAGCCCAAACTCCCAATTTACCCCTCCTGCCCACCTTTGCCCCCTGGTAACCATAAGTTCATTCTCTAAGTATGTGAGTCTCTTTCTGTTCTGTAAATAAGTTCATTTATATAATCTTTTATTCTAGATTCTTCACATAAGCAACATCATATGATATTTGTCTTTCTCTGTCTGACTTACTTCACTTACTATAATCTCCATGTCCATCCATGTTGCAGCAAATGCATTATTTCATCATTTCAATAGCTGCTTAATATTTTAGTGAATATATATATACCACATCTGATTTATCCATTCATCTGTTGATGGCCATTTAAGTTGCTTCCATGTTTTGGCTATTGTTAACAGTGCTGCAATGAACATTGGGGTGCATGTATCCTTTTGAACCAGGTTTTTCTCTGGATATACGTCTAGGAGTGAGATTGCTGGATCATATGGTAGGTCTCTTTTTAGTCATTTAAGGAACTTCCATACTGTTCTCCATAGTGGCTGTACCAATTTACATTCCCACCAACAGTGTAGGAAGGTTCCCTTCCTTCTCTCCACACCCTCTCCAGCATTTATTTTTTGTAGATTTTTTGATGAAGGCCATTCTGACTAATGTGAAGTGATAGCTCATTGTAGTTTTGATTTGCATTTTTCACTAGTAATGTTGAGCATGTTTTCATGTGTTTCTTATCCATCTGTTTGTCATCTTTGGAGAAATGTCTATTGATGTCTTCTGTCCATTTTTTGATTAGATTTTTTGTTTGTTTGTTTTATATTGAGCCTCATGAGCTATTTGTAAATTTTGGAGACTAATCCCTTGTCCCTCGCATCATTTCCAGATATTTCTCCCATTCTGTGGGTTGTCTTTTAGTTTTGTTTATGGTTTTCTTTGCTGTGCAAAAGCTTTTGAGTGTAATTAGTTCCCATTTGTTTATTTTTGGTTTTTATTTCCATTACTCTGGGAGATGGATTAAAAAATATATTACTGTGATTTATGTCAAAGAGTGTTCTGCCTATGTGTTCCTCTAAGAGTTTGATAATATCCAGTGTTATATTTAGGTCTTTAATCCAATTTGAGTTTATTTTTATATATGGTGTTAAGGAATGTTCTAGTTTATTTTTTTACATGTAGCTGTCCAGTTTTCCCAGCACCATTTATTGAAGAAACTCTCTTTTCTCCATTGTAAGTCTTGCCTCCTTTGTCATAGATTAATTGACCATAGGTGAGTGAGTTTATTTCTGGGCTTTCTATCCTATTCCATTGATCTACATTTTTGTTTTTGTGCCAGTACCATACTCTTTTGATGACTGTAGCTTTGTAGTGTTGTCTGAAGTCAGGGAGCCTGTTTATTCCAGGTCCATTATTCTTCCTCAATATTGCTTTAGCTATTTGGGGTCTTTTTTGTCTCCATACAAATTGTAAGATTTTTTTTTTAATCTACTTCTGTGAAAAATGTCATTGGTATTTGATAAGGATTTCATTGAATATGTAGATTGCCTTGGGTAGTATAGTCATTTTGACAATATTGATCCTTCCAACCCAAGAACATGCTATATCTTTCCATCTCTTTGTGTCATCTTTGATTTCTTTTATCAGTGTCTTATAGTTTTTGGAGTACAGGTCTTTTGTCTCCTCAGGTAGTTTTATTCTTAGGTATTTTAATATTTTTGATGTAATGGTAAATGGGATTGTTTCTTTAATTTCTCTTTGTTAACTTTTGTTGTTAGTGTACAGAAATGCAAGATTTCTGTGTATGAATTTTGCAAACTGCAAGTTCATTGATGAGCTCTAGTAGTTTTTTGGTAGCATCTTTAGGATTTTCTATGTATAGTATCATGTCATCTGCAAACACTGACAGTTTTACTGCTTGTTTTCCAATTTGAATTCCTTTTATATCTTTTTCTTCTCTTATTGCTCTGGCTAGGATTTCCAAAACTGTGTTGAATAAAAGTGGGGAGGGTGGGTATCCTTGTCTTTTTCCTGATCTTAGATGAATTTTACAGCTTTCAGCTTTTCACCTTTGTGTATGATAGTTTATTGACATTTAAAGTGATTATTTGTAGGTATGTACTTATTGCCATTTTGTTACTTTTTTTCTGATTCTTTTTGCAGTTCTTCACAGAGTGTATTTTTAATGCTAAGGAAACATTGTTTTTTAATAGTGTTAACATGAATGGATGTAATAAAAGAAGTCATTTGGCCTGCTGTACTAAAAGTTTTGACTGGTGAACTGGAAACATGAGGATGTTCAGCCTGCTTTATGGCTATAAGAAAACTATTTACTTAGTCTATTCACTAGAGCTTATCAAGCTTCCTTACTATCTTTGATAGATTCCATTTGCAATGATTTAACAAGGGGAATAGAACCTACTCTTCCCTATCCTAAAAGACAACACTCGTTCACTCGTACAAAATAGTAAAATAGACATAAAAATAGTACCATGGAAAATGGGAAAAACAGTGTGCAATTTATAAGGTTGTTTGATAGGCAAAATATATTGATATGCGTAAAGCATTTAAAACGGCTTCAGGCCTATACAAAACGCTATATATATGTTAACTTTTAACATTATATCATTCTTGAATCTCAATTTATTCACCCAAAAAATAGATGTAAAATTCTCATTAGTGACATCTGTTGATACCAGGATTATTTGGATAAGGGTCAAGACACAAGAGAAACTCTAGAGTGTGCATACTGACATCACATAACACAAATAAAAGCAGATTGATTAGAAATCCTATATAAAATTCAGTCTTTGAGACATAAAATGATGTCTTCATTTTCAAATATTTTGAAAGTCAGATAATGATAAATATGCACAAGAAACATAAACAACTCTGAACATTTAAATTTATAACATTTTTCTCATAGATATTTCTCAATTTGTAACCACTGTGGCAAACTAGTCTTGATCCTTATTCAGGGAAACATAAGTTTATAGTAATTTTGATTGATCAGCCTAAGGCAAACAGAAGCTAACAAGAAACTCTTCAGACCTTAACTTTGAAGAACAATGTTTTGTCCTCCAGTGTGGATGTGTAAGCTTGAGAGTACTGGGTAAAGAGTAGTAAGATGTAGACCAACACAGCTGACATTTATATTTCTCTCTTTTAGAAAAAAAAAACAAACTTTATTTCAGAGACACTCTGAACCACATTAACATTATCTTGCAAATGGTTTAAAAGCAATGTGATTTGTAAAAATTAAAACAAATCTCAATTAAATTTTACATCTAGAATTTAATTGTTTACCATAATCCATATATTGCATAATATTGAATTATAGTGAGTATGCATATATTAAATTATAATAAAGTGAAAAGATAAAGACAGCAAGACAACTAGTGCCTCTTAAAACATGGCCCCTGGATTGTCATCAGTCACCAAACTGTTATAGGACTGGAGCAAGAAAAGTACAGAAATAGTTATCATGTAGAAACTTGTATAGCAGTCTGACACTCCTGTGATCTTCAAATGTGTGATCATTTTCCTTGCAATTTCCCTTTATTTTATTTTACAGTAGTATTCATTTAAAACTGATTGGTGATTTTAAAAAAAAACTGTTTGAGAAGTGAGAGCAATGAAAGGATAATTAAAACAGTAAAGGGAAGGGCAGGGCCAGGGTCTCAGCTAATCCATTGAGTACTAACTAGTATTCATAATATACCTTTAGAAAAAGTCATGGGAGTGACCATGAGAGGTGAAGCTGCCTTGAAGGCCAGACATCATCTAGTCACACCTATTTCCTGGCTTAACATGTCTGCTGAGTTAAGGAAAATTGGCACTACTATGAACCTTTAATGCTCTCCCTCCATCCTAAGCCTTAATAATTTGATCATTTGATACTGACCACTGCTGGAGATCTCAAGATCACCCTTTGGTCCTCTTTTGCAATAATATTAAAGCCCTTGTTTTCCTGGTTTCTTCTTGTCATCCACTTTGTCTATTTCATCTGTGAACTCGAGTAGCTGTCAAGAGTAACTCATCAGAATGTTATATAGCATTGACCACCCAGTTAGTCTTGTTGTTTTTTCTCTCTTTGAAGAGCTTTAGTTTTATTTCCCAATCTGTTTATTTTTCTAGGTTTCACCAGCTATTATCAGTAAACTGAATTTTTAAAAAATTTCCTGTCTTGAGTTTTTCAAGATCATCAGGAGCCAGTGCCTTTCTTTTGATTTATCTCCACATTGTCACACAGGACCATAGTGAAATATACCTCCATTCTCCAATTAAGTAATATTATGGCTTAACTGTCTCAGTTTCTACAATTCTGTAAGCAAAAATTTTCCACTTTACTGATTCAGATTGTCCTGCAAAGGCACAGGACAGTTAGAGATTACAGTTTTGATCTTTGAGGATTCCAAAAGCTATCCATCTATTTCCCCTCAGTGTCTTGATTCTATTTTCAGGGAAGAGTTAGGAGTTGACCAAAAATTGTTCTATAATGTTTCATTTTGCTTTTTGAAAGGCAGCTCATTCTGATAAAGATATTGCAGCTTGGAGTCAAAGGGTCAGAGAATCTGGTTTCAAACTGTATATGCTTCCAGACCGCTGATCTATCATCTATCTATCTATCTATATCTATCTAGACATAGATAGACAAACAGATGATAGATGTAGATATATTCTCAAAGGTTGTGGTGAGAATCAAGTGAGATAATATTAGGTAATAATTTGTCTTGTAAATGTTAGTTGGTATTTTTTATCCCCAATGAATACACAAAACATGGGGTCAATCTTTAATTACATCCATGTTAACCATCATAAACTGAAACATAACTTATTGAATAAATGTATATGCTTCCTAAATTTATGATTGAATAACTCTTCAACAATGGGAAGTAATAACTGAGACAAAAACAGAAGTTTGTTCATGGAGGCCTGAGTTTACAGATAAAAGATAGGTGTGTGCTCAATGACACAAAGGAATAACAGATAGAAGTAGAGAGAGTAAATGGTTCAAATAAAACTAAAAGTGACAGCACGGTATTTGCTATTTCTGGTTAATTTAGATGAACGTTGAAATTTATTAATAAATAAATAAAAGTTGTACAAACCTGCAGTGAAATATTATTTAGAAATAAATAGGAATGAAGTACTCTTACATGCTACCGCATGGATGAACCTTAAATACACTATGCTCCATGAAAGAAAACAGAAAAAAAAGATCATGTTGATTTGTTGATTTCATTTAAATATAATGTCCATAAGCAAATTAATTAAGGCAGAAAGTAGATTAGTGTTTGCCTAAGGATAAGGGGAGTGTTGCAGGAAATTAAGGACTTACTGCACAGGAATAAATGAATATGTTTTAGAATAAAACATATTCTAAAATGTTTCGGGGTAATAAAAATGTTCAAAAATTGATTGTGGCTATGGTTGCAAAACTATGTGAATATGCTGCAAACCAAATATTTTAAATGGTTTTTATATGTGAATTATATCTCAATAAAGCTGTTGTAACAAAGAAGAAAAAAATGCAAAAGGAAAAAGGAGAAGAGCCTTGAGGAGAACAAGTGTTAGTAAGTTTTCTTTATCAACAATTCATTCTTCTGTTACTATTAACTTTAAGTAATTTGTAAACAGCATAATAATGATTTTTATACCAGAATTCTTCAAGAACTCTCAAAATCTCCTTTATAAAATCACATGAAGGAACATATATAGTAAGCATTATTAGTAAACTAGGAACCTATTTTAGTCTTTGACTTTTCATAGAATAAATTAAGTGAAAGTGACAAAGTAAAATAGCATTTGTAGGAACATTTCCTATTTCCCATAGTCCCTGGTATGAAACACATCATTAAAAATATTGTCATCCTTAGGGGCAAGATTAGTGGATCTACCTAAACCCCAGTAATGAACATACGTGTCAGTGCCAATTGTTCTTAGTTTAAAATGACCAGCTGGTGTAAAATAACAGAATGCATTTTTTCACCATTCCAACCATAACATTTTTTTTGTGAAATTCATGACTACACATTATTTTTTTTGTAATTATTTATTTTGTAATCTTTTTTTTTTTGACCTCTTTATTGGAGTATAATTGCTTTACAATGGTGTGTTAGTTTCTGCTTTATAACAAAGTAAATCAGCTATACATATACATATATACCCATATCTCCTCCCTCTTGCGTCTCCCTCCCACCCTCCCTATCCCACCCCTCTAGCTGGTCACAAAGCACCGGGCTGATCTCCCTGTGCTATGTGGCTGCTTCCCACTAGCTATCTATTTTACATTTGGTAGTATATATAAGTCCATGCCACTCTCTCACTTCATCCCAGCTTACCCTTCCCCCTCCCCGTGTCCTCAAGTCAATTTTCTACATCTGCGTCTGTATTCCTGTCCTGCCTCTAGGTTCTTCAAAACCATTTTTTTTCTTTTTTTGTAGATTCCATATATATGCGTTAGCATACGGTATTTGTTTTTCTCTTTCTGATTTACTTCACTCTGCATGACAGACTCTAGGTCCATCCACCTCACTACAAATAACTCAATTTCATTTCTTTTTATTGCTGAGGAATAGTCCATTGTATATATGTGCCACATCTTCTTTATCCATTCATCTGTTAATGGGCAATTAGGTTGCTTCCATGTCCTGGCTATTGTAAATAGTGCTGCAATGAATATTGTGGTACAGGACTCTTTTTGAATTATGGTCTTCTCAGGGTATATGCCCAGTAGTGGGATCGCTGGGTCATATGGTAGTTTTATTTTTAGTTTTTAAAGGAACCTCCATAATGTTCTCCATGGTGGCTGTATCAATTTCCATTCCCATCAACAGTGCAAGAGGGTTCTCTTTCCTCCACACTCTCTCCAGCATTTATTCTTTGTAGATTTTTTGATGATGGCCATTCAGAGAAGTGTGAGGTGATATCTCATTGTAGTTTTGATTTGCCTTTCTCTAATGATTAGTGATGTTGAGCATTCGTTCATGTGTTTGTTGGCAGTCTGTATATCTTCTTTGGAGAAATGTCTATTTAGGTCTTCTGCCCATTTTTGGATTGGGTTGTTTGTTTTTTTGATATTGAGCTGCATGAGCTGCTTGTAAATTTTGTAGATTAATCTTTTGTCAGTTGCTTCATTTGCAAATATTTTCTCCCATTCTGAGGGTTGTCTTTTCATATTGTTATGTTTTCCTTTGCTGTGCAAAAGCTTTTAAGTTTCATTAGGTTCCATTTATTTATTTTTGTCTTTATTTCCATTTCTATAGAATGTGGGTCAAAAAGGATTTTGCTGTGATTTGTCATATATAGCATACCCTCTTGAACTATGTTGACCATAGTATCTCCAAACATTTTATGTACAACATCTTATTATCTCGTCTAAACAACAAAAAGCCTTACATTTTTCACATGAAGAACTGGGCTTTGAGAGGTAAAATAACTTTCCAAGATTATAATAGCTTGTAAGAATACAGCTAGCACTACATAATACTGATGGCTGGGTGGCTTATAAACAACAGAATTTATTGTTCTAGGATCTTGGAAGTCCAAGATCAAGGCTCTACATGCTCAAGTTCTGGTGAGGGCCCTCTTCCTGGTTCATAGCTGATACCTTTTTTCTGTGTTCTCACATGGTGGAAATGGCAGGGACATCCCTAGAACATCTTTTATAAGGACACTAATCATATTCATGAGAGCTCTACTTTCATGACCCACTTCCTAGAACCCCCCCCTCCTCCACCTCCTAATACCATCAACTATGGGAGTTAGGATTTCAACATGAATTTGGAGTACATAAACATTCAGACCATAGTAAAAGGTGGCTATTTTTAGTAGTTAAATATTAATCCTGGATATAAACATATTGAGTATGATGTAATTAAGGAACATCCAAATAGAAATGTCCAGGAATGAGTTTATGATGACCTACTGTATTTAAGTGAGAGTTTTGTGGAGAAAGTCTGGGCATCTTCATAATAAAAATAATGAAAATGGCTGCACTTTCTGAGGAAGTAGTTGTCAGGAAGAAAGACTATAGAGATGGAAACAATATAGGCATCTGTGCTAGATTCTTAAAACAATTTTTCTCTAAATAAAGGAGAAGAAGGAAGAAAAAGAAAGGGGAGTGGGGAGAGAATATGTTAAACCATGTTTCGTGTTTATTTACAATATGTACCAGTCAATAGATTAATAAAAAATTATCAATACACAAACTGTAAGACCATAATACATCATGAGAAACTTTCAACTGCCCAGTTAAAAAAAGCTATGATTCTTTTAAGAGAAAATATCATTTCAGAGGCAGAAAGGGAGAAAGTGCTAAACTTCAAGAATATAAAGAAAAAATGAGAACTGGTCCTCTGTTAATTTTAAATTTAAGAAAATAATTCAGTTAAACTTAGATGCTAAGATTTCCTCTTCATTCAACATCGGCAAACAAATTTGGCCTCTCCGCCACCAGCCTGGATCCTGCTCACAATATCACCATTAAAATTCACTTGCTAGAGATAGCTAACACTGGTGTACGGTACATAGGAAATTGTTAAGAGAGTAGATTTAAGAGTTCTCATCACAAGGACAATCTTTTTCTTTTCTTTTCATTGCATTTTTATAAAAAGATGGATGTTAACTAAACCTATTGTGGGAATCATTTCACAATATATGTAAATCAAACCATCATGTTGCTGGGACTTCCCTGGTGGTGCAGTGGTTAATAATCTGCCAGCCAATGCAGGCAACACAGGTTCGAGCCCTGGTCTGGGAAGATCCCACATGTCGAGGAACAACTAAGTCCATGTGCCACAACTACTGAGCCTATGCTCTAGAGCCCATGAGCCACAACTACTGAGTCCATGTGCCATAACTACTGAAGCCCACATGCCTCGAGCCCATGCTCTGCAACAAGAGAAGCCACCGCAGTGAGAAGCCTGCACACCACAATGAAGAGTAGCCCCTTCTCGGCAGAACTAGAGAAAGCCCCGCATAGAAACAAAGACCCAATGCAGCAAAAATAAAATATATAAATAAATAAATTTTAAAAAACACATCATATTATACACCTTAATCTTATACAATGATATATGTCAATGATTTCTCAATGAAATTGGGAAAAAAAATAACCTGAACTAGAGTTATATAAAAGAGAAGACATGAAAATTTTATCTGATTGGGTAACATAAGACACAATAACCAGGGAAAAGGTGAGAAAATTAAGTTAGTCATTGTCTACTTGTTCTCTGCAATGCCAAGTATCACCAATGATGGTGAAACCTAGCTGTTTATGCCAGAGTCCCTCATCACAAAAGTGAATGAGAAGGATCTCTTTTGAGTCAGTGACCAGTGAATAATCTGTTACATCTTTTTGGGGGGAGCTCAAAATTAAATTTATAATCTTATCTAAATATGGGTTATGGGTTCTTACTTTCATGAATAAAGAGAAGTGTTATATTAATGGGGGTTATAAATTATATGAGGGACGATTTCCATGACTGTCTTCACCACAAACTTCGTATGTTTCTTGGACAAGGATGGAATGGGGAGGTGGGGAGGAAGGATAATATTTAATATTTATTCTGCACCAATTACATTGATTTTTCTGTTAATATATTCTAAATTAATCTCTCTCTCTACAACTCACTTTTCTTAACAATGTAATAGTCTAATAATAATCCATTATAAAGCTGATTCACTTCTGTTAGTACAGCAGAAACTAATGCAACATTTTAAAACAATTTTACTCCAATAAAAAAATAGAATCATAAAAAAGTGAAAATAATTTAAATTAAAGAAATAGGCAAATATTATTTATATAAAATGTAAACATTTAAAATAAAATAGCTATTATTAGTGAGAATATGGGCAGTGGTACACTGGTAAACAGACTCTCTGGGGAAAAAATTCCTCATTTGTAGTGTTTGGCAATTTCCATGATGTAAATGCTTTCAACATGTCATAAGACAAGCTATCAATGTGACGTCACTGTACACAGAGTTAGGAAGAGATGCAGGATCAGCTCTCCCAAGCTGGTATGAGCCAATGCTGTTATACTACAAGTTTATGGAAATGGATACACTTATACATGATTTTTGACACATTCTCTTTTCATGCTATGTTGCAGTAAGATTCAAAATTATAAAAGTAAGTATAATTTGATGGACCAATAGATTATCAAGTTATCTATACATGGAAATTTTTTGTGGAAATCCAAGTTATCAGAGGCTATATCTATAGCTATCTAGACACAATGCAGATTTTTTTTGCAGCTTTGTTTGTAATAGTGAAGCTGAATGAATAAATAAATAGCTACATAGATTTACATTACACCTATACTATGAAAATTAAACAATTATTGTAAAATTTAAAAAAGAAACATGTGGAATAGAGAAAGAAAAGGGAGGAAAGAGAGAAATTTGGAAGGATAAATTGTTATTTCTCAGGAAAGATATGGGAGAAGAAAGTGTGATGGGGACCTTTCAGATTTACTTTTTGTATTTCTATATTTTTTTGAATTTTTAAACTAAATATGTGTCATAAAAATCGAGATAATAATAATGACACAGGGAATTCCTTGGAGGTCCAGTGGTTAGGACTCTGCCCTTCCACTGCAGGGGGTATGGGTTCAATCCCTGGTCAGGGAACTAACATCCTGCATACCAGGTGGTCCTAGCTGCTTAAGCCAGAGTTCCTCATCACCAAGGTGAATGAGAAGTATCTCACTGAGTCACAGAGTCTCAGTGAAAATCATAAAAATTATTTGATGCATTATAAAGAATGCTCGTTAGCTTTTCTTTTTTTTTTTGTAGTACACTGGTCTCTCACTGTTGTGGCCTCCCCGTTGTGGAGCACAGGCTCCAGGAGCGCAGGCTCAGCAGCCATGGCTCACGGGCTTAGCCGCTCCGTGGCATGTGGGATCTTCCCAGACCGGGGCACGAACCCGTGTCCCCTGCCTCAGCAGGTGGTCTCTCAACTACTGCACCACCAGGGAAGCCCTGGTTAGCTTTTTTAAAAAAAGTTTATTTTATATTGGAGTATATTTGATTAACAATGTTGTGTTAATTTCAGGTGTACAGCAAAGTGATTCAGTTATACAAATACATATATCTGTTGTTTTTCAAATTCTTTTCCCATTTAGGTTGCAACAAAATATTGAGCAGAGTTCCTTGTTGGTTATCTCTTTTAAATATAGTAATGTGTAAATGTCAATCCCATATTTATTTCTTTGGACCTCATATTCTTTCATCCTATAATTATAAAAATCCTATAATCCCTTAACCTGTAATTATTTTTAAAAATCTAATTATTTATCATATATTAATAAAAATCATATAATTCTTTAACTTATTGTTTACTTAATACTTGTCATGGTGTACTGGAGCTGGCTTATACTGGTTCATGGGAAGAGCTGAATTTTAAATTTTCAGGAATTTGGTATGTCAGTAGTTACAACTTTTATTATAAATAAAATAATATAAACTTATAAATAGTGCTAAAGTTAAAATTGGTTTTAGGTTAATTAATTCAATTTGTATGGGAGTAAGAAATAATTTAACAATAGAATACATATTATATTTAAAGATTATAAATTTATTGAGAAAAGAGAGAATTGAGATTCAACTCCATTGCTTGTGGTTGAATTGCAATAATAAGTTAACTATGGATACAACTGTTAATTATGTTATTAAGTTCGGCCCCAAAATTTTTAGTTCATGAAAATAAGCTAAGAAAAGAAAATAATGTGGGTAAGAAAAAATACTGAAATATAAATGACAGGATAAAAATACTTTGCATAGATATTAAAAATTAATGTAAAAGTTTCCTTCATAAAGCCCTGACAAAACATTGTGAGAAAAAGCCAAAATGTGTGGTTTCAACTACTGGGTATAAAGTTGACAAGTAGACTAAAATAAGAGCAAAATTAAAATCCATTCAGAACTTGTATATTAGTGTGCTAGGAACTGAATATACAAAGATGAGAAGACATTTATCCCAGCCCTCAAAGGACTTTTCAATGATATGAAAAGGAAAATCTAATAAATTCTCTAATACAGCTAAGCTAAGCTTCCTGGGAGGTTTGCCTCAGTCCTACTAGAAGAATGACAAACTATTTTTAAATAAAAAATAATCGCTTCACTAATCTGATAACAATGATACTTTTTTCTAAAGTCAGAAGATAAAGGGGAAAAATTCTTACCTGCTCAACTGACAGAAAGCTACAAAGTCATCTTATTTCCATGGAATCTTTCACACTGAGTGTTTTCTTTGGAAAATACAGAAGCATTCTTCTGAAAAAATTATGTCTTAGTTGATTATCTATTTTTCCTTTGTCTGTTATGACTTTGGAAACAGTGCCAATTTCTAAACAGTGCCCATTTCTAAAATCTAGCAAGCCCTTCTCTTGCTGGAAATTATCCAGAGTCCACTTGTTTCTGAAAATAACAAAGTGCTGCATCCAAAAAAGGAAAGAAACTGAAAGGAATCATAATTTTTTAAAAGTGATAATTATAACACACACAAAAAAATTCCTGAATGCTCCAGGTACATGAGACTAACAGGCTAACTTATTTTTTTTTGCAGTACGCAGCCCTCTCACTGTTGTGGCCTCTCCCATTGCAGAGCACAGGCTCTGGATGCGCAGGCTCAGTGGCCATGGCTCACGGGCCCAGCTGCTCTGCGGCATGTGGGACTTTCCCGGACCGGGGCACGAACCCATGTCCCCTGCATCGGCAGGTGGACTCTCAACCACTGCACCACCAGGGAAGCCCAGGCTAACTTCTTAATAGAGAATACATGATTATCCTGGGGGTGGGGGGGGAATATAAGTAATAATTTGGTGGAAATTAAAAGAAGGTGTTATATCAATTCATGATTAGAGAGAAACAGTGATTCTAAATTGGAGGGAGTAACTCAACCAGTTGGTAGTTTATATTTTAAAGTCTTGTAAGGAGTGTTGGCTTAGATTTGTGTTGTAAACCCTAAATCAAAAGCAGCTCCTTACAGTTTTGATGGAAATTAATGACATAGTAGCATGTAAGGTACATGAAGTCAGAAATTTCTATTTTTGTTCACTATATTTACTAATAGTAAATACTATTTTACTAATATTTATTTTTTATTTGCATTGTGTCCCTATACTCATCACAGAGTAAGAAATTGACTATTTATAGAGTAAATGAATGCCTGAATTAAAAAAATGAATGACAGAAAGAGGTACATAATTCTATGATAGCAACAACTAGCCTCAATTCCAAGAATAACATATTACATTTGCTGTAATGTAATTAAATAGCTAGCTAACCTAGCCGATAAAGAATTCTGGCTTCTTGGCTTCACAATTTATTTGAAATGGTTTTAAGATGGCATCAACAAACAGTATTTATGCATTTATTCTGGAGAATTAGCTGGGCAAATTCCAGTTTTGGTTCAGTGAAATTCATTTACTGGAAGAATAAAGACTTGAAAATAAAACTTTTGCTTTTGTTTATTGTCACACTATTAAGAAACTTGAAGATCTGTTAGTAAACCTTTCCCTTATTCTTTTTTTTTTTTTACAAAAGAGCAAAATTAAATATATAGGCAAGTATATTAATGTCGTCAAAAACGTCGTACATATTTCCTTTGCTATTTCCAGGTTTTCATTCTTTACCACAGATGCAGGAGGCTAGGAATATAAACTCTTGGCCAGATTTTGCCATCAGCTTCCCCAAAGAAAAGAAAAATATATATATATATATGTTATGTATATATATTTGGTGTGTAATTGTAATATGCAGCAGCAAATTGACTTTCATGCAAGGTTTCTTCCTTTAAAAGTCTTCTAGAAGAATTAATTTATCCATAAGCTCTTCAGAGAATCAAGATGGGATTCATTATTTGTAAATAATTCCTGCTAGTTTTGTTGAATATCAGCATTGATTAACTGCTAGTTGTCATTTATCAGCTTCCAAGCCAGCTGATTCAGCTACTTAACTTTTTGTGTGGCTATAATTTCCCCCCTCAGATTTATTTCTCCTCTGCTTTACCCAGAACTTAGCATAGCATGATTTTCTAAGAGAAAAAGCACATACACAAACTATGATCCAAAACTAAATTCTTCAGCATCAACTTTTCAGGACTAATTTTGTTGATTTAGATGCATGAGTTGTTCCAACTTCCAACTGTTTGGTCTTCCCAGCATGATTGACACATTGGAGAGCAACATTTCAGATGACTCCAGCTCCCACCTTTTGAGCTGTCTCAACAAATACGAAGTATTGCCCACTGTCCAAGGTCCAAATTCCTTACTCATAGAATCAGTAGCATAATAAATGGTCATATCACTTTCCTAACTTTTGGAGTAATTTTTATACAGCTTGGTAATAACATTAGAAACTCTAGGATTTTACCAATTTTACTGATCGTTTTTAAAGAAAAATTTATGGTTTCTTAAAAATCTAATTGTGCAATGTTTTATGTTTTTTTTTTAGTTTTTATTTTTTTAGTTTTTCTTAATGTTTACTTACCTTGGGTTTAATTTCCTCTTCTTTTTCTGTTTTTTGTTTGTTTGTTTGTTTTTTCTTTTTTAAAATGTGGAAACATCTTTTCTAACATAGACATTTAATACCATAAATTTCTCTCTGCTTTAAGTGTATCCCACAGATAGTAGTATACTGTGTTTCAATATTCATTCAGTCCAAAATATTTTCTAATTTTCTTTGGGTTTCTTGACCTGTGGATTATTTACAAGTTTCTGCTTAATTTGCAAGTAGAGATTTGGGAGATATCTTTTCTCATTGTTCTCTGTTAATTCCATTGTGATCTGAGAAAACTCTCTGAATTATTACGTTTCTAAATTTTTTGAGACACTTCCAACATATGAACTTTTGTGATAAATGTTCCACATAAACAGAAAAATATTCTATAGTTTCTTTTTTTTTAAACATCTTTATTGGAGTATAATTGCTTTAAAATGGTGTGTTAATTTCTGCTTTATAACAAAGTGAATCAGTTATACATATACATATGTCCCCATATCTCTTCCCTCTTGCATCTCCCTCCCTCCCACCCTCCCTATCCCACCCCTCTAGGTGGTCACAAAGCACCGAGCTGATCTCCTTGTGCTATGCAGCTGCTTCCCACTAGCTACCTATTTTACTTTTGGTAGTGTATATATGTCAATGCTACTCTCTCACTTCATCCAAGCTTCCCTTTCCACCAACCCCATGTCCTCAAGTCCATTCTCTACATTTGCATCTTTATTCCTGTCCTGCCCCTAGGTTCATCAGAACATTTTTTTTTTAGACTCCATGTATATGTGTTAGCATATGGTATTTGTTTTTCTCTTTCTGACTTACTTCACTCTGTATGACAGACTCTAGGTCCATGCCTCACTACAAATAACTCAATTTTGTTTCTTTTTATAGCTGAGTAGTATTCCATGTTATATATGTGCAACATCTTCTTTATCCCTTCACCCATCAATGGACACTTAGGTTGCTTCCATGTCCTTGCTATTGTAAATAGTGCTGCAATAAACATTGTGGTACATGTCTCTTTTTGAATTATGGCTTTCTCAAGGTATATGCTCAGTAGTGGGATTACTGGGTCTTATGGTAGTTCTATTCTTAGTTTTTTAAGGAACATCCATACTGTTCTCCATAGTGGCTGTATCAATTTACATTCCTACCAACAGTGCAAAAGGGTTCCCTTTTCTCCACATCCTCTCCAGCATTTATTGCTTGTAGATTTTTTGATGATGCCCATTCTGACCAGTGTGAGGTGATACCTTGTTGTGGTTTTGACTTACATTTCTCTAATGGTTAGTGATGTTAAGCATTCTTTCATGTGTTTGTTGGAAATCTGTATATCTTCTTCGGAGAAGTGTCTATTTAGGTCTTCTTCCCCTTCATTATTATTTAAATTTATTTAAATGACTATATTTTTATTGGTACTATTTTTTCTAAATAAGCTTTTTTTGTCTACTCTTTTGAGTTTTGATGTTTTGTACTTTATTTGATCTATTTATTCCATTTATTAATGGTTTCTTTCATATACTTTTCATTGCAGCATCTGCCTGAGTCTCCTCTTGACTTGTTTCCACAATATATCATGTTTCTTTGTGGGTTAAGTTTTAGTAGAATTGTTTTCCACACTATAAATCCCCAAAGTCAGAAGTGATCTTCCAGATCTGCTATGTATTTGCTTCTAACAAGTACCTTAGCTGTAGAATCAAACAATGAGCAATATTTATAATATTCATTTTGGAACTACATTATAGAGGTAATATACTTATTATTGAAGTAAAATGTGCATACGATAAACCAAATCAATTTTAAGGATATGGTTAAATGATTTTGCTAAATGTATATAAACATGCAACCAACACAAAAATCAAGATAGAGATTTCTGTCATCCAAAAAGTTCTTCTCATTCACCTTTTCATTCAATTTGTCCAAACCATCCACAACCAAGAAAATGCATGTTTTCTGTTATTATAATTTAAATTTTCCTTACCTAGAATTTCAAGGAAAAGGAAATAGGGTTTCAAATAAAAAGAGCATGATTTTTTATGACTGACTCTTTTTGACAGGAATAATGTTTTGAGTTATTCATGTTGTTATGTGTATCATTAGTTTGTACATTTATATTTCTAAGAAGTATTCAATTTACTGAATATACCATGCTTTGATAATCCATTCAGTGACTGATGGACATTTCCCTTGTTTCCATTTTGGGATTGTAATGAATAAAGCAGTTATGTAGATTGTTCTCCAAGTTCTTCTGTATGCAAATGTTTTTATTTCTCTTGGGTGAATACCTAAGATTGAAATTTCTAGGCTATATGATGATTAAGTTTAACCATATCAAAAACTGCCAAACTATTTTTCCAAGTGGTTGTACTATTTTACATTATTAATAGAAATATCTGAGAGTTCTATTTGTTCCCTATTCTCAGTAACAACTGACTTTGACAATCATTTTAATTTTAGCCATCTCGTCGGCTATATAGAAGTATTTCATTGTGAAAATTTAAATTTGGCTTAATGAAAGTGACATTTACATATGGTAAATTTTATTCTTTAAGTATTCAGTTCTGTGAGTTCTAATAAACACATACAGTCTTGTAACTAGTACCACAATCATAATACATAGCAGTTTTATCACCTCACCCACAATTCTCCTGTGTCCATTTTTTAGACCATATACCACTCCCCACCTCCAATCCCTGGCACCAATCTGACAGACTTTCTGTTCCTGTAGTTTTGCTTTTCCAAAATATTATATAAATACATTCATAGGCTATATAGCCTTTGAGTTTGGCTTCTTTTATAATATTTAGCATAATGCAACTGAGATTAATCCATGGCATTGTGTGTGTTGGTAGTTGATTCTTTTATTGCTAAATGATATTTTAATTAATTAATTAATGTATTTATTTATTTTTGCCTGTGTTGGGTCTTTGTTGCTGTGCACAGGCTTTCTCTAGTTGTGGTGTGCAGGCTTCTCATTGCAGTGGCTTCTCTTGTTGCAGAGCACAGGCTCTAGGTGTGTGGGCTTTTGTGGCTCATGGGCTTAGTTGCTCTATGGCATGTGGGATCTTCCTGGATCAGAGCTTGAACCCACATCCCCTGCATTGGCAGGTGGACTCAACTACTATGTCACCAGGGAAGTCCCGCTGAGTGATATTTGATTGTGAATGAACCACAGGTTCTTTTGCCATTCAACAAATAGGGGAAATCCATGCTGTTTTCAGTTTGGAATAATTATAAGTAAATTATGTGCTTATTTATCATCCACTGAATTCCCAGGTTTACCTAGTCAATCATGTTAAAATTAAGGCATTGATGAGGAAAGAGGGAGACCTTGAAACTAGGGATGGAGATACCTGGTCAGACACAGGAAAAGCTGATTATCTTACTCCATTGAGCCTCCTTTGTAAATGAAAGCAACTTTGTTTCCTATGCCTGAAGAAACTTAAAAATCCTGTTTAAAAATAGCACATCAGAAACACCTGTAAATGACATACAAAATTGTTCTCAAAATTACAAAAGAAGATGGAAAACTAATGTTCTTCATGGTTGGGCATGCTCTCTTGTTAAACCCTAATCCTATATTTTGAAATTCAGAGCAGGAATGTGTGAAGACCACTGTATAATTTCAAATAGCCCAGAACGTGTCACACTTGAGGAGTTCAGGCTTCATTCCCTATCTTATTTTCTGTAGATTACTGGTTTAGCATTTGGGAAAGTAATCATAGTTTTTAGGTAGTAAAAAGGGTCATGACAAAGAAAATTTCTCTTATGACTATCTCATCACATACTCTAACCACATCATTTTCTGGACTTGTTCTGTGTTGTGCTAAATTACTAAATCTAGGGCATTGCTGTCTCAGATGTGCAACTGCAGTTCATTTATCTGAGCCTGATGCAGTTGAATACATAATGACATTCCTTTCTGTTGTCTCTTTGCCCCTTCTTCACTGGAGAGCCTTTAGAGGCTCTCTACAGTTTTAGGAACAAAGTTTCTTTATTTAAAGTGCTTGAAATAACTGAGAGAAAATACAAAGAGAATAGGAATTTGGCTCAACTGACCAAGATTTGAAACTCAGCTTTACCTACATCTTGGACAATAAACAAAATTGTCTCCACAATTTTGAAATAAACATTGTAATATCTATCATATTCTGTTGTTTTGAATAGTAAATGAGATACTGCATGCACCAGTACATAGCCCAAACACTGATCATTTATTAATAAACACTATACACACTTAGAAAAGTAGGGTATAAATCTGGATTTGCCTATATATCTTTCATTCGTTTTTTTCATACAGTCATTCATATTTTAAAGTTTACCCTTTTAAATTAAATATTTAACATGTATCAGTCTGCGGGTGAGTTTACCATTGTGAATAAGATACAATGACTGTCCCTGGAGTAGTCATTCTAAAATAAACAATCAGATTTTTAATATGAAGAATGTTATAAAACAGTGTCTTTTAATACTATAGAGTGATTTGTAATCAACTGACAATATTTATTCAGTATACCATGTCTGTCATAATCTTTATGAAGAAGGTCTAGATGAGGACAGAATTATATAAGTAGGAGTAATTATAATCCTTGATTTTAATGATCTCACAGCTTATCATCTCTTGTGGTAGGTATGCTTTTCCATTCCAGGTGTAGGGTTTATTGAAGAAGGCACAGCATCTAAACCATGTCTAGTACATAATAGGATTTTAAAAATATTTTATCAAAGAATTAATAAATTCAGAAAAATGAAATGTCTTTTCTTTAGTTTGACATCAACTTAAGGAAAAAAGAACAAAACTATTTTATAGAAATGCAAGAGAGGGAGGAAGATAAATAAAACAGCCATTGAAATTACATATGGGGAAGTATTTAGGGTGTATGGTGCTTAAGCAAGAAAATTAAGCTTCTATTGAGTGGGAGATAGAAAAGCTGTAATACACTGCAAAATGAGGTAAAGGAACTAGACTTATAGCATTTAAATTAAAATGACCGAGTACTAAATGTGTGGATGGAAGTGTAACCAAGATAGCTGAGTAGGATGGCCCTGAGCTTACTTCCTCTCACAGGGACATCAAAATTACAACTATTTACAGAGAAATTATCTATGAGAACAACCAGCAGACTAGCAGAAAATATTTTCCAAAATAAAAATATAAAGAAAGAACCCCAATAAGGTGGGTAGAAGGAGAGGAGATGCAGTATGGTCAAGACCCACACCCCAGGGTAGGTGACCCACAAACAGAAAGATAATCACATTACAGTGGTTCTCCCCAAGAAGAAAGGGGTCCAAGCCCCATATCGGGGATCTCAAGCCTGGGAGTCCTGCACTGGATAAAAGAGCCTCCAGAACACTGGGTTTTGAGGCCAGTGGGGCTTGTGTATAGAAAATTGGAGGGCTGTAGGAAACAGAGACTCCACTCTTAAAGGGTGCATGCAAAATTTCACATTATTTGAGTCCTAGTGGAGAGGGGGAAATTTAAAAGTAGGCTGGGTCGGACCCACTTGCTGATATTAGTTCTCTCAAAGATATAGGAGGTAAATAGGACTCTCCTGGGGTTGGAGATGCTGGTATAAGCCATTTCAGCAAGATCATATACCACAAGGACACTAGTGCTGACAAGCCCCATATTGGAGTTCTCTCACTAGCCTATTAATGCTGGGGGCTTACCCACCAACAAGCAGTTCATCATCAGCCCTGGGCCCCCATGGGCCCCCCCACCATGGGTTAGCATCAGCCATAGGCCCCCTCAGTTGCCACAACCAGGTGCTTCAGGACCCAGTCCTGTACACCAGCAAGGAAGCACAAGCCCTGGGCTCACTTGGGCCCTGCAACCAGCCAGCCAGGGACATGATACCACCTGTCAATAAGACAGTATCAGCCAGGGTCTCCCCCTGCAAAATGTTCAGCCACTTACCCCAGGATGAGGCCCTCCACCAGCAGGCTGGCACCAACACTTGGTTCCCTGAATCCCACAGCCAGCTGCCACCACCACCAGTGGGCCAGCAGCCACCCCACAAGGTAGGTCCTGCCATCAACAGGGCCAGGAACCTGCCCTGATAACCAGCATGGCCACAGTAGTCAGCACCATACAGAAGGGTGCACACAACCCACATAAGGGACAACACCAGAACATATAGATGGGAGTGTGCTGCTAGGTCCCAAAGGACATCTCCTACATAAAGCCACTTCTCCAAGATCAGGTAAATTAATCAACCTACTTAATATATACAGTAAACACAGAGAATTAGGCAAAATGAGGAGATAGAGGAATACATTCCAAATGAAGGCACAAGACAAAACCTTAGAAAAAGAACTAAACAAAATAGAGATAAGAAATCTACCCTATAAAGAATTCAAGATAACAATCATAAAGAAGCTCAACAAACTTGGGGAAAGAATGCATGAATATAAAGTGACAATTTTAACAGGAGTTAGAATATATGAAGAAGAATCAAACAGAGCTGAATAATACAATAACTGAGATTAAAAATGCACTAGAACAAAACAAAGATATACTATATAGCACAGGGAATTATAGCCTGTCATTTTCTGGTCATAACTTATAATGGAGTATAATCTGCAAAATATTGAGTCACTATGTGGTACACCTGAAACTAACATGACAGTATAAATCAACTATACTTCAATAAAATATAGATTAGATGATACAGAGGAACAGATCATAAATCTGGAAGGGAAAATATTGGAAATCACCCAAGCTGAACAGTAAAAAAATAGATGAGGATAATTTAAGATGATTCTGGGACACATCAAGCACACTAACATGTTATAAGGGTCCTGGAAGGAGAAGAGAGCAAGAAAGGGGCAAATAATGGTGTATTTGAAGAAATAATAGCTAAAAACATCCCTAACCTGAGAAAGGAAACAAAGATCCAGCTCTAGGAAACAAAGAGAGCTGCAAAGAATTTGAAGCCAAAGAGGTCCACACCAAAACACATTATAATTAAAATGGCAAATAATCATGATAAAGATAGAATCTTAAATGCAGCAAGAGAAAAACAACTAGTTACATACAAAGGAACTCCTATAAGACCAAGCTTTGACTTTTCAACAAAAACATTGTAGTCCAGAAGAGAGCAGTGCAATATATTCAGTGATAAAAAGAAAAACTCTATAACCAAGAATACTGTACCTGGCAAGGATAACATTCAGATTGAAACTGAGATAAAGAGTTTTACAGACAAGCAACAGCTTAAGGAGTCTGGCATCACTAAACTGACTTTACAAAAAATGTTAAAGTGACTTCTCTAAGTGGAATACACAAGACCAAAATTAAAAATGTGATACTTACAAAAGGAAAAAAAAATCAATGGTAAAGGAAAATATAGAGCAAAGGTGGTAGACCAACCACTTATGAAGCTGGTAAAAACTTTAAAAACAAAAAAGTGGCAAAAGCAGCCATATTTATGATAAGTAGTTAAGAAATACATAAATCTAAAAGATGTAAAATATGATGTCAAAACAATAAATGTGAAAGTGGGCAGAGAGAGAACATACCTCAACATGATAAAGGCCATATATGACAAACTCATAGCTAACATCATACTCAGTGGTGAAAAGCTGAAAGCATTTCTTCTAAGATCAGGAAGAAGACAAGGAAGCCCAGTCTTTCCACTTTTACTCAACATAGTTTTTGAAGTCTAGTCATAGAAATCAGAGAACAAAAAGAAATTAAAGGAATCCAAATTGGAAAAGAAGAAGTAAATCTGTCACTGTTTGCAGATGACATAATACTAAACATAGAAAATCCTAAAGATGTTACCAGGAAACTACCAGAGCTCATCAATGAATTCAGTAAAGTTGCAGGATACAAAATTAATACACAGAAATCTCTTGCATTTCTATACACTAACAATGAATGATCAGAAAGAGAAATTAATAGAACAATTCCATTTACCATTGCATCAAAGAATAATAAAATACCTAGGAATAAACCTACTGTAGGAGGCAAAAGACGTGTACTCTGAAAACTAGAAAACACTAAGGAAAGAAATTGAAGATGACACAAACAGATGGAAAGCTCCACAGTGTTCTTAGATTGGAAGAATCAATATTATTAAAATGATCATACTACCCAAGGCAATCTACCCAATTCAATGTAGTCCCTATCAAAATTCCAATGACATTTTTCTCAGAACTTGAACAACTAATTTTTAATTAGTATGGAAACACAAAAGACCCCAAAAAGCCAAAACAATCTTGAGAAAGAAGAATAGACCTGGAGGAATCAGAATCCATGACTTCAGATTATACTACAAAGACACAGTAATTGAAACAATATGGTACTAACACAAAAACAGACATATAGATAAATGGAACAGAATAGAGAACCCAGAACTAAACCTATGCACCTGTAGTCAATTAATTTATGACAAAGGAGGCAAGAATATACAATGGAGAAGAGACAGTTTCTTTAATAAGTGGTGCTGTGAATACTGGACAGCTACATGTAAAAGAATAATATTAGAACATTACCTAACACTACATATACAAAAATAAACTCAAAATTGATTAAAGATCTAAATGGAAGACCAGATACTATCAAACTCTTAAAAGAAAACATAGGAAGAACATCCTTTGACATAAATCTCAGCAATATCTTTTCAGATCCACCTCCTAGAGTAATGAAAATAAAACAAAAATAAACAAATGGGAACTAATTAAACTTAAAATCTTTTGCACAGGAAAAGTAACCATAAACAAAACGTCATCCACAGAATGAAGGAAAAATTTGTTCATGGTAACCCTAAAAAAAAAATAGCTAAATACAAAAAAGGAGTATAGAATTCAAACATAATACAAATTATAGTCATAAAATCACAAAGTAGAGAGCAAAGAAGAAATGAACAAAAAAAGAACTACAAAAACAACCATGAAACAATTAACAGAGTGGCAATAACTACATACCTGTCACTAATTACTTTAAATGTAGATGAACTAAATGCTCTAATCAAAACAGATAGGGTGACTAAATAAATAAAAATACAAGTCCCAAAAATATACTGCCTACAGGTGACTCACTCATGTCTAAACACCTGTACAGACTTAATTCAGGATATTAAAAAAGGTACTCCATGCAAATGGAAATAAAAAGAAACCTGGTGTAGCAGTACTTTAATTAGACACAATAGACTTTAAAACAAAGACTGTAACAAGAAACAAAGAAGGACATTACATAATGATAAAGGGATCAATCCAACAAGATTTAACAGTTGTAAATATATATATATATATATATATATATATATATATGTATAGTTACAACATAAAAGCACCTAAATATAAAGCAAATATTAACAAACATTAAGGAAGAAATTGACAGTAATACAGTAGTAGTAGGGGATTTTAACACCCCACTTACCTCATTGGACAGATCATCCAGACAGAAAATCAATAAGGAAACATTGGCCTTAAATAACACATTGAACCAGATGGACTTAATATAGAAAAATATTATATCTAAGCAGCATAATATATATTTTTAAGTGCACATGGAATATCCTCCAGGATAGATCACATACTAGCCCAAAAAACAAGTCTCAATAAATTTAAGATTAAAGTCATATCAAGTACCTTTTCCAAACACAATAGTATGAGACTAGAAATCAACCATAAGAAAAAAACTGCAAAAATGGCAAACACATGGGGGCCAAAATATATGCTACTAAACAAAAATGGGTCACTGAGGAAGTCAAAAAGGAAATAAAAAATACCTAGAGGCAAATGAAAATGGAAAAGGAATGATGCAAAATCTATATGATACAGCAAAGCAGTTCTAAGAAGAAATTTATAGTGATACAAGCTTACCTCAGGAAACAAGAAAAATCTCAAATAAATGACCTAACCTTACACCTTAATGAACTGGGAAAAGAAAGAAAGAAAAAAAAAAGCCAAAATTAGTAGAAGAAAATAAATAGTAAACATCAAAGCAGAAATAAATGAAATAGATAAAAAAATCAATGAACTAATAACTGGTTCTTTGAAAAGATAAACAAAACTAATAAAACTTTAGCTAAACCAATCAGGACAAAAAAGATAGGGCCCAAATAAAGAAAATCAGAAAAGGACGAGGAGAAATTACAATCAACACCACAGAAATGCAAAGGATCATAAAAGAGTACAATGAACAATTATAGGTCAATAAGGGAAACCTTAAAGAAATAGATAAATCCCTAGAAACATGCCAGTAAATGGCAACCCTAAAAGAAATGAATAAATTCCAAGAAACATACAATGGTCCAAGCTGTACCAGAAATAAATAGAATATGAACAGACAAATTACCAGTAATGAAACTGAATCAGTAATCAAAACACTGCCAGACAAAAAAAGTCCAAGACTGGATGACTTCCCAGGTGAATTTCACCAAGCATTGAAAGAGCAGGTAACAACTATCTATCTCAAAGTGTTCAAAAAAAAAAAAAATTGAAGAGGAAAAAAATGCTTCTGAACTCTTTCTACAAATCCAGCAGTAACACAATACCAAAATTAGACACAGACACCACAAATTTTCTTTGTTTTTAAAATTACTAGCCAACATACCTGAAAATAGATGCAAAAATTTCAGCAAATATTATCAAACTGAATTTAACAATCATTAAAAGGATCATACACCAGGATAAATTGGGATTTATTCCCAGAATGTAAAGATGTTTCAATATTCACACATCAATAAATGCGATGACAGTGAAGAATAAAAATGATATGATCATCTCAATAGATGCACAAAAAGCTTTTGACAAAATTCAACATCCATTTATTATTAAAAAAAAAAAAAAACCTCTCAACATAGTAGATATAGAGGGAACATAATTTAATATAATAAAGACCTTATATGACAAAACCACAGCCAACATCATACACCTCAGTAAATAGCTGAAAGCATTTCTTCTAAGATCAAGAATGAGACAAGAATGACCACTCTAACCACTTTTACTCAACGTATTATTGAAAGTCCTAGCCAGAGCACTCAGAAAAGGAAAAGAAATAAAAGGCATCCAAATTGGAAAGGAAGAAATAAAACTGTTTACTTTTTGCAACTGATATGATTCTATATATAGAAAATCTTAAAGACACCAGCAAAAAAAAACCATTAAAACTATTAAAGAATTCAGTAAAGTTGCAAGATACAGAAATCTGTTGTATTCTACACACTAACAGCAAATTATCAGAAGGAAAAATTAAGAAAACAATACTATTTACAGGCACATAAAATAGAAAAATATACTAAAGAATAAACCTAACCAAGGAGGTGAAAGAACTGTACTTGGAAACCTATAAGACACTGATGAAAGAAATTGAGGACAACACCAAAAAAATGGAAAGATATACCATGCTCATGGATTGGAAGAATTAGTATTGTTAAAATGCCCACACTACCCAAGGAAATCTACAGATTCATTGCAATCCCTATCAAAATACCAGTGGCATTTCTCAGAGAACTAGAACAAATAATCCTAAAATTTGTATGGAAACACAAGGGTCCTCAATAGCTGGAACAATCTTGAGATAGGAGAACAAAGCTGGAGGTATCACACCCCCTGATTCAAAACTATACTAACGGGACTTCCCTCGTTGTGCAGTGGTTAAGAATTCACCTTCCAGTGCAGGGGATGTGAGTTTGATCCCTGGTCAGGGAACTAGATCCAACATGCATGCTGCAACTAAGAGTTCACTTGCCACAGCTAAGGAACCTGCGTACCACAACTAAGGAGCCAGTGACCTGCAACTAAGGAGCCCGTTAGCCACAACTAATGAGCCCACTGGTCACAACTAAGGATTATATTTGCCACAACTAAAGGAGCCAGTGAGCTGCAACTAAGGAGCCTGCCTGCCACAACTAAGATGCGGTGCAAACAAAATAAATAAATTTTTAAAACTATACTAAAAAGCTACAATAATCAATACAGTATGGCACTTGCACAAAAACAGGCTCACAGAACAATGGAACAGAATAGAAAGCCCAGAAACAAACTTACACTTGTATGGTCAATTATTCTATGATGAAGGTGGCAAGAATATACAATGGGCAAAAAAAAGCCCCCTTAATAAATGATTTTGGTAAAACTGGACAGGTACATAAAAAAGAATCAAACTGGACTACTCTTTCACATTATATACAAAAATAAACTCAAAATGGATTAAAGAAAAATGTAAGATCTGAAACCATAAAATTGAAAGAAGAAAACAAAGGCAGTATGCTCTTTCACATTGATCTTAGTCATATTTCTCTTGAATCTGTCACCTTAGACAAGGGAAACAAAAGCAAAAATAAATAGATCTCACTACATCAAACTTAAAAACTTTTGTGCAGTGAAGGAAACTATCAACAAAACAGACAGCCTGCTGAATGGGAGAAGATATTTGTAAACAATATTTATTGATAAGGGTTTAATATCCAAAATATACAAAGTACTCATACAACTCAACAGCAAAAAAAAAAAAAAACAATTAAAAAATGGTCAGAGGGACTTCTCTTGTGACGCAATGCAGGGGACACAGTTTCAATCTCTGGTCTGGGAAGATCCCACTTGCCGTGGAGCAACTAAGCCTGTGTACCACAACTATTGAGCTTGCACTCTAGAGCCCACAAGCCACAACTACTGAGCTCACCTGCCGCAACTACTGAAGCCCTCATGCTCTAGGGCCTGTGTGCTGCAACTACAGAAGCCCACACACCTAGAGCCCATGCTCTGCAACAAGAGAAGCCACCTCAATGAGAAGCACGTGCACTGCAATGAAGAGTATTCCCACTAGCTGCAACTAGAGAAAGCCCATGCACAGCAATGAAGACCTGATGCAGCCAAAAAAAAGAAGTCTATCCAGAGGACCTGAATAGACATTTTTCCAGAGAAGATATACAGATAACCAGCAGGCCTACAAAAAGATGCTCAACATCAATAATCATAAAGAAAATGCAAATCAGAACTACAATAAGATACCACCTCACACATGTCAGAATCATCAACAGAACACAAATAACAAGTGTTTGCAAGGATGTGGAGAAAAAGAAACCCTCTTACACTGTTTTGGGATTGTAAATTAGTGCAGCCAGTATGGAAAATAGTATGGAGTTTCCTCAAAAAATAAAAATCAAAATTTTATATGATGGATAAAAATATGGTAGTATCTATATACAGTTGAATATTACTCAACCATTAAAAATATAAAGTTTTGCCATTTGCAGAAAACATGGATATATCTAGTGGGTATTATCCTAACTAAAATAAAATATCAGGCAGAGAAAGACAAATAATGAATGATTTCATTTACATAGAATCTTAAAAAAAATAAGCCAACAAAATGAAAACAGATTGATAGATACAGAGAACAAATGGGTGGTTGCCAAAAGTGTGGGGGACATGAAAAAGGTGAAAGAGATTAAAAGGTATGCATCTTCAATTATATAATAAATAAGTCATAGCCATGTAATATACAGCATAAGGAATATAGTCAATGATATTTTATTAACTTTGTACAGAGACAGATGGTTACTACAATTATCTTGATGACCATTTCATAATGTATGCAAATGTCAAATATTTATGTAGTATACCTGAAGCCAACATAATATTGTACATAAACTATATTTCAATTGTAAAAGTTTTACTGAAAGATTCAAGACCAAAAAAGTGTTTCTGTTTGGTCACATTCACAGCAGTGTTTAATGTATTATTTGATCTGATTTTTAAGCTTTCTTTAAAGGTAATTTATATATATTTTTTTCTTTCTGTAATTTTTTTAACATTTTTATTGGAGTATAATTGCTTTACAATGGTGTGTTAGTTTCTGCTTTATAACAAAGTGAATCAGTTATACATAAACATATATCCCCATATCTCTTCCCTCTTGCATCTCCCTCCCTCCCACCCTCCTTATCCCACCCTTCTACCTGGTCACAAAGCTAGAATAAAACCAAGTTGATCTCCCTGTGCTATGCGACTACTTCCCACTAGCTATCTATTTTACATGTGGTAGTATATATATGTCCATCTATACACTATCACTCTCTCACTTTGTCCCAGCTTACCCTTCCCCCTCCCCGTGTCCTCAAGTCCATTCTCTAGTAGGTCTGTGTCTTTATTCCCATCTTGCCCCTATGTTCTTCATGACCTTTTTTTTTTTTTTTTAGATTCCATATATATGTGTTAGCATATGGTATTTGTTTTTCTCTTTTTGACTTACTTCACTGTATATGACAGACTTTAGGTAATTTATAATTGAGTGATTTAAAATGAATTTTCTTTTGAGGACTCAGAAATTTGCAATATAAACATGTAGGTGATTTTAGAGTATGGGCTGGAGATCACAGAACCTTGGAAGTGTCTAATTTTATTTCCTGATTGAAAGTTAGGGATTCTGGCATTGAATGTCACCATGTAAAGCACTCACTGACTGTGTTAAACAAAAAGGATGGGGTGGTCTTTTCAAATGCCTGGTCTGATCCCTCGGCTGAAGAATCTTTTTTGTTAAAAAGATAATGTAGTTTTTTATTGATCCAGAGCAATGGGCCAAGCAAGGTTTTGCTGCAACAGTTTCTATATTGCTGCAACTCAATAGGAAATACACATGGATTCTAAATATGTGTTTTTAAACTAATTTATTTCATCTTAATTTTCAGAAGTCAAAGGCATTAAATTATAATTTAAATCCAGATATGTTAGTTTGCTTGAGCTATAAATCTAAATATAATAGAAATACTTGATAAACTCCAATTAAGGAAAGATACGATATGGGAGCTGAACACTTAAAAGTTTCTTATCAAAGCTATTGAAATATCAAACTGTATGACTGAATTAATATTTTTGCAAACAATGATAGTCAAAACACATCTGGAGCTTCCCTGGTGGCGCAGTGGTTGAGAGTCCACCTGCCGATGCAGGGGACGCGGGTGTGTGCCCTGGTCTGGGAGGATCCCACATGCCACGGAGTGGCTGGGCCCGTGAGCCATGGCTGCTGAGCCTGCATGTCCGGAGCCTGTGCTCCGCAACAGGAGAGGCCACAACAGTGAGAGATGCACGTATCACAAAAAAAAAAAAAAAAAAAAACAAAACAAAAAAAAAACAAAAAAAAAAAACCTGTTCTTATTCAATGCTGGAAGAGAAATTAGTTAAGAATGAATTAAAAATGCTGGAGAGGGTGTGGAGAAAAGGGAACCCTCTTGCACTGTTGGTGGGAACATAAATTAATACAGCCAGTATGGAGAACAGTATGGAGGTTCCTTAAAAAACTAACAATAGAACTACCATACAACTCAGCAATCCCACTACTGGGCATATACCCTGAGGAAACCATAATTCAAAAAGAGTCATGTACCACAATGTTCATTGCAGCTCTATTTACAATAGCCAGGACATGGAAGCAACCTAACTGTCCATTGATGGATGAATGGATAAAGAAGATGTGGCATATATATATACAGTGGAGTACTACTCAGCCATAAAAAGAAACGAAATTGAGTTATTTGTAGTGAGGTGGATGGACCTAGGGTCTGTCATACAGAGTGAAGTAAGTCAGAAAGAGAAAAATACCATATGCTAACACATATATATGGAATAAAAAAAAATGGTTCTGAAGAACCTAGGGACAGGATAGGAATAAAGATGCAGACGTAGAGGATGAAATTGAAGACATGGGTAAGGGGAAGCGTAAGCTGCAATGAAGTGAGAGAGTGACATAGACATATATACACTACCAAATGTAAAATAGATAGCTAGTGGGAAGCAGCCACATATCACAGGGAGATCAGCTCAGTGCTCTGTGACCACCTAGAAGGGTGTGATAGGGAGGGTGGGAGGGAGATGCAAGAGGGAGGAGATATGGGGATATATGTTTATGTACAGCTGATTCACTTTGTTATAAAGCAGAAACTAACACACCATTGTAAAGCAGTTATACTCCAATAAAGATGTTGAAAACAACAAAAAAAGAATGAATTAAAAGTTAATATATTAAATTCTACATTTTCAGAAATGTTAACTGGATTTCATATTTGGAAATTTCTACATAACAATAGTAGATATTCATATCAGTAGTATAATTTAATTGCATTTAGCCAATGTTGTTAACTAGATACCATATTCTAGAAAATATTTTTTAAGATAGTGTGGAATTACGACACCAGTAAAATCTTTATCTTCTTTCCAAACAGCTTTTAGGTCTATTGTTCCAGATGGGCAGATCTCCGGGAAAACTAAGAAAATAATTAATTTTAGGAAAGTTCTTGCATACATATTTTCCAGCATTTTATTCTCCCTCCATACTGGTGACACCGTGTTGGTACAAATCTTCATAATCTCTCTGTAGTTACATGTCTAAAAACTAAGCTAAGGGAAGCACAATCTTTTCATGCTCGGAAAATAAAATGTATTTTTCTGAATCTGAAAATCCATGTGTAAATTCACAAAACCAAATTATGATGGGAGATTTAAGACAAGAATCATGACTGACCCTGGTGTACTTTGAGGAAAATTTATCCTTCTTAAAAAGTGGGTAAAATAATTATAATTAAATTTATATATGAATTTTTTTAGATGAAGAAATAATTAATGAAATATCAATAAACTAGTAGACAACATACTAAGGTTATAATAATCAGGTCAACTTATGGACTTATTAGTTGTAGAACTATGGGGAAGTTGTTTCAACTCCTGTGTCCTACTTTTCTCATTTGTCAAGTAAGAATGATGATAGTACTTATACCATAAAATTGTTATAAGAGATGAATGAGTCAATAACTATAAAGCACTTAAAAGAGTGCCTCACATATAGTGAGCTTCATATTTACATGTGTTCAGTAAAAATATAAAGATCCAGAGATCAGAAAGTTAAAAATAGCATGGAGATAAGCCTAAAATGTTTAGAGACTATGATACCACAAAGCACAGGCTGGACAATACATGATTTATTATGAGATTATGGAACCTCTCTCAATATTAATAGCCAGATGAGCCTCCTAAATACTCTCAGCTAAAGTGCGAAAAGAAAATAATAAAGAAAAGTGATTAAGCAAAGTGAAATATAAGGTTTAAACTGCCATAGACTGATCCCAGAACCTAATCTCCCAGGGGAGGGAAGTTGGCCTCATGCAGAGCACACCGTTTTAGGAAATGAGGCCTAGTCAGTGAAACCAGAAACAATTTAGTGATTAAGACAGTCATTCCTGGTAGAATGCTTTGGTAGCAGGTCAGGGCAGAAAACCACATCATATAATCACTAGTAGATGCCCTAGACTCTTGATCATATCAGAGAGGTGATTGGTGTTCCAACTGAAGGTCAGAGGCTGAAATTCCACAACTTCATACTGCTGTAACCACAAGACTTATATTCAAGTTACCGATTATGCTGACTGGGGTGGAGTTTGTGTCTTCCTAATTAAGCAGATTGAAAGCTTCACAACTCAAGAGCTAGTGGTCCTCTCCAAAACTTTGACATTCTGTCTTGATAAACTCTTGTGTGCTATTTTAGAATGCAATAGGCTATGGAAGAACCATACACCAGCTATAGCTCTTGTGTCTATGAATTTCCCCCTTATGTTTGCTGTCTGATAATTCTCCCCTGTTTGCTTGATCAAGATCTTAAGCAAAACCAAAGCTTGACCCACTAGCTTACTTCACAGTTTCAGAATCACTGATGAACTGCATACTATATAAGGCATCTCACAGTGCTGAGGTAGCAATATTCTAGACTACTACCCATGCACACACTATAGTAAAAACTCAGAATGCTGCAGCACTAAGTACAAAAGAATGTTCCCAAGAAGGTAGCCTAAACCACATTGATCAGAAACAATAGAAGTTTTAATTTCCATAGTGAATGAACGGAAAAGAAGGAAGGGAGCAAAGAAGGCAGGCTACTGATTTTCTGTGCATAGGAAGGGCTCTTGATTAAGGCAGGACCAGTGATAAAATTATATCCCTGGTACACTTTCAAATTCACTCATTGATATAAGTGGCAAGTTATGATATGTGTAAGGAATGGCAGTACAAAGGACCAAGAGAAATACCGCGAGAAGAACATCCTGACCCATCTACTCTATAAGAGTTTATTTAGCCACTCATTTATGCATTTAAACAAATATTTTTTTCAATACTTATGATGCCCTTGGTTGTCTTCTAGGTACATGTGAAAAACAAAACAAAACAAAGCAAAAAATCATTGCCTTATGTAATCTTTATTTTAGTGAAGACAGCCAAATAATATTTTTGTTTATTTTTATATTTCTATGTATATGTAAAATATTTATAAATGTATATGTATGTATATATGTATACAAAACACTGTATAATATCATATCAGATGATAAAAGCTGAATAAAAGGATAGAGAATATCTTGATATTTCAGTATCAGGTAATGTTATATGAGAGGTTTCCTCACAAAATGTGAGTGTTGAACAAATATTTTTAGGAAGAGAGGGAACTAATCATTTGATAAGGAGAGGAGTATCCAAAGTGGGGAAAACACAAAGTCCCTAGACCAAGAGCATAAAAGTTGCACTGAATGAAAAACAAGAAAGCAGAATGATGGTCAGGAGAATGGCAGTAGTTGAAAGGTAGCCAGGAGCAAGATAATGTAGGACCTTGAGTGCCACTCTGAGGACTGTTTTTCATTCTGAATGAGAATGACAGACATTGGAGGATTTCAAGCACAAGATTGATATGATTGTAATTTTACTGAGCTGCATTTTAAAAGGACCACACTGAGAACTGTTGAACACACTGAGACTGTTGAAATAGTTCAGAAGATTGTGGCCTGGACCACGAAAGGGAACAATGAAAACTATGAGCAGTAGTTAATTCTGATTATGTTTTTAAGGTATAGTTAATAGGATTTACTGCTAGATTAATGGGATCATGTTAAAATGCTTGTAAATAGTGAAAGAGTTTAGAATGCAACTGTGTTGTGCCTTTGTAAATGTGGGTGACAGATTTGAGTTTCAATATGAATATACAAATTTATTTTTATTATTTATATTTAATAAGATGTTATACACTAGATCAGTTATCTCTGACAAGAGTGCTTAGTTCAAGTTCCATAAATTCCTTAGAATGTTAAAATAGTGAGATGCAAAAGTAGATATAATTCTGAAGGATAAAGGAAAAAAGGAAATACCTGATGCATTCCTTCTCACCTCTCAACATAATAAATTAATTTTTATTAAAAGGAAGAAGTATATAAGAAGAAATATATACATATATATATGATATCTTAGGAAAAATTTTATTCCCGTTATCCTTATTCTTTGGATGATAAATAGGTAAACCATTTTCAAGAGGGATAGATCCTTATGATCTTGAGTGAACAATCACCTTAGATAAACGTTCTGAAGTGTGGATTTTTACAGTGAATATCTATACCAAGAAAAGTAAAGAAACTGACACTCCTACCCTTAGATAACAGACAAACCACTACAATAGATAGACCAGATTTATCACTTTCCAGCAAATACCTGACAGGTATTCCTTTGTGGGAAAGCTGAACTAAATATGGTCTGCTCTGAAAAATTACGGATTCATAACCATCAGTCAATCAAGCAAGATATGTTTGGAAAACAAGCCAATAATGAAATGCTAATGTTCACTCACAAATATTACTTTCTGTGTTATCAATCAAAAGGTAGCACAATTTAGTCAGGTCCTGTACACTTATTGAGACAACAAGTATTATTTTGAATGTATCTATGTAAGGTGATAGACACACTGAGATGATTAAAAGAAGAATTCTTGTCAGGGGTGTAAATAATTCATTATAATAGAAATGGAAAAATGCTGTTGTACTTGTAGGCATGAGGACTCTTCACAAGTCTCATATATATCAGTTCTCACCTTTTAACCACATTGTAAGTCTTATACTTTCCATTGCCTTTGAATTTAGTAGAGATTACCTGAGTTGCTTCAGTCAATTAATGTGAGTGGAAGTGACTTTAACCACTTCTGGTTAGAAGTTCAAAGAGCCAAGCCATGATCTACCATGTCACTTTCTTGGACACAGAAAATGTGTCCAAATGACACAGTGATTACAATGGTACAGCTATAGCATCCATTATCTGGGTTTCTTAATACCTGTAATGATCAGAGGCCCCTTGCCAACCTCCACTGGTTTTATAATGTAAGCAAAGTTAATTAAGAACTGACACAGAAGTAGAAATGATGCTATGAGAAATCAGAACATAGTTATTATCCAGAGTAAAGACTTTAAGGAAAAAATCCTGGAGTAACAGGACACTGAGCTGAGCCTTAACAATTAGCGGGAGTAAGGTGAATGGAAAGGATGGTGGCCTTATGTAGACCATACAGAAAAGAGAGAGAGTAATATGTACAGAAACTGTATATGGTTCATCATGACTGGAGTGTTAGCATCAATAGATTGTCAATATGTAGTACTGGAAAGATATTTAAGGATCAACTCACAGTGGCCCTTTGTTACTAGGCTTAGTTTTAGTTATTCATTTTTAAAGAGACTGTTAACTAATTAAAGCATGCAAACAGATCTAAAATACATAAACACTATGTACCTGCTACCTACCTTAAAAATTAAATTAGAAGTACACTTAAAATCCCCTGTGTATAAAATTCTTCAGTCACCTCCTCCCTCATCACTACAGGTAATGATTATCCAAAATTTTGCTATATAGCTATGTAACCCTAAATTTTATATATATATATATATATATATATATATATATATATAATCATTTTGTCCCTTTGTAGATGATAAACAATTATATTATTTTGTAAGCATTTTCCTTTTTACTGTCATTTGATTTTTTAGAAAATAGTCTATATCCTTATATAAATGCAAGACATTCATTAAAAATGTTGCATAGTACTCAGTTATTTGAATTTATCATAATTTTTATACTCGGTGCTCTGAAAAATGTCATTTACCATTTTTCACTGGTACAATGTTAAACTGAATGTTTTGTAAATTCCCCTGATAGATATGTGCAAGAGTTTATCTAGAATATACGAGTATGAAATTACTGGGTCTAAGGCTATGTGAATCTTCAAATTAACTAAGTGTTACTAAATGAAAAGAGTTATTTATACTTAACCCAGAAGCCAAAGGAAACTCCTGAAGGATGTTTAAGGAAGGCATCAGCATGGTAAGGTTTTTGGTTTAGAAATCTCTGGCAGCAATACGCAAATGTTATTGGAATTGAGCAAAATCTTATGAACCAGAAATAAGGCAGTGCCCAAGGAGATTGTCAAGAAGAGGAGAATCACCAGACATTGGTTGGCTAGTGGGGGAAGAGAGGTATGGTGAATTTGGTTTATAGGCGTATTAGCAGGCATGGACTTTCACTGACATTATCTCTGAGTTTTTTCACATACTAGTTAAATTTATTATTTCTCTTGTCTTCAAATATTAAGTTTAAGGCAGAGAACTATTGTGTATTCTTAAGCAACAATGTGTAGGACATTTATTTTGGTTCTTTATGAAAGCATATGGTAACTTTCTTTTTCTTAATTTTTATTTTAATTTAATTAATTTTTTTATACAGCAGGTTCTTATTAGTCATCAATTTTATACACATCAGTGTATACATGTCAATCCCAATCACCCAATTCATCATACCACCACCTCCACCCCCACTCCCCCGCAGCTTCCACCCCCCTTGGTATCCATGTTTGTTCTCTACATCTGTGTCTCAATTTCTGCCCTGCAAACCGTTTCATCTGTACCATTTTTCTAGGTTTCACATATATGCGTTAATATACGATATTTGTTTTTCTCTTTCTGACTTACTTCACTCTGTATGACAGTCTCTAGATCCATCCAAGTCTCAACAAATGACCAAATTTCATTACTTTTTAGCATATTGTAACTTTCAGAGTTACTTTTTTAAAGTCATATTGACTAAATTTAAATCAGTTTCATTACTTATATGTAACCTCTCTTTACTTCAGTTTCTTTTTCTGTAGAACAGTGATAATAATAATACCAACTTCATGATGATGTCTTTAGTATTAATTGAGATAATTATAGATTATTTACAGAACTTGTGTAGCATATAGGAGTTACGGATAAGTGTTAACTATTATTATTGCTATAATGCCACAATCAATTGTGAAAGTAAACGATAGCATCCCATACTGAAAAATTGAGACCCAGAAACTTTCAGTAACTTAGCGAGAAGCTCAGCTAGAAAACAGAAGATTCAGGACTTGAAAATTATGCTGTTCCCTCTACTCCATGTTGCACATAGCCCTATCCTTACTTTTCAGGTTTCATTCTTTCCCTTCTTTTTATGGTAATAGTCCAGTAGACTGAGTACATGTGACAATTGATTTTTAAATTCAGTGAATCACCCTTCACATTTTTGTTCCACCATTACTCTATAATCCAATTAGTTATTTCTCATTCTTCAATGTACAATTTATATTTTTTCCACCTTCAAATTAATCAATTTAGGTGTTATAGCCTTTTATCTAAATTCAAAGTCCTTAGGAAAGAGTCTAGACATGCAAAAGCACTCAAATTTTACCCCTTTTCTCCTAGCAGATAAAGAGAAAACAAGTTAGGGCTTACAAATGTGTAAGGTGGGAGAATTAGAGGAGATAAAATGTTCACACTAATCTGAATTTAGTCTTCATAGAAATCTATTTGAATATGGAAACAGAATATGCTTAGTTAGCAAAGGATTTATGGATTTTAAAAATGTGGGTTTTTTTGGGTATTCTTCTAACGTATTTACTGGAGTATAATTGCTTTAAAATGCCATGTTAGTTTCTGCTGTATAACAAAGTGAATCAGCTACACATAAACATATATCCCCATATCTCTTCCATCTTGGGTTTCCCTCCCACCCTCCCTATTCCACCCCTCTAAGTGGACACAAATCACCAAGCTGATCTCCCTGTGCTATGTGGCTACTTCCCACTAGCTATCTATTTTATATTTGGTAGTGTATATATCTCCAAGCCACTCTCACTTCGTCCCAGCTTACCCTTTCCCCTCCCCGTGTCTTCCAGTCCATTCTCTACATCTGTGTCTTTATTCTTGTCCTGTCCATAGGCTCTTCAGAACCTTTTTTTTTTTTTTTTTTAGATTCCATATATATGTGTTAGCATAGGGTATTTGCTTTTCTCTTTCTGAATTACTGTATGACAGTGTCTAGGTCCATCCACCTGACTACAAGTAACTCAATTTCATTTCTTTTTATGGCTGAGTAGTATACAATTGTATAAATGTGCCACATATTCTTTATATATTCATCTGTCACTGGGCACTTAGGTTGCTTCCATGTCCTGGTTATTGTAAGTGGAGCTGCAATAAACATTGTGGTAGATGACTCATTTTGAATTATGGTTTTCTCAGGGTATACGCATAGTAGTGGGATTGCTGGGTCATATGGTAGTTTTATTTGTAGTTTTTAAAGGAACTTCCATAATGTTCTCCATAGCAGCTGTATCAATTTACATTCCCACCAACAGTGCAAGAGGGTTCCCTTTTCTCCACACTCTCTGAAGCAATTATTGTTTGCAGATTGTTTGATGATGGCCATTCTGATTGGTGTGAGGTGATACATCATTGTAGTTTCGATTTGCATTTCTCTAATGAGTAGTGATGTTGAGCATGTTTTCTTGTGTTTGTTGGCATTCTGTATACCTTCTTTGGAGAAATGTCTATTTAGATCTGCTGCCCATTTTTGGATTGGGTTGTTTCTTTTTTTGATATTGAGCTGCATGAGCTACCTGTATATTTTGGAGATTAATCCTTTGTCAGTTGATTCATTTGCAAATATTTTCTCCCATTCTGAGGACTGACTTTTCATCTTGTTTATGATTTCCTTCGCTGTGTAAAACTTTAGAGTTTCATTAGGTCCAATTTGTTTATTTTTGTTTTTATTTGCATTTCTCTAGGAGGTGGGTCCAAAAGGTTCTTGCTGTGATGTATGTCATAGAGTGTTCTGCTCTAAGAGTTTTCCTCTAAGTGTTTTATAGTGTCTGGCCTTATATTTAGGTCTTTAATCCATTTTGAGTTTATTTTTGTGTATGGTGTTAGGGAGTGTTCTAACTTCATTCTTTTACATGTAGCTGTCCAGTCTTCCCAGCACCAATTATTGAAGAGGCTGTATTTTCTCTATTATATATTCTTGCCTCCTTTATGAAAGATAAGGTGGCCATATGCATGTGGGTTTATCTCTGGGTTTTTTATCCTGATCTATTGATCTATATTTCTGTTTTTGTGCTAGTACCATACTGTCGTGATTACTGCAGCTTTGTAGTATAATCTGAAGTCAGGGAGATTGATTCCTCCAGCTCTGTGTTTCTTTCTCAAGATTTCTTTG
The DNA here is from genome assembly GCF_951394435.1 of Stenella coeruleoalba. Taxonomy (NCBI): domain Eukaryota; kingdom Metazoa; phylum Chordata; class Mammalia; order Artiodactyla; family Delphinidae; genus Stenella; species Stenella coeruleoalba. The sequence goes on along the minus strand of NC_137165.1, from coordinate 25,645,840 downwards.
GCTATTTGGGGTCTTTTGTGTTTCCATACAAATAGTGAAATTTCTTGTTCTACTTCTGTGAAAAATGCCATTGGTAGTTTGATAGGGATTGCATTGAATCTGTACATTGCTTTGGGCAGTAGAGTCATTTTCATAATGTTGATTCTTCCAATCCAAGAACATGGTAACTTTCCATCTGTTTATATCATCTTTAACTTCTTTCATCAGTGTCTTATCATTTTCTGCATACAGCTCTTTTTTCTCCTTAGGTAGGTTTATTCCTAGGTATGTTATTCTTTTTGTTGCAATGGTAAAAAGGAGTATTTCCTTAATTTTTCTTTCATATATTTCATCATTAGTGTATAGGAATTCAAGAGATTTCTGTGCATCATTTTATATTCTGCTACTTTACCAGATTCGTTGATTAGCTATAGTATTTTTCTGATAGCATCTTTGGGATTCTCTATGTATCATATCATGTCATCTGCAAACAATGAGAGTTTTGCTTCTTCTTTTCTGATATGGATTCCTTTTATTTGTTTTCTTCTCTGATTGCCATGGCTAAAACTTCCAAAAACATGTTGAAAAATAGTGCTGAGAGTGGGCAATCTTTTCTTCTTCATGATCTTAGTGAAAATCATTTCAGTTTTTCACCATTGAGAAAAGTGTTGGCTGTGGGTTTTTCATATATGGCCTTTATTATATTGTGGTAAGTTCCCTCTATGCCTACTTTCTGGTGAGTTTTTATCATAAACAGGTGTTGAATTTTCTAAAAAGCTTTTTCTGCATCTATTGAGGTGATCATATGGTTTTCCTCCTTCAATTTGTTAATATGGTTTATCACATTGATTGATTTGCATATATTGAAGAATCTTTGCATTACTTGGATGAACCCCACTTGATCATGGGGTATGATCCTTTTAATGTTCTGTAGGATTCTGTTTGCTAATATTTTGTTAAGGATTTTTGCATCCATGATCATCAGTGATATTGCTCTGTAGTTTTATTTTTTTGTGAAATCTTTGGTTTTGGTATCAGTGTGATGGTGGCCTCATAAAATGAGTTTGGGAGTGTTCTTCTCTCTGCTATATTTTGGAATAGTTTCAGAAGGATAGCTTTTAGCTGTTCTCTAAATGTTTGATAGAATCCACCTGTGAAGCCATCTAGTCCTGGGCTTTTGTTTACTTGAAGATTTTTAATTGCAGTCTGAATTTCAGTGCTTGTGATTGGTCTGTTTATATTTTCAATTTCTTCCTGGTGCAGTCTTGGGAGGTTGAGCTTTTGTAAGAATTTGTCCATTTCTTCCACATTGTCCATTTCATTGGCATAGATTTGCTCTCATGATCCTTTGTATTTCTGCAGTGTCAGTTGTTACTTCTCCTTTTTCATTTCCATTTCTATTAATTTGAGTCTTCTCCCTATTTTCTTGATGAGTCTGGCTAGTGTTTTATCAATACTTTTTATCTTCTCAAAGAACCAGCTTTGGGCTTCCCTGGTGGTGCAGTAGTTGAGAGTCTGCCTGCCTATGCAGGGGACATGGGTTTGTGCCCCAGTCCAGGAAGATCCCACATGCCGCAGAACGGCTGGGCCCATGAGCCTTGGCCACTAAGCCTACATGTCTGGAGCCTGTACTTCACAGCAGGAGAGGCCACAACAGTGAGAGGTCCACATTCCGCAAAAAAAAAAAAAAAAAAAAAAAAAAAAAAAGGAAAACAAAAGAACCAGCTTTTAGTTTTATTGATCTTTGTTATTGTTCCTTTCATTTCTTTCTCACTTACTTCTGATCTGATTTTTATGATTTCTTTCCTTCTGCTAACTTTGGGGTTTCTCTCTTCTTTCTCTAGTTGCCTTAGGTGTAAGGTTAGGTTGTTTATTTGAGATATTTCTTGTTTCTTGAGGTAGGATTGCATTGCTATAAACTGCCCTCTTAGAACTGCTTTTACTGCATCCCGTAGTGTTTGGGTTGTAATGTTTTCATTGTCATTTGTTTCTAGATATGTTTTTATTTCCTCTTTGATATCTTCAGTGATCTCTTGGTTATTCAGTAGTGCATTGTATAGCCTCCTTTCTTCGTATTTTTTACAGATTTTTTCTTGTAATTTATATCTAGTCTCATAGTGTCGTTGTCAGAAAATATACTTGATACAATTTCAATTTTCTTAAATTTACTGAGGCTTGATTTGTGACCCAAGATATGATATATCCTGGAGAATGTTCCAAGAGCACTTGAGAAGATAGTGTATTCTGCTGTTTTCAGATGGAATTTCCTATAAATATCAATTAAGTCCATCTTGTTTAATGTATCATTTAAAGCTAGTGTTCCCTTATTTATTTTCATTTTGGATGGTCTGTCCATTGATGAAAGTGGGTGTTAAACTCCCCTATTATTACTGTGTTACTGTTGATTTCCCCTTTTATGGCTGTTAGTATTTGCCTTATGTATTGAGGTGCTCCTATATTGGGTGCATAAATATTTACAATTGTTTTATCTTCTTGGTTTTATCCCTTGATCATTAGGTAGTGTCCTTCTTTGTCTCTTGTTATAGTCTTTACTTTAAAAACTATTTTGTCTGATATGAGAATTGCTACTCTAGCTTTCTTTTAATTTCATTTGCATGGAATATCTTTTTCTATCTCCTCACTTTCAGTCTGTATGTGTCCCTCGGTCTGAAGTGGGTCTCTTGTAGACAGGATATATACGGGTCCTGTTTTTGTATCAATTCAGCCAGTCTTTGTCTTTTAGTTGGAATATTTAATCCATTTACATTTAAGGTTGTTATTGATATGTGTGTTCCTACTACCGTCTTCTTAATTGTTTTGGGTTTGTTATTGTTGGTCTTTTGCTTTTCTTGAGTTTCCTGTCTAGAGATGTTCCATTAGGTTTTGTTGTAAAGCTGGTTAGGTGTTGCTGAATTCTCTTAGCTTTTGCTTCTCTGTAAAGGTTTTAATCTCTCCGTTGAATCTGAATGAGATCTTTGCTGGCTACAGTAATCTTGGTTGTGGGTTTCTCTCTTTCATCACTTTAAATATGTCCTGCCACTCCCTTCTGGCTTGCAGAGTTTCTGCTGAAAGATCAGCTATTAACCTTATGACGATTCCCTTGTATGTTATTTGTTACTTTTCCCTTGCTGCTTTTAATAGTTTTTCTTTGTATTTAATTTTTGATAGTTTGATTAATGTGTCTTGGTCTGTTTCTCCTTGGATTTATCCTGTATGGTACTCTCTGTGCTTCCTGGAGTTGACTATTTCATTTCCTATATTAGGGAAGTTTTCATCTATAATCTCCTCAAATATTTTCTCAGTCCCTTTCTTTTTATCTTCTTCTTCTTGGATCCCTATAAATTGAATGTTGGTGCATTTAATGTTGTCCCAGAGGTTTCTAAGACTGTTCTCAATTCTTTTCATTCCTCTTTCTTTATTCTGCTCTGTGGTAGTTTTTCCACTATTTTATCTTCCAGGTCACTGATCTGTACTACTGCCTCAGTTATTCTGCTATTAATTCCTTCTAGAGAATTTTTTATCCCTTTTATTGTGTTTTTCATCCTTGTTTTTTTGCTCTTTAGTTCTTCTCAGTCCTTGTTAAATGTTTCTTGTATTTTCTCCAATCTATTTCCAAGATTTTGGATCATCTTTACTATCATTACTCTGAATTATTTTTCAGGTAGACTGCCTATTTCCTCTTCATTTGTTTGGTCTGGTGAGTTTTTACCTTGCTCCTTCATCTGCTTTTTATTTCTCTGTCTTCTCATTTTGCTTAACTCACTGTGTTTGGGGCCTCCTTTCAACAGGCTGCAGGTTTGTAGCTCCCTTTGTTTTTGGTAATTGCCCCAGTGGCTAAAGTTGGTTCAGTGGGTTGTGTCTTCCTGGTGGAGGGAGTTAGTGCCTGTGTTTTGGTGGATGAGTCTGGATTTTGTCTTTCTTTTGGGCAGGACCGCATCCACTGGTGTGTTTTGGGGTGTCTGTGAACTTATTTTGATTTTAGACTGCCTCTGTACTAATGGATGGGGTTGTGTTCCTTTCTTGCTAGTTGTTTGGCATAGGGTGTCCAGCACTGTAGCTTGCTGGTCATTTAGTGGAGCTGGGTCTTAGAATTGAGATTGGGATCTCTGAGATTGCTTTCACTGTTTGATATTACATGGGGTCAGGATGTCTCTGGTGGACCAATGTCCTGATCTCGGATCTCCAACCTCAGAAGCTCAGGCCTGACACCCGCCTAGAGCACCAAGACTCTGTCAGTCACCCAGCTCAGAAGCAAAGGGAGAAAAAAATAAAGAAATTAAGAAAAAAAAAATAATATAAAGTTATTAAATAAAAAATTAAAGAAATAAATAATAAAAGGAATAAAAAAAGAGAGAGCAACTAAACTGAAAACAAGTTCACCAATGATAACAAGCACTAAAAACTATACTAAAAAAAAAAAAAAGACAGACAGAACCCTAGGACAAATGGTAAAAGCAAAACAATACAGACAAAACCACGCAAAGAAACATACACATGCACACTCACAAAAGGAGAAAAAGGAGATATATATATATATATATATATATATATATATATAAGGAAGAGAGCAACCAAATCAATAAACAACTCTAACAATAATAATAAGCGCCAAATACGAAACTAAGATAAACATAAAACCAGAAACAAATTAGATGTAGAAAGCAAACCCCAAGTCTACAGTTGATCCCAAAGTCCACCGCCTCAATTTTGGGATAATTTGTTGTCTATTCATGTATTCCACAGATGCAGGGTACATCAGTTTGATTGTGGAGATTTAATCCACTGCTCCTGATGCTGCATGGAGAGATTTAACTTTCTCTTCTTTGTTTGCACAGCTCCTTGGGTTCAACTTTGGATTTGGCCCTGCCTCTGCTTGTAGGTGGCCTGAGGGCATCTGTTCCCTGCCCAGACAGGACGGGGTTAAAGGAGCGGCTGATTAGGTGGCTCTGGCTCACTCAGGCCAGGGGAGAGAGGGATATAGAATGTGGGGTGAGCCTGCAGCAGCAGAGGCTGGAGTAACATTGCAATAGCCTGAGGCATGATGTGTGTTTTCCTGGGGAAGTTGTCCCTGGCACTGGTGGGCTTCACAGTCTCCCAGGAGGGGAGTTGTGGATAGTGACTTGTACTTACACACAGGCCTCTTGTTGGCTGCAGCATCAGCCTTAGTGTCTCATACCCGTCTCTGGTGTCTGTGCTGATAGTCGTGGCTCACATCCATCTCTGGAGCTCATTTAGGTGGTGCTCTAAATCCCCTCTCCTCATGACCCAAAACAATGGTCTCTTGCCTCTTAGGCAGTTCCAGACATTTTCCTGGACTCCCTCCTAGCTAGCTGTGGCACACTAGCCCCCTTCAGGCTGTGTTCATGCAGCCAACCCCAGTCCTCTCTCTGGGGTATGACCTCTGAAGTCCAAGTCTCAGCTCCCAGTCCCCACCTGCCCCAACGGTGACCAGACAAGCCTCTCAGGCTGGTGAGAGCTGGTTGGTACTGATCTACTGTGTGGGAATCTCTCCATTTTGCCCTCTGCACCCCTGTTGCTGTGCTCTTCTCCATGTCTCCAAAGCTTCTCCCCTGCCCACCCACTGTCTCTACCAGTGAAGTGGCTTCCTAGTGCATGGAAACTTTTCCTCCTTCACGGCTCCCTCCCAGAGGTTCAGGTCACATCCTTATTCTTTTGTCTCTGCTTTTTCGTTTTTCTTTTGCCCTACTCAGGTACGTGGGGAGTTTCTTGCCTTTTGGGAAGTCTGAGGTCTTCTGCCAACCTTCAATAGGTGTTCTTTTGCAGTTTTTCCATGTATAGATGTATTTTTGATGTAATTGTGGGGAGGAAGGTGATCACATCTTACTCCTCTGTCATCTTGAAGCTATCCTAACATGTGTTTTTGACTACTCTAGCAAGATAACAGAGTTAATTGTGCCACTGATCCAATTGAATAGATAAAAATGAGGGTCAAATGAGCACATTTACTGATGGGAAAAAAGCTAAAATATATTCCCGTATATTTATGTTTTAGTTCTGGCTAATATTACTTTGGGTGATCTTCTGTAATTTTGTTTGCAACTGCTTACTTTGAAATTCAATAATTAGTGGTAGGCCACATGATGGGTTACTTCATTGGTGCAACTTTCAAGTGAAGGTATGTCTTACCTTTTGTCAGTGGCAATACTGGGCAATGTCTGGAGATATTATTGGTTGTCACAACTATAGATGAGTGCTACAGACACATAGGGGTTAGAGGCCAGGGATGTTTCCAAACATCTTCCAATACACTGCACACCTGTTCCAGTGAAGAATTATCTATACCAAAACTTTAATAATACTGAGGTTGATAAAACCTGTCCTGTATTTATGACAGGTTGGAGTTAACCCCAGCATTTTTGATCATAAATATGTTTAATACTCTCTAATCTTTGGGCTTTCAAAGCCAGCCTGATACCAATACAGAAAGCATTAAAAGAAAAATTTTTGTGGCTGCCAGGTGTTTGAAAGGTGTTTAAAAGTATAATAAACAGGAATATACATAATAATATATATATTAATATATATAATTAACATCATATATATATATTATATATATGTTAATTATATATATATTATATATATATAATTAACATCATAATATAATAAACATCACTGCTCAATTACAATTGAAACATTAATATATACTCATTGCTCTTGTTGTATGTTTGGCATTAAAGCATGATATGGTAAATGGTCACATAATTAATTATTTCACTATAGCTTCAACATTTAAAACACAGTTTTGGAAACAATTAATCCAAAGTGGATTATAACTTGGGAAGGACTGTGATAAATAAAATGTCAAAATCTTTCGCATAGAAAGACTAACAGTTTCCAGCACAGGTATGCTCTCCTATTACATGAATATCCTGCATTCTTTATCTTTCTCATTTCTGTTATTGTCATCAACATTACAAAGAACAATGAGCATTGTTCAGACAAGAAAAAACATGATTTTCTTCTGACTCACAATCTGATTTCTCTTATATTTCCAAAGTAATGTTTTCATGTGTTCTTATTAAATAATCTAATGCCTGTATCAAAATATGTCTACATCATATGCATCTGTGGACTACATCTCATTTATGCCCTACCACTTCTCCTCACATTATTGTATTTGATCCATCGTCCCTCCAACACATTCTCCTCCATATTACCAGTTATCATAAACGTAAACACAAAGCTCTAAGCATGTTACTTGTATAGTTTAAAATCATGAATTTCAATCCCTTGGTAGGATAAAATGTTTAGTGGGACACATAAAACTACTTACTTTCTGGTACCATACAAGCTATCCAGTTTGTCTCTTATTAGTTTCCTTTCCTATTCTCTCTTTTTTAACTATATATGATTATCATTTTTGAACTAACCAGAAAATTATTTTTATTATTTTTCAAAACCAAGTTTGAACATCATCTCGTCTCTGCATCCAGACTCCACTTTCATAGAGAAGTTTATCTTATTTCTTCTCTATGTTCCAATAGTTCTGAGTAGTAACATGTATCTTAGCTTTATAAGTATGATACTAACTACTGCTTCATTTTTACGTTAATTCTACCTTAATCACTGTGATCAACCCCAAACATTGTGGTCATACCCTACTCTCCTTTGTATTATAAACAGCTAACCATTTTGTTGCTTATAGTTAGTCTTCTAGCAGTGCTTTGGGATAACAGAATAAATACTTCCAAACCATTTATTTCATCTTTGTCCTATTATTAACTTTTACCCAAGAATCTAACATTTGGGAAAATAATGGTTGTCAGTCATTTTGTCTTTCTGGCATTGGTGTGGTAATCAAAATAATAGAAAAGGAAGATCCAAGGATGCCTGGCTCACCAAGTGGATACTATAGGATAGAAACAGAAATATATAGGATAGTATTTACTATAGGATAGTATAGAAATACTATAGGAGAGAAATCATGTTCAATCAAGTCATAATTTTAATTTATGGAGCAGACTGTCACTTATGTTTTTTTATCAGCATATGCTGTACAGTAATTTTGATATAATGATATATTGCTTTTGATGAATCAGCAGCTCATTGTAAAAGGGGATTATAAATTATTTTGAATGTGAGGTGGTTATTATTATTACATGAGTGTTTTAGAAAGCATTAACATTAAGTGAATGTTGATATAAAGAGCTTATGCATTTTAGACATTTAATATATTTGTAATAACAACTAGAAGTGACATAAAATAAGTTACCAATATTGAATAAATGTTTTATCAACATACATTATAAATTTTATATGAAATATAAATGAAATATGAAATATGCATAAAATATGGTGCTTATTATAGTAGTCTTAGTTTCCTTTTCAAGAAGACATTAATATTAGATATACAGTAATAGGTTTAGAGAAAGCCATCTATATTTAACTAAGATAAAGTACATCACATAATTATAAATGCTTCTTCTGAAACTATTCCAAAAAATTGCAGAGGAGGAACACTCCCAAACTCATTCTATGAGGCCACCATCACCCTGATAACAAAACCAGACAAATACCACAAAAAAACACAAAAATTACAGATGATTACAATAATTACAAAAATTACAGTGATTACAATATCACTGATGAACATAGATACAAAAACCTTCAACAAAATACTAGCAAACCAAATCCAACAATATATTAAAAGGATCATACACCATGATCAAGTGGGATTTATCCAACGGATGCAAAGAATTGCAATATCTGCAAATCAATCAGTGTGATATACCACATTAACAAATTAAAGAAAAAAACATATGATTCTCTCCATAGATGCAGAAAAAACTTTTGACAAAATGCAACACCCATTTATGATAAAAACTTTCCAGAAAGTGGGCATACCTCAACATAATAAAAACCATATATGACAAACCCACAGCTAACAACATACTCAATGTTGAAAAGCTGAAAGCATTTCCTCTAAGATCAGGAAAAAGACAAGGATGTCCACTCTCACCAATATTATTCAACATAGTTATAGAAGTCCTAGCCATGGGAATCATAGAAAAAAAATAAATAAGGGGAATTGAGATTGGAAAAGAAGAAGTAAAGCTGTCACTGTTTACAGATTATGTGATACTATATATAGAAAATCCAAAAGATGCTACAAGAAAACTCCTAGAGCTCATCAATGAATTTAGTAAAGTTGCAGGATAGAAAATTAATACAAAGAAATCTCTTGCATTTCTATACAATAAAAATGAATGATCAGAAAGAGAAATTAAGGGAACAAATTTACCATTCCATTAAAAAAGAATAAAATAACTAGGAATAAACCACTCAAGGAGGCAAAAGACCTATACTCTGAAAACTATAAGATGCTGATGAAGATGACACAAACAGATGGATAGAATCACTGTGTTCTTGAATTGGAAGAATCAATATTGTCCAAATGACTATACTACCCAAGGCAATCTACAGATTCAATGCAATCCCTATCAAATTACCAACAACATTTTTCACAGGACTAAACAAAAATCCTGAGAATGTAAAAAGAAGCTGGTTGACTCAGGTTTCCTGACATCAGACTATACTATGAAGCTACAGTCATCAAAACAGTATGGTACTGGCAGCAAAACAGAAATATAGATTGATGGAAAAGGATAGAAAGTCCAGGAATAAACCCATGCACCTATGGTCAGTTAATCTGTGACAAAAGAGCCATTTCTTGCTCTTTTGAAGACAGCGCCAGTCTTCTCGTCTCTGTCTGACCCCACTGGGGGGCCTGTGTGCGATTTATCTTTCTAATTGTCAGGTATTTCTTTTCCACCGTGTGGGCAGAAGACAGATCCCCACTCCCGTCAACTGTCTCCCGTCTCTTTATTATCCATTTCTTGCCTTTCCCTCCTCCTGTCTTCCTGCCCCCACTTCTTTTTTCCTGATTCCTCCTCCTTCCCACTTCAATTTCAAAATCTCTCCTGCCCCCTCTCACCATGCCCCTTCCCCTACCCTTGTGCCTTTTGAATATAATTCAGTGATGTCTTGGGAATACTAGCACACTCCCCTAATTCAGCCAAGTATGGGACTCTGTGTGAATTCAAGCTGTGTGCTGACAATGTCTTGGTGATCCAGCTGGGTGTCAGGCCAGTGCCTCTGAGGTGGGAGAGCCAAGTTCAGGACATTGGTCTACCACAGACCTCCTGGCTACACATAATATCAGATGGTAAAAGGTCTCCCAGAGATCTCCAGCTCCAGCTACACTCAACGACCAACAAGCTACAATACTGGACAGCACATGCCAAACAACTAGCAAGACAGGAACACAACCTTTCCCATTAGCAGAGAGGCTGCTTAAAAACATAATAAGTTCACAGACAACTCCAAAACACACCACAAGATATGGTCCTGCCCACCAACAAGACAAGATCCAGTTTCATCTGCCAGAACACAGGCACAAGTTCCCTCCACCAGGAAGCTACACAACCTATTGAACCAAACTTAGCCACTGGGGGCAGACATCAAAAACAATGGGAACTATGAACAGGTAACCTGCACAAACAAGATCCCAAACACATTAAGTTAAGCAAGATGAAAAGACAGAGAAACACACAGCAGATGAATGAGCTAGGTAAAAACCCACCAGACCAAAGAAATGAAGAGGAAATAGGCAGTCTACCTGAAAAATAATTCAGAGCAAGTATAGTAAAGATGATCTAAAACCTTGGAAATTTAATGGAAAAAAAAAAAAAGTTTAACAAGGACCTAGAAACCCTAAAGAGGAAACAGTCATGAACAACACAATAAAAGAAATTTAAAAGTCTCTAGAAGGAATCAAAAGCAGACTAACTGAGGCAGAAGAATGGATAAATGACCTGGAAGATAAAATAGTGGAAATAACTACCACAGAGCAGAATAAAGAATGAGGAATGAAAAGAATTGAGGACAATCTCAGAGACCTCTGGGACAACATTAAACACACCAACATTCGAATTATAGGGGTCCCAGGAAAATAAGAGAAAAAGAAAGGGATTGAGAAAATTTTTGAGGAGATTATAGTTGAAAAATTCCCTAATATGGGAAAGGAAATAGTCAATCAAGTCCAGGAAGCACAGAGTCCCATACAGGATATATCCAAGGAGAAACACGCCAAGGCACATATTAATCAAACTATCAAAAAATAAATACAAAGAAAAACTATTAAAAGCAGCAAGGGAAAGCAACAAATCACATACAAGGGAATCCCCATAAGGCTAAAAACTGATCTTCCAGCAGAAACTCTGCAAGCCAGAAGGAAGTGGCAGGACATATTTAAAGTGATGAAAGGGAAAAACCTACAACCAGGATTACTCCACTCAGCAAGAATCACATTCAGGTTCGACACAGAAAATAAAACCTTCACAGGCAAGCAAAAACTAAGAGAATTCAGCACCACAAAACCAGCTTTACAACAAAACCTAAAGGAACTTCCTTAAGCAGGAAACACAAGAGAAGTAAAAGACCTACAACAACAAATGCAAAACAATTAAGAAATTAGTAATAGGAACACACATATTGAAAACTACCTTAAATGTAAGTGGATTAAATGCTCCAACCAAAAGACATAGACTGGTTGAATGGATACAAAAACAAGACCCATATATATGCTGTCTACAAGAGGCACAATTCAGACCGAGGGACATATACAGAATGAAAGTGAGAGGATGGAAAAAGATATTCTATGTAAATGGAAATCAGATGGAAGCTGGAGTAGCAATTCTCATATCAGACAAAATAGACTTTAAAATAAAGACTATTACAAGAGACAAAGAAGGACACTACATAATGATCAAGGAATCCATCCAAGAAGAAGATATAACAATTGTAAATATTAATGCACCCAACAAAAGAGCATCTCAATATCTAAGGCAAATGCTAACAGCCATAAAAGGGAAAATCGACAGTAACACATTCATAGTAGGGGACTTTAACACCCCACTTTCACCAATGGACAGATCATCCAAAATGAAAATAAATAAGGAAACACAAGCTTTAAATGGTACACTAAAAAACATGGACTTAATGGATATTTATAGGACAGTCCATCCAAAAACAACAGGATGCACTTTCTTCTCAAGTGCCAATGGAGCAATCTCCAGGAGAGATCATATCTTGCATCACAAAGCAAGCCTTGGTACATTTAAGAAAACTGAAATTGTATCAAGTATCTTATCCAACCACAATGTCATAAGACTAGGTATCAATTACAGAAAAAAATCAGTAAAAAATACAAAAACACATGGAGGCTGAACATTATGCTACTGAATAACTAAGAGATCAGTAAAGAAATCAAAACATGCCTAGAAAAAAATGACAATGAAAACACAATGGCACAAAACCTACAGGATGCAGAAAAAGCAGTTCTAAGAGGCAATTTTATAGCAATAGAGTCCTACCTCAGTAGAAAAGAAACATCTCAAATAGACACCTTACCTTACACATATAGCAATTAGAGAAGGAAGAACAAAGAAACCCCAAACTTAGCAGAAGGAAAGGAATCATAAAGATCAGATCAGAAATAAGTGAAAAAAGAAATGAAGGAAACAGTAGCAAAGATCAATGAAACTAAGAGCTGGTTCTTTGAGAAGATTTAAAAAAAAGAAAAAGATAAACCATTAGTCAGACTCATCAAGTAAATAAAGGAGAAGACTCAAATCGATAGAATTGGAAATGAAAAATGAGAAGCAACAACTGATGCTGCAGAAATAAAAAGGATCATGAGAGATTATTACAAGCAACTATATGCCAATAAAAATGGAAAACCTGGAAGAAACAGATAAATTCTTAGAAAAGCACAACCTTCTGAGACTGAACCAGGAAGAAATAGAAAATATAAACAGACCAATCACAAGCACTGAAATGGATACTGTGACTGAAAATCTTCCAACAAACAAATGCCCAGGACCAGATGTCTTCACAGGCGAATTCTATCAAGCATTTACAGAGAGGTAGCACCTATCCTTCTCACACTCTTCCAAAATATAGCAGAGGGAGGAACACACCCAAACTCATTGTAAAAGGCCACCATCACCCTGATACCAAAACCAGACAAAGATGTCACAAAGAAAGAAAATTACAGGCTGATATCACTGATGACACAAATGCAAAATCTTCAACAAAATTTTAGCTAACAGAATCCAGCAGCAAATTAAATGTGTCATACACTGTAATCAAGTGGGGTTTATCCCAGGAATGCAAGGATTCTTCAGTATATGCAAATCAATCATTGTGATAAACCATATTTACAAACTGAAGGAGAAAAAAACATATGATCATCTCAGTAGATGCAGAAAAAGCTTTTGACAAAATTCAGCACCTATTTGTGATAAAAGCCCTCCAGGAAGTAGGCATAGAGGGAACTTACCTCAACACATTAAAAACCGTATATGACAAACCCACAGCCCACATCGTTCTCACTGTAGAAAAACTGAAACCATTTCCTCTAAGATCAGAAAAAAGACAAGACTGCCCACTATCACAACTATTATTCAACATAGTTTTGGAAGTTTTAGCCACGGTAGTCAGAGAAGAAAAAGAAATAAAAGGAATCCAAATCAGAAAAGAAGAAGTAAAACTGTCACTGTTTGCACATGACATGATACTATGTATGGAGAATCCTAAAGATGCTACCAGAAAACTACTAGAGCTAATCAATTAATTTGGTAAAGTAGCAGGATACAAAATTAATGCACAGAAATCTCTTGCATTCCTATATAGTAATGATGAAAAATCTGAAAGAGAAATTAATGAAATACTCTCATTTACCATTGCTGCAAAAAGAATAAAATACCTAGGAATAAACCTACCTAAGGAAAGAAAAGACCTGTATGCAGAAATCAATAAGACACTGATGAAAGAAATTAAAGATGATACAAACAGATGGAGAGATATTCTATGTTCTTGAAGTGGAAGAATCAACATTGTGAAAATGACTATACTACCCAAAGCAATCTACAGATTTAATGCAATACCTATCAAACTACCAATGGCATTTTTCACAGAACTAGAACAAAAAGTTTCACAGTTTGTATGGAAACACAAATTACCCCGTATAGCCAAAGCAATCTTGAGAAAGAAACATGGAGCTGGAGGAATCAGGCTCCCTGCCGTCAGACTATACTACAAAGCTACAGTAATGAAGGCAGCATGGTACTGGCACAAAAATGGAAATATAGACAATAGAACAGGATAGAAAACCCAGAGATAAACTCATGCACACATGGTCACCTTATTTTTGATAAAGGAGACAAGAATATACAATGGAGAAAATAAAACTTCTTAAAGAATTGGTGCTGTGAAAACTGGACAGCTACATGTAAAAGAATGAAATTAGAACATTCCCTAATATCATACAAAAAAATAAACTCAGAATGGATTAAACACCTAAATGTAAGGCCAGACACTATAAAGCTCTTAGAAGAAAACCCTTAGAGCAGAACACTCTATGACATAAATCACAGCAAGATCCTTTTTTACCCACCTCCTAGAGAAATGGAAAGAAAAAGAAAAATAAACAAATGGAACCTAATGAAACTTAAAAGCTTTTGCACAGCAAATGAAACCATAAACAAGATGAAAAGACAACCCTCAGAATTGGAGAATATATGTGCAAATGAAGCAACTGACAAAGGATTAATCTCCAAAATTTACAAGCAGCACATGCAGCTCAATATCAAAATACCAAACAACCCAATCCAAAAATGGGCATATCTAAATAGACATTTCTCCAAAGAAGACATACAGATTGTCAAGAAATACATGAAAGGATGCTCAACATCACTAATCATCAGATAAATGCAAATCAAAACTACAATGAGGTATCACCTCACACTGTTCAGAATGACCATCATCAAAAAATCTATAAACAATAAATGCTGGTTAGGGTGTGGAGAAAAGGGAACCCTCCTGCACTGTTGGTGGGAATGTAACTTGATACAGCCACTATGGAGAACAGTATGGAGGTTCCTTACAAAACTACAAATAGAACTACCATATGATCCAGCAGTCCCACTACTGTGCATATACTCTGAGAAAATCATAATTCAAAAAGAGTCATGTACCCCAATGTTCATTGCATCTCTGCTTGCAATAGCCAGGACGTGAAAGCAACTTAAGTGTCCATTGACAGATGACTGGATAAAGAAGATGTGGCACATATATATAGCGGAATACTACTCAGCCATAAAAAGAAATGAAATTGAGTTATTTGTAGTGAGGTGGATGGACCTAGAGTCCGTCATGCAGAGTGTAGTAAGTCAGAAAGAGAAAAACAAATACTGTATACTACCACATATATATGGAATCTAAAAAAAAAAAAGTTTCTGAAGAACCTTCGGGCAGGACTGGAATAAATATACAGACGTAGAGAATGGACTTGAGGACACGGGAAGTGGATAGGGTAAGCTGGAACGAAGTGAGAGAGTGGTATGTATATATATACACTGCCAAATGTAAAATAAATAGCTAGTGAGAAGCAGCCGCATAGTACAGGGAGATCAGGCCAGTGCTTTGTGACTACCTAGGGGGGTGGGATATGGTGAGTGGGAGGGAGACACAAGAGGGGGGAGATATGGTGATATACATTTATGTATAGCTGATTTACTTTGTTATAAAGTAGAAACTAGCACACCATTGTAAAGCAATTATACTGCAGTGAAGATGTTTAAATAAAAATGAGCCAAGAATATTCAATGGAGAAGAGACAGTCTCTTCAATAAGTGGTGCTGGGTAAACTGGACAGCTACATGTAAAAGAATGAAACTAGAATATTTTCTAACACCGTACACAAAAATAAACTCAAAATGTTTTAAAAACCTAAATATAAGACCGGATACTATAAAATCCTTAGAGGAAAACATAGGAAGAACACTCTTTGACATAAATTTCAGCAAGATCTTTTTGGATCCACATCCTAGAGTAATGAAAATGAAAACAAAAATAAACAAATGGGACCTAATTAAACTTGAAATCTTTTGCACAGCAAAGGAAACCAGAAACAAAACAAAACAAAACAAAAAACCCACAGAATGGCAGAAAAAACTTGCAAATGAAACAACGAACAAGGGATCAATCTCCAAAACATTCAAACAGCTCACGCAGCTCAATATCAAAATCAAACAAGCCAATCAAAACATTAGCAGAAAATCTAAAAAGACATTTCTCCAAGGAAGACATACAGATGGCAAAAGTACATGAAAAGATTCTCAGTGTCACTAATTATTAGAGAAATGTACATCAGAAGTAGAATGTGGTATCACCTCACACAGGTCAGAATGACCATCATCAAAAAATCTACAAACAATAAATCCTGGAGAAGGTGTGGAGAAAAGGGAGCCCTCCTACACTGTTGGTGGGAATGAAATTGGCACAACCATTAAGGAGAACAAGACAGAAGTTCCTTACAAAACTAAAAATAGAGCTACCATATGATCATTCAATCCCACTCCTGTGCCTATATCTGGAGAAAACCATAATTTGAGAAGATGCATGCACCCTGGTGTTCATTGTGGCACAATTTACAAGAGCCAAGACATGGAAGCAACTGAAATGTTCATCTACAGATGAATGGATGAAGAAGATATGGTATATATATATATATATATATATATATATATACATACATACACACACACACTGGAATATTACTCAGCCACAATAAAGAATGAAATAATGCCATATGCAGCCACATAGATAGACCTAGAGATTATCCTACTAAGTGAAGTAAATCAGACAAAGACAAATATTATATGATATCACTTATATGTGAAATCTGAAAAAAAAAACAAATGAATTTACATATTTACAAAACAGAAATAGACTTACAGATATAGAAAATAAACTTATGATTATGAAAGGGGATGTGGATGGGGTGTGGGGAGTGATAAATTAGGAGTTTGTGATTAATATATACATACTACTAAATATAAAATAGGTAAGCAACAAGGACATACTGTATAGCACAGAGAACTCTACTCAATAACGTATAATGGAAAAAAATCTGAAAAAGTATACGTATAATTGTATATGTATAATTGAATCACTTTGCTGTACCACTGAAACTAACACAACATTGTAAATCAACTATGCTTCAATTATGTATATATATATTTATTTATTTATTTATGTAAATTCCTTCTGAAAATTAGAGGTTCAGTAAATACTAAATTATTACTTTTCAAACAAATTTCTTTTTAATCTATGTTTGAATTATTGTCATTTATGTCAGCAAAATATTATTTTTCAAACTAGTTCATGCTCTTGAAGCAATTTGAGTTTCAGTATGGGGAAAGAAGAAAGGATAGGAGAAGAGGCTTACCTTTGAAATATTATAATAATATTTAATATTAGTTTAACAAATGACAACACAAAAACAGTAATTCAATATTATTCTTAATGTGAAGCCTTTATTAAATAAATACAAATAATGTTAGTTACATTTCACACTATTTTATTTTACAAAGTGTAAATGTATCAACTAGGTGAAAACTTTTAAAATATGTTCTGGTTTTTTTTGTAAATTGATGATAAAATGCTAAATATTTAGAATGGTATCAAGGAATCCATTTTTATGTGTTCCTTGATTACTGTTTTGAGTCATTGATAAAGGCATACTGACTTGAATTAATAAACTTTAATTTTTGGTAAAAAAAGAAAAACCACATGGAAAAGAAAAAGAAAATATCTCATTTTATATTAATCATTTGATACATTGTAAACACATTGGGTTAAATAAATAAAATATCTTATTAAAATTATTTTAATCTGCTTTTTAATATTTTTAAATTAATGCTTTTATAAAGTTAAAATTTGCTAGATTAATTAAAATTAAAACTTTCTATAAACTAAAAAGTAATTTCTAGAAAATTAAAAATATAAAATAATATATTTTGATTAGTCTGCTCTAAAGCATTTTGGTGTAATGGTATTCTCTGAAGGGTAGACTAGAAGATATAACAAAAGCATACATTTCGTTGGAAAGGACTTAAAAACTCATCCATTTCAACCACCCATTTTTTCCAGAACTTACTTATTCCAGGACTGCAATCTAGAATTGGATTGTGGCAAGAGCTACATAAAACCCTGAATGAAATGTGAGATGGTTGATGGGAGAAAGTCCTGAAGCAAAGGCAGAAGAGTCAAATTAACATAAGGTTGTACTGAGGCAGGCTGAGCGATGGTGCAGGAAGTCATTTTGTACACCAGACACTGAAGGAGCAAAAAATTTGAACACCCAAATGTAAAGATTCAGAGGGTGGATGGGAGGGTTATAAAAAGATGGGGGAGCAGCAAGGAAGGGTTGCAATGTATTTGTGTTTGGAAAAGTCCTGCCATCTAATGATTCAGTCACTCCATCCTTTTTACAGGCAGTTTGGCACATTCCAGAGCATATCTTAAAGGTATATATATTTTTTTCAATTTTTCATGTAATATAGTAATAAGACTGCTAATAAAATGTTATTAGTTTAGTATGAATAATAACATTTAATGACTACTTATTATGAGTCAGGCTCTCTGCTTAAGCTCTTAAATTAATAATATATTTTGTAAATATTTCTTTGATATAAGGAATTTAACAATTGATCCATCTGAGACTTAGTAAGGTAAATGATTTATTTAAGATCATACAGCTAGCAAGAGGTGCATTGCAGTAGAGAGGGGAGTTGAAGGGATGGGCTGTAATTTAAATTCAGATTGTCTAATTCCAAAGTTCAAGCTCTTCAGCATAACAAGACACTATATTTAAAATGTGTAGAATGGAATATCCAGGAAATGCTTTAAATTTTTTAATGATAAGCAACTCAATACCCGTTAGGATGCTCTTTCACTTTTTCAATTTTTTTTTAGAAAAATTACAAAAATTTGAAAAATAAAACATTGAAACAAATCACTGTGAATCCTTCATCCAGCTTCAACACCATCTACATGTATCATAATTGTTTCTGTGCTACACCACCCATATTTGTTTCTGCATTTTAAAAGAAATCATAGATGTCATATCATTTCATTCCTAAGTATTTCATTATATATATATATATATAATGACTTTAGAATTTTCTTACATGATCACAATAGCACTATTTATATAACATGATTAATAACAGTTTCTTAAAATCATCTAATAAATTTATTTTTAAATCTCCCCCAACTACCTAAAAATGTCTTTTTATAATCAATTTGTTTGAATCAGAATCCAACGATATTCTGCTCATTATTTTTGTTGTTATGTATCCTAATTATCTTTAGGTCCCTTTTAATCTAGACTAGAAATTTCTTCCTTTCCATGTTTTGTTTATGATATTGGCTTGCTGAAAACAATTCAGCAGTTATCTTGAAAAATGTTCTACATTCTAGAATTGCCTGATTTCTTCCTTATGGTAGCAAACACACCTGCTCCATGCTTTACTATTCTCTATATCTCCTGAAACATGAAGTTAAATCTAAAGACTTGGTAAGACTAGATTCATTATTTTCCTCTGGCCTGAATAGGTAGTCTGTCCACTCATACTACATCAAATCAGAAAATTTATAATTTTTTATTGTCACAATTTTCTTGATGTAAAAGTGATCAAATTGTTCAGGTTTGAACTCCCTGATCTTTTCATTGTAAGTCGCCCAATCACCTATATATTTATTGATATTATTAACTGAATCAATGAAAATTTAGTAAAAACAAAAACAAAACAAAACAAAAAAACCCTGAGCCATTCTTTCCATCGTAATACTACAGGTTTATTATAGGAATTTGACAGATACAAATGAGGGAGGACCTGGAGAGATAAAAGTCTGGAAAGGAGGTGTCAGGATGAAAGAAACAATCAGTAAATAATCTGTCTGAAATTCTGTACCAAGGATATCAGAGAAGGCATATGTGGATAGCCATGGAAGTTGAATAAAAAGGGAGAAGGAAAAGTAAGAGAAGTAGATGGAATCTCTGGGAAATGATGCCTCTCTGTATCATTCACATCTGTGATCTGCAGCCCCAAAATTTTGGTGAGCCTGGGGACACTGTTTGCTTTTTAAATTAATTTTTGTTGGAATATATTTGATTTACATGTTGTGTTAGTATCAGGTGTACAGCAAAGTGAATCAGTTATACATATATCCACTATTTTTATATTATTTTCCCATATAGGTTTTTAGAGTATTGAATAGAGTTCCCTGTGCTATACAGTAGGTTCTTATTATTTATTTATTTTATATATGGTATGTGTACATGTCAATCCCAATCACCCAATTTATCCTCTGCCCTTTCTCACTTGATAACCATAAGTTTGTTTTCTACATCTGTGACTACATTTCTGCTTTGTAAATAAGTTCATTTGTACCATTTTTTAAGATTCCACACATAAGCGATTTCATGTGATATTTGTCTTTCTCTGTCTGACTTACTTCACTCAGTATAACAATTTCTAGGCCCAACCATGTTGCTGTAAATGGCACTATTTCATTTTTTTTGACTCGGTAATATTCCATTATTTATATGTACAATATCTTCTTTGTCCATTCCTCTGTTGATGGACATTTCAGTGGTTTCCATGCCCTGGCTATTGTAATTAGTGCTGCAATGAATAGTTGGGTGCATGTATCTTTTCAAATAGTTTTCTCCAGATATATGCCCAAGAGTGGCATTCCTGGATCATATGGTATCTCTGTTTTTAGTTTTTTAAGGTACCTCCATATTGTTCTTCATAGTAGCTGTACCAATTAAATTCCCACCAACAGGGATAGAAGGTTCCCTTTTCACCACACCATCTTCAGCATTTATTGTTTGTAGATAGTTTGATGATGGCAATTCTGACCAGTGTGAGGTGATACCTCATTGTAGTTTTGATTTGCATTTATCTGATGATTAGTGATGTTGAGCATCATTTCATGTGTTTGTTGACAATCTGTATATCTTCTTTGGAGAAATGTCTATTTAGATCTTCCATCCATTTTTGATTGTGTTGTTTGGTTTCTTTGATATTGAGGCACATGAGCTGTTTGTATGTTTTGGAGATTAATCCCTTGCTGGTTGTTTCATATGCAAATATTTTCTCCCATTCTGAGGATTATTTGTTTTGTTTATGGTTTCCTTTGCTGTACAAAAGGTTTTAAGTTTAATTAGGTCCCATTTGTTTATTTTCATTTTTATTTTAATTACTTTAGGAGATGGAACAAAAAAGATCTTGCAGTGATTTATGTCAAAGAGTGTTCTGCCTGTTTTCCTCTAAGAGTTTTATAGTGTCTGGCCTTACATTTAGGTCTTTAATCCATATTGAGGTTATTTTTGTGTATGGTGTTAGGGAGTGTTCTAATTTCATTCTTTTACATGTAGCTCTCTAGTTTTCCCAGCACCAATTATTGAAGAGGCTGTCATTTCTCTATTGTATATTCTTGCCTCTTTTGTCATAGATAAGTTGACCACAGGTGTGTGGGCTTATCTCTGGAGTTTCTATCCTGTTCCATTGATCTATATTTCTGTCTTAATTATTGTAACTTTGTAGCATAGTCTGACGTCAGGGAGCCTGATTCCTCCAGCTCCGTGTTTCTTTCTCAAGATTGCTTTGGCTATTCATGGTCTCCTGTGTATCAATACAAACTGTAATAGTTCTGTTCTAATTCTGTAAAAAATGCCATTGGTAGTTTGATAGGGATTATATTGAATCTGTAGATTGCTTTGAGTAGTATAGTCTTTCTCACAATATTGATTCTTCCTATCCAAGAACATGGTATATCTGTCAAACTGTGTCATTCTTTATTTCTTTCATCAGTATCTTATAGTTTTCTGAGTACAGGTCTTTTGCCTCCTTAAGTAGGTTTATTTCTAGCTATTTTATTCTTTTTGAGGCCATGGAAAATGGGATTGTTTCCTTGATTTCTCTTTCTGATCTTTCATTGTTAGTGTTTAGGAATGCAAGAAGTTTCTGTGCATTAATTTTGTATCCTGCTACTTTACCAAATTCATTACTGAGCTCTAGTTGTTTTCTGGTAACATCTTTAAGATTTTCTATATATAGTATCATGTCATCTGCCATTAGGGAAAATTTTACTTCTTCTTTTACAGGTTGTCATGGCTAGGACTTCCAAAACTGTGCTGAATAATAGTGGTGAGAGTGGACATCTTTGTCTTCTTCCTGATCTTAGGGGAAATGTTTTCAGTTTTTCACCATTGATAATGATGTCTGTCCTTTACTGTCTGGAGAGTTTTTATCATGTATGGGTGTTGAATTTTGTGAAAAACTTTGTCTGCATCTATTGAGATGATCATATGGTTTTTATTCTTCAATTTGTTAATATGATGTATCACATTGATTGATTTGCATATATTTAAAGAATCCTTACATCGCTGGGATAAATCCCACTTGATCATAGTGTATGAAACTTTTAATATGTTGTTGGATTCAGTTTGCTAGTATTTTGTTGAGGATTTTTGCATCTATGTTTATTAGTGATATTGGTCTGTAATTTTCTTTTATGTGTGATATCTTCGTCTGGTTTGTGTATCAGGATGATGGTGACCTTGTAGAATGAGCTTGGGAATGTTCCTTTCTCTGAAATTTTTAGAAGAATTTTAGAATGGTAGGTGTTAACTCTTCTCTAAATGTTTGATATAATTCACCTGTGAAACCATCTGGTCCTGGAGTTTTGTTTGTTTGATGATTTTTAATCAGTTTCAATTTCATTACTTGTGATTGGTCTGTTCATATTTTCTAATTCTTCCTGGTTTAGTTTTGGCATGTTGTACGTTTCTAAAAAATTGTCCACTTCTTCTAAGTTGTCCATTTTATTGGCATGTAGTTACTTGTAGTAGTCTCTTATGGTCCTTTGTACTTTGTGGTGTCCATTATAACTTCTCTCTCCTTTTTCATTTCTAATTTAATTGATTTGAGTCCTCTCCCTTTTTTCTTGATGAGTCTGGATAAAATTTTATCTATTACATTTATCTTCTCAAACTAGCTTTTAGTTTCATTTATCTTTTCTATTGTTTTGTAAATCTCTATTTCATTTATTTCTCCTCTGATATTTATGATTTCTTTCCTTCTACTAACTTTTGGTTTTGTTTGTTCTTCTTTCTCTACTTGCTTTAAGTGTAAGGTTAGTTTGTTTATTTGAGATTTTTCTTGTTTCTTGAGGTAAGATTGTATTGCTATAAACTTCCCTCTTAGAACTGCTTTTGCTGCTCCCCATAGATTTTGGGTCATCGTGTTTTTTTGTCATTTGTTTATATATATATTTTTTTGATTTCCTCTTTGATTTCCTCAGTGATCCATTGGTTATTTAGTAACATATTGTTTAACCTCCAGGTGTGTATTTTTTACAGTTTTTTTTTCTCCTGTAATTGATTTCTAATCATAGAGTTGTGGTCAGAAAAGATGCATGATATATTATTTTTCAATTTTCTTAAATTTACTGAGGCTTGATTTGTGACCCAAGGTGTGATCTACCCTGGAGAATGTTCCCTGTGCACTTGAGAAGCATGTGTATTCTTCTGCTTTTGGATGGAATGTCCTATAAAAATCAATTAAGTATCTCTGGTCTAATGTGTCTTTTAAGGCTTGTGTTTCCTTGTTAATTTTCTGTCTGCGTGATCTGCCCATTGGTGTAAGTGGAGTGTTAAATTCCCCCACTATTATTGGGTTACTGTCAATTTCTCCTTTTATGGCTGTTAGCATTTACCTTTTATGAGGTGCTCCTGGGTTGGGTACATATACATGTACAATTGTTATTACTTCTTGAATTGATCCCTTGATAATTATGTATTGTCCTTCCTTTTGTCTTGTAACAGTCTTTATTTTTAAGTCTATTTTGTCTGTTATGAGAATTACTACTCCAGCTTTCTTTTGATTTCCATTTGCATGGAATATCTTTTTCCATCCCCTCATTTTCAGTCTGATTGTGTCCCTAGGTCTGAAGTGGGTCTATTGTAGACCACATATATATGGTTCTAGTTTTTGTATCCATTCAGCCTGTCTCTTTCTTTTGGTTGGAGCATTTCATCCATTTACATTTAAGGTAATTATTGATATGCAATTTTCTTAATTGTTTTGGGTTTGTTTTTGTTGGCCTTTTTTTCTTCCCTTCCTCTTTTTTTGTCTTCTCTTGTGGTTTGATGAGCATCTTTAGTGTTATGTTTGGGTTACTTTGTCTTTATGTTTGAGTATCTATTGTAGTTTTTTGGTTTGCATTTCCCATGATGCTTTGATATAGCAGTCTATATATATACAAGGTTAAGTTGCTGGTCTCTTAATTTCAAATGCAATTCCTGTTTCCTGCATTTGTACTCTCCTCTCCTCACGATTGCTGATTTTGATATCATATTTGTGTATGGATGATTTCTGGCTTTTAGTGTTTGTCTTCCTTTACCAGTGAGCTTTCCCATTTGTGATTTTCTTGTTTCTAGTTGTGGCTTTCCATGCCCACCCCCAAAACACATAGAGAAGATTATCTAGAATATTTTGTAAAGCTGGTTTGGTGAGCTGAATTCTCTTAGCTTTTGCTTGTCTGTAAAGCTTTTGATTTCTTCATAGACTCTGAATGAGAGTCTTGCTGGGTATTCTTTGTTGTAGGTTTTCCCCTTTCATCTCTTTAAATATATCATGCCAGTCCCTTCTGGCCTGCAGAGTTTCTGCCTCAAAATCAGCTGATAACTTTATGGGGATTCCCTTGTATGTTATGTGTTGCTTTTCCAGTGTTGCTTTTAATATTTTACTTTGTATTTAATTTTGTTATTTTGATTAATATGTATCTCGGCATATTCCTCCTTGGGTTTATCCTGTATGGGACTCTCTACATTTCCTGGACTTGTGTGACTATTTCCTTTCCTTTTTAGGGATGTTTTTGACTATAATCTCTTCAAATATTTTCTCAGACCCTTTCTCTTTTTCTTTTCCTTCCAAGGCCCCTAGAATTCTAATGTTGGTATGTTTAATGTTTCCCAGTGTTCTCTGATACTGTCCACATTTCTTTTCATTCTTTTTTCTTTATTCTGTTCCATGGCAGAGATTTCCATCATTCTGTCTTCCAGCTCACTTATCTGTTCTTCTGCCTCAGTTATACTGCTATTGATTCCTTTTAGTTTATTTTTCACTTCAGTTATTGTATTGTTCATCTCTGTTTGTTTCTCCTTTAGTTCTTCTAGGTCTTTGTTAAACACTTCTTTTACCTTCTCGATCTATGCCTCTATTCTTATTATGAGACCTTGGATCATCTTTACTGTCATCACTCTGAATTCTTTTTTCAGGTAGATTGCCTATCTCATCTTCATTTAGTTGTTCTTGTAGGTTTTTATCTTGCTTCTTCTTCTGCAAGGTATTTCTTTGTCCTCTCATTTTTCGAAATTTCTGTGTTTGTGTTCTCCTTTCCACAGGCTGTATGATCTTAGTTCCTCTTGCTTCTGATGTCTGCCCCCTAGTGGATGAGGCTGATCCAGAGGCTTGTGCCATTATCCCCTTGTCAGGGAGTTGGATTGGTGTGGTGAACAAAGCCTACCATAGATATTGAGTGGGGTCTCCCCTTTGCTCTGTGGTTCTCACTGCCCTTTGAGGCAGTGGCTTCTCCCTAGTTGTTGGAGTAGAGGTTCCCAGATCTGTTTCTTAGCTGTGTTTCTGATCTGCAGTGTGAGGTAGGTGGGATTGGAGCACTTCCACTGGGAGAGAATCCACTAAGTATTCCTCCTCTGGATCTGTTCACTTGTGAATGTGCTCTGTTGTGTCCCCTTTCATGCATTGTGTGGGCTTCCAAAATACACTGTTGTTGACCCTGTTCTCAGTCCCACCTTAACTGTGGGTATGCCAGCAATTGACCCTGGTGACTCTCAGGCTTTGTTTTCACTTGGCCACTGGCACAGATCCTTTGAGTTCACGTCCCAGGACTGTAGTAGTTATGCACTTGGACCCACTGTGGTAGCTATGGAGGCAGCTTAGACTCTGGCCTGACCCAACCTCCATGTGTATTTGCCCACAAAGCCCACAGCTGCTTTTTGAAAGCCAAACTTAACCCAGTTGCAGGAATACTTCTTGTCCTTTGGAGTTTTGCAGGCACTGAATTTAAAAAGCACTCAGTGGAGGTGTAACTCTGTGGTTCACACAGCAACAAGGAGATATTTCAGCACTTCCTCATCAGTCCCACAGCCCCTGGGGCTCAGCTGTGGCTTCAGCCCCCTCTGTGCATGTGTTCCTACTACCAGAGTCTGATCCAGAAGTTGCCAGAGCACACAAACACATCAGCCAGGAAGGATCTGAGCCCCCAAGCATCACCCAACAATGGTGCTTCACCTCTATAGTGGTCTGGGCTTCCTCTATGAGTACTGCCTGTTGCAGAGCTCCTCACTCCCATCACCTCCCGTGGACATTCATCTCAGGCTGCGGTGTGCAGGGCTGCAGCACAGACCACCTGTGTAGGTCTCACTCTGTCCTGTCTGCCTTTGACCATCTGCAGGGCTCTCCTCCAAGCCCCTGAAGCTTCCCCCTCTGTCCCAGCTGATCCCCCTGACAGTGATGGTGCCTCCCCATATGTGAGAATGTCTCCTCACCCTCAGCCTCCTGCTAGGGACACAAGTCCCATACTGCTTCCTGTTCTCTTCCTTTCTCCCCTTCTTCTTTCTTTTGTCCTACCCAGCTATGTGGAGATCCCTTTGGCCTTTTAGGTGTCCGAGATCCTCTGCCAGTGTTCAGAAGGTGATTCATGAGAATTGCTCTATTTGTTGATATATTCTTGATGCATTTGTTGGGAAAGACAAACTCCATGTCCTCCTACTCCTCTGCCATCTTGGAAAGTCCTGGGGCCACTATTGATCACCAGGCTAGCACTTAAGAAAATGAGCTGGATAGCAGAGGAAAATGAAGTCATACGTGGTTGGACATGCATCTTGCATCTGTCTGTCACCATGCCTAATTAATATGACCCTCTGAAATTTATAGTTTGGCTTCATATTGTCTTCTAGATTTGGGGCAAATTATTCTTTTACTCAAATCTAATGTGGGCTTCTACAAAGAATAGAATTATAATAAGCATAGTTCTTGGCCTTAGCCATGTTAACATAACACATCACAGTCACCATCCATTAATGGTATTTAATTAAGGTTTGTAAAATTGTGATCATCTAATTCTGCAATTTTACATTTTAATTATGTATTCCCTTGAGAATTTATTACCTAGAATTCTTTTTTGTAGGAAGAATTTCTTCATTCTTTCACTAGTCCTATTGGATAACTCAGAAACATATGTCAGAGAAGTAGAATAAATGTTAATTCCAATTAATTATAAAATTTCAGGGTAATAAATTATTATCCTAGCAATTTCAATGGTGTCTGATGAATGACAATTTGTTTTCTCTCTCATTTTTTTCCCTCCATCTCTTCCTTATCAGGGAAGGAGTTATTTCATTTTGAACTCCTGGATTTCTTATGCTATCTTTTTAAATCAATTGCAATCTTTGTTATAATCTTCAGATAATGCCATATTTGCCCAGTGCCCTAGGTCAATCCATATTTCCACAATTGACAAGGTTCATTTTTTTCTTATGGCTGAGTAATATTCTGCTGTATATTTATATACCATATCTTCTTTATCCATCCATCTATCCATGGGCATGTAGATTGTTTTCATATCTTGGTTATTGTCAAAAATGCTGGAATGAACGTTGGTGTGCATATATCTTTTTAAATTAGTGTTTTTGCTGTCTTCAAAATTGAAATTGCTGGCTAATATGGCAGTTCTATTTTTTTCATTTTTTTGAGAAATGTCCATAATATTTTTCTTAGTGGATGCACCGACTTAAAATCTCAACAGTGCAAAACTTTCCTTTTTCTCCATGTCCTCACCAACACTTGTTACTTGTGGGTTTTTTATGATAACCATTCTGACATGTGTGATGTGGTATCTCATTGTGGTTCTGCTTTGCACTTCTGCAAAGATTAGTGATGTTGAGCATCCTTCTATGTATCTGTTGGCCATCTCTGTGTATTCTTTGGAAGTAAAAATGTCAACTTCTCTGCCCATTTTTAATTGGGTTTTTGTTTATTTGTTGTTGAGTTGTATGAGTTCTTTGTTTATTTTGATATTAACCCCTATTTGGATATATCATTTGCAAATATCTTCTTCCATTAAGTAAGCTGCTTATTTGTTTTGTTGATAGTTTCCTTCACTGTCCAAAGCTTTTTTAGTTTGATGTAGTCACATTTGTTTCTTTTTGCTTTTCTTTTCCCTGCCTGAGGAGACAGATCCAAAAATAAATACA
The DNA here is from genome assembly GCF_951394435.1 of Stenella coeruleoalba. Taxonomy (NCBI): domain Eukaryota; kingdom Metazoa; phylum Chordata; class Mammalia; order Artiodactyla; family Delphinidae; genus Stenella; species Stenella coeruleoalba. Next base: position 25,617,642 of record NC_137165.1, on the reverse strand, counting down.
GCTAAGACTAATGTTAAAGAGCATACTGTTTGTTTTATTTTAGTAGTTTATGGTCTTAGGTCTTATGTTTAGTTTTTAATCCACTTTGAGTTTACTTTTGTATATGGTGTGAGAAAGTAGTCCAGTTTGGTTATTTTACATGTAGCTGCCCCATTCCAAACACTATTTGAAGAAGCTGTCTTTGCCTCATTTTGTATTTTTACTTCCTTTGTCATAGATTAATTGATCATATAAGTGTGTGTTTATTTCTAGGCTCTCTATTCTATTCTATGGTCCTATGTACCTGTTTTTATGCAAGTACCATACTGTTTTGATTACTGTAGCTTTGTAATATAGTTTGAAATCAAGGAACATAATATCTCCAGCTTTGTTCTTCTTTCTCAAGATTGCTTTTACCATTTGGAGGTTTTTGTGTTTCCATAAAAATTTTAGAATTCTTTATTGTAGTTCTGTGGAAAGTGCCACTGTTGTTTTGATAGAGATTGTATTGAATCAATAGATTACCTTAACAATATTTACAAAAATAATTTAGCAATATTAATTCTTCCAATTCATAAGCACAGTATATCCTTTTATTTGTTTATGTTGTCTTTATTTCATCAATGTCTTATAGTTTTCAGAGTATAGGTCTTTCACTTCCTTGGTTAGATTTATTCCTAAGTATTTTATTCTTTGTGATGCAATTGCAAATTGAATTATTTTCTTTAATTTCTCTTTATGATAGTTTGTTGTTAGTGTATAGAAACACAACAGGTTTCTGTATATTACTTTGTATCCTGCAACATTAATGAATTCATTTGTTCTAATAGTTTTTGATGGTGTCTTTAGGGTTTTCTATAAATAGTATAACATCTTCTTCAGAGAGACAGTTTTATTTCTTCTTTCTAATTTGAATGCCTTTTATTCCTTTTCTTTTTCTGATTGGTCTGGCTAGGACTTTTGATAATATGTTGAATAAAAGTGGTGAAAATGGGAAACCTTGCCTTGTTGTCATCTTAGAAGAAATGCTTTCAGCTTTTTGTAGTGTCTGCATCTGGTTTTGGTATCAGGGTGATGCTGGTTTTATAGAATGAGTTTGGAAGCATTCTCTCCTCTCATTTTTTGGAATAGCTGGAGAAGAATAAATGTTAACTCTTCTTCAAATGTTTGGTAAAATTCACTTGTGAAGCATTCTTGTCTTGGAATTTTGCTTGTTGGAAGTGTTTTGTTTTTTTTTTTTTCTTTTTTTATTACTGATTCAATTTCTTTACTGGTTATGGGTCTGTCCTTATTTTTGTTTAGTTCCTTTTTCTGAGGTTTTGTCTTCTTCTCTTTTTACTGAACATATTTCTTTGTCTCTTCATTTTGCCTAATTCTCTATGTTTATTTCTATGTATTAGGTAGGTTGGATATGTTCCCAATCTTGGAGATGTGGCCTTATATAGGAGACACCTTATGGGACCCAACAGCATGTTCCCCTCTGGTTACCCAAGCTATGTGTTCTATGGGTGCTCCCTATGTGGGTTACATGGATCTTTCTGTTGTGGCATGGCTGACTACTGTGGGCACACTGGTAATTGGGTCTGGCCCCTGACCTGGTTGGCTGCCAGGCTCTGCCTTGTGTTTGGCTGTGAGCCCACTAGAGAACAAGTATGTTTCTCATGTGACTGGCTGCATGGCCTGAAACAAGGAAGTAAACCTGCTGCCAGCCCATTCATGGTTGGAGCCAGTTCTCTGTGATGTTACCTCATAGTGGGGTGGGGTGTGGGACCCACAGCACTGCTGCTGGCATGGCAGTGGTCAGTTCTGTGTCCCTACATGGCTGTCTTCATGACTGCAGAGTCACAGTGCTATTCACAGCATGCTGGTGGTCAGGACCTGTTTCTTGGCTGCATGTCCTGGAGAGGTGTGCAGATGATGCTAGCTGGTAGACTGGTAAACCCTCAGCCCTAATAGGCTAGTGAGAGGTTCCCAAAATGGTGCTATCCAGTTCTGGTGTCATCTATTAAATTAGCCCCCCCAAAATGGCTGCCACAAACAACTTAATCACCAGGAGAGTCACAGTTTTCACCTCCTTCTCCTGAGGGCTCTCTGTGACCAGCAGGTCGACCTGTCTTAGGCTTATTTCAAACCATTGCCTCTCTGCTAGGACTCAGAATGTGAGATTTTGCTTACACCATTTAAGAGCATTTTATTTTTCCTACAGCCCCCTAGCTCTATCAAACATAAGCCCTGCTGGTTTCAAAGCCAGATGTTCGTGTTGCTGGTGTAGGACCCCCAGGCTGGGAAGACTGATGTAGGGCTTGGTCCTCTCACTCCTTGGGGAGGACCTCTAAAATTATGAGATTCCTCCTGCTTGTGGGTCACTGATCCAGGGCTGTGGACCCTGACCCATCCCTCCTACCTTTCTCTCCTGCCCATCTCATTGTGGTTCCTTCTTTATTATCTTTAGCTGTGGAAAACCTGTTCTGTTAGTGTTTAGGTTGTTCTTATAGATAGTTTCTCTGTAAGTGGTTGTAAATCTGGCTTACTCATGGGAAAGGTGTGTTCAGAGTTTTCCTAATCTTCCATCTTGGCCACACCCTACATATCTCTACATACATTTCCTTTAAACATTCTTTACATATCCATCAAAAGGGTTGTGGAGTAATCTGCATGTCCAAATTTGGAGCTCTGCAATAACAAGGCTAACATAGAGAATTTATTTATTTATTTTTTATTGAAACCTTGATTTCCCATTGGAAGAAATGGAGTTAGAAGGGCTAATGGTTATGCCCAGAAACGTCTAAATAAACAAAGTTCGATTAAAAAGGAAGAGAGCACAGATGATGTAGCAGAACCTAGGGCTTCATAGGGTATCCTGGGAAGGAACTCATCTTTATTTAAGAGTAAAATAATGGTGAGTGTTTTACTGTCACTCATTTGGCAAACAATAAGTGAGGCACCCTCCTATACATTATAGGCATTAATATGAATACCAGGTTAGTCAACAAGGAAGGTGTTTGGTCTAAATCTGATAGAGTTCTTTCAGTGTCATTGGGAGCTTATCCTACATTTCCCTAAGATAAAGATAAAAAGAGAAATAGGAGAGTAATATTTTGGTAGTCCAAATACATAAAATTGTTCTACATGAATTTTAAGATCTTGTCTGTGGAACAAGATTTTAAATAATGCATGAGAATCCTTTTGGTATCTGATAATATGAAGTATTTATAGATAAAATATGGCTATTACTGCTCTTTAGATTTTTACTAATAATTCTCAGTACCACATTTATTCCATCAAATTTTACCAGGTTGAAACCTTGTTGTTATATAAAGTTTGATAATGTTTTTGTTATTGGTTTAAATTTCAGTAATGAAAAATAATTGATTAAAAATTATTCAGAGGGATTGTATTTATTTGATATCTTTTATATACTTTAAAATAGCCATTATTATACCTTTAAAATCTAGACACAATGTCTGACAAAATTCTGTGTGTCTATATATGAGTGGTTAGTTTGTGAATTTATACAAATGGCATTAAATATATGCAAAAATCAACCCTCTTTTACTTATATATTCAACATCTCATTTGTACTGAGAACAATCACATTTTAAGTAAATTCAAGACTCCAGAGTTATTGGTTATTATTATTGGTTATAATAACTATGGTTATTATTAATGACTATGGTCATCATCAGTATTACCACTTTTAATCAGAATTTTACAAACTATGATTAACAAAAATATTTGTCTTGTTGAGTATCAATAGCCTTCTATATATATTGATAAATATATATAGAAGGCTATATATATATAGCCCCAACAATAAAAATAAGTGGGGTAGTGGGAGGGAGGGAGACGCAAGAGTGAAGAGATATGGAAACATATGTATATGTATAACTGATTCACTTTGTTATAAAGCAGAAACTAACACACCATTGTAAAGCAATTATACCCCAATAAAGATTTAAAAAAAAGTGGGGTAAAGTCCCAAATGGAATAAGAAGTTTGAAAAATTTCATAATCATGAGATTAAATTTAAAAGCCAACAAGAATTATGGAAAATTACATTAAATGCCAATAGTTTCACTAGAGATGAATAGTTGAGAAGCAAAATCATCTTTTGAAATATGCTTTTTTAACTTCATTTGCTCCTTTCTTAAATATTAAATAGGTATTGATTACTGTGAGACAAATATCAAACCCTATTAAACGAGTAGTTAAATATTGATAAATGTAATGTACAGACAGGGGCGCATAGTGATTTGATATTCACTGGGAATAGGTTTAGTGTATACTCATATTATTTTCACCAAAATAACTACAAAGTCTGTTTCTTAGCATCTTTACATTTTATGATGTAAACAACTAACTAGTTTAGGAGGCCAGAAACAAATTAAGTTTCTTCTTCTTCTTCTTCTTTTTTTTTTAATTTCTTTACTCAAACCAATTAAGTTTGTTTTGTTTCAAATATTTACATAAGTTTTTAGGTATAAATAGTATTAACTATGAGGGTCTTAATGACCTTAAAGCATTTAGGACATCTGGTTTTATACACAATTGATACAGGTCTTAAGTCTCTTATGAAAATTTCTTGGGTAAAATTGGTTTTCAGAATTAAGAATTTTTCAAATTTTTAGAAAACAAATATAAGGGAATTAACTAACTATTAGACAATGCCTCTAATATGGCTAAAGTAGCAGTCCACAATCAAAATGCTTCGCTATTTCTGCCGCAAGGAGTGTGAACACTCACACTAATCAAAATAAAGGAAAACAAATGGTCTCATTTTGATTCAGGTCAGGTTTGCAGGAAAATAATTTTTTGCTAATTTAAGGGGAAAACATAATTTTAGGGTATTAAATTCTGTAGATCTATTTAAAAATTTAGTTCAAAACTTTTAACTCACTGTCATATTATTTTTTAAAACATTATGGGAAAAGGATAATTTTTTTTTTCTCATCCAATTAAATGAATATTCTCTATGGCATCTTGATAAGAAGTTGTCTCACTTGCTGAATTACATTCATTAGTCATTCTTAGAAAGAGCTCCCCATCATATAGGAAGCAGAAAGGGGAGTTTGCATTAAAGACACAGAGAACATATCTATAGCTGGCTCTCATGTTATGCCCCTGGGCTCATCAATCCTTTCCTGCTACCCATATCAGCTAGATCCTTGCTATTCCAAGTGTGGTCTCAAGACCAGCAGCATTTGCAGCAACTAGGGTGTTGTTAGAAATGCAGAATCTCAGTTCCCATTCCATATCAATGAAACCTGTATCTACATTTTTAAAAGATTTAAAGGGATTTTAAGAACATTCAAATTGATTAATAATGATCTACCAGGTCATAGAGGAAGAAAGTTTCAGCTGTATCTAAATAGCCTGCCCCTGTTCTTGTCAATGTTTCTGGAATTGCCATTCACTCACTTTGATTAATGTTTGTACTTTAAGGAAATTTTCATACAAATGATAAAAATTTCCTTGGATTAGGATAAAGCCTTAAATCCTTAGCATCCATGTAAGTTTCTGGGTGGATTTCCTGGAATAAAGACTTATGTCTGGAAAGTGCACACAGGGAGAGGGAGTCTACATGACCCATGGCTTGGTCTTGGGGATTGTTATAGAGAATGGAACTACTATAGCCTTTTCTAAGAAAGTACAACTGGGGGGTGGGGAGTGGGGATTGATGTATCTTGTCCTTAGGTGGATAGAATTGGCTAGAACAAATCCATCTAAAAATAAAGCTAGTTTCTCAGAAAGACCTCTGGATCTAAGATTCATGATAATACAGAATTTTATGATTCTGAATCACTAATTCCCTCCTGTTATTTTTTGTTATTGTTAGTTCTTGGGTTTATTCTCCACCTTCCTTTTCCTCCACCAGAGGGACTTTTGATCTTGTCTTTAGGGGCAATCAGGAAAGGAGGAGCTAGTGATACCATATTATGCTTCAGAGTAAGTTTTGAACAAATAATATCACAAGAAACAAATTGAGAGGTAAACAATTAGAGTCCCAGCTGCCTGCAGCAAGAGAGGTAATACACCTAATAAATAGCCTTAAGGCTTAATGATACATGAACTGATGTGTGGTTACCTGAAACATACATTTTGGCTCTAAAGAAATTTTTAAGTGTTATTTTTAGAAGATATTTTGTTAGATTGTCTGAAAGTCTTAAAATACATTGTGTTCCAGTTGTTCCATGCAAAGTAGAATGAGTAAGCAAGTAATGATACAGCGATATTGGGGAGGAGAAAGTATCAATAGCTTAACTCGGTAACTCTATGATCAGTTGAAGAAAAACATGAATGAAAGGGATTCAGAGTTTTTTATGATGAATTGTATCTCTCACAATCAAGATTAGTTATAAAACCCTTTGAATTGAATTTGGCGATTCAATTCACCTGAATACTGATAAAGAACAGGTAACATTTCAAAAGTTTAAACAAATTTTGGACTTAAAAGCTGATTGAAAACAAATAATAGATGCTTTTAATGACAAAAAAAACATTTCTCTGATAGAAAAAGAAGTTTGTATTAAAGAAGGGAAATAAGTCTAACATTTTTCTGCATCTTCCTGAACGTACAGGAATCACAGAAATTTCCATATATTTTTTTCTGCACAGAAAGCCCTACAAAAGTCTTTCCCAAAGCAAGAGGAAAAATAAAACAATTTTAATTTGTTTCTTCACAGTTGTGATGAAAATATAACCCAGAATTGCTATTTAAAATTTGTTGTCGTATTAGAGTTTGCTAATATAATTATACTTTTAAAGAATTCAGTTTAACTTAATAACCTAGTTTGTTAATAAATATAGAAATACTGGCAAACCTTGCTATCATATAATTTTTAATTGCCCTGTATAAAGTCGATAAAGCTTTCAATCTTAACATGTTCACATTTGGATAAATATAAATTCATCTTCCATGAGTCTCTGTCAGTGTGAGACATCATGTACAATTTCACTGTAATATTACAATGGGGAAATTTAAGGTAGCTGAAAACTGAAATATTTGGGAAAACTTTGTTCATCATTCCTGTTTCTCAATGATTGAATCTAATTCACTTTAATTTTTTACTGAGTTCCTCTTCTCTTGAACACTGAGCTATGTAAGTTTTTGGATATAAGATGATGGATCTCAAGGAAGTTTTCACTTGAAAGCATGTGTGAAGTAGGGACAGTAAGAATTAGGCAGCCAAAAGATAATAATAATCAGGCATAGGTAAATATATGACTACCAGAACTCTTACTACTAATAACAGTAGTATTCTGAAGACAGCCAGTACTACTATGAATAATAACAACCAATGTTTAGAAGTTTACCTGAACAGACATTGTGCTAGTTATTTTACAGATTAGGACTTTTATTTGTAAAAAGCAAAAATCTTACTTGAATTAGGCTAAACAAAGAATATATTGACTCATAACTAGTAAACAGGATTAAACCTTGGATAGGGAGATAGGGATAAAATTCTGCAAGACTCTATTCATCTCTCTTAGTTATTAGTTGCTTATTGCTTTCTTTCTCTATGACTGAAAATTGACTTTTCTCCAAGGAGCTGAGAGAAAATATTGCCAGGTTCTTTACATCTTCTCAGTGTTGCCATCAGGTAAAAAGAGATTCCTCATACCTCATTTCCCCAGAAGTAAAAAAAATCCTCAGAAAGTCTCCCATGGGTTTTGCTCTAAACCAACTGTTAGGAGAATGCCAGAAATCTTACAATATTAGCCTAGAATGGACTGGGTATCTACCCTCGGCAAAATATGTTCATCTTTGTATCCCATGATGAAACATATTCTATACTCTGGTGGGGGTGGGATAGGAAAAATTACTGTAAAAAATACAACCATACAGTCACAGCTATTGGTAAACAAAGATATCATTTCAATTTATTTCCATTTTTATTTCTGATTTTCATGAGAATCATTGTGAGATAGATAGAATTTTATTTTATAGAGAGGAAATAAAATTTGTTCAGATAATTAGTGAATTGTAGATCTAAGAGCCATACACTGGTTTATCTACTGGTGTCAACAGTACCACTCAAGCATGGCCTGCCTCATCCAATGCCTCAGGATATTCCTGTACCTCATTTTGTACTAACACTTTGGAAGCAAATATTCACAGTGGTTCCCTGAAAATTTTGGAAGTCTCCCTGGGGCCTGGGATTGGCTGAAAATGCCATCCATTGTGGGGTGGATGCCTGTCACCAGTTCTTGCTTGTCCACATCTGGTTTCTATCCTACCTCCAATTTATAATCTGAGGCCAGCAAGGATGGTGGCAGGCATCCTTTCCCTTTTGGCTATCCTCTATGCTACTCCTGCTGCTAATACCCAGGATAGCAACTCTAGTCCCTCTGTAGGTTCCATACTTGCATCAGTCATTCCTTTAGGGTGGACATGTCTGTCTCTTTTGAGAATTTTCTGGACTTTTGTTTCACAATGCCAAGGGGCTCTTCTGATATTTTCTCCTGCCTCAGATCAAGGTGGTGACTTCATGCTCTCCTAAATCATTCTTGAGCTGTGCCAGACAAAGAGGGGGAATTCCTTGTACAAATGGGACTGTTTCTCTCATTCCACCCATAAGCTTCTAGTTTATCCTACCTGCTGGTGGTAGTGTGTGGAAAGCAGGAGTGTCATCACAGTAAATGAGATATCCTAGGATTGTTATGAAAACAACTTAAGATTTTGAGAAATCTTGTTTGGAAGATGTGTTGTTCTATGTTTCCAAAGGGTCAAATATACATCACAAGAAAACAAATTATCTTTCACATTTCCCTGAATAGTCTAAGGCTTGCCTTTGTGGTGATCATCAACAAAGCACAGTAACATCTTTTGAGAATGTCATTTGAAACCAGAATTCATAGGACTCACAAAGGATGATAAAATGTAAAGACCAGTGATGTAATTGATGTGAAACAAATTGTATCAGGGAACTACTGAGGCAAGATCTACATTAATTTTTATTTTAAATTAAATTTGTTTTATTAAATATAGTTGATTTACAATACTATATTAGTTTCAGGTATACAGTATAGTGATTCAGTATTTTTGCAGCTTATACTCCATTATAAGTTATTAAAAAATAATAGCTATAATTTCCTGTGCTATACAATATATCTTTGTTACTTCTTTACTTTATACATAGTAATTTGTATTTGGTAATTGTATACACCTAATCTGTCCCTTCCCACTTCACTGTTCACTTTGGTAACCACAAGTTTGTTTTCTGTATCTGTGAGTCTGTTTCTCTTTTGCATATACATTCATTTGTATTATTTTTTTAATTGCACTGTAAGTGATAAGTTATGGAAATTATCTTCATCTAACATATTTCACTAAGCATAATTTTCTCTAGGTCTATCCACATTGCTGCAATGGCAGAATTTCATTCTTTTTTATGGCTGACTAATATTCCATTTGTGTGTGTGTGTGTGTGTGTGTGTGTGTGTGTGTGTGTGTGTGTGTGTGTGTGTGTGTGTGTGTGTGTATAATATATGTTATATACATATAATTGACTTAAGAAGACAATCATCTATTGATGGACACTTGAGTTGTATCCTTGTCTTGGCTATTTGAAATAGTGTTGTTCATAAACATTGGGATGCAAATATCTTTTTGAATTAGTGTTTTTGTTTTTTCTGGATAAACACCCAGAAGTGGAATAGCTGGATCGTGTGGTAGTTCTTTTTTCAGTTTTTTGAGGAACATTCATACTGTTTTCCATAGTGGCTGCATCAATTTACATTCTTACCAGCAGTGTACATGGTTCCATTTTCTCCACATCCTCTCCAACATTTGCTATTTGTAGACATTTTTGAAGATAGCCATTAAGACAGTTGTGAGATGATCTCATTTTCTTTTGATAATTAACAATGTTGAGCACATTTTAATGTGACTATTAGCCATCTGTATGTCTACTTTGGAGAAATGTCTATTCAGGTCTTTAGCCATTTTATTGATATTGAGGTGCAAGACCTGTTTATATATTTTGGATTTTAATCCACCTTGACCCACAAGGTAGGTCATATCATCTGCAAGTATCTTCTCCCATTCTGTAGGTTGTCTTTTTGTTTTTTTGATAGTTTCCTTTGCTGTGCAAAAGCTTTTAAATTTAGTTAGTCCCCACTGGTTTACTTTTGCTTTTATTTCTTTTGCCTTAGGAGACAGAGCCAAAAACATATTACTATGATATGTGTTGAAAAGTGTCCTACCTATGATCTGTTCTAGGCATTTTATTGTTTCAGATCTTACATTTAGGTCTTTAATCCATTTTAAGTTTATTTTTGCATACTGTGTGAAAGAATATTCTAATTTCATTGTTTGACACATAGCTGTCCAGTTTTCCCAGCACCACTCATTGAAGATAATTTTTCACCATATTATATTCTTGCCTCTTTTGTGATAAATTAATTGACTTTGAATGCCTGGGTTTATTTTTGGGCTCTCTATTCTGTTTCATTGATCTATATGTCTGTTTTATTTATGCCAACACCATGCTGTTTTGATTACTGTAGCTTTGTAGCATAGTCTGAAGACTGGAAGGATTATACTTCCACCTCCAGTTTTTTTCTCATGATTTTTTTAGCAATTCTTGGTCTTCTGTGTCCATATAAATTTTAGGATTATCTGTTCTAGTTATGTGAAAAATGTTATGGTTATTTTTATAAGGATTGCTTTAAATCTGTAGATTGCTTTCAGTATTACTGCCATTTTAATGATATTAATTCTTCCAATCCAACAGCATGAGACATTTTTCCATTTCTTTGAATTATCTTCAATTTTCTTTATCAATGTTTTATGGTTTTCAGCATATAGGTCTTTCATCTCCTTGGTTAAGTTTATTACTAGGTATTTTATATTTTTAATGCAATTTTAAATTGGATTTTTTTTTACTTTCTCTTTCTGATATTTCATTATTAGTGTAAGGAAACATGAAAAATTTCTGTACTATTATTCTATCAGGCAGAATTAATTTATTAGTTCTAATAATTTTTGTGTGGAAATAGTGAAACATTTTACCTTTTCCCTTCCAATTTGGATAAATTTTATTTATTATTTTGTCTGATTGTTGTTGCTAAGACTTCCAATCCTATGTTGAATGGAAGTGGAGAGAGTGGGCAACCTCTTTTTCTTCCTGAAATTAGCAGGAAGGCTTTCAGCTTTTCACCATTAAGTATTATGCTGACTATGGGTTTGTCATAAATAGTCTTTATTGTGTTGAGATATGTGTCCTCTGTACTCACTTTGGTGAGAGTTTTTTTCATGAATACATGCTGAATTTTGTCAAATGTTTTTTCTCCATCTATTGAGATGATCATGTGGCTTCTGTCTTTCCTTTTTTTATATATATAATGAGGTATATTACATTGTTTGATTTGCATATTTTGAACCATTTTTGTAATGCTGGAATGAATCCAATTTGATCTTGGTGTATGATCCTTTTTATGTATTATTGGATTTGATTTGCTAATATTTTGTTGAGGACTTTTGAATCTATATTCACCAAAGATATTGGCCTGTAATTTTCTTTTTTTGTAATGTCTTTCTCATTTGTTTTTTTGTTTGTTTGTTTGTTTGTTTGTTTTCAGGGTGATCATGGCCTCACAGAATGAATTTGGGAGTGTTCCCTCCTCTTTAATTTTCTGGAATAGTTTGAGAAGGATAAGCATAAATTCTTTGTATTTTTGGTAGATTTCTCACCTGAACCTTTCAGGTTCTGGGTTTTTGTTTATAGGGAGTTTTTTTCTACACATTCTATTTCATTTCTAGTGATCCGTCTGTTCAAGTTGTCTGTTTCTTCTTGACTAAGTCTTGGCAGACTGTATGCTCCTAGAAACTTGTCCATTTCTTCTGTGTTGTCCAATTTGTTGGCATATAACTATTCATAGTATTTTTTATGATTTTTTTTTTTTTTTGTATTTCTGTACTAGTAATTTCCCCTCTTTCACTTCTTATTTTCTTTATTTGGGTCCTGTGTCTTTTCTGAGCCTGGTTAGAGGTTTGTCAATTTTGTTTATCTTTTCAGAAAAACAGCTTTTGGGTTTGTTGATCTTTTATATTGTTTTTGATGTCTATTTTATTTATTTTCTCTCTGATCTTTTACCTCCTTCCTCTGCTGAATTTGGACTTTGTTTGTTCATTTTCTTATTCTTTTAGGTGGAAGGTTAGGTTGTTTGAGATTTTTCTCATTTCTTGAGGAAGGCCTGTTTATAAACTTCCCTGTCAGAACTGCTTTGCTACATCTCATAGATTCTGTAAGGATGTGTTGTCATTTCTGTTTGTCTTGAAGTATTTTCTGAATTCATCATTGATTTCTTAATTGACCTATTTATTTTAGTAGCAAGTTTTTTATTCTCCACATGTTTGTTCTTTTCCCATTTTTCTTTGTGTAGTTGATTTCTAATTTCATACCCTTATGGTCAGAAGAGATGCTTGAAATAATTTCTATGCTCTTAAATTTGTTGAAGCTTCTTTTTGTGACCTAGTATATAGTCTATCCTAGAGAATATTCTATGTATGCTTGAAAATAATGTGTATTCTGTTTTTTTGGATGTAGTGTCCTGTAGATAGCAGTTAATTTCAACTGGTCTATCACATCAGTTAGGACTTCTTTTGCCTTATTGATTTTCTGCCTGGATCATCTGTCCATTAATGCTAATGGAGTCTTAAAATCTCTTACTATTATTGTAGGCCTATCAGTTTGTCCCTTTATGTCTCTTAGTATTTGCTTTATATATTTAGGTGCTCTTATACTGGGTGTGTATATGTTAAAGAGTATAATATTTGCTTCTCATATTAATCACTTTATCACTATATAATGCCCTTCTTTGTCATTCTTCATAGATTTTTTTAAAAAGTTTATTTTGTCTGATATGATTATTACTACCCCTCCCTTCTTGTTGTTACCATTTGCATGAAATATCCTTTTCCATCCCCTCACTTTCAGTCTGTTTGTCTTTCACCCTGAAGTGAGTTTCTTGTAGGCACCATTTTGCAGGTTCTTATTTTTTAATACAATCTGCCACTTTACGTATCTTGATTGGAATATTTAGTCTATTTACATTTAAAATAATTATTGATAAGTATGTACTTACTGTCACTTTAATCCTGGTTTTCCAGTTGTTTTTGTAGTTCTTCATTGATCATTTTTTATTCTTTTTATTTTTTTATTTTTGTGATTTGATGATTTTCTTTTGCAGTACGCTTGAGTTCCTTTCTTTTTGTTGTTTATGAGACTATTGAATGTTTTTGCTTTGTGGTTACCATGGAGTTCAAGTGTGTTGATCCATAATTATATCTAATTTCTTTAAACTGATAGTCACTCAAGTTCAAGAACACTCTAACAGATCTACCGTTTTATACTGTCTTCTCCCACAGTTTGTTATTTTGTTGTCCTATTTTACATCTTCATGCTTATCATCTTACTATTTATTGTGGTTGTAATAGCTTTTATGTCATCTTTTTAAACTGTTTATTAATCTATGTACTGGTTTATTAAAGTTGTCTTCAATCCTTACTATATATTTGCCTTTCCTATTGTGATTTTTTGTTTTCTATAGATTCTTGCTTCTTTTCTATTTAGAGAAGACCCTTCAATATGTCTTTTAGGGTAGGTTTAATATCACTAAATTCTTTTAGGTTTTGCTCGTCTGAGTAATTTTTATCTCTCTTTCTATCCTAAATAATAATCTTGCTGCATAAAGTATCCTAGATTGAACACTTTTCCCTTTCAGAACTTCAAATATCTTCATGTCTCCTCCTCTGGCCTGCAGTGTTTCTGTAGAGATATCAGCTGATAGCCTTATGGGCTATCTTGTAACTGACTGTTTTTCTCTTGCTGCCTTTAGAATCCTCTCTTATCTTTAAATTTTTGCCATTTTAATTATGATATGTCTTGGTGTGGGCTTATTTGGATTCATCTTGTGTGGGACTCTCTGTGCTTCTTGTACCTGGATATCTTTTTCCTTTAGGTTTGAGAAAGTTTCCAGCCATAATTTTTTCAAACACATTTTTGATCCCATTTTCTCTCTCTTCTCCTTCTGGAACCCATATTATTCATATGTTGGCACATTTTATATTAACCCATAGATCTTGTATGTTGCTTTCATTTTTTTCCCATTATCCTATCTTCCAGATCACTTATGTGTTCTTCTGTATCACTTAGTCTGCTCTTCACTCCTTCTAAGAATGTTTTTTATTTCACTTATTGAATTACCTATTTTTGATTGGATCTTTTTTATATTTTGTGGTTCCTTGTTAAAATGATCCATGTTTTGATCAATTATTTTCCTTAATTCAGTTAACATGTTTATTACCAATGTTTTGAATTCTTTATCTGGTAAATTTTTATTTCTTTATTTTTATTTATTTTTTTTATTTTTTCAGGGGTTTCCTCTTGCTCTTTCAAATTGCACATATTTCCTCTTCTTTTTAATTTTAGTTAGCTTTCTCTATCTCTATGAATTTAGTTGAAATAGTTACCTATTGTTTTCTTGAAGGAATGTTCTTATGTGAGAACATCCCTATGCAGACTGAGTATGCCATATGCATTTAGTGGGGGATTCTGGATTTGATGTGAATGCCAGTCATGTCTTTCCACAGGGTGTGCTGGCAGCTATCATCTACGTAGGGGGTGAGGTTGGAGAGGGAGGAGCTTGAGCCTGCACAGAGTGTGAGGCAGGACTTCCTTTCTGCTCACTGACTGTCACCACACTGTCAGGGGCTAGATCTGATCCTTTGTAGTTGGAGTGGAAGCCATGAGGGTTAGGCTTGAGCTGGCTCCATTCCCTTAAGTGTTTGTTCTTCCTTCTCCTGGCACTGGGGTCTTTGCCCCAGATGAGAGGAATGCTGAAGCAAGTGAGGCTCGTGTACCTATAGAGGTCCAATGCTCTGCTCGTGTAG